>NC_064251.1:4815000-6125000 GCF_003254725.2 Canis lupus dingo
CTGCCTTTGGCTCAGGGCTTGATCCCGGGGTCCTGGGATCGAGTCCTGCATCGGACTCCCTGTAAGGAGCCTGCTTCTCCTTCTGCCTGTGTCTCTGCCTCTCTCTCTGTCTCTCATGAATAAATAAAAACTTAAAAAAGAGAGAGAGATAAGGTTCATGATCCTTCAAATATGTATCAGTAGGTCATAGTTTGGAGAATGATTGCTAACATATATCTTGGCAGCTGGGAGGGAGTAAAGATAAAGGAAGTTTCCTTTAAAATATATATATAGGGGCAGCCCTGGTGGTGCAGCGGTTTAGCACCGCCTGCAGCCCGGGGTGTGATCCTGGAGACTCCTGGAGACTCCGAATCGAGTCCCGTGTCGGGCTCCCTGCATGGAGCCTGCTTCTCCCTCTGCCTGTGTCTCTGCCTCTCTCTCTCTGTGTGACTATCATAAATAAATAAAAAATTTTTTTAAAAAGCTTTTTTTAAAAAAAAAGGAAGTTTCTTTCTTTCCTTTTTTTTTTTTTTTTTTTTGAGATAAAGGAAGTTTCGATGAGATTTTCACCGTTTTTGTTTGTTTGTTTAAGTAAGCTCCACACCCAGCATGGGGCTCAAACTCATGACCCTGAAATCAAGAGTCACATGCTCTACTGACTAAGCCAGCCAGGGGCCCCTCAAAGGGGTTTTTAAAGAAGAACTACAGGATCCTAGAAGTGGGGCTGAGGTGGGGTAATGTCCCGCTAAGGTTGCCTTTTGCCTCCAGCACTGCATTAACAGGTGAGCTCCTGTTGGAAGGTCACTCGGCCAGTCTGAAGTCCTTGTCAATGGGCGGCAAATTGTAAGATGATTTTACTTTCCTACATTTCTTCTCCCTTTGTTTCCTACATCACAAGTATGAGACTATCCAGCACAGTATGTGAGTATATGTACAGATAATTATGAACGTGAGAGTTAATGTAAAAACATTTATATATTCTGTTACAGCTCAAAGTGGGGCTGAGGATTGTTACCACCATTCCCTTCTATATATGGGAAATATTCATTTTCATCCTTTGTTCTTTAAAAATGAAAGGAAAGTTATAAGTATGGAAAGGGGCAAGAATGTAGTGAACAATGAACCTCAAATGTTGCACTGTAATTGGAGGTGGCAGTACGCACTTGTGATATGAGATACAGAGTTATATGCGAGGGGATACGTATATGTGCCAACACACACACTCATTTACTAGCTCTGTCTGCTGTGAGGGCCTAGAAGCGATGACACTCTAGTACCAGTGACCGCATGTAGTGACCAGGTCTTGGATTCCTGAACACTATTTTCTACAAGTAGGAACCAGGGCCTTTTGGAAAAAATGGCTGGTTCCACAGCTGGATAAAGAAGAGACCTGGAACTTCATACTATTCCAGAAAGAAAGGAAGAGCTTAAACTGTGGGGAACATATCACAAGGCCACTGAGGTTTGAAGGAGCTCCCGACTGGCTACGCACAGGACAATCTGAGACTGGAAACAAATAATGATAAGGGATTGTTTTTTTGGTTTTTTTTTTAAGTAAGCTCTATGTCCAACTCAAGCTTGAACTCACAACCCTGACATCGAAAGTCTCAGGCTGCACTGACTGAGCCAGCCAGGCACCCCAAAACAAATAATGATAACAATGAATTTCGACACATTCAATAAAACAGGAATCAATGGTCTATGCTGATATAGATAAACAAATAATGGGGGAGAAAGAAATGCTTTCTCTTACAGTAGAATGCTCCCCGAAGGGGGGCTGGCTGAGCTGAGCAGGTTCAGCTGTGAAGAGTGCATAGCCTTCACCACCCAGAGTCAGCCTTTGGAAGGGGCATCTTCGCTGGTGACTTCGGGCCTCCCGGTGTGGCTATGAGATGGCAGGGCATTCTGAAATGTTTTGGTCATTGCAACGATCGTGATTGAGAAATGAAAAAATGCTTGAAGAATGAGTACGGGGAATAGAGGACCAAGAGCAGAGAGCATGGCAATGCAAGGCAGAAAAGACTTCTTAATCTTGCAGAGGAATCTGAAAAATAATTATGGGCATACTTCATTTAAAAAAAACAAAACAATACTACCCAATAATTGTACATAGGATGAAGAATTTAGAAAATCACCACTGGGGGGCACTTGGGTGGCTCAGTGGGTGAAGCATCTGCCTTCAGCTCAGGTCATGACCCCAGGGTCCTGGGATGGAGTCCCCAGTTGGGCTCCCTGCTCAGTGGGGATCCTGTTTCTCCCTCTCTTTCCTGCTTGTGCTCTGTCTTTTTCTGTCAAATAAATAAATAAAATCTTAAAAAAAAAAAAAAAGAAAGAAAATCACCACTGGACAAACATCATATTTATAGGCTTAAGCAAGAATCATTAATGAATGCTACAACTAATAGATGAAAGTTTGATGAGGAATAAGATATCTACATAGCCTCAAACTCTTTTCCATAAAATACTTACAAATTACAAAGGGAAGGGGCACTTGACTGACTCAGCTGTACAAGCATGGAATTCTTGATCTTAGGGTCATGAGTTTGAGCCCCATGTTGGGTGTAGAGATTACCTAAAGAAACAGAACTTAAAAAAAACTACAGGGGCACCTGGGTGGTGCAGTTGATTGAGCGTCCAACTCTTGGTTTTGGCTCAGGTCATGATATCAGGGTCATGGGATCAAGTCCCATGGCAGGCTCCACACTCATCAGGGAGTCTGCTTGAGATTCTCTCTCTTCCCTCTGCCCCTCCCACTCGTGTTCTCATTCTCTCTAGGATAAATAAATAAATCTCTTTTTTTTTAAGTTACAAAAGGGAAAACTAGCAGGTTTATAAAAGAAACCTGGTAAATGTCACTTTAACCAGGTGATCAAAGGTAATATCCTTTGTAATGGTACAAACCAATACCACGTGCTTCTGATGAGAACACAACATCACTTCTCTGGTAGTCTTGCTAGCACTTCCCTGATATTCAACCAAATCCTAAAGAAACACCAAAAACATTTCAAATCAAAGAATATTCTATAAAATAATCAACCTATCATCTTAGAAAATGTCAGATTAAAAAGAAAGAAAAAGAAAAAGAAAATGCCAGAGTCATGAAGGGCAAAACGGGAAACTGTCCAAGAATAAAGAGCCTAAGAGACTAACAAAAATGACAACTAAATGCTACCTGTTATCTTGGAATAGACCCTGAACCAGATTCTGATTTTATTTTTTAATTTAATTTAATTTGCTATCAAAGACTATTGACACAACTGGCAAAATATGAACAAGGCCTATAGATTAGACGACAGTATTACGTCAATGCTAATTACCTGGTTTTTAAAATAATTGTACAGTAGTTATAGAAGAGACTATTCTTGTCTGTCCTTGGCAAACATACTGTACTTTTTTTGTTTGTTTGTTTGTTTGTTTGTTTTAAGATTTTTAAAAATGTGTTTTATTTGAGAAGGGGAGCAGAGGGAGAGGGAGAAGCAGACTCCTCACTGAGCAGAGAGCCGGACATGGGACTTGATCTCAGGACCATGAGATCATGACCTGAGCCAAAGGCAAACATTTAACTAACTGAGCTACCCAAGCACCCCCAGACTGAAGTATTTAGAAATAAAGTGGGGGCACCCAGGTGGCTCAGCGGCTGAGCGTCTGTCTCTGGCTCAGGGCGTGATCCTGGGGTCCCAGGATCGAGTCCCACATCAGGCTCCCCACATGGAGCCTGCTTCTCCCTCTGCCTGTGTCTCTGCCTCTCTTCTCTCCTTGTCTCTCATGAATAAATAAATAAAATCTTAAAAAAAAAAAAAAAAACTAAATGGAGGGGCTCCTGGGTGGCTCAGTCGGTTAGGCGTCTGCCTTTGGCTCAGGTCATGATCCCAGAGTCCTGGGATCGAGTCCCATGTCGGGCTCCACACTCAGTGGGGAACCTGCTTCTCCCTCAACCTCTGTCCCTATCCCCACCCCTGCTTGTGCTCTCTCGTTATCTCTCTCTCTCTCTTAATTAAAAAAACTAAATGGGACCTTCTAGAATTTTTTTTTAAATGACCATTAGAGAAAATAATTCCATGGATGAGTGAAATAGAAGATTATACACAGTTCAAGAGAAGAATTAGGGGCACCAGTCAGTACAGCACTCGACTCTTAAGCTCCAAGTCATGGGTTCAAGCCCCATGTTGGATGTAGAGCTTACTTAAAAAATTATAATAACATATTTTTTAAAAAGAGAAGAATGAATAAACTGAGAGATAAAGCTAAAGATATTTTCCAGAAGAGATAAACAGAAATACAGAAATGATGAGAGAACAGAAGGCTAGCAGAGGACAAAGCCCACACTGACACCCCACAAACGACCCCCTCCCACAGGTGGGATATGAGAGATGTTCCTCAGGCATCCTGGCTGCCCTAAAGCTAAGGGAAAGGAAAATCATATAGTTAACTTATAGATATTAGATCCTATAGACAGGAGTCTCCCTCAGTTTACAAAATTCTTCGTGATTTGCAAGAAAAAAGCATTCTTATCAAAAACTTAACTTCCAGAAGGAAACTCCCACCTGTCTTAATATTAATGCTTTACTAGAGGGAAAATCACCTTAACCTGACAAAGGCAAGGCCTGCAGTATCTTGTAGGTCCTCTTCAGCACACAAAAATTCTTTTGAAAACCTCCCTTTTCCTTAACCTCCCCCAACTGCCAGGGATATAATCAGTGACTCCTCACAATCCTGGGACAGCAGCTCTTCCTGCCCACGGGGCCTGTCCCCGGGCTTTAATAAAACCCCCGTTTCGCACCAAAGACGTCTCAAAAATTCTTTCTTGGTCGTCAGCTCCGGACCTCACCCTGCTAAACCTCACCTATGTTCCAAAACTACGTCAAGAAACATGAAAATATTAAGTTAAGAGAGGTTGAGAAGATGAGAGGCACCTGGGGGGCTCAGTGGTTGAGTGTTTGCCTTCAGCTCAGGGCATGATCCCTGGGTCTGGGGATCGAGTCCTGCATCGGGGAGCCTGCTTCTCCCTCTGCCTATGTCTCTGCCTCTCTCTGTGTGTCTCATGAATAAATAAAATCTTTAAAATACATATATATAGAAGATGAAAAAGATCTAATATAAGCCTAACCAGAATCCTCTACAGCCAAAAAAAAGAAAGAAAGAAAGAAAGAAAGAAAGAAAGAAAGAAAGAAAGAAAGAAAGAAAGAAAAATAAATAAAGAGAATGGGATTGAGATAATATCAGAAGAGATAAAGGCTGGCAATTTTCGACATGTGATTGAGACATGAATCTTTTTTATTTGTTCATTAGTTTTTTAAGTATGCTCTCTGTCCAACGTGGGGCTTAAACCGACGATGCTGAGATTCAGCGTCTCACGCTCCACTGATGGGGGCCAACCTGGTGCCCCCAGGTATGAATCCACAGTACAGGAAGCACAACGTACACTATGCAGGATACATAAATAAGCAATCCGCACAGGACACACTGTGATGAACAGCACAACACCACAGGCAAAGATCTTCAATGCAGCCAGAGAGAAAAATGCAGAACACTTACAAAGGATCTATAATTAGATCAGTAGCCAGCTTTTCTCAACAGCCATAATGGAAGCCAGGAGGCTGTAGAATTGTATCTTCAAAGTGCTAAGAATGTCAACCTCCACGTCTGTAAATGTAGCAAGAACAGCGTGGACCAATGGCCTTTTCAGCTGTCTAGAAACTGACTTTACTACCAACAGAAATGCACTATAGGGACCTTTAAAGAATGTATTTCTAGAGGAAAGAAAAGGATCCTACCAGTCTGAAATGAGAAGAAAAGTGTGGAAAAAAAAAAAAACCTGATGAATAGAACATAATAGAAAAAAATATATATATTGATCGCTTCTCCCCACTTCCCCCCAGCCCCACCCTCCTCCTGACACCCAACTCCTAAAATCCTTGGAATTCCCTGGGTGACAGGAATGGCTTTTGTTCTCATTAGGTGACTCTAGCTCCAGGATGGGGGCTGGGGAGACCATGCCAAGATTAGAAGCTTGGAACTTAAAAGTATCCTCCAGAGAGGGGAGGAGGGCTGTAAATGGCTTAATGGATGATCATGCCTATGTGATGAAGCCCCGAGTAGTATGGGGTTCGGAGAGTCTCCAAGTGGACCAAGATATCCATGTACTGGGAGGGTGACTCATCCCAACTCCATAGGGACAGAAGCCCCTGTGCTGTGAACCCTCCCAGCCACCACCTGTTATGTCTTCACCTGGCTGTTTATCTGTATTCCTTTATCAGACCCTGTCATTAATTGATACATGTGTTTGCCTGAGTTCCATGAGCTGCCTGAGCAAATAAATCATATCCAAGGAGAGAGTTGTGGGAACCTCGGATTTACAGCCCGTCAGAAGCACAGTGACAACCTGTACTTGCAGTTGGCATCTAAAGTCGGGTGGGGAACGGTCTCGTGGGACTGGGCCCTTAACCTGAGCAACCTGACGTCATCTCCAGGTCAACAGTGCCAGGATGGCATTAAATGGAGTTAAATAGGGCAGCCCAGGTGGCTCAGCGGTTTAGCGCGGCCTTCGGCCCAGGGCGTGATCCTGGAGACCCAGGATGAGTCCCACATCCGGCTCCCTGCATGGAGCCTGCTTCTCCCTCTGCCTGTGTCTCTGCCTCTCTGTCTCTCTCATGAATAAAGAAAATCTTTAAATATAAATAAATTGAGTTAAATTGTAGGACACCAAGGTGTGTCACAGAATTGTTGGGTACGAGGAGAACTCCCATGCATTCAGTGACTGCAAGTGTCAGAAGGGAAGTGCTTTGTGAAAAATTAAAGAAATAGGGGTAGACTGGGTTCTTCTGATATAATAAATATAAAGGAAAACTTAAACAGCTTCTTGAATACACTAAACCCTACAGTAAAATCCACTGAATTGTACTCCCTAAAAGATGCAGTGAAATGTTATCTGTCTTACCAGGAAGTAAAGAGAACCTTTAAAAACACTTGAATCCATAAGACCCACTCTGATAAAGATGAAAGGATGGGATGGCTCCACCCCCATCAAAGGCCACCCCACATAAATAAAAGATTATCCTGGGGTTGCCTGGCTGGCTCAGCTGGTGGAGCATGAGGCTCTTGATCTCAGCTCAGGTCTTGATCTCAGGGTCGTGTGCTCAGGCCCCACATTGGGCTCTGTGCTGGGTGTGGACCTACTTAAATCAAAAAATAAAATAAAATAAAATAAAATAAAATAAAATAAAATAAAATAAAATAAAATAAAATAAAAAAATAAAATAAAATAAAAGACTGTCCCACTTTTCAGGTAGGAAGGGGAAAAAATAAGCAAAAGCCATGATCATTTACCTTTCATCAGCTACAGTCCTTCATATGACCTGTGCGTCCAAGGACCACACAAGCCTGCAGGAAGGGTGAACAAGGCACATGCTGCTGAGAAAGGCAACAGACTCGATCCTGAGAAAAAGGTGAAGTCTCTTTATCTAGCGTTTCTGATGCAGTCGTTGAGCAAGCTTCTGATGGACCGTCATTTAAAATAGAAGTCGGCCTAGCGTGAATAACAGACTATTGTAGGGGACCCACCCAAATCCTCTGTCAGGAGCCAGTGTGGCCTCGCCCAGGCTGTTGGCTGACGCCTGTGCCCTTCTCTGGAGGATTGCCTGTGGCAGATGGGACCCTCTACTCTGACAAGCTTGACCCCACCCGGTGTGCCCCTTTTCTGGAGACCAGTGCCTCATTGAAGGAGTACAAAGCCTGCCCCGTTGCTTAGCTCGTGACAGTTTTCTTTTAAGATTTTATTTATTTATTCGTGAGACACAGAGAGAGGCAGAGATACAGGCAAAGAGAGAAGCAGGCTCCCTGCAGGGAGCCCGATGTAGGACTGGATCCCAGGACCCCGGGATCATGACCTGAGCCAAAGTCAAATGCTCAACCACTGAGCCACCCAGGGGCCCTTAGGTCAGGACACTTCTGTGGTGTGATTTATTGGGTCCCCACGTTTAGACTTTACCTGAGACCTCATCTGGATTGTCCCTTTCCTCTCCCCCTTCCAGGTATTTCCTAAAGAGCCTCTGCTGATAAGCCACGTGCCCCCCAAATCCTTGCCTCAGGCTCTGCTTCTGGGAAGCCAACCTGAGACAGCGCCTTTTTTGGGCACTCTTGAACCCACACAGCTGACTCCAATTCTGGGGAGAGGTCTAACACCTTTAAGCAGAGTTTACTTTGTTATATCTGGTCTCATGACAGTATCCAGTTGCTCTTTCTCACTATAATGGGGAACATTGTTCCTCCTTTCTCCTTTACCTCTGGCTCATGTTACTATGTCAACAGATTTAGAGGATTTAAAGAGTAAAGTTATAACTCTCACACTGCACATAAGTCTAACGCTGTCCACCTCTGTCCCACCCAGTTGCTACACAGATCAAGAGAGATTAAGAAGCAAGAGGGGGGTTTGTGTTAATAATGGAAGGCGTGAAGTTTACTTAGGAGAGGATGGTGGCTACTGGGCTTCTCCCCATGGCGGTCCTAACGCATCCTGTTGACCTGTGTATAAAGGAAAGGTTCAAGTCAAACACTTGTTTCCCAGAAAGAGGAAAGTATACCTTACCACACTTGAGGATTTATACTTGTCCACAAAATTGTTTGCAAATCAGTTTATACTAAAACATGGCATTCTCGGGGCACCTGCATGGCTCAGTCGGCTAAGTGTCTGCCTTCAGCTCAGGTCATGATCCCAGGGTCCTGGGATGGAGCCCCACATCAGGCTCCCTGCTCGGTGGGGAGTGTGCTTCTCCCTTGGCCCCTCCCCCACACTTGTGCTCTCTTTCTTTCTTCTCTGAAAGTAATAAGCTATTTATTTATTTATTTATTTATTTATTTAATCTATTATTTATTTATTTATTTAATTTATTTATTTTTTTTTTATTTATGATAGTCACAGAGAGAGAGAGAGAGAGAGGCAGAGACATAGGCAGGGGGAGAAGCAGGCTTCATGCAGGGAGCCCGATGTGGGACTCGATCCCAGGACTCCAGGATCACGTCCTGGCCAAAGGCAGACGCTCATCCCCTGAGCCACTCAGGCGTTCCTGTCTAGTGAATTTTTAAATGTAAAAATCATGTGTTTTGCTTTGCTTTTGTTTTTAATCCCAGAACTAGATCATTTTTTAGAAAAGATTTTATTTATTTATTTGAGAGAGAGATGAGCAGGGCAGGCTGGGGGGAAGGGACAGAGGGAGAGGGAGAAGCAGACTCCCTGCTGAGCCAGGAGCCCACCGCAGGGCTCAATCCCAGGACCTGAGATCATGACCTGAGTCAAAGGCAGACGCTTAACCGACTGACTTACCCAAGCAGCTCCCAGAACTTTTAAAAAATGTTCTAATAACATCTCCTGAAAAGGACTCCTTTGACTCTCTGAGAGTTAGAGCTCCCATCAGCCCCTCCCTCGCTCCACTCAGTGGGTGGCCGTGGTGGTTCAACTTGACCTTCCTTCCTCTCTTGGTTGTGCAACCCTTCTTCTAAATTAGCCACTCTCCTTTGGCTTGCTTAGAGCTTTGTATTTTCTCAGCGACCAGGCCAGGCAGCTAGGATCTGAGAAGTGAGGTAAGAATAACACTTTCCACATTTGTGGGCAAGATGTGAATGCACAGCACACCGCAGGCCCTCTCTGGAAGCCCGGGCAGGAAGTGTACTCAGCTCAGGGGGCTCGGGCGGCTCTACCCCAACGGCAGAGCCTAAGCACAAGCCGCCACCCGGGAAGCTGCCCTCCAAGCCTTCCAAAACTGCAAGGCTTAAAGGCTCAAGATTTCACGGACCAGCAGCTGGGCGGGGGGCAGCTCTCCTCTGCTCTGGCCTGGGGTCACCACGCAGCTGCGGACACCCGGGGGCTGGGGTCCGTGAAGGCCTCACTCCAGCCTGGGAGGTCCTGCCGGCCCTGGCTCCCGGCCGGGCGTCTCCATCCTCTTCCGTGCAGCCCCTCATCCTTGAGGAGGCTAGAGCGAGCTCCTGGACGTGGTGGCAGAGGCCCGAGGAGCACAGGAACAAGCTACAAGGTCACCTGAAGCCGGTCGTCAGAAGGCACACGATGTCATGTTGGCCACATTCTCTTAGCCAAAGAGAGTCCCCAGGCCGGTCCAGAGTCGAGGCGTGGGGAAATAGGCTTGCCCTCTTGTTGGGAGGAGCGTGTCATTCTAGGATGGCAGGACCCGTGGCAGCCCTCTCTGCCAGCCCCACGCCTGGTGACACAGGGTCTGCATGCCTAGCACTGCTTGCACCCCGTCCAGACCTGGCGTTCGGGCGGACCCGGAGCCTCACCGAGAAGGGCCCGGTCCTCCTCGCGGTCTGGCCTCCATCCCCGACAGTCCGCACAGGGCCACCACAGCCCACATCTTTACGGTGCTCCCTCCGGGTCTCGAACGGCTGCAGGCACGCGAAGTCCGCGCTGCAATCTTTACCGTACTGTTGCCGTTCCTGTGTCACAAATGAGGGCACTGAGGCATAAGGAAAGAGTCTAGGGAACTTGTCCCAGGCCACACTGCAGAACTGAGATTGCGGCTTTGCCATCCACCCTCTGGAGCATTCTGCTCCATCACCTTCCGGAGGTCTGCCTCCAAGCATCTGGAAGTGTCCTCTTCCTCTGAATTCCTCCCCCATCCTTGTCTCATCCACAGAATTCAGGGGGGTCGTGGCTGGAGCACACATCCCTGCCCCTCTCTCCCTGGCTAGCACTCTAAGGTCACAGGGCAGCCAGGGAGGCCAGCAGGAGAGGCTTGGCAAGGACATCTGAGCCTCAGGGTTTGCTGGGGAGACCGGCAGGTAAGCATTGGGTCGGTTTCGGGGCTGAGGGGCACATTGTCACTAGGGAGGGACCAGCAGCCCAGAAAACTTGCCCCATCGATCCTGAGCTCTGGGAGAAAGTGCAGCCCACAGGGTCCTCCAAGGAGACTCAGAGGAGATAGGAGGATAGGGCAGGCATGCACAGTCTCTAGGTCCTGTCTTTGCACTTCCCTCACCACACACCTATGTATACACACACACACACACACACACACACAATTTCTATGTACTCTCACGTATTGAGCTCAGCTGTCAGAGGACACGCTCACAACAAATAAGCTAAGTCCAGCTAGGTGGTCATGTTGCTGGGCAACTGAGACCATGTCCAAACTTTGCCCCTGGAATACTCTTTTTCTTTTCTTTTTTTAAGACTTTATTTATTTATTCATGACAGACACAGAAAGAGAGGCAGAGGGAGAAGCAGGCTCCCCATGGGGTGCTCTATGTGGGACTCCATCCCAGGACCCTAGGATCACGACCTGAGTCAAAGGCAGATGCTCAACCACTGAGCCACCCAGGTGACCCTGGAACGTCCTTTATGGACAACAACACTGTGTCCACTGCTACCAGGTATTTGCCAACATTCCAGTGGACTTTTATATAAATCACATCAGCAGCCAGATGAGTGAAAGGTGAATTTGGGAGACAAGCTGGGAGATAGGGAAGTGAATCAGAACACAATTAAAACCCCAATGGTTATTGGCCACCTATAGTAGAGGTGGAGAAATGAGTGCAGATTTGCAAAATATTTAGCATCAAGATGGCACATGGGTTTAACTGGGATTCCAAACTAATAAATAAAAAAAGTCACTGTGGGGGATCCCTGGGTGGCTCAGCGGTTGAGTGTCTGCCTTTGGCTCAGGGCATGATTCTGGAGTCTCGGGATCGAGTCCCACATCAGGCTCCCTGCATGGTCTCTCTGCCTGTGTCTCTCTGCCTCTCTGTGTGTCTCATGAATAAATAAATGATTTTTTTTAAAAAAGTCACTGTATACAGTTTTAAGCATTATAGACAGAAAAATAATCATTATGATCTATTTTGAAGTAATTAATTAAAATGAATACAATATCATGCAGCACAATTAAGAGTAATGATAAAATTAGGGGCACCTGGGTGGCTCAGTTGGTACAGCATCCAACTCTTGATCCCAAAGTCATGAGTTCAAGCTCCATGTTGGATGTGGAGGCTACTTAAAAAAACAAAAATCAATGTTTGAAAAAAAAAGGATTAATGATCAAACCATTTTCAGTTCTGTAATTTTGACATTTTTATTTCCTATTGTTACTAAGACCAATTATAATTGCACAAAATTTTATCAGTTGCACTGTGTGATACAAGTGGGCAAATTAGCTATTGTCAGAACTAATTTCTCATTTCTTATAAAGTAACATTTATTTTTTTCAAGAAATTGACATTTTCAAGAAGTTGAAAAAACCCCTCATATTAATAAGCCTATTGAAAAAAATATAAAAAAAGAAATCTTTTAACTCTTGAAAAGCATTAGGCTCTAATTGTTTGAGTCACAAATGCTAATCCATATTGACTGATCCAGAATATCCCAGCTGATATTCAAAATTTGGTCATCAAATGTCTTTTCTTTTTGCAAGCTCAGTTCTATTTAGCTTCAATTCAGTGCATAAATTTGTCTTTTTATAAATTCTTGAAATACAACTAGGATAATTTTCATCATGGCTTTTTTTTCTCATAAAACAGTTAATCATCTAAAAGTGGTTTTGATTGAAATGACAAAACCAGCCTCTGATACATAATTAGAATATCTAATAAATTTTGATTAGAAACTTGCTTGAAATTCATGCCATTCCAGAGACTGAAAAATAAAAATTGATTTTAGTAAAAATGTTTTTTACAAAGATGCTTACACAAGATTGTTTCAGAACATAGAGTACTTGAAGCTTGAAGTGTTCCTGGTTTTATAAAGCCATAATCCATTCATCTTAAGTGAAAAGTATGTATATATACTTTTCAAGATTCTAATTCAACTTAATGATGACCTTATGTTTCTAAAAAAAACTACATTTCACATGATAAGCAAGAGAAAAAATAACTTATTTTAGAAAATTTCAAACATATACAAAAGTAGAAGAGAATAATGAACTCCTGCTGTGCAGCTCATTTGAATAAAATTAATGTAACTATTAATATAATTATCAACTCATAGCCAATCTTCTTCCATCTGTAGCCCCCATACCCTCCTCACTTATAGGTCAGATATGATTATTTTAAGCAAATCCCATGTACCATATTGTTCATCTGTAAATACTCTAATATGTTTTACTCACGGGTAAGAACTCTTTAAAATAACCACAATACTATTATCACATCTAAAAAAGTGGACAATTCCTTAGATTCACCAAATAACTAGTTTGTATTTTAAATTTCCTTGATTCAACAGTAAAATTTTAAGATAACAAGTCAACGATGAAGCCAACATTATGTTAAAAAACATTGCAACAGGGGCACCTGGGTGGCACAGTCGGTAAACATCTAGGTCAGGTCATGATCTTGGGGCGGTGAGATAGAGCACCTTGTAGCGCCCCGTGCTCAGTGTGGTGTCTGCTTGAGATTCTCTCTCCCTTTCCCTTTGCCCCTCCCACTCGAGCTCTCTCTCTCTCTAAAGTAAGTAAATAACTCTAAAAAGAAATCACTGCAAGATTAAAGATACATACAGACTTGGTTTTTTTTTTAAGATTTTATTTATTTATTTATTTATTTATTTATTTATTTATTTATTTATTCATAGAGACACAGAGAGAGAGAGAGAGGCAGAGACACAGGCAGAGGGAGAAGTAGGCTCCATGCAGGGAGCCCGACATCGGACTCCCGGGTCTCCAGGATCTCGCCCCGGGGTGCAGGCGGCACTAAACTGCTGCACCACTGGGGCTCCCCGATACATATAGACTTAAAGTGAGGGATGGAAAAACATTTGACATGAAATGGAAATGAAAAAAAAGAAGTCAAGCTAGCAATAGTTACATCAGACAAAATAGACTTTAAACAAAGACTGTGTTGGGGCACCTGGGCGGCTCAGTAGGTTAAGCATCCAACTCTTGGTTTCGACTCAAGTCATGATCTCAGGGTCCTGGGACTGAGGTCCGTGTTGGGCTCTGCACTCAGTGTGGAATCTGCTAGAAACTCTCTCTCTCCCTCTTCCTCTGCTTCTCCCCCTGCCCCAGTGCACTCTCTCTCTCTCTCTCTCAAGTGGATAAATCAATCTTTTTTAAAAAATTAAAAGCAGGGATCCCTGGGTGGCTCAGTGGTTTAGCGCCTGCCTTTGGCTTAGGGCGTGACCCCCGAGTCCCAGGATTGAGACCCGGGCTCCCTGCATGGAGCCTGCTTCCTCCTCTGCCTGTGTCTCTGCCTCTCTCTGTATGTCTCTCCTTAATAAATAAATAAAAATCTAAAAAAAAAATTAAAAGCAAATAAAACAAAGACTGTAACAAGAGACAAAGAAGGACCTTATATAACAATAAAGGGGGGATCCCTGGGTGGCTCAGCGGTTTAGCGCTTGGCTTTGGCCCAGGGCTCGATCCTGGAGTCCCGGGATCAAGTCCCACGTCGGGCTCCCAGCATGGAGCCTGCTTCTCCCTCCTCCTGTGTCTCTGCCTTTCTCTCTCTCTCTCTCTCTCTATGTCTATCATAAATAAATAAATAAATCTTAAAAAAAAAAACAATAAAGGGATCAACCCAACTAGAGGATATAATGATTGCAAAAACCATTGTAAGCGAGGGACTTCACGGGTACCTGGCTGACTAAGTCCATAGAGCATGTAACTCTTGATCTTGAGGCCATAAGTTTGACCCAGAGGTTACTTAAAAAAAAAAAAAAAAAAAAAAAAAAAAGATGGACTTCAGCATGACAATATGAGGGACTCCACAGACCCAGTCTCCAGTGAAATGTAAAAAGTATAAAAAGACAACCATTTACAGGATCTGGAAGAGGTCCTAAGGGTATATGCAAATGAAGAAACATCTAGTCAAGAAGATGCACTACAATTTTAGAAGACTGTATGATATTTCAGCCCAAACTATTCCCTTTCTCTCTATCTCCACTCCAGATTTGTGCAGCCGAGAAACTCAGAAACCTCTCTCCTCAGTTCCCTGTTGGAGGGTTTCTGAGGTAAGGAGCAGGACGTTAGCATCCGTCATCCTGTACCAGCAACCTGTTGCTGAGGCTAAGTTCTGGGCGAGTGTGGCCAAGAGGTGGCGACTCCCTTCATCTGTTCAGCTCCTGTTCATGGAATGGAGATTCTATGCTGATGTCACGTTGAATGTGGTCGTCCCTGCCCTGGCTCATAAGGTGATGGTTTCACACCAGGAGAGGCAAGGTGCCTCCCATCCTTCACATGCTCAACTCCTAAATCTACCTGGTGCAGCAGGTAACCACAGAGGCATCACTCAGAGAGAAGCACACCGTTGTCCCCACCCTAGCTCCAGAGCCCTGGCTCAGAGATTTGGCAGGGGGACAGAAGCAGGCTATAAGATGCATAGGTAGGTCCGTGGGGTGACTGGGTGGCTGCCTTAGGCTCATGTCATGATCTCAGGGTCCTGGGATCGGGCTCTCTTTCTGCTTGTACTCAATCTCTCCCCACCATTCAAATAAATACATACATACATACATACATAATTTAAATAAAACATGTAGGTCCTAATCTCTTCTCGAAGGAATTTACTTTATTTGCAAAGGGGGTAGAGAAGTTCAAGCCTAACGGTGCTCTCAAAAACAGTGGAGGTTGTGATGAAAGGGAATTGGGAAAAGATGGGTAGATTTGATGAAGACAGAGGTTCAAGTGTAAGCCAGCTAGTTTGCAGGGGAGAACCAGAGAAAAAGACAGCTGGTTGGAGCCCTCCTGAGTAGGAACACTAAGTTCAGGAGTTACTCCTTCAAATGAGCCAAGCGGGAGTCTACAGAGCAATTTCTGCCCCAGGGCATTATTGTAAACCACAGACCAATCAGATGGCAATTAATGGAGCTTAACATCTGGATAGGGTCAGGGAAAGAGGTGTAGACAGCCCAGCCAACCCAGGTGACATACTCCAAACCACACTTCCCTACAGGGCAACATCAAAGGTTTAACATTTGGGGGCTGGGTGGAATGAAAGTGACGGGGGAGTGGAGGGAGTTGGGGCTGGGGGGAGCTTCCCTAAAATAAGTCAGTCAGTCATTAAACAAACAAATCACAAGCCTGACATGGGGAGTGGGGGTCCAGTACCCAGAGTTGCTACAATATATTATCTAAAATGTTCAATTTCCAACAAAAACATATGAGACAAGCAGAGAAGCAGGAAAGCAGGACTCTGCTCTCACACCGGAAGAAGGGGGCAGCAGGAACTCCCTGGTGACAGTGGCCAGATGTTGGATTTAACAGACAAAGACCTAAAAGTAACCATGAAGACACTGTCAAATTCCAATTCAGAGGCCAAGGTAGCAGGATTAGAATGGAAGATGTCTGCTCCATCGGGGATGATGAAGGCCCCTGGTGGCGTCAAAGGGGACAGTTTTAGGGGTGCAGTAGGTAACCACGGAGGCATCATGGACTCAGAGCAGGAGGGTGGCTGGAGCCAACCAAAGACCGGGAAATGGCAGGTGTAGAGAGTGCGGATGAAGCCAAAGGTGTAGTGGCCTCCGTCTACTCTGGAAGGAGACACTCCCAGCTGCTCTCAGCCAGGCCAGGGCCAGGGCAGCAGGAGGAGGGGACACTGAACAGGCAGATCTCAGAGTGTGAATCCAGGTTGGGGTTTTGCTGGCCAGAAAGCCAGGAACACAGGGGAACCTGGGTTATGATGAGAGAGAAGCTCATAGGTCATAATCTTTCCTGCCTGGACAGAGAAGAAAGCTTCGGGGCTGACGTGCTGGGAGGCACGGAGGGGCAGAGAGGTGGAGGCTGTGTGAGGTCGTTGATGAGGAATGAGAACAGCAGGCGGGCAGATGGGAGGCCTTGGTCTAAGCGGGGCATTAAAGGCATAGGAGGTGGACTGGAGTCATTAACACAGGCGGTGGGAAGCCAACTCCCACCAGGAGGAGCAATCCCACATGCGCACCTCGTAAGGCTGGAGTCCAGACAGGTGGAGGCTGGAGGGTGGTGGGAGCCGAGTATGTAGGTTTAAAAATGAAAAGTTGGAGAAACAATAGTTGGCATTGAATGCCACTTTTTATTTATTTATTTTTAAGATTTCATTTATTTATTCATGAGAGACACAGAGAGGCAGAGACATAGGCAGAGGGAGAAGCAGGCTCCCTGCGAGGAGCCCGCTGCGGGACTCGATCTCAGGACCCCAGGATCACGACCTGAGCCAAAGTCAGACACTCAACCACTGAGCCACCCAGGTGTCCCTTGAATGGCACTTTAGGTCAGATGGACCTAACAGATACATACAGAACATTCCATCCAAAGCCAGTGGAATCCACATTCTTTTCAAGTACACATTGAACATTCTCCAGGATAGATTACACATTAGGCCACAACACAAGTCTCAGTAAATTCGAAAAGATTGAAAAAAAGAAGAAATGAATAGTGATTCCCGTTTTCTCCATGGAGAGAGGCATTTAGTAGAGAGCAAGCAAGGGTGGGTGTGGGATTCACAGGCTCAGAGAGGGTCCAATGTTTTATTAGCCACTGAAGAAAGGGGAGAAGGTGCTATCAAGGGCTACGTAATATCTACAGGGATTTCGATGACTAAAACCACAAAGATTGGGACGCCTGAGTGGCTCAGTCGTTGGGCACCTGCCTTTGGTTCAGGGCATGATCCTGGGGGTCTGGGATTGAGTCATGCTTCCGGCTCCCTGCAGGGAGCCTGCTCCTCCCTCTGTCTGTGTCTCCTATGAATAAATAAATAAAATATTAAACAAACAAAACACAAAGATTGAAATGAAAGACTTGAAACCATGGATTCTGTGCAGTGCCCGTCAAGAGGGTAGAGGCAAGGTGCAGCTCGCTCTGCCGTGGGTCTTGGAGTGAAGGGAAGAACCAACCCTTTGCCCGGGGCCCTCCTGTGACCCCCAGTTGGTCCCGAGGGTGGGTAGAGGTAGGAGACTGGAGCGGGAATGACCCACTCCTGCCCACAGGCGCAGGCCCCAGCTTCTCAGGATCCCTTGCAGTGGCCGGTACCTGTTGCTGCACCCAGACTTGCTGGCACACCTGAAGAACAGGTGAAGGCAGGACGTTCCTGGAAGGGACGAGTCCCTGTCTCATCCTTGAAGCTCCTGACCGCTGGGCGCTGGGCTGCTTCACAGGTTTGGAGTCTAAGACCCTGCCGGGGGCCTCCTGAAAATAGGCCGTCCCACCTGGGGCTCACTTCGGCGGAGGGCTCTGCTTCAAGGGCCCGGGGCCGAGCTGCCCCTTCCAAGGGTGCCCTTCCTGGTGATGCCAGAGGCCCTGCGGGGCGGTTCAGGTGGCCTCCCCGCCGCTGAGAGCCCCAGGCTGGCCTGGGTTTGTAAACGGATCGCAAGGCGATTGGGGGCCCTGGCGGCCCAGCACGGCCACCAAAGGAGGAGAGCAACGGTCTCAGCTCCCCACACCCGTCCCAACCCGGCGGCGGCCCTACCTCCCCCGCGCCCTGCCCCCCCCCCCACCTCCACCTCCACCCAGGGTGGCTCCTCCACCCGCCCCGCCCCGCCTCAGCCCGCCTGGAGAACCCGCCCCTCGTCTCCCCCGAACTTCTGCAAGGACCCGAGGTGCCAGGGCCAGGCCGGCAGGTCCTGGGGGTCCTTCCGAGGGGACCGACCCCGCCGTCGCCCCCCCGCCCACCATCCCCGCAGGTGGCGCAGTCCCCCGGCGCCCCGCCCCCTCCCGGGCACCCCGGACCGCGCGCCTGCCCTCGGCCGCCGCGGGGCGCCCGACCCAAGCCCCCGCCCCCCGCGCCCGCCGCCCGGCGCCCGGAGCAGAGGGACCCGCCCCCGCGGCCCCCGAGGGTGCGGCGAGCCCGGGCAGGAGGGGAGCGGCCGGACGGGGAGGCGCCGCGGGGGCCGGCGGGGCAGGGCGGCCGCTCCCGAGTCGGGCCCTGCGCACCGGGGCCTCTCCCCTCCGCCCGGGACGGCGGGGCCGGGGCCGCATGGGGCGCCCGCGCGGCCCGCTCCTGTGGCTGCTGCCGCTGCTCGCGGCTGCCTGCTCGGGGATCCTCGTCGCCCTGTACTGCTCGGCAGCGAGGCCGTACCCGGGGCCCCGGGCCGGAGCCAGGTAGGGGCTGCGGCGCGGTCGGCGGAGAGGGCGCCCCGGGGACGCGCCGGGCACGCGCGGGGCGCCCAGCCCGGGCCCTCGGCCCGCCCGTCGCGCCGGCCTCCCTGGGGCGGCTCGCGGCGGGGACCCGGGGCCGCGGCCCTTTGTCCCGGGAGCTGCCGCCGGGGGCGTCCGGCCGGCCTCCGCCGGGGTCCGGGAGGGGCCGCGCCCTGGGCGCACGGGCGCCTCGCTGCCCCGACCCTCCGGGCCCGGCTGCGTCGTCTGCGTCGGATCAGACAGCCCCGCCCGGTGGGGACCCCTCGCTCTCTGACGTCACAGTTCTCTGACTCTACTTTTGGGGAAGGGGGGCGCCCAAGGCTCCCGGTTCCAATTTTGCGGGGATTCTCAGCCCGGCCGCGTCTGCGCCCTCCCCGCGCCCGGCGCCCTGCTCCGGCCCACGCGCCGTGGGCTCTGCGGTCGAGTTTGGTGAGCGCCGTCGGGCCGCGATCCGGCGGAGCGAAGGGCTCCCCGCGCCCCGGGAACCGGAGCAGCCCCCCGCCTCCATCCCGCTCCCCTCCTGGAGCCCCCTCCTGGCCCCGCCCCCTCCCGCTCGCCCGGCGCACCTTCCCTGGTTTGCGCCCGGCCCGGATGAACCTACGAGCCTGAGCCTGCGTTGCCGGCCTTGGTGCCCGCGACGGAAGCAGCCTCACCGGGGTCTGGTCTAGCGCCAGAGAGGCGGACCGAGCGGTGCGACTGGGGCGGCGGCAGCCACCGCCCCCCCCGCCCCCAAGGCTCGCCCACCCCCCTTTGGACCGGGCTTTGCCTCCAGAGCGCTTCCCCCCCCCCCCCCGCCCCCCGCGCTCCTCCCCAAACCTTGCCCCGGGCGTCGTGGGGTGAAAGCAGAGTTAGTTATCAGTTCTCAGGGAACATTGTCGAAAGACATCTAAAGTTGCAAAACAATAGGACACACAGGCAACTCATTTTGAGCCCAGTCCCTCTAGAACAAAGGGTGCTCCGGCCGCTGGTACCTGGAGTTACATCATCTCCTCATACTCAAAAATTGCCTAAGGCAGGGGCTTAGAGGTTGCGGGTGTTAAGAAAGAGAATCCTTTGTGAGTTTTATGTCGAGGTGTTTTGAAACATATTTAAACATCCTTTGAAAGTACCTAATAAGCTTTAAATACGGGGTTGTTGAACATCCATTATGCTCAACAATGTGTTTAAAGTTCTTTCATCTTTGAAAAAGCGAGTACAGCCCAAGAACGAGTAGAGCCCAAGAACTTGTCCGTTTTCTTGTCCCACTGCTGTTTGCAAGGTGGCTAAACCCCCCCGGGGCAAGCCCGGTGGGCCCTGCTGTTGGACATAGGTATTTGGTGCCTGGAGAGGCTGAGTGGGAGGTGGGATAGTCTAGGGAAGGGGGTGCAGGCTGTGTGACCTCCCCACAGGGGGCGGAAACCGGATGGCCTGGCCACCTGGAGAGTCCTAGAAGGGGTGGGGGCAGCATTGGGACCCCCTCTTACCTCACCTGAAGGCTCTCACTGCAGGTTAGAGAGTGGAAATGCAGCCCAGGATTTAACTCGAGGCATATATCTATACATATATATAAAGGTGGGGGAGGGGGGCAGGAGAGACAGATTAGTGAGGATAGATATATGGGCTACCAGTTACCTGCCAATGTCCGCTGTCAACTTATTTTGTGAAAGATATTACATCTGAGGGTCACCTGGGTGGCTCAGTCGGTTAAGCGGCTGCCTTTGGCTAGGGTCATGATCTCAGCCCCTTGTCACATCAGGCTCCCTGCTCGTGGGGAGCCTCCTCCCTCTGTAATCTCACTCTCTCTAAAATAAATTTAAAAAAATTTTTTTTAAGATTTATCTATTCATTCATGAGAGACATAATGAGGCAGAGGGAGAAGCAGGCAGGCTCCCTGCAGGACTCCATCCTGGGACTCCAGGATCACCCCCTGAACCCAAGGCAGACGCTCAACCACTGAGCCACCCAGGCATCCCAAATAAAATCTTAAAAAAAAAAAAAGAAAAAGAAAAAGAAAGGACATCTGAGAGCCCAGAATTCCTAAGAATACAATCCAAATGGAGTAGATTTTGTTTTATGAGAAATGCACTGCAGTGGTACTTCCTTACCTGCAGTTTGGCTTTCCCAGGTTTCAGTTACCTAACCCCCCCCCCCCCCCCCGCCCCATACCCCCCCACCCCATGAAGCCAGGTCTGGCCAAGACTCCTCTCCATCTCATCACCATCTCATTTTGTCGTCTCCCACTGTCACAAGCAGGGGGATATTTACAGAGTAAGACATTCACAGAGACCACACTCTCATTACATTATTATGATTGTCCTGTTTTTTGTTTTTTTTTTTAATTTTTTTATTTATTTATGATAGTCACACACACAGAGAGAGAGAGAGGCAGAGACACAGGCAGAGGGAGAAGCAGGCTCCATGCACCGGGAGCCCGACGTGGGATTCGATCCCGGGTCTCCAGGATCGCGCCCTGGGCCAAAGGCAGGCGCCAAACCACTGCGCCACCCAGGGATCCCTGATTGTCCTGTTTTATTATTAATTATTGCTGTTAATCTCTTCCAGTGCCTAATTTATAAATCAAACTTTGTCATACGTGTGTCTATAGAGGAAAAAACAGAGCGTGTACAGGGTGCGGTACTATTCACAGTTTCAGGCATCCACTGGGGGCCTTGGAGCTTACCCCAAGGATAGGAAAGAACTACCGTACAGTCCTTCTTTCTCCAAAGGCTGGTAAAATTTTTGGGAGGGCCACAGGTGGGCCGGCCCCCTTCCCCGCCCCATCCAGGCTCTCTAGGCAGGTGTGTTTAGAAGCCCTTGGATTCCTAAGAAGGAGGGCTGGGAGAAATCACTGACCACTGAGGGCTGCTCTGAAGATGAGCAGACCTCCCTGAGGCTGGGGTGTTCGGGGCAGCAAAACAGAATGGGGTGGGGGTTCTCCAGCCCCTCCTCTGCAGCTCTGTCCCCCGGGTCTCCAAGCTGCCCAGGCCTGCAGCTATAGCATCTGCTTCTCAAGCCTGGCTCACACTAGAATCATCTGGGGAGGAGGCCTAGACCAGTCAGATCAGAACTGCAGGGGCGGGGCCCTGAGCAGGGGTGTTTTTCAACAGCTCCCAGGCGGTTCTCACGGCTGGAGGCTGAGTACTGGGGTCCCAGTTCCTCTTCAAAGGGGGTCTTGTGCAGAGGAGAACTACAGGATGGGGGGGGACCTGCCATCAGAGGGGGAAAGGATCATCCCTGCTCTTTCCCGTCTGTCCCTCGAGGGCCCTATGGGAACCTGAAGTGAGGCAGGTCGCAAGCTCTCTGGTGGCCCAGCTGGTTCCGCATGTCAGAAGCAAGCAACAAGAGGCCTTTGTTTCCTTGCAAATGGCCAGCCCCAACGGTTCCCAAAGCCTGCCCACCTGCTTCCTTGTGGCTGTCAGGGAGAAGGCAGGAGTCTGGGGAAAACCTGACACTCTTTAGAATAAGCAAAGGCCTCCGTTCCTTCTATTTTGTTCGCTCTCATCCCTGATGCAGGGCTTGCCTGGGAGGTGGGAGTAGGGGTGGAGCAGTATCATCGGCTCCTCCCGACTGACCCTCCAGAAGGGACACTGTCCTAGAGTCCTTTCCCTGCTTCCTTTAGATAAGGAGAGCTAGCATTTAGAGGACACTTTTTTAAAAGATTGATTGATGAGAGACAGAGAGAGAGGCAGAGACACAGGCAGAGGGAGAAGCAGGCTCCCCATAAGGAGCCCGATATGGGACTTGATCCTGAATCCTGGGATCAGGCCCTGAGCCAAAGGCAGCCGCTCAACCGCTGAGCCACCCAGGCGTCCCAGGAGGACGCTTTTTGTATGAGATAATAGTCTCTGAACCCTCCCAACAATTGGATATGTGATGTGATTAACAATAATTATTAATCACTTGATTATATCCACTGTCCAGATGTAGACACCAAGGCTCTGAGAAGTCACTTCCCTAAATCCCAGGGTACAAACCTAGGGTGTGAGGCTTCAGACTCACTTATGTAGGAGGAGGCTGCTGGTGAGGAGCCGGGAGCGAGTGGCAGGACAGCCTACCCCACGGAGAAAGGGGACCTCGCCCTGTGGGACCTACCGCCTGCCTCTGGGGCCTTGGCAGGGAGCTCCCTCAGGTGGTGGCTGGGGCCTGGCAAGCTTTCCTAGCGTATGTTTTCATGCTTGAACCAGATTTCACCGTTCTGTAAACTCCACATTTCTGCCGCTTGCCATGGGATTTCTTGATTTCTGGGTTTATAGAGCTGAGCAGAACATAATAATGTGATGATATTTTTTTTTCCTATAGAGACAGACATGGGTAAAACTCAGAGCCCCCCCCCCCCAAAAAAAAAAAATCAGAGCCCAGTAAGATCAAAGGAATGACATCTTTGGCCCTGACAGGCTTTGTCAGCCCCTGGAGCTGAGTCGGAAGTCTCTGGGGGACAGCTCAGACCCCTGCTTTACTTCTACTTCTCCCCCAGGAACACCACATCGTCTCGGGGATTCTTTGGACACAAGGCATCAAATGCTGGAATGAGAAAGGTACAACGGTCAACTATTCTGGCAGTTTCAAGCATCTTCAAGTTAGCGGGGAGGAGGGGAGAAAGATGAACATGTTCTCATGTTCTCATTCTCATGAGACTGCTGGTGGGAACTCTCTGGAACCCCTAAATATGAAATGGTGAGCTGAGCAGCCAGCCAGACCTGGCCACCAGGGTTCCTTGTACCCCAGTAGCAGAGAAGAGGTGTAGCCAGGAGAAAAGTTCTTGGGAAGTCTTGTAAGTTATCCTTAAAAGGCCTGTGAATTTGACATTCTATTCAAAATGTCTTTTTATTTTTTTAAGATTTTATTTTTAAGTATTACACCCGCCATAGGGCTTGAACTCATGACCCCAAGGTCAAGAGTCACATATTCTACAGACTGAAACCCTCAAAATGCCTTCTTACTATAAAAGTCACACATTTAAACTACTCTCCATGGAGTAAACAAGCAAACTGGAAAACCCCATGCTTGCCCAGGGGGTTGAGAACCTTCTAGGCCCTGCTCCATAACAAACAGTGCTGCCTCAAGCACGCCACACGTAAGTCACATGGCAACCCTGTCGTGTAGCTTTTATAGATGACCGCAGCGAGGTACAGAGAGGTCAGGTACCTGGTGCAGGGCCACTCTGCGACAAGAGGTGGCATTGGCATTTGAGCCTCTGGTTGGACCCCAGAGTATGGCTCTCTCTGAACCACAGAGGAACGCTCTGTGTGCTGCCACTGAGCAGGATCGTGATTGGTGTTCTGGATTGATTCGGGTTTAAGAGTTGTGTTCAGTGCCCAAGAGACCAACCCAGGACTTGTTAGCTGAGGCCTTGGGGGAAAAGATTTCACTGCATGTAAAATGTAGTGACAGCTGAGCTGTTCAGAGACACAGCGAGTAGCCCTGGGCAGGTGAGGAGGGTTGTCTTGAGAACAGAGGCAGGGAGGACAGTGGGCCTGCAGGCCAAAGAGAAGCCTCAAGCATCTCGTGGGTGCTTATAAGTCATCTTCAAGTTTCCTAAAGCCCTGTGTGCACCTTGAGCTGCTTGATGCAAACTGACATATCCCCACTGGGTTAAAAAAAAAAAAAGAAAAGATTTGAGGTGGCTTTTGGATACACATAACAAGGCAAAAATATAAAATAGAATCAAATGAAAAAATAACAAAAGGAGAAATAAAGGTAGGAGAGTAAGGTAAGTACATGAAAAGTGTGCCACAAGATATAAGGGATAGGCCATAGATCTGGCTCTGAGCTTCCTAGTGGCCACAGTGATGAAGGAAATTTGCCATTGTGTCCAAGAGATAACAGCAGGCCAACTGCCCAAGTGAAGCACAACCTTTCCCGATACAAAGACTGGAAGAGTTTTTTCCTGGCACCTCTTAAAGGCGGCCCTGGAAAACACCCCAAAGATGAACTGAATAGCAGTGAAATTGGTAATCAGCTCTGCTACAATGCTTGCTTTGAAAATGTGAATTTGTTCCAAGGAGATTGGTATCTTAGGAAACAATTTGAGCATAACACAAACTTTGTGTTTGCTTTCGAGTGACTGTCATTGAGAACAATAGGGGTTTTTTAAAATAATATTTTTTAAAGATTTTTTTGAGAGAGAGAGAGTGAGAGAGAGCATGAGCAGGGGAGGGGCAGAGGGAGAAGTAGACTCCCTGCTGAGAGGTGGGACTTGATCCCAGGACCCCGAGATCATGACCTGAGCCAAAGGCAGATGCTTAGCCGACTGAGCCACCCAGGCGCCCTGAGAACACTAAGGTTAAATGCAGAAAACCACACTCCACCGAAGGGGGCCACAGAGGAGTACACAAAACGCACACGCATGCGCCCTTCAGATGCGCACTTCACTGTGTTATAACCCTCTTTCCACTACTTCACAATAACTCACGAGCTGCCACCCTTCTGATGCCACACGCGAACATCGAGTCTTTTCCAAGGTCAAGGGCCATGTGTGTGTGTAGACCTTCACCGTGGGCTGCATGAAACCGTGCTTCCATCTCTGTGAGGCCCCTCTTTTGTTTTGGGCATCACTGACAAAGCTTTTTGAGTGTTGTGCTGCTCATCCCATTTTCCCAAAAGCCCCGTGGTTTTGCAGAGTGTGATGATCCATAGGGAATGTCATAGCAGAGATGACCGTGTGGCTCTCTCCTGCGTTGTCCTTTGATCAAACCAGAGAGCCCCGGACAGTGGGAAGGGTAGCCCCAGCCAGCCCCAGCCCAAGGCTGTGCGGGAGTCTGACATTGGGGTTGCAGGCCGATGGGGTTGGAGCCTGTTCAAGCACCTTCCCCTCTTGAGGCCCCTGCATGCACAGGCCCTGTGTTGATTCCTAGGGCTTCTGAAGCAAATTACCACAAACCGGGGTGTTGAAAATACAAGAAACCAATTTTATCCCAGTTCTGGACTCCAGAAATCCAAAATCAGGGGATTGGCTGGGCCACCTTCCAGAGCTTTCTAGGGAAGAATCCTTCCTTGCCTCTCCCATTTTCTGGAAGCTCCTTGGCTTATGGCCACTCCACTCCAGTCTCTGTGTCTGTCCTTACATGGCTTTATAAGGACACCAGCCACTGGGTTAGGGTCCACCCGAAACCAGTATGACGTCATCTTAATGAATTACATCTGCAAAGACCCTATTCCCAAATGAGATCACATCCTGAGGTTCTGGGCAGACAGAGGTGGTGGGGGACACTCTTCAACCCAGAACAGGTACCACCGAGGAGAAAATGATCGAAATCTTCCCAGCAGCCCGTCCCCCACAAATCTTATGGAGAGGACTGCCAGAGCTAGGGTTTGGATCCAGGCTGATGGATTCTAAAGACCAGGCTGGAATTCCCCACCAAAGGCCAGGCGGGTCTTACCCATTTTGTGGAAAAAAGCCCCCAAATTTCCCTAAGTGCGAAGTGAAGGAGCGAGAGGCCAGAGCCATCAGGCCCTGCATAGCTGGCATCCCGGAGAGAAAGGCCTGGGCGCGGTACGTCCAAAAAGCTCTGCCCCCACCACACTGCTGTGCCACAGGCCAGCTCAGCTGGCAGGTCTGGGGGATCCCAAGTCTGGAGGGAAGGGAAGCTCCCCCCCCAGCCACAGCCCCCATAGTGGAGCTCAGTACTCTTATCTCCTGCCCCACAGAACCCGCACTGCCGACGCCCACTTGACCTGGCCATCCAGAGGCACCCCCACTTCCGTGCCCTGTTCGATCTCTCCACTCCAGTGCTGCTATCGGGGAGCCTCTTCACTCAGGAGCTCTGGGACAGCCTGAGCCAGCACAAAGCCCCCTACGGCTGGCAGGGCCTGTCCCACCAAGGTAACCTGCAGCAGCTGCTTCTTGCCCAGGCCTCTGGCCCCAAGAGAATCCCTTCCTGTTGCTCTTAGCCTTGATGTAGGCCCTGCCCTCACAGCATCTTTTGGGGACACCCACCACGCCCAGGCCCATTTCCTTCCAGGAAGGTCTCAGGGCTCGACCCCCTGGGCTGTGTGACTCCCGCCACACCTACCGGCCCCTGCAAGCACCGTGGGGTCAGGGAGACGGGCTTGGGTGCACCCGGCGGCCACTCAGCTGGGGCTGCTGTCCAGAGGTGGCCGACAACAGGAGCTGTGGGGCCTCAGACAGCCCGCCCATGGTCCCCGCTGTGGGACTCCCAACCCTCACGTGCCTCGGATTAGTTTCTTGTGGAACATAGAGGACTCGGTATTCGAATTCTTGGGGTGACTGAGGGTAGAGCCAGACCTCTCCCCCTGCCCTCCAGGCCTCGGAGGGGGGTGTCAGGCCCGTGGCAGGTGGCATGCCAGAAACAGCCTTGGGACAGCTCCGGCCCACACGACAGCCTTCCCCATGGCTCCCCGCCTTGTCTGGCACCCACAGCCATTAACTCCACCCTGAGCCTCCTGAACGGCTCCGAGAGCTCCCAGCTGTTCGCCGCCTCCAGGAAGCCACTTTCAAGCTGCATTCGGTGCGCGGTGGTGGGGAACGGGGGCATTCTGAACGGTTCCCGCCAGGGTCTGAACATCGACGCCCATGACTACGTGTTCAGGTATGGGCGCAGGGCGGGGTGGGGGGCGGGGGGAGAGCCAGGCCCCCAGCTGCCCTGGGGAGCGGGCCGCAGGGTGACGGGCACCTGCCTGGGCCGCGGCCCGTGTGCAGACAGACCCTGAAGACGGAGCGAGGGGGCCGCGTGCCTGCCAGGAGGGGGCCCCCGGGCCGGATGTCCCCTGAGGTCCGGAGATGTGGGGATGGGCTGGATGGGGACAGGTAGGCGGAACCCCGGGGATGGGCTACACACGCAGCAGGGCTTCTATCTGGACCAGACTCAACGGCGCGGTGATCAAAGGCTTCGAGAAGGATGTGGGCAACAAGACCTCCTTTTACGGTTTCACTGTGAACACGATGAAAAACTCTCTCATCTCCTACTGGAACTTTGGCTTCACCTCCGTGCCGCAAGGACCGGTGAGGCTCCTGATGGGCGTGGCACTGTCACGGGCGGTCAGGGCCACCGTTCCCAGAGGCCCCGTCCGCGGGCGGACCGCGGCCCCCACCCAGGAGATGGAGAGGCTGGGCTGGGATCCTGGGTGCATGTAAGGAGGGGCGCCCCGGAGTTCCGGGCGGCACAGGACCCCTCTGGAGTAGAGCGTGGGTGGCTGGTGCTCACTGAGCCCGTGGGGTGCCGGGCCCTTTACAGGATGCCACGTCTGCCCCGTTTTAGGAGGAGACTAAGCAAGGCAGCGGCAGGGCCAGGGGCCAGGGCTCAAAGGACTCCCACCCAGAGCTCACGCTGCACCGGGTGGGGGGAAGGGTGTTTACTGGGTGCCTCCTCCTCTTCCCAGCGGTGGACGTGGTCAGCACAGCTACCCATTTCCAGACGGCAACGTGTCTGTGCAAGGCCACCCCGCAGCTAAGATCATCAAAGTCCAGCCCCCTCTGACCACACCAGCCCTAGGGCTGCCTCCCCCTTCCCTGAGCTGCCTTCCTGACGTGTGCCTTCCTGATCCCACAGCAGCCCGTGAGGGAGGCTGAGGTTCAGAGGCGCAGAGCGGTGCCCAGCTCTCCGGGGAGCAGGACCCAGAATTTGAGGCCGCCTCCTGCCTCCGGCTTCTTTCAGCCACACCCAGTTACCAGAATACTGCTCCTCCCTTCGGGAGCTGTCTGGGTGCCACATGAAGAGGGGAGATCTCGGGATGAGGGCTCTGTGGTGCTTGATAGGACCGGGTTGAGTTTCTAGAAGCTTCCTCCTCTGAGCAGGAAATTCAGGAGTGTCCCAGCCACAGCAGGACCATCCTAGCTCAGGTAGAACCACGCAGTAGGGTTGGTTTCTGGCCACACTACCTGTATGAGTCATCCGTGCGTTAACAAAGGACCCCAGACTTAGCTTCAAACAACAAACATTTCTCATCTTACAGTTTCAGTGGGTCAGGAATTCGGGAACAGTTTAGCAGGGTGGTTTTGGCTCAGGATCTGGGGTGTTTGCCGGGATCAACTGGGACTCTGGGCACTTGAAGGCCTGACGGAGGCCTGAGTCCAGGTGGCCCCTCTCTGGCCACTGGAGTGTCTGCAGGTCCTGGCAGCTCACTTCACCCAGCGGGGGGCGGCGGGGGGGAGTCCCAGGGGGGCAAGGACGCCGCACTGCCTTTTATGGCCTGGTCCCCAAGGTCTCGCACCATCACTTCCACTTCTTTCTATTCATTAGTCGCTCGAGGGGATGGCAAGTAAGCTTCGCCTCCTGAAGAGTACCAAGAGATTCGTGACCACGTATTGAGACCCCCATGGGCTGAGGGTGGGGATTATAGGCAGAAATTCTCCCATTGGGGTGGGTGGCAGGACTGGGTGGAGGGCTGGGCAGGAGCCGGACGTGGTCGTGTTGGGGGAGTGGGGGGACACTGGCTCAGTGTCTCTCTTGCCCCCACAGGACCTGCGCTACATCTTCATCCCCTCGGACATCCGCGATTATGTGATGCTGAGATCGGCCATTCTGGGCGTGCCTGTCCCCGAGGGCCCTGATAAAGGCGACAGGTGAGCAGCCAGGCAGGTGTGGGGTGTGGTAGTGCTGGGCCCACTGTCGGGCAGGGAAAGTGGGTGAGGACAGCAAGAAAATGCCCCACAAAGAGAGTGCTGGGGAATTATGCTCTTTTTCTTTTCCTGCCCCTAGAAAAGCCCAGGTAAGCGTCCTGGTCCCCAGGAACCCGCCCGATGAGGTGGGCTGTGGCCTCGCAGGGCCACTTTTCTGAATGAAGCAGGCAGCCTGGCTCCTCGGCTTCGGGCTACTGTCCCTCTAAGCAGCGCAGTCCCCCAGCCGGCAGCACGGCCCGGGCTGTCCACTCCCGGCTGTGGGGGCCTGCGGAGCGCACTGTGTCTGGAAGCTAAGTGGGGGGCCGGTATCCATGCGGCTCATCCCGGCAGGCACCCTCCTGGGACTGTGCCCACAAAGTGGGAGAGCAGGTGACAGGTGCCCAGTGTCCTACAAGGAGAGAGAACAAAGGACACTCTTTTCTCCCCCACCCTCCTGGGCAGCAGGCCGATGTCCAGCTCTTTTGAACCATGTCCTGGCCTCGGCCAAACCTCCTCCCCGTGGCACAGAGACAATTTCTTGTCCCAAAGTCGAGTCCTTTAGAAATCCATGCCACCTCTGCAGCCACGAAGACCAACCGTCCTGTCTCAGTGCTCCCGGGACCTGCCACCCCCTCACCCCGCCCCGAGGGCAGATTCTGAGGGCCTGAGGGGTTAAGCCCTCAGAGGCCAGGCCGGGGACTCTGGCCCGGCTGCACCCCACCCCCGCCTTGTGACTAGCCAACAATCGCCATGATGATGCTGCAGCTGGTCATGAGGGTGGGCTTTGTGACCCGGGCGGGACTGGGCTCTTGGGGGGGGCCGGCTCAGAGACATCGATCGGGTGGTCGTAAGCCTCCCCAACACCAATGAGCTCCCCCTCCCATACCCCCAATCCGTCCCCCACCCAGTCCCCCTCCCAGTCCCGGTCCAATAACATCCTCCCTTCCAACCAGCAGCCCTACTCCAGCTCTGGTGGCTCGGCCCCATCTCCGTCCGCCACCCGAGGGTCCTCCCGGCCCCCCTCTCATGCTCCCACCCCGACTGCCTCGCAGCCCTCTTCCCGGGCTTCGTCCCTGGCCCCCAGCCCCCACGTCCAACATGTACCCCGGGGGGCTTCCCAAACCCCTACTCCGCCCACCTCCAAATCTCCTTCCCAATCTGCCTTGAAATCCCTCTCGAGAAACTCCTCCCAGACTCCTCCGGTGCCCCTCGCCAGGTCCCCTTCCCACAGCCCCGCCACCTCGGCCTCCTACATCGGGCCCGTTCGGGGCATCCCCTCCTACATCGCGCCCTATGTGCCCCGCTTCCTGAAGGAGCCCCCCTTCTTCCAGCCCCCGACCGCACCCCTGCCCCAGAACCAGTGCTTCCCCTGCCCCTTCCCCTGCCCGGCCCGGGAGCCGCCTGTCCCCGACTCCCTCTACTTCCCCCTGCTCCCCCCGCCTCCCCACCACCCCCGGGTCAACTGCTCCTACCCCACCCCGCCCGCCCTCTTCACGCCCCCCTCCTCGCTCACCTACACCCCCCCCACCGAGGTCCTGGTGGGCGGGAAGCCGCACGTGGTGCCCACCGTGCTGCCCGCCACCTTCTACACGCCCTTCTCCCGCTACTACGCCCAGCCCCGGCCCTACCGCCCGCACCGCCGCAGGCCCAGCGCCTTCCCCCTCACTTCGCTCCCCAACCTGCCCTACGACACCCCGGGCCGCTCTGTCCACTTCTTTCGTGGGTCCTAGGCCTCAGACCTATTTCGGACCAGAAGCCTCTGCCAGGAAATTCAAGCTACTACATCCGGACTTCATCAGCTACCTGAGGGAGAGGTAGGTGTGCAAGGGGGGGGTTGGGTGCACGAAAGCTCCCCTCCATCACCCCTGCACACCAACCCCCCCCACCGCTGCGGGCCCCTTATGGTCCTACGCTGTAACCTGTGGCGAGAGCGGTCTGTGTAGAGGCCCGGACACAGGCCGCCCAAGGCGACCTCATCTCACCCCTCCTTTCCTCCCTCAGTCCCTTACCCCTACATGTGTGGCGGGGGCGGGGGGAGGGCAGTGTCCTTTGCCCCTCCCTGGGGACATCCTGGTGGTCACCAGGTAAGTACCAGCAGCAAGCAGAGACAGGGATGCTGTTGAGCATCATACAAGGACCCAGAACGCCCCCACAACAAAGAACGAGCGGGCCCCGAACGTCAACTGTGCCATGGCTGAGAGGCCCTGCTGTGGCCCCGAGGCTGGCATCCCCAGAGAGCAAGTGAAGGGTGGCGAGCCGATCTGGGGAGGCAAACGGGTGTCCGGCACTCACAGCCCCATTCAAGAGAGGTAGAAAGGCTGGCAGGGGCGAGGCGGTGTGTCTGGCGAAGCTTACATGTGAATCCCGGGCCAAGGTCAGGCCTTGGCCACCCGTACAGTGGCCTCACTTTTGGATTTTGAGAGTGTGTGGGCACACTTCTCTCACCAGCGACTCCCGGTCGCAGGGAGGGTCCCTGCCCCTTATGTCCCTCTTAAGGGATTCCTGCTTGGCTAGAGATTGGGGATAGAGAGAAATATGGTCTCAGGCTAAATACATGGGCCACCTGTCCCCTACCCAGGCTGGTTACTGAGCCAGAGGTGAAGGCAGGGGTTGCAGAAAGGAAAGGGGAGCCAGGCTGGGTTCAGGCGTCTAGAGGGGGAAGAGGGAAGGATCGTTCCTCTGGTTCTTCTGCACGGGCCTGCTCCTCTTTCTCACCCCACTCTGTTACTCAGACTTTTGCATTTGCTTCATTTAGTTTCTTTCTTCCTGAAGGGGGAATGGCCTACACTAGAAGAGCCAGGAAGTTCTAAAGGGTTTCCCAGCCAATCTGAATTGGTAGCCAGACGGTGTAAGGGCACAACCATCGAGTGAGACCTACACCTCTTTCTTGAGTTTTGATGCCACTTTTCGTCTCCAGGTTTTTGAAATCAAAGTTGATTAACACAAATTTTGGAGACCTATATATGCCTAGTACTGGGGCTCTCATGCTGCTGACGGCTTTGCACACCTGTGACCAGGTAAGAGGCCTTCCCTCTCAGGGGCCCGCAGCAGCAGAGGACTGGTGTGGGTGGAACCTAACCTGATCTGGGACAACCCCTACAAGGGGCCTGGGTCACGCTTGGACCTGGGACTCGGCCTCTACCCTGTGGGGGAGTGCCACTCCTGAACTGCGTCCACACGGGCTTTCCAGGGGCCTTCCCAGGACAGGTGTGGGGCCAGTCTTGCTTGCCTCCAGCAGCCACCTGCCTGGGCACCTCTGTCCTTCACCCCTAGGGTATTTAAGGCGCATGTTATTAAATTGTTCTTGTGAAAGGGAATCTCAGCATAAGTGGTCAAGGACATCCTTTTAGGAGTAAATTCTGGAACTGAGCTGGGCAACAGGTTTAGCCTTCCACATACAACCTTTGAAATCACTGCATAAGAATGTCCCTGGTATGGTGCTGCCCACATGATCCCAGCAGGTTAAGAAGCAGTTTTTTTCTTTTTTTTTTTCTTTTTAAGATTTTACTTATGTATTCATGAGAGACACAGAGAGAGAGGCAGAGACATAGGCAGAGGGAGAAGCAGGCTCCCTGCAGGGAGCCTGATGTGGGATTCGATCCCAGGACCCTGGGTTCATGCCCTGAGCTGAAGGCAGATGCTCAGAGCCACCCAGGTGGCCCAAAGCAGCCGTCTCTTGACCGTGCTCCTGGTAGAATGAGCCACAAGTAGCCATAGGCTTTTGCCTCCAATTCAAGCTTAATAATGGAGAGCATGGCTTTGATCAGGAATTGGAGAGCTGAGTTTAAAACCCAGCCTGGCCATCACTAGCTCGTGACTGAGGACCTGCTCGGTTACCTCTCTGAGCATTTCCCCATTTTACAAATGGGGATAACACCACAGATTATGTTGAGGCTGAGAGGATGTATTCAAGAGCCCAGTGCCTGCCATTAGGGTGAGCTCCATCTACTGCTTATCTGTATCTTTGACACAGCATCTAAAGAAGGCCGGGGGACTGTGCCGTCCCCGGTTCTTGTCACTTCACACATCTGTTCTCACATAGCTCAGTAAATGCCAATTCTTGACTATCCTTGTCCAGGTTAGTGCCTATGGATTCATCACAAGCAACTACTGGAAATTTTCTGACCACTATTTCGAGCGAGTTAAGAAGCCACTGATATTCTATGTCAACCACGACCTGTCCCTGGAAGCCTCCCTGTGGAGGGACCTGCACAAGGCCGGCATCCTTCAACTGTACCAGCGCTGACCCTGAAGTACCCACACCCTCTGTTCAATCAGAGCCACGGCCCCTCATGTGGCCAAAGCTGCATCTGGTCTTTTTAGCCTCCGAAAAAGGCTCCAGCCCTCCTCCACCCACTTCTTCTCTAGAGAACATTAGGAGATGGATTTGTGACCGTCATTGCAGCCTGTTCATTGTGAGACACCCCATCTTATTCTTGGGTTTCTCTGAGAAAACTCCCTGCTGGGTTGGAGACAGACCTCCCAACCTTGGTGAAGACAAAAGACTGCTCTGCTGGACGTTTCAAAACTGAAGGTAACACAAGATGACACTGTGACCCTCGCCAGCAAAGGCTAGACATTCTTCAAAGGGAAGTATCTCAAAGCCAGCAATTGGTACTGAAGCTTAGGACATTGGTAGAGTGACTGAAGGCATCTCCACTGACCAGGGTCAAGCAGCAGTATAGGCAAACACACTCCCCAGCCAGACCCTCCCATGAGCATGGCAAGCTCACAGCACCTCCAGAGCGATTTCACTCTAAAACATGCCTGAACCACCTGAGGACATGACCACCTTCCTTCTGCCCCATGATAGTGGGAGTGCAAAAGGCAGATTGTAATTTGAACTAGGTACTCGCATAAATGATGGGATGACCATTGTGTCTTTTTTGCGTGTTGGGGGCGCCGGGGGTAGTAGGCAGGGGAGGTATACCACGGAGTGTTTAGCATGCACATCACTCAGAAAATTCAAGCCCCATGGGCAAGCCCTGGTATTTTGACAGAGGTCAACTGCACAGAAGGCTGCCTAAGTCCCACTGGAGATGTATTACCACCTTACCACCGAAAGGATGACATCACGGCTCCGGTAAATCTGGATTTAGTGGATAAGCAGTTTCATTTTAGACAGAGCACATGGGCTTCTATTGGAAGGGTAAGGCTCAACTAACCCAAGTTATCACCACATAGCCCTTAAGCCCTGGGATTTACTGGCCTGATGACTAGTAGCCTGACAGTCTGACCTAGTACACTGTGCAAGCCTCAGGGGTTGGGTGGAGGGGGTCTCTACTGGGCTGGCTGGCAAGGGCCTTCCCAAGGGGACACGAATCACCACTAGCCAATCCACCAAAGCCCACGACATGGCCTCTGGCTCTGGGGTTTTGAAAGGCAGATCCTATCAGCATATTTAACAAGAGGGATGAATTTTGTCACCAGAATCAAAATTCTACTTTAGAAATTCAGGTGTGATACGGAGACCTGGGCTTTCACGACTACACAGCTACTTGAAAGCACCGATTCCTGCAGCTGGTGAGCAGTTTAGACGGAGAGGAGCAGGGGGCAGGTCAGGTACTGCAGGAGGCCAAGGCCTCTCCCTTTAGCTTGGCAACATCAAACTGTCCCTTGGTCTCAATGACAGCAGTGTCCCAAGTAGGTTTCTTTGCCTAGTACTGGTCCAAAAAGAACACTGTGAGAAACACGGTACTGCGTGTCTGTCCACTCGGCCATCTGACAGTGACCTTTACTAGTAAAGAAATCCAATCACCTTGATAAGCCGGCATAGCTCAAGTTAGGTGTCTGACCCTCTTATGTCCAGAACATTTTACTGAGAAATGCTGAAGTTGTTGGTGGATGGCGCCCCGTTAAGAGGGGCAGAAAATCAATTTATTGGAGAACTTACAAGATAAAACCTCTGATCCTATCCCATGTTAACTTTAATTATTATTAACAGTATTCTGTGAAACCCGGGGCAGCTTGGTGGCTCAGTTAAGCATCTGACTTTTTAAGACTTTAAGAAGGTGCACACAAGCAGGGGGAATGGGAGTAGATTCCCCACTGAGCGCAGAGCCTGAAGTACCTGACTTGATTCGATTTCAGCTCCTGATCTCAGGATTGTGGCACTGGGCATGGAGTCAGCTTGAGATTCTCCCTCTCCCTTTAAAAATATTCTGGGAAACATTCATTCATACAAGAATGTGTTAGCTGAGTCACAGAATAAAATCCCATTATGAACATCTCAACATGAAATCCATGTTACAAAGTCCATTTTTAAAAATGTTTATTTGTGCTTCAAAACTTAAGCCTGAGTGACAAACATTAACTTCACAGGAAATCCACTCGGAGAAACCTCCTCCTGGGCTGAGCACCTGCTTCCTCGCAGGCTCCCAAACAGAGCACGTACATGTTCATAGCATTCAGTTTACAATCACGGTCTTCTTGCCCACACGCAAGTTACCCCCAGATCAGCTCAACTGTGGCATTCAGGATGGTCTCAAGTAGCCTTTGGCTCCTTTTTGAAGAGAAAGCCCAAAGACTTCTTATTCTCCTTTTGGGGGATTATTTTCTAGGCATTAACAGCAACAGAGGCCGTGCTGCTCCAGCTGGCATCACTCACTGGGGGAGAACGTGTAAGACCAAAGAGAGTCACTTGATGGATCAGTAATGAGGGGACTCCAACCTGAAAGCCAAATGTAAAGAAAAGGCAATGGTAGCAGCGCACATTCTAACAAAACATTAGATCAGGCCCATGCTGTTGAAGGGACCCTCAGGCAGTCTCAATGCAGGGTGGTCTGCTGCCCAGAGGACTTGAAACTGCAGCCCACTCTCAGGAGCTAATGCTCAAAGGGAACGGGGTCTGGCATGAGGCCAGCATAGAACCACCATTAAGCATTAGGGACATTCTTATTCAACCCCTTTCTGGAGGTAAAACTTTTTCAAGTCAAACCTGAAGGTCTCTGAGTCTCACGAAACAGTCAAATCTACTCTGCACAATGATAATGCCGGAAGTCAACTTCCCCACTTGCTAAACACATCCTTTGTTTCACTTACCGGCTGTAAACTGCCAGGGCCAGTTCTCAGGCTCACTAAATCCCACCCCAAATCTGGCTTCCTTGGTGACTGAACAATTATGTGACCTTAAATATAAAAAAGCCCACACACACCTCCCAATTTCAACAGAAAAGAGCAATCTGCCCACTTCAAGCCTGGCATTTAAATGGGAACAAAGCCAGACACCCTCCCAGCCCAGCAGCACGGGGCTACTCTCCTGCTCACATGCTGGCCGACCCAGCCCTCGGCGACCCAACGAGCAGCACCATGCCAGTCATGCTGCCCAGACAGGATCCGAGCCAACCCTAGGAGAGCTCCCTGGGGTTGTAAACAAAGCACCTGGAAACCAAATAGCTCCTGCTGTGCCATGGCAGCCCTTCTTTCCTCATTGTCACGATATGGTGCAGAGATAAGGTCATAGCCCTGCCATAGCTGGCAGACTTCCGACATTCCCGTCTGTCTCAAAGAGCGCATTCATTTCCTTGAAATATGGGACAAACACTCTTTCATTCCACAGTAAGAACATGACCCAGAACTGGGCTCCCTGCCCATTTCTGTCACCTCTTATAACTGTCCCCTCAGGACCATTCATCAAGGGGCCTAGAGCATGACAGGGCAGCCACACCATCGGCTTGCAAGTTGTAGAGGGATGATGTGCTCGACTGGGGCCTTAGCAGGGTAGACCGGATTCCCTCTGGAATCCACTCAATTTAATCCCTGATAAAGCCTGAACTTTTAAGAGCACAGACCTAAACCCTGAAGCCTCAGAATACACGGTTTCCCTTCAGTCGAGATTTTCAGACAGGGATAACTAAACCATCATAGGCTTGTGGGGCTAGAGGGACACAAAGGATGGAAACATAAAGACTATAAGCAACAGGGGAAGGCTTCTTTCACTTACCTCAGGCAAAGTAGTTCAGTTGTCTCACACACTGCAGACATCTGGCAAAAAAAAAAAACAAACCCGTGTTAAAATCTCCCTGCCACTCAGCACAATCCTAAACCCAGGGCAGGAGCAGCAAAATAAACATCCCACCCAAGTCTATTTGGAAGGTCTCTACTTACATACAGAAGTCAGTCTCCTCTTTGGGCCCAGGGCAGTAGACCCCCAGTAGACTCCTACTGGCATCTGCAGAAGCAGGTCCTACAGAAGCAGGATCCTTTTCCAGCCTCAGAAACCAAGGCTGAGACTGCTGCATCTGGCAAGGGGAAATTGCAAAAGAAAAATCCATTCAAGATATATACAGACAATTCTCAAGTAGGTCACTTTCAAATCACAAGCCTCTACTTTCTATAAGGCGAACTTGGGAAACTGAGCTTCAGACATCCATAATCCACAGGAAGGCCTTTGCCTTCAGACAGGGATAACTTTACATCATCATGGACTCAGCTCCCACCAACCTGCCAGCCCAAAGGGCTGATGCTTCTAGAACACACACACACAGGGACACCTGGGTGGCTCAGCGGCTGAGCATCTGCCTTTGACCCAGGGTGTGATCCTGGAGTCCTGGGATCGAGTCCCACATCGGGCTCCCTGCATGGAGCCTGCTTCTTCCTCTGCCTATGTCTCTGCCTCTCTATCTGTGTCTCTCATGAATAAATAAAATCTTAAAAAAAAAAAAAAAACCATACACACACAGACTACTTTTTCCTTACAAAATTGTGCTTTATTTGCCTCATGAGAATTCTCAATCTTGCTTCAAAGGTAAAAACTAGTGAGACCTAGTTGCCTAGATGTACCCAGCAACCCAGACCAGACTCATGGACACTGCCTGCCCTTTTAAAGACTGCCTACCTCGGCACAAAATGCCTAACAGTGGAGTACATATGGAGTGTATATGCCAGTTGTCAGTAAAATGTGTGGTTACTCCTGTCAGGGATCCTGTGAAGGCCAGCTGTACAAAAGGAACCTACTGCCAAGAGGCACCATCACACAAGGTCATTTCTCCTTCACTCACCTCTGCATATGAAATGATCCACCGAGCAAGATCAGTTTTTTTTAAGCAGAGGATTATAGATCTGTCTCAAGAGCTACTTAAAAATAGCCAGCAGTGCTATAATCTTGCTATAATAAAAACCTCTGAGCTAAAAGTAGATCAGATCATCTAATTGTTCCTATACAATTGCTCTTGGGATGGCCACACAATCCTTGGGCCTCACTGCGGGGTCATTCTCATCTGTGGTTGGAGGTGTACTTGTAACACTTTGTAGGTGGTTTGGATGTAATAGCCAAGTCCGGAAATAGTAACCCTATTTCACAAAGCAATAAAGCTCTGGTTGTTATCTGGTAACAGGCTAAGACTAGAGCCCAGATCTCTCGTTAGTTTGTTTATTTTTTAGATTTTTTCATGAGAGACACAGAGAGGGGAGGGGGGCAGAGACACAGGCAGAGGGAGAAGCAGGCTCCATGCAGGGAGCCCAATGTGGGACTCGATCCCAGGTCTCAGGATCACGCCCTGAGCCGAGGGCAGATACTAAACCACTGAGCCACCGGGCTGCCCTCTCAAGTTGGTTTAATATAAAGTTTCAATCTCAGCTCTGCTGATATTCTGGATAGATAGTTCTTTGTGGTGGAGGCTCTCTTGTATATTGTAGGATACTTCGCAGCACCCGTTAGATTCCAGTTGAGAATTGGTCAAATCGTCCCCCGACACACACTGGACTATCTTAATTATATCTCAATGAAACTGAAAAAAAAAAAAATAGCACTTCCACAGAATCTGCCATATTTTTACGGTTCTTAAAAAAAAAAAAAGCAAAAACAGGGCAGCCCTGGTGGCCCAGCAGTTTAACGCCATCTTCCGCCCTGGGTATCATCCTGGAGATCTGGGATTGAGTCCCACGTTGGGCTCCCTGCATGGAGCCTGCTTCTCCCTCTGCCTGGGTCTCTGCCTCTCTCTGTCCCTCATGAATAAATAAATAAAATCTTAGAAAAACACACACACACACACAAAAAAAACAAACAGCTGCGTAACTCTGTTTACTCAGTACAGTAACAAAGGAGAAAATACCGACCCTACTTCAGATTGTTTTAACAAACACTGGGAGGCTGCTTGGCAAGGAGGCTAGCAGAGTTCCACATCCCTTCCCTTATCTGGGCAGTTAACAATCCTAGGAGGCTCACATCACTGAAATCTCAGTCAGTCACTAAAGGGACACTAATCTATGCATCTCTGCCACGAGAGCTTAAAAAAAAAAAAAGGTTCCCAGTTATACACGGAATTTTCTTTTTTAGAGATTTTATTCATTTATTCATGAGAGACAACAGAGAAGGCAGACACATAGGCAGAGGGAGAAGTAGCCTGATGTGGGACCCTAAGGATCACATCCTGACCGGAAGGCAGACGGTCAACCACCCAGGTGACCCTATACAGAATTTTTATCACAAAAATCCTTACACTCAACATCTTAAGACAATGGTTTTCTTTTCTTTTCTTTAAGATTTTACTTATTTATAAGAAAGACAAAGAGGCAGAAGGAGAAGCAGACTCCCTGCAGGGAGCCAGATGTGGGACTCCATCCCAGGACCCCAGGATCACACCCTAAACCAAAGGCAGATGCTCAACAGCTGAGCCACCTGGGCGTCCCAAAATGGTTCTCACAGGATTTTTTTTTTTCCTTTTCTACAATCAACACCTTTAATCTCTAAGGGAAATGTAACAAAGTATATTCTAAGAGAAATGAGGTCAAGATGTTATTCTCAAGATTGGTTATTTAAGAAGCTGGGGCCTCGGGACGCCTGGGTGGCTCAGTAGTTGCGTGTCTGCCTTTGGCTCAGGGCGTGATCCCGAAATCCAGGGATCGAGTCTCGCATCCTGCTCTCTGCAGGCAGCAAGCTTCTCCTCCCTCTGCCTCTCTGTGAAAAAATGAATACAAACCTTAAAAAAAAAAAAAAAAAAGCTGAGCCTCAACGCATCAAAACTCTTCACAAAAGAGCCCTTTAAGACAAAGATAACTTTAAATCATCCACAAATACTTCCAAACCCCACCGAAGCCCATTTCCTAAGCCTCCCCGCCAACCTCGTGCGCGGCAACCGGTTTGAATCCAAACAGTGACACCTAGCGGCGCCGAGTCACACTGGCAAGGCCCTGCTCGCTTCCGGGACCCGGGTCCGTTTTCTTCTCACCCTAACCGGATGCGTGCGTCCACGTGTTCCTAAGAACCGAACTTAAAATCGGTAAAGTGGGATCCCTGGGTGGCTCAGCGGTTTGGCGCCTGCCTTTGGCCCAGGGCGCGATCCTGGAGTCCCGCGTCGGGCTCCCGGCACGGAGCCTGCTTCTCCCTCTGCCTGTGTCTCTGCCTATCATTAATTAATTAATTAATTAAATCTTTAAAAAAAAATAAAATTAGTAAAGTAAAGCGTGCGGCGGCCGGGTGTGGCAGGCCTGCCCACCATCTCGACTTTCTCACTTCTGGTCACCACCCGGGCCCTGCCAGCACCCATCCTTACCCATTTCACAGGGCTCCCCATTCGCTACTTTTAAGCTTCAACCTGCAGGTCTGCGACGCAAAGAAAACCCTGTACGGGAAGAGAGAGGGGAAAAAAATGAACATGGAAGGTAGGGCGCAGAGCATTATGGCTTTCCAAAATCTACAAGCCCCTTTACTACTATCTGTAGGACTGAATACGAACCACTGACCAGGGCCGACCTCGGGGCACTCCAGGACCCTCACGTTAACACTTGATGTGGATTAAGAACTACCACCGGCAGCCTCCCGTGGGCGGGCCCGGGAGACCCGCAGGGCACACACGGGGCTGCACAGGCTGGAGGACCCCCCCCAGGAGGGGCCCTCTGACTCCAAGGGGGGCCTGAGCTCTCTCCCTTCGATCGTCAACACTCGCGCCGCTCAGAAAGCGTTTTCCGATCCAGCATCTCAACTAACCCAACCACCCTACGAGGAAGACCGGCTTTACCGTCATCATCCCGCCCCCGAGGAAAGGGAGGCCGAGCGAACTAGCGCCGGGCCAAGGACGATCCCGTCTGCCCGCCTCGACAACCTTACCACAGCCAGAGGCTCCAGACTCCCTGTCCCGGTCGGGCCAGCAAGGAGCCGCCATGACTGCCGGCCACGCGGCCTGCCTCGACAAGAAGGCGGGGCTGCGCCTGCGCACAACTCTTCCCAGCGGTCTCGCGAGAGTTATCGCGATGTTGAGAGGGGCCTCATGGGAAGTGTAGTCCAAACAACCTCCGCCGGAGCCGGGGGAGGTGGGGGTGCGGCAGCAGCATCCTCAGCGCGATTCTGGAGCCACGGAGACGGTTGCTTCAGTTACAAGCATTTATCTACTGAGTGCACAGATTTTCCCTGGCGTAGAGTAGGGTGGCGCAGAAGGTTCGAGAGGGGTCTCCCTAGGGGAACGGGTGAGGACACCAGGGCCCGGCCGGACTGCACCTGGGGCGGAAAAGGGGTCATCTGGGTGCTGGGTTGCGCTAGAGAAGAGGCGGCAGGTTCCCGGGGCCGATTGGGCCTAGGGCTCCGCCGCCCTGCGGGTTGGGGTGAAGGCGGGAGGCCCGGGCGGCAGGGGGCGCCGGCGAGCGGGGCTCGGAGCGGCCCAGAGCCCTGGCGGTGGGTGATGCAGCAGAGCCAGAGCCATTCACTAGTCCGAGCCAGAATTTACACCTACTTGGAAATTAGTTCATTTTTTTAAATACTGTTTTTATTTATTTATTTTTAAAGATTTTCTTTATTTATTCATGAGAGATACAGAAAGAGAGAGAGACACACACACAGGGAGAGGGAGAAGCAGGTTCCCTGCAGGGACTCGATCCCGGAACTCGATGTGGGACTCGATGTGGGACTCGATCTCGGGACCCCAGGATCACACCCTGGGCCAAAGGCAGGCGCTAAACCGCTGAGCCACCCGGGCATCCCTTAAAATTTTTATTTATTTATTCATGAGAGACAGAGAGGAAGAGGCAGAGGGAGAAGCAGGCTCCTACGGGGCTGGGAGCCGGATGAGGGACTCGATCTCAGGACCCTGGGACGACGACCCAAAGGCAGATGCTCAACCAGAGCCACCCAGGTGCCCCCAGAAATTAGTTTAAACTTATAAGACAGAAAGGCCTTTTCAGCATTAGCCTCCCCCCGTTGTCATCAACCCGCTAGTGACTATGCAGTGGCATTTAGTCTGGGTTATGTTATTCTGTGTATGGCCATAGGTCGCAGGTGCTTATTATCAAGTTGCCACACTTGTTTATGTTTGCCTCCCTTGATTTGATTGTAAGCTCTTCTAGGCGGGAAGCATCTCTCGCTCGCTTGCTCTTCTAAAGACGTATTTATTTTAGAGAGAGAGTGTGCACAGCAGAAGGAGGGAATCTCAAGCAGGCTCCCCACTGATCACAGAGCCCGCCCCAGGGCTGGGTCCCACGACCCTGAGATCATGACCTGAGGGGAAACCAAAAGTCCAAGGCTTAACGGACTGAGCCACCCAGGCGCTCCATGAGACACTCTTTTACTTTTTTTTTTTTTCTTTTTAATTGCCTCCCAGAGTCTGGTTGTTATTCCTCTGCCTCTGCCCACGTACACAACAGATAATCATTGACTCACTTGGCAGTAACATCTGTCTTATGAAACTGGCCCTTGCATTTCTGTCTTGCCCTTGAATACAGTTTTGTAGAATAGGGAAAGGAGGAATGGGCTCTCTCCCTGAAAACTAAGTTCCTTTCATTTTCAGACTCGGAGAGGGAGTTTTGAATGTGGAAGTTCCCCAGAGCTGCTTGGATGGAGGCAAGGGACCCGCTGCAGGCCGAATAACAGCGAGAGTGGATACCGGGTAGCACTTACCATGCGCCGTCCACTCCTGGAGTACTGAACGCACACCAATTTGTTTAATGTGCACCGCTGCCCTCTGAAGGGCACTATCACTACCTGCATTTCGCAGATGAGGTGAGGTGAGTGAGAGATGAGGTGACTTTCCCAAATTCACACAACTAGTGATTGCTGGGGTCAAGGTTTGAGGCCAGCCTGCAGAGTCCATACTCTCACCACTAAGATGTACTGAACTTCGTATATCTATACATCAGTCTTACTATAGGGCTTTTGGGCATGGGGGAGAGGAGCAAAGAAGGGTTTTGTGTGTTTGCAGGGGTGGTTGGGATGAAATTACTCAGGGGAATGATGGGCACCTGTTCCGTGGTTTTGAGCCACTTTATGGCAAGCAGAGTGAGGAGGAGAGGCTGCAGGGGCTGATGGCTGCAAGACTGGGGGGCTCTGGGCTCTAGCAGGGCTGTCTTGAGTCCCAGACCGGTTGCCAGCTAGTGCGTGTGAGGAGCATGGAGCATTCTTCTGGGCTTGAGAGGAGCCACAATGCCACGGTCTACAGTGGAGCTTTCACACCTGACAGGACACCTAGTAGAAGAGCAGCAGGTTCACCGCAGGTGGCATGTCTCGGGTGGCTGGGCAGGCGCCGAGAGGCCGGAGCAAAACGCAGTGAGATTAAAATCTAATAAAAAGATTTAAATAAAATCTAATAAAAAGATTTTATTTATTTATTTTTTTTTTAAGATTTTATTTATTTATTCATGATAGTCACACAGAGAGAGAGAGAGGCAGAGACACAGGCAGAAGGAGAAGCAGGCTCCATGCACCGGGAGCCCGATGTGGGATTCGATCCCGGGTCTCCAGGATCACGCCCTGGCCCAAAGGCAGGCACCAAACCGCTGTGCCACCCAGGGATCCCAGACATAGGCAGAGGGAGAAGCAGGCTCCATGCACCGGGAGCCCGACGTGGGATTCGATCCCAGGTCTCCAGGATCGCGCCCTGGGCCAAAGGCAGGCGCTAAACCACTGTGCCACCCAGGGATCCCTTTTATTTATTTATTCATGAGAGACACACACACACAGAGAGAGAGAGGCAGAGACACAGGCAGAGAGAGAAGCAGTCTCCATCCAGGGAGCCCAATGTGGGACTCGATCCCAGGACCCCAGGATCACGCCCTGAGCCAAAGACAGATGTTCAACCACTGAGCCACCCAGGTGCCTCAAGATTATTATTTTTTAATTAATTTATTTATTTGAAAAATAGAGCACACAAGCAGGAAGAGTGGCAGGCAGAGGGCACACTGCCTGGGCAGTCCAGAAATAGGGGAGGATGGGGCACCTGGTGGCTCCATTGGTTAAGCATCTGCCTTCAACTTGGGTCATGATCTTAGGGTTCTAGGTTCAAGCCCCATGTCGGGCTCCTCGATCAGCAGGAAGTCTTCTTCTCCCTGTGCCCCTCTGCTCCTGCTCTCTCTCTCTCTGTCAAATAAATAATCTTTAATGGGACACCTGGGTGGCTCAGTGGTTGAGCATCTGCCTTGGATTCAGGTCGTGATCCTGGGGTCCTGGGATCAAGTCCTGTGGGAGCCTACTTCTCCCTCTGCCTGTATCTCTGCCTCTCTCTCTGTGTCTCTCATGAATAAATAAATAAAATATTTTAAAATAAATAAATAATATTAAAAAATATTTTTTAATTTATTGTAGTCACACAGAGAGAGAGAGAGAGGCAGAAACATAGGCAGAGGGAGAAGCAGGCCCCATGCACCGGGAGCCCGATGTGGCACTCGATCCCAGGTCTCCAGGATTGCGCCCTGGGCCAAAGGCAGGCGGTAAACCGCTGCGCCACCCAGGGATCCCTAAAATAAATAAATAATCTTAAAAAAAAAATCAGGGCCACCTGGGTGGCTCAGTGGGTTAAACATCTGCCTTTGGCTGAGGTCATGATCCCAGGGTCCTGGGATTGAGCCCCATGTTGGACTTCCTGCTCAGCGGGGAGCCTGCTGCTCCCTCTCCCTCTGATGCTCCCCCTGCTGATCTCTCTGTGTGTCAAATAAATAAAATCTTAAAAAAAAAAGAAAAAAATCAGTGGAAAGACAACAGAGAACGCATCAGATTTCTGAAGGAGCAGGCGGGAGTTCAGAGCTGTGGAGATCAAAGCATCAATGTTGTGATTTCTAATTCTTCTTCTTCTTCTTCTTCTTCTTTCTTCTTCTTCTTCTTCTTCTTCTTCTTCTTCTTCTTCTTCTTCTTCTTCTTCTTCTTCTCCTTCTCCTTCTCCTTCTCCTTCTCCTTCTCCTTCTTCTTCTTCTTCTTTTTTTTTTTAAGTAGGCTCCACACCCAACACAGGGCTTGAACTCAAGACTCTGAGATTAAGAGTCAGTCCTCCCTAAGCCAGCCAGGCGCCCCGAGGTCTGGGACACTTGAGTTTTTATGTGCAGTGGAATTGTTACGTAGCCGTCATCCTAGGCTAGCATGGATCTGTATTCACTGACATGGAGTCCCCCAATCTAGTGGTCAGTGACAGAAGTAGATCCCAGGCTGAGCAAGGCCACAGTCCTCGGTGCGGTCAGGGGGCCTTGGCTCTGAGCACGGAGGTGAAATCTAGTCCATTGGCCTGCTGTGCTCAGGTGGCTAACTCACTGGGTTCCATCCGGATAGGATTTTGGATACGGTACCCGAAAGCCACATTAATAGGAAACCAAGTCTTTGGAATATGGAGGTTAATTTCTTAACCTGGAGAGGAAGCTCTACCATTGTTGATAGGAACAGGAAGGTGGGTAGGAATATCCCAAGCAGTCAGCTGCTTCTGTCGGGCACAGTTGACCGGTGATTCACAGGCGGTTCATCTGTATGGCAGCGCTGCTCATTGCCAGCTCACAGCTGTTCTTCCTCCATCTCACAACAGAACTGGAGCTCGGTGCTTCAGTGGAGGCAAGCTCCTCCCCGGCCCTAAGGGCGAATCTTGAAGAGTCGGCACCAGACCCTTATGATAAATCTATTCCTTCTGCCAGGAATTCAGAAAAGGGTTTGTGATGCAATTAAGCAAAGTTTGGGAAAGTTTTTCTTGTTTTTAAAAACAGCAGCCTCTCTTCTGGCTTTGGGAGGCTCTGAAGACTTGATGCTTGAGGCCCTGGCAGCCATCTTGCATCCATGAGGCTTGCCTCAAAGCCAGAGCCTAAGGTCTGACGATGGCAGAGTGGAAACAAAGGACAAAGAGTCCTCATGGTGAACTGCCAAATTACCAGTCCTAGAGCCCCCTACCTTCAGACCTTTTGTTTCAACTCAAAGACACACATTTTTATATTTTAATATTTCTGAATGCAAGGGGCATCTCACAAGCAATGGCATGTTAGTTTCAGTGAAACACAGGATGATTTTTTAAAAAAAGACATTTATTTTAGGGTTGCCTGGCTGGCTCAGTTGGATGAGCATCTGCCTTTGGCTCGGGTCTTGATCTTGGTCCTGGGATCAAGCCCTGTGTTGGGCTTCCTGCTCAGCAGGGATTCTGCTGCTCCCTCTGCCCTTCCCCACCTGTGCTCACACATGCTCACTCTCTGTCTCTCTGTCTCTGTCTGTCTCTCTCTCAACTAACTAAATAAAATCTTTTTAAAAAAACCCTCAAATGTTTATTTTAGAGAGGGCAGGAGGGGCAGAAGTGGAGGAGAGAGAGAATTGTGAGCTGAGCGCAGACTCCAACACAGGGCCCCATCTCACAACCCTGAGATCATGACCTGAGCCAAAACCAAGAGTCGAATGTTTAACCAACTGTGCCACCCAGGCGCCCCAGAATGTGAGATTTAGAAATCTCCTTCCTGTTTGAGCCACCCTAAGTTGGGTGTTCTGTTAAGAGTCACAATCATCCTAAATGATATGATCAACATGTCCCAAATCCCGCTTCATTATAATTCTCTGAAAGAACGGGTCACAGCAAAATAAAAGGGATGACATGTGCATGTCACCTTTTTGAAAACACAAAAGCTACTGTCTATTAAATGTTTGCTCTGGGCCAGGCTCTGCTCTAAGCACCTTCTTTTTAAAAAACTGATTTATGGAGGACTGACTGTCATACAAAAGGCTATACAGGCTAAATTAACGTCTCAGACTCGATGAGTCTGACTGAGCACATTGCACGTACTGTCCCTTCATTCTCACATCTGCCCTCTTATGATCACCCCTCTTTTGCAATCTTCTAAAGAAGCCAAAGTGCAGAAAGGGGAAAGTAATCAGTGTGAAAGAGCGCTGAGATCTGACCTCAGCCAGTCCAGCCTCAAAGCCTCCAAACCTCACTGCTGTGCTGAGTTTCCAGAAGAACGCACCATGACAGTGTGACACATTTTGCTTCGCTCCAGTGACTTGACTTCCTCCAGCCAGAAAGCCCAGCATAAAAGCACAGGCGGGTTTTTGTTTTTTTTTTTTTCCTCCTGGGATTTCTCAGGACCGTGAAAGAGTGCCACAAAGGGTGTTCAGCAGAAACCTGGGATCCTGGAACACAGCCTTAACCTCCTGGAGGAGGAGAAATGTCACAGGGAGAACCCCTTTCCCTAAAGAGGCAACCTTGGCATCACGGTGGGTTCTTCCCTGCGTTTGCCAAGAGCACATACATCACTTGCCTGCCCTGCAGAGCTGTTGCCTCTCGTAAAAATTATTGCTTAATAGGTTCTTAAAAAAATAAGTGAATGCGAAGAACATGTAATATCCTGTTGACCTCTTCTGCTCTTTTCGGGACACGTCTCTCCATTCCCAGGAACCCTGCCTTCTCACAAGTGTTGCCCAGCCTTTGCTCATATTGTTTGTTCCCTTTGCTTTGAAATTTCCTTCCCCGCATCCTCTACTCTGCTGAGCAAATTCCAACTCCTGTGTCAATACCTCCTCCGCAAAGTCTCACCTGAGAAGCTGCAACAGTCCCGAGCTCTCTGCTCGGTGTCCTGCCACAGGCTGCTGTGGCACCTGCTCTGAACCCAGGCAGCCTTGGAGCCCAGTCCCAGGCCTGCTGATTCTAGCTGAGTAATCCTGCGTGAACAACTTCCCCTCCATCTCAGCCTCTTTTCTTATCTGGACTTCTAGAACAGTGACGCCAAGCCACCTCTGTGGGTCTGGCGCGAGGGAGCCCTTCATAAACAGAACTCTTGTTATTTGAGCATGCTTCTTAGGCTACTCACCGCCTTATGGTTGTTTGTTTTCACATCTGGCGTTTTCACTAGACTGTAAGCAAGACAAGGATCAGGTCTTCATTCTCGTGGTTCTTTTTTTTTTTTTTTTTTTAACTCTTTAAGTCATCTTTATTGAGGTATAATTTACATATAACAAAGTGCATCCATTTAAAATAGTCCAGCCAGTGATACACCCATAAAACCACAACCCCAGTCTCAATTTAGAACATCTCCATCCCCCTGGAGGGTACCTACCTGCTATTTCACAGTGTCCATATCCAGCCCTGGCCCCGGGCAACCACTGATCTGCTTTCTGCCACTCCCGATTAGTTATTGCCTGTTCTAGAATCTCCTATAAATGGATTCATACTGTAGGTGCTCTTTAGCATCTGGCTTCTCTCATTGCCCTGTGTTATGGCTCACATAGTAGCTCATTGCCTTTTTATTGCTGAATCGTATTCCATTGTATGAATACACCGCCTCCTTTTTTTTTTTTTTTTTTTTATCCATTTACCTCTTGATGGCTATTTGCGTTGTTTCCAGTTTGGATCTATTATTGATAATAACACTGCTGTGAACATCTCTGTACAAATCTTTGTGTGGACCTACATGTTCACTCCTCTTGGATTACATCCTAAGAAACTGCCAAACGGGTTTCCCAGCAACGTATGACAGGGTTACAAGTTGCTCCACACCTTCACCAACGTCTATTATGGTCCATCTTTTATCCATTCTGGTGAGTGTGCAGTAGTATCTCATTGTGGTTTTAATTTGCATTTCCTTGATGGCTTAGGATGTTGTGTATCTTTTTATGTGTTTATTGGCCATATGTCTAGTTTCTTGCGAAGTGTCTATTAAAACCCTCCCCCACTTTTCCGTTGGGCTGTCGTCTTCTTATTGAGTTGTAAAAGTTCTTTATATATTTTGGATACAGGCCCTTGTTCGGATTTTTGCTTGGCTAGTATTCTCTTCCAGTCTTTCCAAGAATTTTGATCAAGTCCAATTTATCTGTTTTTTTCTTTTATGGTTAGCACTTTTTGTGTTTCCTCAAAAGGGCTTTTCTTTCTCCATTGGATCATCTTCGTTGTGTCTGTTTTGGAGATGCCATTGATGTGTGTGTATATCTTTAGGAACAGCACACTGTTCTGAGCTCTGATCTTGTCTCCTCAGCTGAACAAGACCACTGCAGTCCTCTGGGTTTCCCCTCCCTGTGCTCAGGCAGGGACCTGTGGGAGGTAGATGCTGAGGTGGTCACGGGATCACCATCTTGGATGTTCCTTGTAGTCAAGTGTCTGTTGCTTCTTCAGTTTTGTCCAGTTTTCTGGGTGCTTCATTTCTGCCACCCACAATGCCTGGCATACAGGAGCTCCATACACGCTTGCTGAGTGGGCGAGTCACCGTTGTCAGCACCTCCAAACACTGTCCACTGTAGCCTGTCTTGAATCTGGAAGGGCCCCCCCGAGGTCAAGAAGTCCATCCCCTTCATTTTACCAGGGTAGTCAGTGGTCCTTCCCATCCTCTGCACCAGCCCACTTAGGTTCAACACTGCCTATTACATGGGGAGACTGAGGTCCAGAGAAGTAAAAGTCGTGGCAGGCAGCGGCTGAGCTTGCACAACTGGCCTCCTCGGCCAGGATCTTTCTGTCGTCCTCATTGGCACATCGGGCGCCGTCCCTTTGATTGCTGTCTGACTCCAACACCTACCACAGGGTGTGTACATCACAGGCTCCCGATACATGCTTCTTAAATAAATGACCAAGGAATAAATTAAATAATTTCTTTCAATGCTTCGTTCACCTGGGTTCTGCAAATTGTCTTAAACCTGTGCGTGCTTGTGCAATCTCGGGGACACAGGGGGCCAGCCCTGGCCCTTCCTATCCAGGTTCGGAGGTCATATAGCCTATCAGTAAATCTTTTTTTGTTTTGTTTTGCTTTAATTTTCTCAGCCACCCTCCAGGCTTAATCCCCACTAGGGGGCATATGTATCCCACAGAGAGGGTCCAGCACCCTTAGGTACCAGTTTATGGCTAAAGTCAGCAGGTCTTGAAGCCACCTCCTTAAAGCCCTGCACCATCCCCCTGTAAAAACAAACAACAAAGCCTTCCTCCTCTGGCTCCTCCTTCTCTGGCTGGGCTGCTGGCTGCCACCCTCCCTTACCCCCAGGGCTCTGCCCCTGGTTGGAGGAAACAGCAGAGCAACAGCAGCAATGAGTGACAACCTTGATATCTGTCATCCCTGCCAGTGGCCACTGCTTCCTCCCTGAGGAGCATGACAGATCCTGGAAAGGTGGCTCTGGTCACTGCCCTCGGGGCCCAGAGTCTGGTCCAGCCTGGAATGATGAGTTTCTGCAGACTGAGCAGCGGCAGTATCACCAGGGAGGGTTGCCAGCTCTCATGCCCTGTGCCCTGGTGGACAGGTCACACTCCCAGGATGTCCTCGAGGCCCAACACCTTCACAGGCTTTTACATCACCTTGCCGGGGAACACGTCCTGGCTTCACTACTCACTGTGGGTGACCTTGAGCAAGCACTTTCCTTATTGGGTAAATGAGACTGACAACAGTTCCTGCCCCATAAATGAGACAATGCATATAAATAAAGCACTTGGCACAGCGCCTAGCACGTAAGAAGCGTTTGAGACACATTAGCCATTATTAATAATAATATTAGTGTCATTATATTACTGTAAACCTTGGCCATTTCCCTCCTTTTGAGGCTCACAAAGAAGCATTACTTCCCTCTGGCTCAAGGTCTTGGGCTTCTTCCCGACTGAGGTTCTATAAAGGTCCCCGGGCACCCCTGGGACCAGCTCCTGTGCCATGATGCCCACCTCAGATCAAGTACCACGCCTGCCTGGTCTTGGACCAAGGCCTGTGCCCAGGACCATCCTGCCCGCATCTGCACAGCCACACAGTTCGGGATGGGCGGGGTGCTCCCCGTGGTGGCATTTGCACCCTGGGGTGACACAGGGCAGTGGCAGCTGCTGCAGCTGCTCCGTCTGCCTCCCTTTCTCCCCCACCCCCACCCCCGCCACCTCATTAGCTCTCTGGTCATGTTCCCATCTCTAGGAGAGACTGGCAGCAGCCACAGAAGTAGCAGACAACAGCACCTCCCTGCTCCCGCCTGCTGCCCTCGGCCACCCTGCAGCTCAGAACCGCCTTTTCCCTGTCACTCAGGCTCCAGCCAGTAAAGAGATTAGCATTCAGACAGAGGACCATAAAGGCACCAGGGCCATGGCCTCCTGTCTTCTCTAGGAGCTGAGATTCATTTGGGGACGCAGAGCCAGTTGGAGGGAAGATGTCCAGGTCAGGACTCCCACTGGAGGTGGGGACAGGGTTCCAGGCACCCAGAGGCAACCGTGGTGCTCCATCGTCCAGCCTTCCCGGGTGCTGGGTCCTACCAGGTGCCCCTGTGCTGGGCTCTGGTTTGTTCCAGAACTGCCCATCACCCTGCTGTTGTGTATGTGGAAAGACAGGGCAGGAAGGGCCATGGGGTGAGGAGGTAAAGGACTAGCTGTTCTGAACCTACGGTTGTTGCAAAGTGACCAGTTGTTCAGTGGCTGACAGCTCACAAACACTGTCCCCCCACCCTGGGCTCAGATATACTGCGTGCTTACTAAGTGCGCGAAGCACTTTATACCCATTATCTAATTTAACCCTTACAACTCTGAGACAGGTTTACATTCAGTAACCCACCCGAGGCCACAGAACTGGAAAGTGATGGTGGAGTCAAGATTCAAATCCAGAGCTTGGAGCTGGACTCCCCGAGCTTAAATTCTACATTATCTCATGCACCCTGAGGCCAGAGGCGCCCCGGCTCTCTCGGCCCTCTCTCTCTGGTTGCCCTTAATCCCTTCCCTCCTATTATGGTCAAGTCTGCCAAGCCCCCCGGGCTTTCCTTCCTGCCCCCATTCCCAAGCAGCAGCTGTTTTCCAAGGAAATGGGGGGTGGGTGGATTCAGCCTCTTGGGGACACTGGGTCCCCCCCCACGACGGGAGATAGTGGGCCGAGGAGGGAGCGCCTGGGCCCTGGCAGCCTTCTGTAGAGGAGCGCTCTGCTGAGGGCGGCAACTTCCTGCAGCAGGAGAGGAGCTGCAAACGTGCCCGTGGTGCAGAGAGAGCCCAGGGGTGGGAGAGTCCCGGGGAATAAGAGGCGAGCGTGGGCTGGGTGTGTGGGGAAGGTGTAAACACAATCTGCTCCCACCGAAGCCAGCCTGCTCCCTGGGGGAGAGGGCCCCTCCCGCCCAGCCCACATGGCACCCCAGCTGCCAGGGCCCGGGCAACCGCCAAGGCCAGCCGACACAGTCCCCCCATCGCCAGCAGCCCTTCCCTTCCCCTTCTCTCCTTCCCTCTGGGACCGAGGCCCAGAGGAGCCACCCTCTCCTGAGCAGGTCCCTAGAACAGTGCAGCGAAGGGGTGTCGCCTCGTGGAGGTGTGTCTGGGCCGTGGGCCAGCCCCTGTCCAGCCAGGTGACCTTGGCCTGACAATTCCTCAGACTAGTGCAAGGAGGCAGGCAACGTGGAAATGGTAGAGAGCAGAGCCGAGGCTGAAGTGACAGGAGCATGGCAAACAGATTAGAGGATGAATACACAGGTGGGCTCGGGGACGAAGATGGGGGCCCCAGGAACGGTGCCCCTGGCCCTCAGCCCGACAGCCCTGTCACCAAGGAAGGCCAACACCTCGCAGGAGAAAGACAGGCTGACAGGAGCTGAGACAGGTGGTCACGAACTCCTGGCCCATGTCGAGTGGGCGGTGGGGCTCTGTCGCCATTCCAGCGCACAGCTCCTTCCCCTGGTTTGACCCTTCCCCTGCCTCCACCCTGCCCTACTTCTAGAGGCTTCCAGGGCAAGATCAGCAGCCCCTCCCCCATGGCTTCAGCGTGGTCCCCTCTGTCTGCGGCATCTCACCCTTTCCTTCCTTCCCTCAGATGTGGAGTCAGGGCGGCAGACAGGCTGCTGTCGAGAGAACTCCCCATCTCCTGCCTCTTGATGGCCTGGGGGGTGTGCAGCTAGGCAGGGACCTCCCTGCCCACCCTGGGGGCTGGATGGTGATGGTGGGGGGATGATGCACGTGCAGGCAGGGGTTTGGTGGGGAGGCGCTTTGCATGATGAATGGCTTCCAGACAGTGGGGAGCAGCTGCCTGCAGGTCTGCGCCTGGATCTCAGGGAGCAGAAGCGGAAATCTGCTTTGATCTCTGCTCTGGGTCGAGCAGGACTGTGAGGGAGAAATGGCAGAGCCGCCGTGGTACTGAGCAGTCAGCAGATTGACAAGAACAAGTGTCAGGCTTCTTCCCTTCCCACATGCGACTGCCCCTTTGGAACACACGCACGCATGCACACAGGCACGCAGACACGCTCAGAGGACAGGTTGAGAGATGCTTCCTTCCAGCCGCAGGCAGACATGTCACAGATCCCAGCTGGCATTTCTTATTGAGAACTGCAGCAGAGTGGCTGGTGACGGGGTGAGCTCTGGGGACCGGGGAGAGGCAAGTGCCCTGGAAACTAGAGCGCCACCATGGCAAACTGATACCACACAGCCTTGGACCACAGGCTTTGGGGCTGCCGGGCCCGTGGAACCCCTGCTCTCACATAGCAGCTGCAAGCTGCAAACTTCCAGGTGATTTCAGAGAGGCCTGTGCCCTGGTGGGTAAGAGTGTGGGCTCTGCAGCCTCCAAAGGAGGCTGGGAGGGCGGGGGGTGGGTGGGGGTGGGGGGCAGGATTAACTAGCTGGATGACACTGGACAGATTCCTTAACCTCTCTCTGTTTCCTCATTTCCAAAAGTGTGGATAATAACACGCCCAGTCTTCTTGGGTCATTGCAAGGATTATATTAGGGATGAATGAGAAGTCCTTCCATAAGAAACCTGAGTCCCTCTCTGGGCCTGCCTCAGACTATCCTCAGGATCTCAGAGGAAGGGAGCCCAAGCCAGGGCAATGAGCGTCTTTGCCCTCCAGCCTGCCCCAGCCAGGCCTTGCTTCAGGAGCCCCACCACCAGGGTCTGGGGCAAAGGGAGGCCAGGCAGGTCCAGGGACTCAAAGGGAGGAGTCTACCTTCTTGATGACTGCTTTTTCCCATTTTTCTTCTTGCTGCTGCTGCTGCTTCCACCACAGCATGCTTTGTGGGTAAGAGGCCAGCCGGGACTTGAACTGAAATAGAAAACCAGATTGGCACTTCCTCCCATCCCAAGGCAGGGGCTTGCATTGCAGAATGGATATTCCAGAGCACACCCTCTCCCTTAGAAGTCCTCTGGCACTACAGTGCCAGCATGACCACCACTTCACCACACGCCCTTCCCTTAAAACTAACAAAGCCTTGCGCCATGGCCTGGACCACAGGAGGCTTGAGGCAGGAGCTGATGAGAGGCCACCCGCCTTCTGTGTACCCTCCATGGAGCTCTGCTCCCTCATGGCCAGGCCTTGCAGAGCCTGCCTTGTCCCCAGCCCAGCCCTCTACCTTCCAAGGCTTGCAGCCCTGCCCTACCTGCCTCTGCCAGCTGATCCCAGTCCCTGGGGCCGAGCTCCGCCTGACCGGGTGAAGACTTACTTCAGAGGCTCTTCCTTTCTAAACAGAAAAGCATGGGAGTCAGAGGATTGAAGGGGACGTCCTTCCCGTCTTTCCAGACTTCTTCCCTTTGCCCCACGCCTAGGGAGGCACCCCACTACTGAGGGGTAGGAGCAGCCAGGAAATCAGCTGGAATTTGTGACTGTGGAATTGCAGAGCAGAAATGTCATGCCTACTGCTCCCCAGACCAGCCCTTCACAACAGCCACCCGAAGCAGGAGGTGTTGGATGTTAGGCTGATTTTTCCAGTTAACTGGGTCCCTGGGAGTTAACAGGCAACTGCTTCCTTCTGGCTAGACCCCACGAGGCTGGGCCAGATGGTCCAGATTCAGCTTTTTTCTCCTGACAGGGAGGGTCCAGGCCCATTTCATGTAGAGGAGACCGACTACCTGAAGTCAGTTGCCATCAGCCACAAATAGGATGGATGACCTCGAGTGAAAAACTGACGCCTCCCCTTCCCTCAGTTTCCTCCACCATTAACAAGAGATAGAAACACTTGTCTTGCCAACCCTCTGGGGCTGTTACAACTTCCAAGTGAGTTAACGTTTAAGAGACCTCAAGGGAAGAATAGAACACTGATCAAGAGCCAGGTAACAACAGGAGAATAGCTAGCCGGCATTTATTAAACAGCTGTTTCGTGCCAAGTGCTTTAGGATGATCTCAATTTGAACCTCACAAACACCCCCACACCATTCTGTTATTAATCCCAGTTTATATACAAATAGAAAGATCACATAGCTTTCCCAGAGGCTCTCGGTCAGGAAGCAGGGAGTCAGGATGTGGACTCTGGCTGTCCGCCTCCAGACCCAAACTCAACAGGGAGGACTAGTCATTCAAGGGCCTGCTCTGCGTGAGGCCCAGTGCTCATCATTTCACCTTTGTCAGCCCATTTCACCAGCAGGCCTACTTGGGTAGTATCATGACCATCTCAGCTAGCCTAGATTGTCAAGGAAGGGTGGCCCAGAAATACCTGTCTCGGGCACATGCCCAGGGCTGCCCTCCTGACATTCAGAGCTTGGAGGAATCCCAGCACCGAGGAGGAATTTGGGGCCGCATACGGAGACAGATTCCCATTCTCATTTCTCATGGCTCGCCAGTCTCCACATGGCTGAGGGGCACCCAGGCAGGTCCTACACACCCGGAGGAGAGCCGGTGGGGTGCCCCAGCAGGCAGGCACGCTCACTGGCTCAGCCATCTGAGCGCTGTGGGGAGACTCCCTCCAGCCACAGGCCCCGGAGCCCAAGGGCATCATGTGCTTTGTCTCACTAGAGTTGAGAGAAGGCTAGTAGACCTTTTGCAGGAGAGAATGTCCCTTCACACAGGACTCCCCCACCAGGTGGGTCCGGGGGCACAAAAGAACACGCACAACGGTATGTTCTTAATAAATGCATGTTGATTTTTCCGTGGTTTGTTGGGCATAGGAGCCCCTAACATCAAAGGACACTGGTCACCCAGGGAAGGAAGAATCCAGAAGTTCCCCAAACTTCCCCCCTTGTGGAGCCACATGGCTTCGGCCTAGGGAAGAGTTAACTTTCGGCCGCTGGAGACAGCGACCTGCCCGCAGGAGCTGCCCAGCCAATGGCAGGCGGTGCCGATGACGTCATGCCGCTCCTGCGCCTCCTATTGGGGGCCGGTGGGCGAATCCCGCCGGCGGCCGGGGCAGGGGAGCGGCTGAGGCGGAGCGGGGGCCGCGGGGAGGGGGAAGGGCAGCGAGCCGGCCGCCCGGAGCTGCTCCTGCCCCATCCTCTCCGGTCCCCCCGCGCCTTCCGATGGGACCCGGGGGACCACCCCGCACTCGGGCAAAGCAGAGCAGCTGCGGTGCAGAGGACAGGCCCGGGCGCCCAGTGCCGCGGGGGAGCACAGACACCGAGGCTGCCCACCGGGCACACGGGGACCGGGTGGCTGGGGCGAGGGGCCCCGGCGCGCCGGCTCGGGTGCACTCATGTACCTGCCCAGGCACGGTCGGGGCGGCCAGGGCAGCCGCTTCCTCGACGCACCCTGCCTCCCCCAGCCCAGACTCTGCCTTACCTGCCCGAGGACTGGAGGTCTCTCTCCGACCTGCTGCCCACGACTGCCCCGTCTGCTCCGCTGGGCTCCCTGTGGGCGGGAGGAAGAGGCTGGAAGAGCTGTGGGCAGCGCCCGGGCCCAGAACCCCCTCTCCTGGCCGTGTTGGGCTGGGGGACCGGGGACTCCAGCCAGTCTCGGAGCACCTGCGAGCCCCCGCCCCCGCGTGCTCTGATGGGAAACCTCTCTGGACCTCCCTGCAAATCCTCCCCGCCCTCCAGCCTCCCAGGAGGTCCAGGCAGCCCCTGCACCACCCCTCACCCCCTAGCTTCTCCTCTCTCCCCATCCCTGCCCATGGCCCCATCAGCTTCTCACGGTTGGACCCGGTTGGCGAACCGGCGGCGCCAGAGCATGGCCAAGGTGCTGAGTAGGAAGAGGGTGGTGCACATGGCTCAGCTGCCCCATCCCCTCCCGGACAGAGTCTGCAGGAGAAAGGCCAAAATGGCCCTGCCGGCTCTCACAAGCCACTGCTGCCCATCCTGAGGTTCCTGCTGCCACTGGATTAGGAGGCTCAAGCTGATTAGTGGGGTCAGCCAACCCGACCTTGTGCAGACTGATTAACCTCACTGGGCCCAAGTTGTCGCCTGCGGTGGCAGGGTAAATCAAGCTGTCCATTCTGGATACAGATGTGACTAGGACCTGGGCCTAACCCTCAAGGGGCTTCTAGTCTAGACACTTGAGCTAGCAAGTCACATTAATGACCACAGTAGAGCGACTTGGGTGATGAGAGGCACCCGCAGAGCACTTTCGGAGTTGCATGTGTCAGGGAATGCTTGGGAGAGGAGCTGGGGGCATTGGAATTTGCAGGTGTTCAAGGAAGGTTACCTCCCCCCCAACAGAAGACTCTTCCGGGGCGGCTGACACAAAAGCACAGAGCATGTTCCAGCAACTGGAAGTTGAGTGTTGGCAGAACAATGATGTCATGGAGAGCCATGGGGAGGGGAGGAAGAATATTAGATAATGAAGCCAGAAAGACAAGGGAGGCCGGGGAGTGGAGGGGCGGCTGAGCAGTTGTGTTCTCCCCTCTGGACAGTCCTCCCCAAATGTTACTGATTTCCATAGCCCCTTCCATAAAAGACTGGATTTAAGTGTGCACTCATGAAATAAGTATATGCATCTGCTCATACATTAGATCTTCCACATCTGTGCGAATACAGTCCTGCATAATAAACACACATAAGACTTGTAAAAGATGAGATAAAGCTAAATAGAAATACTAAATAGAAATAGCGAATACTTGCTTTCCCAGTGCAAAGCTTCTGAGCAGCCACTTGGAAGGGCACCGCACAGGCATCGGGTGTCCTGTCAGAGGGGTTCAGTGAGGTGGCCCAGGCAGCATGTGGAGCACACAGGGGTCTGAGCATCCAGCTTCCTCCAGCCCTCTCCAAAAACCCCAGAGGTCTGCACTAGATTTTCCTTCCCTCCAAGGAGATGGAAGCGGTGTCAAGGGGTCTCCTGCCCAGGCTCCCAGGGAGGGCCAGAGCTGGGGCTGCACCTGGGCTCTCTACTTTGAAAAACGATTTTTAAAATACATAAGCCAAAGCGGAAGAGGTGAGCCGACCTCTTCTCACACTTGCAGAGGGACACCAAGTCTTGAGAAGGGCGGGGTCGCGAGGGAGCGACAGGGAGAAGTGGACACTGGCATCAGGTTTGGGCTGGGAGTCAGAGGTGCCACCTGGCCGCCCCGGGTCTGAACAGTTGCTTGCGGGGAGATCCTGTGGCTCTGAGCTCCAGCCCCCACCTCTGGCCCAGCGGTCCTCACACCTCGCTGAGCAGGGCCACCAGGCCGAGAATTTGTCTACCCCATTCCCAGAACCGCAGCCATGGTAGCTGAGATGTCTCCAGGGCCTGGGCCTCCCCAAGATTTTTGACACCTTCCCCCCAAGACTTCTTTTTGCCCTGCCAGCTGCCTGGTCTGCGGACTTTCCTCCACCAGGGTCGGGATTCTGGGCAGCGCCTGTTTTTTTGTCTGCCTGTGTCATTAATAAGGCACCCAGGGACTTTTTTCCGACGCCCTGTGCACGTACCGAGGGGGGGGGGTGCGCTGGCCGGAAGGAAGGGGGACCCAGGCCTCTGGCGCTGAAGTTCGACCGCCGGCCCCCATCCCCGCGGCGGCGGATTCCAGGACGGAATTGGAGCCGGGAGGCGACCCCGGTCCCGAAGCCCCGGAGCCTGGGGTGCGGAGCTCCGGGAGCGGCGCAGGGGAGGGGCCAGGAGCGAGCGCGAGCTCAGCCGGGACCCCGCGCCGCCGGAGGGGCTGCGTCCGCCCCCTCGGGCTGCGTCGGCCGCAGACGCCTGGGAGTGTTTCACTTTGAGTCGGTTCCCCGCCGCGTGCACGGTGCGCTCCCGCCCAGCGCCCGACCCCGCCCGCCGCGGCAGCCCGACCCCGCGCCCCCGAGCCGCGCCCGCCCGCCCGCCCGCCCGCCGGGGCGCACTCCTGCACGGCCCGCGCGGCCCCGCGCCGCGCGCCCGCCCCCTCCCCCGGGGCCCCCGCGCTCCCACCACACCTACGCCCCACCCCGCCCGGCGGTCAAGGTCCGCGGTGGCCCGCGGGCGCCGGCCGCGTCGCCCCCACCCCGCCCAGCCTGCACCTTGCCGGAGCTGGCTCACCGACGCGGGCCCGGGGGTTTGGAGCGGCTTTATTTTTTTTAACATTTTTCCAGCAGACCACATCCCCGCCCCCCGCTCGCGGTCCCCCGCCCCCCGCACATATACCCTGCACACACACACACACACACACACACACCCGGCGCGCACAGACAGACACGCTCCCTCCCTCCGGCGCGCTCTACCCCTCGCTCGCCAGCCCGCCCGCCGCGCACGCAGCCGGCCCCGGCTCCCCGCGCCCCGCGCCCCGCGCCCCGCGCCCCGCCGCCGCCGAGCCAAGCCGGGCTGGGCTTGGAGCTGCTCATGGAGAAAGTGCCGGGCGAGATGGAGATTGAGCGCAGGGAGCGGAGCGAGGAGCTGTCCGAGGCGGAGAGGAAGGCGGTGCAGGCTACGTGGGCCCGGCTCTATGCCAACTGCGAGGACGTGGGGGTGGCCATCCTGGTGAGGTAGGTGTCACTCCGGCCGGCAGCCCGGGGGAGGGAGGACGGCAGCGGCTCCGGGCAGGGGCGGGTTCGGCCGGGTCCGAGCTCCAGCGCCACCTCTCCAGCTGAAATTGGGGCCGGGCCTGCCCGGGGTGCAGGCAGCGTGGGGCGCCTTGCGGTGGGCGAAGCCCTGGCTGAGCCCGTCCTGGCTCTGGGCGGTCGGGTACGAACTAAGAGCCAGACGCAGAAGGAGGGTACCTCTGTCCCCCTCCTCTGGCCGGGGCCTCAGAACTCCTGGCTCCCTCAGGCGTGCCTTCCTCCCCAGCGACCCCAACCACCCAACGCAGCCGCCACACACGTTTTACCAACCCTTCAGTTGGGGGCGCCCCATTTCAGAGGCGGGAAGACTGAGGCTGGGCCAAGCAGAGAGACAAAGAGGAGTGGACCCCTGTGCAGCTCGGCCCCTTTCTGTGTTCAAAGCCTCTGGGAAGGACAGAGCAAAGGGCCAGAGAATAGAGGTCAGAAGCAGTAGGTCACTGGGGTCCTCCTTTCCCAGCTGGCTCCTTCCTGCCCTGGGAGAGTAGGCCAGCAGGGAGTTCCCAGGTGAGGCCCAGGTGAGTGGGGAAGCAGACGGTCCCTAGGGTACAATGCCTGCTGAGCATGGTGGAGGGAAAGCAAGAAGCGTCAGGAGTCAGGGCTCCACCCTGGAACCACCACTTGAGGAGGAAAGGCCATTTGTGTTGGGCTCGGGGGTTACTCAGGTACCACATGCCCCCAAAGTGACACTTATTTACACATCTGCACCCTGGTGGACACATACCATTCCTCTGTACTCCACGTCTCCAACCCCCGCGAGCTAGTAACCGACTAGAGCCACAGATTGATGCTCTCTTCCCACACACGCGGGTCCCTGGGGCCCCAGACCTGCACTCACCCCCAACCCCCTGTCAGCGGCAGCAGCCGGATCTCAGACCACCGAGCAGGGCAGCCTGCTTATCTGGAGATGGGGTGAAGCCTCTTGCTTGTGGAAAGGAGAGTTGAAATGCATGCCTGCCTCCCAGTCCCAAGCCCCGGCTCTGGCTTCTGTCTCCCTGACTCTCTCTCCCTTCTGCCTCCCCCAAGCCTGGGACCTACCCGGCTCCGTAGCGATATGCCCTGATTCCAACTTGGAAACAGATTTTGGAGGAAAAAGAGCAAGAAGCACTCGTGAGTTTGAGGAGGATTCCTGAGGAAGGCTGCTATTTGGGCAGCCCCAAGACCCAGAAACATGGGGGTGGGGTGGGGAGGCTCCGAGGGGGTTTCAGATGCCGAAGCCATCAGACATTCTGAGACACAGACCCGCACGTGGGAGCACCCACACAAGCACACGGTAGGTAGTGGCGTTACAGATGCGCCAGACACAGCCCTGGGGGGGGGGGGGTGGCTCTCAGCCATGCGTGCTGTGTGTCCGCGCCCCAGAGCCCACCAGGCCTCAGGATGCACCGGGTGAGCACATGGGTCACCAAAAGGAAAGGAGGCGGAGTCCACAGGGCCTTGGAGATTTTGTCTGGACACACTCTGCCATTTGCCAGGGAGCGTGAGGAGGTGATGTGTCCAAGATCCAGCCCTGGGGTACCACCCAACCTCCCCCAGGAGTGGGGGGTGCAGAGGAAAGACCTGAACACTATGGCCAGGGCTGTTTCTGGAGAGTCTGACATCTTGACAAGGTCTTTCCCTATATATGCCCCTGCTTGCACGGTTCCCCATTCCTGACTCTTAGGGAGGCTCAGTTTGGGCGGGTGGGGGTGGTGGCATCTACCCCTGTGCTCTGTGCTCAGTGAGAGGCCCACAATTAATCCAGAAGGCCTGAGACAGCAGTGAGGTCCAGCCGGCTGGTCAGCCCGGGCCACATTCCACCAGACCCACCTCTGTGTTGGTCGGAGCCCAGCGCTGGCCCAGCTCCTCCCTGCCAGACCCGAGCCCCACCAGCCTGCTCCCTCTGGGTCTCCTCCTGCTCTCTGCCCCCCGACCTGCCAGGTGGGGGAGAAGGTTGGTTAAAGGGGCTAGAGGGGAAGATTGATAAACCTCTCCGGTGTCCCAAAGGCCCCTCCCCAGATCCTGTGCCCCCCAACTTTTATCACTCACACCTCCCCAACTTCACACACATCCACAAGGACAGGCGCCAGTGAGAGCCTGAGACACTGAGTCCTCTGGCCCATCACTCTCAGGTCCTCCCTCCCTGCTGGGCTAAGGCCAGCTGCACCCCCACACCCTACCCCCCACCCCAGCCCCAGGAGTCCACAGCCAGGAAGGGGGTGGCAGTGCTGGTGGTGGTGGAAAAGCTGTCTTGGGGTCGGAACCAGACCCCATACCTGCACTCCAGTGGAGAGGGAACACCCATGCTCTAGGAAGACTCCCCTCCCGGTTGTAACTCTGCCACCTTCCCCCCTCACACTCAAGACAAGCCTATTTCAGGCTCTGTTGGAAGCCCAGATGCCTCTGGGAGCTGAGAAACTCCCCAAGGCTGGCTGCTGAGGCTTCTCCCCTGCAGGCAGCGCAGCACAGCACAGGCCCGGACCTGGAGGGTCGGGAGTGCTGGGGCTGGGGACAGAAGCCAGGAAGAGGGAGCAGAGCACGTGGCCCCCAGACTCCCCTGGTGCAGCAGAGGGGCTCCCTGGGACTGTCATTCCTCAGGGCCATAATGGCCCTGGGTGTCAAGGCAGGAGACTCGTTGGGCCCCAGGCCCCCATCTCCCTGGCACAGCAGTTTCTCCGAGGCAGGATTCGGAAGCCATCAAGGCAGGAGATGTCTGTCTGTCTTCCTGGCCCTGCCACCCACTTTGCTGGGCAACCCTGGGCATAGATTCCTAAAACAGAACGCGGAGATAAAAACAGTGCCAATCTCAGGAGGCTAGTGCAGGATTAATGACACAATCTAGTAAGTGCTCAGTAAGTCTTCCTTGCTGGCTCCTCATCAGTAAAATGGATATAACAATGCTTGCTTGGTTGTGGCAATTATTTTTTTTTTAAGATTTTATTTATTTATTCATGAAAGACACAGAGAGAGAAGCAGAGACACAGGCAGAGGGAGAAGCAGGCTCCACGCAGGGAGCCCGATGTGGCACTCGATCCTCGATCCCGGATCCCGGGATCATGCCCCGAGACAAAGGCAGACGCTCAACTGCTGAGCCACCCAGGCATCCCCGGTTGTGGCAATTAAGTGAAATAACAGGTGGAGATGTTTTGCACATTGGAACGCACCAGGCAAACAGCGATCATTATTTTTATTGCAATGTGAAGTGCCCAAAGTCTAAGGTAATACTCATTTAAGCCCAAATTGGGTTCTTTACATTTGTCCTTCATATCATGCGTCTCCAGAAAAATCCAACGTATTTTCAGACTCATTGCCTCATTTGTCCTCACTAGTGTATCTGTGAACTATCGAGTGGGAGGAACTCCTCTCACACTTTTGCAGACGGGAGGTTGTGAAGTGGTTTGCCCAAGGTCACCCTTGGTCTCCACATGGACTGCGTCCTCGCCACTCCCCCGCCGGCAGCAGCTTTGTCGCCTGACGGGATGGACTGGGCCAGAAGCTCTCTCTGCATCTGTTCCAGCTCTCTGGCCAAAGGGCTGATTTGGCAAATTATCAGTTTTCTCTGATCGCAAATGAGGATACTCCAGAGGTGTGAGAGAACCCAACAAAACAGGCCCAAGACATTCCGTATGTTTTCTGAAGTTCTGATCGGGTGTGTGTGAGTGTGTACCTGCACCTCCTGCAACACCCAGCTCTGCCAGGGAGAGAGAACGCAAAGGGCATTGGTGTCATCTTGCGGACCCAGGGCCCTGGGCTGAGGGGATGGGTCACAGCAGGTGTGAGACCCAGGCCCTGCCCTTGGGTTGTGGGACCCAGTCCAACAGGCAGGAAGGGAAGAAGCGGTAAAGGGTGGCGGGGAACCCCTAATGGCCTTAAAGGGACAGCCTGGGCACCGTGGGGTAGGAGGGCCAAGTCCAACGCAAGAAAGAGTGGGAAGGAAGGCTGGCCTGCCCGAGGAGTGTTTTACCAGCAGTGAGTGGGCTGGAGGAAGGTGGCTGAGTTGGGACAGTTTGTAGGAAGCCTGAGATCCCAGGTTAAGGATTTTGACTTTGTCCAGTAGATATTGGGGTGCCACTGAATGTGAGCATGAAAGTAACCTAATGAAAGTGACATTTGGGGGGAATTAGGCAATTTCAGGTAAAGTGGAGAGGGAAGGAGAGCACTAAAAAGACCTGGGGTCTGCCCCAGGACGTGCACGGGCTTCTTGGAGAAGCGAGATGTACAGATGTGAAGTAATGACGGACTCACACCAGGAGGGTAAGACCAGTCCGGAGCTGTAATTAAATCAGCCAATCAATAAGCGCAGCAGGCGGAGGAGGGAAGCAGGTAGGGAGGAGGGAACAGACGGAGCTGGCGGGAGAACTGTCCCGTGTTTCTTCCCTCCGTGACTGGGTGACCTGAGCCAAGTCACTCGGGCTTTACTTTTTGCAAAGAGAGCTCTACCTTGATCACGACCCACTGGCATTGACCGAGCACCCGGTGTTCACACTGTGCTGAGGACTCCACACGCGGTTTCCCAGTTCATCCTCATGGCAAGCTAGGAACAACCATGCCCGTTGCATGGACGAGGACACGGAGACTCAGAGAAGTGCCATCACTTATCCGAGGTCACGCTGGCCCCGGGGCCCAGAACTAGAGCTCTGGCCCTCTCTGCTGTGCCTGGAGCAGGCCTTGAGGGTGGGTGGGGCTGGGAAAGGAGGCCACAGCAAGAAAGACAGGAGCCTGGGAGACAGGGCTGACAGTCTGTGCAAGTCTGGCCCACAGATATGGCCAGGACCCGGGTCGGGGCGGCATGTCACCAGCTCGGCCAGAGGGAGGGTCTGTGTCTGGGGGCCCGCTACACACGGTGGTGAAAGAGTTACTGGTCCTGCCCCTCCTACCCCGCACCCCCACTACCCTGGCACCTTGGGGTGGACTCCCTGGTCACCCCAGCCACCTCGGGTGGGTCCCCCGTCACCTCGACCACCCAGCCGTCTTGAGGTGGGCTCCCCCTGTCACCCCAGCCACCTTGGGGTGGGCTCCCCACATCACCCCAGCCACCTCGGGGTGGGCTCCCTCCATCACCCTGGCCACCTTAGGGTGGGCTCTCCACATCACCCTGGCCTCCTTGGGGTGGGCTCCTCCCATCACCGGGCCACCTCGGTGTGGGCTCCCCCCATTACCCCAGCCACCTCAGGGTGGGCTCCCCCCGTCACCCTGGCCTTCTTGAGGTGGACTCCCCCATCACCCCAGCCACCTTGGGGTGGCTCCCCACATCACCCTGGCCACCTTGGGGCGGCTCCCCATGTCACCCTGGCCACCTCACGGTGGGGCCCAGGCAGTCCTGACTTGAGCACTCCCGCCCTCCCGCCAGGTTCTTTGTGAACTTTCCATCGGCCAAGCAGTACTTCAGCCAGTTCAAGCACATGACAGAGCCCCTGGAGATGGAGCGGAGCCCCCAGCTGCGGAAACACGCCTGCCGGGTCATGGGGGCCCTCAACACTGTCGTGGAGAACCTACACGACCCGGAGAAGGTGTCCTCCGTGCTCGCCCTTGTGGGCAAAGCCCACGCCCTCAAGCACAAGGTGGAGCCTGTGTACTTCAAGGTAGGTGGCTGTGGCCAATCCTCCGCCCACCCTGCTCTGGGAGCACCACTGGGGAACAGAGGGGACCACTGGGCAGCCCAGCCTCTCCCCCCTCAACCTCCACATGGTTGTGACAGGGAGGGGGCTGCAGGATCAGGTGGGGGCTGGGTCTCAAAGTTGCCAGGCTGTCCTGTTGTGAATGATCCCCCTGGCCAAACCCTGTCTAGAAGGGGTGCTGGGGGCCTTGGGGGCTTCGGGGGTGAGGAGGCAGGGCAACCAGGCGTTTACTTCTCCCTCCTCCCTTTGCCCCCAGATCCTCTCTGGGGTGATTCTGGAGGTGATCGCCGAGGAATTTGCCAATGACTTCCCACCTGAGACGCAGAGAGCCTGGGCCAAGCTGCGTAGCCTCATCTACAGCCATGTGACCGCTGCCTACAAAGAAGTGGGCTGGGTACAGCAGGTCCCCAACACCACCACGTGAGGAGGGGTGAGGGTGGGCCGGACAGCCTCCCCGCCGTCCTCCCCTGCCCCCCCCCCCCCCCCCCCCCCCCCCCCCCCCGTCTCCCATCTCTCCTGGGGCACAGGAGCTGACTGCTGGGGCAGGAACTCTTCGGGAGGCTAGGTCTGGGGTCTGACGCTTAAGAAGAGGCATGATGGGAAAGGGCCGGGCCCCTACTAGATAGAGGCTGCTCCGAGCCATGAGCCCCAAACAGATTCTCCTGGGGTAGAGCCATCCCCTTCCCTAGAACACAAGAGCACTCAGAGCGGCCCAAGACCACGGCCGCCCAGGGCAGAGAGGCCCTACGAGGTTCCTGGCGGGAAGGCTAGCTCATCGGGCCCAGAGGCAGGCCAGGCTAATTCCCCACCACTTCCTCCCCGGTACCAATCACATGGGGCTGTTTGTCAGCCAATGCTGACCAGTGCTCCCTCCTGCCTCTGCCTCAGCAGGGCCGGAGCCAGGAGAATCACGAGGGTGTGTGCACACACGTGCACATGCCCAAGCACACAAGGGGCCTGCGTGGGTGTCGCTACCCCGCACACACCTTCAGGGGTGTTTACTTCCAGGTTGACCCTAGAGGCCAGGTTCCCAGTTCTGGGGTGAGGGCCACGGAGATGGGCTCGAGGAGGGTGGCCAGCCTCAGGGACTCCAGCGGACTCGGAGCTCAAGGGGAGGGCTGGCCCCCAGACATGGTGGCTGGGAACACTCCGGCCTGCCCAGGCCCCCAAGGGGCAGGCAGCTCTGGGAGCTCAATGGAGGGGCGGAGGCAGGGCTGGAGTAGGAAGGAGAGAGAGGAGCGTAGGCGGGAATGGGAAGCAGGGGTCAGCCAGCGGCTCAGGACACGCGTTGTCGAGAAACATTCCCAGCAGTTTCCCATGGAAAAGGCGCGTCTGCTCCCCGGGCTCCGAGCGGCCCACGGACCTCCTGGACCTCCTGCTCGCAGGCCTCGGGGCCCAGCTCTGGAGGAGGTCCCCCGAGGGCGGACTTGGGAGGCCGGGCCTCCTGACCTTCCTGCTGCTGGCCACACGGGCCCCAGCTTGCTCCTGCTCCCTTCCCCCACATCGGCACCACCCCAGGAGAGTAGAAATCTCGGGAACTTCTGGCTACAGCTCGGCAGGCAGTGAGGCCAGATGTGCACAGCTGGGCCCTGGCCTGCCCCAGATCCCCGGGTGGGGAGGGGGACGTGGACGGGAAGCAGATAGAAGATCTTTACCTGCCGCAGGAGGTGCTGGCAGAGCCGGGGTGGCTGCCGGAAGCTGACGGCGGGGCCAGGGAGGGTCAGTGGGGGAAGGGGCTTGCCCTCCCAGCCTCCACCCAGGCCGGAGAGGCCAGCTCAGCTGCCAGAGATGAGTTTGTTTACAGCCAGGAGACAAGACTTCCTGCTTCTAGAGAAAAGGGCTTTTTTACAGAGGCCCTAGAGGGACCGGAGAGGGAAAAGGAGAGAGAGCTGGCCAGTCCAAGTCCCCGTGAATCAGAAACACATGGACCGCGTTTCCCAACACGAAGCCCTGTCCCCTCCCATGTCTTGCCCCAGCTGGACCCTTGGGACTGACGTCTCACCAAACCCCAAACATTAAGAAACCACCAGAATCTCCGTCTGCCCGGTCCTGCTCCTCGTGGAGGGAATGGATGGGCTGCAGTGAGGATTGGCTGAAGCCCTGCCTCCATCGGTCCTGAGCATCTCAAATTTGGGTCTCTCCCCACCCCAGCCGGGAAGTCCTGAGGATTGTCCCCTCATCCTTTTGCACACTACCCCCCAGCAACCCGGCTCTGATCTCCTGAAGGCACGGGTTTGGGCCCCCGGAAGGCGTGTCTCCCTGGGCCGGGGGCCTACACACCCAACCTATCGCCAGGGTCCAAATGGGTTCAGATAGTGGGAGGGAGTCACAGAGCAGAGTTCTAGAAGGCCTCCGTCCAGCTTCTCTTATCAGGGAAGCAGTGGTGGGCCAGACGCCACTGTTTATTGAACTGTCTCTGCTTACGGGTGTGTGTGCATTTTTTTGTGGGTGGGGGAGTCGGGACGTTGGCGGGGGGGGGGGTGGGATGGTGGTGAGCACAAAGGGGCTGCAGGGCTGAGAATGCCTATGGGCAGCAAGAAGGGCACCCAGGCAGGCCAACCGGGGAGGACACGGGTCTCAGGATTAATAGGAAAAGAGTTGGAAAGGTTCTTTGCAGTTTGTGAAGTAGGTTCACACAGTTGATGTTACTCCATCCTCGGAGAGGTAGGAGGCAAGGCAGATGTTATCCACATGTTGGAGAGAAAGATCTGAGGTTCAGGAGGGCCCCCTGATTGGTCTGAGGTCACGCAGCAGGTTCCTAGCAAAGAGGGAGCTAGAACTTGGGTCTGGTGGGGTGCTTTCAGCAGCAGTGTGCTGGGTCTCCCGGCAGCGAGTGTCCTACCTTGCCCTCCCCTGATCCCTCTCCCCTGACCCCCAAGCTCCTTGGCCCCACTCCGTGCCTCTTATAACCTCTTACCTCCATCTCCTCTCTCATCCACAGCCCACCGGCCACGCTGCCCTCTTCGGGGCCGTAGGACCCCCTCTCTCCTCCCCCCTCCCAGGCAGCACCTTGAGCAGAAGGCCGAGTTCTGAAGACCCTCCTTGACCCTCCATCTCTGGGTGCCAAGGAAGCTGAAGAATCCCTGACTCGTCTTCCCAGAAAGAGGCAGCCTCTGCTGTGGCCACGGTCCCCACTGGAGCCGCCGGGCGGTGGCGCTGGCTGCCTGGAGGCTGACCCCAGCTCAGCGGCCTGTGGGGCGGGGAACGCCTCCTCCTCCAAGAGCTGGGCCCACTATTCTTAGCTTTTCTACTCTCTGTCAGAGACCTAGCTGGGCAGCTGGCAGGAGTCCGGGGCAGGTCCGAGTCTGTCCAGGAATACACCAGCCCCGTTTCTCTCTGCCCGACCAGCATGCAGGTCCCATCACCTATCTAGAGCATCACGCACACTCACCTACCATATATACAGATATATTCTATATACGATCTATATATAAAATATATAAATATATATATACATACATATCTATACTGTGTATCTGCGGGGGCCCAGAGGCACATGTAAAGCCTTGGTTTTGCCCACCTGCGTGTGGGGCAGGGAGGGGTCCTGCTCATGCTTCTAAGCAGAGGACGGAGTGTTCTGGCAGAGATGGGAGTCCCACCTTAGCACAGAGAGGATCTATGCCTGTGGGCAGGGTTGGGGTGACCCAGGGGCCTGGGTGAGCAGGGTTGGGGTGACCCAGCTTGCCGGCAAAGTCCAGCCCATTCTCTGACCAACTCCCCACATTCCTGCTTTCCACTTCTAAGTAAAATGGAATTGGCTTTCCCCACCTCTATCTCCCTGCCCCCAAAAGGATGTGGCCCCTGACTCTCCAGCATGGGCAAGGGCAGACTGAGGGGCTGGCAGTGTGCGACAGGATGACAGCCCTGGGGGAGGGGCCATGGTCTAGAAACCTCGAATGCCAGCCCCATCTGCCTTTGCTGCTAGGAGCCCAGCGGGAGTGGGGCCCCACGCTGCTGTCAGTGATGACAGGCCAGATGCCTCCATCCCGTCCTGGCGCTCTGTGGGCCGAGGGCTGAGGGCCTTCCTTCCCCGCTCCCCCCGCTGCTGGCTGGCAGATGGTCCTGTCCACCCATCTGGGTCAGAGTTGCTGGGGACCCCCCCCATGTGTGCCCCTTGGTCACGTGTGCCATCCTCAAGGATGCCTAGCTACTGTGGCTGCTGTGCCTGTGTCCCCTCCTGTCCCATCCTCGTGCAGCCATGCGTGTAACTGCCTGTCCTTTTGTAGTTTCTGATGTTTGTAACCAGACCCAGCCGTGTCATTAAACAGACTCGCTCTTCCCATGTCTGTGCCACTCGTTCTGTCTTTTCCTGCCAGCTGCCTCTCGCCTCTGCCTCCCTTCCTTCGCTCGGGGCTCAGGGCTTTTCTGGAGAGCCACCCCAGGGACCCCTCACCTGTGCCTTAGCCGTGGCTGGCTGAGGCTCCTCTGAGTCGGGGTTTACAACCGGAGCAGACACCCCGACCCGTTTTAATCAGAAGCACAGGGCTGGAGATTGGGCTTTGGAGGGCCAGGAAGGGTGTTTGTGCTTGTTTTTGAAAAGTCGTGGGACTTTTCATCTTTTGTTCTGGAAATCTCCTCTGTGGGGGAGGATAAGATGAGTGAGGGAGTATGCAGGGGGAGATGTTCAGGAAGAAGGGCTCTGCTGGTCTGATGCTCCAGGGAGAGAGCCAAGGATCGGCCCCCACCTGCCAGACCCGAGCACTGGGCCTTCCGCACCGGGAGAGCAACGTTCCTGGAAGTGCCAAGGGCTCTTGAGAAAGGAAGGGTGCTCATACCGCCTGAAATTTCTAGCACCTTCCCCAAGTTCTCAGCTCCCAGACCTCCTTCCCAAGTCCTGTATCCTGCATCCCACAGCCGCAGGCCAGCCCGCCCAGCCCCCACTCACGAGGGAGGCCACAGCCAAAGCATCAACTCCCTGCCGAGGGACCAGGAGGTCACCACCCCTGGGTGGGCTGCAGGAGAAGCAGGAAGCAGCCTCCGCCCCTTGGGAGGGCTCCTGGCTGCCTGGAAAGATTCAGCTGACTGTACAGGGAAAGTCTTGTCTCCCAGACCACGAACTCCTCGAGTGCAGGCTACGGCTTCATCTCCCGGGCCTGGCACAGCAGAGGTGCTCAGTAGAAATCCAAAGAATAAATGAATACCACTCATAGAAAGACCAGGACATGAGGCCAAGAGTGAGCTGTGCAAACAAGGCATAAGTGCAGAGTGAAGAGGACGGCATCAGGCAAGGCTCTTCAGGGAAGCGGCGCTGCAGGATAGAGTGCTGGGCTCTGGAGCCAGACTGCCTCCTGATGCTGTGCGACTTCGGGCAAGTCACTCAGCCCTTCTGAGCTGCATGGTCACCTCTAATTTAAAACAGGAGTGAAAGGGCAGCCCGGTTGGCTCAGCAGTTGAGAGCCTGCCTTCTGCCCAGGGCCTGATCCTAGAGCCCCAGGATCGAGTCCCACATCGGCTCCCTGCATGGAGCCTGCTTCTCCCTCTGCCTGTGTCTCTGCCTCTCTCTCTCTCTCTCTCTCTCTGTGTGTGTGTCTCTCATGAATAAATAAATAAAATCTTAAAATAAAATAAGAGTGAAATAAATAAAATAGGAGTGAAGAAGGCAGGTACGGGAGAAGGAGGATGTAAGCCAGCCACAGTACTGGGACGTGGGCGTGCTCGGGATGGGGTGACTTGACTAGCAGGCCATGGGAAGCAGCAAATGGAAGGAGGAGACAGGGTGGGCTGGCCAAGGCCAGTCTTGAGAGAGGAGGGACAGAGATGGAAGGAGGAAGGCGGTGAATGAAGGAGGGAAATCACAGGAAGTGGGGCAAAGGACAGGGAGGTGGACGCAGGCCCTTGGGGGCCTGCCCGTGCTGGGCCTGCTGGCCACTGGTAAGTTCAAGCTGAGCCAGAGCAGAAGGGCTGGGGGAGCTGTGGAGGCAAGGGGGCCTCTGTGGGCGTGTGGGGGAGAGCCCCTGGGAAGAAAGACACCCCCCTCACTTCAGTTGGCTTATGTGGCAAAGGGGCTTCTGAACCAGACAAAACTGGAATCATTCTGGAATGTGGCCCTTGAGAAAGTTTATCTCTGATCCCCACCTCCTAGACAGGGGGACACGGGCAATTAGCGACCCCCCCCCAACACACACACACACCTGGGCTAGAGATGGTGCTGGGTAGGGGTGGGGCGTGGAGGGCAGCTCGGCAGGGCCCAGGTGCCCCCAGGGGGCTCTCTGTCCCCAGGGTAGAGGCCCAAGGCCTAGGCTTTTGTGCTTTACACTCAGCGACAGCCTTGTCACTGGAGAGCTAAGCAACTGGGCCAGTTCCGCCTGGCTTGCCCCGGCTGCGAGGGATGGGGTGTAGGGAATGGGGGTGCCCAGGCTGCGGCTCCTTCCCGGCCCAGCGGCCCTGGCCACGCAGCCCCACAGCGCCCCCTGCTGGCCGATGGGCGGGACCCTCACCGGAGGCCGCGCACCAGCGCCGGCGACCTTCCCCTTGCCCCAGGGGCACACCTGCCACCCTCGCTTTAAAGGCATCCCAGGCAAAAGGAAAAATGTGAGCCCTCGTGCCTATTCACAAAGATATCCTCCCATATACTGGACCAACTGGAAAAAGTGAATAAATGCTCTGTTAAAAAAGGGGCTATAGGGACACCTGGGTGGCTCAGTGGATGAGGGTCTGCCTTAGGCTCAGGAAGTCATCCTGGGGTCCCACCTCGGGCTCCCCACGGAAAGCCTGCTTCTCCCTCTGCCTGTGTCTCTACCTCTCTCTGTGTCTCTCATGAATAAATAAATAAAATCTTAAAAAAAAAAACCCAAACAGACTATATACAAAGCATCCCAGGTGCCCGATGGTTGGCTCCACTTTGACAACATGGACAAAGTCACTCATTTCTGGTGGCTCCAGGTGTCCCTCGGCTTGTGGCTGCCTCACCCCAGCCTCAGCCTCGTGGCTGCATGGTCTTCTCTGTGTCAGCCTAAACCCAAGATGATCTTATCTCGAGACCTTTAACTCAATTACCTCCGCAAAGACCCTTTCTCTGAGGAGGCAGGTTCCTGGTGGACGTGAATTTGGAGGCTTCCACTTAGCCCACTACACCCATTAGGGGAGGAAGGAGTAATGGGATAAGCAGGGACCCAGCGTGACCGGGGGGTTAGAACCTGCTCCCCCTCCTATATGCCAGACACTCGCTGGGCTGGGCCGTACTGGCCTGGCTGGGCCCTGCTCTGGGAATTGTCCATCCTTCATGGGGAGGAAGAACTTGGGAACAAGTGTGTGAACAGTAGGGGTAATTTCACACCAGTGAGGACAGAGTCTTCGGAGGCAGGAGGGAGCTCCTCTACATGGGCCTGTCTGTTCTCCTCCAACACCCTCAGACCTGCTCCTCATGACCCCATTTTATGACCCCATTCTATGACCCAAGAGCTGGGTTCAGTTAACAACATGCCCACAGTCACAGGGCAAAGCAGGACCCCCAAGCTGATCCAAAAGTCTAAGCTAATATCCCTATCCCATTAGCAGAGAAATGCAGAGCAAAGCACACAGAGCAGAAAAAAAAAAAGCCACCACCCCTGGCCTGGCCTCCTCACCACCCTACTATCTCCATGGTCTGTCTCCACTCAGCAGCCAGGCAAGGCTTTCTCCAAACTTGTTGGCTCCAGCTCAGACCTCCCACTGGCCTCCAGGTCCTAGATAGCCTTCCAGGGTCTAGAAGCCCCTATAAAAGGAGCAGCAAATAATGGGGGAGGCTAATAAAGTCAAGAAGGGACCTGGGGTCTGAGACTGTGGAGAGAGATGGGAAGGCCCCTCAGAGCTTCAGAGAGAAAGAGTAAGTGTCCACAGACCTTGTGTTCTCAGTTTCTCTATCCTGAACTGAGATCTGGGCCTATGGAGGGCGCTCAGGTGTTTCTAGCTCCAGACTCTGCATTCACTTCTAGATCCCCTTGAGTCATGGGAAAGACTTTGGGAGCCTGAGAGAGCAAAGCTCCTCTGAACAGCTTTTGGGAGCACCTGGGTGGCTTAGTAGGGTAAGCATCTGCCTTCACTCGGGTCATGATCCCAGGATCCTAGAATCAGGCTCCCTGATTGATGGGGAGCCTACTTCTCCCTCTCCTGCCTCTTGATTGTGCTCTGGTTTTCATTTTCCTTCAAATAAATAAGCAAAATCTTAAAAAAAAAAAAAAGCAAAGAAAAGAATAAAATCTTAAAAAAAAAAAAAATGGGACGCCTGGGTGGCTCAGCGGTTGAGCATCTGCCTTCAGCTCAGGGCGTGACTCTGGGATCCAGGATGAGTCCCACATCAGCCTCCTTGCATGGAGCCTGCTTCTCCCTCTGCCTGTGTCTCTGCCTCTCTCTCTGTCTCTCATGAATAAATAAAATCTTTAAAAATAAATAAATAAATAAATAAATAAATAAATAAATAAATAAATAAAATCTTAAAAAAAAAAACAGTTTTTGTGTTTCTTAGGACAGAGGGTGGGCAGCACCATTTCAGACTGGTGTCAGGAAACCCGTGCTGGTCCAGATTTGCCCTGCCTCACTGTGTGACCCAGGACTGAGTCCCAGTTATGGCAGGCTAAGATGAAGGGCCAGGTGACAGCTGAGGCCCACAGGCCCTTGAGCTGTTCCTTTTCCCGCTGAGCCAGAGTCTCCCCGGGAGACACTTCCAGGGGCCCCAGGGAACTAAAAGCCTAGGGGTGACCAGCATCCCCACAAGTGCAGCAAAGGTCAGGACTCCAGGCCACAGGGTAGGGCACTGGGAGGTCAAGGACCAGGATCCAGGAGGAAGAAAAATACAGACCAAAGATTTCTTTTTCCTTTCCTCCTCTTTATGTTTTTTTTTTTCTTTTTCAATTATCTAAGTTTACATTTATATATTCTCACTGTAAATGATTCCAGAAATACTGTAAATTTAACGTTAAATATGACAGGGGTGCCTAGATGGCTCAGTCAGTTAGGAGTCTGATTCTTGATTTCAGCTCAGGTCTTGATCTCAGGGTCATGAGCACAAGCCCCGTGTTGGGCACACAGCTTACTGAAAGAAGGAAAGAAAGAAAGAAGGGAAGAAAAAGAAGTGACAGTCTCTCTCCAGGGGCTCTATAGATTACAGGCTACCCAGGAACACACGCCCCATTGGCCAGCGGCAAGGCCTTGAGCAGATGACTTAAATTTACTGTGTCTCAGATACTCATCTGTACAATGGACCGTTGGCAGGGTGAAATGAATTCACGCGTTTACAGAAAGCATTTGGGCAATACCTGGTGTTCATGGGGCATCTTGAGCAATTTATGCAAATGGCACCATAAGGAACGATGGTGGACACATACATGGCACATCTCCTTTGCTCACATACACACTCCGTTGTCCCATTGGTTCACTTACAAAACACAAGTTCAAAGGTAGAAGTATTAGACAAACAGCAGAGCACGAAATCTGATACCATAGCCCTTCTGGGGTGCCTGGCTGGCTTAGTCGGTACAGCATGTGACTATTGGTCTCAGGTTTGTGAGTTCAAGTCCCATGCTGGGTGTAGAGATTACTTGGAAGTTAAAAAAAAAAAAAGGTCAAAAAAGCCTTTCCGAGCTCAGGGCCCTGGGCTACCATCCAGGTCACATGCCCATGAAGCTGGCCCTGCCTCTGGACAACAGCCATTGGGGAGTGAACCTGCCACTGAGCTTGGAAGTGGATTATCCCTTAGCCAGGCTTGAGAGGCCCACAGGCCCAGCTAACACTTCGATTATAGCCTCACAAGAGACCCTGAGCCAAAGAACCTAGCTAAGCCATCCCATACGATTCCTGACCCACAGAAACTGTGAGATAATAGTGTATGTTGTTTTAAGCAGCTAAGTTTGGGCTAACTTGCTAGGGCAGCCCTAACTAACAAATACAGCTGGCATTCTTTTGGAAAGCACAACTTTTCTTCCCCCAAAGTAGGGTTATTTGGTTACTTTGAAACACAGTTCCTACTGAAAAGACAGGATAGATGCTTAAGATTTCCCCTCTATTTACCTTTATTATTATTTTTAAAATCTCTACACCTAATGTGGTACTCAAACTCACAACCCCAAGATCAAGAGTCACACATTCTACCAATGGAGACGGTCAGGCCCCCGCACCAATTTTCGAAGTAAGATACTGGTTTATTTTTTTTAAAAAAAGATTTGATTTATTTATTTGAGAGAGAGAAAGAGGGCACAAGTGGAGGGAAAGTCAGAGGGAGAGGGAGAAACAGAGTCCCCGCTGAGCAGGAAGCCTGATGCAGGCCTCGATCCCAGGACCCCAGGGTAATGACCTGAGCCAAAGGCAGACGCTCAACTGACTGAGCCACCCAGGCACCCCAAGATATTGGTTTAAAATGGCCCTCTGGGGGGGTCCCAAGAGTTTCTCTGGTTTCTCCTGTTTGAGTTTCTCAGGAACACACAACTTTTCACAATTCCTGTGTATCTCAATCATCTATGATCATTTTCCTTTTTTAAAAGATATATGTATATATATCTTTTTAAAAGATATATGTATATATATCTTTTTAAAGATTTTATTTATTTATTCATGAGAGATAGAGATAGAGAGAGAGGCAGAGACACAGGCAGAGGCAGAAGCAGGCACCATGCAGGGAGCCTGATGTGGGACTCCATCCTGGGACTCCAGGATCACGCCCTGGGCCAAAGGCAGACGCTCAACCGCTGAGCCACCCAGGCGTCCCTTAAAGATATATTTATTTGAGAGACAGAATGTGAGCAGAGGAAGGGGCAGACGGAGAGGGAGAGAACCTCAAGCAGACTCCCAGCTGAGTGTGTAGAGTCCCAATGTGGGGCTCAGTCCCACAACCCCAAGATCATGACTTGAGCAAAAATCAAGAGTCAGAGGCCCAACCGACTGATCCACCCAGGCACCCATACGATCTTTTTTTTTCTTTTCTTATCTTTTTTGATGCTCAGATTATTTTAGTTTGGCCACTGGGAGTCCTTTCTAGCTGATTTCTGGGCTTATGACCTGAGCCGAAGATTTTAAGTAATCTCTACACCCAATGTGGGGTTCCAAGTCACTCCCAAGATTAAGAGTCACATGCTCCCCTGACTGAGCCAGCCAGACACCCTTCTTATTTTGTCATTTAAAAATTGACTTGTAGGGCAGCCCTGGTGGTACGGCGTTTTAGCACCGCCTGCCCAGGGCGTGATCCTGGAGACCCTGGATCGAGTCCCACGTCAGGCTCTCTGCATGGAGCCTGCTTCTCCCTCTGCCTGTGTCTCTGCCTCTCTGTGTCTCTATGAATAAATAAATAAAATCTTTAAAAAATAAAAAAAATAAAAATTGACTTGTAGAACCTCTTTTTTTAGTTTCTGGATACTGATCCTTAGTTACATCCAACAGATGCACTTTCTTCCATTTGCTTGGCTTCTAACTTTTCGAGGGCATCTGTTATGGCACAAAAGTCTACAACTCTTATGTCATCTGATCTGTCGACCATTTTGTTGATGGCTTCTGGGTAGTGCTCCTAGCATGGGGTGTCTTCCTAGGGAGGCCCCAGCACCTCAAGGTTAGCTAAATGGCCTAATGTAACTCATCAAACAGCTAGTTAGTGGTGAACTAGATATACTAGAGTATTTGCCACCACAGCCCGTGTCCCCCGCCCCCACCCCACTGCCCTTCCAGGGTGACTGCAGCCTCCAGGGTGAGGAAGGGAAGATGCACCAGTGATCTGGCGTCTGCAGGATGAGCCCAGTGGGGATATGGGCTCTAGAATACCATTTAAAGGCCATCCCCAAAGCCAGTCAGAATGACCAAGGTCGGCTGATGCCCCAGGGGAGGGCTGATAAAGGGTTGAGAACAGCGCATGTGAGGAGCAGGCTGCTGGGAGGGAGGCTGAGATTTCAAGGTCACCAAGGGGGAGGAGACAGCATCAGGAAGAGAGGGTGCTGAAAAGCATCTCTGGGCCCCAAGAGTCTGACCACATCAGCCTCTGGACACTGGGTGCTTCTAGGGTACCTGCGGTCTTGCAGCTCACAAGCCCCCAAATAGAGGGTAACTGGGCATGACCTCTTAAGAGGAGGGCAGGATGGCAGAGAAGTTACATAGGCTTTGCACCTTACTAATGAGAAACCCTCATAAGCATGAGCCTGTGGCCTTAATGCTTGTCATATTTAGGTGGGGCTGCCAGGTTTTCTGGTGAGAAAGCAGGAAGAGGGAGCAAAGACGAATCATGGCTTCCCCAGGTTCCCCAGCCCAGGCGGGGCTCCTTGGTGCAGCACCCCTTATCACCAGTAGGTGGTGACTCAGCACCACCGATACTAGCGGCCCACGGAGATCCTGGCTCTCTTTGCAAAATCCCTCAACTTCATCCGGCCCAAGCTGACTCTTTCTTTGCCCCCCTAGAGCCCGGGGGGTGGGGAGGTAAACCCAGAACATAAATGGAGAGGACATCTGAGGTCCTAGGTCAGCCAAATTCTGGACAGAGGGGATGCCTTTCTGATCCCTCTTCTCCACTCCGGGGCCCCTGTCTCTTTCCTTATACCTTTGGCCTGGTCCCTTGCAGTAGCCTCTTCACTAGCCTTGCTCCCTTTGCCAAACCTGTCTGTCCTATGCCCAGCCAGCATGATCCTCCTGAAATCCGGGTATGGTCCATGACAACTGGAAAGAACGTGGGCCCTGGGTACAGTACCCAGCTCTATTCTCCACCAGCTGTGTGGCCTTGGGCACAGCCCTAAACCTCTCTGAACCTTGATGAGAAAGCCAGTATCTCTTCATTCAGTAGAGCTTCATGGTGTGTTCTAAATTTCTTTTAATCTCAGCAGACAAAGAGACCCCTCATGTTTTACTCCCCTGGACAAACATGGGGACATCCTTCAAAGGTATATTATCAGAACCTTCTTGAGTTTGCTAGCTTATGACTTCGGGATCTCCTTGCCCTTTTCTTCTGAGGGTCGCAGTGTCTCACCTTCTTGACCCGAATGTCATGAGGGGGTCTCAGGATGGCCCAGACACGAAAGAAAGCCTATCGTTCTCATGTGTCGGGGACCCAGCTGTGGTCGCTCCCTTCCCCAGCCTTCCTGCAAAGCACTGCTTAAGGAGGACCAAGGGTTCTCATTTTAAAACTCTGAGTGTGTGGTCTTTATTCCACAAAGCCTGTTTCCTCATCTATACAGCTTGTCTTGCCCACCCGGCAGGATTGCTGTCAAGATTAAAAATGTAACCATGTCTATGAAAGCACTTTTCAAACAGTAAAATACTAGGTGCAGTTTCCCAGTTTAAAGACTTCCCACTGCTTGCAGCACAATAAAAACACCTCTCCTGACCTATCAGAGCGTCCAGCACACACCTCCTTGCCTTCCCACACTCGCTGCCCAGCATCCTCCCAGCATGTCCTGGGATGCATGCGGCCACACCAGGGGCCTGAAGTTTCCCTCCCGTCACCAGGGATTCCTCACCCCTGGGTCTTTGTTCTTGTTCTTCCTGCCAGAGAGAGAGTACAAAGGGGTGAGGGGCAGAGGGAGAAGCAGGCTCTCCATGGAGCAGGGAGCTTGATGAAGGACTCGATCCCAGGATCCTGAGATCATGACCTGAGCCTAAGGCAGACACCTAACTGACTGAGCCACCCGGTCACCCCCATTTACACTACTTTTAGAAAAAGTTTAGGGGCACCTGGGTGGCTTGGTACTTGAGCATCTGCCTTTGGCTTGGGTTGTAATCCTGGGGTCCTGGAATCCAGTCCCAGCGGGGAGGCTGCTTCTCCTTCTGCCTATGTCTCTGCCTTCTCTCTGTGTCTCTCATGAATAAATAAATATCTTAAAAAAAAAAAGTAGGTGAATGGAGTTATACTCAACATGCACTTTGCTCTTTTTCACTTAATGTATCCTGGATATATTCCATAGCAGCACACAATGTTGCCTAACTGCTTTTAACAGCTGTGCAACATTACTGCAAACTATACCCCTGGTCTATTTGATGCCCTCCCGCCCTCCCCCTGCGCAGGTGTCTGTGGTTGCAGCCAAGGCCATGATCAGCACCCCTGCACCTACATCACTGGGCAGCCTGCTGTGTTTCCATGAGACAAATCCCTGACATCAGTCATCACCACGAATCCCTCTCCTCCTGGGGGCTCCTACAGTTAGCCTTCGCGTTCCAGGACAGCCCACATGGCTCAGGAGCCTTTGCTAGAATCTAAAGTCAGATCGTGACTTGGCTCAAGCCCCAGCTGCTCCACTTAATCTCCCTCTGCCTCAGTCTTCTCATCCCTAAAATGGAGATGATCATAGTGGTACCACTCCTGGAGTTATCACAAGAGTTGAGATAACACATTAGGGCCCCACAATCAGGCTGCCCTCGTCCTTCCTGTCATAGTACCTGTGTCCTTCCATCTCCCTACTGAGCACCAGCTCTTGGAGCACAGGCCCTGGTCTTGTTCCTATCAGTGCTCACAACCCCCCAGGGATGTGGTGGGTGCATGATAAATGGTCCTTGCATTTGCTACTGGGGAGCAACCCTCCATCTTTGGCTCACTCCCCACTCCCAAGGCCTGGGGGATGGGGAAGAGGAGGAATGCCTTCCTCTGGGTAGTCCCCAGCAGTCAGGAGCCCCTCCTCCTCTTTCCACTTTTTAGCCTTCCCACCCCCATCCCACTCAGGAGCTCTGTGAAGGGCCAGGGTCTTGGCTGTCCCCTGAGGCCAATAGGACTGCCTGATTCTGGTTCCACAGGTCCAAACCCCCTCCCCCTCCTACTAACACAGTCTCTCATCAAACTCTGCTCCTCCAGGCAGGCCAGGCAAAAGGTGGACTGGGGAGATAAGAGCGTCGAGGGCTGAGAAAGGGGCCTGCAGACCTTGGAGTTCCTCTCAGCTCCCCAGCCACAGTCTTGTCTAGGCCGAAGAAGGAGGCTAGGCCATGTCCTCTTGCTGCTGAGGAGGAAGAAGGGTCCACCTGGGTAGCCAGACCCCGCCCAAGGGGCCGGGAGGACAGAAGGACGGAGAGGCCCAGTGTCAGCAGGGGGTTAGCTGGCACACCACACCTGGCACCCACCCAGCCCACACCCACCCTGGAGGGAATTGGGCCGGTCTCGTTGATGCCTTTAGGAGGAGGAAATTCACCAGTTTTGGCCCTGGCCACAGGGCTGTTGCAGGTGGGTCCCCACAAATGTGGGTTCCCTGGGGGCGAGGGAGAGCAATGCTAAGTCCTGGCCCCAGGGTTGCAGCTGAGCTAGGGAGAGCCTGGGCCACAGAGAGATCAGGAGAGATCAGGAATGGGAGGCCAGCTTCTCTGGGCTGAGAGAGAGTAGAAACTGGCTTAGAATTGATGAGAAACCGGGTCCTAGTGTGCCAATAGGAACAGTGGTATCAATAGTAACAATACAGCTGCCAGCAGTTAGCTTGAGCCAGGTGCCCTCTAAGGGACTTCTTAGAAGAAGCAGGGCCTAGCATGACTCCCATTTACAGAGGAGGAAGCGGAAGCTCAAGGAGTTTGCAGGATTTGTCCAAGGCCACACAGAGAGCAGGGCCGGGATCTGAACTTAGGTCCTCTGGCTGTCGGGCCCCCACGGCTTATGATAATAACCCCACTAGTTAACACCGGGGTGGTGCCTTTCGCAGCTTCTGTTTGCTGCATCCCATTGCCAACCACGTGAGAAGGCCAGGCAGGCTTTGCTACTTTGCAAATTAAGAACAGGCTTGCAGGGGCTAGAGCCTGGCCCCGCCAAATCTCCAGATCCTGAGCGCCTTCCTCTCCTGCTCCAGGCGCCTGGTGTGAGCCAAGGTTGTCTCGGGGCCAGAGACCAGGTGAGTTTCCATTGGGTGGGCCCTAAAGGAGATTCCTAGGACTCCTCCAGACACCCCGGCCACCCACACAGGCACCCAGAGAGGGCCTCTGCCAGGGACCAGCACTGGCGCCCCGGGCGGGGAAGTTGAGCAAGACTGGTCCCAGGAGGGCGCCTCCACCCCCGGGAGGATGATGAGGAGGAGGAGGCCCGAGATCAGAGGCTTCCCGGAGGCGGGAGCTGCCCGGGGATTTGGAGTAATCGAGATGCTCCAAATGTGTTTCAAGGAAAAGGGGCTAAAGGTTCGAGGAACAGGCCCACTTGGCCTTAGAGTGAGGGCGCTGGAGGGACGGGTGGGTGGGAGGTGGTCGTCGTGGGAGTGACTTTTCTCGGGGCGGGGATGGGGGTGGAGGTGGTGACGTGACCGCAGGTCAGACCTAGATCATGCGCTTTGTCGGGGGAGGAGAGGCCGGCGCCCGGAAGAGACTAGCTCGGGCGGAAAACAGGGCTCGGCCCAGGCGGGGACCCCCACCCCAGGGGGCGGAGCACCCAGCGACCGGAGCAAGTCCCCGGCGCCGCGGGGCTGGCCGCAGCGTCCCGCAGTGACCTGAGCTCGGGCCCGGCCTCCCGGGCCGCGGCCCCGCCCCCTCAGGCCCCGCCCCTCCCAGGCCCCGCCCCCTCCCAGGCTCCGGGGCGCCCCTCCCAGGCCCCGCCCCCGTGGCGCCCGGCCCCGCCCCTCCCAGGCCCCGCCCCTCCCAGGCCCCGCCCCCGCCGCCCGCGCGCAGGTAGGGAAGAGGCGGAGCGCCGGGGCCCGGCCCCCAGGAGCCACCGCCCAGCCGCCGGCCGGCGCCGCTCGGAGCTGCGTCCCGGGGCCGCGGGGCCGCAGGGAGGTGAGCGCGGGGCGAAGGGCGGAGCCGGCACGCGGCGGCCCGGCCGCAGGCGCCTTGGGGGTCCGCGGGGTCGGGCCCGAGCCTCGCCCGGGGCGGCGGTGCACGGTCCCGGGGGGCCGCCCTGCGCAGCGCTCGGGCCCCACGTGGGCCGCGCCGGAGGCCAGAGTCGGGGCCGCTGGACCGGGTCTGCCGGTCCCCGGGGCTCGGCTGGCACAAGACGCCGAACGGGTCCCTGGGCCACGGGCCGCCCGAGGTGGGGGGCACGCATTTGGGCAGAAGTTAAGGCCCCGGGAGGGAGCCGGGACTGGCCGGGGACGGGAGCGCGCCGTCCCGCCTTCCTCCCAGAAGCGCCTGGCACCCAAACCCTGCCCTCCCCTTTCTCCTCCGGGGCGAGGTTTGTGCTTTCAGCGTCGCCGGGGTGGGAACAGGTGCGGAGCTGGGTCCCGGCGAGGCCAGATCGGAGCTCAGAAGCTGGACCCAGAGGTCCTGGCCCCCTCTGGGGAGCCTTGGGTTGGGCTAGGGGTAGAAGAGGTGCAGTCGGAGAGGCATTCCCTCCCTCCCTCCCGTTCCGGGACGGAGGGGAACCCCAGGCCTCCCAGGTCTCGGCCCCTGCCTAACCGGGTGGAAAGCCTAAGGGGGAAAGCAGAAGGGTTGGAGCTCCTGCGAGGGTGTGTCTGAGGAGGGGAAGGCTGGCCAAATGACCCCACACGTGCCCTGGCTGCTGGTTCCCAAATGGCTAGATTGAGGACCCCATGGTGGTGACATTGGCTGGGAAAAGGATGAGCCCAGCAGCTGTGTTCCTGTCACTCTGTGGGTAGGGTGGAGGGAAGAGGGAGGGGAGAGCGAAACTTGTTTGAGAGCAGTGGTTCTCAAGCAGGGGACTGATTTTTGGTGCCAGGAGATATTTGACCATGTCTGGAGCCATTTTGGTTGTGACAACTCAGGAGAAGGAAGTGAGTGTGGTTGTTGTTGGCATCCAGTGGGTACAGGCCAGGGATGCGGCTAAAACCAGGACAGCATCTCACCACAAAGACTTTACCCGGCTCAAAATGTCAGCGCCGTGCTGAAGTTCAAAGACCCAGGAGCAGCACCTGCTCCATCAAATTACGTCCCATTGACTTCCCCTGCTTGCCTCAGTTCCCCCCGGGTTCAGGGAGGAACAAAATAAACTTCAGTAAGATGAGAGGTGTGAGGGCAGTTATTCCTCTAGCAATAGGATTCCTTTGGTGCCATAAACCTGCCTCGTCCCTGTTCACACCACAGGCTCTGCAGGAAGCAGGTCTGGGTGCTGTGGGGGAGGAGCTGAGTCCCAGGGGCTGGGAACAGGGCTCTCTCACAGCTCAGCCCCGAAGTGCTTCACCCCTACCACAGCCTCCCATACAGGGTGAGCCAGGGCAGCCCTCAAGCTCAAATATCCCCTGGGCAGGTTGGGGAGGAAGACGGGGAGGCTCTGTTCTCAAAGATTTTCCCAAAGCTGGATTGCTGAGACAGGCATGGACGCCTGACACCATGTGACCTGCTGGAATCTTCCCTTCTAAACTGACACCTAAGTCTTCCAGTTATGGACACCAGGAAAATAACATTCAAGGACTCAGGCTTCTAATTCCTTGTAGCTCCCGAATCTGCTTCTCTCTTGCCAAAAAAAAAAAAAGTCCTCTGTGACTGTGGGAAGCCAGGGTTAGACAAGAACCCCCACGGTGGGCCCCACTGCTGGCAGAGCGAGGCACCCCCTGCTCCTGGTGTTAGCCAAGTGCTAGGCCCGGGGGGACCCCAGTAGGGACAACTCCGGTTTAAGTGTTGGTCCAATTCTCAGGGGATGGCGGTGGAGGGCTGTTCTAGAAAGGTGAGATGGAATGAAGCAGCTGTTTGTGCCCAGGAGCCCAGGCCACCCACTGCTCCCCCTTCCTGTTTTCTGACAGTGTCCATTGCCCCCATCCTGTTCACTTCTGGACCCTGGCCTCCTGGCCTGGGAACTCTGGCAGGTGGCAGTTTCCGGTTGGTGTTTTTGTTTTTGTTTGCTTTTAAGTTTATTTTTTTAAAGATTTTATTTATTTATTCATGAGAGAGACAGAGGCAGAGACACAGGCAGAGGAGAAGCAGGCTCCATGCAGGGAGCCTGATGGGGGACTTGATCCTAGGACCCCGGGATCATGATCAGAAGCAAAGGCACACAGACCCTCAACCACCGAGCCACCCAGGTGTCCCTGCTTTTAAGTTTAAAGGGCTGGAGTGGCACTCCCCTCTTTCTGTTGAACCACAAACTGCAACAGTGACTTCTATCTTTAGTGTGTTTCTCATGGTACAAAACCACACTCAAGGCTAGCACCAAGCCGGTCAGGAATTAAGCAGCAGAGCCTGATACGGAACCTGGGCCCTGGCTCCCAGGCCCAGCCCTAAAACATTGTGCCTCCCTGCTGGTAAGCCACCAGCTGGCTCCTGTCTGGTTGGCTCATTTGCGCACCATGGCTGTATGTGGTGTGAGACACACACACTGCCTGAGCGGGGACCTCTGTTCCTCTCAGAGGAGGGATTAATCACACCGCAGATACATCACGGAGGCCGCTGGGGTCTGAGGCTGGCTCTTCGTCAGTGGTGATGTTTTTACTGGTGGCCACAGCTCTTCATAGGGTTTCTGTCAACTTGCCATAAACCATGTCAGATGGAACAGCAGGTAAGAGCAGGAAGGAGTCAAGGGGGCGTGTCTGTGCATGCATGTACCTGTTCCTGTCCAGGTGACTTGAATGAAGGTGCCTGGCTGGCTCAGTTGGGAGGGCATGGGACTCGATCTTGGGGTCATAAGTTTGAGCCCCACATTGGGTGTACAGACTACTTAAATAAGACTTAAAAACAAAACAGAACAAAAACAGGTGACTTGAATGAGCTACCTGGCACTTCTCTTTGGTTCAGGATGGGCGGTGGCAGGATTGGGGTGGCCCTGGCCTCTCACCTGCCCCGGGGTGCAGCATCTGGGGAGATGTCCTCTCTGGGCTGTCTCCTCCCTGTCCCCCCCGCCCCCGGGTCTGTATCACTCACTTTGGAGTAGCTAGCCTTCCGTGTTGTCCCGGCCCCCCGGGGGGATTTCCAGGGTGAGCTCACACATCTGCTCCCAGTTTCCTATCCGGCCGAGCCAAGCTGGGGGAGGACTGACAGCGCCGGCTGGGAGTGCAGGCTAACCTCTCACGTGGTGGCTAGGTTGGGGAGGTGACCAGGATAAAGGCTGGAAGGAGTCGCCCCACCTGCCCCGGCCCTGGGGGAAAATAAGGCTTTTTCCCCACACAGCCCATAAAATCACTGTTGCTTCCCTATGGAAGTTAGAGCTGAGTGTAAAGAAAAATTCATCTCATCTTCAGGGAAGTATGAGAGCCACAGTGTCCACATTCCATCATTGTGTAAACTTATCTGAGGACCCAGACACAAGTCATTTGTTGCCAATTCAAAAGCTGCCAGGGGCCTGTTGTAGGCGTGGGGTGCGGGGGGGTGGTTGGAGCTAAGTGGGCAGCACCCATCAGGGATGCTGGCCAGGACGGTGGGAGGACCTTTGGTGGGTGATTCCCAGCATGGGGAGCCAAGAAGCGAGGCCCAGAAGCTGGCAGCTGCGGTGGCCTCTGAGCTAGTGGGCAGTGGAATGAGGGTCACTTGTAGTCCGTGCCTCGGTCTCCTCGGCTGTACCGCAGGGCAGCAGCAGTCCACTGGATGGCTTGCTGTGAGGTGATGCCTGTGAAGTCCTGAGATCGGAGCTGTCAGGGTAATGGCATCGTGGCTACCGTTAGGAGCGTGTCCGTGTGTCCTTGGCACAGGCTCGTGGTGAGGACGGGGTCCTGCCTCGTGGGTGTTGGGGGGACTAGCTGAGAGCATACTGAGGAAGAGCAGTGCAACAGTTATCTCTGTCCAGGTGGCTGGTCTGGGGTGGGCGGGGTGGGGAGCTCTGCCCCACGGAGGCTGAGGGGGCTCAGATGTGGGAGTAGAGCCTCAGGCCAGGATCTGCTGGCTTCTCCCAGCCCGGGGTTTTCCCTGTCTGCCTGTACGTGTGTCCTGATGAGGGGTGAGGGGGGTCACGGAGGCAGTGACCCTCAGCTCTGCTCCCTGTGGCCAGACTCTTGGGGCCAGGAACAAGGTAAGCCATTCAGAGCCTTGGTTCTCTCCCGCCTCCCATGTACGCATGGCCCTAGAGCCCGAGCCAAGAGCATCCGAGGTGGTCTCTCCCCTGACATCCAGCAAGAAGCACCTCTTCCCTCTCCAGCCGGCCCTCCCCAGGTCAGGCCTCCGGGATGGCCTCCAGGAGGCCTGGAACAGGAGGTGGGGGACCTCACTGTGGGATGGGGCAAGAGCAGGACTTGGAGCTGAAACCCGGCCTGAGCCCTTGCTCTCACCTTGTCAGATACAGGCCTGGAACAGGAGGTGGGGGACCTCACTGTGGGATGGGGCAAGAGCAGGACTTGGAGCTGAAACCCGGCCTGAGCCCTTGCTCTCACCTTGTCAGATACCGGCGATGATGAGATACGGACAGCACAGCTGAGAGAATGTTTGAGAAAGCCCTTTGATAAGCTGAGAAGAAGTAGTGCTGCCTAAGTGCCAGGTGATGTCATTTCTGCCTAGGGGACTGGGAGGAGCTCATGAGTCTCAGAAGCCCACACCTAAACTCCACCTCCACCCCCCCCAGCACCTTGGTCCGCCACCCCACGCCCATTTTTTTTGGCCGCTTTGCCTCACCAGTTCCAGGGTGGCAGGAAGCACCACCACTACCCCCTAACAATGGGACTTGGGACAGGTGACTTGACTGGTCTGAGCCTCAATTTCCCCCAGCTGTCAAATAGAGAGCTGTTACTTCCGGGGCTCTTAGCCCAGATACAGAGACTAAGTGAGCAGCGGTCAGCCAGGAATAGCAGCTACCAGTTAGTGGCCGGTGATTGTGTGCCAGGCCCTGTTCATTCGTAAGCTCATGTCATCTCTGCTGGATCTGCAGGGGTGGGGGCACATCACCCCATTTCACAGTAGAGGAAACCGAGGCTCAGAAGTGGTAATTTGCCCAAAGTCTCCCGGCAGGTAAGTGGCCAAACCAGGTTTTGAGTCCTATCTTTGTTGTCTCCCCCCTTCCCTGCCCCGCAGCCCTCCTCACTCCTCAACGAGAGAATCCACGTTGCCCCAAAGAGAGGCAGGGGTCTGCGGTGAGTAGGGATTTACAAAGCCCTGCACCCCCAGTCTGAATGGCCCGAATGGCCCATGTCCAAGTGCCCTGAAGCTCTAGTAGTCACTGGGGCTGGGGCCAGCCTCTTTTGGGGAAGCAGCAAGCTCCAGGGCAGGGTTCTGGGAAGTCAGGTTTATTAGCTCTTTAATGACTGTTTACAAGCTGAAAATTGTTTGCCTGGCATGCTCCTTCCCAGCTGTGGGGCCAGCCTGGGATTTAAGATGTGAGGGGCACCCAGAGCCCCAGCCTGAGTGTCTCAAAATGAGGGACCCAGGGCCTGACTTCTGGCTGGGTGACCTGGGCCGGGTGCTTCCCTCTCCATAAGCTATGGTAAGCCCTTGTGCCTTGGCTGCTTGTGCACCCAGGCTGAGCCCCAGCTAATGGTGGCGAAGCCACCTAGATTTCAGATTCCTGGGGGGGCTACTTAGCATCTTTCTGCGTAAACAGAGATGTTGAGTGTCTTGCCGAAGAGGTCACAGCATTTAGGGCTGGACCCAAGACCCTGTCTCCTTCAGCTGGACAGTGGTTTATTATTATTATTATTGTTTATTGGCTTTATTTATTCCTGAGGAACACAGAGAGAGGCAGAGACACAGACAGAGGGAGAAGCAGGTCCCTGCAGGGAGCCTGATACAGGACTTGATCCCAGGACCTTAGGATTATGCCCTGAGCCGGAAGCAGATGCTCAACAGCTCAACCGCTGAGCCACCCAGGCACCCTGGACAGTATTTTTACTGTGTAGAGCTAGGCCACAAGGAGCCGGGTGGAAATTAGGTGGGCCCCACCCTTGCAAGCCCAAGTCAGAGCCTGGCTGTCTGTACTGAGGGTGGGTGTGTCTGGAAACAGCCTGTCACTCTTCAGTGTTGGGGAACTTCCAGCAGGAGTGAAGCAGGCCTCCCCTGCTCCCCAGCCCGTGTTGAACCCCATCCTTCCCCTAACCACTGAGCTAGACCTCTGCCAGTGGCAAGGACCAGGGAAAACCCAGTTCCCAGGGGTGCCCGGTTGGCTCAGTTGAAGGAGCACCCGGCTCTTGATCTCAGGGTTGTGAGTTCCAGCCCCATGTTGGGTACAGACATTACAAAGTAAATAAATAAACTTGGGGGGAAAAAACACAACAAAAACCAATTCCCAGTACCTCAGGATCCTAATAGAGGCAAATCCTCTTGCATGTTTGGAGCAAAGCCAGTTTGTACTGAGTTCAGGTTAACTTGGCGCCTGGTGGTGCATGCTCCCTCTCCGGGAGGCCCCCTGTGCCCTGGTGTCTGGCCCAGAAAGGACCAGAGCCTTCTGGACCCCCTGTGCCATTTCTGATTCCTCCCCTTCACGGTGATGCTCAGGGAGCAGCAGAACTGGGACAGAAAGTGTCACCTTCCAGAAGAGCCTGGGCTCCCTTTCCTAAGCTACAGGGCACCCCCAGGCTCTGAGAGCTGCTGCTTTCCTGGGGTGTCGAAGGGCACCTGCATCCCTGTTCAGCTGCTACTGCCTTGCGTGCTTCTACAAGCAGTTTCTGGAGTCCAGAAAGTTTTGGAGGGCCCCTCTGGGAGGGCCCCCAGCAGAGCGGGCTCCAGCACTGTGTCCAGCTGGGGACACCCGGTGGCATTTAGTGCTGCCTGCCAAGGTATATTGCCAGCAGCTGCTACATCCCAGCTCAGCCAGCTTCCTGGACGCAGGGCTCCCCACAGAGGAGGTGTTCACCTCTCTGCCCGCCCCACTGATGTGTGGTCCTAAGAAAGCCTGATGGTGGTACAAAGGGGTGTTGGGGTGAGCACCACTCCAAGAACCTAATTCCCCCTCCCCACTCCCGTGTGCTCAGACCCTGGACTTGGAGCCCAGCACCCACTTCCCGTGTCTGTGGTCGGCTGTGCCACCCAAGCCGCCCTAACTGGGTCACAGGGAGTCCAGAACCTGGGGTCTGCAGGGGTGAAGCTGGTGGGTGGTTAAGCCCTGAGCCTGTGCCCCTCTCCCCCTTGTTTATCTTCTGAGCTGAGTTCCAGCAAAGCCCAGAAAGGCGTGGGGGGTGGAGACATAGGGGCTCTTGGGGCAAGGACCCTCTAAGTAGGACCTCTCCCTGTGGGAGGGGTGCAAACCCACAGGAGCTTTCAGTTTTCCTCTCCATCGGGGCCAGCTGGGCTAAAGAAGCAATGCAGTCTGTGCTGCGGACTTGGGGCTCTGGGGGAGTGGGTGGGTGCAGTCCTGAGGGAGTGGGTGCAGCCCTGGGGGAGTGGGTGGGTACAGCCCTGGGGGAGTGGGTAGGTGCTCACAGCCCTGGGAGAGTGGGTGCTCGCAGCCCTGGGGGAGTGGGTGGGTGCAGCCCTGGGGGAGTGGGTGGGTGCAGCCCTGGGGGAGTGGGTGGGTGCTCGCAGCCCTGGGGCAGTGGGTCCTCTCTGGGAGTGGGGGGCAGCTCCCTGTAACCAGTGAGCAAGTCCGAGCTCGCGGCCTCGAGGGGGCCACCGTACCCCCTTTCCCGCATCCCGTCTTCCTGCGTCCTGTCCCGGCCCCCCAGCGTCTTCCCCACTCCTCTGCCCTTTGCTCCGGGCCCCACTCTTGGCAGCACAGGGAGGTGTTCGGTGAGTCACTGGCCACTGGGACACGGGTAGGCAGACCGGGTTAGGTGACAGCCTTTACATAAGCTGCTCCTTCCGGGTCTCGAGGGGCGCTGAAGCAACTTCCCCGAGGTCAGCAGAACCCCGGGTTTGGCTGGGGGTTACACAGTGGGCGAGGGCCAGCTTCCTCTGCAGCTTTCTAAAAAACGCCCTGGTTCCCAGAAGGCTGCGGGCAGGGACTGTCGGTTTCAGTTTCTGTGGCAGGGAAGCAGGGGAGAGAGGCCACTTCCTTGCTCCTGGCTGTCACCCTGTCATCCTGTGATTCATCTGGGGACAGACAGGTTCCCAGCGGCCCCAGGCCGCCTGCCTCCCTTCCCTCCGGACTGCCCATCACCCCTCAGCTCCAAGCCCAGGCCAGGTGGCAGCGGCTTTATCTCTTCGGCTTTATCTCTTCGCTTCTGGGGACCCGCGCCTGTCTCTGCAGGAGGCCCCCTAACTTCCTGACCGCATCCAGTGATCAGTAGTGGTCTGCGTCTTTCCTCTGCTGGAGGGGATGCTTGTTATCCCTCGCCCCAGGGCCCCCTCCTTCCCTTTGTCCCCACTTCTGGCCACACAGGCTAAGCCCTGATGTCAGGAGCCTGTCAGCTTCCGTCTGGGGCCGCAGCTCGCTCCCTGCCCTGGTTCTTGAGGTCCTCAGAGCCTGGGGACTGTGGAGCCAGCCATCCACCATCAGCAAGATGACCAGGGAAGCCTCCAGAAGCCTGCTGGCGTGCATCATGGTGCGCAGGTGGGGAGGAGGGAAGGGGCCTGAGCCAGACTCCTGGGCACAGATGGAACTGCGCCTGGGGGCAGGTTAGGGGACGGTGGGCCCACGTGGGCTTGGGTGGGGGCCGCCTCCAGCTCGCTGCCTGAGCACCACGGCTAGAGCTGCGACACGACACGGGAGGCTCTCTGGCCGAGGCCTTGCCTGCCCTGGCTGTGTCTGTCGGGATAGGGCTTAGCTGGCAGTGCCCAGCCCCCCTCGGGGGGAGACCAGACTCTGGTGGCATCGGTGAGTGCCTTCTGAGTGCATTTCGGTCCCATGTGTGATTCTGTCTGCTGGTAGCTGGGTCACACCACTGGTGGTGGGAGCGGTGGGGGTACGGAAGTGTCAACCTGTGGTGCCTCGGGATGACTGGAACTCTGCACTTCACTTTTTCTTTGGCCCACCCCATGGTGGACCCCATCCTAAGGCCCAGAGACCCTGGGCTGGGGCTGTGAAGGCCCTTCTGTGAGGAAGGCCCCAGTGAGGCCAGGATCCAGCTTGGGCAGGTGGCAGTGGCTTTGCTGGGTGGGGCAGGTGCTCAGACGCTCCCCAAATCCCCCCACCCTGGCCCACAGCCTGGGTGCTGCGGCAGCCCCGGGATCTCAGACAGAGCAGCGGATGTGACTGTGGGCCAGGAGGAAGCCTTGTCCCAGGATGTCACAATTTCCTCTGCAGCGAGCAAGCATTTCTGGGGCGTGGGAGATATGCGTTGGGCGGAGTGCTCCCAGAGCTCCAGCACTTTCTGTCTGGGTTCCTGTATGTCCTAGACTTGGGTTCTGCGCACCCCCCCCCCCCACCAACTCTACCCTCTACCCTCTGCCCCTCGCCACCCCGAAGAAGGAGCAGGGCTTCTGGTACACCTGCCCACCATTCGCCATTTCTGCACAAGTTGGGGGCAGCCTCAGGAGTAGGGGCTGTGGAAAGTGGTGTTTCGTACTAACCGTGTGGGCTTCGTGGGTGTCAAAGCTGGGCCATCACCTTGTCCAACTCCCTTGCTTAATAGAGAAGGAGACTGAGGCGAGGCCAGGGGGTAAAGCTGCCCACAGGCCAGGACTCGGCACTGCCCATGAAGATGGTGGAAATAGCCCTCGGACACCACGCTGCTCCCCGAGGAGGCGCGGCCCCGCCTCTGCTCTCAGGGCCCGGCCACTTTTCCTGGTGGCTCCCAGAAGTGCCCCGGGGCCGGTCCAGTCACCCCAGTCCTACAGCCCGAGGTCATGTCTGCCCTTCTTTCTGTCATGACATCAGCACAGATGCCAGCAACACAGCAGGGTCCTAGGCTGAGGGAGCCCAGGCAGGGCGCTATGGCTTCGGGATGGGAGGCCGGGCTGGGGAGTCTGGGCTGTGCTGGGGAGAGGGGACAGGAGGTCCAGTGGGGCTCGTCCTGGGGCAGGATCCACTCTGGTCACAGAGCCACAGCAGGGCAGAGGGTGCTTTGTGGAGCTGTCCAGAGTGGGCCACTCACTTCCTGTGCTGAGTGCAGGATGGCAGGAAATGATTTTTGTTTGGGGTCCATGTGGACTGACAATCTGCAGCCATGCCTGTCCCCACCATCTCACCTGCCTCCCATCCTGGTAGCCACTGGTAGGAGTTAACTGTTCCAGCCTGGATGCTGATGGGGTCGGGGACACCTACACACAGGCAGATGTCTGCAGTATGCTGGAGGAGGCAGGTGAGAAAGTGATTGATTTTGTCTGGTGGTGATGGCAGACTTCCTGGAGGAGGTGACATTTCACCTGGCATTGCTCAGGCGGATAGGTGGAGCCTGGTATACCAGGTATAGGGCCTCCAATGAGGAAGTGGGGCCTAGAGGACCTGCAGGGCATGTGGTGTGTCAGGTGGGGGTGGGGACAGGTTCTGAAGGGCACTGGGCGCTTACTCTGGGGAAGTGATTGGCACTGAGTTCCAGAAGGGTCCTTCGTGCTTGGTGACCTCGTGCAAGCTTGGACTCGGCAGCTCTACCCTCCCAGCCCTCCTCCACCACCTGCCTGCTTCCCTCCTTGGTGCTGGTTTCTCAGGACAGCACCTGCCTGGTGCCCTCTCACTGCACTCTGGTCCCAGGGGAGACCAGGCTGGAGAACTTTCCGTGCAGGGGCCCCAGGTGTGGCTGTTGTCTTGGAGCTGTGCCCAGAGCAGATGCAAAGTGGCCTCTGAGGGGCCTTGTCATGCCCTGAGGTGTGGGGTCAGGACTCCCAGCACTCTGGGCTAGAAAGAAGGATGCCCGAGTCTGTCGGGCAAACCTTGAAGCAGAAAGCGTCCTGGGTCCCCGGTTCTGCCTCAGATCCTCAGATCCCCCTCTGGTGCCCCCTCTGCCCCCCACCACGCCCCCGAAGTTCCTCTCTCCTGTTGTTGGAAGACTGCCGCTTTGTGAAATCAGAGGGAGGGCCTAGAGCTGCCCCCAGACTCTGGTTTGTCCCATGGCAACCCCTCAGGCCCTTCTGGGTAGCCCCAGGCCTCTGAGGAACAGAGTTTGCAGAGTACTGTTCAGTAGAACTAAGTCCCATCCCACCCCCCCCACCGCAGACTGGACTCTCCTCTGTCACCCTGATAGGGGGCTGTCCTGCCCCCAGAGTGCCCTAGCTTGGAGCAGGGGGCTTCTGTTTCTCGAAGAGACCCAGCTGTTCCCCTTCCTGGCTGTGTGAGCTTGGGCAAGTTACTTCACCCCTCTAAGCTCCCATTTCTACCCACAAAATGGGAGTGATGGGAGATAATCTACTTTGAGAGGTGTTTTGAGGACAACGTGAGATGATGTCTGTGAAGAGCAAAGCCAGGCCTGGCCCGGTGCACCTAAAGACGTGACCCGTCCTGCCCCCAGCAGCCTTCGGAGTTCTGCTCAATATATTATTTAAAGAGCTAATAAAACAACAATGAAACACTTCTAAATCGTTTGAGCCTTAATATGCCTTAAATATCTGCCTCCCTCTATTGGGAAGGAAATCTTTTTTTTTTTTAAGATTTTTTTTTTAATTTTTATTTATTTATTTATGATAGTCACAGAGAGAGAGAGAGAGAGGCAGAGACACAGGCAGAGGGAGAAGCAGGCTCCATGCACCAAGAGCCCGATGTGGGATTCGATCCCGGGTCTCCAGGATCGCGCCCTGGGCCAAAGGCAGGCGCCAAACCGCTGCGCCACCCAGGGATCCCTTTTTTTAAGATTTTTTTTTAAATTTTTATTTATTTATGGGAAGGAAATCTTAATCAGAAGATAACCAACACTTTGTGTTTATGTTAAACGTTTCTCATGAAGTTATGTTGAAACAGAAAAAAGGTAGAGGCCCGTCCTGATTCGGGGTTCCCAACCCGGAGTGGGGGGGGTCTGAGGCTAGAGCTCCTGGCTACAGCGGGTGAGTGCCCAGCCCACTGTCACAGGGAGCCCTTACTGCGGGTGGGGAGAACATACCTTTTTTTTTAAGATCTTTATTTATTTATTAGATAATTATTTATCTTCATATAATAATACTTATTTATTAGAGATAGAGAGCACATGTGCACACAGGAAGGGGGAAGGGGCAGAGGGAGAGGGGGAAGCAGGCTCCCCACTGAGCAGGGAGCCCAGGTGGGCTCGATCCCAGGACCCTGAGATCGTGACATGAGCCGAAGGCAGACGCTCAACCGACTGAGCCACCCAGGCGTCCTGAGAAATCTCTTTTTATTTTTTTTATTTTTAAAGATTTTATTTATTTATTCATGAGAGATACAGACTGAGAGAGGCAGAGAGACAGGGAGAGGGAGAAGCAGGCTCCATGCAGGGAGCCCGATGTGGGGCTCGATCCCGGGACCTCAGGATCACGCCCTGGGCCGAAGGCAGGCACTAAACCACTGAACCACCCAGGGATCCCCGAGAACATGAGGGATCCCTCTTAATCCCTCACCCATGAGGCCGGTGGAATTATCTCCATTTTATAGATGCAGAGACTAAAGTCAGGAAGATTGACCGATGCATTCTTCCCAACACACCTGCTTGAGCCTGCCCTTCCTTCCCTACAGGCTGTGTACACCACAGGAGCTGCCCTGCTTGGGCTGGAAGCGTCTGTCTGGACGTCTGTCCACCTCTCCACAGAGCTGAGGCTTGAACCCAGAGCATCTGCATAGAGTAAAGAAGGGACCAGAACATGCTCTGAAGACGTCTTCAACAAGACCCAGGAAGCTGTGAGCTCAGCCCAAACTCTGAAGGTAGGAAGCTGGGTAGCCGGAGGGGTCTGGCTTTGCTTGCTTGTTTATTTTTCAACCAGTACGGACCAGTATACCTGGTGGCCTGCACTCTGCTGGAGTTGGAGATGCAACAGTGAATAAGGCAGAGAGAGGGAGGTGAGCAGGGTAAAGCGATGGAGAGGCTTGAAGCAGGGCCAGAGGGCTGCTATTCACAGGCAGGTGCAACCGCCACCACGGGCAGCTTCAGAACGTTTCCATCGCTTCAGAATGAGACCCAGCCTTTAGGTGCTGTCCCTCCCGGGCCCTCAGCGACAACCGATCCTCCCGTCTCTGTAGAGCTGCCTGTCACAGACTTTCGTATGGATGGACTCCTAGACTACCTGGTCTTTTGTGTCCAGCTTCTCTCGATTAGCAGAACATCCTTAAGGTTCATGCACGCGGGACCCTGTGTCGGCGCTTCACTCCTGCTTGTGGCTGACTCGTAATCCCATTGGGTGGATGTCCCACGTTCTGTTTATCTGTTTGTCGATGGCCATTTGGGTTGTTTCCACCTTTTGGCTCTGATGAGCGTGCCACCGTGAACATTCCTGAACAAATTTCTGTGTGCATACATCGCCTGAGTGTGCAGCATGCATACTGTCATTTGATGCTCAGGGCGCCTTTCTGGGGGGAGGTCCTTCCCCCATCATAAGGGGAGGACATGGGTGACCCGTGGTCAAGTGCAGGTCCAGCCCAGACCACCAAGCTGCAGTGTGCTTTTGACCATGACCCCTCAGCACCTCCTAGCAGAGCTTAGCAGGTGCTAGACAGTGAGGGTCCTAGAGTGGCCGGGTCAGGGGCAAGGAGGACACAAATCCCCCCGGGGAGCCCCAGCGGCCCCAGTCAGAGGCTTGGACTTTAAGTGAGAACAGGAGGGGCGCCTGGGTTGCTCAGGGCGCCTGGGTGGCTGAGCGTCTGCCTTCGGCTCAGGGCATGATCCCAGATCCCAGGTTCTGGGATCGAGTTCTGCATCGCGCTCCCTGCATGGAGCCTGCTTCTCCCTCTGCCTGTGTCTCTGCCTCTCGGTGTGTCTCATGAATAAATCAGTAAGATCTTTAAAAAATAAGTGAGAACAGGAAATTGTGGGACAGTGTTGGGCAGAGAGTGATGTGGTGTGATTGGTGCTCTTCAAAGATGACTTCTCTTGCTGTGTGGCAGATGGTTACGAGGGTAGGGAGCTCAAGGGGCAGCAGGTGGAGTGGTCAGGAGGCCGCTGTGATCCTTCAGGTGAGAGGACATGGTGGCTCTGGTGGGCTGTGTATGGAGGGACAGACAGACTTGGGATGCATGTGGCTGCTGTGTCACCCTTCCGTCCCACGTTGGCCCCACATGCCCTTTCCTGGAGGGCTCCTGTGTGACTCTCCCTGCGTCTGCTGCGCACACCCAGGGTCGGTACCACCTCGGCAGGCAGACACGGAGTCCCTGGCCTTATACTAGGGGAAGAGAAACCAAACCTGCTCTAGCAGCTTTGAGAAGAGGGGAGGGTATGAAATAGCTAAAGACTTTAGCCAGAGGGATCCCTGGGTGGTGCAGCAGTTTGGCGCCTGCTTCTGGCCCAGGGCGCGATCCTGGAGACCCAGGATCAAATCCTACATCGGGCTCCTGGTGCATGGAGCCTGCTTCTCCCTCTGCCTGTGTCTCTGCCTCTCTCTCTCTCTGTGTGACTATCATAAATAAATAAAAATTAAAAAATTAAAAAAAAGACTTTAGCCAGAAAAAAACAGAAGGAGTGAAGAAGGGAAGAGTGTTGATTCTGGTGGAATCCAAGGGTTGGGGGTGGGTCGTGAGCAAGCATGGACAAGCGGTATAGGCAAGGGTGTTGATTAACACGAGTCCAAAATGCCGAAAACAGCTATCCATCTGGAATTCATTAAATCTTGGTGCATTCCACTCAATGAAACCTTTACAGTCGTCAAGAAAGATAAGAAAGAGGCGCTTGGGTGGCTCAGTTGGTTGGGCATCCGACTCTCAATCTTGGCTCAGGTCTTGATTTCAGGGTGGTAAGTTCAGGCCCCATGCTGGGCGTGGAGCCTACTTTAAAAAAAAAAAAAAAAGGTAGCTCTGTCTGTATGCGCTGATGGGGCCAGATGTGCATGCTATGGAAGAAAACGTGTGATGTGAGGGTAAAATTTTAAGTACGTGTGTCCTTTTCTAGGTGCCAAGAGGTCTTTCCTAGAAGACAAGGTGGCAGGCAGATTATGAGTTTACTTTATAATCACTTTATCATCATCTGAGTCTTTTTTCTCTTTGCAGTGAGCATATGCCACTTCTTATCTTTGGGATTAACATTTTTCCTCCAAGAAAAGAAAAAATGTACCAAACAGGTGGCAGTTTCAGTTACCTTTGAGAAAGGAACCAGGCCGCCCCGGGGACAGGAACCAGCTTGGTGGCTTTCCCATCTATCTGGCAATGAGGCTGAGCCACCACTTCCTCGCTAGAAACCCAGGGATGGCTACCCAGAGAACCACCCTTCCCTGCACAGCTGGGGACCTCCTGATTGTGGCTAGGGCACCAGGTTGCCCTAGAGCCTTCTCATCTTCCATCAAGCCCTGCCCCAAGGTCAAAGGCAAGGCTCCTGGGCCCAAGAAGCTACCTTCTGGCCCCAGGCCTACCTTGACCAGACTGACAAGGCAGCCCAGGTCTCTGCCCCTCTGTCCTTTGGCCTCAGGCTCCTCTCTGGCTGTGGTTCTTGCCTGAAGCAGAGACCCCCCAATGGAAGGAGGTAGAAAGGTGGGGATTTCCCAGGCCCCTGCTGGCCTGGAATGCAAACAAAGGACTGAAATAGAACCACTTGCGATACCCCACCCAGTTCAGGTTCAGTCTCTGTCACGCTGCTTAGACTCTAGAATTAGATTTGACCGACTTTCTGCAGGTTGTTCTCAGCCTGGGCTGCCCGCCCTGGCACCTGGGTGTCCCCAGGTCCCCTTCTGTCTTGCCACCTATCGAGACACTCATGCCCCCTCTCCCGGTCTCCATTCTAGCCGGCCCACCATGGACTCCACTGACAAGAATGGTGAGAGCGTCTCCTCCGTGTCCAGCAGCCGCCTGCAGAGCCGGAAGCCGCCCAACCTGTCCATCACCATCCCACCACCCGAGGCCTCGGCCCCTGGCGAGCAGGCCAGCATGCTGCCCCAGGTAAGGGGGCAGCCTGGAGGCTCGCTGCCCTGCCACAAGCGACAGCTGTGCCCACACGACACCTTTGAGCAGAGGAGGCCCCTTCTACCTGTGTCACCCCTGATTTAGCCCGTGCCCCCTCCTCCCTGGCCCAAGACGTCACGGAGTGGGCTCTGGGTGCAGGAGCTGCGTCTCCTGGTGGTCAGTGGAAGCCTCGAGAAAGGCTTCCGGTTCCAGCAGGACCAGCTCTTTCCATTTCCCGCCGGGGCCAGCCACCCCCAGTCCGAGGAGCCCCGCACCCTGGGCATCGGCAGCCTGACCCCGCAGTGCCCGGCTCCTGTGGAGGTTGGAAATGAAGACAGGCTGGACCAAGGCTCCATAAAGGGCTTATTGAGAACAGCCTTGAAACAGTGTCCTAGGGCATAAAAGGGGTGCTGTGTTGGTGCCACCCACTCGCCCTGGGGGCTCTTTTGCATGCAGGGAGCCAGCGGGGAGCACTGGGTAGGGAGTTAGGAAATCACGCTAGGGTTCATCGAAGAGTATAAAGAATGGTGACTTTACACTCGGAAGGAAAGCGGCTCAGGTGTCTAAATTGGGGGTGAGGTGCGTTCTCGGGGTTCTCACATAGGGAGCTGAAGAGGAGAGAGCCCGGGATCTGGGCTCCACCAAGCCCCAGCCTGTCCTCCTGCCCCACCACCCACAGAGGCCCAGGAACCCGGCCTACATGAAGAGCGTCAGCCTCCAGGAGCAGCGGGGACGATGGCAGGAGGGCAGCTCGGAGAAGCGCCCTGGCTTCCGCCGCCAGGCCTCCTTGTCCCAGAGTATTCGCAAGTGAGCACCTTCCCACCACCCCCCTGCCCCTACCAGCAGCCCCGTGGACCTTGGCTGGGCGTGGCCACCCGGGTCCCCTTCCTAGAAGGGGTGGGCAAGCCTTTGTGAGCAGCACCCCTGACAGAGCTGGAACATGCATGTTACAGGGAGGAAACTGAGGCCCAACAGGGATGCGTGCCATGTAAAGTCACAGTGCGGAAGCTGGGGTGGGGGGGTTCAGGGAGTGGGGATGTGGGGTGGCACTGGCCCTCAGGGTGCCCCCCAGACCCTGCCCAGCCCAGCTCCGGCTCTGAACTCTGTTCCACCCTATCATGTGGTCACTGGGTACCAACCCGGGGGCAAAACGGGGAGCCGACCCGCTGCACGCACCTGTGCCCTGTCACCTCCCATCACTTCCCCTGCACACACCTCCCGTCACCCCCGTATGTGCTCTGTCCCGCCGCCGTTGTCGTCACCTTCATGATGCCTTCACAGCCGCCCTGTCCGTCTGCTCCCACAGGGGCACCGCCCAGTGGTTCGGGGTCAGCGGCGACTGGGAGGCCAAGCGGCAGCACTGGCAGCGCAGAAGTTTGCATCACTGCAGCGTGCGCTACGGCCGACTCAAGGCGTCGTGCCAGCGGGACCTGGAGCTCCCCAGCCAGGAGGTGCCTTCCTTCCAGGGCACCGAGTCTCCCAAACCCTGCAAGATGCCCAAGGTGGGCTCCCCTGGGGTCGTGAGGGGCGGGCCTCGGCACCAGGGGGCCCCGATCAGCTCTGCTCACTACCTCCCTCCCTCCCAGATCGTCGACCCACTGGCCCGCGGCCGGGCATTCCGCCACCCGGATGAGGTGGACAGGCCCCATGCCCCACACCCGCCGCTGACCCCGGGGGTCCTGTCCCTCACCTCCTTCACCAGTGTCCGCTCTGGCCATTCCCACCTGCCCCGCCGCAAGAGGATGTCCGTGGCCCACATGAGCTTTCAGGCTGCCGCTGCCCTCCTCAAGGTGACAATCCCTCCCCGCCTCTGCCCTGCCCCCATGGCGTCCCCCTCCCCTCCGCAAAGCATCCCCCCAAGAGCACACCAGGTACGTCCTTCCTTCCATGCTCAGGGCAGTGGGTGCACCAGGTTCCCTGGAAGGAAGAGGGCCCTGCAGCTCGGGAGCCTGGCCATGGCCTCCCAGCCCCGGTGCTCCATAGCTGGGGAAGCTGGTGCAGGCACCACCCTTTGCCCAAGTTCACAGCGCCTAGGATGTGCTGAGTGCGTCGCTGCCCTGCAAGAGCCCCCAGCCTGGAGGGCACAGGTGTCACTATTCGGTGTGATGACTGCTAGAGCCTCTGCGAGAGGGGCTGATGTCAGGACAGGCACTCGGGCTGAGCCCAGAAAAATAAGGAGAAGCTCCCCAGGGAAGGAAGGAAGGAAAGGAATGGTGTCCTCAGCCAAGGGAAGGGCCCCTGTGAAGGCCTGGAGGGGCAGTGTGTGGTCAGATGTGGTTTTAACAAGGGGTGCTCCTAGGAGGGGGTGGCAGCAGGTTGGGGTCAAAGAGGCAGATGGGCCTGGCATGCTGTGCCAGGGAGCTGCGTCTGGGGAACGTGGCCCGAGTTTGGGGAGGAAGGGTGCAGAATGAGTGGTGGCAAGCTCGCTGCCCAAGCCAGAGGGCAGGAAGTCAGCAGGGAGAGGAGAGACCGATAGGTTTGGGGCTACAGAAGCTTCCTGGCCTTCCTCACCTTCTCCTGCAGACACTGTGCTCTGGGTAGGGTCCCATCTCCCAAGGCTTGACAGTTCCTTCAGAGGAGGGAGTGGTGCTGGCATCTGACCTGGACCTGATGCCTGTGCCTCTGCCCTGTCACAGGGACGCTCTGTGCTGGATGCCACGGGACAGCGGTGCCGGGTGGTCAAACGCAGCTTTGCCTACCCCAGCTTCCTGGAGGAGGACGTGGTCGATGGGGCAGACACATTTGACTCCTCGTTTTTTAGTAAGGCAAGCATGGGGTGTGGGCCTTGGGACTGGGTATGGGGTGGCCTGGGAGTTAGGAGAGATGACCTGGCCTTGATCATCCTGTGCTGGGAGCCCCTGAGAGGTCCAAAGGTCCATTGGTGGGACGGGATGTGCCACATCCTGGAACTCCTGGGCCCCTGCCCTTCTGTCGACCTGGCAGGGCAGGGTGCCAGCCAGGAAAGTCACTGTCAGGGCTGACGGGCACCTGCCTTCCCCTTCCCTCCCACAGAGCCCGTCTAGCTTTGATCTGTCCTTGAATTGAGCTACGGGGAGCAGTATTTGGGACAGTGACTCCTCACGCTGTCTTTTTCTGTGTCCCCCGCTCCACCCCACCCCAGGAAGAAATGAGCTCCATGCCCGATGACGTGTTTGAGTCTCCCCCACTCTCTGCCAGCTACTTCCGGGGGATCCCACGCTCGGCCTCCCCGGTCTCCCCCGATGGGGTGCAGATCCCTCTGTGAGTTCTGGGCATCCTTCCTCCGGGTGCAGGGAGATGGCACACCAGGGAAGGGCTCCCCAGACTGCCAGGTTCCCCTTCTGGGATGTGTGGGAGGGGACAGCAGGCTAAGAGCCGTCCCCCACCAGGAAGGAGTACGGCCGACCCCCCGTCGCTGGGACCAGGCGTGGCAAGCGTATCGCCTCCAAGGTGAAGCACTTCGCCTTCGACCGAAAGAAGCGGCACTACGGCCTGGGCGTGGTAGGCAACTGGCTGAACCGGAGCTACCGCCGCAGCATCAGCAGCACCGTGCAGCGCCAGCTGGAGAGCTTTGACAGCCACCGGTGAGGGGGCTGATAGGCGAGGTGGCTGGGACTGCGGGCTGTGCTCCCCATTCTCGGAGCCCCTCGGGTGTAGGCAGAGGGGAGGGGGGCTGAGAACCACCCTCCCGGGGTTCTAGGAGCTTGCAGACCCCCCGGGACCCCCTTCCTGCAGCACCCCTTATTCTACAGGTGTTTAGTGAGCAGCTCCTGTGGGAGAGGAGAGCAGGGACAAGTCCTCATGGTTACCCTATGAGCATGCATGTCACCTGGAAGGGCCCACGGGTGCTTGCTGTCTCTTCACCCTCCTTGCTCTCTTGGCCTGTATCCTTAGCCCGGCTCCCAACAGCAGTCAACAAGCATTCATTGAGCGCCATCACACAGGCGCTGGAATAGCCCCACTGGGAGGGACAGGGAGGGCAGGATGGGCCAGAGACACAGTTAGAAGCTTTATGAGCGAGGGGACCGTGGGGGAGACCAGAGGGTTGAGGAGGGGCAGTTGTCACAGCATGCAGCAGGTAGTGAGCCAATACACATCGAACCCAAAATCATAAAAAATGAATAACAAGTGTAGCAAGCATCCCAGGAGGACAGAGAATGAATGGACAGCTTGGTGGGGGAGGGGTGCCGTCAGCATGGGCAGGAGTTAAATGGGTAGAGAGAGATGTGAAGAGCATCTCTGGCAAAGGAAACCCCATGTGCAAAGGCCCTGGGGCTGCACGGATCCTGGTTTGTTCCAGGAGCTGTAAGAGTTGGAGAAGGTGGGCATGCACAGTAAGGCCTTGCAGCCAGTAGGAGGTGATGTTAGACCTTATTCCAAGGGGAGGAGGAAGCCGTTGAAGGGTTTTAAGCTGAGGGAGAGACACTCAGGGTTACATTTTCAAAGTCACTGTGGTGAAGGGTGCGTTGGAGGGGAATAAAGGGGGAGGGGAGAGAGCAAGTAAGAGCTGATGGGGGCTGGGCTCAGCAGGCTGAGGGTTGAGATGTGGGTTCTTCTCTGCTGACCTGGGGTCCCTGTCCCCAGGCCCTACTTCACCTACTGGCTGACCTTCGTCCACATCATCATCACGCTGCTGGTGATTTGCACGTATGGCATCGCACCTGTGGGCTTTGCCCAGCACGTCACCACCCAGCTGGTAAGTCAGGCTAAGAAAGGGGTGCTCCCCACTGAGGGTCCCAGCCTCTCCTGAGAGGCGTCAGCATCATCAGCCGTGGAATCCCTCCCATGGCCACACCTGGAGGAGTGCTCAGGGCTCACCATAGCTATACCCCTTGACCCTATCCTGGGGACCCTACCCTGGGATGGGGAAACCCCTGACCCCCCACTCCCTCTCCTGCCCCAGGTGCTCAGAAACAAAGGTGTGTATGAGAGCGTGAAGTACATCCAGCAGGAGAACTTCTGGATTGGCCCCAGCTCGGTGAGGAGCCCAGGGGGATGGGACAGCATCTCAGTGGGGAGCCCCGGGGCCCTGTCATCCCCTCAGCTGGGCGAGGGGTCGGCTTGCCCAGGGGACTTTCAGGGGAAACTCAACAGAGCGGCCGGTCCGGGCCCAAGCTCACCCTTTTCCCTCCCCCAGATTGATTTAATCCATCTGGGAGCCAAGTTCTCCCCCTGCATCCGGAAGGACCAGCAGATTGAGCAGTTGGTGCTTCGAGAGCGAGACCTAGAGCGAGACTCAGGATGCTGTGTCCAGAACGACCACTCGGGCTGCATCCAGACCCAGCGGAAGGACTGCTCGGTGGGCCAGGGCCCCCAACCCCACCAGCCCCTCTCCAGTCCTGTGCACCATCTTCACTCACCCTAGCCTAGAGGAGGGGACCTCAAGGACAATGACCATCCCCTCCCTCCTTCTGGCCCCACACACCCCTGTACATGGCCCAGCACAGGGAGCGTGCCAACCCTCCCAGCCCCAGAGAAGCAAAAGAAGTGGCGTTCCCAGGTCTTGGGAATGTCAGCCAGGGTAGAGGTCTGGGAGACGAGCCTGAGCCCCGGGGACCAGGGGACGACTTGCTGTCCTGGAGGGTCCCTTGCCCACACTAATGGGGATGGCATTGTCCTACTCACAACCAACCCTCCTCTATCTTCCAGGAGACTTTGGCCACTTTTGTCAAGTGGCAGGATGATACGGGGCCCCCCATGGACAAGTCTGATCTGGGCCAGAAGCGGACATCAGGAGCGGTGTGTCACCAAGACCCCAGGTACTGTCCCAGGTGGCCCACAGCTGGGCTGTGAGAAGGTGGGGTTGAGTGTCCCGTCTGTGCGTCCCACAGGGATGTTGGTGGGTGGGTGTGGCAGGCTGGGGGAGGGGGCACAGGCACAGGTCCTCATTCCACCCCACCCCTGCCGAACTCTGCCTCCAGAACCTGTGAGGAGCCAGCCTCGAGCGGTGCCCACATCTGGCCTGATGACATCACCAAGTGGCCAGTAAGTGTCTGGGGTGGAGAGCGGTCTAGGAAGGGCAGGCCGGGTGCCCACTGTGGCGCAGGCCCAACCCAGTGTCCGTGCCCCTCCCGCAGATCTGCACGGAGCAGGCCAAGAGCAATCGCACCGGCTTCCTGCACATGGATTGCCAGATCAAGGGCCGGCCGTGCTGCATCAGCACCAAGGGCAGGTCAGCCGGCGCCCCGCCCGGAGCTCCCCGTGCTCCCCGGTCACCACCCACTGCCCGCACTAGCATCCTCCCTCCCCGACTCCAGGAGCTTGCAGCATGAAGGGGAGCTTGCCCCAGAGCTAGGGTCCCCACAGAGGGGTGCCCCTTTCTGCCCACGGGCAGGTGCCCTCGGGGCCGTGATGTACCCCCTTGCCTCCCTGTCCCCCCAGCTGTGAGATCACCACCCGGGAATACTGTGAATTCATGCACGGCTATTTCCACGAAGAGGCAACACTGTGCTCCCAGGTGAGGCCCTGAGCATGAGGTGAGCGTGGCAGCCTGCTGGGGCCGGCCTCGTGCTTCCCTCCCGCGGTAGGAATCTGGCTCTGCACACCGCCTCTGCCCCCACAGCAAGGCCAGCTGGGTCACAGGTGCTGACCGCCCGTGCTTGCCCTCAGGTGCACTGCTTGGACAAGGTGTGTGGACTGCTGCCCTTCCTCAACCCCGAGGTCCCGGATCAGTTCTACAGGCTCTGGCTGTCTCTGTTCCTCCATGCTGGGTAAAAGGCCCCTTGCTGCCTGCCCCACCCACACTATGTGGTGCTTCCCCCCCCCCCGCCCCTCCCCTGCACCCCTACCCCTCCCCCCCTGGCTGGCAGCCCAGGGCAGACACGGACCAGCGGATGCCTGATATGTCCCCCTCCCCAGCGTGGTGCACTGCCTCGTGTCCGTGGTCTTCCAAATGACCATCCTGCGGGACCTGGAGAAGCTGGCCGGCTGGCACCGCATCGCCATCATCTTCATCCTCAGTGGCATCACCGGCAACCTCGCCAGTGCCATCTTCCTCCCGTATCGGGCGGAGGTAGGGCCTCGGGGGATGGGCTGGGAGGGCCAGCTCTGCTGCTTCCCCCCACTTTCCCTGTGGGCCTGCCCGAGGGACTCACGACCCCTCCCCGGCCAGGCTCGACAGCAGGTGCACAGCTAAGCCGTGGGCTTATTGGCTGATCCCCTAATCCCTGGGTGGGAGGGAACGGCGATGCCCCCGAGTCATGCTCAGGCTTCACCTCCAGAAAGACTCTCCCAGACCCCGTCCCTCACCTTGTTCCCCTCCTCTGCTTCATTTTTCTTCGTGATTGTGACCCCTGCCTGCCAACCCGCGTGTCACATTATCTGTGGGTTGAGCTGTATGAAATCTCCAGTGTGCACCGTTCACAACCCACAGAAACAGCAGCAGGTTTTCCATCAGGTCAACCCAACGCCCTTGGCGTTTGGTGTCTGTCCGTCCTGCCCTGTGCTGCCCGGAGTAGGCCTGTCTGTCCTGCTTACTGCACGGACCACACACCGGGCACACAGTCGATCCTCAGTGTTTGCAGAAAGGGGTGGGGGTGCCACAAGCCCCACTTTGGTCCAGGAGCCTCAGTGTCCGGGCCCCCAGCCCTGGGAGGAGCCCTCCCGTAGGCTGGCTGACCCAGGTCCCGGTGCCCCAGCCGGGCTATGCCCAGGCTTTGCACCCGGCGCCTGGGAGTGACGCTGTCCCCCTCCCCTCCGTCCCCCTCCCGGGCGCAGGTGGGCCCTGCAGGCTCGCAGTTCGGCCTCCTCGCCTGCCTGTTCGTGGAGCTCTTCCAGAGCTGGCAGCTGCTGGAGCGGCCCTGGAAGGCCTTCTTGAACCTGTCGGCCATCGTGCTCTTCCTCTTCATCTGTGGCCTCCTGCCCTGGATCGACAACATCGCCCACATCTTCGGCTTCCTCAGCGGCCTGCTGCTGGCCTTCGCCTTCCTGCCCTACATCACCTTCGGCACCAGCGACAAGTACCGCAAGCGGGCCCTCATCCTGGTGTCACTGCTGGTCTTCGCTGGCCTCTTCGCCTCTCTCGTCATCTGGCTCTATGTCTACCCCATCAACTGGCCCTGGATCGAGTACCTCACCTGCTTCCCCTTCACCAGCCGCTTCTGCGAGAAGTACGAGCTGGATCAGGTGCTGCACTGACGCCTGCCCGGCGGGGTTGGGCCCTGCTGCCTGTCTGCAGCACCCCGCCCCCCAGAGACCCGCTGCCAGGGCCCAGGCCCTCCCTCCAGCAGGTGAGAGGCCCTAGGTGACAGTCACAAAGGAGGGCCCCCTGCCTTCCCGGCACTCCCCTGCCGGCAGGACCCTTGCCTCTGGGTGGCCTTTTATCCTTCGTGACATCCTCGGCTTTGCCGATCTGCCCCCACCCCCTCCCGGCCTCTACTTGTGCCCCCAACCCCCGCCCACCACACGTGCCATTACTGTGAGCCTGCCCTCCCTGGGACGTGCCCAGGGTTCCCACCAGGCTCCCGCCCCTGCCTCACCACGGCCAGCCCTCCTTCCCCTTCCTCCTCCCCTCCCTGCCCTGTGAGCCGGGACCCCTTATTCAGCAGTGGCCTGGGGAGCCTGTCCTAATGCTCCTGGCCAGACGCGTGGGAAAGGCTCTGCCATGGTCTGGAGCAGAGAAAGAGGAAGGACACACAGCTGGGGAGCTGAGAGCCTTGGCTTGTTTGTCGCAAACAGGCTGTCCCCTCCGTCTGGCCTGGCCCTCCCTTGGAGTCAGTGTTCTGTCTTCTGGGGCTGGCTCTGAGGAGGCCGCCCTACCCCACGCGATGGGGGGCCTGCCTGGTGGGGAGGGGGACGGGCCACCTCGAGGACCCTCTCCCAGGGGTTGCCCAAGGCCCAGTCAGGCCCATTTTTTACTGGTTTATATTATGGTTCTAATTTTTTAAAGTAACGCTAACTTTATATGGATGGTGTCTCAAGTGTATTAAATGATATTCTCTAGAAGTATCGTTTTTTTGACCTGGGGGACTCTAGCAGAGTGAAAACTGGGGCTTTTTTTTTTATCAGTGGGGGAAGGGGGTCAGCTATGAGCTCAGGGGCAGGGCCTTGGCCCAAAGGGAGGGTATTTTCACTTGTGGGGGATCTGGTCTAACCGGGTGAAGTCCTTGGAGCCCAGGGGCAGTGAGGGACTGGCTGCCCCAGTGGGAGACAGTGGGAGGAGGTCACAGGCCTCATCCCTTCTCTGTGCCTCACCTGCAGCCCTCACCCTGTACCAGGAGCCACCTGGAAGGTTATGCAGAACGATTACTTTATTAGGGGGAGGAGGACCCAGGGTGTCTGAGGTCGGGGGTGGGGAGCACACGGGGGAGCTGGGAGGTAGCCCCTGTACTTTCCTGTTCCCAGCTTCCCCCTGCCCCCTGTTCTGGGGCTGAGGATGAGAAGGGGAATCCCTGACACCTCCATAAGGACCAGGATGCTGTCTGCCCAGAGGGCCCGCCATTGGTTCTTGAGAAGGAGAGAGTCACTGAGGCAGGTCACGGGACACCTGCTGTCCCTGGTTACCAGCCTGGCCCCACCTCCATCACAGCTGGGGATGCAGGAGGTCCGGGGAGCCACACGAGGACCCACTGGAAAGTGCACCACCCGTGCTCTAGCTGGGCAGCCCGGGCCGGGGGAGAAGGGGACATTGGGGATGGGTAGGAACTCCGGCACGTGGCTGTGGGCACCCTGGGGTGGCAGCTGGGTGGGTGGGGTGCCCTGGTCAGCAGCCGCTGTTCCTGCGCAGGGAGATGTGGCCCCGCATGAAGCATTGGAGCTCAGTGAAGGTGAGTGAGCCCAGGGTGATGGCGCACGGGCCCACAAGGTGGAAGCCCAGACTCTGGTAGAAGGGTACCAGTGCATCCTCGCACATGAGCACGGCCCGGCGCACTGCTGGCTGGCTCCCCAGGTGGTACAGGTAGCGCCACATCAGCATGGAGCCCTTGCCTTGCCCCCGGAAAGTGTGGTGCACCGCCAGCACGTGTAGGTGAACGGTGTGGCCCCCCGGCCGGTGCAGCGTCAGCGACTCCTGGGAATGAGCAGGGATGTGAGTCTGGGTCATCTCTGCTGACACCTGCCTCCCACACTACCCCCGCCCGGCTTCCTGAGCACCTCCAAACAGGGTTCCCTTCCCACCCGAGGGGGGTCCCAAAGAGGTGGGTCCTTTTGACCCCGGGGGAGGACCAGAGGGAGAAATTCCAGGCCCTGGACTCCTTGGCCTCCCAAGCCTGGCGGTGGCAGCCTCTCTTTCCAGAGGCTTCCCAGCAGCTGTGCTTCCCAGCCCCATCCTGCCCTCACCTGAGTGAGTCTCTCCTCGTCCCAAAGCGAGCCAATGATGAAGGCCACAAGGCGGCCCTCCTGGAACCAGCCCAGGGACAGCTCTGGACACAGGCTCAGGAAGTGCTTGATCTCGTCCAGATACAGTGGGCAGATGCCCAAGACAGAGATGAAGGCTGCGGAAGGGGGCAGGGCAGGTGACTCCGTGGTCACCACGCCGCTGGCCACTGCACACCAAGCATCTGCTCAGAAGCCCGGGTGGGGTCTCCCACTGCAACTGGCCCTGGATCGAGTACCTCACCTGCTTCCCCTTCACCAGCCGCTTCTGCGAGAAGTACGAGCTGGATCAGGTGCTGCACTGACGCCTGCCCGGCGGGGTTGGGCCCTGCTGCCTGTCTGCAGCACCCCGCCCCCCAGAGACCCGCTGCCAGGGCCCAGGCCCTCCCTCCAGCAGGTGAGGCCCGTGGTGACAGTCACAAAGGAGGGCCCCCTGCCTTCCCGCCACTCCCCTGTCCCCCACCCCAACACCCCCGTCCTCTCCCATGAGAAAATGGGATTCAGGCCTGTCCCATCCCCACTTTCCTGAACGGAGAAATGCACATTCAGTCTGAGACCCCGGGGCCCAGCCCACCAAGGACGGGCTCCTCCCCACGGGGCACCTGCGGCAGAGCGTGTCGGGGTCCAGGCCCTGCGCGGGGCCCGCTCACCTTCACGCTCGATCTCAAACACGCTGGCAGCATCCTCTGGAGTGAGGCAGCGAAACTCGCTGGCGGGAAGCGTGTGGCGCCGCCGGTGGCTCGGGGCCTCCGGGATCTCCGGCTGCAGGTGCGAGGCCTCGGACTCCAGGTGGTGTGCGCTCTGTGTGGACATGCTGGCTGCTGGTGGCTGCCCGGGCCGCCCGGCGGCAGGAGTGGCCTTCGTCACCAAAAAGGGCCTTCCAGCACCTATTGGAGAAGAGCGAGGGTCAGGGGTACGGTCTGCGTCTCCAGTAGAGGCAGGCCAGGGTGATGGTGCACTTGGCCTCTTTTGTAGCCGGACCTGGGGTCGGGCGAGTCCCAGTGTGGATTCTGGGGACTGTGAACGTTAGTGGCCTCTCCCCACCTTTCCCTCTCGGCAGCCCTTCCAAACCTCCAGATCCTAGCCTCACTGGCCTCCAGGTACATCTAGGTCCCAGGAGGTGGTGGGCAGGAGGGGTGGGCAGGGCTCCATGGAGCCTGAGGCACCCCAACACTGCTGCCCAAGGTGGCACGGGTGACCCTGACCACGGCTAACACAACTGCAGGAAGAGTGGGCCGGTTTGTCTCACCCGCCCAGGAGGGGACTTGGGTGTAAAGGGCTGTGGCTCTGGCTTTTTCGGCAGCTTCAGCCGTTGGCCCTGGAAAGACCCTTAATTAAAATGGGTCCTCAAGGAGCCTTCCCATTACTTAGATGGCCTCAGACTGGACCACGCACACGTGGGAAGGGCATGGGGAGATAGGGGAGCCTGAGGGGATGGAGGAGAGCGGGCCTGGAGGGCATCTGAGACTCCTCCTGCCCAGGCCCTGGCTCATCATCTAGGCCCTTATGGCACTTCATCTCTCTCTCCCATATTTGTCTTGCCCTCCCTCCACCGCTTTTCTCCCTATGCCCAGAAGCCCCAAGCAGGGTAGCTCCTGTTCCTAAAGGCTGGGAGCCAGGGGTGGGGGTGGGGCACTTACCAGGAACAGGGGCCCAGTGTTCCCCCCCTCAGAGCCACTCACCCTGGAGGTCGTCCGCAGGCACAGGAGCCGGGAAAATCGGGACTCTGGGGTGTGTGACTGTTGCAGCAGGTGTCACTGGAGAAAATGTGTTGTTTGCACAGGTTTATAATCCCTGCCCTGCCTCCTTGTTGCACCAGTAGGACAAAGCCAGCAGGGCTGTGCAGCTACATGCCCTGTCCCTGCCTGCTGGTCACACATCAGCATGACATACTAAACACGCAGGGGATTAGAGTGATTGATTGAGGCCCCAGAATCTGGGGGAAGAGCACAGGGCTAAACCTCAGGGGTCCGGCGCTAATCCCTGCTCCAGCTCTGCCGGGCTGGGATAGGCATTCACCCTTTGTGCTCTGGAGGCTTGGACAAGCCCACATCCAGAGAGTCCTTCCAGCTCCTGCAGCCCGAGGGTGCTACCATTTGTAGCACTTGCAGAGTTACATGAGGTGTTGAGCCTCAGCAAGAATGTCTTTTAATCTGCATGAGAGCCCCACCTAGTATTAACCCCATTTTACAGAGAAGGAAACTGAGGCTCAGAGAGGGCTTAGAGGCTTAGACACCCCACCCCCCACCCCCCCAGCAAGTCATTGGAGCAGGAGAGGAAACCCCAGGTATGCCTCCCTGTACCACACTATTCCCCCCGGGGCTGTCAGGCCTAGTGGATTTTCCAAGTGGTGGGTGCACGTCTTCACAGTTCTACCAATCATGAGACTGTGTCCTCAAGTCAGGGTCTACCAAAGTGGGGGGAGCGAGTGAGTGACCCATTGGCCTTGGGAGGGAATGCCCAAATCTGGCTCTGGGTTGCACAGTCTACTAGAGCCCGTGAAGGGATCCCTGGGTGGCGCAGCGGTTTGGCGCCTGCCTTTGGCCCAGGGCGCGATCCTGGAAACCCGGGATTGAATCCCACATCGGGCTCCCGGTGCATGGAGCCTGCTTCTCCCTCTGCCTGTGTCTCTGCCTCTCTCTCTCTCTCTCTCTGTGTGACTATCATAAAAAAAAAAAAAAAAAAAAAAAAAAAAAAACTAGAGCCCGTGAAGACTGGAAAGGCAGGCAGTGTTTAGACCTTTCTGTGTAGACAGAAGCAAGCCACTGATAACCAGCCAAACCATTCTACATCCTGCTCTCATAAATTACCTCCTCCATGCATGTACCCATGCATACCTCTTTCCAGAGCTCTCTGGGGAAAATCCCAAGATCCAGAAGTAAGTCAAATCCTGCTGACCACTATCAGTAGCAGAAACCAACCAGAACAAGCCAAAGGTCCTTGGTGGCCCACGTCCTCCTCCCATCCCCCTGGTATCCTGCTGAGTCTCCCACACCTGCTCCAAGGTACTTAAACCACCCCAGTGCTGTGGCTTCCACTTTGGAAGACTTCAGAGTAGCTGCCAAAGCTAGACTCGCACCCTGGGACCTGCAATCCCACTTGAGCCCTGAAAGAGCTAGAAGGTTCTCCAACTGGAAACAGCCCAAATGACCATCAGCAGGAAGGGACTGCAGAATAGACACAAAGTGGAGGATCATCCAGGCAGGAGAGCAAACGGCCATGAGGACACATGGCATAACCAAGGACCCTTACCCAATGCGACAGGGAATGAAAGAAGTCCCCAAACAAGATTGGTTCTGAGTCCACGGATTCTGTTCTAATCTGTGTGTTGGAGGCAGTGGTGGCCCTAGGGGGGCTTCTGGGGTGTTGACAATATAGCATTCAGTTGTGGGTTTTTTTTAAGTTTTATTTATTTATTTGAGAGAGAAATGGAAAGACTCGACTGGTGGGAGGGGCAGAGAGAGAGAGGAAGAAACAGATTTCCTGCTGAGGAGGGAGCCTCATATGGGGCTTGATTCCAGGACCCTGAGATCAAGACCTGGGTCAAAGGCAGATGCTTAACCAGTTGAGCCACCCAGGGGCCCCTGCTGAGGCATTTCAGAACACTAACGTGTCTGGACACCAGGGAGTCCTCCCCCAGGGGCTGTCCTAAAATTAATCTGATCAGCAGAATGGCCTTAGGACATGTACCTTGTGAATGTTTACTAGATTTAGCAGATAAAAATGCAGGAAGCCTTGTGACATTCAAATTTCTGGTAAACAGGGGATCCCTGGGTGGCTCAGCCGTTTAGCTTGCCTTTGGCCCGGCTGTGATCCTGGGGTCCTGGGATTGGGTCCTGCATGGAGCCTGCTTCTCCCTCTGCCTGTGTCTCTGCCTCTCTCTCTCCCTGTGTTTCTCATGAATGAATAAATAAAATCTTTAAAAAAAAAATTCTGGTAAACAATTTTTTTTAAGATTTTATTTTTAGTTTTTTTTTAAGATTTTATTTATTTATTCATAGAGACACAGAGAGAGAGAGAGAGAGAGAGAGAGAGAGAAGGCAAAGACACAGGCAGGGGGAGAAGCAGGCTCCATGCAGGGAGCCCAATGTGGGACTCGATCCCGGGTCTCCTGGATCACACCCCGGGCTGAAGGCCGCACTAAACCACTGCACCACCGGGGCTGCCCAAGATTTTATTTTTATTTTTTTATTTTTTTTTATTTATTATTATTATTTTTTAAGATTTTATTTTTAAATAATCTCTGCATTTAACTTGGGGCTTGAACTCACAACCCTGAGGTCAAGAATCACATGCTCTTCAGACTGAGCCAGCCAGGTGCCCTAAATATTAAAAATAATTTTTTTTTTAATAGAGTTGACATACAATGTTGCATTAGTTTCAGGTGGAAATCAGAATTTTGGATACAGGGGCAGCCCCGGTGGCTCAGCGGTTTAGGGCCGCCTGCAGCCCAGGGCGTGATCCTGGAGACCTGGGATCGAGTTCCACGTCGGGCTCCTTACATGGAGCCTGCTTCTCCCTCTGCCTGTGTCTCTGCCTCTTTCTCTCTCTCTCTCCTCTCTGTGTATTCTCATGAATAAATAAATAAAATCTTTAAAAAAAAAGAATTTTGGATACATAATTTTTTAGTATAAACCTGTCCCAAATATTGCATGGGACAGGCTTATCCTCAAAAAATTATTTGTGGGGCTCCTTGGGGTGCCAAGATGAGGTTGGGAGACAGTGTGGGTCCCAACAGGGGCTCCTGGAGAGAAATGGGCTTCCCTCGGAGGCACAGACTTCTCTCCCAGCACCATCTGACCTGTGTGGCTCTTGGAACACTATCCCAATGGGCAGGTTCTGAGGTCTGTCCAGGTTCAGGGCACAAGAGAAGCGTTCTGTCTATCTGAGAAGCATCACAAGGAACATTGAGGATACTCCCACAGCAGAACCAGAGATGAGTTGTGTATTTGAAATAGAGTCAGTATAATCCAATGTCCCGTGTGGGGATGGTTGGCCCTGAGTGCTTCTTTTTAGATCCCCTTATTGATAGTTTTAATCTCTTTTTTTGTTGTTGTTAAAGATTTTATTTATTTAGTCATTGAGAGACACCCTGAGAGAGGCAGAGACACAGGCAGAGGGAGAAGCAGGCTCCCTGTGGGGAGCCTGATGTGGGACTCGATCCCGGGACCTTGGGATCACGCCCTGAGCCGCAGGCAGACGCTCAGCCGCTGAGCCCCCTCTGTGCCCTACAGTTTAATTCTTCATGCCAGTCTTCTTCCAGCAGCAGCTCCCTTGAAAGGGTCCTGTACGGACCACTGCTCCCCAGCTCTGATTGTGCCCATTGGCCTCCGTACCACTCTTCTCACAGGACGGCTCCCCTTAGGGGTGCCACCCTCGCTCCCTCCAGTCTGGCTTCCTGGTCCACCAGACAATTCCGTGCACGTCTGAATGGCAGCTGTGGGCTGGGCTCCCGTTCCCTCCCATAAGGCTCTCTGGTCCCAAGCAAACCAAGGGCTGTGGCTTGGCTCCTGATTCAGGGCTCCAGAACATTCTATGACAGTTTGGAGCCAGTTGTTCAGGGCACACAGAGATCCCCCCGGAGAGCCGTGTTACCTAACTTCCCACATGTTCCAGCACAGTCTCACCTCTGACCCGGCTGAGCCCCAATCCCACTAAGGATCTGAAGCTTCGGGGATGACAGGAACAGATAGAGCTGTCCTCATGATCCAGTAGACAACAGAGGTCTCGGTATAGGAAGAGTGCTCTGAGCGGCTGCATGTCACTACAGGGAAGCTAAGAAATGTCAACTCTTCGGAGGGAAGGCGACATTAACAAGAAGAAAGGCAAAGATCAAGACATGTCCCAGAATCCAAGGGATGGGACGGTCAGCAGCGTCACATGCAGCCAGAATGGAGAAAAGATCTCAGATGCTCCTAACAAGGAGGCCCTGGTGGCCTTTAAGTCTTTCAGGAGAGAAGGGTGGGTAGGGAGGCCAGATGCAGGGGAGCAGCCTCAAGGAGAGGAAGCAGCGGTCGCAGCAGGGCAGATGCCATCTGTTGAAGATACACTGACCGGTTGGCATGGCTGGGGCCTGGAGAATTCTCCCCGCATCCCCCATCTTCTCCCTCCCTCCCTGACACCCCCACCACCAGCACGGGCGTCCAGCCTGCAGCAACTCTGGCAGCCCGCAGAGCCTGGCATGGTGTGGCAGTGAGCATCTGCCTGGGCCCAGGTGAGCGACGTCCTGGTGCCAGGACCTCTGGGAGCTTCCCACACGGGGCTGCACTTGCTCCTGCCCGCTCCCCTCAATGGGACAACTGCCCAGTTCTCACTGCAGGCCCCAGGGGAGTCCACCTGGAGGAGACTGAAAGGTGGGTCCCCTGGGAGACAGGACCCAGAGACAGTCTGATAATGTTAATGAGACCTCAATTTTCCACACAGAACCATTGAAAGGCCCTAAGGTCAGGGAAGGCCGCTGTCTGTTATGGCATCTGGCCATCTGGCCCTCAGAAATTACCCCCTCCGTGCATGTACCCACACATCTTCTTAGGGGGGAGTCACGTTTTTTGGTGGATTTGAGGGTGACTTATTTCTCTCCACTCCTTCCCTGGACCGAAGACCTGCCCTGCACACCTGGCCCTGAGCACATTTTGCCTGATTGGATTTACGTTTTCAGCCTTAGTCTGTAACAGGCAGGTTCCCCAGGAAACAGAAACCGAGATGGAGGGTTGCAGGCCAGAGGTTCACGGAGGGAGAGCTCTCAGGGGCAGCCCCTGGTGGGGAGCGGGGGCAGGAGGGGGAGCAGCCTTGGGCAGAGGGGGGAGGCAGCCGTGGTGATGCAGTTGCCACAGAGGCCTCAGCCCATCTCACGGGAGCTCAGGAGCCGGGAAGGCCTCAGAGACACCCAGATCGAGGCAGAGGGCAGGCCTTTTTGCCCTGCGTTGACATTGGTTGAGGTGGCTTCCTGAGCTGAGGACAATCCTGTCAGCCAAGGGGTGGGTGCCCTGGATCACTGTCTCCAAGCTGCCAGGAGCTGCCCTAGCGGTGTGTTAGCACCAGCTTCTGGGGTCCTTGCCAGGGTGATAAATCCTGCAGCAGGGAAGAGTGTTCCCAGAACAACACACATGCCTTATCCAACGGAATGTTCTTCCTCTCCTGACCCAGTATCCTTGACTTGGATCTCACATTCTTCCAGCTACTGTCCACACTGTTGGCTTCCCGGGGTAGCCTTTTTCTCCCTGCAGGTGGCCCAGCACATTACCAGCTGAGTTAAGTTGTGATTTATTATTATTTTTAAGTTTTTCATGTATTCATTTGAGACAGAGAGAGATATATATAGAGAGAGAGGGAGAAGCAGACCCCCCCGGTGAACAGGGAGTCCCGATGTGGAGCTTGATGGCTTGATCCTGGGACTTGAATTGTGACCAGAGCTGAAGGCAGACGCCCAACCGACTGAGCCCCCCAGTTGCCCCTAAGTTGTGATTTAGGCCAAAGTATTGACCTGGAACAAAGAGGAGAGATGGAGTAGATCCTTGAGGTGCAGGGAGGGTTGGCACATGTCTTACAAGGAGGAGTTTTGTCTTCCAGCAGGGAGAAAGCACTCAACTGTCACAGACGGTGGGGGGGTTCACACAGGAGGGAGTCACAGGTGGGAGGGTCCAGAAGGCTCAAGGAGAACCCAGCACTGAGTCTAGCAACCCAGATCTCCCCAGATGTCTCAGAGTCGCCCTTCTTCCCAATTCCGGTCCTCCTTGGCATAGCTGGCTCACTGAGGTTGGGGATGCAAACCTCCTCTAGGGCCCTGCTGCCCTTACTAAGCCTGGGATGTGCTTCTCTACTTTTCTCCGTTCCCTAATTTCGGGAGGCAGGGTTTCTTCACACTCTGCCAAGGAGACCCTCTGGCTTTTATACTGAGCCTCTGATTGGTGACCCATCAGCCACAGCTCTTTGCTTTTTCCAGTGTGACTGCTGCCAACAATAGTCATGAGATCCCATAGTCCTTATATGACTGCTCTCCCACATGGTGCAGATGCCTGCGATTGTTCACCACCACCCACATTTGGTGGGTTCACTGCCCACCAAAGTTTTAATGATTATACCACTGTAGTGTGCGAGGGCCCAGAATATCATACCTCCCACTACTGGTGGGGATCCGCATTAACAGGCTAGCGACCCAGCTCTAAAATCCCATTTAAAGTCTGTTCCCTAGGACCACACTTGGCACTAAATTGTTATGGGTCAGATTCTGCAGGAAATAGACTTAAAGATTCAGATCTGCATGAAGACATTTACTGGAAGTGCCATCAGGGAGCAAGGTCAGCAGAGGTGAGCAGAGGGAGTTTAACCCTCTGGAAGAGGCAGTTCCAGTAGAGACCTCAGCTGATCCCAGGAGAAGCTCTGAAGCTGGGGGGCCCCTCCCAAGTGTCCTGAATGGAGGTGAGAAGACCAGGCTTTGTTTCTCCTGAAGGACAGTCGTTGGACGGGTGAGGCACCTTCTTTCAGCCAAGAGCAATCCTTGGAAAGGTACCAAAGCTGTGAGCCTCGGCAGCCAGTGCCTGGCAGCTGGGGAAGGGTTCCTAAGATCTGAAGGTGGATTCGGGCTGTGTGCACAGTATCCACTGACGCTCATCCCCCCAACAGGTTTCATAAACCCCTGGGAAATAGAAACCAGGTTGAAAGCGTGGCATGTGCCCCCCAGAGTAGGTGTTCTGGCAACTATGTCTTGATTCTTCTGTTGAGGAGGATGCCATTTAACTTCTTGACTTCCTGTGGATTTATTTTGAAGCCTCATTTGCATAGATAGGTTGGCTTCACTGCAGGGCTGAGTGGAGCCCCATCTTTATTTGAGGTTCAAGATCTGATATGTTACACAGGCAGTTTCCTCGGGAAGCTTCCAGAGTTTTCTGGAATGAAGGTGTCAAAGGCAGGGAGGGATCGCCACCTCCTGGAGAAAGAGGGGACCTACGGCTCCCTGAGCTTCTGGAGCCCTGCTGGCCAACAGAAAGGTCATAGGAGAACCATATGTGATGTTTTTCGATTTTGTAGAAGCCACATGAAAAAGAACCAAAAGAAACAGGTGAACTTGATTTTATTTTTTAATTTTTTTTAGGTGAACTTGATTTTAATAGTATATTTTATTTAACCTAATACATATAAAGTATTGCCATTTCAACAATATAAAATTAAGATATTTTAGATTCTTTTTTTTTTTTTTTGCAAACAAACCTTCAAAGTTCAGTGTATATTTTATACTTACAACCCATGTCAATTCAGACTAGCCGCATTTTAAGCACTCAAGAGCTAAATGTGGTTAGGGGTTACCACAACGGGCAGCACAGATCTAGAGGCTGAAGGAGGAGACGACAATGAGAAAGTGTGTGTGTGTGCGCATGCACATGCTTATGAGTGTGTGTGTGCACGTGTGGGGATGAGTGTGCATGTGTGGCATATGTGTCTGTTCCTCTCCATATCTAGGAAACACAGAGAACAGGGGACTTGAGGAAAGGCAGAGTGTCCCTGAGACCTGCTGACACATTCAGGGCCATTGGGAGACATTGGCTGGTTTTGTTCAATCACTCAACCAAAGTCTTTGGATATACTAGGTGTCAGACCTGTGCTGGATGCTGGGCACTAAGATGGAGAAGGGTGTCATAGAAGGGAATAAATAACCACACAGGGGTTACCAGGAAAGTGGAGGGATAAAGCAGGGGAGCAGGGTGCTTGGAGGACGTCATAGATATGAAGGCCCAATCTAGGTTTCGTGAGATGAAAAGAAATTTTTTAGGTAAAAATAGGAGTTGAAGTTGAGGCATAAAATCTTCCCGGCAGATGGCGAGCACGTGAAAGGGCACCAGGCACCAATGATTAGGGTCCTGAAGGAAGCAGCCGAGGTCCGAGCATGGAGCATGTGTGCAGGGTGCAGAGCTGGGGGACAGGGTTAGAGGTAGTAGAGGGGATCGATTCCAGAAGGACTACCTGTGTCATCCTCTGGTGGTTCCAGGAGAGCCACAGAGAGATGGCAAGCCAAGAAGCCGGATGATCAGGTTTGCATTTTCAACCTCCCTGGGAACAAGGTGGTGGATGGATTAGGCGGTGGGGGGTACGGTAAGGAGGCCACAGCCTCGGTGTGGGGGGTATAGGTGAGAGATGGGGATGAACTCATACCAGCAGGTAAAATTCATCACTAACTGAACAGGCCCAAGCAAAGCACTCTATATTGACCATGCCAGTTAAATTCTCAACAGCCCCAAGAAGTAGGTACTATTATGACTCCTATTTCACAGAAAGGAAACTGAGTCTCAGAGAAGTGAAATAGCTTGCCCAGGGTCACAGAGTGAGTCAGTGGTAGAACAGGCTTCAAACCCAGGTCCGTCCGATCCTGGAAACCCACTCCTAGCCATGGCATCACGGCACCATGGCACCACCTTAACTCCCCGTGGAGCGGCCCCCAGTGGAGCTGCCTTGGACCTGGGGGATGTGGAAAGAGGGTAAAGGGGCCATGACTTGGGTTTTGATCGCATGTGGAGCTGAACATCAAGGGTTAACCCTCAAGTGGCACACTTGGCACCCAGGTAAGTGATGCTGCCATCAACCTGGATGAGGATTCTGGAAGAAGAAATGGGTTTGGTGGAGACGGGTTTGTGATATTTGGCTGGTCATCCGGGAAGTACCCATGAGTTGGTGCCGAGGAGAAGGCCCCGGCCTGGCGAGCTGGGACTTGGTGGTGAAGAGGGTGGCATGGCTGAGTGACAGCAGCCTTATTGTTCTTCAGGTTGGTCCAGTGCATCTGCTGTCCCTGGTCCCTGTATCCAAAGGAAGGAGGGAAACAGGGTGAACCTGCCAAACCTGGGCTCTCACTCATTGCTCAACCTTTTCAGTGGTGCCCCCAGTACAAAGTTTTTTGCCCTGAAGATTGCAACCATTTCTGAGTCAGGAGTGAGAATGGCCAAGGGCTGGCTCATCTGGCTCCTGATCCTGACTGCACTGCAGAGTGATCCTGGGCCAATCCCATGATTCTCCCAGGGCATCAACACAAAAGGGGAAGGCTCCAGGGGCAAGAAGGACCCCTGTAATTCCAAAAGCCCATGAGTCTTGAGCAACCCCCAGCTGGAGCCTCAGGCAGGGGGATTACTCCAGATAGCGACGGGGGGGGGGGGGGGGGGGGTGCAGGCGGGCTCCCCAGGGTAACCCCCCTCCCACTCCATGTTCCTAGCTGAAGACTCCAGTGCTGAAGTCACCCTGGAGCCTCCAAACACGCACTCCAGGGTAAAAGGAGTTCTCTGGGCTCCTCTGGATTCTCTCATACAGGGAAACTTGGAGAGGCCAAGTACGCTGAGGCTCCCCCGTTGGGCAGTGTGAGGCCTGAGGCCCATGCACACTTTTTAACCCAGTGGCCGGTTAAGATAGGGATAAGACAGGGCCTGCTTCCCACAGATCAGTTGATCTTGCTGCCAGCTCTCTTGCCTCCTGTCCCCTGGCAGCCCCTTCGCAGGGGGAGGGGCCAGACTGGCTCAGTTTCTTGCAGGCATGTTTGTAAATAAGCAAAATTCCCCTGAGAAGATTCTCTATTCCCCAAGAAGGGCTGGGTGTTGGGGCCATGAGAGGAGGGCTTTCTCCACTGCAGGATGAAGGGTTTTTCTGTTTTTGTTTTTGTGGTTTTTTTTCATTTGGCAATTAGGAAAATAAAAACTAAGCCAATGCTCCCATCGTAGCTCACGCCACTCACCAGCTTGGGTGTGCAGACTGTGGTTAGGGGCTCGGGGACTGGGAAGGGGTCAAGCCTCAAACCTGAACTGGAGTATCTAAGGTGTGAGTAAGGTGGGGAGGAATGTACCGAGCTTCTTCTAAAAGGACTCTGATGCAGCTCAAACTGGGGATGACAGAAAAGGCTGAGAGACAGCTGGGGCAGCTCCTTGGCTGTATGGGGAGAGGAGGATGGGAAACTGACCAAATGGAAGGACAGGAACCTTGGCCCCCCCCCCGATATGGTACATCACTGAGCACCGAGACTGTACCAGGCACTGTACTAGGCATGGGAGTGACACACATACTTAGGACATGATCCACATGCTCAAAAGGGGTTTAGTTAGTAAGGGAGAGATTAGCTTTGAAACCAAGGGCTCTTACCTACAACCTAGCACTTTCCTGGGTGGGGGTGGGAAGGAGGCCTCACAGCATGGGAAGGAGACTTCACAAAAGGGGGGCTCATACTTGCTCTCTCACAGAGGACTAATCCATGTAAAGCACTTAGTATAGTACCTGGTATTAAATTACAGCTCAATAACTGGTAGCTATTATTAGCCATTATTACAAGAAGCCACAGAATAAACATGGCACATCTTCCTGGAGTGCCAATTTTACTCAACGATTAGGGAGGAAGGACATTCTTTTTATATTAAAATGAACACAGGCATAAGCTGGAGTAGAGTGCAAAACTCTCCTGGATTTCTGACATCCAAGATTTTGGGCCCGCATTGCCCTGCCCCTTCTGCCTACTTGCTCACCCTCTCCCTCTATCCTTTGATAGACACAAGAACTAGAAAAGCCCCTGCACTTGGAGTCAGGGAAACTGGATTCCAACTTGGCTCTGCAGGTTACTACGTTGTGACCTTAAGCACTGAATTCCTGGACCCTGTTTCCTCACTAATAAGATGGGGTTACGTACACCTATATCTAGGCTGGCTCAGTCTGCGTAGCCCTGTGAATCCTGATCTTGGGGTTATGAGTTCAAGCCCCATATGGGGCCTAGAGCTTACTTTAATAAAAAAGAAAGAAAGGAAGGAATAAAGAAAGAAAATTCTAAACCTATATCCACGATTATGATAATACATGTGAATGTGCCCGGCACAGCACCTGGTCAATAATAGGTGATCAATAAATGTTAGGAGCTTGGGCTAAAGGTAGGTGCAAGAGAAGCTATGTTATTGATGTTAAGCCTGCCAAGTCTTTATGGGGAGTGGGGAACTGAGTCCTCCCAGCAGTGATTCCAGATGGCCATTCTGTGCTGTGGTCTGGGATGGGAAGGCTGTGGTTTGCGAGCCCAGCTCTGCCCCTAACTTGTATCCTAACTCCTCTTCAGCTCACCTAACCACAGTTTTTTCTATACTTTAGTACATGAGTTTTCTAAGATTTGGGCCCCTTGACAGCCACCCCAACTCCAATTATTATATCAATATTCTATAAGTGCTTGGTTCAGGACACATTATCTACTCAGGCTGCCATCTGTGCTTCATGTATGTTCTTATGACTTTTCCAGGAGTGTGGTTCTGTAGCCTTAGTAGTCTGTATACTACCCAAAGAACAGGAATCCTGCCTTTTTACAAGAACCCAAATACTATAATATTGAACCGTCTTCCTAATTTCTCATGGATGGTCTTGCAGAAAAATGTGGGGATAAAATGATTTTGACTGAGAAAGGTTAGGGCCATATCCTGAGTATTCTTAATTTCCTTCTAACAACCCATTATGAATCTGTCCTCTGAGAATGTATCTAAATCTTTTGGAACTTCCTTAAGGGACACATTAGTATAATTACTTTTTATATTTCAAAATGGCAATATGGAGCAAACCCGAAGTATAACAGTTCTGTCTGTCTAGAATTTTAGTCTAGGAAAGGAGGGCAGAAGTATTATAGGAACGGTTAAGCTTTATGGAGGGAACTGTATGTCAGGCACTGTTCTGTTTCCTTCAATCCTCCCAATTGCCCAGTGAACCGGGTACTGCTATTATCACGCCGATTTTACCGATGAGGAGAGAAGTTTATCAGCTTCCCTACTTTTGTAAGACTAGTCAGTGGCAGCAACAAGAATTGGAACCCAGGGGCAGCCCGGATGGCTCAGTGGTTTAGTGCCGCCTGCAGCCCAGAAAGTGATCCTGGAGACCCAGGATCGAATCCCTGCATGTAGCCTGCTTCTCCCTCTGCCTGTGTCTCTGCCTCTCTCTCTCTGTCTCTCATGAATAAATAAAATCTTAAAAAAAAAAAAAAAAAAGAATTGGAACCCAGCTTCCCACTCCTCACTCACTGTCCCACCTCTTGCCATGCATACTAAGTAAAACTCATGGAGCTGGGAGCCCCTCTAGGTGGGTTTAAAGCCAAACCATAGAGGCCACTAATGCTTGCTTATCTTTCTGACCTCTCTCTGTACCTCCTTCACCAACCCCTTGACCCCTCCCCGAGGGATCATGACCTTCCAGGCTCTGCATAGAAATTTCCTAGATACACTCTATACATATCTTTTGTAGCCTTGCTTACAAGCTGCCTTGGAGTTGCTTTTTAGCTATTTAATAGGCATATGTTTTGTCTGCCCAACTAGGCTGTAAACACCTAGAGGACAGGGCCGGCATCTTGCTCCTTCTGACCCCTCCCAGCGCGTAGGACTGGGCTGGGGACGCCTAGCAGGCTCGTTAAACGTTGTTGATTTGCCTAGGTGCCCCCCGCACTTCCTCCTCCGGGTCCCCACCCAGGGGCCCCGCTCCCCTTGCTTTCACCCCCTCTGGCCCCGCCCCTCCGTCGCGGAGCCCACCTTTTCCCCCGCCCCCGGCGGCATCTCCAGCGTCCCCTAGCGACGAGGCGAGAGCTCCTAGCAACCGCATCTCGGCTCCCTGACGACGGCGGCACGCAGGCCACGTCAGCGCGCCGTGGCCCCGCCCCCGCGCCGGCTGGCCCCGCCCCTCCGTGCCGCGTTCGCCGCCGCCGCCGCCGCCACCGCCGCCGCCAGCACCGCCGCCGCCCGAGACTCGCGCAGAGCAGTTATGGCGGATCCCGCAGCGCCCGCGCCCGCAGCTCCGGCTCCCGCCCAGGCCCCGGACGCGGCCCCGACCCCGGACGCGGCCCCCGCCCCGGCGCCCGCCCCGGCGCCCGCCCCGGACTCGGCCTCCGGGCCGTCCTCGGACTCCGGCCCCGAAGCCGGCTCGCAGCGGCTGCTGTTCTCTCACGACCTGGTGTCGGGCCGTTACCGCGGCTCGGTGCACTTCGGGCTGGTGCGCCTCATCCACGGCGAGGACTCGGACTCGGAGGGCGAGGAGGAGGGCCGCGGGAGCTCGGGCTGCTCCGAGGCGGGGGGCGCGGGCCACGAGGAGGGCCGGGCCAGCCCGCTGCGCCGCGGCTACGTGCGCGTCCAGTGGTACCCGGAGGGCGTCAAGCAGCACGTGAAGGAGACCAAGGTGCGGCGGGCGGGCGGGCGGGCGGGGGCCGGCGCGGGGCCCGGGCTGCCGCAGGAGCCCTAGGCCGGGGAGGGAGGCTCGCGAGGCGCTGGCCGGAGTGGTGCAGCTGCAGTGGGCCGAGGCGCGGGGCCGAGCCTCCGCCGAGGGGACGCTCCGGTGCAAAGTCATTGCACCAGCCCCGGGCCGCCGGGCCGCCGGGCCGCCGGGCCGCGGGCTTCCCGGCGCGGAGGGACTTCCACGCCCTGCGGCGCGGTGGTTGGGCCTCAGCATTCTACGGGGACCCACTACAGCGGGGCGGGGGGGCGGGGGAAGAACTCGTGAGGCCCCGGGGCACGCTCGGATCACACCAGTGCGGCGTTTCGCTGACCCCCGAGTTGCTGCCTACTGCATTGTGCATCCGGAAAGGCAGGCCGTGCCGGGGCCGGACGGGCAAGGGCTGTGGGCGTTCCAAAACAAAGATCGAGATGAGCCTCTCCGGCGGCATAGAAAAACCCAAGAAGTTCCCTAGTTGACAGAATGCGTTATTATGGCCGGAGAAAACCAACCTCTTCCCCTTCCCGCCCCCCACCTGACCCCGCACCTCCTTTTCTTTCTTTCTTTTTTTTTTTTTTAACCTTGTTGCCTCGTCTTAATTGCTGCAGGGAACTTTGTGAGTAAAATCATTAACAATCAGAGCCGTGATATTAATAGTACGGGGTGGGGGGGATGTGACAGCTGCGACTGGGATTGATGACTCCCAAGTGCAGTTGGACTTTTTGAAAAAAAAAAAAAAAAAAAAAAGAAAAGAAAATTACTATAGAAGCCTGGATGGAGAAGAGCCACCCCGTTTGGAAAGCGAGGGTTGTTTCCTGACCTGAGGTGTCAAGCAAACATCAGACCCCCTTATGGGCCCTTGGGGTGAGGCTGGTGAATATTACAGTTTTAAGGACAAAGGGGTTTATCGTCTTAAACCTGAAACCTTGAACCAAGGTTGGTTTGGCGGCTGCTGCTTCTGTCTTGTTTTCCTGAGTGTGAGTTCCTATCAGTGATTCACACATGCACGCACACACCCCTGTATCTTTCACCCCTTCTTCGTCTCCTCCTTCTCCCCTTCAAGAAAACATTTCTAAGCAGGAATCAGGCCTGGGCTGTTGACAGGTCTGATTTCAGGGGAGGGCACTTGAGAAGTTAATCTGGGTTTCTCATACACTGGGAGACAAAGGCCACAGAGGAATAGGGAGGGCTTCTTGCCATACTACAGAGGGGGGTCTGTGATCACTGCTCTGGCAGGAGAAAAGGCCCCACTCCCAGGAAGAGCCTGTGATCCACTTCCTGGTGGCAAGTGACTGTTGTTACGAGCAGGGTCTTCCTCCTTGCCAGCGCGTTTGCACCCACAGAACAGGGAGATCCGCATCCAGGACCCCTGGCTTCCCCTCAGAGAAACGCGAATCAGGCATTAGTTGCTCTGACTCGGGAAGAAAATTACAAGTTCGTGTGCAAAAGTATGTGGAAAATAGTACTTTTTATAGCGGAAGGCTTGTTTAAAAATTACCACCAGCGTTGTTGTGTGGGAAAGAGAAGATTTTTGCTAGTGTTTCTGCATTGCCTTACTAACAAATGGTTGCTCATGTCTTTCTGTGGGTTTTTGAGAAATGTCATTCCCTAACCATCTTCTCCAGAGGTTTGTGACTTTTGGAATGCAACTCATTTCACTGTGTCATGGCCTCCTGCCCTGGGACTCGGGCGGGCAGGCCAAGCTCGCTGCCGGGAGCTGCCATGTTTATCAGTGGTTGTTCCTGTTCATCTTGACTTTGGTGGTTAACTTTATTTACAATTATGCTCTGTCTGCCTCCTCCCACCGTGTGTGATTATTCAAAGTTTGACTCAAAATACCGATTTAAGAATTAAATTGAAAGTAATTTTTAGGTACCAGCTTGGATATATTTTGAAGCTGCCCTCTTGTGATTGGCTTTGAATTTGTTGAAATCCATCGTGAGTCCAGTGGTGGTGGTGGTGTTTTCTTTCCCACTGTAGTGTCTGTAGCTTCTGAGCTTATCAAAAGCTAAGGGGCATAGGAACTCCAGGAAGTGGTGGCACATAGTATCCACCTGAGGATGTTAAGACCCAGTTCTTCTTTTAGGAATTAAGACTAGGTTTGGAGAATGTGGAGGTGTGTATGCCTGATAGGTGGCTATAGGTTACCATGAAGCCTAGGCACAGGTGACCCCGACTAGGGTGGTAGGGTGGGCCCCGGGACCTTGCATTTTAGGAAGTGGTAGGAAGATTTTTTTTTTTTTCTTCTCATTTCTCACCCCTTATAAATCCATGGAGGTGTCAGGGTGCTGTAAAGGAAAGACCATTAGACCAAAGTTGACCACTTAGGTTCTGATTCCTGCTCCATAACTAATTTGGTTATCAGATTTAAGGACCTAATTACTGATAGAATAATGTGGTGACAGTATTGAGAAACATATTTCTTTTTAAATCTGCCACCTATTGGAATTGTTTTATTTATTTATTTATTTACTTATTTATGTTGGAATTGTTTTAATAGTACTCTTTTATGTAGAGTGTTCTGTAGGCTGTAAAGTATTTTTGTAGTTTTCAGGTTAATTTGTTGGGCAATGAGTAAGGCTTAATATTAGTCTCTTAAGTTTTTAATGAACAAATTCATAAGGAGCGAGGAAGAGGCTGGCCAACAAGGTCTACCCCCTCCTGGCCACTTCAATGAATATTTCAACAGAAATAAAATAAGTAGCTCTTCCTTGAAACTGCAGAATGTGTGGTCCAGTTCCAGAGGCTTCCAGCAGCCAAAGTTAAGCTTCTTTACTACTTAAAAGAAGCATGCACCTTGTGCTCCTTCCTTTCCTCAGTCTCCCGTCCCCTTTAGTGTAGTAGCTGACTTATCCACATGAAACTTTTCCCATTTGGCCATGGATCTTCTTCTTCTTTTTTTTTTTTTTTTTAAGATTTTAAGATTTTTTTTTTAAAGATTTTATTTATTCATCTTGAGTGACAGAGGGAGAGAGATAACATGATGGGGGTGCAGAGGGAGAGGGAGAAGCAGAGAGCCCGATGCAGGACTTGATCCCTGAACCCTGGGATCGTGACCTGAACGGAAGGCAGAGGCTTAACCGACTGAGCTCCCCAGGTGCCCCTGGCCACAGATCTACGTGACTTGCCCCTTCCCCATCAGTGACCATCATTGAGTAAAATTTTGGAATAAAGCCAAATGCTGAGGTTTCTGCCTTCCTGAGCACTGGCTAGACATGGTGTGTCTTTGCAGTCTCCACTTGTCCTGATTGGACAGAATGGCCCCTGTGAGGAAGAGAACAGACTGCTGCCTGTCAGTCGAAGTCCGGGGGCTTCCTGTCTGTGCTTTAGTTTTCCCATCTCTTATACACTCTTTTTGCTTAAAGTTCCCACAACTTCTAAAGTCTCTCCTGGCTTGAGAGTTAATGTCTCTAAATTAAAGCTGTATCTGTGCTCACTCTCCTTCTCTAAGGTTGTGTGTTTGTAGCATCCTTCATGACAGGTCCCTTAGGAATTGGCTTTTTGGTTTATTTTTGGTTTCTTATGCCAACATTTCCATGGGGAAAGCTATTTAGATGTAGCATCATAGCGTGTGAAGGTTGCTTGCTTCACTTGTCCAGGTGCTGGACCCACTAAAAGCAATTGTTCTTAGTGATGTCATAGAAGTTATGTAAGGTTAACCAAGATGCAGGACTGAGTGCATCTAATTGCATTTTATTCAGATAGGATCACAGCACTTGCAGACTCGCACAGCTGTTCTGTGATTTTATTCTTTGTCCTTTGGTTCCCCCCTTCTAACTCCGGGGACTCAGTGCCTTGAGGGTGTCTCAGTCTGACTTGCTGCTTCACTCAAGGGCACTTTCACCAGAAGAGGGATGTGGGTTTGTGTCCTGTGATTGGAAGTCAAAACCCTTGGGTGCTCTTCCCGTGTCACATACTCTGAGTGACCTTGGCCTAGTCACTGCCTCATTTTCTCTCTGGAATAAAGATCTGCTTTCTGGCCTCTGAAATGAGCCTGAACCAGAAGCGTAGCTGGGTGGTGTGGCCACTTGGCTATTAGCAGCCACCATCCTGATGTCCATCAGGTAGAGCCAGCCCCATCCCTGTAGGAAATCACTTCCCTGCATCACAGAGCGCTGCACCTCAAGAGGCAAAAGGTGCCCTAGAGGGGTTTATATCAGTGGTGGAGGAATTCCTATTAATCGATCATGTTGCTCATGATCTGGTGGATTATGGATTTTTTAAAATATGAGAGAGAGAGAGAGAGATCACAAGTAGGAGGGAGGGGTAGAGGAAGAAGCAGACTCTCCACTAAGAAGGGAGCGAGACTGGATCACAGGACCTGAGCCAAAGGCAGATGCTTAACCGACTGAGCCACCCAGGTGCCCAGATAGAACTTCTTATTAAGCCGCTTCTATAAATACTCAAGAACTTCACTCCTCGGTTACTTTATGCATGTTTAATGTAACACCTGCCAAAGTCCACTAACTTCCGAGTGGGGGTGTGTGTGGAATGAATATATAAGTATATATATGTGTGTGTATATTTCCCAGAATTTGGAAGACATCCTTTGAAATTTCCAAAAGACTATTACAAGGATGGTAGAGTATTGCTTTTGTGTTTTAAAATAATAATGACAAACATTATGTAGTGTTACTATGTGCCAGGCACTCTTTACATGTAGTACTCAGTGCTCCCAGCAACGCTGAGAACTAGGTACTATCATTCATGTATCTCAGAGGAGGAAACTGGGGGGCAAGGAAGGAGGTTAAATAACTTGTCCCATGTCACACTGCTAATGAGTGGAGGAACCCTACTTCAAATAGAATTAAATGTAGTTTGTGCTCACCTGAGAATGTTTAAGTTTGGGATTCATAGATCATTACTGTATCAAGCACCCTGATTAAACATGAGTCACAGACCCTGTGGTTGGCATTAATCATCCAGTCTTTAAACACTTGAAAGTCTTAGTGGATAGGATGTAACCACGGGTAAGGAGAGAGGAAGGAGCAGGGTGTTGGGATGGGTGGAAGGAGAGAGGGAGATCACGCTGGGTAGCAGAATGGGAGAGACACTAGACTGGCACTTGTCGTGCTTCTCTTCTGCACTTTTCATTCCCTGACCCAGCAGTCATTCTCAAAATAATTGTCAAAAAGCACATTTTATTTCTAGAAAACCTGTGAGTGCCCCAAGATGTTGAATGAAAGCAATCTCTGCAAGCGTGATTCATTCCAACATTGGCTTATTCCCCCTCTGCACCCCACCCCCAACCAAAAGTCTGAGGAACTGGCATTTCTGTGTTATCTTAGAAATGGTCCATGTTAGGAAATCCAGCTTCACCTCCTGCCCCTAAAGACCTGCCCCCTCTCTTGCTGCTGTTGTTACCGTCCAACTGGGAATGCTGAGTCATGAGACAGGTTCAGAAGGACTCCTTGGGGAGAGGCTGGGTGCCGCTCAGTTTCCGCTCCTTCCTTTTTAGTTGCCTCAAACTTGACTGTGCTGTCCACCTTGTTGTTGGTTTAGGACATTAAGGGTCCTTTTGTGCCTTCCCCCTCCTCACTTCATTTTTATCCCTGCTTTTCTTTTTTTTAATTTTCCTATTCCCTCAAGAGAAATTTTGCCTTTTTTACTGTTTTACCCAAGGGCCTCAAGGGGTCCAGTGGAAGCTCTGCTGCGCCAGTACTTTACAAAAGGGCTGTTGGTATAGCATGGGAAACGAATCACTGTCACAACAGCTCTGGCCCAGGATTGGTGTCACCTGCTCCTGCTGGTCCCCTCAGAGTTGGATTTAGGGTGATCTCTTTTCAAGAGCCATCCATCCTGTGGTTCTAACCAGGAGGATATGATCTCTGCTCCTGTTCCAACTGACAGAAATTTTCAGTTTCCCTGTCCAGAGCTTATCCTGCTTCTGCATGGGGGTGGGAGGGTGCTGATCTAAAATAATCAAAAGAGGGAAATGTGCCTTTTCATTTACAAGATGCTCTCACTTATATTTACTAGGATTTTGGTGTTTTTAACTGTAGCTCCTTCTGAGGCTCCACCTGCCCAGTGGCTGAGTGCCAAGCCTGAGAAGGTCGTGCCTTCAAGGCTGTTGCATATCCAACACTTGAGGCTCTAGTGAGCAGGCTGCACATTGAGAATTGCTTGTTTCTGATGTTTCTGCTGGCCCCAGGGGGCTCTATTAGGCACCACCTGACATATGTGTGGTCACAGACAGGGAGGAGCAAAATGTTTACTGGAAATTTTTGTAGTTTAGAATAAAATTGAATCATGTTAATGGATAGCCCTCTGAATTTATCTACTCCAGGATTATTTGCTCTTGTTTTGCTCTTTGGCTATGCTCTGAGGTTGAAGATTACCTGACCTTCAACCTGGAGTTCACTGTGGTGAATGGATCCTTTGGTCAGTTTTGCCCACATATACACTGTGTTCTTCTGAAGCAGGATTGTGAAAAGCAAGGTTTTTGATTTAAACATTAAGGCAGGGGCGCCCGGGTGGCTCAATTAGTTAGGTGTCTGCCTTAGGCTCAGGTCGTGATCCCAGGGTCCTGAGATCGAGGCCTGTGTCCAGCTCCCTCCGTGGGGAGTTTGTTTCTCCCTCTCTGGTTGACTGGTTGAGGGGTTTGTGTATTTTAATACTGAAACATTTAATTTTTTGCAGCTAGGTCAAAGGAATAAGACACTAGATCACTTTTGGTTTAAACCAATAGCATAGCTTTATCTGGTGAAGATTCATTCAATCAAAAAATTTTTTAAATTTAAGATACTGAGTAGTGCTGAAAGAGAGAGAGAGAGAAAGTCATCAATCCTATCCAGTAATAAAATGAAAACCCCCCCACTTGCAGGAGAGATTTCCTGTAGTCTTAAAAAGAGTGTTCTTCATTTGCATCCTGCAAGTGAGAGCTAGTCTTTCACACCCAGCAGCTCTGATGAAGTTCCAATGAGGTTCTTCCACCTTGTGTTAATTTTGACCTTTTTTTTGTGGGAGACACTGCTGTGGCCGATGGTCCATGAAGCAGTTGTGACCGGCGTGTTCACAGGATGACTCGCCAGCCCTCGTAGACGCGGGCGAGAAGGACAGACACAAGCATCTGTGCCTCGTGTGGCTTCCAGGAGCAGCAGGAGCCAACATACTCCGTGCTGAAAGCATCCCCGTATTTGTCTGCTCTGACTGTTTAATTACTTCGGGGAGTTTCAGGGCCCTGAAGGTTGATGATATCATCTTCAAGCCAAAGAAGAAAGAGCACCTCTCCCTACACCCAGCGTGCTTTGGGGTCCTCCTCACCCCCACGGTCTCCTGGCTGCAGGGGGTGTCTGCTCCGCTTCCTCACCACCTGCCAGCCCCTTCCCCTTGCCTCTCCGGGCCTCTCACCACTGGGTGCCAGCGGTGGCCCGAAGGTCACGGAGGCCTGGCGGGCTCCGGTTACTGCACCCACCCACTTGCCCCTTGTCCACCGAGCTGGCCTGCCCTCTTCCCGGAAGCGCTCCCCCGTGGGCTCCTTACACCAGGCCGTCCTGGCTTTCTCTAGCCTTCTGTCCTTTTCCTCTTCTCTCTGTGAGACTTCTTCCCCGTACCACCACGTTCTCACTCCCCTCACCACCCTCCTGGCTTTTCTTCAGGCCTGTGGCTGCTGTGGTCCCCACATGCAGACAGCTTCCCTGGCCTTTCCCTGACGGCTCCCTCCAGCATCTGGAACCTCCGACTTTGTGAGTGTAAAGCCTTTGGAGAGTCACTGCCCTTCCCACCTCCAGGTTGGTGGGATTTTTAGAAATTACTTTTTCCGACTCTTGATTATGAAAAATCTTCAAATGTACAGAGAAGTTGAAAGACGGGGCCAGTGAGTACTAATTACCAACCAGCATGAGTCAGCAGTTAATAATCTGTCATCTGCGCCTCACCTGTACGTGTGAATGTGTGTAAATACCTTTTCTCCCGAGCCATTTGGTAAGTTAGAAACAGACATCCCTAAATACTTCAGCTTGTGTCCTCTGTGATTCAGAACATTTGGGATCATTTTAAATGTACCTTCTTGGCCCCAATTCTAATGTAAGTGTGCAGTTCATGGTATTAATACATTCATATTGTGCAGCGATATGTGCAGGTCCATCTCTAGACCTCATGTTATCTTGTAAAACTGAAACTTGATGCCCACTACACAAAAATGCCGTTTCCCCCCACATCAGCTCCTGGCCACCACCAACCTACTTTCTGACATTTCGCTTAGTGTAATAGCCTTATGGTTCATCAGTGTTGTAGTATGGGTTAGAATTTCTTTTATTTTAAAGGCTCAATGAGATTCCATTGTATCTACAGCTTTTGGCTTAGCCATTCATCCATCAGCAGACACTTGGGGTGCTCCCCGTTTTAGCTGTCGTGAATAACGCAGCTCATGAACATGGGTGGACAAGTATCTCTTCGACATCCTACTTTAAGTTCTCTTGGGTATATCCCCAGAAGTGGAATTGCTGGATCATGTGGTAATTTTGTTTTTACTTTTTTGAAGAACTGCCATACTGTTTTCCACAGCAGCTGTACCATGTTCCATTCCCACCAGCAGTGCACAAGGATCTCAATTTCTCCACATTCTGGCCAACATTTGTTATTTTCTGTTTTGTTTTGTTTTATAGTGAAACACACCCCTAGTGGGTGTGAGGTGTGAGGTCGTATCACTGTGGGTTTTGATTTGCGTTTACCTAATGATTAGTGATGTTGGGCATCTTTCATGTGCTGCTTGGTCATTTAAGTACCTTCTTTGGAGATACTTAATGTTTATATATAAGTCCTCTGCATTTTTTTTTTTATTTATTTATGATAGTCACACACAGAGAGAGAGAGAGAGAGAGAGGCAGAGACACAGGCAGAGGGAGAAGCAGGCTCCATGCACCGGGAGCCCGACGTGGGATTCGATCCCGGGTCTCCAGGATCGCGCCCTGGGCCAAAGGCAGGCGCCAAACCGCTGCGCCACCCAGGGATCCCCTCCTCTGCATTTTTTAATGGAGTTTTTTGTTGTTGTTTTAAGATTTTATTTATTTATTCATGAGAGAAAGAGAGAGAGAGAGAGAGGCAGACACACAGGCAGAGGGAGAAGCAGGCTCCATGCAGGGAACCTGATGTGGGACTCGATCCTGGGACTCCAGGATCACGCCCTGGGCCGAAGGCAGACGCTAAACCACTGAGCCACCCAGGGATCCCCTGAATGGAGTATTTTGTTGTTGTTGAGTTGTAGGAGCTCGCTCTATATTCTGGATATGTGGATATCAGATATATGATTTGCAGATATTGCCTCCCATTCTGTGGGTTGCCTTTTTACTGAGTTGATAGTGTCTTTTAGTGCATTATAATGTTTTTTAATTTTCATGAGTTCAGTTTGTCTGTTCCTTTGTTGCCCGTGCCTTTGGCATCAGGCTGCCATTCTAATTTGTCATCAGATCTTTGTTTGAAATGCCTCTTGCATCCTCTGCATTTCCTTTCTGCCACACGGGCTCACTCTGTGATGGTCTCATGCCTGGACTGATCTCGCTTGGTCTCCCTGCCTCTAGACCCTCTTTCACCTCAGCGTGCAGCACCACGGGTTGACCTTCCAGATGACTGCTTGGATCATGTCAGGACCCAGCCTTCTGACGTGCCTTAGCTTGACACTCAAGGCTTCTCGCCCACATTTCATGCTCAGTCTCCTGCCCTTTCAGTAGACTGCATCTCATCAGCTGTTGCCCGTTCACTGGTGCTCTTCTGTGCCTCTAATTCCCACGGCACTTACACGACACACTTGAGCTCTCTCTCCCTGGCTTGGAGCTTTTTGAGAAACCAAAGACAGTGACTCCTTATATTCCGGGAAAGCTTATATTCTGAATGGCTCACATGTAGTTTCATGGGAAGTGTTTGAGTTAATGACCAGATCCCTTTCCATTCACCTACAAAGAGTATTCTTAGCCTTTTCCCAGACACTTTATGTTCTGTGCTGGGGCTGTGTGGGCACCTAGCCAGCTGACACTTCCCCTTAGGGTAGTAGGCAAGTTGACCATGTAATTTACTGTCCGATCTGGGCTTTTTTGAGAGGACTATGAATAATTGCCACAGGACTGAAACGTGTAGGTGTCCCAACACTGGGAAGAGCAGATTAATCAAAATATGCCATGTCGTTGACTCTTTCAGCAGCTTCCATCACAAAACTCCCCCCACCTGGGGCAGGGTATGAGCCCAGTAGGCGAGGATAGAGCTAGCCAGAGTCAGTGTCAGCTGTGGCTGAAATGCAGCAGTGTCTGGGGTTAAACCCTAGCAGAAATTGAGACCCTGTCCTGGATCCTGGGCTGGGATGAGAACTAAGGCTGTGTCTCGTGAAGCCAATGAAAATTCTCCCTGGTCGGTGCCATTCCAGGTTTCCTTTGGGTATTTGGTGCAAGCTCTGCATGATCTGAAGGAGCACTGGTTTAACACTTAGAAGCTGCCCGAGTTCTAGCGCCCATGGTTACTTCAAGACCTTGGTGGCAGCACCCACCCTCTTCTGAGCCTCTTTCTCAGCTTCTAAAATGGGGGTAATGCCCATCTAAGTCATGAGGGGCAGCTCTAACAACACAGCTGAAAACTCTTGCTAGACCTGCATTCACACATGTGAGTTTGTGAATGGAGATGAGCATAGCATCCTCACCTTAGGAGATGATTGAGTCTTTAGCGTGAGGCTCCTCTTTTGAAACAGAATGCCATCCCAGCTGCACGGAAACCAGCACGCAGCTTAGGCTTTGTGCTCTGCCTGCCTCAGCGCTCTGGGCTGGGGAGGGGTGGGGAGTCTTACCCACCGCAGCCTGGAGTAGGCAAGCTTATGCCTGACCTGTTACTCTGAAGGAATCGGGCACCATCTATGTAACATTGCTCACCAGTGGTGGCAGGAGGGTGGGGAGAGTGTGGATACGTGGAATCTAGACCAGCACTTTGAAAAGCTAATATGTGTGGCATCACCTGGCGCTCTTGTTAACTCAGGCTTCTGAAACAGGCTGGGCAGGCCTGAGAATCTGCATGTCTAATAACATGCTCCCTGGGTTGCTGGTTCCATTGGCTGGGACTGACATATAGGTCTTTCAGAAACCCTGTTGATGTCAATAGGATCCGTTTGTGCCCCCCCCCCCTCCGCCCAATATTATGGGTGTAACTGGTTTGAAGTTTCTGCCTTAGTCTTCTGGTAGCAGTGTTAATGCCAGAGATTATCAAAAGGGGGATGATAGAAGGGAAGGGACATTAAGTGCCCCTAGCAACCAGGTAGTGTTTTCAGATCATAGTGCTCCTGTTAGAAAGGCCTGCTTCTCTCCTGCATCTCCCCTGCATTGCCTACTGACCAATATTAATACACAGGTACTGCTGAGGGTTTCATTGGATTTCATTTCTTCTTAGGATGAAAATATGAGAGTTGTTACGAGTGTAGTGCAACCAGTCCAAGAGGAAAATGATTGAAATGTGCTTTTTTTTTTTTTATCCATCCAGTATCAATGGATTCCTGCTGTGTGCCAGGCAGTGTAACACATGCTTTACCTGTATCATCTTACTTCCCTCAAGCGGCCAGTGTCCTCATTTTAGAGAAGGAGCGCCTACAACCCGGAGAATGCCTATAACTTGCTCAGAACCACACAGCCAGTGAGGGGCAGAGCCTGGGTGTCTGCTAAGAGAGCATAGGCTCTTTCCATGGGCTGCACAGCTGTCCCCTGCCCCCGGCGGGGTGCTGTGGGCCTCCAGAGAACATCCCCACACAGGCCCTGCACCCTAGGTCAGGGGCCAGCATTCTTTCTGTAAAGGGCCAGATAGTAAATATTTTAGGCTTAGCAGGCTATACTGTCTCCTTCACAACCAGTCAACTCTGCCATTGTAGCGTGAAAACATTCAGAGACAATAAATGAACAAACGGGCATGGCTGTGTTCCAGTAAAATCTTATTTAAAACAGGCAGCAGGCTGGATTTGGCCTGTAGGCCATAGTTTGCCCATCTCTGCTCTAGAGGAATCCTTCCTACCCAATAGAAATACGATGTGAGCCACATCTGAAATTTTCAACTTGACAGGAGTCGCATTTGAAAAAGTAAATAGAAACAGGTGAGATTACATTTAATAAATTATACTTGATCCATTACATCCAAGATACCATATCAACATGTAATAAGTGTAAAAGTTGTTATATTTTAAAAGTTTAAAGATTGTATTTATTTATTATTTTTTAAGTAGGCTCCATGCCCAACATGGGGCTTGAACTTACAACCCAAGATCAAGGGTCACATGCTCTACTGACTTGGGCCAGCCAGGTGTTCCTAAAGATTATTAATGAAGTGTTTTAGTCTTTTCTCTGTAGTGGCTCAAGTATTAGCTAGTGCTGCTTCAGAAACTTAGACTGGTGGGAGAGAAAACCCTCCCTCTAATCCCTTGCTCAGCTTTATTTTCTGCAGGGTATCTAGCATTATTTGAGATCTGATTGCTTCGTTTACTTTGCTTACTGTCTCCCTGAGCAGAAGGTAAGAGGGCAGGACACACTGTTCACTGCTTTCCATGCCTGAACAGAGCCTGGCCCAGAGCTGGAGCTGGGGATCCCTGTTTAATGAGCAAATGGGGTGCTCATAGGTAGAAAGTGCTGGAGGGCACAGATGACATTTCTGAAGAAGGGCGGTGGGAGAGCATTAGGAAAAGCTTTGATGCAGGTAGTTTTTGAGGGAGGGCTTGAGGGGTGAGAATAATTTTTTTTTTTCCGGGGGTGAGAAGAATTTGGAACAACAATGGGGATGGAAGGATGTCCAGGGCAGGAAAATAAACATGCGCAAAGCCAGACACAGGAAGTTCGCGTGATGTTTGGGAGAAATAGTTCACTTAGGCCTTAGAACTCTTTTACACTTATTGAAGATCCTGATGAGCTTTTATTTATATGTGTCAATATTACAGGTAAGAAATTGAAACAAAACTCAAAACCCAAGAATAGGCCAGCACCCATCTTCACCCTCAGAGCAGTGACACCATTACACCAGGTAACCTCTGGAAAATTCTGGTGGAGATTCTGGAAAGAATGAGAGTGGGAAAGGCAGATACCATCTAATAGGATGGTGGAATGGTTTGACTCTGGACCTCCCGAAGGGCTCTCAGCATCCCTGGACCATGCGTCAGGGGCTGCTGAGCTGGCCTTAGGGTGTGAGGAGAAGGTGGGCGAGAGAGAGGACCAGTTAGTGGCCTGGATCTGATCACCTGTGGCAGTGACAACATTTCTCATGCCCTGCTGTGCCTTGGGCGTGTCGTAAGCACTTTATGCAGGTTGGCACTTTAGGCCTCCCTGGGAGAACCTTGTGGAGTAGGTGTTACTATTTTATGTGTCTTACAGGTGAGTCTGTCCAAGGTCATGTCGGAAGTGAAGAGTTTGGGTGAATCCCAGGCAGCTGCCCCACAGCCACATGGTCTACTGCCCCCAGAGACTTCGTATAACACTGGTTCTATAATGTAAAGGTCTTTAGATGACAGCCTCAAGAGTTTGAGTTGTGTTGTGGTTTTTCCACATAACGAGGACCACTTCAAAGTTTGCAGTGAATAATCTGGCGGCAGTTCATATGATGGAGGAGGTGGGGGACCTGGAAAGCCTGCGGCCAGTTAGGAGGATTTGCAGTGCAGGCGAGTTACATCTTTTGTGTATTTAATTTACATGACAGCACACACGCGCACGCACACACACAGCACAGAGTATTGAAAGTGCCGGGTTTTCATACAAAATGTGAACCAGCAGCTCCATATAGTATTCAGTGGACAAAGCAGCGACCTGTTCTAATGCCAGGGGGAAAAATAGTGCGTTGGACTAGTGATAGGGGCTTTTTAAGGATAATTTTGATGATGCTCAGTTTGACCCTAGGACCTAACTCCCGAGTACAGTTAGGACTATTGAATCAGAGAGTAGTAATGGCACTTTGAGAGCAGTAGAGATGGAGGGGTGATTGGAAGATTTCTTAGACAAGGCATGGCACCAGCCATGGGGGGAATCTGGGGAGTGTCGGGGAAAGCTGCCATAACACTGACCGGGCTGGAGCAGTGGGTGTCAGCACACCCAGGGCTCTTGAGTGATCAGGAGGGAGTTGGGGAGCAATTATGTTTGTTTGTTTGTTTTTAAGTATTTTATTTATTTATTGATGAGAGATACAGAAAAGCAGAGGCATAGGTAGAGGAGGGAGAAGCAGGCTCCCTCTGGGGAGCCTGATGAGGGACTCAATCCCAGGACCCCAGGATCATGACCTGAGCCAAAGCCAGATGCTCAACCACTGAGCCACTCAGGCGCCCTTATATTTGTTTGTTTGTTTTTAAAGATTTTATTTATTTATTCATGAGAAACACAGAGAGAAAGAGAGGCAGAGACACAGGCAGAGGGAGAAGCAGGCTCCATGCCGGGAGCCTAACGTGGGTGCGACTCAATCCCGGGACTCCAGGATCATGCCCTGGGCCAAAGGTGACATTAAACTGCTGAGCCGCCGCGGCTGCCCCATGTTTGTTTTTTATTGTGAGAAAATATACATAATAAAATTTACCATTTTGAAGTGTGCATGAAGTACATTGATATTGTTGTGTAGCCATCGTCACCATCCATCTCCAGAACTTTTTCATCTTTCCAAACTGAAGCTCTGTCCCCATTAAATGACCTTTTAGGAAAGTGACGGATGTTCACTGTAGACATGTGGTCTCCTGACACATGGTGGGGTAGGGAAAAGTTGGGCAGGCTCAGGCTTCTGGAGTGCACACCCAGGTGATGGTCCTGCCAGGAGCAGCGTGGACAGAGAAGTGTAAGGGATATTCGGTCTTGGAAGCACAGGGTCTTATTTGGTTGGCATCATCCATGGGAAGAGCGATACCTACTTTGAAAATGTGTATTCAATCTGTCCCTTGTGTTGCTTTTATTTGGGTTAATTTTCCACTAAAGTCCTTTTTCTGTTTCAGCATCCAGTTCATGATACTACATTGCATTTCACATAATTGCCTTTTGAATGTTGGAAAAAACCTTTCTAATCAATCTCACTTTATCTAATCCTCAGTTCATCCTCTGTCCTAAGACTTATCTTTATGAAGAATTTTGTTAAAGCTTTTAATGCCAGAGAGTAGGGGTCGAGCAAGATGGTCTGTAAAATAAGGCAATCTGGAAGTGATCCATAACCATGGGCAGTACTCAGAGTAGAGGGATGGTGGCTGGCAGCCAGAGCAGCAAGTGGACAGGTGAATGCAGAGGGGGGAGGGGACGGGCTGTGGGAGTGTAGGGCCAACCGTCAGGGAAGTAGGGAAAGTCTGTAGGTTCCGGGGCCTGTTCAGTCCCTGCTGATCCAACCCTGAAGAAAAATTGATAGGATTATTCTCTTATTTGTCTTAGATTTATAGGTTTTTGTTTTGTTTTCCCTAATTGCAAGTTATCAGATCTGTTGCTGTGCAGGTGACCCTTCTTGACAGCCTTTGCAGGTGTCCCAGGAAACTCTTCAGGAGCTACTTGACATTTTCCCTCACTTTGATGTTACACTGATTCTCAAGGGTTCAGACCTAAAGAATCCTTCTATGGATTGTATTTTAACAGATAACATCAGGGACGTCTGGGTGCCTCAGTCGTCTGGGTGCCCGACTCTTGATTTTGGTTCAGATTGTGAGATCGAGCCCTGGGTCAGGTTCTGCACTCAGCAGGGAGTTTGCTTGAGATTCTCTATCTCTCTGTGTGTGCCCCTCCCCCCCATGTGTGCGCGCGCACGCACACACACACACTCTCTCTCTCTCCCTCTCTCAAAGTTGAGAGAGGGAGAGAGAGAGCACCAATAACAAAAACTTGTTTGCCACTTTCCCTTGCTTGAGCTTCAGGGTCTTAATTCTGAGCCTTCTGCTGAACTAGCAGTAGACATGGGGTTCGGGCCACACTACAGCCCTTGCAGACTGGCCACGTCTCTGCCTGGGAAGGCAGTGCTGCTGGCATCTCACAGAGACTTGCTCACCCCTCAGGGTCATTGCTGCTATAGACCAGCTCATCCTGTGCACTCTTGAAGTGTTCATCGTGTTCTCTCTGCCATCTCTTTACTGTACTTGTTCTCTGTACCTTGGGGGCCTCCATGATCAGATACCTTCCCTCAATAGCAGCCTTGGTGCTACTGCCTTTGCTCTTCTTGGGGCCAGTGTTTGGGAAACATGCACAGATTAAGTGTGTTATAAAGGTCAAGTATGACTGCCCATTTTCTGGAACAGGCTTTGGTCCTCTGTACAGTGTTCATAGGTGGAGGTGTTTCTGTGTCATTGCACTTTCATCCCATTTCAAAACATTTTGGTAGCATGCTTTTTTTTTTTTTAATTTATTTTAAAGGATGCAGAAGGGGAGGGGAAGAGGGAGAGAGGGTCTTTTTTTTTTAAGATTTATTTATTTATAAAGATTTTTATTTATTATTCATGAAAGACACAGGCAAAGACATAGGCAGAGGGAGAAGCAGGCTCCCTACGGGGAGCCCAATGTGGAACTCGATCCCAGGACCCCAGGGTTGTGACCTGAGCGGAAGGCAAATGCTCAGCCACTGAATCACCCAGGTGCCCCAAGATTTATTTTATTTGAGAGAGAGAGAAGGAGAGCAGGAAGAAGGCAGAAGGAGAGGGAGCAAACTCCCCACAGAGCGTGGAGCCAGATGCAGGCTCGATCCCAGGATCCCAAGACTAGGACCTGAGCCAATATCAGGAGTTTCCTGACTGAGCCATCTAGGTGCCCCAAGAGAGAGTCTTAAGCAGACTGCTGAGTGCAGAGCTGACACCAGGCTGGATCTCATGACCCTGAAATCATGACCCAGGCCAAAACCAAGTCTGATGCTTAATTGACTGAGCCGCCCAGATGCCCCTTTGGTAGCATGCTTTTTAATGAATGCTCATAATTCTATCAGGCGGATGAACCACATTTCTTAAGCTAGTCTCTTCTTTTGTTTAAGATTCATCCTTTCACTTGATAGAACACAAGCAGGGGAAGTGACAGGGAGAGAGAGAAACATGGAGCCTAACTCGGACTTGATCCGAGGACCCGGAGATCCTGACTTAAGCCAAAGGCATACATTCAGCCCAGACACCCCCAGTCTCCTCTTTTGACTAGCTAAAATGTTTCCAGATTTTTATAGCTTTAAATAATAGAACTACTGTCTTATACTAGATACTTTTTTTTTTTTTTTTTTTAATCTTTGTCTACTTCTTCAAATTTCTCAGGATAAATTCCTCAAACAGAAGTACTGATCAAGGGATGGGAATACAGTCTTAAGACTTCGGATTCATTTTACCAGACTGTCATCCCCCAAAGTAGTACCCATTTATACTTCCGTCTTAGAATGCTTATTTTCCCAGCATGATGATGAGATTTTTTTTTTTTTTCTTTTGGTGACTGAGGCAGGAGTCCCAGCTCTTTGGCAGCATCTGGAATTCTAGAACTCAGGTCAGTTGACTAGGCATTTTTCTGACTGTACTCTTCTGTTGCCAAGAAACAAGCCCTTCTTGTGGCCGCAGGGGTGGGGTGGGAGAAGTCCCTGAACTCTGCAGGCCTTCAGGCCAGTCTCTTGTGCCTTAAGCTCAGGGCTTGCATCCCGGAACAGAGGGCTAGTAGGCTGGGGGATGGTAAGTAAGCCAAGGGGGCCGGGCTGGCTCAGATATGGGCTGGGAGTTGTAGAGGCCGAACTCCAAGAGGGCCCTCAGAATCCCCATCTCTGGGCAGCCCCCGGTGGCGCAGCGGTTCAGTGCCGCCTGCAGCCCAGGGCGTGATCCTGGAGACCCAGGATGGAGTCCCACGTCAGGCCCTGCATGGAGCCTGCTTCTCCCTCTGCCTGTGTCTCTGCCTCTCTCACTCTCTCTCTGTCTCTATGAATAAATAAATAAAGTCTTAAAAAAAAAAAAAAAAAGAATCCCCATCTCTTTCCCGCTCCCCACTGAGGCATTTCTCAGATGATGCAGCTCATGGTGGGACGATGGCTGTATCCTATACAGTGATGCCTGAGGTATGTTGGGGTTTCCATCCTCTCCAGCTTCCCTGTAGACTCTTGCACTCTCTCCTCTCTTTTGCTGGTGACATCAGAGGATGGAGGAGTTTCCAGTTGTCAGGTGCCCAGTGAAGGTGAGGTCTTTGAGCCTCCAAGATGATTGACGTTGGCTGTGTACTAGGTTTTAAGGTATGTCTGGGCCCATGATGGTGGTTCTAGAAGGGAGGATTTGATTTGGCTCCTTTGTTTTATAGTCTGGGAACTGAGGTCCCAGGGGGCTGAATGGTTCAGGTTCAGGTTCAGGTTCAGGTTCAGGTTGATGGAAGCGACAAATGGACCAAGATGACTCTAAGACTTCAGGAAAGAAAGGTTCACAGGAGGACAACCATCTGATCTCTAGGGGTAGAAGTAGAGGGTATTGCAGTGCTGATTTTAGTTTTCTGGTGATTTAGTTACAGTTGAGACAAGTATGGGTATTTGACTTAAAAAATAAAATCTGTAATACAGAGGATTTAGAGGATTTACACTGACTCGGGAGACATGCTCAAGAACTTCCTACTCAAGACCATAGAACCAGGCAGAGTCACTAATTGCAGCATCACCTTAGGCTTGCCTTTAAAAAAAAAAAAAAGCTAGCTTTTTTGGGATAGAATTTAAATACCATAAAATTCACCCTTTTAAGTTAATTCACATGGCTTTTAGTGTATTCCGAGGTTTGTGCCCCCACCATCACTGTGCAGAATAGGAACGTTTCACTGTCCTCACCCATAAAGGAGAGCCTCTGCCCCTTAGCAGCTGCGCCGAACCCCCTCACTGTCCAGCCCCTGGTAACCACGTTCTGTGTTGGTCTGTTTGCGTTTTCATCTTTGTGGGTTTGCCGACTCCAGACTTGTCGTATGAAAACATGTAATACGCGGCCTTCTGTGTCTGGCTCCTCGCTGAACACATTTTCAGGTTTCCTTCGGGTCGTGCGCATCTCTACTTCACTCCTTGCAGGGCTCTACTGTGTGGGGCGGTTCATGCGTGGATGGCATGTGGGTCGTTGCCACTTCTTGACTGTTGTGAATACAGTTGCCGTGGGCACTGATGTACAGCTCTGTGCGGGGTGTACATTTTCAGTTCTCCTGGGTGTTCTGCCCAGGAGTGGAGTTGCCGGGTCACGCGGCCCCTCGCGTTTCAGCTTGCGGGCAGGGCAGCTGCGGCCAAGTGGGTTCCAGGGGCACCAAGCAGGCAGCCCCGCGTGTTACCGTCCGTGCGCGTTGTGTGTGGGGGGTGGTGTGCTGGTGTGGCGGGCGCGCCCCTCGCCGCTGACGACCTCCAGAGTCTTTCCACGTGCTTGGAAACCTGCTTTGGAGAAATGTCTCTTTCAGAAAATGGTTTGCCCACTTACTTACTTACTTACTTATTTATTTATGATAGTCACACAGGGAGAGAGAGAGAGAGAGAGAGAGAGAGAGAGGCAGAGACACAGGCAGAGGGAGAAGCAGGCTCCATGCACCAGGAGCCCGACGTGGGACTCGATCCCGGGTCTCCAGGATCGCGCCCTGGGCCAAAGGCAGGTGCCAAACCACTGCGCCACCCAGGGATCCCCTTTTTTTTTTTTTTTTTAAGATTTATTTATTTATGATAGACACAGAGAGATTGAGAGAGAGAGAGAGGCAGAGACACAGGCAGAGGGAGAAGCAGGCCCCACGCCGGGAGCCCAATGTGGGACTCGATCCCCGGACTCCAGTATTGCGCCCCGGGCCAAAGGCAGGCGCCAAACCGCTGAGCCACCCAGGGATCCCCTGTTTGCCCACTTTTTAACTGGCTCATTCGTTGGCTGCCTGGTTGACCCTGCCATTGGGTCTTCTCCTTGTCCTAGAGTCGGGGCAGGTGGGCCACTTCCTGTGGTAGGTGCTTTCTGTGTCACTGGGGTCTCTGCCGGGCATCTTGCATTACTTTGGGATTTAACTTCCTTTCCTATTTAAATAGACTCTAGAGGATTTGCGATCCTTACAAACTGAAAGGGCTCTTAGTTCTAAATCTTTCTAGAATGAAATTTTAATTGTTTTACATCTGGGGCTCCACAGTCCCCCAGGAAGAAGAAAGGGGCTGCTAACTAGGGCTTACTGGGCAGTGGGGCAAGCTTTCAGATGTTTACCAGTCACATGAATTACACATAGGATGCTAGTCACAACTGAAGTTTTTCAGAGTCAGGGCCTGTACCATCTAGTCTCCTTTTTGGTTCCCTTGTAGGATGGATTATAGTATTTCTTGTGCAGCAGGTGAAGAAATGCTCCTTGCTTGGCATGAATGTGCTTTGGTAACCGAGTCGTTTCTGTGGCCGTGTGGCAGGTCTGAGACACGGCTGTGCTGAAGCGTGCGAGCAGGTGCCATGCGTGTGACAAAGGGTGCCTGGTAACCGAGGCCAGAGGCCAGCCGAGTGTGCCTTGGCTACTCTTGCTTCACAGATCCTCCATCCTCAAGCAGGGTAGCTGTCTGCTGAGGGGCACATGTGCTGCTATTTATGTTTTGTGACTTTCTCAGTGATTGTTTTTAGTTTAGCATTTAAGAATCTAATTTAATTTTGTAAGTGTGTGAAGTGTTGATTCCCCATGCCTGTCGCATGACACTGACAGTGAGTCTCTTCCACCCAGAGCCCCACTTTGCCCCGGATCAGGTCTGACTATTGTGGTTGAATAACAGCAATCTATGCAGTTTAAAGTGTCTTTGACATTTGAATCAGAAAGCCAGTTGTCTGCACAGATAGATTCAGGTGACTGGGATAGATTCTGATGAAGTTGTACTTTCTTTTCCTTCCCCACCACTTCACATTTTAGAATAGCAGGACTGGGAGAGTCCCTCAAAGATGAACTGGTTTCTAAATTAAGTAGGTGAGTGTCGAAACTAAGAATTTCTGATTTTTTAATTTAATTTTATTTTAAAATTTTTAATTTATTTGTGATAGTCATACAGAGAGAGAGAGAGGCAGAGACATAGGCAGAGGGAGAAGCAGGCTCCATGCACCAGGAGCCCGACGTGGGATTCGATCCCGGGTCTCCAGGATCACGCCCTGGGCCAAAGGCAGGCGCCAAACCGCTGTGCCACCCAGGGATCCCTTATTTTATTTTTTTAAAGAGAGAGTGAGTGCACCTGAGCAGGGTGGAGGGGCGGGGGAGGGAGAGAATCTCAGACTCTGTGCTGAGCATGGAGCCTAACCCAGGGCTTGATTTTAGGACCCTGAGATCACAACCTGAGCCGAAATCAAGAGTTGGATGCTTTTTTTTTTTTTTTTTAAGATTTTATTTATTTATTCATGAGAGACACAGACAGAGAGAGAGGAACAGACACAGGCAGAGGGAGAAGCAGGCTCCATGCAGGGAGCCTGATGTGGGACTCAATCCCTGGTTTCAAAAAAAAAAAAAAAAAAAAAAAAAATCCCTGGTTTCGAGGATCACGCCCTGGGCTGAAGGCGGCGCTAAACCGCTGAGCCACCTGGGCTGCCCAAGAGTTGGATGCTTAACTGACTGAGCCACCCAGGTGCCCCAGATTTCTAGTTTTTGAATTTGTGATTTCTTGTTTTTGTTACCTTATCATCTCTCTATCTTTAAATATGTTCCATGTTTATAGGTAAGTACCTTGCAAATTTAAGATTAAAGGTCTCTGGTTGACATCCTTTAGGTGTACATGGTAATTGAACACATTCATTTCCACTTTCTCCAAAAACGCTTCCAAAGTGACAGTAAATGATTTTTTTTTTAACTTTCTTTAATCTCTACCCAACATGGACCTCAAACTCACAACCCTGAGATCAAAAGTCCCTTGCTCTACCGACTGAGCCAGCCAGGTGCCCCAGTAAATGAATTGTTTAAATGTGTAAACCTATGAGGAAAAAGAATGGGAGGGAAGACAGTAGACAAAGATTGCAAGTTTTATTTTATTAAAGATTTTACTTACTCATTTGAGAGAGAGAGAGAGAGCACAAGCAGGGGGAGGGGCAGAGGGAGAAGCAGACACCCTGCTGAGCAGGGAGCCCCATGCAGGGCTCCATCCCAGGACCCTGAGACCATGACACAAGCCAAAGGCAAAGTCAAAAGCTTAACCGACTGAGCCACCCATAGGCCCCAAAGATTTCAAGGTTTAGAAGATGAAAGGTGAGCAAAGACTGAGCAGAGGAGAGGAAGCTCAGACGGTGCCAGTGGAGACAAAGCACTGCAGAAAGTCTCAGGGATTGGAGGCACCTGACGTTGTTGCCCCAGGCACAAGTAAGGTTTGGGCCCAAAGATGGAGGGATTAGTTGAAAGGTCTGCCTCTCCACCTGTACAGACCCTGCACTAGAGGCCAAGGTTTATGCTCTGGAGACGTTGAACCAGGGCGGCTCTGGATTCAGGCAGCTTAGACATAGCAAAGGGTAGCATAACACTGGGACGAAACAAAGGTTCAGGAGAGTCTGTACACTAAAAGGGGAAGTTGCAGCTGAGTTTCCTGCCTGCTTCCGGGCGCTGAAACCAGGCTTGAGGTGTGGGATTGGAGAACTCCTCTCTAGGAAAAACTGAACAGTGTCAGAGACAGACGTGCAGTTGGTAGGGTTTAGCAGGCCTTCAGGACAAAAGCTAGGTTCTACTCCAGCTAACGTGATCCATCCCAGTCCAGAGCCTTGCTTGTGTTCACAAAGCTTTCATCATCTCTTTATTGCTGCAACTTTACTTTTTATCTTAAGATTAGTTAGAGATTCACAGGAAGTTGTAAAACAATAGAGAGGTCCCCTGCACCCTTCATCCAGTTTCCCCCAGTGGTTGTATCTTACACAACCACAGACACTATCAGAACCAGGAAATTGACATTGGTGCACATGCAGTGTGTGTGCAGTTCTCTGCCATTTTGTCATCTGAAGTTTCATGGGAGCTCCTGGGTGGCTCAGTCAGTGAAGTGTCTGCCTTTGGCTCGGGTTATGATCCCTACTCAGTGGGGAGCCTGCTTCTCCCTTTCCCCCTGCTTGTCCCCCGCCCCCTCTCAAATAAATAAAAATCTTAAAAAAAAAAAAAGATACAGAACTGTTCCCTCACCGTAAAGATCTCCTCCTGTTGACTCATTTCAACTAGGAGTGGACAGTCAGAGGTCACTGAACAGATTCAGAAAGCCCCCAACAAAATATCAGAAAGGGAGACAGAACGTAAAGACCGCTAACTCTGGGAAACGAACTAGGGGTGGTAGAAGGGGAGGAGGGCGGGGGGTGGGAGTGAATGGGTGACGGGCACTGGGGGTTATTCTGTATGTTAGTAAATTGAACACCAATAAAAAATTAAAAAAAAAAAAAGAAAGCCCCCAACACAAAGGGTAGAGGCTAGAACAAGCAAAGAGAAAGATGTGCTGGGAGAAACCCTCAGAACACAGTGAATATCCTCTGAGAAATAAGAGCCGATATTTTGTTGATGAAATAAAACAGAATGCTGTAAAACTCAGAACAATTAAGAGTTCTTGGTATTAAAAACATAATGTTAGGGGAGAGAAAAGAGTTGACAAAAACTCTCAGGAAATACAATGAAAACATCTGACATCTAGGAGGTCTTAAAGAAAGAAAAAAAGATGAAGGACAGAAATGTATCAAAGAAATCAGGAATGTTTCCAAAATTGATGATCATAGGGTTCCAGGATGGTGAATGGAAAAAGTTCTGATTGGCACATTGTGTAATTCCAGAACACTGGGGATGAAGCTTCCAAAGAGAGAAAACAGGTCACATACAAAAGATTGGGAATGAAGATATATCCAATTTTTCAACTTCTTGGGAAGCCAGACAGCAGTGGAGTGGATTTCCAATCCCACATGGTAGATTGAGCTAATGTAGAACCACTCCTACTCAATCACTGAGAAATGTCATATAAAATATAATATAGATTTTAAATATGTAACTAAGCTTATAAGAAAGCAAAGGGATAGCAAGAAACCAAAATCAATGAGAGAATTTAAAACCAGAGCAGAGGAGCCTGCTTGATTGCGGCATCTCTGGAGGGTGTTTATTGGACCCTCACAAAAATAGAAGTTTGGATTTTAATGATCATGGAATTGAAATAGAAATTCGCCTCAAAAGGCTAGTCCCTGGTGGAAAGAATAAAAGGAATTCAAGAATATCTCCCCTGTGGGGCTGGAGAAATGGCGAAGAAGTTTATTTAATATATGTTTTTAAAGATTTATTTAAGTAATTACTACACTCACCATGGGGCTCGAACTCACGACCCCAGGATCAAGAGTCACAACGCTCTTCCAACCAAGATAGCTGGGCATCCCAGCAAGGAAATTTATCATTGCCCTATACTTGAGGTATTGGGAGACGTCTCCTGTGAGCAGTTGAAACATCCGGGTTTGAATTCTATATTTATAATTCCCACGTGTTTCAGGAATCCCTGCACTAGCACCAGCCTGGCACCAGGCTGTTGATACCCTTGGAGCTCCTTGTCAAAGGTAAAGCAAAACTTGTGTCGAATGACCCTTCCACAGCACAGGCCACTTGGAATCCTACCATTGCCACAAATGATGAACATTTTAAACCCCAGGTAATAGAAGAGAGTACAATATATAAATGTTTTAAGTAAGTAAAGGGCTGAAGGAAAGCATAAGATGATACATTTAAAAGGACTTTTTTTTTTTTTTTTTTAAGAACCTAGAACTCCAGAATGAAAATTCTGATTGAATTTAAAACCCAGTGGAGGGCAGCCCCGGTGGCGGAGCGGTTTAGCGCCGCCTGCAGCCTGGGGTGTGATCCTGGGGACCCTGGATCGAGTCCCACATCGAGTCCCACGTCAGGCTCCCTGCATGGAGCCTGCTTCTCCCTCTGCCTGTGCCTCTGCCCTTCTCTCTGTGTCTCTATGAATAAATAAATAAAATCTTTTAAAAAATAATAAAAAATAAAACCCAGTGGAAGTGTTAAAGAGCAAAGTAGACACACGCTAAGAGAGAATTACATGAGCCAGAAAATAGATCTAAAGAAGGGAAGTAGAGTTTACCAGAGAGAGAGACTGTACACAAGGAAGAGAAGCAACCAGCAAGAGCACAGGATGAGAGGACCCAGGCTGTGTCTAATGGGAGTTCCCCCAGGGAAAAAAAGCATCTGAAAAGCAGCTTGGGGAAAAAAATACAGATTACTCCCAGGGTTCACCAGGGAAGCCCAGCAGGGGTCTAAGTCATAGCTTCGGGGCCAGACAGGAATGAAATGAACTCTTCAGCATGCTCAGGAAAAGACGTTAACTTAGTTTTCAGCAACCCCCTTACTCAGTAGTGGGAACAAAATGAAGGCATTTTCACCGAAAGAAAAAACTAAGTTTATTCACTAACAGACCTTCCTTGCACTTGAGGAAGAAGGAAACTAGACCCAGTAGAACAGAGTGGGACAGAAAGGAAAGTTGTAACCAGGACAGTGGGAATGTGTGGGTGGATCTCAATAAGCATTAACTTAGGAAACTGTGAGCGCTACTCATTTGAGAATTTAAAACTAAAATCCTGACAAACAGTGGAAATGAGAGTGAGGGGATGATTTTAATGAACACATTCTAAGATCTTTGAACTGTTTGGGAAGAGTAGGAGGGATGTTGATGTGCTTCAGCCTTTCTGAGTCAAGTAAAGGTATTAAAATGTTAAGGGTAACCATTAAAAAAATTGAAATAGGCCTGCAAGCTTTCAAACCAATACAGGGAAAATGCTCAGAATTATAAAAACTAGGTCATTCCTCTAGAAAAAAGAGAGCAAAGAGAAAGTATGGTAGGTAGAAGGCACCTAAAGGTAATAGTAATAAACCCACATGATCACAGTAAATATAAACAGAGTAAAACATGCCAGTGAGGACAAGTTGGAGGACAGTAGAGCAAACCCCTCAACATTTTGAGGGAAGGGACACCTCGGTGGTTCAGTGGTGAAGCGTCTGCCTTTGGCTCAGGACATGCTTCTGGGGTCCCGAGATCCAGCCCTGCATCCGGCTCCCTGCAGGAAGCCTGCTTCTCCCTCTGCCTGTGTCTCTGCCTCTCTCTGTGTGTCTCTCATGAATAAACAAAATCTTAAAAAGAAAAAAAAATTCTGAGGGAATTCTGAATTTGGGCACATTACCCTGCAGGCAATTTTTGCAGGCATCCAAGAACGGGGGGCAGGGAGGGGTGCTTCCCATGGACCCTTTCCCTGGAAGCTGGTGGGAGGCATGCTTCACCAAAACGAGTTTTCTGGGATCTGGGAAACAAAAAATCCCTTGTTTCTTGCTGCAAAGGAAAGCCCATGTTGGAGAGGCAGGGTGGAACTCTCTAGGAGGATGGTCTCCAAGAGACGAAACCCAGGGAACACCTGATGGATTACTTGAGCATGTTTGGAGAAGTTACGGATAGGTTTTTGACAGTCACCACCAGGCACGAAGGTTGTGTGTGTTCGCAGAGTGCCCCTTGGTTCAGCTCAGAGCTCTGTTTACCCCCTTAGTTTGTCTTGTTTGGTCAGAGCAGTGGAACTGTTGGAAGGATGGGCTTGAGGTACGGGGCTGTCAGAGGGAGGGGAAGAGACAGTCCAGGTAATGTCTGCCGTTAACAAATTAGGACTCAGAGCTGCAAGCATACTGAACACTCCGCTGAATATTCTCCCCGCTGGGAAAGTAGAAAGGGGTTGCCTCAGCGGCACACTATTGAAATAGTAAGATGGGGCTGCTATTTTGTGTTGTTATGCCTTTGGTGCTCTTGTTTTTAAGAATTCACTGGTTTAACCAACACTGTTCAGTAGCAATACAACACAAGTCGGGGGCGCCTGGCTGGCTGAGTCGGTTGAGCATCCGACTCTTGATTTCCGCTCAGGTCTTGATCTCAGGGTCTTGAGATCGAGCCCCAGTCTGCGTTGGGCATGGAGCCTGCTTGGGATTCTCTCTCCCTCTCCCTCTGCTCCTCCCCTCCCGTTCTCTTAAAAAAAAAAAAAAAGAAGAGGAAATACAGTATAAGCCACACATGTAATTTCAGAGGGTTTTTAGTGGCCACATTAGAAAAAGCCAAAAAGGAACGGGTGAAATCAATTTTATTAATTTTTATTCAAGCTAGTCTAGATCCGGGATATGTCAGCATGCAAGGGCTATAACCTGTTCATGAGGTGGTGTGCGTTCTTCGTTCTCGGCTTTGACTCCGGTCTGTGCTCTAGCATATCCCCTGTCACACTTGGTCACATTGCAGGTGCTCCATAGCCCAGTGTGGCCAGGGCTTGCCTGTGGGATGGGACAGGTCTGACCCAGGAACCATGGAGAAGCCCATTCTGGAGGGTTGCTCCTGCCCCTGGTTTCTTTCTGTGGCGCAGCCATCCCTCCTTTAAATTCTCCACAGGCATTTGCAGTTGTCGCGCGTTCTCATGGAAGGTCTAGACTCGAAGACAGAAATAATCCTGGGCTTCTCTTTTCTGTCCTAGAATTTGTTTCCCTCCTTCCTCCTAGATCCTGTTCCTAGTGCTGCTCCGAAGCTTCTCAAAATTCTGTACATTGTGTGAGTAGAATAATCAGAACTGGGCTTAAAACGTTGTGGACAGGCTGCCAGACTCCGCGCAGTGAGGCCGTCTGTCCCCCTTCTAGGTGGCTCTGCTTTTCCTGTGGCTCTTGCCTGTTGGCTCGAGTGCTGCTTCTCAGATCGTGGTTACTTACCTGTGTGGTTCTTTCTGTGTGGACACCCCGCAGAACGGTCACATCAGACCAGTAGGCTGCTGGGCTGGGGTCGGGAGCTGAGCCGGGCTTAGGAGCTGGGGGGTGGGCCCTTCGATGCTGCCCTCACCGAGAGAAGGTGGTGGGGGTCCCAGGGAACCGATTCTGGGCTTGCCAGCTGTGGGGTTTCTGAACAGAGGGCCTCCGATGTGCAGGTTCCTGCACAGATGCTGTGGCCTAGGCTGCCCCTGTGGCTTCACTTTCAGGCCTGAATCTTCAGATTCTTCCTCCACCATCTCTCTGGCGGCTCCTGGGGTGCCCCCTCACATCCACCATGTGGGTTCCTGGGAATGTGGCGGTGAGCAGTGCCTGCCCTTGCGGGGTTCATGTTCTACTGAGGCAGAGAGTAACAGATGCAGGAGGAATGGCGAGTGCTGTGGAGGAAAAGTGGGAGTGTGCAGAGAATGTGTAGAGAACAAGGAGGAACAAGTCCAAATGGGGCGGTCAGGGAAGGCCTTTCTGAGTAGGTGACGTCTGAGCCGAGACGTGAGTGCAGCCATCTGGAGAAACATGAAAGCCACGATTGTCCCCTGTGGCAGCTCCTACCGCCCCTAGCCTAACACCAGCACGTAATCGCTTGTGGAACTACCTGTCCTCCCCACCCTTCCGTTGGCTGGGCTGAGGCTCTCTTGTTACCCAGTTTCACTGGCATCAGACACAGCATCTTGCATCCTAGCATTGTGTTGGTGGTCGCATGAGTGGCTGGATGGACGGCCTGCAGTCGATCCAGTGAGCAGCGTGTCCTAAACGTGAAAGGAAGCAATCGTCTGGAGCCCAGACTTCCCTGCAGGGCAGACCCTGGCCCAGCCCAGCCCCTGCGAGAGGAGAGACGAGACTGGCCTGCAGCCTGAGGAAAGTGGGTCAGTGTTAGACACCCCCATCACACCTCTCCCCGTGTAGCTCCTCAGCAGTTTCTGCACGCCGTCTGTCTGGGGACAGTTCGGGCTCCCAATGAGTGAAGTCAACTCAGAAACGGTTGAGAAAGCATGGGCAGGGGGCACAAGGGGGAAATGGTTTTTGATTACTTACTAGCCACCGTGCATGTCCTGGCACCTCCTGCAGCTTGCTGCAGTAGGGACCTCAGAACCACCGCTGCAGGCCAGCCTTCACCCTCTGGCGGCTCTGCTGGCCCGTGTGGGACCGCAGCGGGGTCCATGAGACATCATCATCTATCTGCCCCCGTCTTCCTCCACTTAGCCCGATGGTCCTCGAGAAGGTCTGGGTGCAACCTACGACACAAGGAAGGATTCTTCAGATGCCGATCTTCTGTTGCCTTCTGGTTCTTCTTGAGCCTGCCAGCCAGCCCAGATAGGGGAGATAGAAAAGCTGAGATGTTTATCCCGTAGAAGCTGTAACCCATACCCCAGAAGGTCTCTAGCCCTTCTAGACACTTGGGTTCGGCTGTGGGGCACTTATAGCTGCAGTTGTTCCCGTTCCCTGTTAGCGGGCCACAGGGGATGTTAGAAGTAAGTCTGCAGGACCAGTAGATGTATCCTCCTTACCTCTTTTTCCAGCGTGTGCTGGTAAGTCCTTTGCACTTTCCCAGCCATGCCAATTATGATGAATTCAGGCGGCTAAATATTTGTGCTCAATTTTGTTAGAAATCTTTGCTCAGAGGGAGGCTACCTGCCTCTGTCCTGACCTAATTCTGGTAACACGGGGAACTGAGGAAAGGAAGGCTTGGTTGTCGTGGTTGGCGCTGCAGTGGCAAGGAGGCTGTGTCTGCTGACTCCCGGTAGCGAGGTCTGCCTGTCTGTGGCCATGGCATTGACAGCGTGGATCAGGCCAATTTGGAAGGCAGTCTGCAGTTTGGGACCATCTGGCTGTCAGGACCATCACTGATGCAAGGCCTAGCTTGCTTTCTATCCCAGGGTCTGGTCTGTCTTCCTCCTTGGCTTGCTGTGCCTTTACTAAGCTCCTGCCTTGGGGGTGCGCGGGGGGCATGTCTGCAGGGTGTCTTGGAAGATGTTTTAGAATTGAGGAGAACGGGGGCGGGGGGGGGAACCATTGGCATTTGGCATAGTCACTCTGGGGAAGGACCATGAAGCCTGCCCACCCGCCCCGCCGGGATGAATTCAGCTCACCTGCTGCGGGGGGGCTCAGCTGTGTATCCGGGGAGAGACAGCCAGGTAGGGGTGGGGGGAGTCTGGCCGGTGTTCTCGGTTCTGCCCTCACCGGATAAAAAACAAAACTCCGTGGGAAGATCAGCCACCCTGAGCCCCACACACTCCACCCCTACTTCAATGAGAGCCTGGCCCCTCAGCAAAGAATCAGCCTTGGATCAGGGCTCTGCTGTGTTATTTTTACTGCCTTTTCCTACCATATTTGCATTTTTAAAAATAGCAGTGCTGAGTGGATCCCTTTCAGTCTGAGTCTGCTTCAGAAGGTAGGATGCATTTTGCAGAGTGTGGCTATTGATTAGCAGCTGATTCTCAGTGTTTGGTAGCCTGACCCAAAGAAGATGCAGGTGTTGTGGGTGGAGGTAAAATTGGATGTCACAAGCCACTGTGTAGATGAGGTGTCAGCTCTTCGCTGACTGAAGCTTATGTCATCTTGAAGATGATGTCATGTTTCTGTGGGCTCACAGTAGGAAAGGTGAAAACAGGGAGCAGGACCATCTGTAAGCTGAGGTCCTGGTGGCCATCTACACATCCCCTCGAGCCTGGGCGCTCTTTCTCAAATTTGGAGCTCTTACATGTGGGCAGAGCCACATTTTATGTACCAGCTTGTCCCATCCAGAAATTCAGCTCTAACAGTTAAGTTCATATGGCCGCCTTCCTGCCTGGAAGTCTTTAAGGTGGCTAAGCCTTGTCCCCCAGGTGTCCGGGGGTATATGCTGGCAGTATCTGCTTTTTGCCACCTTGGTAGCAGCCGGCCTGGGTCAGGCCCCCTGTCTCTGGTCAGTGGGGGTTTCGTGCTAAAAGCTGGCACGGAGCCTACTGGCCTAGACTAGGGTCTGGAGCACCTGGGCAGAGGTAAGTCAAAGTTGGGGCTGCATTGTTTTGATGACCTGGTGCCTGTGTGTCTGTTCAAGGGCTGAACCATGAGAATGTCAGGGATAACCGAGGTGAGGAGCCGTAATCAGTGGAACTCACTTTGTTGATGATTTTATTTTATTTTTTTAATTTTTTAAAAGATTTTATTTATTTATTCATAGACGCACAGAGAGAGGGGCAGAGACACAGGCAGAGGGAGAAGCAGGCTCCAGGCAGGGAGCCCAATGTGGGACTCGATCCTGGGTCTCCAGGATCACACCCAAGGCCGCAGGCGGTGCCAAACCACTGCGCCACCGGGGCTTCCCTGTTGATGATTTTAATACCCTGTTTTTGCATCTTGAGCCTCAGATATATATGTTTAAAGTATTTTTTTTTAAGATTTTTTTTTTTGAGAGAGAGCAGGAGATCACAAGCCAAGGGCAGAGGGAGGCGTGGACTCCCCCACTGAGCAGGGAGCCCACTATGGGACTCCATCCCAGGACCCGGGATCATGACCTGAGCTGAAGGCAGATGCTTCACTGACAGCCACCCAGGCGCCCCAGAGTCTGTTTAAAGAGTGCTGAGGGTTCTGACGAATACCTGCCTTAGAACTTAGTCCTCCTCTTGAGACCTGCTGAGGCCGCCTCTGTCTTTCCTCGTAATCTTCTGTTATTTCAACACTGCTAAATTGAATATTTAGACTTCCTCCACTCTCTTGTTATGGGTCCATTTGTTGGTTTCCACCAGTTGCCCTTCAAAAACCAACATGGTGGGGATCCCTGGGTGGCGCAGCAGTTTGGCGCCTGCCTTTGGCCCAGGGCGCGATCCTGGAGACCCGGGATCGAGTCCCACGTCGGGCTCCCGGTGCATGGAGCCTGCTTCTCCCTCTGCCTGTGTCTCTGCCTCTCTCTCTCTCTCTCTGTGTGTGTGTGTGACTATCATAAATAAATAAAAATTAAAAAAAAAAAAAACCAACATGGTAGTGTGTGTGGTCAGCCGAACACCACCTTGCAGCTGCTGATTGTAAGGCCTGGAGTCTAAAAACGGGTGTCTTGTAGTGCAAGTGAATTTTGATCTCTTGCTCTCAAGAAACGTCCTGGTTCAGGTTTGTGAAAATATGATTTCTGGCTGAGAGGTCCTTCCTGCGTGGAACCTAGAGTTGCCCAGAAGGAAAGAAGTTTCATGCCTTAATTATACAGAAAAGGTCACTGGGAGGCGTAGGTTCTATGTCTTGTGTGCTGGTGTTTTCACTACTATTCCCTGAACCCTCAGGGGCACCCTGGAGCATCATGGGGTGGGGAGGCTGTTCTGGTCCCTGAGCTGGGATGGTTCTGTGACTATCCCTGCACATTTCTTGTCTGAAATGAGAAGCCCTTCCCTTTGAGGCGGCAGTGAGGCTTGAGTGAGGTCTGTGAAGCACCTAGACATGCCTTCCTCCTCCTCCTCCTCTTCCTCCTCCTCCTCCTCTTCCTCCTCCTCTTCCTCCTCCTCTTCCTCCTCTTCCCCCTTCTCCTCTTCCTCCCCCTCCTCCTTGCACCCCTCCCTCAGGCCTGAGATGACCTGTCTGCTGGACCCTCTTTGTCCAAGCAAGGCTGTTTTCTCCTGCGTGCCAGAGCCTGGGTAGCACTAGCTGCTGCTGTTAGCGTGGCCCCTGCACACCCAGCTGAGAGCACTCTTTCCCACATGCTCTGATTCACTCTTGGTCGGATCTCTTCATCACTGTGGGTGGGTGTGTCTGCACTCATTAAAAGGAGGGTAGAATTTTGACCATGTGAACAAGAACATGGTTATTTGCATACTTTAAGATTTCCTGTGGGTTTTCTTGAGATAGCTCTCCTAGTGTACCTAAAATCTTTTCAATTTATAAAAGACTTTTTAGTAATGGCATCTAAATCAAGATGCACCCTTACATTAATTTTTGTGTCTTGTTTCAGCCTTTGTAAACACCATTTCATGTGTTTGCTTTTTCCAACTGAGCTGTAGGTTCCTCAGAAGAGAAACTGTCAGGAGGCTGGTTTAGGCTATGCCCCAGTGTGCCTGGCATGGGGCTTTCTCTGACCTGGCATGGGCCAAGGATATCTTTCCATTCAGCCTGCCCACTTGGGGGGGGGGTGTCTGTGGGGATGCGTGCTCCAGACAGGCCGCCCATGTGGTCCCTCAGCAGTGACAGCTGTGGGCAGTTGGTAGCAACCAGGCCCCCTGGAGATGTTGCAGGGAACGAGCTCAAGCCCAAAGAGCCTGGACAAGCCCAGGGCTGTCATTCCAGATGAGGCATCTCGCGCCCAGGTTGGTAAAAGGACTCTGCTCTCTGGCTGTGACAGAGAGGTGGAGGGATTCTTCCCCCAGTCTCAGTGATTCTGCTGTTTTGTTCACAAGTATTTCCAGTCCCAGCTCAGTAAACCATCCCATCCTGACATGAGTTGCTGTGGGTGAGCTTTGGGTAATTGACGTCAGGAGGGAGGGCAGTCAGGGTTTTTCAGACTTAATGACTAAACCAAGAGCCATTCCATCTGTTCCAGAGTTTCCAGGCCATTTGGTGACCAGGTGATGTGCAGTACCTCAAGATAGGTGTTTATTTCATCTGCCTTGAATTAGCAACCGTGGGTATTGGAGAAGCAAGCAGAGGTTGGTGTGGATTCAGGAGGTTATGTCTTCCACACGGGATCCCTTGTGGTTGAGAGTGGGCCTGGCCTGCCCCACTGGACTCAGAGACCGTCCCTTTGAGCTGCTTCTCTTTCCTTTTTGCCTTTAAAATGCCAATTAGAGTAGCCAGCGTTGGGTCATCTTTTCAGAATGCCCTCCTGGGGCTGGACTGGGACAGGGCCCTCCCTCCTTCTATCCTCATACCCTCTCTCTTAAGACCTTCTCTTAGGTGAAGACAAGGTGCTGTGCACATAGGTCACCTGGAACGAGAGACTGTTCAAGTATGGATTTCCAGGCCACTCCCTAGCCCTGTGGCCTGGGAGTCTGCATTTCAGGGAGCTCTGGGAAGATGGTGGAGTGCTATCAGGGGCCACTCTTTGTCAGCACAGCTCTCATCACTTGAGGGCCATGGTCTAGGCAATGCTTGCCCAATGAGGAAAAATAAGTTAACAAAACCATGGCTCTGGAGTCTTGTGGCCAGGGTGGTCTCAGGCAGTTCACCTACTTCTGCAAGCCTCCAGATTCCTCTGTGGAGTGAAAGCACGGGTGATGGTGGTGCCCCGTAGAGGTTGTGGGTTTGGAAGAGGCTGAGCACGTAGGCCTCCTGCCTATACTGTACAAGCTCACTAAAGGCCTGTCATCGTTCCCTGAGCTGACCTGACATCAGAGGATGTAAGTGGGGTGGAGGTCTAGAAGGCAGTGTTGGGCCCTGAGCCCTCTGCACCCAGACAGTGGCCTGCTGCATGCATGCTCACTCCCAGGGATGCCCGGCAGCCCCAGGACAGCAGCCTGGCCACAAGAACAGACATGAAGTCATGTTTACTGTTTACTTTTCTACTTTTTAGTTAAACTTCTTGAGGAGGGAGATTTCCTCCTAAGGCTTCCCATTTGTACCCTCCCTTCAGATCCAGAAGGCCCTGGGCTGCTTTGTGCTTTTTAAAGTCAGGTAGACAAGCCTGGGGCCGAGACTAGAGGTGCAGTGCCGGGTTCTTTCTCCATGCCTCCACCTCTTGCCACCAAATGCACAAGCCACACCCCAAACATCACGGCATCTGCAGAGACCCAGCTCTGCTGCTGAGGCTCCAGCTGGCCTGCTGCCAGGCGCAGCTCCCCAGTCCTGCCCCCTCACTTAGTAGGCAGTTGGACTGGGTCCCCTTACTCTGTCCCCTGGGGCAGGCTGTGCCTCCAGGCCATTCCAGCAAGCTGCAGCTGCATTTTCCAGGCAATGATGCAGTCATGCTGCATTGCCCAGCCCTGATTGCAGCTTTTGATCTCGGGTGTGTGATGAGAGGGGGGTCCCAGGGGATAGTGCTGCCCTGGGGGGCTGAGAGTACAGAGGCCTGGTCTATTTTCATCTGAAGCCAAGGAGGTGGTGAACATCCCTCACCTACATCTCTGATGGTTCCTATACAGCCTGGCCCTTCCCACCCTCCCCCACCTACTGTCCAGAAGTAGGAACTTTTGTCTCCCTACCCAGCTAAGCAGTACATGAACTTCTGTATAAGTTTTCACGTATTTTCATTTTGTCCCCCCGTCTAAATACAAGGCACATTCCTACAGATTTATATTCTTGTCTCATTCTCAATCTATAGGAAACACTAGAAAATTGTGGAATTAATGGACCTGAGTCTGGTTTTAGCCAAACTTCTGGTGAATGGTTTCTGTAGCACATGATTGACAGAATTTTCTAGTTAGGGACACTGACCTTTGTCTTTTCTTCCATTCTGCCCAGACGTTTCTAGCTGTCCTCTCTCTTCCCCAGGCATGTGAGGCCCTCTGGCCATTTGTGTTTTGCTGGTAAAACCTTCTCTCCTCAGGTGGGCAGCTTGCTGATTGTTGGGTTGTCAGGGGCTAGCCACATGATGGTCAACTGCTCTGAGAAAGTCCTTACCCAGCCATACTCTAGAATCACTGACCAGTCATATCCCCCGGCCCCATGTAACTGGGAACTCGGGCTTAGGAAGAAGCCAGAAGAGGAGCCTAGCTCTATCCACAGTGCCATTTCCTGCCCCTTCTGAAAGCCACCATGCTGACATCTGTAAGTGATGCCAGAGAGAGTTCGTAGTACCCGACCCCCACAGTGTCTGGGTGCAAACATACAGATCCTGGGTTTTTTGTTTGTTTGCTTGTTTTTGGCTCCAGACCAACTTCCAATGAGAAAAGAAGCCTCTCTCCCCTTGGTATAACTGGCTGAAACCCTAGGCAGAGAGAAGCAGCAGAGCTGGGTACAGAGACTGGGCAGGTAGGGTGGGGGCTCTCAGACTTCTTCGAGTGACCCACCGGAGAATGCACATTTTATGTCATGGCCGAGGACACATGTGCATTATATATTGCACCTAGAAGGGGTTTCCCCAAATGTACCTGGCCTTACTGTGTGTCATGCGTGTAGATACTTCCTTTTTCCCCCCCTAGTGTTGGCCATGACCCCCTAAATTGATTTCATAACCCACAAATGGGTCACAGCCCACAGTTTTGAAAAACACTGCTGTAGGGAGCATTCCACTCTAGGATTTCCAAAACTTTTCCAGAATTCCTCACTGTAGCATACAGATTTCCAGTCCCGCATAAGTAGCTTCTCTGCCCACCCAGTTGTATTTGCGTTGGCAGGGGGGAGAGGGAGGTTAAGGTCACTGGGCCTTCCCACTCCTCACCCATCTCTGTGCCGAGTCCTTGTAAAATTCTTTCAAAACAGTGTGCACTCCTTATTTTACATTTGTATGTTCTCCTCTAGCCCTGAATCTACAGGAAGCTCTAAAGAAATTAATTGACCTCAATTCTAGGTTTTAACAAAGTTCCTATTGAATGGTTTCTTCTGTTCTCACCCCTGTCAAAACGAGCCGGGCTGAGGGGCTTCTCAGCCTTAGGAGCATCTGTGTGTGCTCTCAGGCGTCTGCCTCCCCCCGCGGTGCTGCTGGGGTGCGGTGCTCGCCGTGGACTGGAACCCACGGACAGTGTGGCTAGGCCCTTCAAGCTTAGGGACAGACAGCGTCAGAAGTATCTGTGACTAGGGGTGGGGTGGGGGTCTGATTAGGAGTCCCTGGGGTCCCCAACCCAAGTGGAATCCCTGGTGACCTGTTTCATCCTTCTCCAATGTGTCTTGGACTCACACTCCACTCACACTGTTGGCAGGTGGCAGGGACTGTGCTTCGCAGATTGTTCCTACCCCCTTGGGAGTAGTAAGCCTTTAGAAATTTCCAGTGCTGGCCTGACCTCATATTCCTTTCAGGACTCTGTCCTTTGAGTCCTGGCTTAGGGAAACAGCCTAATTCCTACTTGTGTCGGCTGGGCCACTTTTCCCCTCCTCCCCAGGCAAAGCTGCGGGGTAGCTTGTTTTTCTTTTCTGAAGAAAGAGTCTGGTTTCCTTGCTGAGCACTTTGAGGTTTCTGAGAGGTCCTCCCGAGGCCTTGGGCCTGGCTCAGTTCAGCGATGTTTGGTGAAACCTCACCCTGAATACAAACCTGAACCTGGACCACTATAGGCTGTCCCTAGTTTTCCACTCGCTCACCAGGGCACAGTGTGGGGCTGGCGGTCAGCTTGTCCTTGTGATCTGAGGCTGTGCAGCCCCCCGTGGATGCTTGGCACGATGCTGAGCTTTTTGAGTTTGAAGCTGTTCCCAGTTGTAAGTTGAAGGTCTGGTATTGAGAACATTACTGTTTTCCTGGAAAGACAGGCTTGGTTTTCCTCCGGTGGGTCTGAAGGACGATACCCACATCTCTTCTGTTTTGGCCTTCCCCAGAGTCGGACGGTAGATGACAGTGGTCGAGTGCGTGGGTTCCAGCCTTGACACAAATACTGAGGCACCTTGAAGCCCCTCCTTTGCCTTTCATTGGGAACTTCCTGCCACTTCCCTGTCACACCGGGAGCCTGGTGCTGGTGCGGCTGATGAGGAATGAAGCCACCTGTGTTCCCCGGAGCAGGTGCTTGGCTTCCGCTGAGAAGGCCAGCCCTTAGGGCCACCCACCAAATCCTACGGATGTGATGCTCAGATCCACTTGAAAGTAGTTTCTTGTATCAGCTTCCTTTTATTTTCAACCTATTGATCAGCCTCAGTTTGTCTTTTTATATTCATGAAACAAACTTATACAGCGACTTTGGGCTCCTCCAGGTCAGTTGAGAGCAGCGTTATGAGTGAGGATTTGGATCAAGGGTTGTAGGACCTGCTTTGTTGCTGCTGTGTGGTCAGCAGTGGGCCTCGAGACTGCAGCTCAGGGGAGCAGTGTGCACCTCAGTGGGGGCAGGAGGAGGAGAGTGATCTTCCCGGTCAGAGCAGAGCTCCGTGGAGCTGGACTGGGAGTGGCATGGAAGTGCCCGGCCTCGCTGCCATGTTGCCTCTTCCCTGTGATTTTATTGCATCCCGACCACGGGAGGCACCTCATGAGCTCTGCCTTCTGAACATATCCGGGGTGATCCTTTCCCCCACCTCTCTGGTCTCAGCGCACCATTCTAGTGGCAGCCTCAGGGCTTCTTGCCTCAACGCTGCAGATACTTTGGGCTGGATCACTGTCATGGTACCAGGGCGGGGGTGGGGGTGTCCTGTGCATTATTGGATGTCTAGCAGCATCTCTACCCTCTACATTATCAGAAACTCCCTTTGGTAACGGCCAAAAATGTGTCCAGACAGTCCAAATGCAATCTGGGGGCAGAGTTGCCCCCAGTTGAGAACCACTGGGCCAGTTGGTCTCCCTACCCCTCTTTACAGCATGTTTTTGGCCCCCAGCACCTAGAGGATCCTTTTAACATTATCGCCACGCGTACAGTCTCCTCTGAGCCCTGCAGGGGTTCCATCTCAATGAGGATGGAACCTCAGGTCCTTCCTGCGGTTTTTTCTCTAAGGCCTGAATGAAGTAGTCTCATCTATGCTGCCCTCCTTGCTGGTTGTTGAACACACAGAGCACATGAATCTTTACGGCAGCCCTGATCTCTGGTCAGATGTCACCTTGGAGTGGCCTTTCCTGACCAGCCATTTAAAATAACTCACTCCTGCTTTCTCCCGTTCCCTCTCACCCCTGCCTGCACTGCCTTGTTTTTCTGTATGGCTCTTAGCACCACCTGATGTGTGTGCGCACACGCAAGTGCGTGCATTTCCTCCACTGTGCTAGAATGTAAGCTTTGTGAGAGCAGGCACTTGTCTCCCCAGCGCCTGGCACATGGGAGGTGCTCATTGTTCAGGTGAGTCACCTCCTCTGTAAAGCCTGGCTGTCCTCCAGAGCAGTGCCAGCATCCCTGTCCCTGGAGGGCAGAGGTGGTGTTGGATGCGCGTCTCTAGAGCAGGCAGGGGGAGCAAAGGATGTCCCACAGTTGTGTCCCAAAATTGTCTGAGGTAACACATGCCCCCTCCCTTTTTTAAGGATTTTATTTATTTATTCATAAGAGACACATAGAGAGGCAGAGACACAGGCAGAGGGAGAAGCAGGCTCCACGCAGGGAGCCCGATTCAGGACTCGATCTCAGGACCCTGGATCATGACCTGAGCTGAAGGCAGACACTCAACCACTGGGCCACCCAGGTGCCCTAACACATGCCCCTTTTATTTATTTATTTATTTATTTTTAATTTTTATTTGTTTATGATAGTCACAGAGAGAAAGAGAGAGAGAGAGGCAGAGACACAGGCAGAGGGAGAAGCAGGCTCCATGCACCGGGAGCCCGATGTGGGATTCGATCCCGGGTCTCCAGGACTGCGCCCTGGGCCAAAGGCAGGCGCCAAACCGCTGCGCCACCTAGGGATCCCCACATGCCCCTTTTAAAAGCCATCCATAGCCCCTTCTCACTCAGAGACACGTTAACATTTTGGTGTCGTATCTTTTTTTATTTTTCTGTTCAGAATCTTCTGACAACTACACTCTCCCTCAAGAAACGCTGAGAGTCAGCACCTCAGAGGTCGTTGAGCATTCTAGAGCCAGTAATGACAGTCATCCCCACCTCAGATCCCACCCTGGTAAATTTTTTTGTTTTGGGTTTTTGTTTTTTGTGTTTTTTTTTTTAACTGCAGTGAGGTGCACCTAACAGAAAGCCAGGGCTTTGTCTGGGGACTAGTTGAGCTCCAGAGTCATGTTTCCGTGGACAGGTGCCACGCCCTCTAGTGCTAGTCCCAGGCACCTGCTGTCTGGGCGCCGGATCCTTCCAGTCTCCTGTCCCAGAAAGGAATAGAATGTTGAATGCCTTTATGACCAGGAGAGGAATCACTGTCTTTTACCACGTGTGGACCTGCCAGAAATAGGTTTTACTCTGCTCCTCTCTCTGCAGCTCTGGGGAGGGATGAGCTTGTGTGGTTAAGAGGATGGTCTCCAGCCAGGTGCCTGAGTGCAAGTCAGGGTCCACCTGTGTGTCGCTGTGTGACTGTGAACGAGTTTCTTGTTTTCTCCCCGTTTCAGTTTATTTATCTGTCAAATGGGGATGACAGTGACAGTATGCCAAGAAAACTGAAAACCTCTTGACACGTAATAAGCACTATTTGCAGTTGGCAGAGGTGTCCCGAGCCCCTGAGTCTTCATGAGCACAGTGATGCCCTCCAGAGTGGGGATGTGGGGAGCCTTCGTGATGCAGGGAGCACAGAGAGGAAGGGGCCATTTGGAAGGGACTGTGCAGGGGAGAGGCACACAGATTGGAGAGGACTCACTTGTCTGGACGAAAGTAGTGCCCCTGTGGGTGGGGACATAGGGAGTTGGGCAGGAAAGTTGTGAAGGATGAGGGAGACCCTTGCAAGTTGTCCAAAGCCCTTCTAGACACTCTTTGCTCATTTTCTGGAATTCCCAAGGGAAGGCAAATAGCCAGAAGAGTGGCCACCACACCCCTTTCTTCTCCCTGCTGCTCCCACTCTGCTCCGCTCCTAACACTGTCAGGGCTTGGGAGAAATGTCCCTCTCCATCGTGGGATGTTGTTAGAAGAGCCTGAAGACCAAGCCTCACGGTGGAGCGGACTCTGACAAAAGACAATGCGCAGGTTGGGAGAGCCACGTCCAGAAGGCAGTGTTAGCTCATCAGCCCCAGCGCCCCCCAGCGCCTGCCTCCCCAGGAACACGGGGAACTGCGACCTGCCGGCCTCAGCACAGGTTCGCAAAGGCAGGAAGGAGAAAACATGCCCTGGCCTTGCAGTAATGCCAGCCTTCACTAGCGTGCTGTTCCTACTTAAGCCTCAGAGCGGGAGCCTCAGTGTCCCCTCTGCACCAGGGTGCTGCGAGACTGGGCAGCGTGCCATCTAAGACCGCAGTGATTCAGGATCTGTGCCTGTGCCACTCCCTTCCCTACAGCTCTGTCAGGGACCAACACAAACCCCAGGGTGGGGACACCATCTGCAGACGCAAATTGGGGCTCTTCTCAGGGATCCCTTAGCAGGCGAGGCAGCCTGCCTGAGACTGCAGGTCACACCAGGGATTGGTGTCCGCCCTGCCCCACACAGAACAGTCCCTCTCCCATTGGATTTCCTGGCACTGCAACTTTGGTTTCTATGGCAACTTGGAAAAACCTGCAATTGTGGCTTTTTGAAGTCTAAAATGGGAGCAGAGGTTTGAGATAGGGTGGGACAGCACTAAAATACCACATCCCAGACCAGAGCTTTGGGCACAGAGGGTTAGAGCATGGGAAGTTCTTGGAGTTAGAAAAGTGGCACTGTCATCCTAGCAGACCCTGAGCAGAGCTCCACGTGGCCCCTCCCCGCCTCCTGGGATCTTCGAGCAGAGGGAAGGAGAGCCTGTACACACAAGGTCTCCAGCCTGTGCCTTGCAGGACAGTGGAGTCGCATGGAGTAATCACATCTGGCATTTGCTGAGCACTTACTGTGTGCCGAGCACCCTGTGATCATCTGCTTTCGTTGCCTTATTATCTCCTCAACTGCTCCGAGATGGCTGCTCCCACCCCATTTTGTACATGTGGACGGAAGTGATTTGCCTGAGGTTTCAGAGCTGACATGGCCAAGTGTCTGGATCGTGGGCTTAGGTTCCTATGTAAGAAAATCTCTATCCCTTGTCAATGGTGGAGCCCATTGCTCCCCCCCTTCACTTTTTTTGGTTTTCTTAAAGGTTTTATTTATTTAGATCACCTCTCTACACAGCGTGGGACTTGAACTCACGACCCCAAGACCAAGAGTCACGTGTTCTTCTGACTAAGAAGTGCCTCCCCTTTAGTTTTTTGTCAAGTCCTGTCCTCGTGATAGCCGGGTTGTCTTAGCTGTCGTTACCACAATTGCAGGGATCTTGAGCCAATGCCTTCCTTTTTTTAGTGTCTCAGTTCTCTTTCCATGGCGGTCACCTTTCCACGCCCGGGGCCTGGGAGTGGGGCCAGTGTGACCTTGAGGAGTCTTAGATTGGCTGTTGTTTGAGAGACCAGCTCTTGCATCCCTGTGGTTTAGGATGCTGGAGGTGCCCCCCACAGAAGGAGGTGGGCAGTCATGGAGCCTCACCCCATACCCTGGCTTAATGAAGAACCCCAGGTTTGCAGAGCCAGCAAAGAAGACAGGCTGGCCTGGCGGAGAACCATCTTCCTCCTGGGCCATTGGTGGGGGCTCCAGGGCCTGGCACAGGGAGGGGACAGCTCTCGAGAGGCCCCAGCTGTCCTCAGAGGCGGCTGTTGCTGGGCGTTGGTGGAGGGATGGGTCAGGCTCGTAGTGCGGTTGGCTGGGCTCCAGGGCCGGCCACCCTGAGCGGCCGCAGTCCTCTGCAGCGCCGCAGATAAGGAGCGGGCCGCGGCTGGCTGCGGCTGGCCAGAAAGGATAGCCCAGATTAGAAGGTCGCGTCGGGTGATAGCGGCCTTCAGGGTGACCCACACAGCCCAGTGTCACGCTCCTCCTCCACCCCCCTGCGCGGCGCTCAGCAGCAGGGCCAGGCAGGCACTCGGAGAAAGGAGGAGGAGGATTCCGCTCCCGGCAGAGTGCTTTGCTGTACAACAGACGGCGATTGAGGCCTTTGTTGAAATGAGGCCTTCTATGATCCGCAGGCTTGTGTGGTCGCAGTTACCTCCACTTGCGGTGTTTGCCTCCGGTTGGGCCCCTCCGTCTGGGTGCGATCAGAGAGGTGTGTGGCGTTTGCTAAAGCCACACTTAGGATTTGTGCATTGGGCGGTGTATAGGCTCACACCTCAGTGAGAAATTGGAAGAAAAATGCCCCCTATACAGACGTCAGAGGCCCTTCTGTCACACCGTGTTCTCTTTCCCAGCTGAAACTAGAGGACCGCTCCGTGGTACCCCGGGACGTGGTCCGGCACATGCGATCCACTGTGAGTCTTGGTGCGGGGGTTGCCTGGGGAATTGTCTGGGCCGGGTCTGCCCTGGTGGCTGGTGCTGTGCGCCTGCTCGGGCCTGGATGCCTTCTCCTCCCCAGGACAGTCAGTGTGGCACCGTGATAGACGTCAGCATCGACTGTGCTGTCAAGCTCATCGGCACCAACTGCATCATCTATCCTGTCAACAGCAAGGACCTCCAGCACATCTGGGTGAGCAGCCCCATCCACCGCCCTCTTGGGGTGTCTCCGGCTTCTGGCCAGGCCCTCAAGGGGGCTTGTTTGTGTGTGCCTGAGTGGCGCTTCTTGCGAGGAAGCCGTTGGAATGTGAGGTCGAGCCACATCCCTGGGCCTCCAGCGTGGACTGCTGGTGTGGTTTTCACTACTTAGCTTCCTTCCTTCTCTCATACTCACTTTTGGAAAAACAAATTTCTTCCTTAATTTCTTTTTTAAATGACTTCAGACTCAGGAGAAGCTCTGAGTTCCTGCATTCCCGGCACCATTGGGCTCCTTGGCTGTGAGCCTTTCCCTCCCTTTGCCCCGTCACCTTCCTCCTCCGTTCCCCACATTTCCTTCTCGCTCCCTGCTCTTCTGTCTGAAACCCTGGAAAGCAGGCTGCAGATGGAGCACCCCGTGGGCCCTAAATACTGCAGCACGTACTTCTTCCAAACAGGAGTGCTCAGCGCCCAGTTCAGGAAGTCAGCACTGGTGCGCTGCTGTCCGATCACAGACCCTGTTCAGCTGTCCCAGCAATATCCTTTCTCCCCCTCTGATCCAGGATTCCATTCAGGAGCACACTTTCCATTTAGTTGTCAGCTCTTTGATTCCTCATCTGGAGCTGCTCCCCAGTCTTGCTTTGTCGTCCTACCCTGGTACATTCCACTGGCTGACCCCGAGCATGGACCTCTGTGACATGGCCTCCTGACCAGACTCAGGCACCTGCATCCTTGGCAGGACCGCCCAGGGCCCCCTGAGCTCTTCCTGAGCCCTGATGTCCAGTGGCCACAGCGGGGGTGTCCACTCTGACCTGTTGTGTTGGTGCTGCCACAACCTTCACACCTTGCAAGTGATCCTGTTTTGTGAGATGTTCCGGGATTGCGCCAGTAACCTGTCACTTGTGAAACCCCGATCCGCTGGCCTCTGTGAGCCACCCTCCACTCCCCCCACCCACCCACCCAGCCAGCCAGCGCTCTGATGGTCGCTGAGGGGAGCTGTACGATGCCGACGTTCCTCCTCGTGCTCAGGAGTCGGCATTCTGGGCAGTAGAGCTTCTCCTTCAGCCTCATTTATGTACTCATTTGTTTTGTACATCCGCGTGGACTCGGAGATTCCTGTCTTACCCAGTCGGTTGTAATCTGTGACTGCCATTATTTGTTTTGTAGCTGAAATTATCCCAGATTTAGCCAGTGAGAGCCCCTTCGAGCTGACATCTGTGTCCTTTTGACATACATATGCCCATCTTTTTTTTCTTTTCCTTTTTAAGCGCTTTCTTACTTTCTACCTTTCCTGCTCCAGCCCTGGAATCATTTCTCCAAAGAGCCTTGGTTCCTTTCAGAGGAGAATGATATTTTAAAAACCAAGATCTAGATGGAGGCTAGGTGTACTCATTGCTACTAGGGCCTTTCGGGACAGCACTATTGTATGGACAGACCGTGTGTGGACACGGACAGAAATGCGTGTACATACATGTAGGCACATCTGAATTTGTCAGTACCTCTTCTACATAGACATGAAGATATGTGAGTTTGTCCGCTTCCCCCTTTCTGTATGAGTGAGTCCCTTCCCTAATGGTAAGAAACTTGGTTCTTTGATATCCTCAGTGTATTAGTTATCACTTTACTTGTCCATCAACTACCCTCCACCTGCCACCTCCACAGCTCACTCCTATCCAAGAGTCCTGTGTCCATGGAGGCCCCAGGGCCTCTGCACAACTCTCGTTGCCATGAAGCAGCCCCTGCTGCCTCTTCTTTCACCTCGGGGAGGGAAGCTGGGATGCAGCATAGAACTCTTGGTGGGGAAAGCCAGTGGCCGACTGGCCCAGGCAGCCATCTGGATGCCTCATGTGTCTCGGGGCAGAGAGGAATTGGTGCCCTGCACACCAGTGTCGCCTGCATCTCTCACACCCCTGTTCCCTTGGTCTGCAGCCCTTCATGTACGGGGACTACATTGCCTATGACTGCTGGCTGGGGAAGGTGTACGACTTAAAGAACCAGATCATCCTGAAGCTATCCAACGGTGCCAGGTATACCTGGCCATACCTGGCTGCTCTGCAGGGGCCACCTGGGGAGGGGGGCCGCCCATGGGGAGGAGGGGCCAAGGATGTTTTTTCCCAGAGCCTGTGACAACATGAGCTCCAAGCACTGGGTCTGACCCTGGGCTAGTCTCCTGTTGCCCTGGCCTCATTTAGAGTGTCTGCTAGGGGTGATGCTTTATTTCAGACACCTTTTAATGGTAGTGAGCAGTCACATATGGGTTAAGGTCTTATTTGTTTTGAGGGAGTTACTTGTACCAGTGTAGAGGCCGAGCTGTGGGCAGAGGATGATTCACACCATTTTAGGGCATGCCAGCATATTGATGCCTCTCGATAACTCCTTTTGATACTGGTCAGCACCATAGCGTGTCCTGGGGCCATGCCTCCCCTGAGACTCTGTCCTTTTGCCCCGTGAACCAAACCCCTGTTCATTCACTATTTCAGGTGCTCCATGAACACAGAAGATGGCGCCAAGCTCTATGATGTCTGCCCCCATGTCAGTGACTCTGTACGTGTGCTCCACCCAGGCAGGCTTCTTGCGGGGGCAGGCTTGGGGGGACAGGGTCTCATGTTCCCTTGCCCTCTGGGCTGGCCAGGAAGGATGACCACTTAGCAAAGAGCTGGGAGCTAGCCTAGGCTAAGCAAGTGCTGCTTCTAGGCAGAGTGGTTTCCCACAGAAGGGGTAGGTATGCACCAGAAGGTCCTAAGGTCTGGGCATGGGCAGGAGTATTAGAAGGTTTCTTTGCATTGTGTTAACTGGATCTCATCCTAAAAAACATCCATTCTTTAGTATTAGAGTCTGTACACTGTCATTACGATATGTTACTTGAGAACAGTAATGTGTGACCATTTGCAAATATGGGGGGCTGGCGAGTGCATGATCAAACAGGTTTGGGGACTATTGCCCTCTAGAGTCCTTGCAGTGTCACCCTTGGCCGACAACATTGACATGGCCTGAGAGCTTGTTAGAATGAGTCAAAGGTACATTCTGGTAAGTTCTCTGGGTGATTTACATGCACTTTAGGTCTAGGAGGTGCTGCTCTGGAGCCCTAGAGTCTGTTTTAGCCTGGGGCAGTGGGGAGCATGCCACTGTGAGGTGAGGGAAGGGGTGGATGCCCAGACCACCAGCCCCTGAGGAGATGCCACTCACAAGGACTTCTTCTCTGGCCCCACACCCTGCAGGGTCTCTTCTTTGATGACTCCTACGGCTTCTACCCAGGCCAGGTGCTCATTGGCCCTGCCAAGATCTTCTCTAGCGTCCAGTGGCTGTCAGGGGTCAAGCCTGTGCTCAGTACCAAGAGCAAATTCCGAGTGGTGGTGGAAGAGGTAGGGGCTGGGCAGGGGGCCGCGTCCTCAGACTCCGTGCCCTGGAGCTGAGCTTTCGTCCACACCTTCGTCGTCTGCTCTGAGGGCTCAGCCCGGCTCCTTAGCCCTATTGATCAGAAAGGGCTTTAAATAAAGGGAAGCCAGGGTGTGGTCATGGGGTGGCGGGTGGGCAGATGTCCCCAAGACTCGCTGATTCAGAGTGAGCAAGGTGGGACGGTGGCGAGTGGCAGTTCCTTTGGGCCCTGATGGGGTGGTGATCCCTCGGACGAGGCTGTAGTTGTCATAGGTGGGGCCTGCTCTGCGGGTGCCATACTTGGGCCCATTCTCAGAAGATCTGCTTCCTGCTCTGGAGGTCAGGGCAGCTGCTTAACCAAGAGAGCTATTAAGCTGCTGACTAAGGCCCTGTCCTACCCACCATCCCCAGGTACAAGTTGTAGAGCTGAAAGTCACATGGATTACCAAGAGTTTCTGTCCAGGGGGCACGGACAGCGTCAGCCCCCCGCCCTCTGTCATTACCCAGGAAAACCTAGGCAGGTGAGTGGCTCCTGCGTGCCCACTCCAACAACCCCAGTGGCATGCCCTGAGCAAGTTTCTGGGCCAGAGTCATAGATGTGGGGGTGCCGAGATCATCCTTGACCTACTCCTCACTTCTCCCTCCCAGGGTGAAGCGTCTCGGATGCTTTGACCATGCTCAGCGGCAGCTTGGAGAGCGCTGTCTGTATGTCTTCCCAGCCAAGGTAGAGCCGGCCAAGATTGCCTGTGAATGTCCAGAAAAACACTGCGCCCAGGGGGAGGGCTCTATGGCCAAGAAGGTATGTCCTTGGGGTTGGGATCGGTGGGCATTTGAGGAACTGGCCTTGAGCTATTTCCACAGCCAGGAAGGAGAGTCTGTGCTTTAGGCCTTGGGGGGCAGCCCTGATCTCCTTTGCAGGCCACCTAGGTGTGTATAGCTGCCCCCCTCTCCCCAAGCTGCCTGGGTGTCCCTCATGCCCAGGGTGGGGCCATGGTGGTCCTGCGGCTCCACAGCCCCCGCCCTCCCTGTCCACCCTTACAGGTGAAGCGCCTGTTGAAGAAGCAGGTTGTGAGGATCATGTCCTGCTCCCCGGACACCCAATGCACTAGAGACCATTCCATGGAGGACCCAGGAAAGAAAGGAGGGGCCAAAGCCAAAAGCGAAACAGGGTCCGTCAGTCCCGAAGAGACGCCTGATGGGTCCACCAGCCCGGTGGACATGCAAGATGAGGGCTCAGAGGAAGCCCAGGACACGAGTGAGCAGCTGCCCCCCTTCCTGCTGAAGGAAGGTGGAGACGACAGGCTGCACTCAGCAGAGCAGGACGCGGATGACGAGGCTGCTGATGACACAGATGACACCAGCTCGGTGACCTCCTCTGCTAGCTCCACCACTTCCTCCCAGAGTGGCAGTGGTACAAGCAGAAAAAAGAGCATCCCTTTGTCTATCAAGAACTTAAAGCGAAAACACAAGCGGAAGAAGAATAAAATCACTCGTGACTTTAAGCCGGGGGACAGGTAAACCCAGAGGGCGCCTCTCCCTGCTGACTGGAGAAGGTCCAGCCTGGGGCTGACCCTTTGGTGCCTGCACACACAAGCATACACAGTCCACAAGCCCTCTGTGGGCTCAGAGGCACCCAGCTGAGGTGTCTCGGATTGGCCTGGATAGAAAAGAGAGGTCTGGGAGTGGGGCAGCGGGTGGCATGGTGGCACTGGCCCCAGGTCTGGCCCCTGGGATCACATTCACGAGGTCTCCCAAAGGAGACCTTTCTCCAAGGAGGTTGCAGGGCAGGGGAGGTGTAGGTGAGCACATGTGGACCGCTTTGTCTTCCTTCTCGCCCGTTTGTGTGGCCTGGCTGGCTGGTGGCACCGTGCCTGCAGGGTGGCAGTGGAGGTGGTAACCACCATGACCTCGGCAGACGTCATGTGGCAGGATGGCTCCGTGGAGTGCAACATTCGCTCCAATGACCTCTTTCCCGTGCACCACCTGGACAACAACGAATTCTGCCCTGGAGACTTCGTGGTGGACAAGCGAGGTAGTGCTGCCTCCAGAAGGCTGTCCAGCAGAGGGCCTGGACAGGGCTTAGGGGGGATGGGCCGGAGGTCTCAGGGACAGGGAGGAAACAACCCCTTAGAAGGTGACTCACTTTTTCAAGGACCGGGGCAGCCTTTTCTGGTCTCCCAGCCTAGGCAGAGGACATGTGGGTTCCGTGCCTGGCTATGGTTGAGATGTAGTGAGGGGCAGGTGGCCCCACCAGGACTCCTTACCTAGACGTTCCCTCCTCTGGTTCCGCAGTCCAGAGCTGTCCGGACCCCGCTGTCTATGGTGTGGTGCAGTCCGGGGACCATGTGGGCCGTACCTGCATGGTGAAGTGGTTCAAGCTACGGCCAAGTGGCGATGACGTGGAGGTGAGTACACGCGGTCCACACTGCTTCATGGTGGGCTAGGTGTCAGGCCCCTGGGCTCACGACGACCCATCCTATCCTCCAGCTGATTGGAGAAGAGGAAGACGTGAGTGTCTACGACATTGCTGACCACCCTGACTTCCGGTTCCGCACAACTGACATCGTCATCCGCATTGGCAATACTGAGGATGGAGCTCCTCACAAGGAGGATGAGGTAGGGCTGCCTGCCTCCTAGGCAGCATCTGCAGTCCCTCGAGGTGCCACCAGGTGGCTCCAGAAGACAAGACGTGCTGTGCTCTGGGCTCCCCAAGTGCCTCCCCAGGAGGGCAGCTGCCTGACGGCCTCCCCAAGGATTCACCCACCTTTGGGATCAGGCTTCATGTAGCTGGTCCTGAGTGCTGTGGGGGCACAGGAGAGGCTTGGGGAGGTGGCATCTGAGCTGGGCCTTGATGAGTGAGTGGGAAATTGGGGTCAAGCAGAGGAAGAGTAGGACCAAACATCCCATGGCAGGGACCCCGTTGTAAGAGTGTCAGGAAGCCCAGCGAGAGCTGACTATGAGTAGGAATGGAATCAGTAGGGGCTTGTGTGCTCGACTGCCCGTTTTGGAACCAGAGGGTCCTACGCTTAAGCTGCTCACCAAGTGTGGCCTCTGGCTGGCACCCACATCCCTTCCCTTCTTGTGGCCTCACCCTTGTCACCCATTGCTCCCTTTTGGTGGTGCTGTGGCCCTCATCCCTCGGAGAGCTGCTCCTTGACCCTGCCCCATTTACCCTGCAGCCGTCAGTTGGCCAGGTGGCCCGCGTGGATGTCAGCAGCAAGGTGGAGGTGGTGTGGGCTGACAACTCAAAGACCATCATTCTGCCCCAGGTGAGCCCTTTGCCAATGCCCAGACCACATGGCTCACAACTGTGGCAGCTGGGCTGGGAGCCTCGGCCTGTCTCCTGTCCCTGCTCAAGGAACAGGAAGACGGGCTCTCAGATCTTCCTAGTGAGGGTCTCTTCTTTTGGGAGTTTGGGTCTCAGGGAGAGCTTAAGAGGGAGGGGTTATTATATGCCAAGCTCTGGGCAGAGGGAGTTAGGAGAACAGAGGGGCAGCCCACAGCTGGCCCATAGTCTTGCCCCACCCGGAAGGTTTGCAGGTTTGCCTGCATCCCCGTCTCACTCTGCTAAAAAACATAGGTTACTTCCTATAGAAGGTAGAGCCTTCCCACCAACATTTCTAGGAACATTTCTCCAGATCAGGAAGAGAAAGGAGAAGAGCTGGCCCCAGTCCTAGCCCCAGCCCCTGCTGGTGGGTTCTGAGCAACAAAGATGTTCTCAGTATCATTTCTTTGCCCCCACTCTGTTTGAGCCAATCCTCACATCCCTTCTCCCCTCTCCTGGTCCCTTTAGGGGGTGGGGGAGGGAGTGGCTCACTCCTTCATCCGGACGACCATTCCAGGAATACGTGAACAGGATGTGACACAGGCCAGCTCTCCTCAACCTCCCCCTCCTATTGCATGTTCTCAGCTAAACCCCACAGAGGTGGCTGACCTGAATTCTCTGGGGTGGAGCTGGATTTGCCACCAGGGGTGGCCAGTATTCATAGAGGCAGAGGAGGCTGGAATGGTCCTTGGCTGCCGGTCGGGCCTTTAAGCCCCGCCGCCGGGTGTGGGGTAGGCAGAGGCACCTCCCAGAGGCCCAGGGACCACCTAGCACAGAGAGGCCCAACTGCAGAGTCCAGGATAGGAAAGGGGGAAAGGCGGAGGGGGGCCGCTGAGGCCTCAGCATAGCCTGTCACCATCAGCTCTGAGGGTCGGGGGCCGCCCCGGAGCCCTGCAGAGCCTCTCTGAACTGTGCCCATCTGCCCCCAGCACTTGTACAACATTGAGTCTGAGATTGAGGAATCAGACTATGACTCGGTGGAAGGCAGCACCAGTGGGGCATCCTCGGATGAGTGGGAGGACGACAGTGACAGCTGGGAGACGGACAACGGGCTGGTGGAGGATGAGCACCCCAAGATAGAGGAGCCCCCCATCCCACCTCCTGAGCAGCCAGCAGCCCCCGAGGAGGACAAGGGGGTGGTGATCAGTGAAGAGGCTGCCACAGCCGCCATTCAGGGGGCTGTGGCCATGGCTGCGCCCGTGGCTGGGCTGATGGAGAAGGCTGGCAAGGATGGGCCCCCAAAGAGCTTCCGGGAGTTGAAAGAGGCCATCAAGATCCTGGAGAGCCTCAAGAACATGACTGTGGAGCAGCTTCTGACAGGCTCACCCACCTCCCCCACAGTGGAGCCTGAGAAACCCACTCGGGAGAAGAAGTTTTTAGATGACATTAAGAAACTCCAGGAAAATCTCAAGAAGACTCTGGACAATGTGGCCATTGCGGAGGAGGAGAAGATGGAGGCGATGCCGGATGCTGAACGCAAGGAGGACAAACCCGAGGGGCAGTCCCCCGTGAAGGCCGAGTGGCCCAGCGAGACCCCGGTGCTCTGTCAGCAGTGTGGCGGCAAGCCTGGAGTCACCTTCACCAGTGCCAAGGGCGAGGTCTTCTCGGTGCTGGAGTTTGCGCCCTGTGAGTTCACCTTGCCTTTGCCGGTCCCCTCCCAGCTCCCAGCTGCCGCCTGAGGAAAGGAAAGCATTTCCCTGGTGTGGTCACTGGGGCGGTGGCTGGGCTCGAGGGTGTGAAGCCTGGGGGCTTATTCGCCCGCCTGGTGGGGCGCTTCCTCTAGGCCACTTCCCCCGTGTGGCAGCTGTCCTTCCAGATAGAGTTCTCGGGTCCTGTCATTAGGGATTGACCCCTCTTTTCTCTCCTCTAGCAAATCACTCTTTTAAGAAAATTGAGTTCCAGCCTCCAGAAGCCAAGAAGTTCTTCAGCACAGTACGGAAGGAGATGGCACTGCTGGCTACCTCGCTGCCCGATGGCATCATGGTCAAGACTTTTGAAGATAGGATGGCAAGTAGCCTGGCGTGGGCTTGGCGTGGGCAGGTGCAGGTGTTCTTGTGTGGGTGCTTGGCACCCAGAGGCGGCCAGCTGTGGGCTCCTGGACCTCCAGGACTGAGCAGCACCTGAGAGGCCACCCACACCCCTTATGGGGCAGGAGACAGGCTCTTTCACGTGGGGGGCACACACGTGTCTAGACCACACGGTGTGTTCTTTTCCCCCTTCTTTACAAGTTATTACCTGAGTGTTGTTCTTTTAAAAGTATCAGAACGTTGCAGAGAAGGCTGAAGTTGCCTTTGACCAATCCTCACCCAGCCCCTAGGCATCATAATTTTAGGAGTTTTGTGGGTCTCCCTACAGAAGATCTTTAAAAAGAAAAAAAAAGACCACCTTTTTTTATTTTCTATTTTCACATTCTCACACGTCAGCATAAACATTTTGTGTGATCTGTTCCACACGAGTAGCCTGTCATTGCACACATCATCCGTAGTTTGCTTTTTTGTCTCAATGGGATGATTTTTGAGACCTGTTGATGTTGATGCGTCTTGATCTAGTTCATTCTCTTTTAGCTACAGATTAGTATCCACTCACGTGGCCATGTCCCATTGCGTTTTCCATTCCTCCCTCCATGGCCCGGGCCCAGGCTTGAGTCATGCCACCGGAGGCGGTGTGAGCGCGTCCTCATTCCAGGCACAGGCATGCCCGGTCCATCTGTCACCTCATTTATTCAACACCTCCACCGGGCCCCTGCTGTGTGCCGGGCCTGGTGCGAGACACTGAACTTGAGTCTGACCTGGCCGCAGCTGCAGTCCAGCTCTGGCCAGAGGGTCAGAGAACAGAACAGGGGTGCTGTTTGCACCTGCCTGGAAACCATGGGGTGGGGCTGGGGTCACCACAGGGTCGGTGCCACTCAGGGTTCATTCATTCTTTTTTTTTCTTTCTTATATTTATTTAAATTCAATCAATATATAGCGTATTACTCGTTTCAGAGACAGAGTTCAGTGATTCATCGGTTGTGTACAACACCCAGTGCTCATTACGTCACATGCCCTCCTTAATGCCCGTCACCCAGTTACCCCATCCCCCCGCCCCTGCTGCTCAGGGTTCTTGGTGACATCTTTGCTTTTGCTTGAGTTTTAGTAAAACTTGAAAATTCCAACCTGTCTCAGCTCTGCTGAGGAGAGAACAGCACTTTTTCCAGGGCTTACTCGCAGGGACAAATGGCGCAGTGCATTATCTCAAGGCCTGCGGGGTGGCACCAGGCAGTACTCTGCCCTTGCTGTTTTTACATCACCCAGTGTCACGTGTGTTGCTGTAATAGTGGATGCCACCCCCCACCCCCGATACACAGATTTCAACTGTCTGGAGGCAGTCTCCCTAATGACTTAATGACCCGAGTTTCTTTGGTGGTCTGCCAGCTTTTCCACTGGGGTTCCAGATCCCCTGTTCCTCTGGTTCCCTAAAAGCAAGTATAGCCTTGCCACCTTGGAATGTTCTTTCATCTTCTGACTAGTTGTAATTGTTGTTGGCCTGAGGGCAGAGGGGGTCAGGGCAGGTGTTTTAAGAAATGAATCTTCAAAGTAATGACTTAATGATAAAAAAACAGTTTGGATGATTCCATTTATACCAGGAGTTAAAAGATGCCGTGTAGGCCCGCACAGAAATAGTTCCATTTAGCTTCTCCGTAGCTGGTGGCGTCTGGAATCCCAGGGCGCTGTTCTTCCTCCCCCCGATCCACACAGGTGCCGCGTGCAGCAGCCCGCACCGACCTCAGCCTTCCCTCCCTCTAGGACCTTTTCTCAGCCCTGATCAAGGGCCCCACTCGCACCCCCTACGAGGATGGCCTCTACTTGTTTGACATCCAGCTGCCCAACATCTACCCAGCCGTGCCCCCCCACTTTTGCTACCTCTCCCAGTGCAGTGGCCGCCTGAACCCCAACCTGTATGACAACGGGAAGGTGTGTGTCAGCCTCCTGGGCACCTGGATTGGAAAGGTGAGTGTAATGCCAGCACCGTCGGGGTGGGAGGACAGCCTGTCGGGAGCGGGTGTCTGGACAGAGTCGATCATGCTGTGTGCACATGTGTTTCAGGGGACGGAGAGGTGGACGAGCAAATCCAGCCTTCTCCAGGTGCTCATCTCCATCCAAGGTACGGTGTCGGGGGAGGGCTGGTGGTCGGGAGAGCTGCTGGGGGTTGCGGAGACACAGGCCTCTGTCTCCAGCTCCCACCCGTAGCTCTGGCTGCCCTCCAGGGGTCCTCAGGCCAGCCCTCATGGGCTTCCCACCCCAACGCCCACAGGTCTGATCCTGGTGAATGAACCCTACTACAATGAAGCTGGCTTCGACAGCGACCGGGGCCTGCAGGAGGGGTACGAGAACAGTCGTTGCTACAACGAGATGGCGCTCATCCGCGTGGTCCAGTCCATGACCCAGCTGGTGCGGCGGCCCCCTGAAGTCTTCGAGCAGGAAATCCGGCAGCACTTCCGTACTGGCGGCTGGCGGCTGGTGAGCCGCATCGAGTCCTGGCTGGAAACCCACGCCTTGCTGGAGAGGGCCCACGCGCTGCCCAACGGGATCCCCAAGGACAGCAGCTCCCCGGAGCCGCCTGCTGTGGCCGAGCTCTCAGACTACGGCCGAGAAGAACCTGAGGACGGAGGGCTGGCCGCTGGCGAGGCCTCCCAGGGCTCAGACTCGGAGGGCGGCGCCCAGGGCCCGGCCTCAGCTAGCAGGGACCGCACAGACCAGACTTCGGAGGCAGCGCCTGACACCCCGGTGCCACCCAGTGTCAAACCAAAGAAGCGGAGAAAGAGCTACCGGAGCTTCTTGCCTGAGAAGAGTGGCTACCCTGACATCGGCTTCCCTCTCTTCCCACTTTCTAAGGGTTTCATCAAGAGCATCCGGGGTGTCCTGACGCAGTTCCGGGCCGCTCTGCTAGAGGCAGGCATGCCTGAGAGCGCGGAGGACAAGTAGCTGCCACCCTGGAGGAAGGAATGTCACGTGGGGAGAGGCCAGCTGCTGCCCGCTCACTCCCTCCCCCGGAATCGCCCGTCTTCCCGTTTTCTCCTCTGTCCCCGATGCAAAAGCCCCTCATTGCCCTCTCCCCAAGGTGAGTTTGATGCTGAAGTGCAAGGAGTTTCTTGAGATGCTGCCGTTTCTTCCCCGAAGCAATCTTTTGACAGGCCGGTCCCCTGTGGCAAAGAGAATCTGGAACCTGCTGCTGGTCTTTCCACTTGTCACCCAGGCAGAGCGTCCTGGCACTTGCTTCCTGGCCGTGCCCATCTTGGGTCGGAGGTGCGGGGTTCCGAGGGCCTGCCTTGGGGGCTGTCTGTGGGCCCGCACAGCCCAGCAGCAGAGCGGATGTGCGTGCATGAAGCGTGGGCGGCTCCAGCGCTTCCCCCAGTCCCTTTCCACCCTCTTCAGTGCCCCTGGAGCTTCCCTGGCCCCGGGCCCCCCTGCTGCCATCACCACCAGGTCCTTCCTCGTCCCCCAGCTGGGGAGTTGTAGCTGCTGTCACCAACTCCTGGCTCCGCTCTGGACTGTGTACCACAGGACAACCCTCAGGCCTGTTGAACTTGCTCTCTAAGAGAGGTTGGGACCGGGCTGGGTTCAGGGGGACACCCGGGAGGGGTGGCAGCCCTCACAGGTGACACGGAATGAGAACCAGGGAGCTGCTGGAAAAAACAGCGGTAGGTGCCTTGCTCTGGCGTCCCAGGTGGCTGGCGGATGGCAGTGTTGGGCCGCCGCGGGGCCGCTCCCTGCCCAACCCCGCCCCAGGGCCCCAGGAGGCGGAAGCGCAGCGGAACAAGGCCAGAGCCAGTGCTCGGGCCTCTCTCACACTCTGCCCTCCCGCTATCACATGCTGAGCCTGGGAGGTGGCCCCTAGCTCGCGGAACACAGAAGGAAGGAGCCAGCCCCTACCCGCGGTCTCCTGTCGCTTACAGACTCTGCGGGCTCAATCCGGGGAGAGAGAGGTGGCCCGCGGGGGTTCTCCTCCCTCACAGAGACAGGCCCAGAGGTTTACAAGTTTTCTAAGCTTTTGATAATGTGAAGCTCCAGGTTAAGAGGATGCTGTTGAGCACATTGCAGCTATGTAATTTTTGGTGTATGTATGTAATATTTAAGGTTGAAAGAAAATAAATCTCAAAAGCAAAGATATTAACTCTTATTAGAAAAAAAAAGACAAAAAAAAAAAAAAAAAAGAAGCCAAAGCATGATGCGTCTTGTCCGCCTTAAGCCGGCTCCACACCTGTGCTGTGTCACAAGCACCCAGCGGGCAGCAGCCGCGGGGAAGGACGGGGCCGCGCCGCAGGCTGCGGCTCTTAGAGCCCTGAGTCGGTATCTCGTTTGAGAAACATCCAGAGTGACTGGTGGGGCTGTGCTTCCCAGTGCGTTGTTCATGTGGAGATGTGAATGCCTACTGCTTAAGATATCTGTATAAAGTGCTGTGTGATTAAACTTTTTTTTTTACTTGCATTTTTTTTTTTTTGTTTGGCTCATTACAATGTACAAAAAAGACAAGGTGGCACCATTAAACCTGCCTCTGCCATTCATCTGGGCTCTGTCGCCTTTCTTCCCCTCTGGGGCACCTCACACGTCCCTCCCCAGGGGAAGGCAAGACCAGTTGCCAGGAAGGTTCACGGCGGCAGTCCCCAGGCCTCTGATTGACCAGTTTGGCCAGGTCAGCACCTTCCAGCCTCTGGGGGAGCCGACATCCAAGCACCCAGCCTGGGCTTTAAGTCAAAATGATTACCAGTTTGGGGGCCTGGTGATCTGCCCCGCTCTTCTGCTTCCTTCTAACTCGTGCCCCACAGGGGCCTGGCAGTGTAGGGTAGAGGAGGCTGGGGGAGCCCTGGAGCCCCCCTGGAGGGATAGAGGACTTCTTTCCAACCGCCTGCCATTTTGACTGTTGCTCCTTGCTAATCTCCCTAATGCTCCCAAACTCCGACCTTTTCCCTCTTCACGGAGACTAGCTGGCTGTGTGGTCCTGGGTAAGACATTCTAGCTCTGAGTTTGTCTTCCACATGGGGCTGGACAGTTGGTTGAGCTCCCTGGCTTCTCCCAGGCCAAAAATGGTATAATCACTGGGGCAGGACCCTAACTCCTGCCCAAAAAGAAGCCTAGACTAGCCCTGATCCTGTGCCCACCACCAAAATGACACTTACCAGGAGTCAGGACTATGCACTGCCAATCCACTGCCCACCACTGGGCATTAAGTTCTAGAGCCCTGGCAGGAGCAAGACCCCATTCCTGCCCCAACACCCAGGATAAGACCAGGAGGCTGGGAATGTCACTTTATTTGTATTTAATTCATGGGGTTGGGCTCCCAGAAACAAAATGGGAGTGGCTTCTGTAGGCAGGGAGGCCCAACCAGCTGGGCTCCTGGCCCAGAGCCTCATGCTGGCCTTTGGTAGGCAGAGCCTGCCCTCCCAAAGCACAGCCTCTACCTTCCCACCGTCTTCAGGGGTCCTCCTCCTCCCTGGCACATGAGCTGCGGACAGGCCCTCCAGTCCTGGCGGAAGGGTGGAGAGGGTCCTGCCAGAGTTGACCAAGGAGGCTAAAGCACGGCAAGGCCCACAGTCACAAGGGCTCTTCTGGAGATGGTCCCTGGGGAGGCTTCTGGCTGGCTGGGGGCTCCATGCAGCCACTGACCATCCAGAGGTAGTCTGGGTGCACCTGGCCCTGCACAGCCTCACTGACCATCAGCTCCCCGTCCACAGCAAACACCCCCTTCCCATCCTTGGGCTCCAGGCGGAAGGCAACCACAGGCACATACACCAGGTAGGGACAGTCATACTCCATGTGCCTGCCCTTCTCCATGGCCAGGAAGAGGCGCAGCAGCATGGCCCGAGACACACCTGCCCGCACGTAGAACAGGTGCATAGTGCCAGCCCGGCATCGGCCCATGGGGGCAGCAAACATCTCGCTGCCCAGGTGTGAGTGCAGCAGGGCCAGCACCAGCACGAAGTCCTGCTCTGGTACCACCGTCCAGTGTGAGGGCACTGGCTCCTCCAGGGGTACGAGGTGCACATCTGTAGGACCCTGCTGGTTCTGCCGGTCCACAGCAGGGGAGGTGGGCACTTGGGAGACCACCCTTTCCACGGGGAGGTAGGCCAGTGTGCCCTGGTAGACACGCAGGGCCGCCAGGCGCAGGAAGGTGCCCAGAGTGAAGCGCATCTCCCCTAGACGCCGGAACTTCTCGCTCTCCAGATCCACGTCAGCAATGAAGCCCCAAGCCAGGCTAAGCACGGAGAAGAGGCGCGTCCCGGAGGCTGTCTGCAGTGACAGCAGGTTCATGGGTGCCAGCAGCCGGCGGCACAGCAGAAGCGTGCAGTTGGTCAAGAGGTCCTCATTAGTCACCTGTTCGTAGCTGCAGGGGAGAAAGGTCAGATGGTGCAGGGCAGGAGGCCTCATGCGTGCGCCTTGCTCCTCTGCCCGAGGACGTGAAGCGGGCAAAGGAACGCTGCGTCCCTAGGGCGCTGGGGGGAATGACAGATGGCACAGGAGGAGGTACCCGCTGGTCACCCAGGGAGGGCCCCAGAACTGAGGGTGGAGGCTCCAGAAGAGAGGAAATAGACGTTATGCCATATACGGGAACTTAGAAAACCTGGTGGGAGGGTGGCACTGAGGGAAAACAGGTCCACTCTGGCCCTGGGCTCTCACCCGGCATAATGGTTCAGAGAAGCTGCCAGCGCGTTACCAGAGCCGGCGGGGAGGCTGCACAGGGGCTTCCGGATGGCAGTCTCCCAGTCGGGCCGCTCCATGAGCCCGTTCACCACCTGTGGGGAGCACGGGGTGGGGGGGGGGCTCAGCCTGAGCAGCACGCCCCCCCCCCAGCCCCTCGGGGCAGGCCTCACCTCATGCATCAGCCCGTCTCCGGACATGACCACCAGCGCATCCCAGCGCCCCAGCTCCTCCCCGCGCACCAGCTCCCGAGCGTGGTTCCGCCGCTCTGCGGAGAGACAGGGTGGCCACGGGGGTCCAGGGGGGCGGGGGGGGGGCGGCTGCTCCCGCAACGCCCCGGGAGGCACTCACCAGTGAGCATCAGCGTGAAGGAGACCTCGGCCTGCGCCAGCAGGGGCTGCACGTGGCTGCGGAAGAGCTGCAGCGCCTTGCCCTTGCCTCCGCGCGGGTTTACCAGGATCAGCACGCGGCAGGGCCGGGGGAGCAGGCTGCGCGCGCCGCCCGCTGCAAAACAAGCCCCACGGGGCCGCGTCCCCAACCGGCCACTAGGGGGCCGCGGCTCACAGCGGGGGCGCCGGGGTGGAAACGCGGGCCTGAAATCCCCGGGTGATGGAGCCAACAGAGCCTGGCAGGAGGCCCCGGCGTCCTGGGGGGCCGGGGGGGGCAGGACACCCCGGTCCTCGGCTAGGGGCGGACCGGCTTCTGGCCTCGTCGGGAAAAGTGCTCCGGCTGTCCTCCGCCCCTCTCCTTCCCCGGCTGCCGCGGGCCGTTCTTCCTGGCAAGGGAGGAAGAGAACCCCGCCCCCGGCAGCCCCTGCCCCCCGGGGCCCCACGAACCTGAGTCCATAACCTCGACCCGCGGCTCGCGCTGCCGGGGCGTCCCCAGCGCTGTCGGGGAGCTGCGCGCGGCGGCGGCCCCTGCCTTCAGCTCCTTATCGGCGCTGCCCAGGCGCGCGTCGCGGTGCCGGCCGAGGGGCTCGCCCTCCCCGCCCGGAGCCGGGGCCGCGGGGGCGCCCGCGTCATCCCCTGCGGCTGCGGGATCTGAGGGAGAGGAGACAGCGCTGGCGGAGCCCCGAGCGGCCCGCGGCGGCGGGGAGCGCCCGGCTGCACCGTCGGACGGGGCGCGGGGAGCCGCGCGCTCGGGCATCGCCCGCCCCCCGCGAGGTGCAGAGAGCCGCGGTCTGGCGCCCGCGGGCGCTCCCGGCCCGGCCCGAGCCCCCCCACCCCGCAGAGCGGAGGGTCAGGCCCCGGGGGCTCCCCTCTCAGCGGCGTCGGTCCCGGCCCGACGAGGAGGCAGAGCCCCGTGGCTCCTCGCCGCCCCCGGGGCTGCCGGGGGCACAGGGGTCCCGCGGCGTAAAAATGCCAGAACGTGAGCGGACATCGCGGGGCTCGAAGCGCCCGGAGCCGCCGGGACAAGCGCCTCGCCCGCGGGAGCAGCGCGGGGGCCCGCGAGGGCTGAGCCGAGCCGAGCCGAGCCGAGCCGAGCCCCGCCGCCGCCGCCGCCTCCCCGCGCCGGGCGCAGAGCGGGCGCCCAGGGGCCGCGAGCGGCGAGGAGCCGGGCGGCGGCCCTACCCAGTCGGTCCGGTTTGCTGGGGGAGGCGCCACCTCCGTGCCCTGCAGCGGCCGAGGGCGGACTGGGCTCGGCCGGCCCCGTCTGAGCGACGACCCGAGCGCCGCAGGAGCGCTGGCTGCGCGGCCTCCCCGCCTCTGGCCTCAAACTTTTAGCTCAACTTCGCCGCCAGGCGCCGCGGCCTGGCCACACCCCGCGCTCCCCGCGCTCCCCGCGCTCGGGGGTGGAACCGGCGCCTGGCGCGGCCTGGGCCTGCCCGCCCCCAGCCTCACGGCGCCGCCTCCCGCCCGGTCAGCGCCCGCGGCCCGGCCCAGCTGCCGGAGAGAAGGCGGCGCCGCGCGGGGCGGGAGTCGGCGAGGCGCGGGGCTCAGCGTCCCGGGCGCGCAGGGGGGACGCGAACTCGCCGCGGCGCCCCGGGTCGGAGCGGCCCCTCGGCTGTCCCCGGACGCCGCCACCTCCGGCCGCGGGGTCTTCCCCCGTCGCGCGCTGCGCCCCAGCCCACTGGGACCCGAGGCCCAGACCCCTCGGGGCCCCCCGCCCCCCGCCCCGCGCCCCGCGCCCCGCGCCCAGGCGACTCTCTGCCGCCTGCTTTGGCTCCTGGCGGGCAGCCTCGCCGCGCAGCCCCCGGAGCCCGGGGCAGCCGGGCGTCCATCCACCCGCCCGCGTGGGGCGTAGGCGGCCGCGGACCGGAGGAGGGGGCCTGGTCGAGACCCATAAAAGTTGGATCTTTCCCCAGAGGAAACCGAGAGGCTACCCCGCAGCGGGCGACCCAGGCCCGCGCCCCTCACCCGCGGGAGGGGACCCGGCGTTGTAACCTAGGTCTGGGGGGCCCGGTCGGGATCCGAGGGCCACACACGGGGCAGCGGCCCCGCCGCCTCCTCTGGCTCGGCGGGAGGATGCGAGCGCCCCGGGAGTCCTCGCTTCGACGGAGGCAAACGGAGATGCGTGTGTGTCCGTGTGCGCGCGCGCGTGTGATATACGTGTCGTGGGCAAGGGTCTGACCTGAACGTGTCCGCCACCAACGAGTTAAGTCCCTGGGGGGTTGTTTGCGGAGACCCGGAGGAGGACGTCGCCACGGCCGACTAGGCGCCCTGACCAGGTGCGGCCAAAGTTAGGGGAGGCCTCACCCGGGTCGGGCCAGGCGGCCGCGGGCTCTCGCGCCCACACCTGCAGCCACCGCCCCCCCCGCCTCGCTCTCCCCAGCGCCCCCGAGGATCGGGAACAGGCAGGTCCCGCGGCGCCGTCCCTCGGGCACGCCTCCGTGGGGTCCCTTCCGGGGGACGCGGGCAGCCCGGCCCCGTTTCCCAGCACCTGGGGGGCGGCGCCCGAGGTCCCCCGCGGGGAGGGACGCGCGGGCCCGGGGCCCCGCGGCTCGGCGCGCGTCGCAGCGGTGCGCGCCCCCGCCTGGCGCGGCCCCCGGGAGGCCCCGGCCGGTCCCGAGCGCCCCGAGCCCGTTCCGGGAAGGTGACTCAGCGACGCGCCCCGGGCTCGAGAAACTCCGCAGGACTAAGAACCGGGGGGAAGGAGCCGGGGCGTCCTGCCCTCCCGCCGCGCCGCAGCCGCAGCCGCGGCCCCGGACCTCCGGACCCCCAACCCCCACTCCCCGGGAACCCGAACCCGGGGGACCGCTGCGCTGCAGCCGCAGTGCCGTGGTCACGCGACGCGGGGACGAGCGGCGGCGGCGGCGGAGGAGGAGGAGGAGGAGGAGGAGGAGGAGGAGGAAGAGGCGGCGGCTCGGTGCGGGAGCCAGAGGGCCAGGGACAGCCCGCCAACCCCTCCTCCCCCGCCTCGTCCTCCTCCCCTCCCCTCCCCTCCCCATGTCCCCTCCAGTGAAGCCTACGGTCGAAGCCTGGATTAGGCGCCGCGAAAACGCGGGGCTCGGGCGGGTGCTCCCCGAGATCGCAGCCTGGGAGCGAGGTGCCTGCGGAGGCCAGGGCAGCCTCCCCCTCTCCCCCGCTCGGGAGGGCACTTCATTCAGGCCTGAGGAGCCGCTGCGTTAAACCTTGGAACCTGGTGGAAACTGAGGCACAGGGAAGGGAAGACCTGGCGGTGCAGGAGTCCGTGGTGAGAAAGCTCGCCCGCTGCAGGGTCCCTCTCTTCCTCCCGAGCGCCCCAGGCTGGAGCCCCCGGGGTGGCAGGGCCGGGCGGGGGCGGGGTGACCAGAACCCCGGCGGGCGAGGGGCGGGGAGGCGGGGGCGGGGGGTGAGGGGGGCCTGCTGGGTTCTTGCTCCGGCCTCCGGGGGCTCAGTGGGAGGGAGGTTGGGGGGCAGAGCCCTCTGGCCCCGGTTCCAGTCCGCACAATGGTTCCTCTGTCCTCCCGGCCGCCTCTTGCCCTGCCCCCCTCACCTCCACGGTCTCTGCTCTGCCCCCCTCATTCTTGTCATTAACCGCCCGGTTCCGCTCTCTCCAGGCCCGCGCTGACCTCCAGCCTGTCTCTAAAGTACCGCATCTGCCTCCAGAAACTGGCCCATCAGCATCCCGGCCAGGGGAAACAGGATGGGCCAAAAACAAGATGCTGTGGCCCTTTGACAGTTGGGGGAACCCAAACCCTGGGAAGTGAAGGTTCTTGCAAATGCTTAGCACCAGTTCCCAGCAGAGCTGAGAAGCAAACGCAGGAGTCCTGCCCCAGCCTGGAAGACTGAGGCCACCCCAGGCTTCTCGCACATGTTTGAGTATCCGCCGACCTGGTAGGTCGCTTGCCACAGAGCTGCCCCAACGTCCGGGCTGTGCAGGGTGTCCCAGAGAAAAGAGAAAACACCTTAAAGCCCTCTCCAGACTTCCTCTCCCAAGTCCTGATTCAGCAGGGCCCACCACGCCGTGAGGCCCACCATGAGCCTGGCTTCAGGCTCGATCCCACCTGATTGCCACTCAGGCTCACAGGTGAAAGAGACTGGTTTTCCCAGCCCCCCTTCCTCCTCGTGGGGAGCCCCCCGCCACCAGGGAGACACACCTGAGAGCCCCTTCTCTCCTGCTTCAGAGAAAGAAAGCAGGAATTGACTGGGCCTGGCTCCAGCTTTCTGGAAAATTGGAGCCAAGGCCGCCAGATGGCAAATGACTTGCTTTTATTAGGATAGGATTCCCGCCACCTCACCGGTCCCTGAAGCAGTCGTCCCAGGAGGTTTCAGCTCCCAAGCTGAATTGCAGAGCCTCCAGGCCTCCTTTGACCTTGAGTCCTTGCTGCCAGGGAGGCTGCAGGAGCAGGGAAGGGAGGTGTCCAGCCCTCCAAACTCTTCCTAAGACTTGTGTTCTCGGACAGCCCCCAGATGTGGCTTTCCCTTCTGAGAGGTTCCTAGATGCTGGTGACAGTGTCAGGTATTGGGGGGGACGGGGTGTGCCGCACACGTGGTGATCCAGGAGGGCAGACTGGTCACGCAGGATTCTTGGCTGCACGCAGGGAGTGATCAGAGTTTCTGTTTCTGCTGTGGCTCATCCACTCTGGGCGTGTGGTGAGCCTAGCTCCACGCTCTGCGTGACCTCCTCGTCCTCGTGGGATTCCTTGCTGAGGCTGGGAGCACAGGGCTTGTCTGGGCTCCGCCTTCCACCCTCACCTGCAGGCTGATGGGGTACTTAGCCTCCAGAGCCCCCTGCCGGGCCCGCCCACTCGGCTCATTTCCACTCCTTGCCCAGCATCTGAAAGCTATTCTGGTAGTTTCTTGGGGTCATTGTAACAAAGTGCCACCAACTGGGTGGCCTCCCAGAAATCCACTGTCTCTCGGACCTGGAGGCCCAAGTCTGAGATCAGATTGTCAGGGTTCCTTCCGGGGCTGTGCGGGAGGATCTGTCCCAGGCCTCCCTCCTAGCTCGGGCGGGCTGCTGGCAAGCTGCTGTTGCTTGGCTGGGCGATGCATCACTGCATCTCTGCCTTCGTCTGCACGTGGCCTTCTTCCCGAGAAAGATTTGGCTGCTTCGGTTCCTTGTTCCTTAGGGTCTGCGTGATCTCCGGTGGGCGTGTTGTTTTTCAAATGCAAATTGCTCTGGGAGGAAAAAACCAACGGGTCATTAGGACTCTAGTGGGAATTAACGTATTACAATTCTTTTAGCATTTAACCTTTTCTTTTTTTTTAATTTTTAAAGATGTATTTATTACACAGAGACAGAGAGGCAGAGACACAGGCAGAGGGTGAAGCAGGCTCCATGGAGAGAGCCCGACGTGGGACTCGATCCCGGGTCCCCAGGATCATGCCCTGGGCTGAAGGCAGGCGCTAAACCGCTGAGCCACCCGGGCTGCCCGATTTCACCTTTTCAATCAGAGAAAGTGCAAATGCGAGGTGTCCTGAAAAAGGGACGTGTTCCTGCAGATGTGGGAGGAAGGAGGATGTCTGGAAGCCAGAACTACCCTCCTCCTCACGTTGTCAAGGTGAGATCTGTTGGGAGGGGTTGTTTACATCTGCCCTGGCTGCCACACTTCCTTGCACGCCCAGGCTTGCACACCGCTCCCTCAACTTTCAGATCTCACCGCGCATCTTGATTTATGGCATCTTTGGCTTCCCGAGGAGTTGCGTTTGTTTTTCAGCCCTTGGAAGAACAAAGCTGAGGTTTGTGTTAGTGTAGGGATGCTCAGATTTGTTCTTTTACAAGCTCCAGAGGTCAGAATGGATCAGCAGGGCTGCAGGCTGCGTTGCCCCGCCTGTTCCACCTCCAGCGGCCACCTGCATTGTCTGGCTCAGGACCCTTCCTTCATTCCAAAGTCAGCGCAGGACTTCAGATCTCTGACCTTTACTTCTGTTGTCACGCCTCCGACTGATTTTCCAGCCTCCCTCTTCCTCGTAGGAACCTTGTGATTGCCTTGGCCCCACCCAGATCATCCAGGATAATCTCACCCTTCTAGAGCCTTAATGTGAAGTTTCTGAAGCATCCGCACGTCCCTTTTACCATATAAGGTAATCCATTCACTGGTACCAAGGATGAGGACCTGGACCTTTGGGGGGCTGTTACTCTGGCAACCACGGATGGGTAGGGAAAGTCTGGGAACTGTGTCCTTACTTGGCTACCGAACTTTCTGACATTCCCCGCTTTCCCCAGCGCTGCCAAGTAAACACAAACCAGGAGCTTGCTTTCCCCCCAAATAAGTGGCTATCTTGTGGGAGTAAAAACATTTTTGCTGGCGTAACACGTGATTCTGTGGACTTCATGGGTAGCGGTCCCAACAAAGAAAACTGGTTTCCAATTTTGAAAACTACCTGAGAGAGAGAAATTGGCATCTGGGCTAAACATAGTAATTCCAGGGTTTCAGAACCCCAACTTTTCACCTGAGGGAGGGCTGGCAAGCAGACCAACCCATCCCCTTTCGGCCTGTTAGGATTCCCCACTCAGCTTTGCAGGAAGCGTTTGCCACAGGGCGCGGGCCCCCTGGGTACCAAAAGGAAGTGTGTCACCCTCTCAGCTCCTATCACGTGATCTGGCAATCCAGCTGCTTCTGCGGCTCTGTGGTAAAGCTAAACCGGACCAGCCACACAGAAAATCATGGCCAGGAATATTCCACAGGCTCTCACTGACATCAGCTCCGGTTTGGGCCTGAGGCCGCCTCTGGCCTAGTCTCCAGTGACCAACCCCACATCCTGGATACTTGGGAGGCAAGAGATTGTCCCTTTCTGCGGCTGCAGCCAGCCCTCCACCCCACCCAACTATGGCACTTGCTCATCTCTGCTGGTTTGGAGACCGCAGACACCTGGTAAAAGACTTCACCCAAGGGAAGAAAAGCCGCATCAAACTGCCTTAGGCAGGTCCCCAAAGGGAACTGGGAATCAGGAAGAGGGACCTGGCACCTCTGCCATTGGGGAGCAGGAAAGCAGAGCAGGCCAAGGGGATGGGTGTGTATACGGTTTTCCTGGGGCTTTTTGTTGTGCAATGTTTTCCACTTTCACTTCTCTCGAAAGCTAAGATGTGTCCTTGGGTTGTTCCCAAAGCAAACAGACAGGGGGCTGGACACGGCCCCAGGCTGGACACTGCATTGGCGCTGGTCTAGGGCCTTTCCTCCTACCTGAGGCCAGACCCCTTCTGCCAAGGGAAGGTGAGGGGCCCTCTCACCCCGACCCAAAGAAACCCAGAGAAGCCGGTGCTGCCTGGCCTCTGGGGATGCCTGCCGGAGGCACCCCACTGACCCCTGGTGGTCACCTGGGGGATGCGTCCTCTCCTCTTCCATCCACACCTTCCGCATCCGTGCCATTTGGGGGGTGGTTTAGATTGGGGTCAAAAGAAGGCCGCTGGATGCCCTACTTCGCCCTACTTGCTGCACAAAGACTCGGATGCTGGAGTGGGGCTTGCCCACCCCTGCTGCTCATTATCCACATCCTGAAAATAGAACTACCCCTTCCCTGGAGGCTTGCCTCTTGAAGGTCAAACCCTTTGATTCTTTCCAGACACAACCCTGGTAACCTAAGCCACGATTATACAGGATGGGCCGGGACCGCTGGGGCCAAGGAGGGGACTTGGGGGCAAGGGACGCTGTAACCTGATTGCACACGTGTGTGCCCCTAAGCCTTTGTGCATCAAGGGGAGTGACGTGCTGATCCGACGGGAGAGCCGTTTCCAAAAGCAGAATTCCTTGTTCTCGCTGCTCACAGCCCCAAAGTCCTGGCCATGGCCACGTGACTGGCATCTTGAGAATGAATTAAGATGTCATTTCTCCTTCAAGGCATCCTCAGATGATCCTGGCAGGCTTCTCTGAAACTCACTTTTGAAACGGAATGGGGAACCAAGTGATTGCCTGTCAACGCTTACAGAGGAATTAGTTAGTGAATTTTTTTTTAATTTTTTATTTATTTATGATAGTCACAGAGAGAGAAAGAGAGAGAGAGAGAGGCAGAGACACAGGCAGAGGGAGAAGCAGGCTCCATGCACCGGGAGCCCGACGTGGGACTCGATCCTGGGTCTCCAGGATCGCGCCCTGGGCCAAAGGCAGGTGCCAAACCGCTGCGCCACCCAGGGATCCCCATGAATTTTTTTTTTAAAGCAAACCAAAAGGGAAAGGCCCCGGCCAGGGCTCCTGAGCAGCGAGGAGCTGATAGGTGGCTACAGAGCACCTCTTTTCTCTTGTCTTCTTGTCTCCTTCCTAGAACTGCAGTCATCACATGAAGTCCTCAAGACGTGCCTGTGGGCCGACCTCTCCTGACCGCAGGGCCCCAGCAGGTGCAGCGGAACGGCCAGGAGAGGGAGCCGCACCTGGGTGCCAGGTGGCCGCTGTGCCGCTGCGGAGAGCCCGGAAGGGCACGTCCGACGCCTCACGTCCTCCTGGCTGGGCAGGCCGGGTCCCGGGAGAGAGGGACAGATGGCCCCGGTGCAGAGTTAAAAGGGCACATACATCAGTCTTCCTGACTCGGAGGGCCTAGGAAAATCCATGGCATTAGAACTCGGCATTTGCAAACAAGCACAAAGATCCTCAGATTTTAGGCTGAGTTCCAGGGCCATGTGACAAGTATCTGTGACTACTCGGTTCTCAGATTGAGAGCTTTGAGCACTCAAGGAAGGGAAACAATATCTGCAAAATGCGAGTAACGTGGGATCGGGTCTGCCTCCTTCAGCTCTTGGCAGGCACGGGTGATATTCCCCAGGGGAGAGGCATGTTACGTCCTCAGGGCTGCATCTCGTACTCCCATCGGCAGCCACAGCAAAGCCCAAGACCTCGAGGGCCATGTCCCTGCAGTCTCGGGCATTTCTGAAATGCTGGAGCCCTGAGTGGAAGGGTGGGGGTGGCTAATTCTAATTCTAGACCAAGACTCACATATGTTGCAAGCTTTCAATAAACATTAGCAGGTCAACCATGAAAAAAAGGACCTAACAGAAGTAGAAAGCAAAGCTAGCATTACCCACCAGCCCTTGAGAAAAATATATTTTAAAGTGAGGTTCCTGGGGCGCCTGGGTAGCTCAGTGGTTGAGCGTCTGCCTTTGGCTCAGGGCGTGATCCTGGGGTCCTGGGATCGAGTCCCGCATCGGGCTCCCCGAAGGGCACCTGCTTCTCCCTCTGCCTGTGTCTCTGCCTCTGTCTGTGTGTCTCTCATGAAAAAATAAAATAAAATAAAATAAAATAAAATAAAATAAAATAAAATGAGGAAGAAACACAGGTGTGGGATGAGGGACTGCCCCAGGTGCCGCTCACTCCACTCACACACACTCTCTCGTGTGTGTGCACCTTTTCTCAAATAAATAAATCTAGAAGAAAGAAAGAAAGAAAGAAAGAAAGAAAGAAAGAAAGAAAGAAAGAAAGAAAGAAAGAAGAAAGAAAGAAAGAAAAGAAGAAAAGAAAAGAAAAGAAAAGAAAGAAGAAAGAAAAGAAAAGAAAAGAAAGAAGAAAGAAAAGAAGAAAAGAAAAGAAAAGAAAAGAAAAGAAAAGAAAAGGACGAGAAGAGAAAAGGAAAGGAAAGAAAAAGACCAGGAGATGGGATGTGGGACGCCTGGGTGGCTCAGTGTCAGCGCCTGCCTTCGGCCCAGGGCATGATCCTGGAGTCCCGGGATCGAGTCCCACATCAGGCTCCCTGCATGGGGCCTGCTTCTCCCTTTGCCTGTGTCTCTGTCTCTCTCTCTCTCTTTGTCTCTCATGAGTAAATAAGCAAAATATTTTAAAAAATAAAATGAGGCTCTTTGGAGCCCCCCAGGTGGCTCAGTTAAGAGTCCAACTCTTGATTTCAGCTGGAGTCATGATCTCAGGGTTGTGAGCTAGAGCACCACATGGGGCACTCAGCAGGGAGTCTGCTTGTCCTTTTCCCTCTGCTCTTCCCCTTACTCGTGCCCAGGATCTCTCTCTCTCATAAATAAATATAATATTTTTTCTTAAAAAAAAAGTATTACATGAAAAAAAGCCAAGAACAAAGGCCATCTATTTATTTATTGTGTGATTCCATTTATTTGAAATATCTAGAATGGGCAAATCTGAATTTTAAGTAGGCTTCACATCCAATGTGGAGCTTGAACTCACAACCCTGAGATCAAGAGTTGCATGTTCTATCAGCTGAGTCAGCCAGGCGCTCCCCAGAATGGGCAGATCTGTAGAGAAAGCAGATTGGTGGTCGCTAGGTGCTGGGGTAAGGACATGAGTACTTGCTTAGTGGTTGTGGGTTTTATTTTGGGGGTGATGGAGATGTTTTGGAACTAGGTGGACGTGGTGGTTGTACAACACTATGAACGCACTAAATGGGACTGAATTGTCCATTTTGTGTTCTGTGCATTTCACCTTAAGTTTTTTTTAAAATCTAATTTTATTTTATTTAAATTCAATTGATTAACATATAGTGCATTATTAGTTCCAGAGCTAGAGTTCAGTGATTCATCAGTTGCATACAACACTCAATGCTCATCACATCACATGGCCTCCTTGATCCCTGTCACCCAGTTACCCCATCCCCCATCCCCCTCCCCTCCAGTAACCCTCAATTTGTTTCCTATGGTAAAGAATCTCTTATTGTTCTCCCTCTATGATTGATTATTTTTCTCTCCCTTCCCCTATGATCCTCTGTTTTGTTTCTTAAATTCCACATATGGGTGAAATCATATCTTTCTCTAATTGACTTATTCTGCTTAGCATAATGCTCTCTAGTTCCATCCACATTGTTGCAAATGATAAGGTTTCATTTTTTTGTTGATTAATATTCCATTGTATACATATGCCACATCTTTATTCATCTGTCGATGGACATCTGGGCTCTTTCCATAGTTTGGCTATTGTGGACATTGCTGCTATAAACACTGGGATGCAGGTGCCCCTCACCTCAAGTTTTTTTTTTTTTTTAAATAAAGGACTTGAAGGAAAGGGTGGTGCCTTGGGATTATTCTTTTGTGATGCACAAAACCATTCTGAAATTCTGACTTGGGAGGTGTTAAAACACTACCCAAGGTACTTGTTAGAGATGGCTGAGGCGCGCTTTTTTTCAGGCCGGTTGTGATAGGTATAGGGACCTCCACGGTGGGGTCTGGGGGTGGGGGCAGTGGGAGGCAGAGAGGCGCCTCAACTCCAAACACAAGGAAAAGTGGGAATTCATAGCCAAAGAGCTGGCGGGGGCCGGTGGATGGAAATTCCTAAAAGGAAACAGGAGTAAGGCAACATTCTGGCTCAGCCCACCTAGCCCACCTTGCCAAGGCAGCCAGTCATCAGACATCACCTGGGGGTGGTGCAGGTGAGCGACCTGAACAGACTTGGAAGGTGATCAGATGTGGAGGGTGGGGCATTCTGGCAAAACTGACCAAGCGGGATTCTTGCTAGAACTGGACCGTGCGGAGGAAGGCTCGAGGGGAGCCCAGGGTGGGAGGCTCAGATGAGCCATTGAGACCAGGTCAGGGAGAAAGTGTGATCCCGCTGTCCTCTCCAGCCAGTCCCTCCCTGGCACCGAGTCATTGGAATCCAGTACTTTGGCCTCACGTAACTGCCAGGGGCAGCCTCCCTCTGCTTACCAGGATGAGGGGTGCAGCCAGCACGCAGGTGGCATTAGTGGGAGGGACCTTAGCTCCTGTAAAATACAGTGCCACCTGCGGGGGCCCTAAGGGCTGATCTTCGGCTAACCCTCGCTCCTTTTTTCCTTTTACTTCTCTGTGTTTTTCCCAGTAGGTCTGCAACACGTGGGCTGGGTTCCTTATCGAAGTCTAAATACCTACAGAAAAGCGCACAGATCATAAACTATGAATTTATGAGCCAACGCGCCCATATTAATAAAAACAAAAACATCCTAGAAACTCCTTGTGCCCCCTTCCAACCCTGCTCCTTCTCCATCACACCCCGCCCCCCGCAAGGATAACCACGTATGTGATATGTTTTTATATTTGGGGAAAAATACTTAAAATTTAACCTAATCTGATTTGACATTAGAGATGGGGGAAAAATTTCTTTAAGTAGGCTCCACCTCCAACATGGGGCTTGAACTCACGACCCCAAGATCAAGAATCCCAAACTCTACTGATGGAGCCAGCCAGGTGCCCCTAGAAATGGAAAACTTTTGAGTCCAGTCTTTCTTATCTGCAAGGGCTTTACCAGCTGGCCCAGATGTGGTAAGTGCTGAGAGGGTTCTAAACTGGGTTTGGCCTCGGGATGTTCCTAATGGAAAGCAGAGAGGAGGCAAAAGACGGTAGTTACCAGCTCTGCTGATGGCCGGAGCTAATTCCAGGGTCACTTAGCACTGAGGCTCCCAAACAAGGCAGCACATTGGATCCCCCTGGGGATCTCCTAATGCGCAAATTTGGGAACCGATGACTCAGCATAAGAGGGGGGATCAGTAGCCTGTTTTCCAAGCAGGTTGGCAAACTCAAAGAACTTTCTGTAAATGCCACAGAAAACTTCTTGAAGGGCATCATGAATCATCACGGTCCCAGTGACTACTTCACGTTTGGGACTGAATCAGGCATAGTACAGACGTGATGCATACCATCACAGCCTCTCCCCACATCCTCCCAGACGCTGGGGTGGAAATGTGGGACTGGTGACGAAGCTGGCTGCCACCCAGGCTCCATGAGAAGGGGACAGGGGGGCTCTGGAGCTATTACAGTCGCTCCCACTAGGTGGTGTCGAAGCAGGAGCGCTCGTGAATAAAAAGTTCAATTAAATCTTATTTCCCTGTTGAATGGCAATACAATTTTATAAATGCTTTTTCTTAATGTCTAATTGGTATTTAATCACCAGGGGACTCTATCCTCCCATGTGTGTCAGTGAGAGATAAAGTTGCCTTCCCACCAGGACTTAAGAACTTGACCCTGGTCAAGGGTCCGAAGCCTCAGATGCTTAGCTCTGAATTTCCCAGCCCCTTCCACCTGGCCACGTTGTACTTGCTGCCATCAGTTAGTTTTCTAACAGCCTGACCATGTTTGTATAATGAGTGTTTTGGGGGCACCTGGGTGGCTCAGTGGGTGAAGCATCTGCCTTCAGCTCAGGTCATGATCCTGGGGTCCTAGGATCAGGCCCTGAACTGGGCTCCTTGCTCAGCAGGGAGTCTGCTTCTCCCTCTCCCTCTGCTCCTCTCTCTCTCTTTTTCACACACACACACACACTCTCTCTCTCTCTCTCAAATAAATAAATAAATAAATAAATAAATAAATAAATAAATAAATAAATAAATCTTAAAAAAATATATATATATAATGACTGCCTTGGAATAGCAATTTGAAATTTATGGAGGATTAGAGAGGAGAGAGCAACTGTCAGGTGAGGAAGGGAGGTGCTGAAATGCTCTCATGCTTACAAGTTGGAACGAGGCATAAGTTGGAACTTGAACTTGTGTTGGCGTTTGACTTGTAGCTCTCCAGCAGCCAAGCTATCCCTGGTGTGAACCCTTCCTGGGCAATCACTAGAAAGACAATTAATTTTTCATCCAAGAGAGGAGCATATGTGTCTGAAAGCCCTGCCTCCCTGGGGAAGTGTTCCAGTTATCTGTGTCTGAATAATAAATCACCCAAAAACATAGTGGCTTGAAGCAATAATTTATTGGGTTCACTGTAGGTTGATGAAGCTCAGATGGGTGATTCTCACTTGGGGAGTCGTGTGGTTATGGGGGCAGTGGGCTAAATATCCGAGATGGCTGTCTCATGTGGTGACATTTGTGGCTGGCTGTCAGGGGGCCGGCAGCCGGGCCTACGGGCCAGAACAGCTCCCTGTGGTCTCTCCATGCATCGTGGCAGCTGGGTTACAACAGGAAATGTCTCAAGAGCAATCATTCCCAAGAGATCCAGGCAGAAACTACGAGGCTTCTCATGCCCCCACCTCAGAAGTCCCAAAACCTCCCTTGTACCACATTTACTGCTCGAGTAAATCATTAAGTCCTGCCCAGATTCCAGGGGTGGGGATTAGGGCCCCTGCCGCATGGCATGAGGCATGAGCTCACAGAGAGAGAAGGAATTGATGGTGCCCATCTGGGCGGGTGTCGGTTACTTATTTCAGGAAGTAAGAATTGGTGCAACTTTATTTTTTTTAAGAATTTATTTATTAAAAAAAAAAAACAAAAAAAGAATTTATTTATTTATTTGACAGAGAGAGAGAGAGAGAGAGAGAGTGAGAGGTGGGGCTAGGGTCAGAGGGAGAAGCAGACTCACTGCTAAAACGGGGAACCCTGACTCGGGGCTCGATCAGAGGACCCTGGGATCATGACCTGAGCCAAAGGCAGATGTCTAACTGACGGAGCCCCCCAGGGTCCCCGGAGTTGGTGCAACTTTAGAGAACTGCTTTGCCCTTCAGGAAACTGGTATGTAACTTAAGAATAGACTCCTTCAGGGCACCTGGCTGGTCCTGTCAGTGGAGCATGGGACTCTTGATCTTGGGGTTGTAAGTTCAAGCCCCACGTTGGGTGTAGAGATTACTTAGAACTAAAAATCCTTAAAAGGGGGCACCTGGCTGGCTCAGTCGGTGAAGCATCTGCCTTCAGCTCAGGTTGTGATCCCAGGGTCCTGGGATCGAGTCCCACATCAGGCTCCCTACTCAACAGGGAGCCTGCTTCTCCCTCTCCCTCTACCCCTCCCCCTGCTTGTGCTCTCTCTCTCTCTCTCTCTCAAATAAATAAATTAAATCTTTAAGAAAAAAAACTCTTAAAAAAAAGAGAGAGACTAGATCCTTCAAATACATTTTCAGGAACCCCAACCCTTGTTAATCAAGGCCCCGGCTTCCTTGATCTTGGCGCTTTAACTGAAACCAGCTGTCTCTACATGACATTTATCCTTAAGCCCCTCTCTCTGCTGGAGGCCGCTGACTTTCCACTTCCTTCTTAATACAAGTGGTTAGCATTGATCAAGCTCTTGTATTTTGTGCCAGGAAGTGTGTGCTTTCACTAAGGAGCCACTTTCACTAAGGAAATGTGTCTTGTTGACCTGTACATGAGCAAAAGGTCTTATTTTTTCTAATAGCTACTACCCACCGTGCTCTGTCAAAATCCCCTTTCTCCCTGGGCAGAAAGCGCCCCCTGAAGGCCCTCAGTCTCCCTTCTAAACATTTTTGGTTGTTAACCCAGCCCCACTTTGGTGTTTAAGACTTGTTCTTTTAAAAATCCAAACTTGGGGGGACGCCTGGGTGGCTCAGCGGTTGAGCGTCTGCCTTTGGCTCAGGGTGTGATCCCAGGATCCCAGGACCAAGTCCCACATCGGGTTCGCTGCAAGCAGCCTGCTTCTCCCTCTGCCTGTGTCTCTGCGTCTCTCTGTGTCTCTCATGGATAAATAAATAAACTCTTAAAAAAAAAAAAAAGTCAAGCTTTTCTCAATTACCTCCATCCTTCCCCTAGGCAGGCCACACCTGAGGCCCCAGTGTGAAGAAGCGGGGACATGTATGTCTCTAATACCGCTGCGTCCCCCTCTTCTGTGCTTACTTGTGTGAGCTTGAGGCAGAGAGGAGAGAGATGGAAACCAGGTATGTGCCCTCCGGTGACTGGCCGGTGGCTGCGATGTGGTTGTTTTGGGCTCTGGGCCTTCACTGTTGATCTAGCACATTCTCTTAGAGCAGGGTTCCCCATCCTCAGCGCTATTGACATTTTGGGGGCTGGATCATTCTTTGCCATGGGGGCCTGGCCTGTGCACAGTTTAGCAATATCCCTGTACCCTAGAAGCCAGTAGCTCCTCCCAGCTTTGCACAAAAATGTCTGCAGGCATTGCCCAATGTCCCTTGGGGGCAAACGACCTGGTTGAGAACCACTGCTCCGGAGACGAGATGTGGACAACTGGGGGCCCCACAGGCCTGCCCACAAGACACTCTCTCCCAAAGGGCTCTCCTGAGTTACACATCCTTGCTCACCATTGTGTGACAATATGCAGAGCATTGCTGACCAGGAAGGCTCACCCGAGATTTGGGATCTAAGAGTTTTTATTGGGGTTTCATTGTGTAGGCACTTTAAGTTCTTGACCATCGATTGAATGCAATCTCCAGCCCCCTCTCTTCCCAGCAGGTTGAGCTCATATCACATGGTTTGTCATAAACTATTTGGGGGGCAGGCAGGGGGCCCAGCATGAATAGCAGACTTTCCGATCACTCGGGAAATTCCAAGGATCTAGAGGTGACCTCTTAGGACCCAGGGACAAAGGCCAGCCAAGTTCTTCATTACACACAGGGTTTACAGTGTCAGTGCTGAGTGACATCCCAGCTGGTCCTCTTCTGAACTTAAAATGTAAGATGCATTTTATTTTTTGGCAGTGGGGTCTGGCAATTCTTGGAAAACAGGAGAGATCCCACCGGGAACCTCCCTCCATGTCGTCATACCCGCACCATCTCATAACCCTGTGGCAGGTGTTATCATGGTCACTGTTTTACAGATGAAGAAACACAGGGGGCACCTGGGTGGCTCAGTGGCTGAGCATTTATTTGGCTCAGGTGTGATCCCAGGGTCCTGGGATCAAGTCCCACATCGGGCTCCTCAAAGGGCATCTGCTTCTCCCTCTTCCTCTCTCTGTGTGTCTCTCATAAATAAATAAATAAAATAAAATAAAATAAAAGAAAAGAAGAAGAAGAAGAAGAAGAAGAAGAAGAAGAAGAAGAAGAAGAAGAAGAAGAAGAAGAAAGGAGAAGAAGAAGAAGAAGAAGAAGAAGAAGAAGAAGAAGAAGAAGAAGAAGAAAGGAGAAGAAGAAGAAGAAAGGAGAAGAAGAAGAAGAAAGGAGAAGAAGAAGAAGAAAGGAGAAGAAGAAGAAGAAGAAAGAAGAAGAAGAAGAAGAAAGAAGAAAAAGAAGAAAGAAGAAGAAAAGAAAGAAGAAGAAGAAGAAGAAAGAAGAAGAAGAAGAAGAAAGAAGAAAAAGAAGAAAGAAGAAGGAAAGAAAGAAGAAGAAGAAGAGGAAAGAAGAAGAAAGAAGAAGAAGAGGAAAGAAGAAAAGAAAGAAGAAGAAGAAGAAGAAGAAGAAGAGGAAAGAAGAAAAGAAAGAAGAAGAAGAAGAAGAAGAAGAAGAAGAGGAAAGAAGAAGAAAAGAAAGAAGAAGAAGAAGAAGAAGAAGAAAGAAGAAAGAAGAAGAAGAAACACAGGCGTGGGATGAGGGACTGCCCCAGGTGAGCCAGGTGAACCAGCAGAACCAGGACTGAGTGCAGGTGTGTCGGACCCCAGAGCTGCCCCCTCACGGGCCCTGACTCCTGCCCTGACAGGCATAGCGTCTTCATCCCACCAACTCCCCACACAGCCTCCAAAACACCTGTCTTCCTCCTGCAAAGCCCTCCCTGCTCTGTGCTGTGGGGGTGAGAGGCTCCCCCTCTCCTCCTCTGGAACATCTCTGTCTCTACTCACAATATTCCCAGCTCCCACTCCTTCTGAGAACGTGTAGGACCTTGGGATCTGGGAACTGGATGCCTGCCATAATCTCTCTCTGGCCTAGAACATTCTGCAGCCTCAGCTGACCTCAGCCCCCACTCCCACGGCTGTGGCTGGACCACACCCCTTCTCACGTGCTGAAGTCTATTGTGCCACCTGTCCTGCTTTTCTCCCTCCTCTGGCCACACTTTCATTCAGGCCTACCTTTAATTTTTATTTTCTTTTTAAAGATTTTATTTCTTTTAAATAATCTCTACACTCAATGTGGGGCTTGAACACGCAACCCTGAGATCAAGAGGTGCATGGTCCACCGACTGAGCCAGCTGAGCGTCCCTAGGCCTATCTTTAAACCGTCTGCTAAGGGTCCCACTCCATGGGCTTCGGGCAGCCCACCGGCCTCTCCTTCCAATCACTGTTACCAGGGGAAGTGGGGCCACTGCTTCCTGCCGTTCCCCTCTCCCTCTCCCCCCTCCACCCTCCGCATGGTTTGCTTTCCCCCATTTTTGTCCTGTGATACCCATTTCACAATTCTCTGTACTCAGCTCTTTGTTAAAGGAACAAACGTTGGGGCCCCTGGGCGGCTCAGTTGGTTAAGCGTCCAACTCGGGCAGGTCGTGAGATCGAACCCCAAGTTGGGCCCTATGCTCACCGAGGAGTCTCCTTGAGATTCGCTCTCTCCTTCTGACCCTCCCCCCATCTCAATCAATCAATCAAATCTAAATCAACGAATGTGGTTCCTTTTCCCAACTGCCTCCTGACTAATAAATATGTATAGGGGATCCCTGGGTGGCTCAGCAGTTTCGCGCCTGCCTTTGGCCCAGGGCGCGATCCTGGAGTCCCGCATCGGGCTCCCGGCGTGGAGCCTGCTTCTCCCTCTCCTCTGCCTGTGTCTCTGCCTCTCTCTCTCTCTATGTCTATAATAAATAAATAAAAATAAATTTAAAAAAATATAAATATGTATAAACATTTCCCACCTTCCTTCACTTAGTAGCTCATACATGCCAGACCCTCTTCTAATTGCCTAACAGGTACTAACAAGCGTACCCCTCACAAAACCCTTCTAGGTTGGAATTATTAATAATTTTTAAAAAGATTTTATTTATTAAAAAAAAGATTTTATTTATTTATTCATGAGAGACACACAGAGGCAGAGACACAGGCAGAGGGAGAAGCAGGCTCCATGCAGGGAGCCCGATGCGGAACTCGATCCCAGGACCCCAGGATCACACACTGAACCGAAGGCAGACGCTCAACCGCTGAGCCACCCAGGCACTCCCCTAGGCAGGAATTATTATTACCCCTGCTGTATAGGAGAACAATGGAGACAAAGGAAGACATAATTATTTACTCAAAGTCACAAAGCCGGTAAGAGTCAGCTCCCAGAGTCTGGCTCCCAGGACGATGCCCATTCTGTGCAACCTGCAGCCTCTGGGAGAGTCTCTGGGGCAGTAAAAGACTGTCTGTCTCTCCCTCCCCAGTATGTCCCAATTTATGAATGGGCCACAGCTATTGTTGGACGTTTGTACCGTTTGGGGGTCTCCGCTGATAGAGCCTAGACCCACTGGAACCTGCAATGTGCCAGGCACCTTGTGACTCAGTTATTTGGTCCATGATGCGTTATAACCTGTGTCCTTAATGTTCATCTCCCACCTTCTCAGGCTCCTCTGCCCATGGCTTTTTTTCTCCCTTGGACTTTCTCTTTGACCCCATCTTGCCAGCTGCTAGAAATCTGGTGATATAGGCGAGGGGTCACGTCTCATTTGGCAGGAGCTTCTGCAGAAGCTCCAGAAGGCACTAGAAAGCACCAGAAGGTTTCTCCTTGAACCAAAGTCTTCAGCAATGTATGGATATCTGTGAGACCCTGTAAGGCCTCCAAAGAGTTACTGAAAACCCAGGATGGGTGGGTTCTGTCCTAGGGAGGACTCCTCACTGTAACTCCATTTCAGGTTTTCCAGCGGCCATCCCAGCAGCTGCTCCCTACCACTGTCCTTGCTCAAGTTGGGAAGGGTCACTCCCTGCGTGCTTGGCTCGATCTGCTCTGTATTTTGCTCTTGCCCCCAGCATGGTTTCTGGTGTCCTGTAGAGAGAATCAGCTCCAAGATCCAAGTTGGTATTATTTTTAGAAATAAAGATCATTCCGTCTCAGCTTGCTGAGGCCTGTTCGGAGAGAGAAAGCAGAGAAAGGCTTCATGTTTTTCCAAAGTTCAAGTCGGAGTGGTGCAACGTGGAGGCAAAATTCCTGAACCATTGCCTGAAATGTTCTCTTTTGTTGCAAAGATGACCTTGCCTTGCAAATAATTCACCCATCGGGGGACAAGGCTGAGCAATCCTAAACACACCTCTCTTTGTCTCATTCAGACCATTCTTGGACAACTCTTCCCGCCCAATCTGAACCCGTCCCCCCTTCATCTTCACGTTTTTAGAACAGAGGGGGATGTGTTCCCACTGTTCATGCAGAACGGCGGTGCATCTAACAGCGGTGTCATTGTTTTTACACTTGAAGGCTGGAATTAGGTTGAATATGGAAAATGTCACCTTGTGCTGAGCAGAGCTGCTTTCTTCTTGCAGGAAACGCTCACTGGCTCACTCGGCAGGTCCGGAGCTTCAACCGTCAGCTGGGTCTTACAGAGAAACAAAAAACCTGAAACTGGTCAAGTGAAGTCTCACTTCAAACGTCGAAGAGGACATTCTTTAGAAAGGGAACTGAGAGGGGACTCCCAGGTGGCTCAGTCGGTTAAACACCCGACCCTTGATTTCAGGTCGGGTCATGATGTCAGGTTGGGGGCTCGAGCCCCATGGCAGGTTCTGTACTCCGTGTGGAGCCTGCTTAAGATTTTCTCTCTCTCTGCCTGCCCCCCACCCCTGGCTCACTCTCTCTCTCTAAAAAGAAAAAAAAAAAAAAAAAGAGAGAGAGAGAGAGAGAGATCCTTTCTCCTAATCTCAGATCCTGTATCACTCAGTCCTCCAGAGAAACAGAACCAACATTATACGTAATATAAACATTCAATCCATATATCATTGTATGTATATGGACATCCAAAACCTCATGGGGCAAGGCTGGCAGACTGGAGACTGAGGGCAGAGATGCAGTCTGAGTCCAGAGACTGTCCGCTAGCAGAAGTCCCTCTTGCTCCAGGAGGTCAGTCTCTGTTCTATTCAGGCCTTTGGCTGATTACATTCGGCCCACCCACATTACAAAAGTAATTTACTCAAAATCCACCAATTTAAGTGTTAATCTGGGGGCACCTGGGTGGCTCAGTGGTTGAGCACCTGCTTTTGGCTCAGGTCATGATCCCAGGATCCTGGGATGGAGTCCTGCCTCAGGCTCCGTGCAGGGAGCCTGCTTCTCTCTCTGTGTCTCTCATGAATAAATAAATAAAATCTTTTTTTTTTTTAATGTTAATCTGATCCAAAAAATAGCTTCATTTGGGGCACCTGGCTGGCTCAGTTGGTGGAGCGTGTGACTCTTGATCTCAGAGTTATGAGTTTGAGCCACCTGCAGGATGTAGATTACTTAAAATAAAATCTTAAAAAAAAGAAAAGTCTTGGGATGCCTGGGTGGCTCAGCGGTTGAGCGTCTGTCTGCCTTTGGCTCAGGTCCTGGGATCAAGTCCCACGTCGGGCTCCCTGCATGGAGCCTGCTTCTCCCTCGGCCTGTGTCTCTGCTTCTCTCTCTCTCATGAATAAATAAATAAAATCTTCAAAAAAAAAAAAAAGTCTTCACAGAACTATCTAGAATGATGTCTGACCAAATACTTGGGCACCACGGCCCAGCTTGGTGCGTGCATCAAATGAACCATGGTAGACTCCTAGGAATTTGCACAAGGGAAAGAGAAATGAGCAGAAGCTTCGTGGGAAAGCTTGAGGTGGCCCAGCAGCAGGCACCAGGACAAGAGTGTGTGGCGGGGTTTGTGTGGGAAGGGAAACCAGGGAGCAGCAAGAGGGGAGACAGGCAGAGGAGGAAGATGGCACAGCGGGGACCCTGTGACTCAGGTTATGGCCAAGGTGGGGGGCCCTCAGAGCTGTCCCGAGGGAGGGGGCACTCCCTGGCTCTTCTAGGCCGCCCTGCAACCTGCTGGGCCTTGGGCGCTGCAGTTCCAAGGCCCCGGCTGCCTGAGCAGCGACGCTGTCCGGGGTGGGGCAGTGCTTGACGGAGCTGCTATGAAACCCGGGGGACATATGTCAGCTCTCGCTTCATCTCCACAAAAATACACACAGATCTTTTTTTTTCTTAACTAAGCAGGCACCATACATAGTATGGAGCCCAATGCAGGGCTCGAACTCACAGCCCTGAGATGCTGAGTCAGACGCTCAACCCTCCACCGACTGAGCCACCCAGGGACCCCCACATGGATCATTAATACATCAGGTTTGCTTGCCGAGTTGTTCAAGCCACATTATATGTCAGCATCTCCCAAGTCATCGGTGATTCTTTAAGAAGCCAACTTTTTTTTTAAGATTTTATTTATTTATTCATGAGAGATACAGAGAAAGAGGCAGAGACACAGGCAGAGGGAGAAGCAGGCTCCTCGTGGGGAATCCGATAGGGACTCGATCCCAGGACCCTGGAATCACGCCTTGAGCCGAAGGCAGATGCTCAACTGCTGAGCCCCCCAAGCGCCCCACTTCTCACTTTCCTGTGGCTAAATGGAGTAGCTGCTCTTCAGATCTGGGTTCTCTCTTGGGCATCGAGAAGCAGGCCGCTCTGCCGCTTCACTCCTCTCAGGGAAGCCCCAAAAAGCTGCCACAGGGTCATCGGCCCCGGAAGCCACTCATGATGGGTACTGTGGAGTGGTCTGAGCACCCCTGCTCCTCAGGAGGAGGACGTCACTACCTGGGAAATAGGGGACAATGAACCAGACCATGGTCAAGACTGCCTGCCAGATGTGATGCTGAGGAATGACCCCTACCATGGCCCAGGCCAGACCATCAGCCACCATGGGGCATCCTGGAATCACTGCAAAGCCCAGGGAGTGCTGGGAGATGGGTCACCTAGGGGCCTGGCTCTCCCCTTCCTATTCCTGCAGCTTACCCTCAGCCTTAACTAAGAAAGACTCAGGCAGGGGCGCCTGGGGGGCTCAGTCGGTTAAGCATCTGCCTTCGGCTCAGGTCATGATCTCAGGCTCAGTCATGATCTCAGGGGCCTGGGATCGAGTCCCGGGTCATGCACCTTGCTCAGCAAGGGACCTGCTTCTTCCTCTCCCTCTGCACTGCCTGATTCATGCTCTTTCTGTCTAATAAATAAATAAAACCTTTAAAAAAAGGCACAGGCAAACTGTTTCAATACAAAGGGCCAAACAGGAGAGTAAGGAGAGTAAGGGGAAAGAGGAGCTTGTTAGTCAGGGTCCATGTAGAGGAAGAGCAACCACTCGGATGTTCAAAATAGAGGGAATTTCATGTAGCTGACAGGTGACACAGATGCGGGAAGGGGTTGAGAAGCCAACCCTGGGGTAGGGAGGCCACCTGGTGCAGAGCAACAGTGGTGGGGATGAGGGACAGAGCCCTGGCAGGAGTCACAGGATCACTGCGAAAGCATGGAGGTCACATCTGCAGCCAATCCTGAGGACACCTGCGAAGGAGCAGAGAGGCACCCACCGGCTTCTTCCCTCCTTCCACCTCCAATCCTGCTAGCACCTCCCACCGGCCAAAGTGGTCCAAGCTAGCCTGAGGCCCCGGACCCCCTACTGAGGATGGGGTCAAGAGGCCAGGACCAACTAAGGAAAGGAAAAGCCGAAGCAGTGTTCTCAAACAGGAGAAGGAGCTTTCCAGTTGGGTGATCCTTGGGACAGACCCTCTATGGCCAAATGTCATGTCCAAAGACAGTCAGGACTTCGGGTCCACCCACCAAAGAGAAGCTGGTATCACGCTCATGCCTCCACTGAACAAAAGCTGCCAGACATGCAAAACCCCTGATATATATATGGCACCAGAGGGGCGCCTGGGTGGCTCGGTGGTTGAGCATCTGTCTTTGGCTCAGGTTGTGATCCCAGGGTCCTAGGATCAAGTCCTGCATCGGGTTCCCCGCAGGGAGCCTGTTTCTCCCTCTGCCTATGTCTCTGCCTCTCTGTATCTCTCATAAATAAATAAATAAAAATCTTTAATATATATATATAAATATATATTATATATTATATTATATATTATATATTATATATTATATATATATGGCAACATAGCACTAGAGAGCACCCAGGGAAAAATAGGCTTGAGAGCTGTGATCCGTACAGAGAACAAAGTCACTGAAGTTAAGTTTCCAGCCGCCCAGGCTTTTCCCTGAAGGTGTCTTCGTGTCCACCCTGGGCGCTGGGACCAGTCAAGTCCAAGCAGAAAGTAGCAGTTTTAACTACAGAGACAGCTGTCAGCATCTGGGCCGCCAAAGTGACTGGGACTTTAGGGGGCAAATTCCTGGAGAGGGAGGTCAGAACTGCACAAATCCGTGAACAAACCATTTTCCAGTTGCTGATCGACTCCTAAACAGGGCACATCCCCTGGCTGGGCTCCGAGTAACCCAGCGGAGAATAGTGTGAGGACAGGGACAGGGTGGAAAGGTCTATGGAATGTGACAGGGAGTCCCAGAAGAAGATAGAATGAGACAGAAGCAATCTTTGAAGAGACTTGGCCAAGAATTTTAAAATCTGAGAAAATACATCAAATCATAGACTTCAGAAACTCAGTGCACCTCAACAGAATAAATCCTGGGAGGCCTCTCACCAAATGGGATTACATGAGAAGCCAATAATGGATCACAAGAAATTTCCCCAAGTTTGAAAATCAAGCAACACATCTCTACAAACAGAAAAAAGAAAAAAATCATAGTGACAGTTACAGAGATTCTCAGCTATGAGAAACCACGAAACCAAGCTATTTTTAACAAATGGCAAACTGTTCAAAAAGCCACACATCCAGAGTGTGACCCAAGGTGGGAAGGCAGGAGATGGGCCTGGAGAGGGGCCAGATCAGGAGTCTGGGCTTGTAGGCAGTGGGGAGGCCCAGAGGCCTTTAACCAGGGGATCTGGGGCACGGCTGGGATGGGTGGGCTCAAAATACCGGAGAAGAAGGACAGAGGAGACAGGGGCCCCAAATAAGAGACCAACAGCTATTAGCCATTATCACCCACAGAGTCCACAAATACATGTTGAGCACCTACTACGAGCCAGGCCCTGGGATAAGCACTAGGGTACCTTCTCCCAGACATCTTTGGGAGCCACCCTGATGCCACATTAATTATTCATGTAGAAAATAAAGTGTGTGTGCAGGGTGCACCTGGCAGGCTCAGTTGGTGGAGCGTACGACTTTTGATCTTGGGGTTGTGAGTTCGAGCCCCACGTGAGGCATAGAGATTCTTTATTTCTTATTTATTTATTTATTTATTATTTATTTATTTATTTATTTATTTATTTTAAAGATTTTATTTATTTATTCATGAGAGACACACAGAGAGAGGCAGACACAGGCAGAGGGAGAAGCCATCCCAGGACCCAGGGTCACAACCTGAGCCAAAGGCAGACACTCAACCACTGAGCCACTCAGGTGCCCCTATTTTATTTTTTTTAAAAAGAGAGAGTGAGAGCAGGCACACGGTGGGGGGTGCAGGGCCAGGAGAGGGAGAGAGAATCTTAAGCAGGATGCCGGACGCAGGGCTCCCTCTCACCACTCTGAGATCATGACCGGAGCTGAAATCAAGTGTCAGATGCTTAATTGACTGAGCCACCCAGGCACCTTGAGATTACGAAAGAAAGGAAAGAAAGGAAAGAAAAGGAAAGGAAAGGAAAGGAAAGGAAAGGAAAGGAAAGGAAAGGAAGGAAGGAAGGAAGGAAGGAAGGAAGGAAGGAAGGAAGGGAGGAAGGAAGAAAGAAAGAAAGAAGAAAGAAAAGAAAGAAAGAAAGAAAGAAAGAAAGAAAGAAAGAAAGAAAGAAAGAAAGAAAGAAAAAAGAACGAAAGAAAGAAGAAAGAAAGAGAGAAAACAATCGGGGTGGGCGGCTGCCTGGGCAGCTCGGCCAGTTGGGCGTCTGCCTTCAGCTGGAGTCATGATCCCAGGGTCCTGGGATTGAGCCCCATGTGGGGCTCCCTGCTCAGTGGGGAGCCTGCTTCTCCCCCTTCTTCTTCCCCTCTCCCCTGCTTATGCTGTCTCTTGATAGCTTTTTCTCTCTCTCAAATAAATAAATAAATAAACAAACAAACAAATAAATAAAATATTTTATAAAAGAAAATAATCTGGGGAAAACTTTCAACAGTGTAATCCAAATGTTCATTTTTTTTTCAAATGTTCATTTTTTTAAAAGATTCTATTTATTCATGAGAGACACAGAGAGAGGCAGAGGGAGAAGCAGGCTCCCTACGGGGAGCCTGATGTGGGACTCACATCCTGGGACTCCAGGATCATGCCCTGGGCCAAAGGCAGATGCTCAACCGCTGAGCCACCCAGGCGTCCCTGAGATGGAATCTCAAGCAGACTCCCCACTGAGCACGGAGCCCAACACAAGGCTTGAGCTCATGACCCTGAGATCACAGCCCAAGCAGAAATCAAGAGCCAGACACTCAACCAACTGAGCCGCCCAGGTGTCCCCAAATGTTCATTTTTCATGAAGCATCGCATTAAAACAGAACATGACTCTGTTGTTCCTGATCCAAAGCTGAGATTAACCACCCAGCCTGAGGACGCTTCTGGTGACAGTGGGTGCTCAAATCCTGGCTTCATCCTGGGACCGTCCATCAGGAACCGGCTGGATCTGGGGACTGTAAGGTGGCTCCCAAAAGGTTATCCCATATTCATCTTTCACAGCCCTTCCTCCCTATCTTATCAGTGAAGGGATAAGGGAAGTTCATAGGAACTTTGACATTGGGGCCTTGTGTGGGTGAGTGCTTCCAATTTTACATTTTGTGATTTCTTATCAGAGACTCCTCTAGTCGAGAAGGGCTGACCACACCGGATGGATCTAGTCCAGAGATAGGGATGCAAGGGCGAGCAGAGTCTGTCTCTGCCTCTCCGAGTTAAGTCTGGTGGGAGATAAACAATCACCCAACCAGTGGGGTCCAGTTGGGGACAGGCTAAGCTGCTCTAAGAGAAAGCCCCCAGCATCCAGTGCTTTAAGTAAGGTACAAGCCCATCTCTACCTTACCTGCATGTATAACAGAGCAGAGGTGGGTGGTCTAGGGCTGGCAGGTCCTCTGCTTCCAGAGCTCGGCCAGCGACTCAGGTGGTGAGTTGGCTCTTGCATCCTCAGCATGTGGCCTCCACCTCTGGATCCACAGCGGCTGTTCCAGTGGTTGTCATTTCCTGACAGTGGGCGACCTGGGGGAGGAGATGCCTGGGCACTGTACAGGTCACCTCTGTTCTCACTCGAAATATGAGAAATGTGGTCATGTGGCTGTATCAGCTGCAAGGAAAGCTGGGGCAGGACCCTAGCTGGGCTGGTTCTATCACTAAAAAGAAGAAAGGAGAAAGGATACAGGGTTCCAACTGGAGGTCTTTGCAAAATATAAATTTGCAAGTGTGACCAATGTATGAGAGAGAAGAACATATAACTGGGAAAGGCAATAGCAGGGGGGCCTCGGATCCAGTCAGAGAGGTCTGAGAAGGCTCTTCAGGGCCAACGATGAGTACGAGCAGAGTGGGTGGTAGGAGTGGCGAGAATAGCAGATGCAAAAGCCCTGTGGCAGCAGGGGACGAGGTGAGCGAAGAACTACATGAAACCAAAAAAATAAATAAATAAATAAAAGAACTACATGAAACCAGTCAGGGTGATGCCAATGGAAGAATAAAAAGATAAAGCTGAAGACACAGGGATGGGCGAGATCACAGGGCAGACCTTACAGCACTTGAGTCAAGAAGGTTTGTCTTTAATTTTAAAAGTGACAGGCAGCCACTGATCAGTTTTGAGGGGAGTCACCATCACGTCCGTAAATGTAAGTCTCCCTCCGGCTTATTTTTTTTTTTTTTTTAAAGATTTTTTTTTTTAATTTTTATTTATTTATGATAGTTACAGAGAGAGAGACAGAGGCAGAGACACAGGCAGAGGGAGAAGCAGGCTCCATGCACCGGGAGCCCGATGTGGGATTCGATCCCGGGTCTCCAGGATCGCGCCCTGGGCCAAAGGCAGGCGCCAAACCGCTGCGCCACCCAGGGATCCCTCCCTCCGGCTTATGTGGAGAATGGATTACTAAGTATTTTCCAAGTTTTTTTTTTTTTTTTTTTTTAGTATTTTTTATTTTATTTTATTTGTTTATTCATGAGAAATACAGAGAGAGGCCGAGACACAGGCAGAGGGAGAAGCAGGCTCCCTCCGGGAGCAGGGAGCCTAATGTGGGACTCGACCCAGGAACCCAGGATCATGCCCTGAGCCGAAGGTAGATGCCCAGCCACTGAGCCACCCAGGCATCCCCCCCCCACCTTTTTTTTTAAGATTTATTTTATGTATTTGTCAGAGAGAGAGAGAGACAGAGAGAGCACAAGCAAGCAGAGCCCCAGGCAGAGGGAGAGGGAGGAGCAGGCTCCCTGCTGAGCAGGGAGCCTGACATGGGACTTGATCTAAGGACCCTGAGATCATGACCTGAGCCAAAGGCAGATGCTTAACCTGCTGAGCCACTAGTTTCCAAGTTGTTGAATGAGGAGCGTCCAAAGCATAGACTCCAATCTATCAGGTGATTCTCACGACAAGTTAAGTGAAGGAGGTCCTGGATGAGAAAGAGATCACGGTGGAGGAACCCACAGGGAGGCCCTGCTGACCCAAGAGAGACCTGCGGCGGGTGAAGGGGCTGGGAGGGATGGTAGAGGTCTTTGGAAGGTAGAAAAGACGAAGCTTGTTACCCCTCTCCAGAACCCCCTTCCTCTGCTCTCCTCTTTGTTGTTGGTGGTGGTGGTTGGTTGGTTTTTTGCCTTCTGCAGTAGGCACACTAATAGTCCCCCAAAGATGCTAACATCCCATTCCCTAGAACCTGTGAATAGATTACTTTATATGGTAATAGAGACTTCACAGATGTGAAGTTAAGGTCCTTGAGAGGGAAGATTGTACTGCATGTCCTCAGCACCTGGGTGGCTCAGTGATCAGGTGTCTGCCTTCAGCTCAGGTCGTGATCCCGGGGTCCTGGGATCAAGTCCTGCGTCAGGCACCCCGCCTTGGGCCTGCTTCTCCCTCTGCCTGTGTCTCTGCCTCTCTTGTGTCTCTTAAATACAGCTTTATACTGCATATCCCATTGGGTCCAATGAATTTACAAGGGTCCTTATCAGAGGGAGGCAGGGGTCTCAGAGTGGGGAAGTGATGGGGGAACAGGGCTGGCTGAGGACAAAGCAGGAGCCTAGGGCAGCACATCGACAAGTCCGTGAAACAGGCAGAGGGACCTTCCTCTAGGGACTCAACTGCCTCGATGTTCATACTTTGCTGAGGGCGAAAGGCAATCCTAGCCCAACTCCCAGGATCCTGTGAATCTACTTTAACATATAAATTTCCTTTATCTCTAAACCCCCAAGGTACGTGTTGGCGATCACCCCCCAGGCACATGACCCACTGATGTACATCTGAAGGTCTCATGACTCAGATTTTATTAGGCGGTAATGAGTGAGCTTTTCCCAACATTAGCCAGCCCCCCCCCACCCCCCAGTCCTGGGAACCTTGCTTCCAAGATTCCTTAGAGACTTGCGCTCTCCCTAAACACCCCCAGCTCCCAGGGATATAATCAGCCACCCCTCACAGGCCTGGGGCAGCCGCTCTACCCACGGGGCCTGTCCCTGGGCTTTCATAAAACCACCATTTTGCACCAAAGACGTCTCAAGAATTCTTTCTTGGTCATCAGCTCTGGACCTCGTCCCCACAAACCTCACTTATATTCCGAAACTTCATCAGAAGGCTATGACGATGGAAGCACGGGTGAGAGAGAGAGACATTTGAAGATGCTATGCTGCTGGTTTTGAAGAGGGGGGCCAGGAGCAATGAATGCATGTAGCCTCTAGAAAGTGGAAAAGGCAAGGAAACAGATTCTCCTCTGGAACTTCCAGAAGGAATGCAGCCCTGCCAACACCTTGATTTTAGGATTTATGACCTTCCAGAACTGGAAGGTCATAAATTTCTGTTGTTTTAGGCCACTATGTCTGTGGTACTTTGTTACTGCAGCAAGAGGAAAAAAATACACCTGCTACCATACTCCATAATTATTCACTTACTGTGTTTGTTCATTTTTTAAATCTCTCTTCCCTTGGTAGATTGTACTCCTCCAAGGATAGGAGTTTTTGTCTTTATTTTTTCTTTTTTTTTTTTTTGTAACTAAAGTATCTGAAACACCTAAAACAGGCCTGGCAAATAGCAGGTGCTGAGTAAATGTTAACATATGGATAAGTGGATAGATGTAGAAAGGGAGGGAAAGAGAAGAGTAAAAGCTGACTTCTAGGATTTATTGGCTGGGAATCTTCTGGTCATGTTCACTTAAAAGGGAATAGAGGTGGTACAGTTCCAGGAGATCTGAGAAAACGAACATAGTACAGGGGATCTGGGGGATACAGATAGGAAAATGTGAAGGGAAGTGGTTTCCTTTTGTTTTAGAAGGGAATAAGGCTTGGGACGCCCGGCGGGCTCCGTCACTAGAGCATGTGGCTCTTGATGTCAGGTTGTGAGTTTGAGCCCCACGTTTGGTGTAATTACTTAAGAATAAAATCTCTAGGCAGCCCGGGTGGCTCAGCGGTTTAGTGCCCCTTCAGCCCAGGGCATGCTCCTGGAGTCCCAGGATCGAGTCCCACGTAGAGCTCCCTGCGTGGAGCTTGCTTTTCCCTCTGCCTCTGTGTGTGTGTGTGTGTGTGTGTGTGTGATGAATAAATAAATCTTATAAAGATTTATTTAAAAAATAAATCTTAAAAAAATAAAAATAAAAGATAAATATTACAAATAAAGATCTAAAAAAAAGAATAAAATCTAAAAAAAAAAAAAAGGGTGACAAGGCTTATGGTTAAGTAATTTGGGGGCGCCTGGGTGACTCAGTCCGTTAAGCATCTGACTCGCTTTTGGCTCAAGCCATGATCTCAGGGTTGTGGGATGGAGCCCCTCTGCAGCCTCCTACTCAGCTTCAGTCTGCCTGAGGTCTTTCCTTCTCCTTCTGCCTCTCACCACCCGTCTCCACTCAAGTCTTCTCTCTCTAAAATAAATAAATAAAATCTTTTAAAAAATAAAATAAATTAAAAATAATTTGACCTAGGCTATTTAACTTATGTGCTTTAAAAAATATGTATTTTTTTTTTTTTATTTAACCTGCCCCAAGGGGGCAGGCGGGGCAAGTAATTCTGGAAAGCCAGAAGCAGAAGGTGGATCAGGCTGCTGGGAGGGGGGGGGGGGATGGGGGGGGGATGGGAGATGGGGGAGATGGGGGTGGGGGGGCAGGGTTTTGAACTTTAGGATCATCAGCCTCCCTGCAGTGATGAGTCACAGTCTAGGGTTCCCTCAGGCCCAATGTCACAGCGGGCAGAGTCCCTGAAAGATATTTTCATTAGCCGGTAGTGGGTGTGTGAGAAGCACAGCACCTGCCAACCTCCCCAGTCCTGAGGCGGCTGATAACCAGTGACCCACATAGGCTTCCCCCTCCTTGCAATTCTTGGGTATCCGTCGACATGTACTGATAGCGTTCCCCTGGAGCCCACAACACTGCTCTGGACACCGGGAAATCTGAAGCCCTGAATCATACAGGATCCTGCCCGAGGAGGGGTCTCTAACCCAGTTAGGGAAGGCAGCCGGTTCACAGCCATAAATGAAACACAAGCAACTGTGCCTCGTAGCGCACGTGGCCGGGTCCCGGGGCGGAGGGCGCTGGTGACTGAGGTGATGGAGCAGGACTCCGCCGAGCAGATGCCACTCCGTCCGAGGGGAGCAGGTCCTTAAGGGAGCAGGTCCTTAAGGTCCTTAAGGGACTCCGCACGTGGAGGCGGAGGAAGGCCTTCCGTGACCGCGAGCAAAGCAGTAGCAGGCAGGAGTCCTTTGACCCGCTCAGGGAACCTTGCCCCAGGTGCAGGTTCGAGGGGACAGTCTGCGGATTAAAGGCCGGGCTCGGGTCCACGCACCACCTCCGGGGCGGTGCAAGCAACGCGCGGAAAGCGACCCCGCCCTCCACTTTTCAAATCAATCCCAGCTGGGCGTTCCAGCCCCGCCGGCCGCTCGGCCGTGTTAGCATAGAGACGCGGAGCTAGAGCGTCAGCCTCCTCGGCCGCAGACATTTTGGATCCTGGCAGAAAATTTGGAAGCGGCTGGGACCGCTATCAAGTCAGGCGGCGCCGCCCAAGAGCGTGAGAGCAGAAGAGCTCCCGGGGGAGCGACGGCAGCAAGCGGCGGAGCGGTTCGCGAGGCTTCCCCGGGCAGGACAAGCTTCGGGAGAGTTGCCCACCGCCGCGCCCTCACCTGAGATGGCGGCTCCGGGGACGCTCTAGGCCGCGTCTCGGCGCTGCCCAGAGGGGGCGGCGTCCTCGCCCCGGGCTCGGAGGCGGCTGATACGCCGGTGGCGGCGAGCGTGGGTCCCGCCCCAGCCCTCGGCGGCCGCCGCTGCGCGCACCCTCGGGGGCTCCGGCCTGTCCGCGCCCGCGCCGGGGGTCTCGGCGCCCTCGCAGCCGCCCCGCGCCGGCCGGCCGGACGATGCCCAAGAAGCTGCTGCTGCTGCCGCTGCTCTGCGCGTCCTCGACCCTCCGCGCCCCGCGAGCCCGCCCCGCCGCCCGCCCGGCCATGAACGCCGCCCGCACCGGCTACCGAGTCTTCTCGGCCAACTCCACGGCCGCCTGCACCGAGCTGGCCAAGCGCATCACCGAGTAAGCGGGCGTCCCGGCGCCCTGCCCTGCGCGCCGCCCTCCGCGGGGCTCCGGGCCCGACCCGGCGGCGGGGACGCGCTCCGCCCGTTCTCCGGCTTCTCGCCGCCACTCCGCGGCCCGGGCGCGGTGCCTGGGGGCTGGCGTCGCCACTCCCGGGTCTCCGGGGACGGGGGGGGGCTCCCGACCCGGCCGGGTGGCGCCGGGGGGACCGCTGCACCCGGGGGGCGGCTGCACGGCCTTGCAGGTGGAAGGCGCAGGATGCTCCCAGGAAGCGGAGGCGGAGGGGAGGGCCGTGGGAAGGAGGCAACTCCAGGGGAAGAAGAATTTGTCGGAGTTGGTGCCGGGAATAATGTCTTTTTTTTTTTTTAATATTCTATTTTTTCATGAGAGATACAGAGAGAGAAGCACAGACACAGGCAGAGGGAGAAGCAGGCTCCATGCAGGGAGCCCGATGCGGGACTCGATCCCGGGTCTCCAGGCTCACACCCTGGGCTGAACCGGAGCCATCCGGGTTGCCCGCGAATAATAAAAGCCTAACCGCATTTCCTAAAGTCGACTTTAGATTCCATCATTTTGGAGGAAAAATCTCTGCCTTTCCGTGTGTTTTAAAAAAAAAAAAAAAAAAAACCAAGGAAGCCGGTGATCTCAAGTGGCTTCTGAGATTCCTTCTCCAGCCCTGCCACCTACTAGCCCCGTGGCAGCACTGGGCAAGAGATTTGATTTTTCTGAATTTCATGGGTAAGATAAGGACGGTGCTATCTACTGGGCAGGAACATTGTTGAGCATGATACCAAATAATATAGATAAAGCTCGGAGGAGCGGAGCAGAGCCTCCCCGCTGGCCTCTTCTCTAGCTGGCTCTTCTGGAGAGTCCCAGGGCTCTAATGTAAAGGGACGGCCTCAGGAGCCCTTTCCAAATAAACTCGTGACAAACGTTAAGATCTAAAACGAAGAGCTTGTTTTTTTAATATTTGAAATTATTTTTGTATCTTAAAACAACCTCCGTTAGAGTTCCCCTGGATTTTTCAGAGTCTGTAAATGTTTGCAAGAACGTAGAAGGGTCATTTAAGAGTCCTGTTTTCTCAGTAATACTATGTTCTCTTCAGCTGGAGTATTTCAGCGAGATTAGAAGAGCAAATCCTTTTGCAATCTACTACCTTGTTTCTGTTTCTAACTCCCAATGAATATCTGGCTTTTTGAGGCCAAACTAAAATGCTAACTTTAAACATAAAGCTCATGTTTGTTTATTTTGGGTCAGATATGCCACAGTGACCTTGCTGAGGGAGGAGGGCACCTTTAAAACGTCAGTGGTTTTGCTTTTTTAAATATTAGCTTCTTCCCTGCCTTGTTCCAGAAGTGTTTTAAATTACTATAAATAATGTTTGTAAATGCCTCCTTTATCTGTTTCAGATCTTGACTTTCTGAGTAAGATTTTATTTGGAAAAAGGCCTTTACCACTAGACAAAGTTTGAAGGTCCCTGAGGTTATGATATTTTATTTCCAGGATTTCTTTTGGATCTAAACTTCCAAGCAGGGATTTTCAAACTTTTTGGGTTATGCATTTTAATCCATAAAAAAGTTAGGTGGGTTACATTTCCAGGATGTGTATAAGTTACACGTGTGTTAAAATTAACCCCCAGTATATCCTTCATCCAGTTTCAATTTAGTAACTTTTTGTTAATCTTATTTCATTTATTTTACCCATCTCACCTTTTTTTTTTTGGCTGGAGTTTGTTTTTTCTTTAAGTAAGTAGACCTGACATGGGACTTGAACTCATGACCAGGAGATCAAGAGTCACATGCTCTACTGGCTGAACCAGCCAGGTGCCCCAAGGAGTATTTTTTTTAATTATGGTAAAATATACATAACATAAAATGTACCATTTAACAGTTTTTAAGTGTACCATTCAGTGGCTTTAAGTACACCTAGAGTGTTTTGTAACTGTCACCGGGATCCATTTCTAGAAATTTTTCATCATACCGAACAGAAACTCCATATCCAGTTGACTCCCTTATCCCTTCCCTCCTAGTCTCTGGTAATTTCTAATCTACTTTGTGTCTGAATTTGCCTATTTTAAGTACCTCTTATAAATAGAATCACGCAATGTTTGTCTTTTTGTGTCTGACTTATTTAGAATAATTTTTTCAGGGTTCATCTGTATTATAGCATGTATCAGAATTTCATTCCCTTTTTCCCCCCATTCCTTTTTAAGGCTGAATAGTATTCCATTGTAGGCCTGACTGGAATAATTTCATTCAGTTATTTATTTACACGTACTGTGCACACTATTTGTTAATTTTATCAAGAGAAACTATTTCATACCTCAATATTCACGTTTCATAGCCGGGGAACACCAGGTCAGTGGCAAACTTCCATTACCCAAAGAAATTCTTGATGTTCCAAAATCACTTTGCACTCTGAAAGATAGCAGCCTTCTTCATCTCAAAATCTATCATGGAATCATAATTTCTGTAGAAATCAGTGTGTGCTCCTTTCTTGGTTCAGCCACAGCAAACCTGAGGGAAAGCTGCAAGCACTGGGTTACAAGAATGCTCAACAGTCAGAAATCACAGGCGCTTGGCCAGAAGGCCGTGTATCTGAGGTGTTGTCCAATCCTTGGAAGCCACCGTAGTCCTCAATACGAACCTCAAACCCCATGTCCTCCCTCACGGCTCCACTGTGTACCTGGCTGAGTATTTCTAAACAGGTTCTATCCCTACATCATAGCATTTCACTCATCAAAGTGGTAATGCCAACTGCTAACTAAAAACACCTGCTGCAGCAGGTGCCTGGCTGGCTCATTTGGTGAAGCATGCCACTCTTTATCTCTTGGTCATGAGTTCAAGCCCCACGTTGGGTGTAGAGCTTGCTTAAAAATAAAATCTAAAAAAGAAAACCACAACCTATGACACCATGAATTCCTTAATATCATATGGTATCAAGTCCTTGTTCATATTTTCTCTCACTGTCTCAGAAATGGCTTTTTAAACTTGGTTTGTTCTAATCAGGATCCAAACAAGATTCACACTGCATTTGATCAATGGCACTGAAGTCAATATGATTTTGACAACTGAGGCCTTTGCCTCTGGCTTGTGGTTTTGGAGCTAGTGCTAATAACCAGACATTTGTCAGGGAGTGATTTTGCAAGATGGTTATTATTCAGAAAACAATGAATTTAGGCAGGAAACTTGGGCTGTGGCCCCGGGGAAAGCAGCTTGTCACAAAGTGGCAGGCACTTGAAGCTGCTTGTGGCATGGTAGCAGATGTGTAGCTCTTCACACGTTAAACTGTTTTTTGGGAGAGAATTCTAGTCTAGTTATTTTAGCCTTTTTGTTAAACATACGTGTATGAACTGGAGGGTTTTTTAATGAAAAAGAGCATTCTTAATTGCCTTTTCCCCCCCACAGGCGTCTTGGTGCTGAATTGGGGAAATCTGTGGTCTATCAAGAGACCAATGGAGGTGAGTTAAAATGATTTCTTAAACATTCTTTGTTCTCTATGGTTAGTCAGTGGACATGTTTTTATTTATTTGTTTGTTTTTCAAGATTTTATTTATTCATGAGAGACAGAGAGAGAGAGAGAGGCAGAGACAAAGGCAGAGAGAGAAGCAGGCTCCATGCCGGGAGCCGGACTAGGGACTTGATCTAGGGTCCCCAGGATCACGCCCTGGGCCGAAGGTGGTGCTAAACTGCTGGGCCACCCGGGCTGCCATGAAAAAAGGCAAATATCAAAACAAAACAAAAAAAGGCAAATATTACTTACGTGTAACACAAACATTTTTCTCTTTAACACCAGGTATGAGCCATCCCTCTCTACTCCCCTCCAAGTCTTGATTTCTTTCTCTGTTATCTTTTTTAATCTCCTTCCCTTTTCCCCAAGATAATGCAAACGTCCTGTCATTATACAGTGGAAAAAAGGAGAGATGTAGAGAATATGTTTTTCCTTCTATATCGGGCTACATTTGATAAGTAACTTTTACATTTATCTGTCTCATTAGGTAATCAACTGGCATCAAGAGCAGTCTGGTACCAGGTAGTAATGATTTATTGAAAAACCATCTTTGAGTTCTCTCATCTGTAAATTTTTCTCTCAAGTCTCTTGTAGACTCTCATCCCGGGATGATAAGCCATTTTGCTGCCCTCTGCGTTCCTGTGGAAAATTGTAACGTTAAAAGATAATGCTTGAAAGCACTTTGTTGATGGCTAGTGTCCTAGGAATGCTGCATCATCAGTCTCCCTGGCCGCATACTTCAGATTATAATACCCTGCAAAGACAAGTTAATATAAAATAATTTGGAGCTATTTTCGTAAAATTGAAAGCCTAGGTTTATGATTCTGTGCTTCGTTTCTCCTTTCTAAGGTATAACTATCTATGGTAGAAGTAGCTTGAGGAGATAAATTACTAAGACCTAACTGACGTTCGAAGATCTAAAAAAGTAAGGTAGGGGCGCCTGGGTGGCGCAGTCGGTTAAGCGTCTGCCTTTGGCTCAGATCATAATCACAGGGTCCTGGGATCGAACCCTGTGTTGGACTTCCTGCTCAGTGGAAAGTCTGGTTCTCCCTCTCCCTCTGCTGCTCCCTCTGCTTGTGCTCTCACTCTCTCAATAAATAAAATCTTTCCAAAAAAATAAAAAATAAAATAAATAAAATATTTCTTAAAAAATTAAAAAGCAAAGTATTTGAAAAGAGCTAATGTAATGGATTGTTTAGTGGAAAGCACATAACGTCCAGGATGTTATAAGTTCCATGTTTCTTATAATTAGCCCGCAGATAGCCTTCAGCCAGCTTCCACACTTAGTAACTTATTTTTTTAAAGTTTTATTTACTTAATCGCTACACCCCACATGGGACTCAAACTCACAACCCCCAGATCAAGAGTCACATGCTCCTCTGATTAAGCCAGCCAGGTGCCCCCACACTTAGTTTTTACTTGGTGACTTTAGAAATTTTATGAGATATTGATATTTAAAAACCTAGAAGTGGGGGCACCTGGGTGGCTCAAACCATCAAGTGTGGACTCTTGATTTCAGCTCAGGTGTGGTAAGATTCAGCCCCATGTCATGCTCAGTGGGGAGGGGAGTTCTGCTTGAGATTCTCCTCCCTCTGCCCTGCCCCCTGCACATGCACTCACTCATGCTCTCTCTCTCTAAAATAAATCTTTAGGAACACTCGGGTGGCTCAGCAGTTGAGCGTCTGCCCTCCGCCCAGGGCATGATCCTGGAGTCCCGGGATCAAGTCCCACGTCAGGCTCCCTGCATGAAGCCTGCTTCTCTCTCTGCTTATGTCTCTGCTTCTGTCTTTGTCTCTCATGAATAAATAGAGTTTTTTTAAGTAAAAATCTTTAAAAGAACCCTCCCACCACCACCAAAAAAAAAAAAAAAAAAAAAAGCCTGAAGGTAAATGCAGATAAGTGAGCTAGTTTACTTAGCAATAACAATTTTAATTTATGGTGATGGCGTTTGGGAACCTCCTGAAAATATGCACTAGAAGAGAAGGCAGTTTTTTTTTTTTTTTTAAGAATTTATTTATTCATTTTATCAGGGTGCCTGGGTGGCTCAGTCATTTAAGCATCTGACTTTTGGTTTGGGCTCAGGTCATGATTTCAGAGTCTTGAGATTGAGCCCACCTTGGGCTCCACGATCAGCTGGAGGGGTCTACTTGGGATTCTCTTTCTCCCCCCCAACCCCCGCTCATGTGCAGGTGCACACACTCTCTCTCAAATCTTTAAGACATCTTAAAAAAAAATGAAGACCTTGTTCTCCATCCTCCCATCACTATTCTAAGCCTCCTCTCCCTCGCTCCCTCTCTCTGTGGCTTGTTGCAGTAGCTTGCTGACAGGCCTTCCTACCTCCATTTCAGTCTCCCTAGGCCACCAGGATGTTTCCAAAATGCAAATGTTTTATTACTTCCACTGAAATCCTGCTCTCCAGAGTCCGCTCTCCCTAGCGATCACACAGGACCTTTTGGGATCTGAGCTCTGTCCACTCACTGCTCATCCTAGATCCTTTGGCCCGGCCCACCGTTGGTGCATGGGGGACTCCTTGCTGCCACTGTCGCCCTCCTGTTCTCTTCACGAACAGCCAGAGATCACACCCCCTCCCATTCTCGACTCCTCCAGTGGCTCTCCTGTCCTGAGAATGAAGTCCAGACTCTTGCATGGTCTGGCCCCCGCTGGCTACCTGACCTCCCTCCCTCCTTATTCACTGTACTCTCCAGGGGGCTGACTGGCCATCTGCCCTCACATCTCTGGGTGTTCCATGCTCCCTTCCTCGGTATACATCCTAGCTTGCAATGAGGCTGTTATTCTCTGAGCCCCATTATTCTGTCTCCTGGTCTTTTTCTTTTCTTTTTTTAAAGATTTTATTTATTTATTCATGAAAGACAGAGGCAGAGATACAGGCAAAGGGAGAAGCAGGCTCCATGCAGGGAGCCCGATGTGGGATTCCATCCCAGGACCCCAGGATCATGCCCTGAGCCGAAGGCAGACACTCAGCCACTGAGCCACCCAGGTGTCCTATCTCTTGGTCTTTTTCCTTTCCTTTCCTTTCCTCTTCTTTCTCCTTTCTCCTTTCTTTTTCCTTTTTCCTTTCCTTTTTCCTTTCCTTTCCTTTCCTTTTTCCTTCCCTCTCCTTCCCCTTCCTTCCCTTTCCCTTTCCTTCCCTTTCCATTTCCCTTCCCTTCCCTTTCCCTTTCCCTTCCCTTTCCTTTTTTTTCTCTTTTTCTTTCTTCCTTTCAAGATTCATTTATTTGAGAAAGGGAGTACACCATGAGAGAGTGTGCAGGAGTGGAGTGAGTGGCACAGGGAGAGAGTCCTCAAGCGGACTTCCCAGGACATCACCACCTGAGCTGAAACCAAGAGTCAGCACTCAACTGACTGAACCACCCAGGCACCTCTCTTTTTCTTTCCTTCTTTCTTTTGTTCTTTCTTTCTCTTCTTTCTCTTTTCTTTCTTTTCTTTCTTTTTCTCTCCACACCCATCCTTGGGTTTGAACTTTTGATCCTGGGGTAGCTGGGTGGCTCAGTGGTTGAGTGTTTACCTTTGGCTCAGGGTGTGATCCTGGGGTCCTAGGATGGAGGGCTTCTCTCTCTGCCTGTGTCTCTGCCTCTCTCTCTATGTCTCTCATGAATGAATAAGAAAGAAAGAAAGAAAGAAAGAAAGAAAGAAAGAAAGAAAGAAAGAAAGAAAGAAAGAAAGAAAGAAAGAAAGAAAGAAAGAAAGAAAGAAAGAGGAAGGAAGGAAGGAAGGAAGGAAGAAAGAGAAAGAAAGAACAAAAGAAAGAAAGAAAAAAGAAAGAAATTTGAACTCTTGACCCTGAGGTTAAGAGTCACCTGTTCTCCCGACTGAGCCAGATAGGTGCCCTGTCTCCTGGTCTTTTCTGGCACAATGGCCTGAAAAGTCTGTCAGCCTTTGTGTCTCCTGTGTCTCCTGGATTGGTCTTCATACACTTGGTCTAGGTTCTCCCAAGGACAGGGCCTGGCACCAAGGCCGCCTCAGCATTTGTTGAAAGGAGGATGTTAACCTTTGACCTCTTTATTTGCTGTAGACTTTTCCCCAAGCATCTTGTCTTATTTTGGTGATAAATTTTCCTTTTTGAACCCTGAGATTTTCTGTGGACCTGTTTGTGTTACTTTTGCCTTTTGGTGTATTTTTGCCTTATTTTCCCTTTAACTTCACATTTTTTGTATACACACTTGTCATCCTGAGATCTATTCAGAATTTATTTTGGTGCACTAGATGAAGTGTTGGTTTAGATTCATCTGACTCCTTCTAGATGCTGCCTAATTATTGTATCATGAAGTGCTTTTCTTAAACTACAGAACTCTTATTTTTCAGAAACAAGAGTTGAAATAAAAGAATCTGTTCGTGGCCAAGATATTTTCATTATACAGACGATACCCAGGTAAGAGGGAGCACAACTTTATGTACCCCGTTTCCTCTAAAAATCGTAGTGATAGAATTCATGGTGTTATCATACAAACAACAATTGAGTTTCCTTTCACTATAAATGTATACGCGTTTTAAACTAAATGCTTCCCAAAATCCAGTTGTAGGCTTTTGACATTCCTACCCTGTTTGTCACACTGTACTATTTGATCCTCCTCTCCAGGCTTTAAACCGTTCCGTATTCCCTGAACCTGGTCCCTGTCTGCTCAGCTTTGCTAAAAAGCTTTTTGTTATTAAACGCAATGCATAACTGCTGCTGATTTATACTCATCAAGACCATCTTGACACTGTTTTCTTTCTTTCTTTCTTTCTTTCTTTCTTTCTTTCTTTCTTTCTTTCTTTCTTTCTTTCTTTCTTTCTTGACCATCTTGACACTGTATTTTTTTCTTTGTATTTTTTTCTTTCGTTCATTTGTTCTTTCCACAGTGGCCCATTTCTAGCTGTCTGTATTGTAGATAGCATCTGCCACCCCTTCCTTCCCTTAGGGGAAATCCTAGCCTACCTGAGGGTGACCTTCCATGTGGGATTATCTCCTCTCATCCCTTCTCAGAGAATGGGGTAGTGAGGCTATGTGTGTCTTTGAAAAATGCAGACCTTCGTGTCTTGGTTAATTTAGATTCCTGAGACTGTGTTAGTAATAAGATTGGCACTAAATGCCAGCAGTGTGCAACCATTTATGTGTATCATCTTTCATCCTTAAACCAAATCTGGCACGGAAGCTATTTTTAGCCTCAGTGACAATGTGACTTGTAAAAAGAAATATATATTTGTGGGAGCCTGGCTGGCTCAGTTGGTAGAGCATGTGGCTCTTGATCTCAAAGTTGTGAGTTCGAGCCCCACCTTGGGCGTGGACCCTACTTAAAATTAAAAAAAAAATTAAAAAAGAAAAATATATTTTGTCTTCCTCCCTTTCCTGGTGCTGAGATCCTAAAACCCTTGGAATTTCCTAAGGGCTAAAAGCAATAAAGGTGTCTTTTATTTAACAAGCACCCTTTCAACAGCACCAGAGGTGGTTTTTTGGAAGCCCCTAGATAACCTTGAAATGGGGTTCTTTGCCTGAGGGACCAATCAGCAACTGAGAGGGTTGGAACTCAGCCCCTCCCTCCCCTGTGGGAAGGTGAATCAGTCATCAATAGCCTCTCTAGAAGGTGCTTGAGGCAATAACGCTTCACATATGTCATATTTATCTGTTTAGGCAGATACCTCGGAAGATTCCAGGAAACGGATTGCTGGGTATAAGGATCCATGCCCTTGTAGTGTTGGCAATAGAGCACAGTGATGATGGTTACTTCTGATGGCCCTCTTGTCCTCCAGCAGTTTTAATTTTGTGCTGGTTGCCTCCTGGTCATGGTACTCTTTTTGTCTCGTGCTTTTGTTTGATCTGGATCTTGGAAAGAGGGGGAGACCTGAAGGTCTTGCCTGGGAGTAAAATGCATGTAGTGAGGGGCTTGGACACCCCACGAGGCTACCCTCTGGTGTGCTTCTTCCCCGGCCTTTGTCCTTGGCGAAGGGTAAGGCTGCATCATCCTCACTTCTGTTTGCTGGTGGGGCTCACCTTCCGAAACCACTTGCAGCCTATTTCTTTTGGCTACTCCAGTTATGTAAATTTTTGATTACTGAGGGTGGATTTAATTATTTGGAAATGGCAAAAAGCCATTCTGAATGAAGTGATTATGTTGCATGATTGAAATGTGTGATATTCAGGGAGCTTCCAAATATACTGAGCAAAGGAAGGAAGTAAAATGGATATAAAGCTTACCAAGTGTTTCTTGAAGGACAATTTCCGTGATTATGTTAGAAGCTCTTGTGTGTTGATGGGACTAAGAGACTCATTAAAGCACATTTACAACTTATTTGCTGCAGATGATTAATTCTTGGGGTGATGGGTGGGGGAAATCCTACCCCGTCACCTCATGGTTCTGACTTCCATCTATGGTGTTGGCCTGTCTTTGCAGTCCTGCTCAGTTCAATTGATGTGTATAGACCATGTCTGTTTCCTTATATTTGTCTTTGTCTATCAAAAATGACAGAGCAGTAAGGGTCAAATTTAATATAGAATGTGATTATCTTAGGGGAAAGAAAAATGAGTCTGGGGCACCTGGGTGGCTCAGTGGTTGAGCATCTGCCTTTGGCTCAGGTCATGATCTTGGGGGTCCTGGGAGCGAGTGCCGAATCGGGCTCCTTGCAGGGAGCCTACTTCTCCCTCTGCCTGTGTCTCTGCCTCTCTCTCTGTGTCTCTCATAAATAAATAAATCTTAAAAAAATGAGTCGGTAAACAATTAAGATTGTCCTACTTAGATACAAAGACTACAAGAACTAGCCAGGATGTACTTGGAACAGTCTTAGGGAACAGATAAACAAAGCAGAGGCTGCCAGCCAACTTCTCTTCACCCTGCTAGCCCACAGATTAACTGCCTGGTGTCCAATTTGCCTAGTCTGGCAGTGAATGGGGAAAGCCAATGTGACAAAGGCTCTTTTGTTGCCTTCCTGACCAAAAGGGTGGGGCGTGGGAGGCTTTCCTTAGCCTTGAGCTGGAGGATGTTGAATCCCTAGGCATAGGTCATTAGGAAGAGGAAAAGGTAGAAAATGAAGCCTCATGGCAGAAATAAGTAATTAATGTAAGAAGAGTTACGCTGAAATCAAGGCCCTTCTGAAATGGTTCATCTTGTTATATTAACATCTTACTCTCTGAGCCCACCTTGTGGTGTGTTGTCGAAACCTCATTGTAGACCGTGGTTGTGTATTATAAATGCTATCACAAAGCCAGCTAAAAGCCCACCACCTGGACAGATACTCTTCCAGAATCTATTCAATTAACTTCATTCTAAGTATATTGTTGGCATTGAGATCTGATAAGAAACCGTGGCCAGCGGAGCTTTTACAGTGCCACACACTAGCACACCAGTGGAACGTTAAGAAAGCTCTGATTGTACTTCTAATATTGTCAAACAGTCTATATGCAGAAGAGGACTTTGCTATGGTGTATATGATGCCTGGTGTTCAGTCTCAATACGGACTCCTGAAGTATTTACACACACACTGTCCTCCCAGTGCTATGCAGCCTTCCAGCTTAACATTCAGAACCTACAAGGCATCAATTTAGGTGATTGGATGGGGGAAAGGAAGCTCTCCCCTCTGCAGAATCAAGTATAGAAGTCTTTGGGAGGCAGCACACTGAGTTAGATGTGTTCTTTCTTGGGACATATGATTACCACAAAGATGATCCAATGTGCGCCTCTGGCATTTTCTTGAAATGTGGTCGGCTTTGCCATTTTATCTCCAGCACCTAACACAGTGCCTGATTCACATTGCTCAATAAGTATTTGTTGAATATATGAATGAACTAAAAATGACCAAGTGTAATGAATTCCCAAGTACCTTGAAAGTGTTTGATGAGTATTTTCTCCTGATTTTACCAAGAGGTTGTGTGTCCTCTAATTTTTTGATGCCAGACTTGGGACATTATTGATTTGGGAGTATGAGGAGGAAAGGTGCTCCAATTTACTTCAGAGGAAGGAAACATCTGGAAAACAATGTAACCTATCAGCAGTCTGAAAGGAGTGTCGTAGGTATCAAGTCGAGTCCTGAGTCAGTTATATCTACCCGCTGCAAGAAATGCTTTTATGACAGTACCCTGAACTTACAAAAAAAATCCGAATTACAAAGGTGAGGCTGGTGTTCTGTAAGTTGAATGTGGATGTGGAAAACACATTCTTGTCAGAGGGCAGGAATGTCTTTGCAGTGTCTCATGCCCAGGTGCACTAAGGATGGGCGCCCTTGGAGAGAGGCAGAGAGACTGGGAAAATGGCCTCTCTGTCCTTTGGGCTAAGGAGCAATCTCGTGAGGAGTATTTCATTTACCTACCTAAGCATTATAAAGTCTTCTGCTATGTTGATGGCAAGCTCTCCATTTTGCTATAAATGAGGGCAGCATCACTGCTATGTAGCAGACAGTTTAAGGACACCTGAGAGCCTACTCCTCACATGGATAGAAACCAAGACATGGGAAATGATCCTCTTTTTTGGGAAGGCAGGGGAGATACATTCCTTACCCAAAAGGGTGGGTGTCTGAGGACTCTTGGATAATCCGGGAGGGTTGAGCATTAGAAGAGCATCCTGAAGGATTTCAAGGTTCTCACCTTATTTTTTTTCTCTTTTTTGAGGATATAGTCATGAGTGTGGGAGCCCCATTCTCTGAAGCCCAGGGAGGACCCTGTTAGGGCCACTTTTGGCTCTAGTCTCAGACCTTCCCAGGTGACATGGGTAGAGTGATGCAAGGCACTCAGCTTGAAGCCCCACTGATGACCTTCCCTCTGCCCTAAGGTTCTCACCTTTTTTTTTTTTTTTTGAAGATTACTTATTTATTTATTTGGGAGGGGCAAGGGATAGAGAAGAGCATGTGAGAACACAAGTGGGGAGGAGGGGCAAAGGGAGAAGGAGAAGCAGGCTCTCCACTGAACAGGGAACCCATTGCAGGACTTGATCCCAGGACCCTGAGATCATGACCCGAGCCAAAGGCAGACGCTTAACCGACTGAGCCACCCAGGTGACCTGGTTCTCACCTTTTTTAAGGGCAGAGCCCACATTACGCTCAATCAGCCTTGGCAAAAGGTAGCAATCCACATTTATTGAAACTGGAAGTAGCCTTTCCTTCTAATGTCTTTCAGATTCCTCTTTTTGTCTCTCTGGGTAATCTTTGTTGGGCATCTGTGTATCTTGAGGAAAAAAGGATGAGGCGATTTTTGAAAACTTAGTTCCAAGACTCCCCATCCTCCACCCTACCCTCTACCCCGTGAAGAACGGAGAACACATCCTTTCTGGAGATGGCAGCTAACTAGCAGAGGCAGTGGGTTTCCCTTGGCAGTCACAGGCAGCAGGGGGCCGGTGCGCTGGCCTGAGTCTGCTGTCCCTGGATGGTGCCAGCGGCTGCTGGTTCACCCTGGCCAGCAGTTGATGTCTGCCTCCGATGCCACTCCAGCGACTGTGTCATTGACAGAAGATCCAGGCAGAGGTGAGCGTGGATAACTGCTATGGATTTACCTAAGCACAGCTAAAAAGAAGAGCTCAGAAGCTTTCCTCTGGATTTGTGAGGTGCCATCATAAGCCAGTGTGGTGACAAAATGCCCATGACGCCCATCTTGGCAGCCCATTTCTTGGGCTGACTTTTCCATCTTTTTTGGGGGTTGATGAATGAAACTAACCCCCAAATACAAATGTCGACTGTTTCAGAGATGTGAACACCGCTGTGATGGAGCTGCTGATCATGGCTTACGCGCTGAAGACTGCCTGTGCCAGGAACATTATCGGAGTCATCCCGTACTTCCCCTACAGCAAGCAAAGCAAGATGCGGAAGAGGGGTTCCATTGTGTGCAAGCTCCTGGCGTCCATGCTGGCGAAAGCAGGTGAGTGTGGACGCAGGCCCTGGGGAGCCCGCCCTGTCACTTAGGACTCTTTCTGCTTGACATTAGTCCCTACCTCAGCTAATTTGGGGCCTCTCTCTTAAGTGTTGTTCACTAATTACTTCCTTCCTGTTTCCTTTTGATAGTTCTGGTTAGGGGTGTGTGAGCTTAGGTATGAACTCTCATGTGTTCCTCTCCTCTTTGTCTTAACTTGACAGTGATGTTGTCTCTCCACTAATCCTGGACTTTCTCATCATTCTGCCCCATCTCATCTTCTCATGAAAACTTTAGCTGTGATCCTGGCGTCCTAATGGGATCTTTCGAGCTTCAGGTGTAGGTTTACATATTTGCCTTGGTTAGCTAGCTGCTGTTTTTGTACGTAGTTTTAAACTGGGTTTTTCTTCTGTGGCTTCTCCAGTTTATGTAGTACTCCTTTCTTCCCCTCCTGACTGTCTCTGAATAGCAGCTCATTTTCATTGCTTTTATTCTGTGTTTTTGTAGCGGCAACATACTTTCTGGCCCGTGAATCAAATGTAATAACACCTGATGGTAATTGGGATTTTATTTGCCTGGCGTGTTTACTTAAAAACTCTAATACACATTCAAGCCCTGAGAAACATTTGGATTCCATCCTCTCTCAAGATGTGTAGCTGTTTGGGGAGGAACGGGTAATTACTGGTTCTTTGCTCTAGAGGGTTTGCAGTAACCTTTGATTATCTGCAATGTTTTTATATATGTACCTTTTTTGTTCAGCACGACTGATTATAAGAGTATGTCTATCATCTTTTTTCTATAAGAATACTTCTTGACTCATTCTTTTATGACCTTGAGAAATTGTTCCAAACTCTCCACTATCTTACCTTTGTGGTATATGGATTTTTATCTCCTAATATGTGTATTATTTAGCTTTCATATTCTTAATTCCTTCTGCTCTAGCCATAGGCCTTTAAACTTCTTACAGTCTTTAGTCAAGGCCTATTTTTTACACCCATTACTTCTTCCATGTTTTCTAACTTTACATATTCATATTTTTGCTTGTGCCTGACTTTTCTTAATTTTCAGGACCAAGCTAGTTAGGATAGTATAGGAGAGCACCTTCCTCTCTGCTCTAGGTCTCTCTCCATGTGGAAGGTCATAGGCTCTTTGACATGAGGCTTGACAACATTCTGAGCTCACTAAGTGTTGTTGAGGTTCCAGATGAAGTCTATGACTAATGTGCTTGTCCACAACACAGTCCCTGCTTTCAGGCTTCGGTTAGGAAACAGGAGTGGGCGTCTAGTTTATGTCCACTGTGGCCATTAACTTGTAGGGGTGAACGTTGTAATTTTTTGTTTTAAAATTTCAGGTTTAACTCACATTATCACTATGGATCTTCATCAAAAGGAAATACAAGGCTTTTTCAGCTTTCCCGTGGACAACCTTAGAGCCTCACCTTTCCTGCTTCAGTATATCCAGGAAGAAGTGAGGAGCCACCAGCAAACACCCCATTGTCCTCAAAAGAGACCCTATGTAGTTTTTCTCTGGTATCAGATTTCAATATTGAAAGGCACATCAGATGGTCTTTCCCTTAAGTCTCAGTGCCTGAGGCAGCCAGATAGGGTCAGCATGTAGGCATGGACGATCGTATTTTTTAAAGCCATTAAAAATGGATTTCCTTCTAAGTATCTTTAGCAATTTGCTTATGTTTTCTTAAATGAAGGTGTTAAGAAGTAATTATTTTTTAATCTTCTTGATGTAGCAGTACTTTTGCAATGATGTTAATTGATAAGTGTTAAATTTTAAACGTGTAAGTGAAACTCTAGAGTATGTGATTGCTAGTATGGATCATTGTTACGAGAGGGAAAAGTGTCACACCAGCACCCAGGTGTTACTTTGTGATAACTTTTCAGTATTTTCTTATTTTTCCTTCAAATCTAGATTCCAAATTACAGAAATGCAGTCATAGTAGCTAAGTCTCCTGATGCTGCCAAAAGGTAAATATGTTGGACATTCATAAAAATTCCTTTTGGGTGCTTCTGAAGTCAAAATGAGCTGTTTGGGAACTCAGAGCATGTAATCATGTTGGCCTGGAAAAGCTCATTGGCTCCAGCTTTCCCCCACGGTATTGTCCTGTTCCCACCAGGGCTTTATCGCTAGTCTCCAAATAATACAAGGCGGTCCCTGAATTACTCGGTTTTCCTTCCTGTAGGAGAAAAGGAAGTTCTTCCTTCAGATTCTCAGGAAAAGGAAAACAGAGGGCCATGAATGTTTTTCAGGCAATGGTTTTTAAGAGACCTTTTTTGAACAAGGTTCCATCTTCTGAAGATAAGTGTTATAATATTGGACAAAGCGGAGAAACAGAATCATGTACAATCAGATGCTGGCCCACATCTCAACTCCTGTGCCTCTTGAGGCATTTACGTTCTGGTCTAGGCCCCATCTCCTGAATTGCCTAAATCATTCCTTTGTGTGTCCGTAAAAGTTCAGATGATGTTTTCATTTGATGATTAATAAAGTGTTGAGATAGTGACACTTGGGTTTTCTTTCCATGAATTTCCGTTTCCTGTTGTCTTTCTCGTAGGGCCCAGTCATATGCTGAGAGACTGCGTCTGGGGTTAGCTGTGATCCACGGAGAAGCTCAGTGTACAGAGCTGGACATGGATGATGGTCGCCATTCTCCCCCGATGGTCAAAAATGCTACTGTCCACCCGGGTCTGGAGTTGCCCTGTAAGATTAGCTCTATGTTCTTATTTCACTTGTAAATCGAAGAAAGTTTTAATAATATGAATGGCTAGAAGTTAATACGTATATGGATGAACGGTATCTTGGTCTTTTGCTTTTTAAAGATTTTTATATTTAAATAATCTCTACACCCAGCATGGGGCTTGAACTTATAGCCCCAAGATCAGAAGTCACATACATGGGACGTCTGGGTGGCTCAGTGGTTTAGCGCCTGCCTTCGGCCCAGGGCGTGATCCTGAGGTCCTGGGATTGAGTCCCACATTGGGCCCCCTGCATGTGCCAATTGATGGCAATTTGATAGGATAAAAAAGTTAGAATGTTTACACCTCTGACAGGAGCCTGTCTGAAGTAACCTGTTGGAGGTATAACCATTCTGGTATTTCCCCACCCTGTTAATCTCTGTATGTTTATGGAGCATGGCAAATAGATACAAATTTTAGAGATTCCTCTAAAAAGCATACTGTTATCTTCTGGTATAGAATGCCAGTTATTACCACTCAAAATCCATGGAAAGAAATAGCCTCCACACTGCTGGATTAATAACAGGTTAGTCAGGTATCAGGTCAAAGGGTTGTATTACTAAAATAAGTGCTTAAAAGTTACTGGGATCCCAAAGCCTGGTATAGTCAGTGGTTACTATCACCCACCCTCCCAAAATATAAAAGCTTAAGATTCACACCGTCACACATACAACGTTTTAGCTAAAGCTAAAATTATTTCACACTCTGAATGCTAAGTGCTACCCAGATTAGTTCAGTTGTCCTTATGGAGTCTGAATGTAACACCATCTCCTTTAACAAAAGGGGAAACCAATGCAATCCCATTCAATTACCTAAAAATACCACGATGGGATGCCTGGCTGGCTCAGTTGGAAAGGCATGTAACTTTTTTTTTTTTTTTTTTTTAAAGATTGTATTTATTTGCTCATGAGAGAGACACAGGCAGAGGGAGAAGCAGGCTCCCTGTGGAGAGCCCGATGTGGGACTTGATCCCAGATCCCGGGATCATGCCCTGAGCTGAAGGCAGACACTCAACCTCTGAGCCACCCAGGCATCCCAATTTCAGCGGTTTTTATACAAGAGAAACAAGTAATAAAGTCTTAGTTTAAATTTTTGGTATTGCAGCATTTTTTTTTTTTGCAGCATTTTATTTGAGGATTTCATAATTAAAGTTCTTGAATAAGCAATATATCCCCATATTTCAAAATTTAAAAAGTATAAAATTCTTTACAGTAAAAAAGTTTCCCTCAGCTAACTCTGATCTGCAGTATAGTTGGTTTCTTATATCCATTTAGAGGCTGTATGCATAGGCAAGCAGATAACATACTTCTTTCTCGCATTTTCACACGGCGGTAGTATATCAGACACATTGTTCTCCCCCTTGCTTTTCTCATCCAAGACCTCCTTCCCTGTCAGTCTGGACATACCTCTTGGTCTTTTAGTTTCATAAGTGTTCTACTTTAGGGATATACCACAATTTATTCAGTCAGTTGTCTGTTGATGAACATGTAGTTTTTCCAGGCTTTGGCTGTGAAGAAATGCTGTTAATAATAAACACTTTTTGAGCCCTGATTATGTGTCAAGAGTTCATCTAAGCTCTTCAGTAGATCTTCGGGTGATCTTTTGTTTTCGCATGATTTTCTTAGAGCTACTTGTGTCATCTCTCATGCCAGCAAGGCAGCTGAGATGCAGCCAGGAGCTGGGGGAGCCAGGTTTTGGAATGACAGGAGCTTCAGGAGCCATACTTTAGCTTTTTATTTTGAACAAACTGCAATCTTAGAAAAAAGCTGAAAGAATACAGAATTTCTCTCTACTCTTTGCTCGGAGTCCCCAGATTTAGCACTTAGATACACATCCTTTTCTTAACCACTTGAGGGTGAGTTGTAGACATAACGTCTATATTCCTAAATGCTTCAGTAAATATTTCATAAAAACAGATATTCTTTTACATAACCACAGTGTAATTATTAGACTCCGGAAACGGACATTGTTACAATACTGTTACCTAATCTGCAGACCTTATTCCTATTTTACCATTTGGCTTACTGTGTCCTTCAGAGCAAAGGAAAAATCATTTCTTTCTGACCTAGAACCCAATAAAGATCACACATCAGACTCAGTTGACCTTTCTCTTTAGTCTCATTTAATCAGGAACAGCACTTCTGTCCTTGGTCTCTTATGAACTTGACACTTTTGAAGAGTATAGTCCAGTTGTTCTATAGAATATCCTTTTATTGGGGAGTATTCCTTCATATTAGGTCAAATCAGTTATTACTATGGTTCTCTTTCTTCCCTGTTGAAATTCAGTTCTATCAGAATGGATTCATAGAACCTTAATTTATTCAGGGTGTTCTAATCCATTGCTACTATTTATTGTAATTAATTGTCAAATTTATTACAAGTCAAATGGTCTTAGACTTGACCAAAGAGAGCCTTTGAGCCCCTCCTGTGTTCTTTTGACATGTCCCTGTCATTTTTGATACTTACTTTCTGATATAACTAGATGTTCCATATTTCTTTTAAAGATTTTACTTATTTATTTGAGAGGCGGGGGTGTGAGAGGGGAGAATGGCAGAGGGAGAAGCAGACTCCCCGCCGAGCAGGGAACCTGATGTGAAGACTGATGCAGAGCTTGATCCCAGGATCCCAAGATCATGACCTGAGCTGAAGGCAGACGCTTCACCTGCTGAGCCACCCAGGTGCCCTAGATGTTCCATATTTATCCTGTACTTACTTCACCCTGGAATCAGTCATTTCAACAAGCAGCCCCAGTGCCTTTAGTGGAAAGTGGTATTTACAAACCAAGATTTACGAACCAAGATTTGGGCTATGGGGTGTACACTCAGCACTAGATGATACTACCTGTGACTAACCTTCACTTACGTTCTTTCATAAGTGACAGAATGTACCTAAAAAGATGAGAAATAAAATTACTGGGTCAAACGTTATTTTGCTAAATTATTGTAATATTTTATATGATGCTATAAAGCAGTATGTTCCTTCATAGACCTTTGGTGTGTTTACATGACAATTTTTACAGCGGCCATAGGATCATTTTCTGATCCCTTCTAACAGATTTAGCCAAGAGAATGCTTCTAAAAAGTGCTAGTTTTGTATAATTATACTTTCCAAATTAAATATGCTTTATATTATCAGTTATACTTCAGTATATTTTAATAGTTTGGCTAATAGTAACGAGGATGAGGGGAACCTGGGTGGCTCAGTCAGTTCAGTGTCTGCCTTCAGCTCAGGTCATGATCTCAGGGTCCTGGGATCAAGCCCTGAGTTAGGCTCCCTGCTCTGTGGCGAGCCTGCTTTTCCTTCTCCTTCTGTTCTTCCTCCTGCTTGCGTGTGCATGCACACACTCTCTCTCTGTCAAATAAATAAATAAATAAATAAATAAAATATTTCAAAAAATTGTAATGAAGATGAAGATACTGGACTGCTAGGACAAGACCAAAAGTATTGGGATGCCTGGGTGGCTCAGTGGTCTGCCTTTGGCTCAGGGAGTGATCTTGGGGTCCTGGAATTAGGTCCCACATTGGGCTCCCTGCGTGGAACCTGCTTCTCCCTCTATGTCTCTGCTGCGCGCTCTCTTTCTCTCTCTCTCTCCCTCTCTCTCAATCTCTGTCTCTCATTAATAAATAAATAAATCTTTAAAAAAATAAAAGTTGTATAAATTTTTCTGTTTTATGAGATAGAATTGATTACATAGGATGTAATAGATGTAATAGATGGCAAGGGCATCTAATGAACTTGGAAGGGTTGCCTGTTGGTGCCTCTCTCAGCACTGCTCTGTGTTTGCCATGTGGTGAAAATGAAAGAGTTTGGATCACAAAAAGGAGAGAAAGTCACCTCTTTTGGCTTGACTTTTCTGGCTTGGTAATTTTACAAATGAAGATGTGATTTTCATCACTAAACCAAAAACAGACATTAGCTCCCTCAAGCATCTCTTAAATGTTAGTTTTGACTTGTTTGCACCTGGATAGAGTTGTAGGCTTGAAGATAATTTCAGTTCCAGTCCTACCGGAGACCTTATTTTATTTCTTCTTTTTTTAATGCCAGTCTGTTGATAAAGTTTGGCCTTCCATTGAACTAAAAATAGACCAAAATCAAAACGGATAAGGAATGAGTAATTCCTCCTGGCCCTTTCTTGCCCTATATTCCAAGAGAGGAAGGTTTGGTTAACGGACTCTGGGGAGAGAGTGTAAAATTTAAGGATGGTTACGAATGCAGTATTATTTTACATGAGAAATAGTAACTTTAAAAGCAAAAGATATGGGGATGCCTGGGTGGCTCAGCAGTTGAGCGCCTCCCTTCGGCTCAGGTCTTGATCCTGGAGTCTCGGGACTCCCGCATGGGGCTCCCTGCAGGGAGCCTGCTTCTCCCTCTGCCTGTGTGTCTCTGCCCCTCTCTCTGTGTGTCTCTCATGAATAAATAAATAAAATATTTAAAATAAATAAATAAATGCAAAAGATAATTTCCTGCTTTCTTCTAGATTTGAGGTCATTTGATAACTTGATGTTTTCACTACAGTAAGTTGATACAGTTTGTGATTTCTGGCCATAAGCAATGTGCAGAATTCATTTATTCTTTTTTTTTTCATTTATTCTTAAACATAAGGTAGTTTTAGCACCCTTTATCCTTAATCTCCAGTACATACATTACTTCTGATAATTTTGAATTTTGAGTGGTTTTTTTTTTTTTTTGGTGGGGGGGTAAGCTTAGAAAATTTGGGACTTTTGTTTTTAGCCTGTGATGTTCTGTTCATTTCCCTTGACCCTATTAATAAAGTCTGTCTCCGTTTTTTAGTAGTCACTAAATTTTTTTTTTAAGATTTTATTTATTTATTTAAGGGATATACAGAGAGAGGTAGAGACTTAGGCAGAAGGAGAAGCAGACTCTGTGGGGAACCTGATGCGGGACTTGATCCTAGGACCCTGGGATCACGACCTGAGCCAAAAGCAGACACACAGCCATCAAGCCACCCAGGTGCCCCAATAGCCACCAAATTGTTCAGTTTTATCCAGATCCTAAAATTAGTAATGAACAGGGAATGAACATACCGGGAAAGATGCTTGCTTTTTAAAAACCTTTTAAGCCTCCATCCTAGCCATGCCTGTGTTTTTCATTCTACACTGATAAGCTTTTTGGGAGAAACAAAGTTACAAAGTAGTAAGGAGGAGTACTGTGACATGTTTTCCACATCAAACTAGAGCTGAATTTTTATTGGTCTTTGAGGGATACTGGCTTGCAATCTTTTTTTCTCTTTTTACAGAGGAAAGTGGCCAAGAAAAGGGGCCACATCTCTTTGAGAAGTGGGTAGGTCAGCACAACCATCTACCACATGGTTTAATATAAAGACAGTTTAGGGAAGCTTTCCTAATGCTGATGGTTTATCTTCTCCATCTTTACCTAAATACTACCAAACCATACTTATATGCAGAGCCTTTTGACTGCCCTAATTCAAAAAAAAAAAAAAGAAAGAAATTTGCCCTTGTTTCTGGGATGGGAAATCAGGAAATGTTGATTGAAATCTGCCAATAAAATAGTACTGGATTTCAGCTCGGCTGATTTGCTGGTATGTAGAAAGATCTGCCTGTTCTTTGAGATTTATGGTACCTGTAGATAAGAATCTGCTAAAGTGGTTTGTTTGCTGATAGCTGCTAACCTAGAGAATTACCCTGAGTTTTATTCTTATGTCCCTCTCCCACTACTGGTTTAATATTTCAGAATAATAAAAAGCTTTAAAAGTAGGATACTTAGTCTATTCTAATGAAATATTCTCTCTCTCTCTCTCTCTCTCTCTCTCTCTCTGTTTGCTAACCTTCTTTTGAGGGTGAATTCTTACTTCTCTATTCTGGAGTTGGGTTTGTACACAGATGGGCCTTTTCTAGGTATAAATTGTGTAGTGAGATAGGAAGCCTGTACTTTAAGGACCAATCAAATTAGGAAGAAATGGACACGCCTGGATGGCTCAGTTGGTTAAGTGTCTGCTTTCACTCAGGTCACAATTCCAGGGTCCTGGGTCCTGGAATCGATCCCCACTTTAGGCTCCCTGCTCAGGGGGCGGTGGGTAGGAGTCTGCTTCCCCCACTCACGCCCTCTCACTCTCTCTCAAATAAATAAATAAAATCCTTTAAAAAAAATCAAGAAGAGGGGATCCCTGGATGGCTCAGCAGTTTAGCACCTGCCTTCAGCCCAGGGCGTGATCCTGGAGTCCCAGGATCCAGTCCCACATCAGGCTCCCTGCATGGAGCTTGCTTCTCCCTCTGCCTGTGTCTCCGCTTCTCTCTCTCTGTGTGTCTCTCATGAATAAATAAATAAAATCTTAAAAAAAAAAATCAAGAAGAAATGATGGAGTCATAGTCAGTTACTGTCTTCAAGTCCCTAATTTCCAGGAAATTGATGATGTCAATCATGTAGTTATCTGGTAATAAGGTTACGTTGTCCAAATAAAGTTACTTTGGAAGAAAATGAAGTAAAGCTTGCTTTCTGCCTGGCAGCCTTTACCTGTTTGATTTTCTACAGAGTGGCATTTATTTTATATTATCAGTCTCCGTGTAAGTAGAATTATTTCCTTTGCATGGCATTGCATTGCTGCTTCTGTGTGTGTAAGATCTTCCTCAGCCTGCCACTCTGGACTTGTGCTGTCCGAACACCAGTAGCTGCTAGTTACATGTGGCTCTTAGCTCTTTACAGGGCTGGCTAGCTAGAAGTGCTGTCTTTGTGAAATGCACACTAAATATCGAAGACTTAGTGTGAAGGGGAAGGTCCAATATCTCTAATAAATTTGCATATCGGTTATATACTAAAACATCTTGGATATACCAGACAAAATCTATTAATTTCACTTTTTTCTTTACATGTTTTTTTTAAAGATTTTATTTTTTTAATATCTCTACACCCAACAGAGGGCTCGAACCCACGACTGAGATGAAAAGTTGTGTGCTCCACTGACTGAGCTAGCCAGGCACCCCCTTTTTACTTTTTTTTTTTTTTTTCTTTTTACTTTTTTAATGTGGCTTCTAGAAAATGTAAAATGACATTTGGCTCACCTGTTTCTATTAGCACTGCTCTACACAGTCTGTTTCTGAGAGACCCCAGGTTCATTTAGGAGAGTTTTCTTTGTTTAATAATTTTTTTTTCACCACTTCCAGGGAATGAGGTTTCAATTGTATTTATTTAGTGACACAGAACTAACTGGGATCTTGTGGTTTGTTTTGTTTTGCTAGTGATGATGGCCAAAGAGAAACCACCAATAACTGTAGTCGGAGATGTTGGAGGGCGCATCGCAATCATAGTGGTATGGTCATGTGTCGTCCTTCATGTGCAGAGATGACACTGCGGGCTCCTAGTAGGTTGTACACTTTGGGATTATACTTCTGGTAAAGATGATAAGAGTTAAATGGATCCATCTATCCTTTCTCACCCAAACTCCTTTAGGACAAGAGAAATTTTTGTATAGTTGAACAGGGATTATTATAACCTACAGGTATAAAAAGAACGTAGGAACTCCCATAAGAAAATTCAACCCCATAAATAGCCTTCATCTTAAGGGGTCTAGGTTCCATCAGACCAGCTGACTGCTCAACCTTCAGCTTTAGGGCCACGAGATGAACTAAAGATGAGTGGTTCCATTTTCACTAATGAGAACAAATGTCTCATTCTTCATACTTAGGCATGATCTGTTTGCTCCCAGCTCTAAATGCCTTTGCCGGGCCTGATTACAATGACTGGCTTTATTTCTGTGTTCTTCTCATCTCACTTTGTCTTGAAAAAAAGATGGGACCCCAGCTATGTAGAAATAATCGGAGATTTGGAACAGGGAAATGAGTCTTGGCAGGCCCAAACTCCAGCCTTACCTACTACACGTGACTGTAGGCTTTGCTGCTCTTTGTACTGACAGCCTCGCAAAGCACAGTCCACACGGTTCTGTTGCCGCCACCAGAGGTTCAGTCCGGGAATCAGGCAGGTGGCTCTGATCTCCAGTTGGAGATCCTCTGAAAGGAAGTGCAGGGAAGAGCAGAGAGGTGTGTCGTTTATAGAGATGGCAGGTAGCTCCTTACTACTAACTTACTAGTAATGTCTCTCCTCAGGATGACATTATTGATGATGTGGAAAGTTTTGTCGCTGCTGCGGAGATCCTGAAAGAAAGAGGTGCTTACAAGATTTACGTCATGGCCACTCATGGCATCCTGTCTGCAGAGGCCCCCCGCCTGATTGAGGAGTCCTCCATTGATGAGGTTGGTCTGCTCTTAACAGGCCTAGAATTTGCTGTTCTCTCTTCTGGGAATGGTGAAATGGCTCCACCCATGTTGCTTAACCCGCCTCTAGAGGACGGACCTCTGAAGTCATGCCCTTGGTGCCTAGCATTGTGTTGGGCCAGATGTATAGGTAGGAATTAGATGTCTGTTTTCATAAAGGTTCACTTTATGTGCTCGGGTATAGTTCGTATTTCAGTATAATTTGGAGCTGTGGTAGCCCTTCTCTCAAGACTTGGATTCTTCCTGGATTGCGTGCACATTGTGCACTGTGCTGCGGCTCACCCTACATTTCTGCATAAGTACACTGGGACCTTCATAATCTTATGTGTTCAACCATGTAACCTTTGTCTTGTATAAAGTCAGATCAGTTTAGTTTGTAAAAACTGTACTCGGAATAAGGTTTTATAGTTTGGAACTTGGATGGCAGGTCCACATTGGGGACACATCAGTAACCGTGTTTATCTTCCGTTGCTGCAACGACCAGGTGGTGGTGACGAACACTGTCCCTCATGAGGTGCAGAAGCTGCAGTGTCCCAAGATAAAGACGGTGGATATCAGTCTGATTCTTTCTGAAGCAATTCGGAGAATCCACAACGGGGAGTCCATGGCATACCTTTTCCGAAACATCACTGTGGATGACTAAGCTGTCACGGTTGCCTTGACTGAAACTCCCGAGGAAAACATGTGGAGTGCAGTGCCATCAACTTCTGTACATGGTGTTTCTTCTCACGGGAGGACTGGAAATAGCCTGAAGTCAGATAGTCTCGCCAAGTTGGGTAGGTAGGAGGCCTTAAGATAGTCAAGGGGAAGACAGAGCTAATAGAAACATGGCCTTAAGTGTCTGCCATCGTCCTCCTGTGCCTCAAACAAAAGTTACAGACACTTTTCTGAAAAGAATCCCCAAATCTTGCTGATATTGAAAAGGAGTTAAAGGCAGAAAGTCTTAACTCTAATATTCGGTTATTTCCACCGTGGGAAATGTGTGTCAATGTTGAACCTGGTTAGGGAAGCTGAGTGTCCTGGTACTGTTTCCATTCTAGTTGTCCTCTCCCCAGTCAACCTCACATAAGTTTTTTTTTTTGTAGAAAAACCCTATTTTTCCTTGAGAAGCTACTGTGCCTACAGCCAGTGAACAACGAAGCCTTTGTGGCATTACCCCAGCCAGGAGGTCAGATTAGAGAGTAGCGTCCTATCTCTGGATACCTGCGTTGCTCTTCGCTGGCAAATAAAAGAATTTGTTGTCTCACTGGTCTGTTCACTAACATTGCAGAGCCTCCTGCTCTCCTGACTTCTATCCAGATGGTGCGGAAGACAATGGGTACGAAATAGAGTGTTCCAGGTCCATGGCTGGTCCCAGACCCTGGACATGAGTCTCTGTCTGCAGGTTCCATCCCCTTCCTGAGCATCAGAGTCAAATCTTTGTTGGAATAATGGATTTCAAAATCTAAATTAAAAAAAAAAGAGAGAGAAAAATTTTACTTTTTCCTGTGTGATAGGTGACAGCAGGTACTGCATTACTCAGGACTGCCCCTGACCTTTTTGCCCAGCAATCAAAACTACTCTAGTTTATGGCCCGTTTGTCAGGCAGGCCTTTGAAGCCTTCAGCCTGATCTGAGCAGGACTGAATGTAATGGGAAGGAGCAGCGTCCGTCTGTTAGGCAGTGAGCTGGGACTGCTGGTCTGTCCTGTGCCTGAAGGATAGTAAAGGACCATTCGCTTCTTTGCATAATCCTATTTCTCTGCAGGGACATTTCCTTGACATTCTTATCTCTTTCCAAATGACCTGAAAAGTTCTCAAGCCACAGTCAAGACTTTGAGCACATTGGCTTTTTCAGGCACACAAGTTGCCTTCTGTTAATAGTCCCAAGTAGGGGAATTTTGAGCAAGAACTTAATTAGCAGCTAGCATGGTGGCTGGGGAAGAGGCGTTACTACTCAAGAGGCCTGGTTCTTACTCATGAGGCCAGGCAGATGACGAGTCCTTTCTGGGCCTCTCATCACTTGTGAAAAGAGGTTTGGAGTTGACAGCTGAGGGAAGTCCTTTTCAACTCCCAAATTCCATTTATTCATCCAGTTAATGTTTAGTTTCCTAGGTCTGTAAGAACAGAGGTGTTTTGTTTTTTTTAAGATTTTATCTATTCATTCATTCATTCGAGACACACAGAAGCAGAGACATAGGGAAAAGCAGGCTCCCTGCAGGGAGCCCAATGCAGGACTTAATCCCAGGTCCCCGGGATCAGGACCTGAGCCAAAGACAGATGTCCAACCACTGAGCCACCCAGGTGCCCCAGAACAGAGGTGTTTATATATACTTAGTAGAATCTAAGTATCTCCTGATATTAGAATATATTCACATATGCCCTTCCCATTGGCATTTAGTGGGTCCTGCTATGCGCCTGGCATGATGCCAGGTCTCAGGAGTATGCAAATGAAACCGTGAAGACTCAGGGAGCTGACATTCTGGCCCCAACTAGGGTAGCAGCAGCAGCAGGGGTGACATTCTTCTGGAAAGTCACTGAATTTAAGAGTTGAGAAGCCCCTGTTCCACACTCTGCAGGACAGTGGATGCTCTTTCAATTTAACTCTGTGGTCCAGCCTTTTGTTTTATAGGATATAAGCAGAAGTGCACAAGGCTGCAAAGAATTTGTTCTCCTGATGGTATCAGCAACCTACTGAGTGTCAGGCCCTGGGGATGTGATGGTGAACAAAATTCTGGAGTGTTAACCTTCCTGGAGGTTCTAGACTTGTTTTAAGTCTGCTCCCAGGCAATACTTGGGGACGCAGAGCATGAAGGATTTCAGTAACACCTTATCAGCTCAGATTAAAAATTTGAACTTGAAAATAGTTAAAATAGGAGTACATGGTGATTTTCGCACAGGTTTTCCTGAATATAAACACTGACATTTTATGTTTTCTGGAAGAATCTGGTGTGGGGAGGTCATCCCCAATTGCTGAGAGCACCAAATTCCTCTAGTCCTTTCTAATCCTCCCCTGTGATGAGCTGAAATGCTGGCGCTTGGCCAGATGAGTCTGTTTTGAGATGAACTGGGCCAGGGTGGCACAAGTGAAGGGCTGTCATCTGGTGGCTGGAGCTGCCTGGGTCCTGAGTGGTCTTCTCCAAGGTACCCTCCTTTCTGATAAAGCTATAAGATGGGAACTGTCCCCAAGGGGCCAAGTTCTCAGGACTGCATCCCTCAGGTACGTGTGCCACTGCCCTGAATAATGGGATGAGCTAAGGACACACGGTGTCCCTTAAACCTTTCTGTGCTTAGTGGCTGAGTGAACGAGGGGCCTGCCTAGGTTAAGGGGCCCCTGGAATCTAGGGGAGCCATAGGAGGCCTCCCCTCCCCATAGCAGAGCCTTGGCACAGCCTCACAGCCCCTTGAGAAGCGTTTCCTGGTAATGATTCCTGGCGCCTTGGGGTATGGCCAAGGCTCCCCGGAGCCGCTAGGATGGGCTCCCCTTGGGAGTCGGGGCGGCCTCGCCCATGGGCAGCCCCCCAAGGCGCTGCGTCCCGCTCAACCGGGCCTGTTCTTTCGCAGAACTGTCGGGGCGCGCGGGGGGCGGGGGGCCTCCCGCACAACCGGGCAGCGAACGGGGCCGCCCCTCCCGTTCCAAACGTCCACTGGCCGCGACCCGGCAGGAGGGCAAGCGGGGAGGGCGGCCCAGGGCTGCAGCTCGGAGACCGGCGGAGGGCAGGAGCAAAGGGTGGGGAGCCCGGCGGGGGCGGCCCGCGGTGACTGTGCCCCGAGGGCGCCCGGGGGCGCGGGGCGGGCTGCGGCGCGCACGATGCCGCCCACGCCGGCGGCCAGCACCGTGTCGCTCCGGGAGCTGGCCGACCTGGCCATCGGCACCCCGGAGGCGGGCGCCGTCAACTTCACGGCCCTGCACACGCTCATCGTGGCCATGCTCCGGAGCCTGAACCTGCAGGAGCTGCGCATCGACTTCCAGTCGCCGGAGCCCGAGCCGGAGCCGCCGCCGCCGCCGCCGCCGCAGGCCGTGGTCAGCGCCCCGCAGCTGGCGGCGCCGCAGGAGACCAGGCCCGCGGCGCTGGAGAGCCAGGTGAAGGGGCTGGGCGGGCAGGTCCACGACCTCAGCAGGCGGCTCAAGACCATCACGAGCCAGGTGCAGGGCATCGTGAGCCACGTGCAGCACCTGACGGCGCCCGCGGGGCTGGCCGCGGACCCCCGGGACTGGCTGGACGAGACGGTCAAGCTGGCGCCGTCCCGGTCGCGGGTCGGGTCGCTGAGAACCGGAAAGGGCGAGAAGGCTAGCGTGGCGCCCGTGAGCGCGCAGGTGAGCGCGCAGGTGAGCGCCCAGGTGAGCGCCCAGGTGAGGGGGGCGGGGCGGGGGGGCGCGGCCTCCAGCGGCCGTCTCCACCTTGCAGGCGACCGTGGAAGACGTGAAAAGCCTCCAAGAAGCCAAGGGAAAGGCGCAGGAGCTCCCGGAGGCGAAACTCGAGGTGAGGGCGGCGGGGACCCCACTGCCCCGAGCCCGGGGGATCCCCAACCGGCCCAAGGGGGGAGCTGACAACTTCTCTGAATATCCTTTGAGCTAATTTCCTTTAAACAAGAATAAGAGTGAGGTGGTGGACGTTGAAAGCCTAAGCTCAGCCCAGGCGGAGGTGCTGGGAGGAGCAAGCGCAGTGCTTCACTGGGAGAACCGTCTAGAGCTCCCTTTCCATGAGCCCTATAGGGACCCAAAGCACGGGTGGTATTCCTACTTGAGGCCCTCTGGAAGCCACCCATGGGCTTAGTGCTAGAAGGAGGAAGAGAGGCAATGAGAGGAGAGGCGGGAGGCCCTGGGGGCTCCTGATCCTTCCTGCCCCCCATGTCAGGCCTTGAGCCCCAAACAGCACTCATCTTTGCTCTGGGAAGCTTTTCTTTTTGAAGTGTGGTGGTTTTGGGGGTTCAGATGGGTTTTTTTTTTTTAGACTAAAGGCTTGTTTTACCTTTAGATTCCTACATTCAGGAGGTTTGCAGAAGTCCTACAGGGGAAACTTAAGTTTTAGCAATGTGCTTTGCTTCTTTTGGGGCGCCTTTCTCTTTAAACCGCACAGCCATTCAGACACCCTTGAAGGACCTGATCATTTTTGTCCTTGAGAGGCAAAGTCAGCCTCATTCTGCAGTGTGGGAATGTTTCATTGGTGGGTAGGATGACGTGAATCCCAGGACCACAGGTTCCCACCCCTGTGTTAGCATTTGCTCTTGGCCCACTGTCCCCCAGCACCACTCCACCGCACCTCACTTTCCTGCCTCTTGTTGACTGGAAAGAAAACCACTTACCTGCCTTAGCAGCCCTCTCTCTACCCCCTGCTCCTGTAAGGTCCACACACCTGCTTTCTCCTTCTGTGTGTGTGTGTGCGCGTGCATGTGTGTGTGTGTGTGTGTGTGTGTAGGGGCCACGAGAGGGGATATTTTGATCCTCCATCTCGGAACTCTTCTTCCAGAAAGCCTTCCAACGGATTGATGAGCTAGAGAAGATAATCAGAGAACGGGATGAATTCCTGGTAATATGGGCGAGTTCTGTGACAAAGGGTCCTCAAGGGGGCAGTAGGGGAGGATATCCAGACTCTCACCCTAGATGTCTCTGTTGCCCCGGGGTAGGGCACTGTCCCCAGATTGAGGGGAAATCCTTCCCATCCCTGCCCTATTTCCACCGGGGACCCACAAGGGACAGGAAACTGGCTTCCCAAGATCAGTGGTCACTTGGACAGTGACTTCTCCTCTGGACTAGGGCTGTGGATTCTTTTAGCTCAGTTCTGCTTCTAAAGCTCTCTGGAATTAAACTTGGGGTGTGTATCTGTCTGTCTGTCTGTGTGCTGTTACTGTCAGGATCTAATGAGCCGGAAGTTGAATTTGATGCCTGTTGGAGAAGAAGTCACCATGGTCACCTGGGAAGAGCTGGAGCAAGCGATTACTGATGGCTGGAGGGCCTCACAAGGGGTGAACAAACTGGGGACCTGGGCACTGGTTTTGGGCGGGGCTCCCCTGAACCTCTCCCTTTTTACTATTGCACAATATTCCATTATGTAGATGTTCATACTTTCGTGTTTCCTATTATGGTTGTTTTTAAGTTGTTTTTTTTTTTTCCAATCTTACAACAAACCATCCTCCAATGTGACATTGACACGGGCAAACACATTCATAGGGTACATTCCTAGAAATGGAATGCGGGTTTGTGATTTGGCTCAGTTTTGCCAAACTGTCTTCCATGGATATGGTTCCAATTTAGACCTACCACCCCACACCTCAGTAATATGGGAGAGACCTTGTTTCTCGGGTGCCTACCAGCACTGTCTGAAAGTACCCATTTTTTTCCAATTGGATGGAAAATGGTACCTGAGTGTAGTTTTTGTTTGCTTTTGTAGCTTTTCAAAATTCCTTTACAGTCTGGTCTGAAATGCCCAAGTCCCTTCACACTTAGTGGACAGAGGTGACTGACCTTGGACGTCAGGTCCATAACGTCTTTTGGGGGCCCTGTACTGACACACAGGGATATGCATGCATCTGTCTGACCCAAGGCAGTGCACAGGAAAACCAAATCGTTTTTATTTTTTTAATTTTAATTTTTAAAAATATTTATTTATTTGAGAGAGATAGAGAGCGTGCGTGAGAGAGCGCACGAACTGGGGGGAAGAAAGGCATCAGAGAAAAGCAGACTCCCCCCTGAGCAGGGAGCCCTACATGGGGTTCGATCCCAGGCAGGACCCCAGGTCATGACCTGAACCAAATGCAGATACTAGACCAACTGGCACCCCACCCCCACTCCCACCCCCACCCCCACATCTTTTTTAGATCCTTACCCTTTCTCCATCTGAATAAAATGGCCCTCAAGGATGAGAATCAGCGGCCCTTTTGGTCTGGATATTCCCCTTCTCCTGGCTTTGTGCCTTGGGGTCATTCAAGTTTCAGCCCTCACCCCCGCCCCCCTCAGTACCCACACAGGCAAGGTGAAGAGAGTGGGCCTTTTGGCTCCACCAAGTGGCCAGCTGGGGAATGGCAAATATTACGTGGATACAAAAGCCATCCTTCTAGTCTCCCAGGGTTGCTTTTGAATGCGGTAGGGGCATCTTCAGAGGAAAGCAGCGTCAGAAGAAGTTGGAAGAGGACCCTGTAGGCAAAAGAAAAGGCCTACAGAAAGGTTGCCTCTGCTTTCGCTGTTTGTTTGTTTTTTTTAAGCCAAAGCTTCTTACACATACCAGTATCATGTTTTGAATGAACATTTTTTCAGGGTGCCAGCAGAAGACACCTGCCAGACCTATAAATAAGCGTGACCTAAGCACCTTTAGACATTTTTGCTTCTCCAGAGGGAAGGAAGTGTCTGGTTTTTGACGCTTGCTCATAATCGGGAACAATCCCAGGAGCAAATAAGAATAAATATAAATATTAAAAAGATTTTTGAGAAACAAGAGAACAAGAGGGGCAAGTTCAGCCACTCACTGCGCAGACCATCATGAACACAGCGGAGAGTTTCGCATCTCAAGCTGGGAAAACCACACCTTGGAGACCAATTTTTCTTTTTTTTTATTTATTTATTTTTTTTTTTTAAAGATTTTATTTATTTATTCATGATAGTCACAGAGAGAGAGAGAGGGGCAGAGACACAGGCAGAGAGAGAAGCAGGCTCCATGCACCGGGAGCCCGACGTGGGATTCGATCCCGGGTCTCCAGGATCGCACCCTGGGCCAAAGGCAGGCGCCAAACCGCTGCGCCACCCAGGGATCCCGAGACCAATTTTTCTTGCACTGTTGGTGGGACCCTTTCATATAAATATGAAATTAGGATTTCAGAACTCAGCTTTTTTTAAGGCCAACTATGTGTTTTGGCAGAGGAGTGGTAGCTCTAAGGTGATCAGGAGGCGTACCATCTACCTGCATCATAAGTAGAAGGTCAGGATGGAAGCCAGTACTTACTAGTACGGGGGTGATCAGCCGCAGAGGAGCAAATCCCCCATCAGGAACGCCAGACATGAGGAGGGTGTCGTGTTTCCATCTGGAGGAGGAAGGCTCCAAGCACACACGTCACAGCTACGGTTCCAGGAGCTTGAGGTGGAAGATGCCCATCCCAGGACATGAGTGTAGGACACAGACCAGTGCTGTCCAAGCACGTATTCTGATGGGCCACAGGGCGTTCTCCACAACTCTGTTCATATACATAAAGATGGCCATGCTGCTGCTGCTCCTGCTCCTCCTGCCTCCCCTCCTTGTATTACTTCTAATGGTAAGAATGAGAGACCTACCTTAGCAAGGAAGAGCCAACCCTAGCTCAAAACTTGCTTAGCGGAAGAAAAAGCTTCCTCACGTCCCTGTCATCAAGGTGATGCATCTTTGTCCTGCTAGAGCCATGGTGATGGGCGTAACAATGGAAGAATCTTTCAGTCCCCATCTATAGCAGATCCGCAGATCTTGAGCACGGATGTTCTCTGGCAGAAATCACATGTCCGAGGTAAAGGACCTTTTCTCTTCGAAGCTTTGTAGCCTCTATTTATAAAGGAGAAAAACAAAATTAAAACTTATCTTCAGGACCTGTTCAGTTGTGATCACCTGTTCAGTTGTGATCACTGTTAAGGTGTCTTGGGCTTTGGGACCCAGAGAACAGTGGAGCAAGTTAGGAAGGGGCTTCACAAGATTCACCCTGCACCTTCCAAGACGGTCAACATCATAGGACTTTCCTACCAAAGCGTGCTCTGCGCCATCCCTCCTTATTTCAGCAAGCCTAAGATGGTATCCTTTAACACGCACCATCAATTCACAAACTCATTGGACAAAGAATATGCTGCCAATTAATTACAAAATACCATCAACTCAAAGACACAACCTGATTTCAGATACTACAGCGTGGGGCGGGGGGGGGGCGGCGAGTGGGATTCTTGTAAACATAGAGCGCCTGGCGTCTCTGCCTCCAGAATCCCTGGCTTGTTGGTGTGGGGTGTGAGGGACCGAGCAAGAGAGGGGTGTGTTCCGGGCTTTCCCAGCTGGAGGGGGGCTGTGTAGTTACAGTATGTTGTTTAGAAATCCAGATGAGCCTGATCGATGCATGGTTCCTGGTAGGAGGTCCACACGGGCACTTATCTTCAGTTCATGTGATCCTCAGAGATGACATGGGTGTCCTCTAACATTGGTAGCAAAAATAGCCAAATTTTCTAAAGCTCTGTTCCACCCTCTTCCCCACCCCCACCCCCCGGTGGCTGTTATGTCCATTTTTCTAGGATTGCAAACATTTGTTCTGTAAAACCCTAACTTGGCTTTAGTCACCACGATAAAGCTGGATAACGACGGTTTACACGGAGAAGGGGACTTGGCCAACGGGATGTCGTTGAGGATCTTGAGATGGAGGCTCATTCTGGATCATCTGGGGGTGTGGTCCAAAAGGTGCTGATGAGACAGAGGCAGAAGATTCAACCACAGTAGAGGGGAAGGTGAGGTAGCCACAGAAGCAGAGACTGGAGGGGGTAGACACCAGCCAAGGAAGGCCGGCAAGTCTGAGTAGCTGGAGGAGACGTGGAAGCAAGTTGTGCCAAGAGCCTGCGCGGCCACCAGCCCCAGGAAACTGGCTGTGGAACTCTGACCTTTCGATCTGTATGATGACACATTTGTGTTGCTGGAAGCCACTATATTGTAGGGTAATTTGTAAGGGCAGCCATCTGGAACATAGTAAGATGGTCCCCTTAGTCCTCTCGGAGCAGTTCATGAATGATTGGCCAGTCTGGTAGGCTTAGCTGAGCTTCCCTGCCATCATCTGTTGTTCTCATTTCTGAGCGTTGGCCAATAGCCTGGACACACAGTCCACAGCAGCTGCCTCTGGAGTGGTTTTCCGACACTGGTATATGGGGTGCCTTTTAAGACTTGCTTTTGCTTTCAAAATCTTTGCAGGTTTCTTTCTTTCTTTCTCTAGTGGTTGTTGTTTGCAGCGATTGATTTTAAGGCCAGTAGGCCTTTCTACGTAATAGGCAGGACCCTAAGAAGATGGTTCTCTTCTGTGCACACATTATATAATCCCCTCAGGTGTGGGCAGAACCTGTGGATGTGATGGGGTAGGGTGTCTCTCCCATAATTTGGTTGCTAATAAATTGACTTTGAGTTGATCAAAGGAGGGATTGCGTGGCCCTGACCTAATCAGGCAATCCCTCCTCAAGAAAGTGGAACCAGGGGCGCCTGGGTGGCTCAGTCAGTTAAACATCTGCCTTTAGCTCAGGTCATGACCCTGGGTCCTGGGATCGAGCCCCAACATTGGGTTCCTTGCTCTCCCTCTGCCTGCCATTCCTCCTGCTTGTGTTCTCTCTCTCTCTCTGTCAAGTAAATAAATTAAATCTTTGGGGAAAAAAAAAAGAAAGTGAAACCAGAGTATGGTCCCTATGGAGAGGGCCACATGGCTGGAGTTAAGAGTGGTCTCTAGGAGCTAAGAGCTACAGGCGCAAGGAGGTGAATTCTGGCAACAACCCTAGCCTCAGACAAGGCTTCAGCTTGGCCTGGATTGCAGGCTTAGGCCCTAATAGAGAACCCAGATAAAACATGACCAGACTCACGACCCATGGGAACTGAGTGATAATAAACTCGAGTTGTTTTCGATGTCTACATTTGTGCTGATTTGTTATACAGCAGTAGAAAATGAATCTAGGACACTGAACTAGTGTTTTTGTTCGGTGGTTTTGGGCAGCATCGAGTAAGTCCCAGAGCTGGGCTATTAAGTCTTACCAGTGAGGCAGCTTCTGACCTCAGAGGGAAGTATTGGGCCCCCAAACTGGGAAGGCTCTGATGGGGTGAGGTCCCAAGATGTTGTACATCTTTCATGCTTCCTGGGATCTTGGAGGTTCTTTGTGAGTAGTAGGAAATTGCTTTGCAGAGATTTCAGGGTCTTCAGTATCCAGGGAGTTCACACTGGGGTGGTGCTAGCCTCACCCTGGCCAGGGTCCCCTACCAAAAGCTATGTGTTTGCAGCTTTACAGAGGTCATGGAGGTTATGGAGGTCAACAGATTTGGTACAAGTTGCAGGTGATATTTAAGATTGGAATGATGGTGGGAGCGGTTGGCTCAGTTGATAGAGTATACAACTCTTAGATCTTGGGGTTGGGAGTTTGAGTTCCACGTTAAGGGTAGATTACTTTTAAAAAATCAAAGAAAGGGGCTGCCTGGGTGGCTCAGTTGGTTGAGTGTCTGCATTCAGCTCAGGTCATGATCTCAGAGTCCTGGGATTGAGCCCCGCATCCAGCTCCCTGCTCAGCAGGGAGTCTGCTTCTCCCTCTCCCACTCCCTCTGTGTGCTCTCTTTCTCTCTCTCTCTCAAATAAACAAATTTTTTTAAAAAAAATTTTTAATCAAGGAAAAAAGGATTGTAATCATTGGAACTTGGATCCTGACCAAAAAATGATTGTGATGGGGATCAAAACATGGCCTCTGGTCAGGATTAGATATTGCCTAAAAGAGGGTAGTGGAGTCACTGCCAGCTGTGGCTTATGGAGAGACATTTTCCCACACACATTTGAAAATTGACATTTATTTATTTATTTATTTATTCATGAGAGAGAGAGAAAGAGGGAGAGGCAGAGACACAGGCAGAGGGAGAAGCAGGCTCCATGGAGGGAGCCCCATGTGGGACTCCCGGGTCTCCAGGATCATGCCCTGGGCTAAAGGTGGCACTAAACCACTGAGCCACCTGGGATGCCCTGAAAATTGACTTTTAGAAAAAGTAGACTTTGTTTTTTAGAGTTTTAGTTCACAGGAAAACTGAGTAGAAGGTATAGGGGTGCCTACGTGGCTCAGCCAGTAGAGCAGTGACTTGATCATGGGGTTGTGAGTTCAAGTCCCACACTGGGCATGGAGCTTGCTTAAATAAATAAAAAATAAATTTAAAGGGACACTTGGGTGCTCAGTCAGTTAAGCATCTGCCTTTGGCTCAGGTCATGATCTGAGGGTCCTGGGATCGAGCCCCATGTTGGGCTCCCTGCTCAGCCAGGAGTCTGCTGCTCCATCTCCCTCTGCCCTTTCCCCGCTTGTGCACTGTCTCTCTGTCTCAAATAAATAAAACCTTTAAAAAAAATAAACTTAATGAAATTAAGTAGAAAGTATAGAGATTTCTTATATACCTTCTGCCCATATACACACCATAGCTTTCCCCACTAACAACATCCCCCACCAGAGCAGTACATTTATTACAACTGGTGAACCTACATGGACACATAATATCACTCAAAGTCTGTAGTTTTAAGGTCCACTCTTGGCATTGTACAATTTGTGCATTTGGACAAATGTGTAATAATGGTATGGGTGCACTACTTAGTATCCTACACCATAGTTTTGCTGCCCTGAAAATCCTCCAGGCTCTGCCTATTTCCTTCCTCCCTCCATGCTGGCAGCCACTGATCCTTTTACTGTCTCCATGGTTTTGCCTTTTCCAGAATGTCATATAGTTGGAATCATATGGTATGATGGCTTCTTCCCCCCTTAGTAATGGGAATTTTAAGTTTTCTCCATGTCTCCTCATGATTCAATATATAGCTCATCTCTTTTTAGCACTGTATAACATTCCGTTGTCTGGGATGGACCACAGTGTGGACATAAGTTTTCAACTCCTTTGGATAAATACCAAGGACTGTGATTTGCTGGTATACAGAAAGAGTATGTTTAGTTTTGTAAGAAACCTCCAACTATCTTCCACAGTGGCTGTACCATTTTGTGTTCCCACCAACAATGAATGACAGTTTCTTTCTTTCTTTTTTTTTTTATTGTTTATTTATTTATTTATGAGAGACACAGAGAGAGAGGCAGAGACATAGGCAGAGGGAGAAGCAGGCTCCCTGTGGGGAACCCGATGAGGGACTCCATCCCAGGACATCAGCTCATGAACTGAGCCAAAGGCAGACACTCAACTACTGAACCACTCAGACGCCCCTGAACGACAGTTTCTGTTGCTCCATGTCTTTGCCAGCATTTGGAGTTGGCATTGTTCCAGATTTTGGCCATGCGAATAGGTGTGCGGTGGGATTATGTTTTAGTTTGCATTTCCTCAATGACATTCCTGATGTTGGTAAATTGTGTCTTTTCTCTCTTATTCATCATCAGTCTGTCTAGAGGTTTATCAATTATATTGATTTACTCGAATAACTTGTTTTTCATTTTACCGATTTTGTTTTCTGTCCATTGCTTTCTGCTCTGATCTTCATCATTTCCTTTCTTCTACTTTGCTTTGGGCTTAATTTGCTCTTCTTTTGCTGGTTTCTTGAAGTGCAAACTGAGACTCTTTTTTTCTATTTCAGTATTGGCACTTAGTGCTATAAATATGTCCTTAAGTGTTGCTCTAGCAGCATCCCTCAAATTCTGGTATATAGTTCAAAATACTTTCTGTATCCATTTTGATTTCTTCTTTAATCCATGATCTATTTAGCAGTCTGTTATTTTGTTTCTAAATATTTGGGGGATGTTCCAGGGATCTTTCTGTCACTGGTTTCTAATTTAATTCCATTGTGATCAGAGAATATAATTTGTACCATTTGAATCCTTTTAAGTTGATAGATGTATATTTTACAGCCCAGAATAAGGTCTATGTTGTGAAGTGTTTTGTGTGCCCTTGAGAACAATTTGTCTCCTGCTGTTGCTGAGGGAAATAGCCTGTAAATGTCAATTGGGTCCAGTAGGTTATAGTGTCATTCAAGTTACTGTATCTGTTTAGGGTTAAACTGTGTCCTTCCCCACCCCTCCTAAAAGGTGGTGAAGTCCTAACTTCCAGGATCTGTAAATGTGGCCTTATTTGGAACTGGGTCTTTACAGATGATCAAGTTAAGACGAGGTCAATAAGGTGGGCCCTAATCCAATATAAGTGAATCTCTATACAAAGGGGAAATTTGGACAGAAAGACAGACACATACAGATTGGAGATGACTGTCCATAGATGGTCAGGAGAAGAAACCATAGACGAATGCCTGAGGCCACCAGCGGCCAGAAGAGCGCATAGAACAGATTCTCCGTCACAGCTTCAGAGGGAACCGACACTGCTAACACCTGATCCTGAACCTCTGGCCTCCAGAGCTGTGAGACAATACATTTCTGTTGCATAAGTCACCTAGTCTGTTTGTTATAGCAGCTCCAGAAAACAAAAACAATGACCTTGCTGATTTCCAGCCTACTTGTCAATTATGGAGAGCAAGGTATTGAAATCTCTGACTATAACTGTGGATTTGTCCATATCTCCTTGTTGGTGTATCCGGTTTTGCTTCACATATTTTGAAGCCCTGTCATTAGGTGCAGAAACGTTTAGGATTGTTATGCCTTCTTGATGAATTGATCTCCTTATGTTAAGAAATGACATTTTTTGGGGCACCTGGGTGACTTGGTGGTTGAGTGTCTGCCTTTGGCCCAGGGCGTGATCCTGGAGACTCCAGATCGAGTCCCACATCGGGCTCCCTGCAGGGAGCCTGCTTCTCCCTCTGCCTGTGTCTCTGCCTCTGTCTGTCTCTCATGAATAAATAAATAAAATCTAAAAAAAAAAAAAAAAAAAAAAGAAATGATCTTTTTATCCCTAGTAATATTCTTAGTTCTGAAATCTACCTTGTCTGATATTAATATAGTGATTTCAGCTCTTAGTTTTTTCTTTTACTATGAATATGGTTTATCTTCTCCAATTCTTTTTTGTTTTACCTATGTATGTCTCTCTGTATAAAGTTTTTTTTCTTGTAAGTGGCATGTAGTTGATCTTGTTTTTTTAACCAATCTGACAACCTTTGATTTTTTTTTAAAAAAGATTTTCAAAAATATTGGAAACAATAAAACTATATGGTTGTGATCTCATTAAATTTTTGAAATTATTTTTGCTCAACAAATTAGAATTGTTCATTTTTAGCTCATTAATCAAATGTTGGGAACATCCAGAAATGTTGTATTAGAGATTTCAATAATTATTTGGAACAAAAAAAAAAGATTTTATTTATTTGAGAGAGAGAATGTATGAGCACAAGCAATGAGGAGAGGTATACAGGAAGAGGGAAAGGGAGAAGTGGACTCCCCACTGGAGCCCAACTCAGGGCTCTATCCCAGGATCCTGAGTTCATAACCTGAGCCAAAGTCAGATGCTCAACTGACTGAGCCACCCAGGTGCCCCTGACAATCTCTGCTTTTTAATCAGGCTGTTTTGATCATTTACATTTAATGTGATTATTGATATAATTAGGGTTGAGTCTGTCATCCTACTATTAGTGTTCTATTTGTTCCATCTGCTTTTTCTTCCTTTTCCCTCTTTGTCTACTTCTTTTGTATTATTTGAGTGTTTTTGCTTTTTAACATCCTTATTGGCTTATTAGCTATACATCTGTGTTATTTGAGTGGTTGCTTTAAGGTTTCTAGATTTATACATCTTTAGCTTATCACAATCCACCTTCAAGTTATATTAGGATTTTACAGTAAAATACTTCTAGAGGCCTTTAATTCTGGAGTCAACAAACTTTTTGTGAAGGAGCCAAGGAAATATTTTAGGTTTTGTGGGTCATACAGTCTTTGTCACAATTGCTCAACTCTATTGTTATTGTGAAAGCAACCATAAACAATACATAAGTGAATGAGTGTGTCTGTGTCCCAATAAAACGTCATTTACAAAAACAGATGATGGGCTGGTTTTGGCCCATGGACCATCGCTTGCCAATTCCTGTTCTTTTTTTTTTTTTTTTTTAAGATTTTTAAAATATTTATTCATGAGAGACACACAGAGAGAGGCAGAGACAGGTAGAGGGAGAAGCAGGTTCCCTGCGAGAAGCCCAATGCAGGACTCGATCCGAGGACTCCAGGAGCATGACCTGAGCCAAAGGCAGATGCTCAACCACTGAGCCACCCAGGTGCCTTTGCCAATTCCTATTCTATGCTGTTGTTGTCATGCGTTTTACTTTTACATTTGTTATAAACCCTACAATACAGTCTTATTATTTTGTTCAGTCGTTTATCTTTCAAAGGGATTTGAGTCAAGAAAAAACATCATTTCCAGTGCTTGTTACCCCTCTGGTATCATTTTCTGTTTGCCTGAAGGATTTCACTTAACATTTCTTATAGAGTGAGTCTTGCTGTTCATGAATTTCAGCTTGTATTTAGTTGTTTGAAAACATCTTTATTTTTCCTGTGTTTTGTATTTCATTTTGTTTTCTAGTGGCCCAACATATGGTTTGTTGTGGAAAATGTTCTGCGTGCATGCAGGAAGAGTGTTTATTCAGATCTTCTTGGGTGGAGTGTTCTACAGATGTTTGCTGGTACAGTTGGTCCATAGATCAAGTCTTTTATTTTCTAGTTGATCTTCTGCCTATCTGTATTCTATCCCTATCAAAAGTGAGATATTAAAGTCTGCAACTATTATTGTTGACTTGTCTGTTTCTTCCTTTAATTCTGTCAGGTTTTCTTCATGTTTGTTAGGGCACTATGGTTGGGTTCATATATTTTTTTAAACTATTACATCTTTTAAATAAATTGACTCTTTTATCAGTGTAAAATGTCTTTCTTTGTCTCTATTAACAATGTTGTCTGATATTAACACAGCTACTCAAACTCTTCTCCTCCTCCTCCTCCTCCCCCCCTCTACTCCTCCTCCTCCTCCTCCTCCTTCTTTATCTCTACATTGGAGGTAGGGGTTGAACTCACAATCCTGAAATTGAGAGTCCCATGCTCCATCAACTGAGCCAGCCAGGCAGTGCCCCCAGCTCTCTTTTGATTATTTGCATTTATTTTTTTTCTATCCTTTTACTTTTTACCTGTTTCTTTCTTTGACTCTAACATAGATCTCTTATAGACAGCATTTAGTTGGATCATGTATGGGTTTTGTTTTTTGGTTTTGCTTTTCATTTCATGTTTATTATCTGTGCTTCTCTATAGAACATTTTGTAATGATTAGTAACGTCGATACCAACAGTTTTTTAAAAAATTTTTTAAATTTTTATTTATTTATGATAGTCACAGAGAGAGAGAGAGAGAGAGAGAGAGGCAGAGACACAGGCAGAGGGAGAAGCAGGCTCCATGCACCGGGAGCCCGATGTGGGATTCGATCCCAGGTCTCCAGGATCGCGCCTTGGGCCAAAGGCAGGCGCCAAACCGCTGCGCCACCCAGGGATCCCACCAACAGTTTTTTTGTTTTTTTTTTTAATTTTTTATTTTTATTTTATTTTATTTTTTATGATAGTCACAGAGAGAGAGAGAGAGAGAGGCAGAGACACAGGCAGAGGGAGAAGCAGGCTCCATGCACCGGGAGCCCGACGTGGGATTCGATCCCGGGTCTCCAGGATCGCGCCCTGGGCCAAAGGCAGGCGTAAACCGCTGCGGCACCCAGGGATCCAAAGTTTTTTTAAACACCAAGTGCTAATGTTTTATGGTAAATATTAATGTTCCTAAAACAAAATATCACACATAATACAATATTGGGAGATGATTATGCCATCAGCATAATTCACCTAAATTATGAAAGGAACAAAACTTAAAATCATGCACATTGTTTCACCATTTCATAAAACTTCTTAACTTCTACAAACTTTACCAGTACTAAGAAGGCCCTAAAAACATAAACTACAAAATTCATTTTGGAAAAGTTAGAGGAGTTATTTTTTAATATTTTGACTTTAAGTTTTGTTTTGAGGCTTTTTTAATTTTTTAAAAATCTGTTAAAAAATATGGTGAGGAGTGTATTGAGAGAAGTGGAAAAAAGGACCTTACAGGTCCTTTTTTGTGTTTGAAGTTACTTCAGTAATGCAGAGGAAAACTTCAAGGGCAAGAATATATTACAAATAAGAGTTTTTGAGCAAGACAAATGGACAAGCAGTTCTTGCATCAATTGTATCCACAGGGAAGAGGTCTTAAAGAATGCTTATCTACAGAATCTTCTGTAAGACAGTGTTGGCTACCTCCAATGATTCATCTTTTGCTAAAATAATATCATAAGAGTCCATGTACTTTTTTTGTAAAAGCTCCTTTACACTATCATTTGGTATCCAGTTTCCAGAATGTGTTCAACATGGGCTAGTCCATCTGCCATTCTCAAGCCTCCTTAGGAGTCTCCCAGCAGAATTGTGTTGTTACCGTCTTATAGTTGATGGAGATGTTCTCTGTTGCTCATAGCCCTACCATATCTGTTAAATTCATGAATTAGTCCTCCTTTAAGTCCTTTGAACACTCCTTTTTCATCAAAATCCACGAAGTTGGTCATGACTCTGACGTTTGGATGATCAACTCTAGCTTGAGGGATACTTCTTCTAGTACATCATGGATACCAGCTGAAAATGTGAACCTGGGGAGACTGTGTTGTTGGAGCTTACTGACAACATTCTCGTATCCTTCCCTGAACATACATCAGATTCTGCCACAGTTTCTTTCAGTTTAGCTTCTGGTAGAGCTTGTTCAACAAGCAAACCTTGTGATTTAGGGTACCTTTCAACCATACAAGGGTACTTCTCAGGCAGCCTGGGTGGCTCAGTGGTTTAGCGCCGCCTTCAGCCCAGGGCCTGATCCTGGAGTCCCGGGATTGAGTCCCACATGGGGCTCCCTGCATTGAGCCTGCTTCTCCCTCTGCCTGTGTCTCTGCCCCTCTCTTTCTCTGTCTCTCATGAATAATTTTTTTTTAATAAAAAGGGTAATTCTCTTCTATTGTAGGAAAAGGATCAATTTTAATAGCATAGTCTTTTTCCTTTACTTGCAGTAACTCTGACCTCGATCTGTAACCAGCTTATAATTGTCAATATTATGACATGTTGGGCATCTTTTCCCTTTGTAGGAAAATCTACTTAGTGTCGTGTTGAAGTCTATGACTATCTTAAAGGTGGCAGGTCCTTCTTGGATAAGACTGCAGATAATTTCTTCTCTTACAGAGTTTTGATGTAAACTGAACTTTTTTTGAAATTCTGACCTCATTTTCACACGTACATCAAATTCTTGATTAGTCACTTCTTGGTTATTCAACTGTCCTTAAAGGCACTCCAAGTTCTTCTGTTCTTAAATTTGTCCTGGAACAACAGCATAGTCAGTAAGCAACATCCAGAGATGCAGGGCTTGGATACAGGCATCTCAATGATCTTGGGCTTCTGCCTCATGTTTCTCTTCAAGGTGAATATGTGCTGGGCCAGCCCCACTCCTGCCACCGGGACACACATGCTGGTGCTTGCTACCGTGTCCTCCCTGACCATGGCTGCCAGTCCATGGAGAGGGTCTCATGTGCCTCCAGGCCTCAAAAGAAAGGGTTGCACACAGTGAGTGTGGGCCCCCTGGATCATGTTTCTAAATCCATTCTGCAAATCCCCATCTTCTGATTGGAGTGTTTAATTACTGATAAAGTAGGTTTATATCTTCCATTTGTTATTTTCTATATGTCTTCTGTCTTATCTGTTCCTCCATTCCTCAATTTCGTCTCTTTTGTGTTAAGTAAGTGTATTCTAGTGTACCATTTTAATTCACTTGTTGTTTCTTTTATGGTATATTTTGTTTGGTTATTTTTTTAGTGGGTCCATAGCAATGTTCAGTGTAGAGCTGATTATTCTCCACTTTTGAGGCAACACCTTTCTGAGTACTCTCCCCTGAATTGAGTTTTTTCCAAACTGGCTGATAGAAACAGGCACTGTTCCCAGCCCCATGAGAGTCTGGGCACTGTTCCCTCCAGCCTTGCAGATGGCTCTTTTCCCAACCTTGGGGAGTTTCCTCACATATACTGCTGATCATTTCTGTGCTGACTACCCAAAGAGGACCCTCTACAGATCTCCTGAGTCCTCTCTATGTATATCTCCATGGTTTTTCTTTTTTTATGATATATTTATCTATTTGAGAGAGAGAAAGAGAACATGAGTCAGGGAAGGGGCAGAGGGAGAGGGAGAGAGAATCCTCAAGCTGACTCCTCCTCTCCCCTGAGCGTGGATCCTGACATGGGGCTCAATCCCAGGACCCTGAGATCATGGCCTGAGCCAAAATCAAGAGTCAGATGCTCAGCCAACTGAGCCACCAGGCACCCCTGTGCAACTCCTTTCTTTCTGATACTCTGTCCTATGATCTACCTCTAGTTGCTTCAGTCTCCCTGCATGCTCGTGTTTGTCCCCTCAACTCAGACCCTTTTCAGGGGCACTGCAGCCTGGAAACTCTATTGAGACAGTAAGCTGAGACAACCACAGGGCTCACCTAGTTTGTCTCTCCATCTTTCAGGGGTTGTGAGCTTTCATTAGCTGATATCCAGTGTTTAGAAAACCACCATTTCATAGCTTTTGTTGCTTTTGGTTCTTGGGTTTTGGTTACAAACAGGAGGGTAAATCTCATCCCTGTTCTTCCATTTGGGCTGGAAATGGAAATGGTCCATAATCTTTTTTTTAACAGGTCCTTGGTATTCTATATGGGCATGCCCCCTATATATATCAGTCCCCTATTGATAACCTATTTTCATAAACAGAATTGCAGACTCTGTACATATATCCTGGCAGTCCTTTGTAAAAATCCATAGGGAAAATCTTATCTATAGAATTTCTGGATCCAAGAGTTTGTGCATTTACATTTTGGATATACGGTTTACTTGCCCTGCAGTGATACTTTTACCATCAGCAGTGGGCCAATGATAGGGCAGACTTTATATTTTAAACTTAATAAATTACTCATGTCCTTTATGTGTAGACCCAGGAATAGTTGGAGTAGATCACTTGTATAGTGTTTCCAGTGCCTTTTACGGGGAGAAATAACATTTTATTTTATTTTATTTTATTTTATTTTATTTTATTTTATTTTATTTATTCATGACAGAGAGAGAGAGGCAGAGACACAGGCAGAGGGAGAAGCAGGCTCCACGCAGGGAGCCTGACGTGGCATCTATCCTGGGTCTCCAGGATCATACCCCAGGCTGAAGGTGGCGCCAAACCGCTGGGCCATATTATTATGCCATTTGCAAATGTGCAGATTCTCAAAGCCTTAGAGATCTATCCTTCAAGAATGTCAAAGCCTTTGTGCCCAGCTTAGTTTTGGGGACCAGAGGGTGTTTCTCTCCAAAATCCCTAAGTCATCCTAGTCAGATGTCCCAGATTTTCTTCCCTTCATGCCTTATGCTAAGTCCTTTCTACTTGTAGTTACTGACTTCATTCTTCCTCTTCAACCAGGGCTCAGAGACAACAACAGGCCTTCCTAAACGCAAAGCACACGCTTCCATAACATCAAATGATGGAATTCAAAGTGGAGTCTCCATCAAGCACTCAAGTGCTGACCCGGCTTTGGATACTGCCAGTGGCTATGGCTCAGATCGGACCTCATCAGCAGGAATCAGTGGTACAGTTTACCCCTCTGAGGGGGTTACCAGGGAACGAAGCAGAGGTGCCTCTGCTACTGCATTCCCTGGTAGAGAACATCCAAGGGCCCGTGATGAAGCTGGCCTGGCAAAGCCCCATCACCCGTCTATGTCCCAATTCAGAAAAGAGTCAGATCGTCGTAGGATGAGAGAGCCTCAGCTGCACAGCTTAGCACACCTAAGAAAAGATGAACGAGAGGCACACCCTGGTCCAGTTCAACAGGACTTAGCTTCTGTGGCCAGAGACTGGCATCATCCTGTATACCCAGATCAGCATGGGGAGGTGTCTGTAAGCCAGGGTCACATCTATTCAAGGCCAGATCAGCATGGATTAGGACCACTTGGCATGGATCAGCTTCCATTGCTCCAACCTAGCACTTACCCACATGGTGTGGTACCCCACAGCATGGGTCAGCTTGGTGTGATGCCACCTGGAATGGATGAGCAGGGCTTGGTACTACCTGGCATGGATCAGCAGCGTGGTATGGTGCCACCATTGGCACCTGGCACAGATCAGCAAAGATTGGAACTACCTAGTACAGGTCAGCCTGGTATGGTTCCACTTAGCACATATCAGCATGGTGCAATACCTCCTGGCGCAGACCAACAGTCTGGTGTGGATCAGCATGGATTGGTACCCTTTAGCATAGATCAGCATGGATTTTTAGTATCTGCCACGGATCAACAAGGAATGGATCAACGTGGATTGGTTCCATATCTTACAGATCAACGTGGTTTGGTACCACCTGGTTTGATGCAAGTTGCTGCAGATCAGCAAGGTTTTGTACAGTCTGGTTTGGAAACATCTGGGTTCATTCAACCTGGTACAGAGCAGCATGATGTAATCCAGCCTGGGGCAGATCCACGTGGTTTGGTAGCAACTGGTACAGATCAGACTACTTTGGCCCGACCTGGTACAGGTCAGCGTGGTTTGGTTCAGCCTGGTGCAGATCAGCTTGGTTTGGTGCAGCCTGGTGCAGATCAACGTGATTTGGTGCAGCCTGAAGCAAGTCAGCCTGGTTTGGTGCCACCTGTTGCAGGTCGGCCTAGTACAAGTCAGCCTGGTTTGGTGCCACCTGTTGCAGGTCGGCCTAGTACAAGTCAGCCTGGTTTGGTGCCGCCTGTTGCAGGTCGGCCTAGTACAAGTCAGCCTGGTTTGGTGCCGCCTGTTGCAGGTCGGCCTAGTGTAAGTCAGCCTGGTTTGGTGCCGCCTGTTGCAGGTCGGCCTAGTGTAAGTCAGCCTGGTTTGGTGCCGCCTGTTGCAGGTCGGCCTAGTGTAAGTCAGCCTGGTTTGGTGCCGCCTGTTGCAGGTCGGCCTAGTGTAAGTCAGCCTGGTTTGGTGCCGCCTGTTGCAGGTCGGCCTAGTGTAAGTCAGCCTGGTTTGGTGCCGCCTGTTGCAGGTCGGCCTAGTGTAAGTCAGCCTGGTTTGGTGCCTCCTGTTGCAGGTCGGCCTAGTGTAAGTCAGCCTGGTTTGGTGCCTCCTATTGCAGGTCGGCCTAGTGTAAGTCAGCCTGGTTTGGTGCAGCCTATTGTAGGTCAAAGTGGTTTGGTCCAGCCTGGTGCTTATCTACCTGATTGGGTACAACCTGGTCCATATCCCAGTGGCTGGGGACAGCCTGTTGCATATCCATTTGGCTTAGTACAGCCTGATGTATATCCATTTGGTTTGGTCCAGCCTAGTGCAGTTCAGCCTAGTTTGATGCCATCTGGAATGGGTCAGCAAGATTTAGCCCAACTTAGGATGGGTCAGAATGTTTTGGGGCAGCTGGAAATGGATCAACATGGTTTGGTCCAACCTGAAATGGATCAGCGTGGTTTGGTTCAACCTGGTGCAGGTCAGCCCAGTTTGGTGCAGCCTGTTGCAAGTCAGCGTGGTTTGGTCCAACCTGGAATAGATCAGTATGATTCAGTCCAACTTGGAATGGATCAGCGTGGTTTGGTGCAGCCTGGTGCAGGTCAGCCTAGTTTGGTCCAGCCTGGTGCAGGTCAGCGTGGTTTGATCCAGCCTGGAATGGACCAGTACAGTTTAGTCCAACCTGGTATAGGTCAGCCTAGTTTGATCCAACCTGGTGGCCAGCCTGGTTTGGTCCAACATGCAATGGATCAGTATGGTTTAGTGCAACCTGGTATAGCTCAGCATGGTTTGGATCAGCATGGTTTGACGCAACCTGGTGCAGGTCAGCGTGGTTTGGTCCAAGTTGGTGCAGGTCAGCATGGTTTGGTGCAACCTGGAATGGATCAGCGTAGTTTGGTGCAACCTGGTACAGGTCAGCCTGGTTTGGTCCAACCTGGAATGGATCAGCGTGGTTTGGTGCAACCTGGAACAGATCAGCATGGTTTGGTGCAACCTGGAATGGATCAGCGTGGTTTGGTACAACCTGAAATGGATCAGCGTAGTTTGGTGCAACCTGGTGCAGGTCGGCCTGGTTTGGTGCAACCTGGAATGGACCAGCGTGGTTTGGTGCAACCTAGAATGGATCAGCATAGTTTGGTGCAACCTGGTACAGGTCAGCGTGGTTTGGTCCAACCTGCAATGGACCAGCGTGGTTTGGTGCAACCTGGTGCAGGTCAGCCTGGTTTGGTCCAGCGTGGAATGGATCAGCATGGTTTGGTGCAACCTGATGCAGGTCAGCCTGGTTTGGTCCAACCTGCAATGGATCAGCATGGTTTGGTCCAACCTGGAATGGATCAGCGTGGTTTGGTGCAACCTGATGCAGGTCAGCCTGGTTTGGTCCAACCTGGAATGGATCAGCATGGTTTGGTGCAACCTGATGCCAGTCAGCCTGGTTTGGTCCAACCTGCAATGGATCAGCGTGGTTTGGTGCAGCCTGGTGCAGGTCAGCCTGGAATGGATCAGCGTGGCTTGGTGCAGCCTGGTACAGCTCAGCCTGGTTTGGTCCAACATGGTGCAGGTCAGCCTGGTTTGGTGCAACGTGGTGCAGGTCAGCCTGGTTTGGTCCAACCTGCAATGGATCAGCGTGGCTTGGTGCAGCCTGGTGCAGGTTGGCCTGGTTTGGTCCAACCTGGAATGGATCAGCATGGCTTTGTGCAACCTGGTATAGGTCAGCCTGGTTTGGTGCAGCCTGGAACAGATCAGCGTGGCTTGGTGCAGCCTGGTACAGCTCAGCCTGGTTTGGTCCAATATGGTGCAGGTCAGCCTGGTTTGGTGCAACGTGGTGCAGGTCAGCCTGGTTTGGTCCAACCTGAAATGGATCAGCGTGTTTTGGTGCAACCTGATGCCAGTCAGCCTGGTTTGGTCCAACCTGTAATGGATCAGCGTGGTTTGGTGCAACCTGGTGCAGGTCAGCCTGGTTTGGTGCAGCCTGGAACAGACCAGCGTGGTTTGGTGCAGCCTGGTGCAGGTCAGCCTGGAATGGATCAGCATGGCTTGGTGCAGCCTGGTACAGCTCAGCCTGGTTTGGTCCAACGTGGTGTAGCTCAGCCTGGTTTGGTGCAACGTGGTGCAGGTCAGCCTGGTTTGGTTCAACCTGCAATGGATCAGCGTGGCTTGGTGCAGCCTGGTGCAGGTCGGCCTGGTTTGGTCCAACCTGGAATGGATCAGCGTGGTTTGGTGCAACCTGATGCCAGTCAGCCTGGTTTGGTCCAGCCTGGAATGGATCAGAGTGGTTTGGTGCAGCCTGGTGCAGGTCAGCCTGCTTTGGTCCAACCTGGTGCAGGTCAGCCTGCTTTGGTCAGACCTGGTATGGATCAGCGTGGTTTGGTCCAACCTGGAGCAGTCCAGCCTGCTTTAGTCAGACCTGGAATGGATCAGCGTGGTTTGGTGCAACTTCGTCCAGGTCAGCCTGGTTTGATCCAACCCGAAATGGATCAGCATGGTTTGGTCCAACGTGGTGTAGCTCGGCCTGGTTTGGTGCAACCTGGTGCAGGTCAGCCTGGTTTGGTCCAACCTAGAATGGATCAGCGTGGGTTGGTACAACCTGGCGCAGGTCAGCCTGGTTTGGTTCAGTCTGGTGTAGGTCAGCCTGGTTTGGTGCAGCTTGGTGCAGGTGGTTTGGTGCAACGTGGAGTGGATCAGCATGGTTTAGTACAGGCTGGCACAGATCCACGTGGCTTTTTTCAACCTGGCACATATCCTCCTGGCTTGGTTCAACCCAGTGCATATCCACCCAGTTTGGTACAGCCCGGTGCATACCTGCCTGGTTTAGTACAGCCTGGTGCCTATCCACGTGGTTTGGTTCCACCTGGTGCCTATCCTCGTGGTTTGGCCCAACCTGGTACATATCCACATGGTTTTATGCAGCCTAGTGTTGATCAGCGTAGTTTGGTTCAGCCTGGAATTGATCAGCGTGGCTTGAGGCGATCTGGTACAGAACAACAAGACTTGATACTACCAGGCACAGAGCTTCATGGCTCTCCAACAGTCCACCCAGAGTTTCCAAGATTTGTATCACCACATCCATATCAGCATGGTGTAATACCTCCTGGCAGATATCAATATGGTCAGGTGTCACCTCTCCTAGCCGAGCAAGGTTTAGTATCAGCAGGTATTGGCCAGGGTTTATCAGAAACTTACCAGCAAGGTTTGATGCATCCTGGCGCAGACCAGCATGGCCCAACACCATTAAGCACTCGTGCGGGATCTGTACACCTAGATCAACAGCATTTGACATCACTTGGCCCAGATCAGCATGGCCAGGTACAACCAGGTACAGAGCAGCATGACCATGCATACTCCATCCCAGAATCCCGTGACCTAATGTATCCTCCTGGCCTTCGTGACTCAGGCGTCCCAGGGGTAGATCAGCACGTCCAGGTCAGTTTGGATCCAAAACAAATATATACCGTGGACCAACCAGGGATTTCTGTCCAGACTAGTCCAGGCCAGGAAGCCACCTCTGCCAGGAGTACGGACTATCTGAACAACCTCTACCGAGTCTCATCAGAAAAGAGTGATTTCCAGAGCGAAAGACACGATTCACTGGATAAACTGGCTCCTAGCTTCCCCATGGCGGTGGAGACATTTCGTCTGATGGGAGAGATCATTGGCCTCTACGTGGAGCTCAAGGAGAACATGAAAGAGCTAAATGAGGAACAGGCTGGCCAGACGGATTTGGAGAAGATACAGTACCTGCTGGCGCTCATGGGTGGGTTCCACTCGTGCACAGGAGGGACCACTGTCTGGGTATTAATCATCCTCATCTGGTGGCCGAGCTTCTTCCTGAGTCACTGCAAATAGCATGTCCCTTCTTAGCCATTCTGGGCTCCACTATAGCCTCTGGGGTTCAAAAGATGGAGCAAAACCAGGTGGAGCGAAGTTACCTCAGGAGAGGAGGGAGGCAGTTCTGGGGCCCTGTCTGACCGCAGCTGAGCCCAGTTGAGGACAGTGGGCTGGGGGCAGCAGCAGCACTGGGGCTGGGTGGGGAGGGAGGGAGCGGAGAGGCCAAAGAACTCGACTTCACCATTGTCCACGGGCCCAGAGAATAATTAAGATCTGAGAGATGGGTGGAAAGTGGGTGGATGGGTCAGCAATCTCAAAGCCCTTTTGGATAGTAAGCATTCAGTGGATTTTTTTTTTTATAGAGTAAGGACACTCCTCTTTCCTTTCTTCCTGTTCCCTCTCTTGGTCACCAGGAAGAGCAGGAGCGGGTCCTGCCGCTCACTGGGGTAGCTTCACTGTGGGGGCCAGGAGTCGGGATTGGGGACCCGCTGGAGATCTGACCCTTTTGATTAATAGCCTCCATTTTTCATAGTCAAAAAGAGCATACCCCCTGACCTGCAGGAACAGCTGAAGACTCTCAAGTCCTTAACCAAAGAAGTTCGACAGGAAAAAGCAAAAGTAAGTAAGGGAGGGTCCACCCACTTTGCCTCCAATGCCAGTAATCCTACTCTCCATTTGTATCTCGATGGCTCCCATGGTCCTCGCACCCATATTCATGCATCTCCTTGGGTCTTTACCAACCTGTGAGGTAGGAAATGCTCCTCAGGTATCATCATGTTCCTTTCCAGGATCTAAAGCCTGATGCTCAAAGCTGTCAAGATCTAGCCAACAAGGAGGCCAGTGCCCCTTTCATTCCATGTGGCCATTTCCAACAGAGCCCACTGGTGCTGCAGCAGCCTTGGAGCTGAGTGTGTGGGACTCTCTGGGGCCAGGGGTCATGGCAAGGGGCCTCTGGATCTTCAGTTGTTTTCCCGATGCCAGCTGGCCGCACCCACGGGCTGGATGGATGTCCAGAAGGGACATACGGACAAAGGGTTGGATTAGGACTAGGATTTGAGAAGGGGGCACATATGCAGAAGGCGAAGAACTCAAGCCTACCTGACCTTCCTCTTCCTTTGGGGTTTATAGCTGGACAGGATGCAGAGGATCCTGGAGGGCGATGGGGAGCAAGAAATAGGAAAAGAGATGAAGGATGGCCAGCTGAGCTTGCAGCTGGGAATCCTCAGGTAAAATGCCCCTGCCAAGGGCAGCTCATGTCCAGGTGTCGCATACTTCTAGCCAAGGAGGTGACAGCAGGCCGTCGGTTCACTCACAGCCTGAACTGCTCCCGTCTCTGATATGTCTTTCAGGGTGTCCATATGTAGTTTAAGTTGCTGGTAGAAGTTTTTGTTTGTTTGTTTTGAAGATTTTATTTATTCATGAGAGACACACAGACAGAGGCAGAGACATAGGCAGAGGGAGAAGCCAGCTCCCTGCAGGGAGCCTGATGCAGGACTCGATCCCGGGACCCCAGGATCACACCCTGAGCCAAAGGCAGATGCTTAACCACTGAGCCACCCAGGTGCCCCACTGGTAGAAGTTTTTCTAGGTTCTTAAAACAGCTCAGCACCAGGGCTTGGAAGGAAAGAAGCTCCTAGTCTCTATCCCTGGTTGGAGGCTGGAGGAGACCACCTGCCAGAGCCCCTCAGAGCCCTCTCCTTGTGGGGCTCACCCTGTAGAAACCTCTCAGTCTAGCACGTGGGCACTCACTTCCTGAACAATCAGCACCTGGGACTCCCCGGACAGGGCCTGCCGTGGGGTGGGGCAAGGATCTGATGCGGGAGGCATGTCATCCTTTGTACATGCTGGGGCAGGTGGGCCTGGGCCCTGGAGAGGGGTGGGGGCCAGGCTCTCTTCTGCACACCCCTCAGAGTCACCGTGGCTGACATTGAGAAGGAACTGGCTGAGCTGAGGGAGAGCCAAGAGCGGGGCAAGGTCAGCATGGAACATTCGGTGTCCGAAGCCTCCCTCTACCTGCAGGACCAGGTGAGGATTCTCTCTTCAGCCGTGGGAACCAGGGCTCTTCTCCGGGTCCGCCCTGGAGGATGGGGCTCCTAGACTCTTAAGTGACATACAATTTGCAAATATTTTCTCCCATTCTGTGGGTTGTCTTTCCAGTCTCTTGATAGTGTCTGCCTTTAAGATTGATTGATTGATAAGAGAGAGCACAGGCAGAGGGAGGAGCAGAGGGAGAGGGAGAAGCAGACTCCCTGCTGAGCAGGGAGCCCGATGTGGGGCTCAGTCCCAGGACCCTGAAATCCGAAATTAAGAGTCAGACACTTTACCAACTGAGCCCCCCAGGCGCCCCCGATAGTGTCTGCCTTTAAACCCTGAGTGATGCGGACCTGGGTCACCCCCATAATGTTCCCCTTGAAGAGTGTCTGGACCAGGAACAGCCCTCTGAGTGCTTGCAGAAGGATCAGATAGAAAAAGCCACTGGGCCAAGGGGACTCAGGTCAGGAGCCCCTCAGTGACAGAAGCCCCATTCTGGGCCACTCCCATGTTTGCCAGCACGCTGGCGTGTACCATTCCCCGACCCCAAAGCCAACAGTCCAGTGTGGGGCTTGAGGGGCAGCAGATTATGTGTCCAAGAGTCACCTGTCATTCCAAAAACAGTGTCTAAGCTTAGCAACCTCCAGGGCGGCCCCGGGGGCCACACTCAGGGGGAAGCCACTCCCTACTGGGCAGGCCTGGGCTCCTGCCACAGCCTCTTGGAGGCAGCATCGGCCTCCACACTCCCAATCCTCCGGCCTCCTCTGCCTCCTACGTCTGAGCACACTGCTGCATTCCCGTGCCGCTCCTCTTGCTGGGACGCTCTTGCCTGGGGCTCCTACGTATTCTTCCCAACTCCACTGCAACGCCCATAGTCTGTGGAGGCAACTTCCTCTCTTCTAGAGAGAACTAATCTATCCTTTTCATCCCAGGGCCCTCTGACATGCTCCTAGGGGCTCTTCTGGGAGCAAGCTGGAGTCTCACTGAGCTCAAGCCAAAGGGAGCTTGGTTGAAAGTGCATAGGTAGGGGAATGCAGGCTGGAAAAGGGGAACTTCCAGGCCAAGGGCACAGTCTGGCCGGGGCCGCCCCTTGTCTGTCTTTCCGTGTCTGGTTCCACGCACACCTGTCCGTCTGTGTCCCTGTCCTTACCCACCTCTCTCCAGCACCTCCTTGTCTCCCTTCCGCCGCGCTCCTTGCCAGCTTTCCTTTCCTCTCACGCGTGGCCCACAGTGGCTGCCCAGGCCCTGCCGCGTCACACACTTCCAAGAGAGGGGCTTCGGTTGGCCCAGCCCCTCTCTGAGCCACGCGAGAGGTCACACGGCTGTGGGACTGGCTGCCCCTAAACCGGGTGCCGACCCTGGGATCAGTCATTTGTGGTGACCCCCTCAGGATTGTGGGAAACAGAAGAGGGCAGGAGAGCCAACGGAAGGCATCCATTATCACCCAGAGCGTGAGAGCGTGAGAGTAACGGAAGTAGCACCCATCCCACTGACTTCCTGTTACTCACCTGCTGGGTGAGGACAGCGCATGTGTGAGCCCACCCCGCCCGTCCCCAGGGCCTGGAGCTGTGTCTGAGTGTCGTCAGGCTCCTCTGTCTGTGAGCTGTCCAGCCGACGTCACCACTCTAGGGTTTAGCTAGAGACGTATCCTCATGCTGAATAAATGAGCTAGCTGGAGAAAGGTCTGGAAACCTCCATCCTGCAAGGGTTTTATTCAGCATCAAGGCTCTACTCCCTGAAAACTGTTCACTAACGGCCAGGCACTGGGCACCTCCTCCATGCCCCACGTTCTGTGAGGTGCTAAGGGATGCAGCAACTCCCCGAATTACAGTGTGGACAGAACGTGGCCATGTCTCACTCACTGCCCTGCCCCTGCCTTCTTGCCCACACCCAGCTGGACAAGCTCAGGACGATCATCGAGAGCATGCTGGCCTCGTCTTCCACGCTGCTGTCCATGAGCATGGCTCCTTCCAAGACCTTGGCGACCTTGGTACCTGGCCAGATTGACCCTGAGGCCACCTGCCCAGCCTGCAGCCTGGACCTGAGCCATCAGGTCAGCACGCTGGTGCAGCGCTACGAGCAGCTCCAGGACATGGTCAACAATCTGGCTGCCTCCCGGCCCTCCAAGAAAGCCAAGCTCCAGAGCCAGGTGATTCCCGCTGGCCTCCCTCCTGGTGTGGCCACATGTGCCCCTCAGTGGGGAGCCACAGCCCAGAGGCCCACAGAGCAGAGAGTGGCTCATAGAGCTTTCCATGGTAGAAAAGTCCCTGGTCCTTTCCCTGGGTCACAGCAGGGGCAGCAATAGAGCTAGCTCTGGGGACAGGAGACTATGGGGAAGAGCTGGCTCCATGCAGGTGGGATGTCATGGCTGGCTGAGTGGTGGAGCAGTGCATCCATGGGCCTCGGGGGGGACCGGCAGAGCTTTAGGGTTCATTGACTCCCCTTCGCGCCAGCCTTCCAACCCCCTTCTTGATTCCCCACCAAAGGGCAGGCTTGCTGGGGGAGGTGGGGGCAGGGAGAGTCACAAGTCCCTGAGTCCGGCCTCTTGGACTCGAGTTGAGATCCAGCCCAGGGCAGGTGGGGAGGCGATAGCCCACATCCCAGCTCTCAGTAGCCACAGGGTCCCTCACCATTCTGGAGCCTCGATGGCCTCTTCTGGTCACCCCCACTGGCGGGCCAGGTCCTCAGAGCTACACCATGGGGAGGTGGACACTGAAGTTCACATCCCGTTGGGTGGACACATAGAGCAGAGAGCCTCCTCACTGTCAGGGGGAATTGTGGTGAGCCAGAATGGGGGCCAAAGTTGGCTTACCTGCTGGGTGATTTTTTTTTAAGGTTTTATTTATTTATTTGAGCAAGGGAAAAAGAGAGAAAGAGAGAGAGAGAGAGGACGTGAGCAGGGGCAGAGGGAGAGGGAGAAGCAGGTTCTTGCTCCACTGAGCAAGGAGCCCAATGTGGGGCTCGATCCCAGAATCCTGGGGTCATGACCTGAGCCAAAGGCAGACGCTTCACCTACTGAACCCCCAGGGGCCTCTAGGTGATGTTTTAAGGACTGATTTATCAGGACAGCAGTGCGGCCCAGTCCCAGTCCCAGCAGTGCGGTCCAGGGAGCCTGCCTTTGTGCCCTCTGCCACAGGACGAAGAGCTGCTGGGCCACGTCCAGAGTGCCATCCTGCAGGTGCAGGGCGACTGCGAGAAGCTCAACATCACCACCAGCAACCTCATCGAAGACCATCGGCAGAAGCAGAAAGACATTGACGTGAGGGGCCCACACAGGCAGCAGCTGCGGGGCCGGGCCTTTACTCCCCTGCTCCTCATCCTCTGCTCCCCCTGCCTCCCAGGTGCTGTACCACAGTCTAGAGAAGCTCGAGAAAGAAAAGGCCAATAGGGAGCACCTGGAAATGGAGATTGATGTGGTAAAGGGCCAGGCCCAGAAGAGCCACCCTGTGTCCCACGGGGTCTCTCTGGTCATTCTTTGGAAGGCCAGGAGTGGAGGGGAGCCCATGGGGGAGCTCAGTGTCTGGGGTTGACATATCAGAGCAATGGGGTCCCTCCACGGCTCCCTCCCATCTGGGGCCCCCCTCCATCTGGGGGTCCCTCCACGGCTCCCTCCCATCTGGGGGGCCCCCTCCACGGCTCCCTGCCATCTGGGGAGCCCCCTCCACGGCTCCTTCCCATCTGGGGGCCCCTCCATCTGGGGGTCCTCCACGGTTCCTTCCCATCTGGGGTCCCTCCACGGCTCCCTCCCATCTGGGGGGCCCCCTCCACGGCTCCCTCCCATCTGGGGCCCCCCTCCATCTGGGGGTCCCTCCACGGCTCCCTCCCATCTGGGGGGCCCCCCTCCTCTCTTTCCGGGCAGAAAGCTGATAAGAGCGCCCTGGCGGCCAAAGTGAGCCGCGTCCAGTTCGATGCCACCACGGAGCAGCTGAACCACATGATGCAGGAGCTGGTGGCCAAGATGAGCGGGCAGGAGCAGGACTGGCAGAAAATGCTGGACAAGCTGCTGGCGGAGATGGACAGCAAGGTGGGGGCGGCCGGCGGCGCTTCCCCGGGTGCCCCCGCGCGCCCCCCACCCCCGCCCGGGCTCACGGTCGCGGCCCCGCCCCCGCCCCGCAGCTGGACCGCCTGGAGCTGGACCCGGTGAAGCGGTCGCTGGAGGATCGCTGGCAGGCCCTGCGGCGGCAGCTCAAAGAGCGCTCCCCGCTCTACCAGGCAGACGAGGCGGCGGCCATGCGCAGGTGGGGCTCGGCCTCCGGCGGGGCCTGGGGGACCCTGGCGCCCGGTGGGCCCCGGGGCGATGGCTGAGCCCCCTGGACCGTCCCCCAGCTGGAGTGACAGACCCCGGGAGCTCGGCAAGCTCCTGCAGCGCAGGCCGGTCCCTCCCAGGGCGCGGAGGGCCGTGCTCCCGGGGTCGCTGTGCTCCTGGGGGGCCGCGGCGCCGCGGGCGGGCACCCCGGGATTTCCACTACTGGCCGCCAGGGGGCCCCCGAGGCTCACGCAGGGCAGCCGTCGGGGGCCCTCTGCAACCCCGCTGGCTTGGGGTCAGGACGCGGTAGGGAGGTGCTGGGTGGGTGCCCCGAAGCCGGGGCGCAGGAGCCAGGGTGCTCCCAGGGCCCAGGGCCCAGGTCTGCCCCCGCTAGCGTGGGGCCCGCCACCCTGGTGAGCTGAGCTCCCAGCCGCCCGGCCCCCCGAGGGCCAGGGCCTTCCGTGCTCTCCACCTCTCCCGCCTCTGGGCAGACCCCCTGGGCAGGGCGCTCACCCTGTCCGTCCCACTCCTCACAGGCAGCTCTTGGCACATTTCCACTGCCTCTCCTGTGACCGTCCCCTGGAGACGCCTGTGACCGGACAGTGAGTGCCCACACCTGGCCAGCCCCAGCTGGTGGCCACAAGGCGGAGGGGGGGCGCACAGCAGGGCTGTATCTCCCCCATTCCCTACCTGCCTCCAGCAGTGTCCTTCCTTGTCGCCTCTCCCACGGGCTGCCTGCTGGCCCTCCATCCGTCCTTCCCTCCGCCACCGCCTGGACGGGAAGCCGCCTCCGGCACGCGGACTGTGGAGTGCTGGATTTGGGAATGCTGTGTCTCACTCTCCAACCCTCCTCTTCTCTCTGTCCCCGCCCAGAATTATCCCTGTGATGCCCGTGGGCCCGGGCCTGCCTGGGCACCGTTCCATCCGCCCCTACACCATCTTTGAACTGGAGCAGGTCCGGCAGCAGAGCCGCAGGTACGGGGCAGCAGGGTCCTGTGCAGGGCTTTGCAGGGGAGGGACAGTGTGGAGGGCTCCTCCTCCTGGCTGGGCAGTGGGGGGCGGGGAGTGATTTCTGGGCTAGCCCCCCACGCCCAGTGTTTCCCAGGAGGAGGTAGCACGAAGACTTAGTAGTCACCTGCCTTTGAGTCCCTGCTGGGGGTCCTGGTGGGACATTGCCGAGGGTGCTGGCTGTCTGGGGGAGCTCCTGTTTACCTCCTCACAGCCCCTAGATGCTTCAGCAGTCTCAGCAACCCCAGCATGGGAGGAAGGGGTGGTCTGACATCAGCCAGCTGGAGAGTGGGGTCAGTGACTGTGCGGGGAGAAGGTCCTCCCCGTCGGGCTCCTGCCCCCCTCCCCTCTGCACTTCCATCTCTCAAGGATGGGGGTTCAGCAGTAAGGATGGTTTCAAACTGTGTTTTGGAGCCCTCGGGGTTCCAGGTGGGCAAGACTAGGTGCACAGGGCTTCTCCCCATTTGGTGCTTCTGCACTGCCCCATCTGTGGTCCCTCTGGGTGCTATGGGAAGGGCTCCTGCCCACCCACGGTCCTGTTTAAATAGACACAGATAAAGGGGTGGAGTGGGCCAGGGTCTGCGTGCGGGCTCAGGCTGGTGTGGCCACATTACCCCTCTGTCTACCTGCGCCCCACAGCCTAAAGCTGGGCAGTGCTCCCTTCCCTCGGGGCGACCTGGCGCACCTGGAGCGGAGCGTGGGGCGCCTGCGCACCATGCACTCCAAGATGCTGATGGACATAGAGAAGGTGCAGATCCACTTTGGAGGCTCGGTCAAGGCCAGCAGCCAGATGATCCGTGAGCTGCTGCAGGCACAGTGTCTGAGCTCCCCCTGCTACAAACGGTAGGACCACACAGACTGGGCCCCTGGCCTTGGGGCTCAGCTTCCCTCCACCCACAGCCCTGTGAATGTCTCATCCACCCCTGGGGAAAGGCCTGCCAAAGAGGGAGGCAGGGGGAGAGAGAGCGCGTGTGTGTCCGTGTGAAAGAGAGACAAAGGAGGGGCAGGGGCGAAGGAGGGTGTTGGTGGTCTTCAGGATGGTCCGCAGGGTGGTTCCTCTGCCCACTCCTTCACTTGCTCCTCCCCCTTGCTCCGGCCCCGGCTCGCAGAGACCCCCCGAGACAGCTGCCCCATCCCTGGCTGGCCGGCCCCCCACCGCAGGTGTGTCCCAGGTCACCCCAGCCATCCTCTCTGAACAACATCCTCCCCTCAGGGTGCCAGAAACGGCTGACTACACGTACTCGAGCGTGCCTCGGCGCTGCGGGGGCAGCCACACGCTCACCTACCCCTACCGCCGCAACCGCCTGCAGCACCCGTCCCAGGGCCTGTACCCCACCGAGGAGGTCCAGATCGCCATGAAGGTGGGGGGTGCTGCCTGCAGTGAAGAGAGAGGGCCCTGACATGACCCCACATTCTTGAGTCTTCTGGAAAAACCATGCAAGTCACCAGAAGGGCAGGTGACCAGTCCTCTGCTGAAACAGTTGCAGTTAAAGCCTCTGGTTCTTATACTTTGTTGGGAAGAACGCCATCCTGGCCACCTGCCCATCTAGCACGAGCACCCCCACCACGGGCCCTCCCTCCAACCCTGGCGCTGCTGGAGCCTGGGGGAGGGTTCTGAGCACCATTTGGTTTTGGGAGTCAAGAGAGGGCATGACTCAGGGCCCCCCCACCGGCCCTCGTGGAGGAAGGACGGGAGGGCAAGCTCTAGGCGCCACATAGTAACAGATGTGCCCCCACCTCCACAGCATGACGAAGTGGATATCTTGGGTCTGGATGGACATATTTACAAGGGACGGATGGATACAAGGTTGCCGGGCATCCTGAGCAAAGACAGTGAGTGTCCGGGTGGCCCAGAGACGCTTCCCAGAGACTCTTCCGGCGTCTTGCTCAGGAGTCCCTGGCAGTCTGTTCAGCTCCTAGAAGGCCATGGGGCTCCTGGGCCCTGGGTGCCTTCTTCCCCAACTACCTCCCTGATTCCAAACATTCAGGGCTTTGAATGCCCCAGGTCAGTGTTTGCAGGTTGGGGACAGCCGTCTAGCCTCAGTGGATAAGTGGGCATGTCACGGCCACATCCTTCTCGCCACCCTCCTTCTCATGCGGCCTCACTGGCTTGCCTGCCTCAGCCTGTGTTTCCTCCACCAGGGCCAAGTCCTACTCCTTCAAAACTCAAAATGCCCCTCCTGAGCCCCCTGCCACTGGGTGAATTTGCCACCCCCCTGAGGCCACCCCCAGTTAGCCAGACCTGCGGTGCCCTGTTTGTCCCTTCCTGCCTGGTCTTAGAGCCATGTGCACCTGTCTAGTCGCCTCCCCTCCTGAACCAGGAGCCCACGTCACAACCGGTGCAGCACCAGGCCCAGGGCTGATGTGTGTAGGTCCTCAGGGGATATCTGAGTGGGTGGGAGGGCAGATGGATGGACGGACATGAGAACGAATGGGGTGCTTAGGAGAGGCGTATCCAGTAGTTCAGACTGGGAAGGACCCCAGCTGAGGCTGGCTGTGGCCAACTGCCCTGCAGCCCTCTCCCCATCCCCATGGGGCCCCCCAGAGCTCCCATTCGGGGTCTCGAGCCTGACCCTCTGCTTCACTCTCCCCTGCCAGCCTCTTTCTCGGGGATGCCAAAGCACAAGGCCAAGCAGTCCCGGCCCCACGTGCACCAGCAACAGTCCCTCAGCGACAACAGCCAGCTGCCCTCCCGGCCTCAGAGCGCTCAGATGCTGGCCGGCAGCAGTTCAGGTAGCTTCCCTTTGGCTGGAGCAGCCTCCCGGGAGGTCTCACCACTGCCCCAGGCCTCTGCCCCTTGCCCCACCAGCCCCCTTTCCTGCCCGTGGCTGGTCGGTGCCCTTATTTCCCTGGAGAGAGGAAGCGCCAGGGAGCTGAGAGACAAGATGGGAGGGAGAAGAGAAAATATGCATCTTTGCTGACTTCTTGATCTGCGCCAGGGCTGGGGGTTCTATGTCGTCACTGGGTCCATCTCCCAGGAGAGGGACTAAGGGCAGGGTGCCTGGTGGTCCCTCGAGGCCCTGTTCTCCCCTGAGGGGCTGAATCCTGTTGAAAGTCTGGGGGCTAAGGGCCCCGGGGGTCCAGCCACACCTGGAGGGCAGAGAGGGATATTGGCCTGGAGCCAGGAGACCTGATCAGCTTCAAGTGACTCTGAGCAAGTCTCCCCGCTCTCCAGGGGCGCCACCCCCTGCCCTGTCCCCGATGCCCTCCCCACCCACTCCATCTCCAGCACTCAGTGAGTGCCCTGAGGAAGCAGAAGCAGCGAAGTGATGGTGCTGGTCAGGGCACCTCGCCTTAAATGAGGGTTCTCAGCAGCCAGGAGCTTTACACATATGAACTGATTTTAATCCTTATACCAACATTACGAGGTAGGGACCACTGTGAGCCTCACTTACAGCTGAGAAAACTGAGGCACAGAGAAGTTAAGGTATTTGCCCAAGGTCACACAGCTGGGAAGCCAGCAGCAGTGGAGTTCCGACCTAAGTTGCCTGCCTCCAGAACCTGTGCTGGCAACAGTGCGTAGCAGGCTGGGATGGACGATCCAGTGGGGGCTGTGACTGTTTTCTTGGGGGTCCTCACCTTCCTGCCCTCTGGCACTCCACTATCTACTGTCAGGTGGAGCAGGAGAGGGAGAGAGGGCAGTCTCAGGAAAATGCCTGCACCTGTGGGTGGGCACGCTGCCTCAGTAGTCCCTATACTATGAGAGGAAACCTTACTAAAGAGGCAGGCTCCTGGCCACTGACACGGGGCTTGATTATTTTTAACTCCCAGGCCTTGGAAAGGAGCTCTGCTTGGGAGCTTGCGTGAGGGCTTGCACTGCCCACCAGAGCCCTGGGGGGCCCCGCTCCCCTGGGCTTTGGGCAGCTGGGGAGGACCTGGCGGGCTGCGGTGGGCGTGGGGGCTGGGGCAGAGCCACCTGAGCCCCCCACGGCCCCTCTCACAGCTCCTTCTCAGCCGCAGAAAGACAGGCCCGTGTCCTCCGAGGGGCACCTCTCTCAGCCCAGTGTTGCCCACCCGCCCAGCCCCAACGAGATGGCCAACCTGCCCGCGGGGCCGGAGACGCACAGGGATGTGCCTCCTGGGGAGGGGCTCGAGGAGCCCACCCGGGGGCCGCGGTCCACAGCTCATTGAGCCCAGTTACTAATAAATGTTTAGGAAGAAGCTTGAGGTGGCGAGTGTTGTCTGGTCTTGGCTGGGGGAGATGGAGCGGAAGGGGATGGGGCTCCGCCAGCCAGGCACTGCCAGGCCACCCCCAGGTCCAGGTGGCCGACCTTCTCTTGGAGAACAGGTGGCACTTGTAGCCTGAGAGTTAGACCATGACCCCGCCCCCCCCAAAACAGACAAAGACGTCCTCCAAGGGCGCTGGGGCTTCGGGAGAAGCAGCAGAGGCCAGGCCCCAGATCTGGGAGCTGGCGGGGTTTGGGGGGTCAGGACCTGCTCTCACACCTGCCAGCTCTCTCCTGCTGTCCCCCTGACTGGGGCCCTGCCCTCCCATCTGGGGGGCCGGCCTAAAGGATGGCCTGGCCAACTGGGACGTTCCAGACACGATGGGGTTCATGGAGTCCAGCCTTGAGCCCTCCCGTGAGGCAAAGGTGAGGCTGGCAGCCGCCTGCTGCTCGGCTGCTTCTGGCTCGGGCAGTGCCCAGCTCCTGGCACGACGACCTGGGGGACCAGTGCCACCGGCCACCTGGGAAGGTTTCTGTTTGCAGCTAACCCTTGAGTGGCTGCTGCAGAGGCAGAGGGGCTGATCAGGGGCTGCGGGGCCTAGGCCGGTTCCGGCTCCGCTCCTCGCTCCCCAGGAAGGTAGAGCAGAAGTGTGTGTTGAGGGGGGGTTAGCCAGGTGACTGCCACTTGCCCAGTGGCCCCGAGGCCCAGCCTCTGTCCTGCTCCAGCCCCCTCAGTCCACTAGCACCAAACAGGCAAGAGGGCTGCCTGCTATCCAAAGTTCCTTGTGCGAAACGTCTTGGCAGGTTTGAGGGGACAGAGCAAGGCCGGGGGGCTGGGCTCAGCAGGTATGGAAACTGTAAGGGTCCAGCCCCTGCGCCCAGCCGGACCCCCAGGGACAGGGGAGAAAAGCCTTCCCCCTGAGGCCTCTGGTGCCCTAGAAGCAGCTTTCCTGTCTTCAGGTCTGTTCCCATGGGGGCCCCATCCCCAGCCCCCATCTCCCTGACTTGGTAAAGGGGTGTCTGACACAAGAGGCCTGCTTTAAGGTGTGAGGGAACAGGGTGACAAATCACACAGGAAAGGAAAGTGTGGCAGGAAACTGCCCAGAAAGGGTTTCTCCCCGGTCCCATGTGGGCAAAGGAGGGTGGGGTTGGCTGGGGGTGTCATGGGGTAGGGCAGGTGCTCCCCGGCGGGGGGGGGGCTTCCCCCTACTTTCCCCACAGGCTGAGATCCCTCCATGTTCAGGCGATGACCCAGTGCTCTGGCTGGACAAGAGGAGGGAGCAGCTGGAACCCCGGGGGCCCGGCAGGCACCCCTCACACCCCGTGCCCTGTGCTCCTCGAGCAGGGGCCAGAGCCAGGTCCAGCCCGCTGCTCCTGCTCGGGCTCCCTTGTCTCACCCTGCCTGAGAAATGTCAGCAGGTTGCTGGCTCCTCCATGTCCCTGGCCTCGAATCCAAACTCACCAGCTCGCAGGGAGGAGCAGGAGCAGGACAGCCCAGCCCTCCACGCCCTCGGAAGGACAGGGAGTGGAGGACATTCCCCAAGCGGCCCAGGCCAACCCCCATCCCTGCACCTGGGCCAGGCCCCCCAACCCCTCACCAGGTTGTGGTCCCAGTGTGGCCGCCCACGTCCCCTCCAGGGACTTCCCCTAGCAGCCCGGGAAAACACAGGTGGGCTGGCGGAGGGGGGAGGCCGGGAGGTGCCCCAGGGGTTTCCAACCAGGAAACAAAACTGAAAGGACTAACCCAGGCTCAAAGTAAGCCATCACATGCAGAGGGGCTGAGGGCAGCTGGGGGGCACCGGGGAAGCAAGCCTTCTGGGTATGAACCTCCAGGCCCAACCCAGAGTAGGGTCCCTTACGGTGCTCTGGCTGCTGAGGGAAAAAACAAGCCCCCCCCCCACATGTTGAAGAGGTCTTGGGGAGCAGGGGAGCTGCAAGGTAAGCCCCCCACACCCACATGTTGAAGAGGTCTTGGGGGGCAGGGGGGCTGCAAGGTAGCATCCCTCCTCCCCAGCAGGAGGCTGCAGGAATCCCAACCACGAGGCCAGCCACCACCCCCTCCAGCCAGCACACAGGCTCCTCCTGCTTCACCTCCTCACCGCAGTGCGCGATCACCTGAGAAAGGGCCCCATTGGGCCAGGAATTGCCAACACTGCCTCCGTTCTAATGGCTGGTGGCTGTGGGGAAGGTGGGAAGGGAAAGGCAGCCAGTCTCTCTGGGGACCCACCCTGTCTCTGTGGATCCTGGACAGCCTTGGCTGACCTCATGGGCACATCCACTCAATATGCATTCAGGGACAGGCTACCCCCAAGAGAGGACAGGAACAGAAGGGATGGACCCAGCTGTAAGATGTCGGAGGCGGGGCAGCTTGGGGAGGGGGGGTGCCATGGGCCACCAAATGAAGGAGTGGCTCCCCCCCACCGCAGACAAGACAAAGGCTCCGGGGTAAACGCCAGCCTGAGGCAGGCCACACAGCAAGGGTCAAGATGGGGAGAGGATCACAGAGATCTATCAGGCCCAGAACCCCCTCTCCTGCCCATACTCAGCTGGACCCAGCCTGTCCCATCAACCCCCTGGTCTGGACACCCCGTCATAACATCCAGACCAGCCAGTGGCAAGGAAGCCCATCCCCTCCCCCATAATCCCAACACAGTGGGAGCCCCACCAACTCTGTTCCCCAGGAGAGCACTTTTCCTCTCAAGGCAAATAAAGGCACCGCAAGCTTAGGGTAGTTAGAAAAGTCTCTTTAAGTTTTTAAATTAAAATTTCACCCTGGTGAGATGATTGATTTGGGAACTCAATCCAAAGGCAAGCTCTCCACTCTGGTCATCCATGCGGGCGGGACGCAGTGGGAGAGGCAGGGTGGCCGTGGAGAATCAGAACCCCCGCCAGGCAGAGCCGGAGCCTTTGACCCAAGCAGGCTCTTTAGTTCTGCACCAGCCCCGCTCATCCGGCTGGTGACAGGAGGCACCGGGACAGACAAGGAGCCGCAGGGCCGCTGAGGAGTCCGGATGGGGAGAGCTCGTGATGGCCAGGCCTCCACACCTCCAGCCGCAGGGTGCTCCACCGGGCGCTGGAGCCCCCGCCGTGGGACTCCCTGGAGTGGACCCTGGGGGGTCCTTGTGATTCCAGAAGGCGTGACCTCTGAGAGGCAGCCAGCAGACACCTCGTGACTACAGGATCACCCCCACCTGGCTTCCAAGCACCTGCCCTGGGATGAGGGGTGGAAGGAGTGCTGGCCCAAGGGGATGCTCTGGCCTTTCCTGGCCAACCCCAAAGCCTCAGCCAGCCAACCCCATTCTCACATACATTAGTTATATTTATATATTCATATATATTATAGTTATATATTAAAAAGAGAAAAAACTTGTCTGAAGAGAAACTCCTGAAGGACCCAAGTGGCTCAGGAAGTTTACTATCCCCCCCCACCCACAAAAATTCTTTTATAAAATCTTCCAGTGCGATCTTCAGGAAACCCCCGCCCGCCCCAGCTCCCCCCCTCCCCGGCCCTCCTGTGTCCCCACGGCCCTGGACTGCCTGCCAGCTCCAGCCCAGCGCCTGGCAGCACCCAGTCTCATCTCTGGCCATCCATGGCAGCCACGGCCTTCTGCTGCGAGCCCCCCTGCTGCGCCCCGGGGGGCCACGTGGGCTGCGGGTGGTGGAGGTGGTGGAAACTGTGGGCCGTGGGGGAGGAGGGCGGGATCCAGGCAGCCTGGTGGCTGGGTGGGGACGAGGCCCAGAAGGAGCTAAAGTTTGCCGGGGGGGAGCAGGCCACGGCCGTCATAGGGCTGTTGCTGCTCTGCAAGCCGTCGGAGGCACGAAGCTTGGAGAACATGGCCAGTGCGTCGGGGAAGTTGGGCGGTGTGGCAGGTGTGTTGCTCGGAGTGCACATCTGCTGGGAGAGAACACAGGTGTCGGGAAGGTTCCGGCTCACCCCCACCCCAGCTTTGAGCCGCGCCCGGTGGACCCGCAGAGCCCCCGCCGGCCCAGTTCCCAGTTGCGCGGGCAGCTTGAACGGACCCTTCTCACCCTGAACCAACACAAACAAAATATAAGGACAAACCCTGACGATTTTTATCAAAACCAAAGAAAGCTTCCTGGATGCCGGGCAGGGATGCCCGGAGGAGTGTCTGCCGCAAAGGGTTAATTCCAACCAGAGGCCAGGGTGTCAGATTCAAGTGAGGACAAGAGAGCAGCCCAGGACACCACCGCTTAGCGCCTCGGCCCGGGAAGAAACCAGCTGGCTCCCTCAGTAATCCGCCCTCAGATGTTCCGAGGTTGTTGGTCACAGGAAGGCCGCCAGACCCAGGGTCTCCCTCCTCCGCGACGGCCAGAGGAGGAGCTGCACCGTCTCAGCGTCTGGGCTCGCTCCACGCACAGCACCGGGCCGCAGGCCTTGGAGCCTGGGTCTTCATGATCTCACCTGTCACAACGCCCGGGCACAGGTGAGGAAACTGAGGCCCGGAGTGCAAGTCACTGACCAAAACACACCCGCTGCAGACTACAGGCTAAGAGGATGGGATTCCTGGGCTCGGGTTCCCGGGGCGGTGGGGGCTCCCAGAGCTGCAGGCCCCAGCTCCTCACTCTCTACCCAGCTCTGTGCTCCTGGGCTCCCCGAGGACAAAAACCAGGGATTTGGGGTTTGTGTGTCTCTAGCATCTCCCCCATGCTGTGTTGGTGGGATGCTCAGCCTGTTGGGTCCTCTCAGCCCTCCTCCTGGGGGTACTTGCAGACACCCCAACATCTGCTTTCTGCCACTACCCTGGGAGGGAAACTCCCCAAAATCTCCAGTGTCCCTCCCCCCACTTTCTGATCAGGGACCCGGGCCCGGAAGGTCAAGGGTGGGGTTAGGGTGCTGCAAGGGCAGGGTTAGGGTGCTGCGCCGTGACTGGCCCTCTCTGGATGGGGCCAGGGGTGTCACCCAGAAGTCTCTCACAGGACCATGGGGAAGAGGCAGCAGAGAGCAGGGCCCACACAAAGCCGGTTCTGACCTCACAGCAGCTTCTCCCTTTCCCAGGAAGCCACGGGAGTCCTTCTTTGAATTTCTCCTAATTTTAGCAACACCAGCCCCTCCCCCAGGCACCGGGCTGGGGGAGCAAGATTCTAGGGCTCTTCACCTCGCAGAGGGAGCTTTTAACAGCTCTGCAGTTAAATCCCAGCCAGAAATGGGGAGGGAGGCGAGTCTGTCCTGCTAACTGGGCCAGCACCCTATCAGCAGCTACGGAGCTCCACCATTGTCTTCCTCAGGGGCGGCCACAGGAGTCCCAGCAGGCCTGGCCCCACCCAGACCACTTCCCTCCTCCCTTCGCTGTTCCCCGCCCCCCACCCCAGGGCTGACTTCTCGGCAGCAGGAAACAATGAATGGGGGGTGGGGGTAGAGGCCAATTGCATCACAGCATCGTGACTTCCCCAGTGGACCGAGCCAGTGAGGCCTGTCTCAACAACCACCCTGCTGCAGAGAATGGCCTGGCCCGCCTGGACCAGGAGCATCCTGTGCCCACCTGGCTGTGTGGGCTCGGGCAAGTTCCTTAGCCTCTCCGAGGTTCTCTCTACTTTGGTAATAGCAGGGGGTTTGGACCCGATGTTTGCAAAGCCCCTCTAGTTCCTTGCTTCTAACAACTATGGATAGAGCTTTCCAGTCCTCAAGCACACCCAGTGTGTCCAGGGCACGTTGCTTCCAATCCAGTGCCTTGTTCCTCTTCTCAGTGCTCCCCAGTTAAAACCGGAGCACCCCTCACTGGGATGCCTCCCACTGTGAATGTCCAGGAGTTTACGGGACAACCATTTCTCAGCTACTCGTGCCCTGGGTCACTTCTGCGATTGCTATTATGCCATTACTGTTCCTGCTTTAAACTTTTTCCTTTGATTGATTCTCTCTCAAAAAAATTACAGACTCCTTTAGGGCAGGAACAGCATTCTATGCGGTGTATTGATGGATACACCGATTATAATGCCTGTTACAAAACCTGCCTTGAGGGAAGTTTTAAGAGATTATAATCCCTGGGTTCCTGGCTGGCTCAGTTGAGAGCAAGCGACTCTTGACTCTTCATCTTGGGGTCCAGAGTTCCAGCCCCATGTGGAGAATAGAGAGGACTTAAATTTCAAAAGTTAAAAAAAATGTGGGGCAGGGGGAGAGAGAGGGAGAGATTGAGATTGAGAGAGAGACACTCTGACTATACTCCCCTGGGATTTGCAGAGAAGGAACAAGGTCTAAAGGGGCCAGTCATCCCAGCTCCCCCCCGAGTCAGCCTCCCCGTTCATGGCATCACAGAATGGCTGAGCTGGAAGCCCCTGGGCTTTTTCAAATGGCCAGAAATTGGTGGAGCAAACCTCAAGGCCCTTTTGAGGGGGGGGCAGGGTGCTCCCAGGCTCTAGTGCAAGGTGGGAGCCAGAGCTTTCCCACCGTCAGGTACAGAGGAGGGTCTCCTAGAGATGACCCCTGTTGGTTTAAGGAACCTGGCCTTAGCCGCCATGGCCCCGGAGCCCCCACAATTCTCCCATTGTATTCCAATGCGTTTTTGTCTTTTGATTTGTACACAGCATGAGCCACTGGGAGCAAAAAGCCGGTTAAAAGGTCAAGACAGACCCTTCCACCTGTCCTTTGCAACTAGGTGAAAACAGGGCACCAAGGACAAGACAGAGCAGAGCGACCATTTGCAGCTCCTCCAGGAAGGGCAGCAGCTCTGGGAAGGGAGGCATGGGCAAGGACATTAAGTGTTAAAAATGCCAAAAATGCACTCCAAAAGCCACAACAGATCTCCTGGGGAATAATGTCTTACAATCCCTATGGCCCAGGCCAGTCCCTCCTCCCCCAGCAGGGCTAATAGGTAACTAGGGGGGGTGGGGAGGGGAGGGGAAGGCATTCAAGCCTCCAAAGCAAAGCGATGTCCCCTGCCCCTGGAAGGCAGGACACCCCACTGAACGGGAGGGCAAAGGCTCAGGCCGAGGGGGGCCGCGGAGAGCAAATCGGGACCTGAGGCGCTCGGTTTCCCCGTACTTTACAGGGTCTTCACCTCCTGGGATCACATGCAAATTCCCGTCCTGATCTTGTCACAGTCCGACCGTCCTCCGCGCTCAGGGCACGTCCCTTTCCCAACAACAGGAAAGAGTGAACGTACCTCTCTGGGTAGAGCCCCGCGCCCGGAGCCAGGGTGGATTTGGCCCTTTCCTGTTCCCTGCAGCGCTGCGGGGGGGGGGGGGGGGGGGAGCTACCGCCCCGGGGGCAAGAGGGGGCTCCCCGCAAACGGACACCCCGGGGCCCGTCCCTGGGCTTCCCAGGTGCCCCAGGCGACGGGTCGCATCCGAGCCCCCTCCGCACTCCGGGGCGCCGGCCCCCCCGCCCGCCCCAGGTCGCGGGTCCGGCCGCCCGGGAGGCAGGGCCACCCAGCCCGGCGAGCCGGCGGCCCCGGAGCCGCTCTTTCCTGGAAGACATTTTGGCTCTTTGTTTACATCGCGGCGCGGCGCTCCCCGGCAACATGGCTGTCACCGCCGGCGGCTGACAGCGCCCCGCGCCCCCGGCCCCCGGCCCCACTTACCATCTGGTGGTGGTGGTGGCCGTTGGGAATGTTGGTTTCTTGGAAAAACGTGCTCAGGGCGGTCTGCGGACACACACGGCGGCGGGGCGGCGGTTAACGGGGCCGGGCCGGGCGGCCCCCTCCCTGCCTCCCCCCCCTCCCGAGGTCCCCCCGGGCCGCGCGGCGTTGGGGTGCGTGCTGGGGGGTCCCGCCCGCAGGGCCCTCCGCGCCGCCCCCGCCCCCCCGCGCGGCCGCCGAACGCCCCGCCGGGAGGCAGAAATAGAAGCCCCGCGCCCCCCCCGCCCCCGCCCGCCCCCGCGCCCCCGCGCCCCCGCGCCCCCGGGGCCCGGCCAGCGCGCACCTCGAACTGCCAGTGGGCCGCCTGCAGCAGCTGCTTCGCCTGGTCGGCCGCGCAGCCCGCGGCCAGCACGAACTGGTTGATCATGACCTGGTGCCGCAGCTCGTCCATGTTCACCGACATGGCTCCGGCCGCCGCGCGATCCCGGCTCGGCGGCCGCGGGAGGCCGGCCGCCCTCGGCTCGCGCTCGCCGCCCCCGGAGCCCCGGAGCCCCGCCGCCGCCCGCCCGCCCGGCGAGTGTCCCGGTCCGGCTCCCGCGGCCGCCGACACCACAAACAACGGCGCGGGGCGGGGCCGGTGTCCCAACGTTCGGGGGCCGCGAGCCGCCGCCGCTGATTGGCCCGCGCCGCTCGGCCTGCGCCCGGCTCCGGTGCGGACGTTCGATTCGAATCCTGCGGCCTGCGGCCCGCACTGTTTCTCTTTTCGCCCGGCCGCGCCCATTGGCGGAGGCCGGCGCCGTGGGGCGGCCCCGCATTGGCCGGCCGCTGTGTTTTGGCTCGTCCGGGCTCGTGATTGGCCAGGCCCGGGAGTTTGGGGCGGGGCCGCGCGCGCTGATTGGCCCGCCGTGCGCCCGTTTGAACTCAACTTGAAAACCTTGAGTGTCTGCTGATTGGCCGAGCGCCCTGTGTTTGCTGTTGTAGGCTTGGGGGTGGTGCGGCCAAGTTCATTCATTACTTCATTGAAACTGAACATGCTCAGCTGGAAAAGCAAGACAGAGTGGCTTTGACTCATTTCCTCTGAAAGATGTGGTCATCTCGAGAAGCAGAATGATCAAAATAGAAAACAGAGAGTTTGCAGCTGCTCGAGTCTCAAAATTGTTTATTTTTTTTTAAACTTTCAAGCATCTCTCCCCCCCCACACACACTTTTTCAGCCTGTTATAGAAATAAAAGCTACCCGCTTTCTACCTCCTCTTGATCACTACCATCCCCACAGGCCAGTCTCTTTCTGGTTTTCAGACCAAAAACTTTGCTCTCATTGGCTCTCAAACCCCAGCCATTTAAAAACAAGATTTGTTTATATGCTCTTGAGCTTCCATCTTCTGGATAAGGAAGTGACCTTCGGGGGGCGCCTGGCTGGCTCAGTAGGAAAAGCCTGTGACTCCTGATGTTGAGGTTGTGAGTTCGAGCCCCATCTTGGTGTAGAGATCATTTAAAAATAAAATCTTTAAAAAAAAAAAAAAAAAAACCCCAACGATTTGACTTTCTGGGCTTTGTTTGGGAATTGTGGGGGTGGAGAAAGAGCTAGGAGTTTAAGCCGACTGAGGAAGAGGTACAGAGGTCAGGAAGGTAAATATTACTAGGAACTCAGCATTAGAATTGGTTTCTGAAAAACTTAGTTTTGGATCTGAAATACCAATCACACAGTATATTTAAATTACCTAAGGGTCTGCCAAATAAAGAGGCTAAAAGATAGCAAGCCATGGTTCTATTTTGATTTTGCCTAGAGTGAATTAAGTCTCTGAGACAATAAAAAATAAAATGTAAATAAGAGAAACTACACCCAACGTTTCTGTACTGATGAAAAACAGCCTCAGGCTTTGTAATGAGCTTATCTCATTTAGTTAGTCCTTTTGTTTGTTTGCTTGCTTCTTTGTTTGTTTATTTTGAAGAGGAAGGAGTCAGCTTTTTGACTGTTTCTCTTGCCTTAATGAAGTGCATGCACGTGGGCTGAGACCCGGAGTGTGGCTGGAGAGCTGAGCACAGCTTGCAGCCCTTCCCTTCCAGTAATTGCAAGGTGAAAACAAAAGTGAGCAGCCAGCAGCCTGTATTGCTGGGGAGCTCAGGCCACAAGCAGCCCCAGAACAAGGAAGTACTGTCATCGTGGGGCTCCGGTTCTCACAAGTACATACAGGTGGCAAACATGCCAGGACCATGAGTAGTAGGATTTACCTGGGCAGAGGCATTTTAGCTTTCGGGAGCCCTTGGGTCTTAATTAAGAAATTCTCCAGAAAGAAAAGCATCCTGAAAATGCCAAAATTGCCAAACCTTTTCCTCCCCCTGGCTATCAAGATGGTTTATTCTGAAGATTTCTTTAATGTTTACCATTTGCAGGTATCATTATCACAGCTGTGGGCACCTGGGCAAGGTGTGGAGGACAAGAACCCCAAGACAGAGGGACTCTGGTTCTGTGGGCCTAAGGTCACTCTAGGCAGAGAGAGAAGGAGAGCAACAGTTCTGTCTCTGATTTGTGGCCGCCGGAGGTGGAAATGCTCAGTCCATACTTTGGCTTCTGAGAATCTGGTTGGAGATGAATGGGGGTAGGGCTTCCCTTCTCAGGCCAGCTTACATAGGAGTGTCCCTGTCCTGGGAGCGCAGAGAGAATGAATGAGGTCATGTTTGTAGAGGGCTTTGAGCTGCTGGGATGAAAGCAACTCTCCCAGCACGAGGTATTATTAACCGAAGGTATCATTATTTTAATCTGAGAGCACAATGTGCAGCAGGTAAAACAGAGCAATAAAAACATGCCCATTAAGAACAAGTAAAACAGTAGTAGCCTCAGAAGGAAGAAAATCTTCGTGCCATCAATGGCCTGAGCTACAGAATGAGCCATGAGGCAGCACCTGGAAGAGAGAGTCTCTTCACCAGGGTTTCCTCTAGCGGTTCCCAAAGATCTTGTGCATGTAAGTAGGAGAGTGGGTTGCTGAGACAGGCGACAATAGCTGGACCACAACAAACCACCACCGCCCACCAAGCACTTCCTGTGAGCCAGGCACCTTTCTAAGAGTTTAATGTCACTGAACTCATTTCAGTCTTCACAACAATCCAGAGTCCCATTTCACAAGCCAGGCGGCGAAGGCACACTGGTGGGGAGGAGCCTCCCCGAGGTCACAGTACCAAGTGGCGGGGTGAGGTGTTGGCTGAGTCTAGTTCCAGAACCTCGAGGTTACCCACAGCACACCACCTTCCTTTGTGCTGGAGTCGTTACCTTTTCCACACACGGGCAATCGAGGCCCCTGGGGTTTGCAGTGGGGCTCCTTGAAAATGAGTGAGGCCTCCATGGGGGATGGGGCCACCTGCTGTCTCGATAGCTTCATATTTGTTTCCCTACTGCTGCTTCAAGTTGCTAGGACAAAGGGACAAGTGGCCAGGAGAAGGGGAAAGAAGTTGGGGGAAGGCGAGGGAGGGTGGGATGGATGCCCAGGGGGCAGTTGGCTGAGGCTGGAAGGTCCAGGCCCAGGAAGGGGGGCTCAGGTGCTGGCAGGTGGATGGCTCCCTTCCCCAGTTGGACTTCCAATGCTACTGCTAGCTTTTGTTTGCTTAACGCAACCTGTTTTGTGCTACTACTTTCCAGTGAAAATGGATGCTATTTCTACTAAATAGTGGGTTAGATGCACCTTGCTGCTTCGGAGCATTAATTTTTTTCTAGTCTTTCTCCTTAAAGAGAATGGGGGCTAGTGCAGGAGTGCTTCCTCTACTCCAGGCAAATCCCAGTTCCCCTCTGTGATAATTGAGATTTATGTCTATTGAGAATGTACTATGAACTCAGCTCTGTGCTAAATCCTTTGCTTGAATTATCTTATATAATACAACAACCTCGTGAGGTGGGGACTGTGCATATCCCCAATTAGGAAGTGAGAAAAGCAGGGTCAGAGAGGGTCAGTGACTTGCTCAAGGGCACTTGGCTAGCTCAAGGTGGAGCTGAGCTCTGAACTCAGGTACGTGTGTTTGCACCCAAAGCTGGTGCTCTTAAATATCATGTTCTACTTTCTCTCCCTGCCTCCCCCCTGGAATCCACCTTATCTTCTCTTCTCCCTCAGTGTTACTAAAGAGACAGAAAAGGGTGTCTGTGTTGTGGGAAGCAGCAAGAAGGTCAAAGCCATTTCACAAGTGATGAGTTCATGCTGGTTTATACCAGCTCCATTTTCACCAAATATCACATGTCCCCCAAGGGACAAAGGCCATACCACTCCCAACACAGTTAATGGCATTTCCTATAAGCAGCGCTGGTGGCCTGTACTCTCTGTCCTTTGTCAGCCTGGTGATAAGGTGGCCCTGTCTCTGATTGCCAGGTGTGTCTCATGGTAGGTGAGTCTGAGAAACTTTCGAAGGGACGCCAGAGGCTGGGTCTTCGCCCAAGGGGAGAGAAAGGCAGGGTAGAGAGGCAACTTTCTTTTTTTTTTTTTTTTTTTTGAGAGGCAACTTTCTAAGGAAGGTTCTTCTCAGGGGCCTTCGATTGTCCACTGGGACTCAGGCTCCTGGCCACTTTCGATGGTCTAGGAATTGACTGGCATGGAGCTGGGCCTCTGTGGCCTCACCCTTGCGTTCAAAACACAGAAGGTCCGTTGCTGTGGCAGCTGCTGACTTCAGGTTCTGTCTGGGGCAGCCTTCTTACCTGACCCACCCTTTTTTTTTGTTTTGGGTGTTTTTTTTGTTTTTTGTTTTTTGCTTTTTTTTTTTTTTTGAGAAATACATACACACCAAGAGTTTGTGTATAACCTATGCATGGTTTGAGGAGCAATGAGCAATCACCCACGTACCCAACATAGAACTTAAGATGTCCAAGGCTAGTACCTTTGAAAGCTCTCACATGAGCCTCCCCAAAAACATACCTCCCTTTCTCCCCAGACTCACTATCTTCAAATTTGCATTAATCATTCCTTTGCTTTTCTTTGACATGTACTTCTGTACATATATATCTCCAAACAATGCACCTTTGCGTAGGTGGCTCACCCCTTCTGTGCCCCATCCCTCTCTCCAGTAACTCTGCTGGGTGGGCTCCGTGGAGCTGCCCTTACCAACATGGGTCTCTCTTGCAAACAGGGCTGGCTCTCTTGTTCTCTTTTCCATGAGCCCAGACAGCAACTCTGGTCCAAACTAGCAATCATAGGTGGTAAGGAGATAGTCAGGAAGGTTGCTTGGAGGAGGAAGAAGTAAAGCTGGCAAGGATTGAAGTAGATAAAAAGGAGAATGAAAGGAATTTTCAGAAGAGGGAACAGTGAGAACCAAAGCCCAGAGTTACTTTGTTTTTTTGTTGTTGTTGTTGTTGTTTGTTTGTTTTTTCAGAGTTACTTTGAAAGCAAGTTCATAGCAAGGAATGTTTAAGGCATCTGTTGGGAGGTGATGAGGTGGGGGGGACACTAAGCTCAGGCAAGGGTTAGAGCGGATCTCCTCTGGGCAGTGGGGTAGGAGGGGGTGGTTAGTATCCTTTCCTTAATCCCCCCCAAATGCCACATGCTTTCTGAAGTTGGTGCAGCAACTCCTCAAATTAATCAGGTCAGGAGAAGTTATGTTCGGGTAAGTACAGTCCTAAATTCTTACTTCTCACCAATACGAAGTTTGCTGCAGTTTGGTGACTCTCAAGAAGAACTGCCCTCTGGGCAATGACGTGATGACCCAGACTGTGGGAGTTTCCACGATCTTTAGCTGCCAGTTGGTAAACTCTAGCCCTTGGGTGGCTGCCTGTTTTTATAAATAAAGTTTTATTGGAACACAATTACCCTATTTGTTTATGTATTATCTCTGACTGCTTTTGTGCTACAACAGAGCTGAGTTATTGCAGTATGGATCACAAAGGCTGAAAGGTTTCCTATCTGTTCTTTGTACTTTGGGGAACATGCCAGAAGGCAAGAGAGTGCTGAAGAGTCGAGCCTTGGCAATTATGTGCTTTAGCCCACAAGTAACACATCTCTGTTCACGGTTCCTTGTCCAGAAGAATCACACGGCCTCTCCTAACCCAGGAGGAAGCAAGAAAAAGAGGAGACCAGGGTATCAATGACAATATTAACCAACTAAGTCCCAGGCTGTGGGGCAGTGACAATGAGCCTATTTTTACCTGCTTATCTCTAAATCCCAGAAGTGCAGAGGGAATTTACTTGGCATAGGACTCAGCAGGGCATAGGGCAATGCTGGAGAGGCCTGGAGTTTCTGATGAGATACCGTTTGAGGTTTCAGGAATTTTCAGGAACACAGGAAGTCAGGGCGAGTCCTGGAAGAGATGCGTTTGGTTAAAATAAAGTTCCTCATCTTTTTTTTTTTTTTCTGCAAGTTTGGCAGTGATGGGTGCCCTTCTCCTTCAGAAACACAGGGCGCCTTGGGATGTGTGCTATTTCCTGACCCCAAAAGCCCAAGCCACACAGATCATTTTTTTTGACCAAGCACGGGGGCTAGAAATAAACACAGGGCAGCGTTCTGTGTGAAGAGGAAGGAAGTATTTACTGAGAACGAGAGCACCGGGTTGTACACAACAGAATTGGGAAACCACCAGAATGTGCCTCATCGCCAGCGTTGCCCATGCCTAGCATGGCCCTGGGGCCTGAGGACAGTCAGAGAAAATCCTGTATCCTGCCTTCTGGGAGCCCCAAGGCAGGGCTGCCCCACTGAGCAGACTTTGTATGGAGCCCACTCATCAGAAGGGCCTGCTCCAGGAGACAGGGCGTCTGTCTAGGCCCCAAGGCAGTTACAAAGCCCAGGGCATATATTTAGAGTTTATAGGAAGGTAGGTTATTCATCTGCCAGAGCTCTTGGAGAGAAGTTAAGGCCAAAAAGGATTTCTGTAGACAAGAGGATGCAGAGCATCAAAGAGCTTGTCAACAAATGGTCCTAATTCAGATAAGAAGATGATGTAGAAGGAAGTGGGTAGGCTAAGGAAGACAGATTAAACATGGAGGGAGGCAAGGCGGAGGTGGGGCTGGAGGGACATCTCCATGCTTTGCCCTTTACTACTGGAGCCACAGCAGACAGAACTGTTCAGGGGGGCTTGGGACTCAGAGTAACCTCAGGCAAGTTCCTGCTCCCTATACCTAGTTGAGGGAGCTTCGGTTTCCCCATCCAGGAAATGAGAACAATAACAATGCCTATCTCTTAGGGTTGTTTTAAAGATTAAATGAGATAATCGATTCAGAAGTGCTTGGATGGAGTGATTGCTCAAAAATGATTCTTCTTGGGGTGCCTGGGTGGCTCAGTCGGTTGAGCGGCCAACTCTTGGTTCTAGCTCAGGTCATGATCTGGGGTCCTGAGATGGAGCTTTGCATTGGCTTCATGCTCGGTGGGGAGCCTGCTTGAAACTCAATCTCTCTCCTTCCCCCCTGTGCCCCTCCTCCTGTGCACACATCCATGTGCTCTCTCTCTCTCTCTCTCTCTCAAATATATAAATAAAAATCTTTTTAAAAAATGGTTATTCTTTGGGGCACCTGGCTGGCTCAGTCAGTAGAGTATGCAACTCTTGATCTCGAGGTTGTGAGTTTGAGCCCTACACTGGGTGTAGAGACTTTAGAGACTCTTTAAAAATTAAAAAAGAATCTTTAAAAAATCATTATTCTTTATATATATATATCTCAATAGCCATAGGCACTTACATATGGGAAATGATGTATCCAGACCTTTGGTTGGCTAGGGTGGGGTGGGAGGCAGGAATTCAAAGAAACCAAAGATCAGGAGTGGCAGGTAAACCGGCTCAGAGAGTGGGTAAAGCCCTGATGGGCAGCACTTGATGGTTTCTGTGGTTTAAATAGTCTCATTATGGCCAATTTCAAGCTACCAACAGTTTAACAATTGGCTGGCAAAAGTCCTGAACAATCAGCTTTAGAGACCAGGCCCCAACCCAATGAGCTTTCTCTCTAGTTAGCAAATGACTTATAAGTGAAAAGTTAACAATAGCGACTCACAGATACACCCTTCTCCCCCAGTCCACAGAAGACTGATCTAAGTCTTAGGAGCTAGAGGGCCATTTAGGGGTGCCACTCCCTTTGAGTGCAGGGACTGAAGCTGTTGCATTTTGGGGAGGAAAAAGCCTGGCCTTTTCTCTGGCCATCTAGCAGCTACCACAAACGTGATAGGTAGACTGTGTTTCTGGCATTTTGAATTCCAGTGGGTATGGAAAGATGCTATCTCAGAGGATCCAACTTCTGGGCTCTGCCTCTAGCCAATAGGGTTTTATCATACGAAATCCTGGAATTCTTTTTTTTTTTTTTTTAAGATTTTTTATTTATTCATGAGAGACAGAGAGAGAGGCAGAGACACAGGCAGAGGGAAGCAGGCTCTATGCAGGGAGTCCGACACAGGACTCGATCCCGGGTGTCCGGGATCAGGCCCCAGACCGAAGGCGGCGCCAAACCACTGAGTCACCCGAGCTGCCCGAAATCCTGGAATTCTGACATAAAAATCACCTTGGAAATTCAACCACTTCAGAACAAAAAAATTTTTTAATTAAAAAAAGCTAGCATTTATTGAGCACCTGCTGTATATCTGGAACTGTGCTAGGGCTTTCTATGCCTTGTCTAAGTTCAAACGGTGCTTTGCTATTCTCATGTCATTTATAGACAAGTAAGGATCAGGGAGGGTTTTTGTTGTTGTTGTTGTTGTTTTTTAGTTTTTATTTATTTATTCATGAGAGACACAGAGAGAGACAGAGACAAAGACAGAGGGAGAAGCAGGCTCCCCAAGAGGAGCCTGATGTGGAACTCGATCCCAGGAGCCTGAGATCATGACCTGAGCCCCCCCAGGCGTTCTGAGGCTCAGGGAAATTGAAGAACTTTCCCAGGGCACACAGACAATAATAGAAGAGCTGGGGTTTGAACCTTGTCCTGTATGTAAGTGTCAAACAAGTTATACAGAAATTTATTCATGCAATAGGACTTCTAAGAAAGAAGAGTCAACAGTGGGCCAGGATTCTCAGGGGCAGCTTCGTGAAGAAGGTCAGATTTCAGCTGAGGGGATTCACCCCTGCAGACAGGAATGGCACAAATGGAAGGGTTTTCCTTGAGCAAACACATGAGTAGGAATGATAGCTGCATTCAGGGTACAACAGGTTACATGAGAAGCAGAGGCTGGAAATACCTCAGGGGTAAAACACTTGTCTTGTTCAAAGTTATAGGGAGCCACTGAAGGTATATATGGGCAAGGGAGTGACATACCAGGAAAGTTAACCTGAGAGTGAATTTTTTTTCTAAGATTTTATTTATTCATTAGAGACACACACACAGAGAAAGGCAGTGGGAGAAGCAGGCTCCATCCAGGGAGCCCGTGTGGGTGGGACTCGATCCTGGGGCCTCCAGGATTATGACCTGGGCCAAAGGCAGACGCTAAACTGCTGAGCCACCCAGGAATCCCCGGAGAGTGATTTTTAGAAGCAGGACCAAGAGATGGGAAGAGCAGAGAGAAAGCTAAGGAAATTGCCAGACAGATTTTATACATGGATTTCATCTTGGAATATAAAAGATAACAGTAAAAAAAATTAAAAATAAATAAAAGATAACAGTATACAACTAAGCAATATAATAAATCTACACCTCATGGTGCATAAAAAAGATCTAGGGCTTCCAACAGTACTGTGAGAACCACAACAGTAGGTAGTATCTCTGTTTATTAGTAGGCGGGCGCAACACAGTCTTTGAAGCGCCCTAATGAGGATAGCAGTTATCACTTAAATAAACAAGCAATTAGCTCAGGAATAAATGTGTCGCTGTAAATGAAGTCATTGAATCACTGGCCTGTGGTGGACTTTAGCCCACACTCAAGCTTTAGCTGAGCTGCACCAGGAGTGCCTATAGGACACTTGTAACCCCCTCGATAAGAATCTGATCTGACCCTCCGTGGCTGTTCTTTCTCACTCCCCTCTTCTCATCTGCGCTGTGGTTCCTGGGCCTGCAAGGAGTTAGGTGACGGATCTGACTTCAGCTCCAGTTTCCGAGGAGTAGAGGCAGGGAGTGCCGCTGAGAGAAGCTTCATGGCTTTCTAAGTCCTACCAAAGCATGGTTGTGGACAACTTCCATGCAAACGCAGTTTATCGTGCATCACATCCCCGCCGCCTGTGTTGGGTTTCTGAGCTTTTTCCTTGAGTGGATTCATCCTCTTACACTGGCCCTGGAAGACAGCCTACCCTGCAGTAAAAAGAAACCAAACCAGCAGTACGAGTTTCCCTTAGCAAGACCCAGTGCACGGAGTCTGGGACACCTGAGTTCTGAGCCATGTTGCTACCTGTATGGCCTTGGGCCAATTCCCTGCCCTCCCCAGCCTGCAGCTGCCTCATCTGTCAGGTGAAGGGGCTGGACCAGATGACCTTTAGGCCTCTTCCAGATCTGATGCTCCAGCCAGGACACACATGGTTAAGAAACCCTAGGAGAAAGACGAAAATTCGTTCTAATTTTCTTCCTTTGAATTTCTAAGTAACCACAGTCAATCATTGGTTAAAGAGGGGCATAGGGGCGGTCACCAGGGCTGCCTCTTTCACACTCTGTTTTCTCTGGGTTGCAGGAGACAGGGGCTGGGCTTTTCGCCTGCCTGGCGTGTTTACCGGAGAAGGGCAATGCTGGGCTGAGATGCTAGCGGTGCATTCTTTTCACACTGACTTCATCGCGCAGAATGTGCAGCCCCAGGTGGGGGCTGAGCTCAACACCAAAAGCAGGGCCGAGTGGATGAAGGCAGAAGTGAGTGTACTGAGACAACCTTACAGGGTCTGCTGTTTGATAGAATGATCTGGAAGTAAAGGAAAATAGGGGCACCTCGGTGCCTCAGTCGGTTAAGCATCTGCCTTGGGCTCAGGTCATGATCTCAGGGTCTTGGGACCGAGCCCTGCATGGTTGTGATGGGGCTCCCTGCTCAGTGGGGAGTCTGCTTGTTCTTCTCCCTCTGCCCCCCACTCGTGATCTCCCTCCCTGTCTCTCTCAAATAGCAAAGAAAAATCTTTAATGGTAGTAAACTAAAATAAAGTACAACAGAACAGACTCTCCTAATTTGTTTTAAAGATTTTATTTATTTATTCATGAGAGACACACAGAGAGGCAGAGACATAGGCATAGGGAGAAGCAGGCTCCCTGCAAGGAGCCTGACACAGGACTCAATCCCAGGACCCCCGGATCACGGATCACGACCTGAGCTGAAGGCAGACGCTCAACCACTGAGCCACCCAGGCACCCCATCCTAATTTCTTTAAACTAGTCTTGAATAGGATTAAGGTCCCAGGTCCCTCATTTCTGCAGATGCCAGATGCCCAGGCAGCAGGGCTAAAGCTGGGGAGAGACCGTTGAGACGCCTGCAAGGCAGTGAGTGTGAGCGCCACGTGAAGGTCACGCACCCTAGCACCTTACCCTGCTCACCCTGGACTCAGCCACGCTGGGCTGTGTAAGCATCATCTTTCACTTCGGTCTTAAATGGAAAAGTAGATTAAGAAGCTACAAACCCCACTGAAGTTTGCTGCCGTGTGAACAGTTCTTTGTTAGTGGCACACAGCTGAGGAGGAAACTAACAATGAGGAATTCACATTTGGCAAGAAGCAAAATATGAAAAGCCTGATTGCTGGCTTCCTAATGGACAAGGTTATTTTCCTCAACAGAGAGCAGTAGGTTGCCAGAGGAACCATCTGCAGGGTTCGAAAGCATTTAGGATCAGACCCTCTGTCGGTGTCAGCCTAGTCCACTGATGGGGAGTAGGATGTGAAATTCGTTTCTGGTTGTTTTAGCTTTAATCCACTGAAACCATGGCCCAAGGACTTGAGAGAGGTATCAGGGGCCATGTGTTGCTGACGGGGCCCTATCTTTTGGAGAGACCCTGCACTCACTCAAAAGAGCCAGAGGTCTAATCTTCCTATTAGCCTAGCAGGGACAAAATGGCCAAACAAGCAGCAAAGAAGGGGCCTGCCCTGGCCCCAGCCCCTTGGATCCTGGAGGCCTCCCACCCCCCACCTCCCCACCCCCACCCCCACTTTCCCCGGGGCTGTCTTGGGAACACTGTGCTACAAACAGGGCAGCATCTGTCAGCTTTTCACCTGCAGGCTCCCTCTCCTTCCTGTTAGAGGAATCTGTGAGAATCGTTCAAATGAGTGGATGTGTCACAAAGGTGGAAAACGCACATCTGAGCTGAAATCAGGACAGCCCAAATGAACAAAATTGAAAGCTCTAAGGGACGAGCTGACCTCGAAATTACTCATCCCCGTGCTCCCCCCACCCGCTTCTCCTTTTTCTCCCTTAGACCCAAGGTTGAGAAAAGCTGGAACCTGATAAAATGTGTGTTTTTTTTTTTACCTCCCAGCCTTGAGTGGATGCTTAGAGGAAGCCCCTGAGACCCTTCAATGCTGGGTTCTTAGCGGAGATTCTCCCAAGGGCTGCATCTGTAGCATGCAAATGGAGAGGACGCTGTGAGGCTATTTACACAAAGGATGCCTGGTATTTGCATGTAACATCCCCACGCACGTGGTGCCACCCCTCACCAGACCATTTATTCAAGTTAAAAGCATTTTTATGGCTCTCTTGATGGCAATCACTTCTGGATTTTTCCTTTGTCTGCGCCGTCTTCTCCCTCAGGCCTTCTCCCTGGCCCAGATCCCTGGCAAGCAAGCCAAGTGGCGCCACGGAAGGACCAGAGAGGAATGCGGGACTAGCCCCGCAGAGGTGGCTGCTGAAAGGCTGGGTTGCATATCTCAACTCCGCCCTGGGCACTGGCTGAAGCTCTCTTTTCCCAAACGACAACACCATGTGATTACATTGTAGAAGGTGAGACTTGAACTCAATTCCCAGGGAGTCTCTTTAAGCTACAATTTTCTCTGAACTATCCCATATCCCTTTCTCTTCTGTCTCGGGAGCCTAGAGGGCTGGTTATCACTTCTTATTTATTTCTAAAATTAATTACAAAGACTTTTTTTTTTAATATTTTTTTTTAATATTTATTTATTTATGATAGTTACACAGAGAGAGAGAGAGAGGGGCAGAGACACAGGCAGAGGGAGAAGCAGGCTCCATGCACCGGGAGCCCAACGTGGGATTCGATCTCGGGTCTCCAGGATCGCGCCCTGGGCCAAAGGCAGGCGCCAAACCGCTGCGCCACCCAGGGATCCCCAAAGACTTTTTTTGAGTAGATTCCACACCCAGTGTGAGGCTTTAACTCACAACCCTGAGATCGAGAGTCACAAGCTCTACCGACGAAGCCAACCAGGCAACCCTATTGCTTTTATTTATTCTATTTATTTATTTATTTATTTAATTTATCCTACTATTTCTTTTTAACTGAACATTGATTGACTTATTGTTTCTTTACAAACAGCCAGTGAGGGTTAGGTTATTTTACTTTATTTTATTTTATTAAGAATTTATCTTTGGGCACTTTTGTGGCTCAGTGGTTGAAATGTCTCTCTTTGCCTCAAGGCATGATCCCAGGGTCCTGGGATCAAATCCCGCCTTGGGTTCCCCACAGGGAGCCTGCTTCTTCCTCTGCCTATGTCTCTGCCTCTCTCTGTGTGTCTCTCATGAATAAATAAATAATATCTTTTTAAAAAAGAATTTATCTTTATTTTTTAAAAGATATTATTTATTTATTTATTTATTTATTTATTTGACAGTGAGAGAGAGAACATAAGTAGAGCAGCAGGCAGATTGAGAGAGAGAAGTAGGCTCCCGGCTGAGGAGGGAACCTGATGCAATGTGGGGCTTGATCCCAGGACCCTGACATAATGACCTGAGCCAAAGGCAGATGCTTAACTGACTGAGCCACCCAGACGCCTCTGAGAATTTATCTTTAAGTCATCTCTATACCAAACATGGGGCTTGAATTCACAACCCCGAGATCAAGAGTCATATGCTTTATGGACTGAGCCAGCCAGGGGTTCCGGGGCCAGGTTATTTTACAGACGAGGAGACTGAAAATTGGTAAGAGCTTAGTCCAAAGTTACCTAACTGGGGTCTTGATTATTCCAACTCAAAGTCAGTGCTTTTTCTCTGTGTCAGTTTCTTCAATTGTGAAATGGGGGTGTTAATAGCACGTAGTTCATAGGGTGGCTTTGAAAGATGAATGCTTTAGTATGTAAAGCGTTCAAAACAGCGCTGGGCACAGAGAGTGTTCAATAAACGTCCACTAATATTATTGTGCTATCCCTTGTTTTTCTTTTCTTTTCTTTTTTTTTAAGATTTATTTATTCATTCATAAGAGAGAGGCAGAGACATCGGCAGAGGGAGAAGCAGGCTCCAAGCAAGGAGCCCAATGCGGGACTCAATCCCAGGACCCCAGGATCATGCCCTGGGCCAAAGGCAGGTGCCAAACGGCTGAGCCACCCAGGGATCCACTATCTCTTGTTTTTCTTTACTAGTCTAAGCTTTGGATTCCTGACTCATTCGTGGGAGGAGGAACCAAGTTATAGGCTTGGACAGTGTTATCTAGGATGAGGAAGGAACCTGTTTCCCAGACTCAGAGCAGGCTGAGCTGGGACCAGAACAGGTGCTTGCAAGTGACAGAACTGAGCTGCCCTATTGAGCCCCATGCCCGGCTGGCTCTGACCGAAACCCTCAAATATGGAGAAGCCCATAGGAGGATGGTGCGGGATGTTGAGGGCAGGAAGAACAAAAGTTTCTGAGTGGAGCCCAAGATTATAAGCCTACATTTTACTCTGCAATGTGCTGAAGGCCTTCTATCTTGAGGTGGTTCTAGATTCTTTACGACTCGTATTTTACTTTATCGGTACTATAAGGTAGGACCTGCATCTGGGGAAAGGAGTAACGAGAAGGACATGAGTTCTGTCCCAGAGCTATGTCTGGATGCTTTCTAGTGGTTACTGCCAGGGGTTGGAGGTAGGGCTCTGAACTCTGTCAGGGAGCTCTGTGCTGGAGAGAAGGCTGCCCACCAGCTTGTGTGGGCCAGGGACTTGCCTTGTAACTCAAGCTCTCCTCATAGCCATCAGTCAATATAAACAATGGAAATGTGTTCCTGCCATGCTCTGGACTTTTTTTTTTTTTTTTTTTTAAGATTTTATTTATTTATTCATGAGAGGCAGAGAAAGAGAGAGAGGCAGAAACATAGGCAGAGGGAGAAACAGGCTCCATGCAGGGAGCCCGATGTGGGACTTGATCCCGGGACTTGGGGATCACGCCTGGAGCCAAAGGCAGATGCTCAACCACTGAGCCACCCAGGTGTCCCATGCTCGGGACTCTGGAGAAAACCAAGGCAACTGGGCCTACGTGTGGACCCTTAGCACCATGTCTGTTGGCTAGTGCTGAAAAGAGGGCAATGAAAACCGCAAAAATATAATCAGGAAAGAGCTAGATTCTATTGAAAAAAAAAAAAAAAAGGCTTTGAGAGCCTAATCAAGGGAACTGGACACTCCAGAAACTGTACTTTAAAGATTGTGAAAAGTTGTTGAAGTCATGTTCTAGCAGTTGAAATTTCTGCTGATCAGTCCACCCTCTCGGGGGGGGGGGGGGGGAACCACCAGACCCACAAATAAAATAAAAGGCTTAAAATACAGATGTCTATAATTAAGCTTTTAGAGTGCTGCCTTCCGCCTGTCCGAGCCTCCCACTGTCTTGTGTGTTTTCATCGAGGAGCCCTCTCTTGCTCGGCCAGGCCCCGTGCGCCTTTCCCTGCGCTGACTTTTCGCACGCAGGCCTCCAAAGTTTCCAAAAGATGCAATCAGAGGTTGGACGTCTTGATCTTTATCTTGGGCTGATGCTCTCCAAACCTCAGGGCTGCGGGAGCCGCCTCAGGGACCCATCCACGGCGTGCATGTGATAGAGCTCGGAGCTACGTGGGAGGGATGGTGTCATCTTCCTAGCGGGTCACCGGCATTGAGTAACCTCCGCGACCCCTGGGAGGTGGGATCAGCGGAGCGCTCCGGGGCGGAGAGATGCTGCCTCCACGCAGCCGTCTCTCGGCTCGGGATGCACTGGGGGGACCCGGGGGACCCCTCTGCGAGCTCCCGCCTGCCCGCTCTCTGAGGCCAGGGGCGCGGCTGGAGCAGCCGTCCCCCCGCCGGGCGGCCGCGCACCGCCTTCGGGGGTCTGGGACCGGGGCGCCCTGGGGTCCGCAGGAGCCCGGCCCCCGCCCGCGGCCGGCTCCCAGCTCGCGGACCCCCGCGGCTCGCGCCGCATCCCGCCGCCCATTGGCTGGCGCGCCGCCGCCGCCCCGCCCCGCCCCGCCCCGCCATTGGCCGCCGCCTCCGCGGGCCCCGCGCGCGAGCGGTCGCTGACATCACGCGGCCTGCGGCGGCGGCGGCGCCCCCGGCCCGACCCGCTGCCCCCTCGCAGAGGCGCCGCCGCGGGGTCCGGCGGAGGATGGTGCGCGGCGCGCCGGGGGCTCCCCGCCGCCAGAGCCGCAGCGCCGAGGCCGAGCCGGCCGCGGCGGGCAGCCGACCCCCGGTCCGCGCGCGGGGCGAGCGGCCGCGGTGAGGCGCGAGGGCGGCGCGGGCGCAGCGCCATGGGGGCCCTGACCAGCCGGCAGCACGCGGGCGTGGAGGAGGTGGACATCCCGTCCAATTCCGTGTACCGCTACCCGCCCAAGTCCGGTGAGGGCCGGCGGGCCGGGCGCGCCCCGGGCCGGGAGCGGGACGGGTCTGGGGGCCGCGGGCGGGGGGCGGGGGCGGGGGGCGGGGGCTGCGGCTCCCGGGGGGCGGGGTGCCCGCGGCGCCGGCGGGGCCCCTCCCCTGCGCCCGGTGCGCCCCTTCCCTCGGGAGCCGGGGGCGCGCAGACGTGGGCCTGGCCTCGGCCCCCGCGCCGGTGCCGGGCGGCCGGCGGGGTCCGCGCACCCAGGCCTCTGGAGACGGAGACACGGGCGCGGGCTGCAAGTCGGCTGCTCAGGGCGAAGGGCCCGCCCTGCCGGAGGATGGAGGCCCGGGATGCGCTTGCAGGGCTGGCGCGGTGCAAGAGGCTGTCGGCAGCCCAAGAAGTGTGTAAGACAAATGTTTGGGAATCCGAGTATCCCAGTCAGCCCGGCTGCGCCTTTGCCGGAGTAACGGCAGACCTGGTTTTTGGAATGGGGATAGCTCGGGGACGGGGCACAGGTATTTAAAATGTATGGAAGTGTTAACGTTTGTTTTCAGAATCCTTAAAAAAGGTAAGCGTCTCCAGCCTCCGGGTTGTGGCATAAGCGTCGGAGGCGGAGGAGGGATTTTTGACAGCGAAGGATAGAGGATCGCAAGTGGATTGAGCGCCAGCCAATTCTGAACTGCGGGTGCATGACCTAACTCTCTGCTCTTTATTTTTCATTGCTTCTCCCCCCCACCCCCCAAGACTTCTGGGCACCGGTGGCTCCCATCTTCTCTTTGGCCTAGGACCCGATGAGGATTTTGGTGATCTTGGAGAGGTGTCAGAATTGGAGTCTTAGAATAAAGACATGCTAATGAGATGAGCTGGTTTCCCAGCAGTGTGTCCGGTTTGTGCCAGGTGGAAGCAGGGACCAGACAATGAACCTGCACCCTGCAGAGAGTCTGCCGAGAGCTGAGAGCTGTGTTTCTCGCTGCCTTTGTGCCAAAGAATGAATCCTTGCCTAGATGAATATGATTAAGAGCTGTTTTAAAACAGTCTAAGATAAAGCTGCGGGTCTTTAGTGTTTTAATAAAACTCTAATTATGACTGTATGAAACCAATGCCAAAGGAAGCATGCACTTTGCTTTTTAATAGACAAAAATATGCACAAGTATTTGGGAGTGTTTTTTTTTTTTCTTTTGCTGAAATCACTTAGCTTTTATTGATTAGAATATAGAGCATGTTTTGCTGAGCTTGGAGATTTCAGCAGTTTGCAGTCTCAGAAGAGGATTCACCCTCCCTTCACGTGTGGGAATTAGCATAGGTAAATCTCTAGAAGGCTGCTCCCTAAAGGATATTGATACAAGTATGAATCTTGGATGATGATCATAAAAGGATAATGGGCCCAAATTAAAACTTTTCTTAACCAACACTCTCAGTGGTTGACAGTCCGAAATAATTCTCTCCACTCCATCCATGTTTTAAAAGTGTTAACTAGTTGTAAATAACTTCTAATTGGAAGTTATGTATGTGAGGAATATTTATAGCAGGGGGATCACATTACTTATGCTGAAGATAAAACACAAAAAAAGTATGAGGGGCCCCCCTGGGTAGCTCAGTCGGTTGGGAGTCTGCCTTCAGCTCAGGTCATGATTTTACTCTGTTCTTGGTGGGAAGTCTGCTTCTCCCTCTTCCTCAGCCCCTCTCCTCTGCTGGTTTTCTCCCTCTCTCTCTCAAATAAATAAAATCTTAAAAAAAAAAAAAAAAAAAAAGAATCAGAACATTCAGGTCCCAGTCAGCAAACCTTTGTGTACTTGAGAATTTCCATGAACTTGTATGCTATAGTCTGGAAGCATCTCCTACCCTTCAGCTGATGTTTAAATTGTGTGGGATGATGGTATCATAGCCCTGAAAGGAACCTTTGGGAATTTGGCCCAAGACCCACTCATTTCACCAGTAAGAAAATGGAAGTCCAGAGAAATAAATTAGCATGACCAAGGTCGCCCACCCAGTTAGTGCTGTTCTTGCTAAGCCACCAGCCTCTGCCTTTCACAAGGATTTGGACTTGTGATTTGTGGAAAGGAGGCTGTTCTGCATCAGGACTGAGACAAAACTCAAAGGCCTGTCCTTGTTGGGGAGTCAGACCAGGTTGATTTTGAGAACTTTTCTTACCTTCAATACTGATAGAACAAAGCAAATGACAGAGTCCACTTTCTTCAGGTGACTGGCTAAGCTGTGGACCTCTGGCTCTCTGGAAAGTCTCAGGCTCTGCTTCCTGTGGAATAGTTTCCAAAAACAACTCTGCCATCTATCCCTGCAGCGATGGTCACAGCGCCCAGCAGAATTGCTTTCCTTATTTTATATTTTTAGAGGAACCCCTTAGTTTTGTATGCTCGTTGAACTGGAAACATTTAGAAATTATTGAGAACAGCTGATTTCATGTTGAAACTTAGGTTTCTTTTTTTAAAGATGGGTAGAAATAAAATAGCCTAAATTTTTTATGATTATTTTTGGGGAACGCCTGAGTAGCTCAGTCCATTAATCCTCCAACTCTCGATCTCAGCTCAGGTCTTAATCTTGGAGTCGTGAGTTCAAGCCTTGCATTGGGGACTTCTTTAAAATATTATTTATTTAAAAATTATTTTTTGAGTAAGTAATATAAGTTACATGATTCAAAGTATTTCTTTTTTTTTTAATTTAAAAGATTTTATTTATTTAGAGAGAGAGTGGGGCTGGGGTGGGGTGGGGTGAGACAAAGGGAGAAGGAGAGAAAGAATCTCCAGCAGACCTCCCTTCCCCACACTGCTGAGGGCAGTGGGAGAGGTTGGACTCGATCTCACGACCTCGAGATCATGCCCTGAGCCAAAATCAAGAGAGATGCTTAACTGACTGAGCCACCCATGTGCCCCTATGTTTCAAAGTTTAATAGAATGAAAAGTCATACAGTGAAAATCCTGTTTCCACTGCACAGTTCATCCACCCAGTTTCTCCCCATACACCTCCCATTCCTCTATAACTACTTTTGGTTTCTTTGGTATTCTTCAGAGTTTGTTGTGCAAATACAAGCATACATGCTATTTAGACTGTTCTGCACTTTCCCCCCGCTTTTAAAAAGAGATTTTATATTTTTTAAGTAATCTCTACACTCAGTATGGGGCTTGAACTCACAACCCCGAGATCAGGACACATGCTCTACTGACTGAGACAGCCAGGCATCCCCTCACTCCCACTTTTAGAGATATTAGAGCTCTTCTTATATTATTTCCATATTAGAGAGTATCTTTGTCTTTTTTTTTTAACAGCTATATAATACTCTTTTGTATGCCAGTACCCTGTTTTAACATAGTTTTCTATTGATGAACATTTGGCAGGTGTTTTTTTTTTTTTTCCAATTTTTATACTCTTGCAGCAATGATTAATGTTACACGTAGTTCTTAGGTGATATTTAGTGTGTTAATATATAACTATTAATCATTTAAATAGCAAGGCATGCTGGGAGCTCATTTCTATATAGTATTTCTGCATTAACATAGAAAGCTATTTATAGCACTATTCTGTATTTGGTTGTACCTTTGTAATTTTTAACTTAGGAGCTATGCTTGCCTTTAAATTCTTCTCTAAGGTCTTCACTTCTTTAAAAGCCCATGAGCATTTGTTTAGCAAAGGAATGGCTTTGCTAACATGGTTTTTATGCACACCTGCTCATCTTTTGAAAGGGGTATCCACATTGATAAAAGTCATCAGGTCTGCTCTCTCTATCCAGCAAGAAATGGGCATACTGTAAAGACAATTTAATTAATTACATTTCAGCACTTAATGAATCTAGTTTATTTCTTTCTGTGTATCTGAATAAATTAAATAACAAGAATTATTCATTTTGCTCAGGTTGCTAAGAGCTAAACCTATTATAAAAATTCAGAATGGTAGAGTCCTGAGCAGCTAACATTGTTATTCTCCAAATTTTTGTTCAATTGGAGTACATATATGTTATCACGTGAGTCTGTCCAATGGCAAGAGCAGTATTTAAAGCACGGGTAATGTCTTTGTCCACCAAATAGTTATGAAAGTCTCTCTTAGCTTTTAGGAACATCAATATTAGTTTTGAAACCAAGGACTTAAGAATCTGGAACTTACTACAGAATAAAGAATTGTTTGGTTCTGGCACAATTTGATTGATACTTTAAAATTAAGTAAATTCCTGAAACTCATAGTAAATATATTTAATACCACAAAAAACCTAAATGTTGCTCCATTTAATGATGAAGTCATCAAGATCAAGAGTTCAAATGCTAGTGTTCTTTTTCTTTTGAGAGAGAGTACAGACGCACGCACATACGCATGTGCACATGTGCTCAGGAGTAGAGGGGAGGGGCATAGGGAGAGGGAGAGAATCTTAAGCAAGCTCCATGCCCAGCACAGAGTCTGATGTGAGCTCAATCTCATGACCCTGAGGTCATGACCAGAGCTGAGATCAAGAGTTGGTCATTTAATGGGCTGAGCCACCTAAGGGCCCCTCGAATGCTAGTATTATTTTTTTGTTTTTATTTTTTAAAGATGTTATTTATTTATTCATGAGAGACATACACACACACACAGAGGCAGAGACATAGGCAGAGGGAGAAGTAGGCTCCACGCAGGGAGCTCAATGTGGGAGTCAATCCCGGGTCCCCAGGATCACACCCTGGGCTGAAGGCAAGCACTAAACCGCTGAGCCACCCAGGTGTCCCAGTATTATTTTTTAAATGTTTAGAATGTAGTACTTCTCCTCTTTTTCTTTCTTTTTTTTTTTTTTAATTTTTATTTATTTATGATAGTCACACAGAGAGAGAGAGGGAGGCAGAGACACAGGCAGAGGGAGAAGCAGGCTCCATGCACCGGGAGCCTGATGTGGGATTCGATCCCGGGTCTCCAGGATCACGCCCTGGGCCAAAGGCAGGCGCCAAACCGCTGCGCCACCCAGGGATCCCTCCTCTTTTTCTTTTTAAAAAAGATTTTATTTCTTAATTTGAGAGAGAGTGAGTGAGAGCATGAGCAGGAGGAAGGGCAGAGGGAGACTTCCAGCTGCGCAGGGAGCCCCATGTGGGGCACCATCCTAAGACCCCGGGATCATGACCTGAGCAAAGGCAGACGCTTAACAGACTGAGCCACCAGGCACCCACCTCTTGAAACCTCTAATATTTTTATTTGTACTTCACTTCATTATTAGCAGATTGATTTCTTTGACTTCTTGATTTTGTCCTCAGATTTAGGGCCTTTGATTTCCTTATATGATGTGGTTATGTTCTTTTGTTCTTTAGCCTCTCTTTATTACTATTAATGTACTTTATTGAGCACCTGCTATGCACCAGCATATAGATTTTGATCCTTGTGCTCAGTGATTGATTCCTTTGCCAAGTAGCAGGATAGTCTTCAAATCAACTTTGTAATTTAAGATAGAGGTCATAGAAGGGAGTATTAACAGTACAAGCTATTTGTATTAACAATACAAGCTATTTGGTGACAGAATCAGGATGCTCTAAGAAACAATCAATAGGGGGCACCTGGGTGGCTCAGTGGTTGAGTGTCTGCCTTTGGCTCAAGTCATGATCCCGGGCTCCTGGGATCGAGTCCCACATCAGGCTCAACACAGGGAGACTGCTTTTCCCTCTGCCTTTGTCTCTGTCTCTCTCTGTGTATCTCTCTTTAATAAATAAATAAAATCTTAAAAAAAAAAAACAATCAATAGGAAATAAATGTACATTAAAAAATATGTATATTCCTTAAAATAAAATGGTTTATTTTAGGGAATTGGCTCCTATGATTGTGGGGGCTGGCAAGTCTAAAATATTTAGGGCCCGCCAGAAAGCTGTAAACTTAGACAGGAGGAGTTGTAGTCTTGAGTTTGAAATCTGTAGAGCAAGCTGGCAGGCTGGAAACTCAGGCAGGATTTCTGTGTTAGAGTCTTAAGACAGAATTCCTTTTCTAGGGAACCTCAGTTTTTGTTCTCGTAGTCTTCAGCTGATTAGATGAAGCCCACCCACATTCTCAAGGGTAATCTCTTTTACCTAAAGTCAACTAATTATAGATGTTAATCACATCTACAAATACCCTCACAGCAACATCTAGATTAATGTTTGGACAAACAAGTGGGCACCATAACCTAGCCAAGTTGACACATAAAATTTAACAATCATAGTGGCTTCCTATTTTAACTAATTATTCTTACAACGTAGGTGCTAAGCTTGAGGTTTTAGTTGCTGAAAGAGTGCTTGTGCTATGAAAACATTTTTCTAAAATCTAAAAATTACAGCCTTTAAAAATGATTATTTAAAACTTGCACTTCTTCCAGAATTTCAGGACTTATCATCTAGTGTCAGAGGTAGAATGCGGGCATATGTAGATAAATAATACAGACTATACCATAATGAAGTGGGGTATATCCTGAGAATGCAGTTGGTTTAATATCTGAAAGCAATGTTAATATTTTATATATCGATGTTTAATATCAATGTTAATATTTTAGTACAATAAAGGACAAAAACCATATGATCATTTCAATAAGTGGAGACCAAACATGTGACAAATCTAGACTTTTCAAGATGAAGAACACTCAGCAAACTAGGAATAGAAGGGAACTTCCTCAACCTGATAAATCTATGAAAATCCCATGGCTAATATACTTAATGGTGAAATACAGAATGCTTTCCTGCTAAGATCAGGAACAAGGCAAGGATGTCTGCTTTTGCCGTTCCGGGTTGATGGGAGATTCTAACTAGTATGGCAAAATAAATAAACACACATGTTTTTTGTTTTTTAAGATTTTATTTATTCACTAGAATCACAGAAAGAGGCAGAGACACAGGCAAAGGGAGAAGCAGGCTCCTCACAGGGAGCCTGATGTGGGACTTGATCCCAGGATCACGCTCTGAGCTGAAAGTAGATTCTCAACCCCTGAGCCACTCAGGAGTCCCACACATACACGTTAAAAAGGATATTTTTAAGGCACCCAGATTATAAAGAAAGAAGTGAAACTGTCTATTTACAGATGACATGATCCTGTATGCAGAAAATACCAAGGATTCCACAAAAATACTACTACACTTAATGAGTTAGGAAGGTTGTACCTCCAAGATCAGCATACAAAAATCGATTGTATTTTACATGCAAGCAATAATCTGAAAATGCAATTAGGAAAGCATTTAAAAAAACAAAAAGAAAGCATTTCATTCCCAATAGCATCAAAAAGAATAAAATTCTAAGGAATAAATTTAACATAAGTGTAAGACTTGTACACTGAAAATTCTAAAATGTTGCTGAGATTGATGCTTTAAAGAGGTTTTTTTTTTTTAATTTTTATTTATTTATGATAGTCACACACAGAGAGAGAGAGAGAGAGAGGCAGAGACATAGGCAGAGGGAGAAGCAGGCTCCATGCACCGGGAGCCCGACATGGGATTCGATCCCGGGTCTCTTTTTTTTTTTTTTTTTTTTAATTTTTTATTTATTTATTTATGATAGTCACAGATTGAGAGAGAGAGAGAGGCAGAGACACAGGCAGAGGGAGAAGCAGGCCCCATGCACCAGGACCCCGACGTGGGATTCGATCCCAGGTCTCCAGGATCGCGCCCTGGGCCAAAGGCAGGCGCCAAACCGCTGCGCCACCCAGGGATCCCCTAAAGAGGTTTAAAACAATCTAAGTAATTAAACATCTCATGTTGGAAAACTCAGTATTGTCAAGATGCCAACGTTCTCCAAGGTGATCTAAAAATTGAGTCAAAATTCCAGCAGACTTTTTTTTTTTTTTAAGAAATTGACCAGCCGATTCTTATATTTATGTGCACATACAAAGGATCTAGCATATCCAGAACAATTTTGAAAAGGAAAAACGGGGGCCTGGCTAGCTCAGTTGGTAGAGCATGTGACTGTTCTCTGAGTTGTAAGTTTGAATCACTCACTGGGTGTAGAGAGTACCTAGAAATAAAATCTTAATTAAAAAAGAAAAAAGGGATCCCTGGGTGGCGCAGCGGTTTGGCGCCTGCCTTTGGCCCAGGGCGCGATCCTGGAGACCCGGGATCGAATCCCACATCAGGCTCCCGGTGCATGGAGCCTGCTTCTCCCTCTGCCTATGTCTCTGCCTCTCTCTCTTTCTCTCTCTGTGACTATCATAAATAAGTAAAAATTAAAAAAAAAATAAATAAAAAAGAAAAAAGAAAAAAGAAATGGAAGAACAAAGTTGGAGGACTTTCACTATCCAATTTTAAAAATTATTGATTTTTAATCAATTTTTAATACCACAGTGTGGTATCGGCAAACAAAAGTTATATAGGTTAAAAAAAAAAAGTATATAGATCAATGGAACAGAATTGCAAATCAGAAATAAAACCTTAACATTTATGGTCAGTTGATTTTGACAAAAGTACCAAGACAAGGGGTGCCTTGGGTGGCTCGGTAAGCTGAGTGTCCAACTTTGGCTCAGGTCATGATCCTGGGGTCCTGGGATTGAGCCCTGTGTCTAGCCTAGCCCCTACAGCTGGCTCTGCGCTCAGCAGAGTCAGCTTCTGCTCCCTCTTTCCCTCCCCCCACTTGTGCTCACTCTGTCAAATAAAGTCTTTAAAAAAAAAAAAAAAAAGTACCAAGACATTTCAAGAGGCAAAGGATAGTTTTTTGTTTTTGTTTTTTTCCAACAAATGCTGCTGGGACATTTGGATAATGATAAGCAAAAACCAAAAAAGACTTAGTTCTTCACATCACCAAAAATTAACTCAGAATGGATCACAGAATGAAAACGCAAGTCAGTCACAGGGGGAGAAAATATTTGCAAATTGTATATATGATAAAGGATTTGTATCAAGAATATATAAAGAGGGATGCCTGGGTGGCTCAGTGGTTGAGCATCTGCCTTCGGCTCATGGTATTATTCCAGGTCTGAGGATGGTGTCTGAAATCAGACTCCCTGCAGGAAGCCTGCTTCTCCCTCTGCCTATGTCTCTGCCTCTCTTTCTGTGTCTCTCATGGATAAATAAATAAAATCTTTTTTTAAAAAAATAGAATATAGGGCAGCCCCGGTGGCGCAGCGGTTCAGTGCCGCCTGCAGTCCAGGGCGTGATCCTGGAGACCCTGGATCAGGTCCCACGTCAGGCTCTCTGTATGATGCCTTCTTCTCCCTCTGCCTGTGTCTCTGCCTCTCTCTCTGTCTCTATGAATAAATAAATAAAATCTTTATAAAAAATAAAATAAAAAATAAAAAAATAGAATATATACAGAACTTGTATAATTCGGTAAGAAAAAGACACTCCCTCCCCCCCCAAAAGAAAAAGACAACCCAACTAAAGAAGGAACAATGGTCTTGAATAGACCTTTCTCCAGAAAAGGTATACAAATGGACAATAAGCACATGAAAAGATGCTCATCATCATTAGCCATTAGGGAAATGCAAATCAAAGCTACAATTAGATACCACTTCACACCCACTAGGATAGCTATAATCAATATAACAACTAATAACAAGTGCTAGTGAGGATATAAAGAAATTGAAACTCTGGTACCCTGCTGGTAGAAATGTAAAACAGTGCACTTGCTTTGGAAAACATTTGGCAGTTCCTTAAATGACTCAATAATTCCACTTCTAGGTATATATACGCCCAAGAAAAATGAGGAAAAAAATAAATCCACACCAAAACACGTGCATGAATGTTCACAGTAGCAGCATTTTTCATAATAGCTAAAAGGTGGAAATAACCCAAATGTCTATCAACTGGCAAGTGGAACAGCTGATAAAATGTGATAAGTCTATACAATGGAACGTTATTTGGCAATAACAAGTAATGGCAATTATTTGGCAATAACAAGTAATTTGGCAATGAAGTATTGGTATTTGCTTCACCATGGATGAACTTTGGATACATTAATGTTAAGTGGAAGAAGCCAGATGCAAAATGCTACACCTTGTATAATCTCAAATATCTGTGAGGCAAATCCATTGAGACAAAGTAGATTAGCAAATGTGAGTGACTGGGGGAGGGGAAAATGAGTGACTGAAAATGGGTTTCTTTTGGGGATAATGAAAATGTCCTAAAATTAGTGCTGAATAGTTGCATAACTGTGAATATACTAAAAAACCATTGGATAGTACACTTTATTTTTTTTTTTATTTTATGATAATCAGAGAGAGAGAGAGAGAGAGAGGCAGAGACATAGGCAGAGGGAGAAGCAGGCTCCATGCACCGGGAGCCCGATGTGGGATTTGATCCCGAGTCTCCAGGATCGTGCCCTGGGCCAAAGGCAGACGCCAAACCGCTGCACCACCCAGGGATCCCAATAGTACACTTTAAATAGGTGAATTATGTGTTGTGTGAATTATATCTCAATAAAGCTGTTTTTAAAAATGGACCTAAATGTTAGAATGAAAACTGTAAAACCCCTAAAAGAAGACATAGGAAAAAATATTTATTTGATTCAGATTAGGCAAAGAGTTCCTTGATAGAGTATCAAAAGCACAATCCAGAAGAGAAAAAACTGATGAATTGGATTTCTTCAAGATTAAGAATGTTTCTGCTTCAAAAGTCAAGAAGACGAAAAAACAGGCCACCTTTTGAATGAAAATATTTGCAAAATACACGGATAAAGACTTTGCATCAAGAATATACCAAGAATTTGAACAACTCAGTATCAACGTGGCAACCCAATTAAAAACTGGACAGAAGAGGGCCACATGCATGGCTCAGTTGGTTAAGTGTCAGACTCTTAATCTCAGCTCAGGTCTTGATCTCAGTCATGAGTTCAAGCCCCATATTGGGCTCCACACTGGGCATGGACCCTACTTAAAAAATAAATAAAAATGGATAAAAGAGTTAAATAAAGATATCACTAAAGAAGATACAGAAATGGCTAACAAACCCATGGAAAGATGCTCAACACCAGTAGTTGTTAGGGAAATACAATTAAAACCACAATGAGATAGGAATTCATAATCACTAGGATAGCTACAATAAAAGAAGACAATGTCAAGTGTTGGTGAGAATGTAGAGAAATTGGAATCCTTGTGCATTGCCCATGGGAATGTAAAATGGTAGCAGCCACTTTAAAAGAGTTTGGGAGAGTCTTAAAAAGGTAAACATAGATTTACTCTATGATCTAGCAATTCACTGCCATGAATCTATCCAGAAGATTTACACACAGACATGTATGCAGATGTCCATAGCAGCATAGTTCATAATAGCCAAAAATGAGAAATAACCCAGATGTTCATCAACAGGTAAATGGATTAATGAAATGAGATGTAATCATACCATAAAATGCTGTTCAGCAATTTAAAGGAATGAACTAGTGATACATGCTGCACTACACGGATTAACCTCAAAAACATTGTGTTAAGTGCAAGAGACTGGGTGTAAGGCTGTATTATGAGTCCCAGTATATGAAATGGCTAGAAAAGGCAAATTTATAGAGATAGAAAACAGCAGTGTTTGCCTACAGGTAGGGAAGGGAGTAGGAATTAGTTGTAAATGGGCACAAAGGAACATTTTGGGTTTGTGGAAGTGTTTTCAGCTGGATTGTGGTGATGGTTACCAAAGTCACTGAATTGTACGATAGATGAATAACACCTCAATAAAGCTGTTAAAAATAACAGTACAGAGGGGTTTATGCCAATTGAATAAAATACAGAGAAGACCTTGATCAAAAAGTGTAGAGTTCTTGGGAGCAATGGCTCCTCTGAACACATCACACATCGAAGGACTCCCAAATAGTGCAAAGTGGGGAATAGCATTTGTAGTGGCCTTGGAGATTACTGGTGTGCTTTTTAAATTTTTTCTTAAGTTTTTATTTTAATTTTTAAATACTTTAATTTTTATGTAATCTCTGCACTCAACATGGGGCTTGAACTCCCAACCCCAAGATTTGGGAGGGAGGTAGGAGCCAAAAGAGAGAGGAACCAGATGGTGTGCTAAAGAAGATTTATCTCTTAGAGGTATAGGTTGTAGGGAGAAAACTAGAAGCATAGAGATTTGCTAGGGAACTATAATCTGATAATCCACTGTCATCAAACTATGAAAGGGCTGAGGTCTTGACAAGGATGCTTTGCACAAAGCACACATTCAATGTTTTTGTGATTTTGATGGCTGACATTTTTAACCTGGGTGACCAGAGAAGTAAGCACCATTGACAGAAATTGGGAATCTGGGGCAGAAACTGCTTATAAGTGAATCCCAAATGTCAGCTGGGGTTTTACTGTTCCTTAAGATCTAGGTAAATTAGATACTTACCCACTGTCCCAAATCATAGAGTATAGACTTCTAATGCCCCTTCCAAGATTTCTGTGAATTCCCACATGAGCAGTGGGACAACCATGTTGGCTCATGAGCTCCAGCTTGTTGTCTCTGCCCCCCAATAAATGTGACTTCAGTCCATTCTTCAGTTTCTCCAAAAAATTCCATTCACGTAAAGTATTCAAAATGTAAATTCTACTAAAGATTTGTGGAGGTTGATGAAGTTGAGTTTACATTGCAGAAATTCTGTAGGAATAGTGAAGATCATCACCCTAAACAGTACTTCAGCTAGGAGTTTCACTGGCTCTTAAATTTACCGACTGGAGCCTTTCTCCATGCTGTTTCTTTCCTTTTACTTCTCCTTACTCTTCCCTTTGAGAAGAAAAATTACAAAGCAGGTGGAGTTGTATCAACAAGTAACAAATGTGCCTATGCCCTTGATGTGTTGCTTTCCATCCTAAGTAACTCATTAAGGTATATTCCAAAAAAAGATTGTGCCTTTGATAAGAGGAGTTCTGTGACAGTTCTTAAGATAAGATGCTCTTTATTTGTCCTTCTCCCAGAAAAAAAGGGTTATTCACTGAATTTGAAGCAAAGGTGGGGTATCTAGGTGAAAAGATATGGTAGGTGGTTAAAGATTGGACTGAAACTCCAAAGAAAGATCAGGGGAAAATGTTTGGGAGCATGGGAAAAGAGAAGCTGATGTGTGTTAATTGCCCCCCTGGGCCTAACAACAGTCCTTTGAAAGAGGTGTTACTATACATTTTATAGTTAAACCAAAGCCCCCAAAAGTTAAATAACTTGTCCTCAGTCACACAATGGTAGAAGGCAGCACTGGGATGAAATCCAGCTCTGTCTAAATCAGAGCTTCTGCTTTGGTTCTATGAGGGAGAGAGAGAAAGAATGAAAGAAAATGAGAGACCTGAGCTCTTAGAGACCTGTCCATGTTTGTGGGCTGCGTGAAAGCATGGAACAAGTGGTAGGTAGGAAGAGACTCAGAACCATGAGGATTTTGAAAGCCAAGGGAAAAAGAGCCTCAGAAATGAGTGGAAGTCTTCTGAGCATTCATAAGGTGAATGAAGTGTGAGAATGCACTTGGCCTGCCGGGTATTCCAGGGAAGAGTCTCAGTAGAGTGGTGGAAAGCCCTGCAAAGGCTTGAGGAGTCATTGGATGTGGGTGGGAGCAGACAGGAATGACAGATGGGTGTCCAATGGGCAGTTTTAAGGCATGGCACACGAACTCTTTTTGTATTTTTTAAGTCGGGAAGACCAGAATATGCTTGCAGCGCAAGGCAAGCAAAAAAAACAATGGAAAGAGGAATAGAAACATTGAGAAAGAGAGTGGCTGTTAGGGATAGGAACTCAAGTGGAAAAGTTAACTTTGGAACAGGGAGAGAAGAACTATCTTCTTGAGACCAGAAGAAAGTATGGATAGAAATATAGGGAAGTTGCAAGGTGTTGAAACTTGTGTAATATTGAGGGGTTTGAGGGAATGTCACAAAGTAGAAGGAAGACTGAGGGGTCAGGGTTGGGACCTTGAGAATGGGAGGAAGGTTTGGATCTGTTGATGTGTGCCTTGCTTCTAATACTGTAAAGCTACAGTTATTAAAACTATATTGTACTCAAACACAAACTTCATTGTGCTCATTCAGAATAGAATAGAGAGCTAGGTATATATAGCATGATAAAAATAGATTTTCATTTTAGTGGGGGTAATGGAACATTCAATAATTGGTATTAGTAAAGTTTCCTGTTTGGAAAAAAATAATTAACCCCTTATCCAACATTCCAGATGTAAAAACAATCAAATAGCAACAATAACACCACACAGGAGGGAAAAAAGCAAGCAAGCAATGTAAACTAGAGAGCGGGAATGTTCATCAGTAGGGAACCAGTTAATCTGGGCACTCAATGGGAATATAGTGTAATGGTTAAGAGTACACATAGGCATTCTGGAATAAAAATAGCTAGATTTGGGACCTAACATTGCCTTTTATTAGCTGTGTGACTTTGGATAAATAACTTATTTTCTCTGTGCATTTATCATTGGTTCTGTAAAATAAAAGAATTTGTATCACCCACCTGACAGGGTTGCGGGAGGGATAACCTATGTTAGTACAGTGCTGGTATGGAGTAAGTCCTCAATATGAGGTTATTGTTATGTAGTCATTAGGAATAATGAGTTCGATCCCCAAGTGCAGACATGGAAGGATGCTTACAGTGTATTAGGCAAAAAAAAAAAAAAAAAAAAAAAAAGTAACTTGCAGATCAATATGTGTAATATCCCAATTAAATTAAAAAAGAAAATAAATAAAACAGAAAACCCGAACATGTATATGTATATATGTGTAGGAAAATCTGGAAGGCCACAAACAAGTTGTTAATAGTGGAATTACTTCTCACGGAGTCGAGTTGGATTATCACTTTTTAAATTATATATTTCCATGTATATTTATTTTTTACTTTTTGCAAAAGGCATGTTTTACTTGCATAATTTTTTAAAGATCTGATTTTGGGGATCCCTGGGTGGCTCAGCAGTTTAGTGCCTGCCTTCGGCTCAGGGCATGATCCTGGGGTCCCAGGATTCAGTCCCACGTCAGGCTCCCTGCATGGAGCTTGCTTCTCCCTCTGCCTGTGTCTCTGTGTCTCTCATGAATAAAAAAAAAAAAAAAAAAAAAAGGATCTGATTTTAAGTCATCACTACACCCACTGTGTGGCTCAAACTTCTGATCTAGGATCAAGAGTCCCACATTCCACCAACTGAGCCAGTGAGGCACCTCTTGTGATTTTTCAAATAAAAGCATGGATGGGGTGACTGGGTGGCTCAGTTATTAAGCAGCCAACTCGATCTCAGCTCAGGTCTTGATCTCAGGGTCATGAGTTCGATCCCCACATTGGGCTCCACACTGGACATGGAGACTAAATAAGTAAGTGAATAAATAAATAAATGCATGCATGAATAACAAAAGGAGTGCTGTAGTATTAGAATTGAGTCAAATAGTTAGAGATGTTTGAAAAAATTTCAGTTTTTTCATTTTTGTGACTGAAAGCTTAAAGTATGTTATTGAAATACCATGTAGGTAAAGATTTTCAAATACACGAAAATAGGATTCCCATAGCCAATTTTCTCATATTTTAATTTTGTATAAAATTATTTTAAGATATAGTTCTATTTTCTGCAGTATTCAAGTATATAGCTCCATTAGTTCAAAAGCAGGTAGCTGAAGATTAATATTTTTCACTTAAAGGCAGAATATTTCTTTACTATGACATCAATAAGAACACAAAAAGAAGAAAAGATTATTTCCCTATCAAAATACCATTAACATTTAATTCAGAGCTGGAACAAATAGTCCTAAAATTTGTATGGAACCAGAAGAGACCCTGAATAGCCAAAGGAAAGTTGAAAAAGAAAACCAAAGATGGTGGCATCACAACTGTGGACTTCAAGCTATATTACAAAGCCATACTTGCCAAGACAGTATGGTAACTGACACAAAAACAGACACATAGATAAGTGGAACAGAATAGAGAACCCAAAATAAATCCTCAACTCTACGGTAACTAATCTTCAACAAAGCAAGGAAGAATATCCAGTGGAAAAAAGACAGTCTCTTCAACAAATGGTGTTGGGAATATGGGACAGCCACATGCAGAAGAATGGAACTGGAACCTTTTCTTCCATACGCAAAAATAAACTCAAAATAAACAACCTAAAGGTGAGACAGGAATCCATCAAAATCCCAGAAGAGAACACAGACAGCAACCTCTTTGACCTTGGCTGCTGCAACTTCTGGCTAGACACATCTCCAAAGGCAAGGGAAACAAAGACAAAAATGAGCTATTGGGACTTCATCAAAATAAAAAGCTTTTGCACAGCAAAGGAAATAGTCAGCAAAACCAAAAGACAACCTATAGAATGGGAGAAGATTTTTGCAAATGTTTTATCAGATAAAGGGTCAGTATACAAAAATCTATAAAGAACTTTTCAAACTCAACACCCAGAGAACAAATAATCCAGTCAAAAATGAGCAGAAGGTATGAATAGACATTTCTTCAAAGAAGACATACAAATAGCCAACAGACACATGAAAAAATGCTCACTATCACTCAGCATCAGGGAAACAAATCAAAACCACAATGAGATACCACCTCACACTAGTCAGAATGGCTAAAATTAACAAGTCGGGAAACAACAAATGCTGGTGAGGATGCAGAGAAAGGGGAACCTTCTTACACTGTTGGTAGGAATGCAAGCTGGTACAGCCACTCTGGAAAACAGTATGGATGTTCCTCAAAAAGTTAAAAATAGAGCTACCCTATTATCTAGCAATTGCACTACTAGGTATATACCTCAAAGATACAAATGTAGTGATACAAAGGGGCACCTGCATCCCAATGTTTATAGCAGAAATATCCACAATAGCCAAACTATGGAAAGAGCCCCATTGTCCATCAACAGATAAATGTTTAAAGATGTGGTATGTATATAATCAATGGAATATTACTCAGCCATCAAAAACGAAGTCTTACCTTTTGCAAATGACATGGATGAAATTAGAAGGTATTATGCTAAGCAAAGTAAGTCAATAAGAAAGAGATAATTATCAAATGATTTCATTCATATGTGGAATTTAAGAAACAAAACAGAGGAGCATAGTGGAAGGGAGAGAAAAATAAAACAAGACATAATCAGAGAGACAAACCATAAGAGACTCTAAACCATAGGAAACAAACTGAGGACTGCTGGAGGGGAGGGACATGAGGGATGGGATAACAGGATGATGAGCATTAAGGAGCCCACATGATGTAATGAGCACTGGGTGTTATGTAAAACTGATGAATCACTGAACTCTACCTCTGAAACTAGTAATGCACTATATGTTAATTAATTGAATTTATTTGTTTTTTTTTTTTTCTTTTTTTTATTTATGAGAGACACAGAAAGAGGCAGGCAGAGACATAGGCAGAGGGAGAAGCAGGCTCCATGCAGGGAGCCTGATGTGGGATTCGATCCTGGGTCTCCAGGATCACGCCCTGGGCTGAAGGCAGATGCTCAACCGCTGAGCCACCCAGGCATCCCAATTTATTTGTTTTTTAAAGATTTACTTATTTATTCATGAAAGAGAGAGAGACACACACACACAGGCAAAGGGAGAAGAAGGCTCCTCACAGGGAGCCCAATGTGGGACTCGATCCCAGATCCCAGGATCATGACCTGAGCCAGAGGCAGGCGTCCAACTGCTGAGCCACCCAGGTGTCCCTAATTAATTGAATTTAAATTTTATTTTATTTTATTAGATTTTTAAAATTTATTTATTCATGAGAGACACAGAGAGAGAGAGAGAGGCAGAGAGACACAGGCAGAGGGAGAAGCAGACTCCATGTAGGGAGTCTGGGACTCCAGGATCACTCCCTGGGCCAAAGGCAGGCGCTAAACCGCTGAGCCACCCAGGGATCCCCTGTATTTAAAATTTTTTTTTATTTAAATTTTTAAAAGGGAAGATTACTTATGAATCTTGTAATAAAAACTCCTACTTAGCATAACGTAGTGGCTAAAATCCCAAATACGTTTTACTTTATCATTTAATCCACACAAATTATCAAATTTTTTTGCTTGCTCAACATTTTTGAGTTTTGTTTTAGTTATATAAAACATAAAGTTTCCATGACTTAAAAAGCTTAAAATCTTTGATTTGCAGTTGTGCCATGGCAGTAAATAAATTGCTGTTACTTACAGGCCTAGACAATTGTTGTTTTTTTTCCAAAGCCTGTGTCTATAGGCAGATACACTTCAGTAATTTCAGAGATTTGTAAACAAAAGTTGTTTTTTTAAATTAGAATTTCTGTTAACATTTAGGGTATCTGTAAAGTTTAACATGTACAATGTAATGATACGATATATATCTATCTTATAAAGCGATTACTACAAGATGTGCCTTCTTAAATCCCACAAAGAAATTGAATATGAATTCTGATTAAGAAATTACAGCTAACTTGGGACGCCTGGATGGCTCAGTCAGTCAAGCATCTGACTCTTAATTTTGGCTCAGCTCATGATCTCAGGGTGGTAAGAGTGAGCTCTGCCTTGGGCTCCATGCTAGGCATGGAGCCTGCTTAAGATTCTCTCACTCTCCCCCTCCCTCCGGCCTTCCCCCCCCCCCCAAAAGAAATTATAGCTAACTAATAATGAAAAACTTGCAGTTTATCTATTCGTCATATATGTTCCCATTAGCAAATAGGTAAAGCATTGTAGCATAGTACTTTTTTCCCTGCCATTTCTGATTTTAGAGCATGGTTTACACTAAGAAGTAAAAAATATGCACAAGCAATCCAAAAGGCATTTTTTTCAGGGTCAGTTAGTGCATTAGGTGTTACTGTTTGCTGATACGGTAGCTGTACATGACTGCACTGGTTTGTCCCTTTAGACAGCTGGGGCAGAGAGAAAGCTTTATCCAGGCTGCAGATGGCGGATTTGTTCTTTCTCATAGTCTATCTGGGGCAGGTTATTAGAGGGGTCCATTTCAGAAAAAGGAACAAGCAAACTTTTGGTTGCCTTAAGCTTATTTTCTTTTTTTTAACTGGTAAGGTATTTGTATTTTAAGTGCACCAAGGGAGATCATCTTTTTTTTTTTTATAAATTTTTTTTTATTTATTTATGATAGAGAGAGAGAGAGAGAGAGAGAGGCAGAGACATAGGCAGAGGGAGAAGCAGGCTCCATGTACCAGGAGCCCGACGTGGGATTCGATCCCGGGTCTCCAGGATCACGCCCTGGGCCAAAGGCAGGCGCTAAACCGCTGCGCCACCCAGGGATCCCGGGAGATCATCTTTTTAAAGGAATTTTGCACCAACTCTGCTACTCAAATGAAAAGTCCTTTTTTCGTCTCTCAAATATTTAAATCTTTGTATATTTGTGTTCTTGATTTTTTAATGTAAGGCAAAACTACAATTAGCTATATATTGCTTTCTTGATCATTTCTTCTCTTTTAATATTATGGCCCAAAAAAGGCATTTCCAATAGAATCCTCTTGCCATCTTTAACCCTATACCCCCCAAGCTGCTAATGCTCTCTTCTTCTTAGGATCAATCACTGCCATCTGTAAGTTGATTATCTGGATTTCATTGTTCCTTCATCCCTCATGTGACTGACTGTTCACAGGTACTAGAAATCAGCACATCCCACACTGAACTGAACCATATAGCTCTAGACACCAAACCTGCCTCTCTCTGTTCTTTATCCGTGACTTGGGCAAGCCATCCATCAATGTAAACTCTTTTATTTTATTCTAGTAATTTCTATCCCCAACACAGGGTTCGATCTCACGACCTGCAAATCAAGAGTCATATGCTCTACCAACGGAGCCCAGCAGGCTCCCCAAAATCTTTAACTTTTAAAATTTCAGCTAATGTATAATAAATATATAATCTCTAGTGTATAGAAAGTATATTTTGGTAAGGTTCAACAGTAAGTGACTTAAATTATTTGAGATGGCTGCTTCTACTTAAGGCAACTCAGCACCTCCCCCCTCTATAAATTATGCACTTGGAAAATAGGGCTTGCAAGTGCTCAACATAAATAATTGATAATTAAGCTTTCCTAAATGATGAATTTCACTGTTGTATCACTGCAGATGGCTGATGTTTGTATTTTTTTCAGTTTTGGTGGGTAACTTTCCTGAGTGATTGATTTAGGCTGCTTTTACTCTCAAATAATGTTTTCCTACTTGTTGTTTAAAGAATTGCCTCACTTTGTGGTGAGTGATTTTATCCACATTGCTTTGTGTAATAAATGTTTCTAGACTAAAGCTCCATGTGGAGAAACCCAAAGATGAATATTTGGTTCAGTTTTTGTTAGAATATTCTTTGTCTTCCTTCCTATGGCTTCTTCACAGGCTGAAAGTGCTGAATCTCATTGTTTTTAGTTTGCTGTAAACCTTTAACAAAAGTTGAAATTGGAGGGGCGCCTGGGTGGCTCAGTCAGTGAAGTGTCTGCCTTCAGCTCAGGTCATGATCTCAGGGTCCTGGGATCAAGTGGGATCTAGCCCTGCATCAGGCTCCCTGCTTAGTAGGGAGTCAGCTTCTCTCTCTCTCCCCCTGTCCTCCTCCTGCTTCTGCTCTTTCTCTCTCAAATAAATAAAATCTTTTTTTAAAAGTTTAAATTGGTTAGAAAATTTATCTATACCCTTGCTGTGTGACAGATGAGGACAAAGCCTCACACTGTTTCATAAATTCTTTATGTTAATCCAGGAATTGGGGTATGTGAGGAGAGACTTGGGGGAAGGCATGTTGTGGTTTAAATCCTTCCCTTCAGATGGCTTACCTTCCTGGGAGTATTAGATTATAGAATTTGGGTTAAGAGGCATTCGTCTAGTCATCTAGGTTGGAAAGTATTCCCAGATGGAATTTGCAGCATTACCTAAGCCTCCCATGGTGACTTATCAGTGTCGTCACTTCCTGGCACAGTTCATTGTCTGTCTGGACAGGGCAGATGGGGATTCTGACCCCTGACTGCTGATTGCCTCTAGTTATTGTGGTGTTAAAAATATCCCTGCCTCCTGGCTAGCCAAGGTGGGGGGCTAAGAGCGCCTGCCATGACCAATGTCCCTGGAACCCTCTTAGAGTGTGTGCGTGTGTGCATGTGTGTGTACACACGTGTGCATGCACGTGTATCTTTTCATTGCACTAAACTATTGCCCTGTTAAACTCCACAGTCTGTGTTGTAGGTAAAGCATAGGACACCTGTATTGTTTAAATTCTTATTTTCCTGTTAACAATCATTTTGAAGCAAATATGAAAAAGGAAGAGCCTTCATTGTAGAGAGTTATGGAGGTATGTACGTAGTGGTAGACAGGTACCAAGACTTCTGTGTATAGGTATGAGCTGGCTTAGGAATATCTAGGCAAAGAAATGTATGTGTGTGTATACAGGCTGATACCTGTAGTTAAGATTTCTGAATGTACAGAGGATAGAAAGTAGCCACTTAAAGTTTAAGGGAAAAAATCAGGAACAAAATACATGTATATGTTCATTAATGTGCATCACGGGGCCTTCTGGTCTTTTGGTTGATGGTATTATAGACAGATCATGATAAGGCTTCAATCAATAATGTTAAAAGGAAAATTGATCTATTTATGTTGGGTATCTTGAGTTCTCACTGCTATAATTTTGTTTCATTTATGCCATGGTCCCAAATCAAGAGAAAATTCTCTTGGGGTTAACAGTTATGCTAATTATTTGTTTGAAGAATTAACTCTTTTGAGTCAACTTTTTTTACTTGGTTTAGTTTGACTGGTTTCTGTTTGATGTTTCTGTCTCTCCCTGTCTAGGAAGCTATTTTGCCAGCCACTTCATTATGGGAGGAGAGAAGTTTGACTCCACACACCCCGAAGGTTACCTATTTGGAGAGAACAGTGATCTGAACTTTCTGGGGAACAGACCAGTAGCGGTATGGTTATGACCTATTTGCTTCCATGTGGGGCTTCAGTGGCCAATTCAAACAGTCTTATAAAAATAAGTTTGTAATCAGTGGCTCAGCAGTGTCTGTAGCTTGGTGTGAGTGGGAGCCAGACCGCACACAGCCTCTTTGCTGGCGGTGGGTCTCTTGTCACTGGAGGCTGACCCTGTGGAGAGGCTGCAGGAGTCTGCCTAAGGGCAAGGACATTTCACACTCTCCAGCTGTCCTAAAGATTCCTGTCTCTGCCTAAATGCCACCTCCACAGACAGCCCCCTCCCAGCTCGGCTAGCGCATCCTCACCTTGCTTTTTTTCTTCTTCATGGCACTTTTTTTTTTTTTTAAGATTTTATTTATTTATTCATGAGAGACACAGAGAGAGAGGGAGAGAGGCAGAGACACAGGCAGAGGGATAAGCAGGCTCCATGCAGGGAGTCTGACGTGGGACTCGATCCTGGGACTCCAGGATAACACCCTGGGCCGAAGGCAGGCACTAAACCACTGAGCCACCCAGGGATCCCCTTCTTCATAGTACTTAACACTATATAGGCTTTTATTTCTATTTTGCCTTCTGTTTATTATCTGCCCTCTCTTTTATTTTATTTTTTTATTTTTTGCTTTCTCTTTTAGAATGGAAATTTCACACTACAGGGACAGTTTTTACTGTTGCATCCCAGCACCTAGAACAAAGCCTGGTACATACTGACAAGCCCTTAAAAGATTTGTTGAATGAATGATTGATAAGTTTTCCCTTGATATCTGAATTGATATTAGACTATGTCTCTGTTCACTCAACTCATTCTATGCATTTTTATGGAGTATCTTCTCTGCACCCAGCTTGCGGCTTTGGAAGAATGGCTGTCATATGGCTGCTGTGTGCTAAGGAAGGTCCTAGAGACTTTTCAGATATTATTCCTAATCTTTTTTTTTTTTTTTAAATTCATGAGAGACACACAGAGAGAGAGAGAGAGGCAGAGACACAGGTAGAGGGAGAAGCAGGCTCCATGCAGGGAACCCAATGTAAGACTCGATCCTGGGACTCCAGGATTACGCCCTGAGCCAATGGCAGGCACTAAACCGCTGAGCCACCCAGGGATCCCCTATTATTCCTAATCTTTATCAGAAACCACTGGACAGACTTATCATTCTTCTTTTTTTTTTTTTTTTTTTTTAACTTTTTTTAAAGTAAGCTCCATGTCTAATGTGTGAGACTTGAACTCACTACCCCGAGATCAAGGGTAGAGTGCTCTGGTATGAAGGAGGGCATTTGTGACAAGCACCAGGTGTTGTACGTAAGTGGTGAATCATGAAATCCTATACCTGAAACTAATACTACACTGTATGTTAACTGGGATTTAAATTAAAAACTTAAAAAAAGAGTCATGTGCTCTACCAACTGATCCAGCCAGGCACCCCAGAAGATTTATTATTAACTCCACTTTAAAAAAGGAGGACTAAGGTTCCAAGAAATAAATAATGACAATACTAGTGTTTGCAAAGTGCATACTATGTTCCAGGCGCTGTTCAAATGTTTACATAAAGTTTTCCCAAAGTCAAACAAGTAGGTCTGCCTGGCCACAGATCGATAACCTTTCCACTGCTTCTCACTTCTTCAACATGTCCTGCTATCCTTCAGAAACTCCTGGTTTAGTGGGGCAGGCAAAACATAGGAACAGGAAATGTCTGAACAGCAGTAGAGGTCTTTAGTTCTGATACTGTGAGGTTTGAGAGCGGGAGAGGAGGATGGCAAGCACGGATCGCTTGCACTGGTGTTGAGAAGAGGTGGAGGGTGTTGGAATGAGGCTATAGAGATGTCTGGGTTTTCACCAGCCGGGTGGGGAAGGGGCTTTCCAGAAAAGCAGTGCAGAGTACAGGCCTTAAAGCATTCCCAATGTTGTTGAATCAGCAAACACTCACTGGGCAACTGCTGTGTGCCAGGTACTGTGATAGGCGCTGGGGATACAAAGCTGAAATGAGCATGGTTTGTTCCTCTCTGGAATAAGGAAGCCAGGCTGGCGGGAGTAGATATTTTCTGATGGTGGAACAGGATTGGAAAGGTAGGTGGGGCCTCATGACCTCCAGAGGTTTTTGACTCCTTCTGTTAGGCCATGGGAAATAGTGAAGATTTTTAGGCAGATAAGTGACCTGAAGAAAATTAAAAAAAAAAAAAAATTGTGTATGTGATTTTTCCGTCTTTTTCTTCCTTTGTATCTAGAGTAACCCCCTCCTCTAATTCACAATCCACAAGTGCTTTCACAATACCCTGTCCTTTCTGCTTCACATTAGCCATGCAGCTAATGCTCATCAAATGTCTGCTCTTTGATTTAGTTACTGCTGCCTTATCAGTTAGAGTAGAAGGATCTTTCTTTTTTGATAGAGCCAGTAAGAATTTTGCCTTCCTTGCTGGGAGTCAGCTCATGCTTGGATACGGCCCTTTCTTCTTATGGGGACTTGCCATTTGAATCAGTTACTTCCTGTTTCAGAATAGTTGTTTTTGTTTTTTAATTTTGAACTTTTTCAGGCCATAAAGCTTATTTAAACACAAAGAAAATGCTTCTCTGGGTTCATTTGGAGGTTTATGCTGCTGGCACACCTTCCCAGTTCAGTGGCCTTGTTGACCCTTCTCTGTGAGCCCGAGAAGGACTGAGCTCTTCCCGAAGCCCTGGAGAGCAGCCTTGACCTTACATTTGAGACTTTTTCCAAAGGAGCATCAACATTGGACTTTTTGTTGTTGTTTCTATGTAGTCATCTTTAAATATGCTTGATGTTGTACTGAGTAAATGTTTCCAAAAGACATCATAATTTCATGTTAAGAAAGCAAATCAGGGCAAAAAGACATCATAATTTCATGTTAAGAAAGAAAATCAGGGCAACTTCAGACAGGCAGCTAGAATTATAGTATACAGAACGAATGCGGCACATTTCCTTTTCTTTCCCCACACATTATCCCATAATGGTAACAGCTGACATTTATCGAACAGTTCCTATTTGCCAGACCTGATTGTTCTAAGCTCTACAGTGTTTTCTCCTCTTGCCCTCACACCCTGTGAGGAGCATCCTTACTGGACAGATGAGGAACATGGGCACAAAGAATTTAAGCAGGGATCACCAAGCCCATAAGTGGGTGAATCAGGATTTGAACCTAGCAGTCCAGCTCTGGATCCTGAAGTGCTCTGTTGTTTCTGCTAGTCAGGCCATGTGCAGGCTCAGGAGCTCTGCCCACATCATGTTGGCAAGTCTGTCTGAGTCGGTCATCAAGTACAATTTGTGAGATGCAAGGAGAGATCTAAAAGTAGACCGAGTGGCAGTGACATGTTCTCTTGGAGTATCTCTTGAGAGAGCTGCTATTTGGTGTGTAATTCCATCTGCTGCTCTGACCTCTGTGTTTTGCTGTTACTGCACATCACACCTGGTTAGGGGACGGCCCAGAGATTGAAGAGGGACTTGGAGCGTGAGTTCTGAGGGATCGACTTCTACTCTCTAGTAACACGTCTCCCGGGTCAATAACCGGGCATCCGGTTGCAGAGAAAAGAGAACAGCCTTTTAAAGCCATCGAGCAACTCCTCCTTCCAGAGAGAATGAAGATGGGGAGTGAAAGATGTTGAAATACATTTTTATATAAAATATGAATTCCACAGACTTCCTGGCTTATGGGATCTGTGGTGATTCCTGTCATTTCTGACTGACCAAACTAAAAAGTACCTGTAGGGGCTCCTGGGTGTGCAGGTGATTAAGCGTCTGGCTCAGGTCATGAGTTCAGGGTCCTAGGATGGAGCCCTGCATGGGGCTCCATGCTCAGTAGGGAGTCTGTTTGAGATTCCCTCTCTTCCTCTCCCTCTGTCCCTTCCCCCGCTAGCACTCTCTGTCTCTCAAATAAATAAATAAATAAATAAATAAATAAATAAATAAATCTTTTTTTTTTTTTAAAGTATCACCTGCAAATGTATCACTCGGCCTATAGTTTATACTGGAGCCCTGCTGATCTACCATTTAGGATAATCTGTCAAAATTAAGTTTAGTATCAAGCCCTAAGGGTCCGATTTAGAGAATGAGAGTGTGCATAAACATAGAAGGATGGTTGAAGAGAGGCCCAAGATTTCAGGTTTTGTTTACATCTTACCATTAAACTCTTTGCAACCTTGGCAAATCTATCATAAGGCTCTCAAATTACCCAGTGGTAAAGGGGGATAGTTTTGACTGTATAGGAATGTGATGATTGAAAAATACCTTGGAATTGCTGGATAAAAAGAAGCCCAGAGCAATGGTGGCTACTCTGCTACCCCCTCTGGTTGGTTATTTATACAGCTACTGATAGTTTTGGATGGAAAGAATATGCACTGATCTTTAAGTAACCATCCTAAGTAGCAAAACAGGGCTTCTGAAGATCTTTCTGCTCTAATCCCTGTATCTAGGAGAGCTAAGATCACTGTGTTTGTGGTCAATGGACCGACCATCCTTCCCCTTCCTATGTGGTGGAAAGGCTGGTGCTGATTTTTTGCTCTTGCTGAGCTAGGGTTCCTTTTTTCAAGGTAAATTACTGTTAAAACTCTAAGTTATTTAGAGGCTCAGTGAACTGAGGATTGTCAGAGAATCAAGTGATACTTTGACTTTACCTGAGTTCAAATGTATCCTTTCACCTTCAGGAAAGTACTTGAGTTTTAGTTGAGCCCCTGATACTCCATGTCATCTGAGCCCTTTTATTCACATGTATGCAGGGAGAGCAAGTTATTAAAGGAACTTGACAGTATATCCATGTGTGAAGCAGAGTTTTGCACATGTAGAGCTTTGTGTCAGTCATGGTGCCATTCATTCATTCAAGAAATATTTGTAAGTCATATACTATGCTAGCAACTGGGAGTGCAAATATGAAAAAGACCTGGCCCCTGCCCTGAGGAACTCCTGGTATGATGGTGTAGGCACATTGCCCCTGACTGTGACATATTCTGGTAGGTTCTATGTGACTGTGTGAGAGACATGGCCAGGGTGCTCTGAGAGCAGAGAGGAGTGAGAAGGCTCTCCACCCAGGGCACTGGCTCTGAGAGATGACTCTTTGGACTGGGCAGGGTGAGCAGGATTTCCCAAGTGGATATCGGGAAGGTCATTAAGGCAGAATTAACAAGCAACATGAGGAAGTAACTAATCTGCGGATGTACATGTTGGGTTTCCAGAAGGGTGAGTGAGGCTGTCAGGACTGGGTCATGAGCAATGTTGGCGGGAGATGAGGTTGGAAAGACAATTTGGGCTCATGTTTGAAGGGGCATAAGGATGGTACTGAGGAGTTTATGCTCTTCTTTATAAGGCAGCAAAGAAGGTCATTGTGATGAATTTGCCACTGACTAGCTTCATGGTGTTGGCTAAAGTATTGGTCATGAGTGAGCCTCAGTTTCCCCATATATAAAAATACCTATCTTGCAGATATATTTAAAAGATTCAAAAAATGACAGCTATTATGATTTGATTTCCTTTTCAGAAAGTTAATTCTTTAAATATGTCTCACGGTGTAGAGAGTGAATTGGAAAGAGAAAATAAAGGACCAGTTAGGTTGTGGTTTGTTTTAGTTAAGAAAGAACATACAAAGTGCCTGAGCTAGAATAGTGGCATTAAAAATAAAGATGGTGCAGGTTTAAGAATCGTGGGCAGTATGAGTTGAAGGCAGGGAATAGTTATGGACATGAGGAGTAGCCTCTGTGGAACACCTAACACTTAAACTGGATTCTGTGTGTGGGTTTTACCTGCAGTTTGGTTTGTGCTCTGGGCCCCAGTGTAATCAGATGGTAGGGCACAGCACAGGCACCCTGGCGTATATTCCCTTAGTGCCTGTGTTGGTCTGCCCAGGCTTTATGCTAAACCAAAATACCATCAACTAGGCGTCTAAACAACAGGTATTCATTGCTCAAAGTTCTGGAGGCTGGGAAGGCCAGGGTCAAGGTGCTGGCAGATTTAGCTCTGGTGAGGGCCTTCTTGCAGGTGACCAGCTTCGCTATGTCCTCACATGCTGGAAAGAGAGTGCTGTCTCCCTCTTCATCTCCTTATAAGGGCACTAATCCCATCTTGAGAGGCCCACCATTATGACCTCATCTAACCCTAAGTACCTCCCCAAAGCCTCATCTCCAAATATAGTCCCATTGGGGGTTAGGCCTTTAACATAGGAATTTTTCAGGGGACATAAGAGAGTCCCTGGGAGGAACATGCCTCTTTTCCATGTGTATGGGGGTGTGCATTGAGTTATTTGAGATTGAGTTATTTGCCTTTTGCATGCTATCATCTTTCCTTCTTCCTTCCTTTATAAATAAATTGTACTACAACTGTGTTTGGCATTTGGTTTGGCAGTATTTACATTTTTAGTTGTGCATGCCCTTCATGCCAAGCTACTTCATTTCTCTGAATCTCTGTGTAAAGGAGAAACACACTCCTTTGTATTCTGCTACAACACTGATTCACTTTTGACACCAGACGTGGGCCTTGCACACATCAGGCAGGAATTGTTAAATAAATTATAGTGTGTCTACACTAAGAACTGGTATTTAGCCAAAAATAAAGTAGATTTGTACCCACTGAGATGAAAATATACCCATAATCACATGGTTTGCTGAGAAAAGCAAGTTGTTATGTATAATGTAGAATCTGATTCCATTTCTGATAAAAATAACAGTATGTCACAATATATGTATGTTTATGTATTTATATTTGTAGGTGCATAAAATGTCAGAAAACCATTTCACCCTGTTACAGTAGTAACTCTTGGAGTATATCAGTGAGGGGAAGTACTTACTTCTGACTTTGTATTCTTCTATAGGAATATGAATTTGAATTTATATTTTTCCTAGTGAGCACATTTTTATTGTTAGAATGGAACCATTAACATTTTCGGTAAAATAGGAAAAGGGACTGATGCTGAGCAGGGGAGGAGACAGTTCTAGGAAAATACACGGAGTACAAAAGTTAAGGAAATTCACAAAATAATGGCTTAATTGTTTAGTGAACTACAGGAAGGGTGTGGCCTTGTGGAGAATAACAGATCAGAATGAGCATGGTGAGGATTGGAACCAGGTAGCTTCATCGCCCTGGTGCCAATGTGCAATGATTTACCTTTAGAAACATTAGATTCCATATGGATATGGCCTGCTTTTTAATAACCTGAGAGTAAAAGAAAACCCAGACCATAAAACATCTAAACCAGGGAATGGATAATCCCATTTTTATATGGTTTAGGGCTTTACAGACAGTTTTACTTAAGGATTTTTAAAAATAGCTTCCTTATTAATACAGGTCTCCTGGCTTCTCTCCAGAGGTGACCACCCTGCTCAGCTCAATAAATGATCTTCTCAACCTTTTCTTCTACTTGTAGGTTTTTTAAAAGTTGTAACAAAATAACATGTACCATCATAACCATTTTAAGTGTACTGTTCAGTGGTGTTAAGTGTATTCAGGTTGTCGTGCAACCAATCTCCAGAACACTTCCCTTTAACACTGAAACTCTACCCATTGAACACTGACACCCCATTGTCCTCTCCTCCCAGCCCCTGGCACCTGCCCTTTTACTTTCTGTCTCTATGAAATTGACTAGCTACCGCATGTAAGTGGAATCTTGTAGTGTTTGTCCTCTTGTGTCCGGGTTATTTCACTGAGCACAATATCTTCAAGGCTCATCCATGTTGTAGCAGGTGTCAGAACTTCCTAGCTTTTTTTTTTTTTTTTTTAAAGATTTTATTTATTTATTCATGACAGACACAGAGAGAGGAAGAGAGAGAGAGGCAGAGACACAGGCAGAGGGAGAAGCAGGCTCCATGCAGGGAGCCCAACATGGGACTCCATCCCAGGTCTCCAGGATCACACCCCGGGCTGAAGGTGGCTGGGCCACTGGGGCTGGGCCCAGAACTTCCTAGCTTTTTAAGGCTGAATAATGTTCCACTGTGTGCATAGACCACATTTTGTTCATGCATCCATGCATCGATAGGCAGCTGGGTTGTTTCTACCTCTTGACTGTTGTAAATAGCACTGTTGAGAGCATGGGTGTTAGGCTCAGTGTTTAGGGCATATGTGGATGCCAGGGTCCTGCTAGGGATGAAATGACTCTCCAGTTTTAGAAAATTATGTAAATGAAATCATTGTAGGTCTTCAGTCTTGAAATTTAACTGGTTTTTATGTTTTGGCCCAAAACGTATTCCATTTATATTACTTTTTATCCTTAATAAAGATGAAGAAATTATTTCAAATACCTTCTTTAGGGGAAGTTGCTTCCTCCCACATAGTGAGTAAATACTGAATATGTAAACAAACTATTTTGCAATGTGAAGATAATATAGTCCTGTTTTCAAATACCAAGAGAATATAATCTAATTGTAGATTTAATTCTAGTTGGAGTGGGGTTTTGTTTGGTATGTTTGCTTGTTTGTTTAGTAAACTATGCCCAACGTGGGGCTTGAACTCAGGATCCTGAGATCAAGAGTCACACGCTCTACTGATGGGGCCAGCCACACACCCCTCAAGAGTTAGTTTCAGCTCTCTTGATTCCAGAGATAACAAGAAAAAAGCTGGTTACTTTTATATGGAGAGCAGGGTAGGGTTTCTTTCTTTCTTTCTTTCTTTCTTTCTTTCTTTCTTTCTTTCTTTCTTTCTTTCTTTCTTTTTCTTTCTTTCTTTCTTTCTTTCTTTCTTTCTTTCTTTCTTTCTTTCTTTCTTTCTTTCGAGGTAAATAAGAGCTTAAAATATGAGACTCAACAGTATGTGTAAAGTCAACTATACCTTTGAAAAATAAATTATAGCATAAAAAAAACAACTTTGGAAGCTAGTTGAGTTTAAGAATTTGCTACTTGGCTTTGAAAAGGGGATTTTTGTTCTTTTGTTCTGGGAATTTTCTGACCTGACACCTCTGTTTTACCGAGTTGGGTTTCTGTAGTAGGTCAGTCATCAGATAGACAGGAGTCCCATGGCTGTGGGAAGGCAGCAGTGTGATGGAGGCCAGCAAGCCATGTCAGTGAGTGAAGCTATGCTCCACCCTGACACCCCCAGTGACAAAGACCTCAGGAGGGGTTGCTACGAGAGAAGTCAGATCCTTTGATATGGCTGTTCCTGCCATACCTAGTCCTTTTTTTTTTTTTTAACTTTCATTTTTTAAAACCTCTCCTTTTAACTTACTTTCTATTGCTTTTCTTCTCACTTTTTTAAATTGTTAATTGTGAAATATTTATATGTAAGAATATAAACCATTTATCTACAGTTTAAAGAAACTGTAAACAAACACCCTATACCTGCCACCCAGATCAAGAAGTGGAACATGGCCAGCACCTTAGAAGTTTTCTGTGCTTGACCCTGACTGCATCTGTACTACTTTGTTAAATAACAGCTTTATGGAGATATAATTCACCATGAATTTCTCCATGGTAGAGTTACCTTCTTCCTCTTTGTCGTTAATAAGTATCTTGGAGAAGATAGTTTGAAACTACGGCTTAGATTTTTTTTTTTTTTAATGGCGAAAAGCATCAGCTAAGTTTGCTCCTTTCTTTAGCTAAATATGCTTCATTGGCCAAGTCTAGTGAAATAGGATGCTCCATATTAGATTTACTACATTGCTTTGAGATCGTGGTTTTCTTTCTGGTGTGTAAATTTCAGGGTATAGTTATATGGATAGAAGCTATGGAAAGGGAGGTGCCTGGGTGGCTCCATCAGTTAAGTGTCCAATCCTTGATTTCAGTTCAGGTCATGATCTCAGGGTCGTGAGATCGAACTCCATGTCAGGCTCCACACTAAGCTCGGAGTCTGCTTGAGATTCTCTCTCTTCTTCTCCCTCTCTTTCTAAAATAAATAAATAAAATCTTGGGATGCCTGGGTGGTTCAGCCATTAAGCGTCTGCCTTCAGCTCAGGGCATGATCCTGGAATTCTGGGATCAATTCCCACATCGGGCTTCCTGCGAAGAGCCTGCTTCTCCCTCTGCCTGTGTCTCTGCCTTCTCTACGTGTCTCATCTCTCATTTATTTTATAAATAAAATATTTTAAAAATAAATAAAGAAAGAAACAAAATCTTAAAAAAAAAAAAAAAGAAGCTATAGAAAAGGGTTGCAGTGTAACCTGAAATGATGAGAGAGAGGAGAGAAATTCTCTGGAGAAGAAACTTTGCTGGAGATGAATGAGGAACAGGTGCAATTTTTAGTAGCTGTTGGCCTCTGGTGGGTTACCTTCTCTGTATAAGAATTTCTTTTTAAAAGATTTTATTTATTTATTCATGAGAGAAACAGAGAGAGAGAGAGGCAGAGACACAGGCAGAGGGAGAAGCAGGCTCCATGCAGGAAGTCTGAACATGGGACTCGATCCCAGGTCTCCAGGATCATGCCCTGGGCTGAAGGCGGCACAAAACTGTTGAGCCACCTAGGCTGCCTCCTTCTCTGTATAAGATTTTCAAAATCAGTTTGGCTTATACAAGAGAAAGAATTATAAAAGGAGAAGGAAGTACAGGAGGAGAAGGAGGAAATACTTTTCTGTTCTTACGTTTAATTTGGCATTTGTGCTGGCTAAGTAGATAGTTTTCTTTACTAATCATTAGGCCATGCCCACTGTGGATCCCTCCCCCCCATTACACAAATCTTTGATTGATTGACTTAATCATTCCTTCATTCATTTGCCATTTTTAAAAAAAGACTTTATTTATTTATTTGACAGAGCACAAGCAGGGGGAACAGGAGAGAGAGAGGGAGAAATGAGCCCCCTGCAGAGCAGAGAGCTAGATGTAGGGCTTGATCCCAGGACTCTGAGATCATGACCTGAGCTGAAGCCAGACACTTAACCAACTGAGCCACCTAGTCGCCCCTCATTTACCATTTTTTTAAAAAGATTTATTTATTTTGAGAGCGAGAGAACACCAGCAGGAGGAGCAGAGGGAGAGGGAGGGAGAACCCCAAGCAGACTCCACGCTGAGTGCAGAGCCTGACATAGAACTCAAACTCATGCCCCTGAGATCAGGACCTGAGTGGAAAACAAAAGTCTCACACCCAACTGACTGTGCCACTCAGGCGCCCCTCATTTACCATTTTATTGAACACCTGTGATAGTTCAGGCTAATGTTAAACATTAGAAATACAAAGGCAGATAAAATGCAGTCCCTGAACTTAGGAACTTCTCCAATAGCCAGGAGGCATGAACATGTTGGAGGAGGGGCTGAGCAGCAAAGGCACACAGGCATCTAAACTAAGTGAGGGGAAAAAAATAAATAAATAAACAAACAAACAAATAAATAAATAAATAAAATAAACTAGGTGAGGTCTGCTCCCGATGATTCCATCTAACTAAAGCATAGCATCCAATGGGCTGTGGAGTCAGGCCTATGGAGGGACCTTGTGTACCTTCCTGCAGGCTTTGGACTTTTCTCCTGTAGACGTGGGGAACCACTAGTCGGTTTTAGACTAGGAGTCCTATAATACACGTTTTGAGAGATTGCTTAGACGGTAGTACAGAGAATGCCTTTAGAGGGTCATAAGGACAGAGAACCAGTAGTCCATATGAGATTCAATGGAAGTCTGATCTCAGGTTGCAATGGGAATGAAAAAGATGGCCCTGACTCATGGGACAGGATTTATGTTGGTAACCAGTATGAGCAACAGAGTCTAGGCTTTGGTAATCAGACAATCTTATAGGCCCCCTCAAAGGACATGGCCAGCTGGTGGGTTTTCCTGTTCTGTGTGGCAGATCCATCCTAGCGTACTGGCTCCTTTAAGCCCTTTGATCATTTCTTCCAACAACTGCTGTGTCAGTTCTGGAATCTGTTAGTGCGGTCCGTTGGTTTTTCTAACAGGCCACTTTCCCCAGCACCTGTTAGACCCAGGACCCTTGCCAAGGTGTTAGTTCTGTGTCACGAGAGTATGTCCCCATACCAGCAGGCTCTCCCTCATCCAGCTTTATATTCCACACCCCATGAGCCAGCACCCTTGGACCACTCCCACATATGCTTCCAGTTCTGACCTGTGTCTGTTAGCCTGGGCCTGCATCTCTTTGGCATAATAACCACCCCCCTCTCTCTTAGCAGGCCTAGCAGGCCCCAGGTGAATAATACTGAGATTTGACCCTAATTATGGTCTATGGCCAGGAGAGAAGATGGGGCAGCTCCCGTATGGGGCAAGCATTGTCTTGTCTGAGACTGCTGTGTCATCTTCAAGCAAGGGGAATTCCCCAGTCTTCCAAGGAGAGGGAGCCAGCTACTTTGCAGGCCCAGGGAATCTGGGGTTCATGGTTCTCAAATGAATATACATAGACATCTCCTCAAGCCTTAGAGTCTGCTCTTTTCCCATCAGAGCCCTGACTTACCTGCGCTGAGAGCTCAGCCTTCTTTTTGGTTTAGCCACTGCTTAAAATTAGGTCCCATGCCTATAGGAAACGACTGTCTTTAAAATTTGCCACAGGAGGCCGGCTGACTGTCATACTTGGCTTTAAATTGTTGACTGCTGTATCTGAGACTGTTTTTTTCCCTTTTCAATGAATGGATGGCTCTTAATAACAGCCGCCCACTTGTACAGTTTTACTGTAGCCATTTCTCTTGTACTTCCTGTACCAGAGATAGTAAACCAACCAGCGCATCCCCTGCCATGTGTCGCACTACTACAATACGCCAGGGACCATCTGGGGTGGGGAGGGTCCTCATTGCCATCTGGCTGGTGCGTAACCTACCCCCAATTCCACCCGCGGAGTCCACATCCTTAGGCAACTCCTGATACCAGGTTCTCTAGAAACAAACCTGAGATGGAGATCTTTGTGAAAGCTGTTTATTGAAGGAAGGCTCTCCTGGGAATAGGGTAATAGTAGCCAGATGGGGCAGGGGAGCAAAACTGAACAACGACGTGGTTCTGGCAGAGACTCCCTTCAGCCTGGTCCCTCGGGAAAGCTTTGGAGTACAACTTGTACCACAGAGTCGCCCTGTCTCGAGGCAAGGGGCCTGGCCTTTTGTACGCCCTGCTCACGTCTCACTGGCTGCTCACTGCCCTGTGGTGGTATGATGAAGGAGAAATCAGGGGCATTTTCTTGGATCAGGAGGCTCTGGTTCCTAATTCCTGGAGAAGGAGCAGCTATGGGCTGTTTGTGGCCAACATTCTCAGCAGCTGGAGAACAAGAACGAAGTGAGGGGGTGGAGGTGGGGTGTGAAAGCATCGCTACAGGATTCATTCCCACTTCTCTTGCCTTTTTTTTTTTTTTTCTCCTTGCTTTTTATTCGAATAGCACATCTTGGAGATCATTCTAGACCTATTTATATAGAGCTGGCTTATCCTTTTTTTTGTTGTTGTTAAGATTTTATCTATTTATTTATGTGAGAGAGACCACAAGCAGGAAGAGGGGCAGAGGGAGAGGGAGAAGCAGACTCCCCACTGAGCAGGGAGCCCGATGTGGGACTCAATAATCCCAGGACTCAGAGATCACAACCTGAGCCAAAGGCAGATGCTTAACCAACTGAGCAACCCAGCACCCCTGGCTTGTCCTTTTTAAAAATTGTACTTATTAAAGTATAACAGATACATTGAAAGGTAATAAATCATACATGTACAATTGATTTTCACAAAGCAAACACACCTCTATGACCAGTGTCCAGATTGAGAACTAGAATATGGCCAGGCCCCACAGAAGCTCCCTTGATACCCCTTCCTATCACTACCTCTAACTCAGGGTAACTGCTTTCCGGTCTTCTCTCCAGATTTGATCTTTATATAAGTGGAACCATATATACTTGCCCATGTATGTCTGGTCCCTTTTACATAGAATATTTGTGAAATTTGCTTTATCTCATTACGTAGAATAACCATGTATTCTATTGCATATGTGCTCTCCTTGGGAGCATACCACAGCTTATCCACTCTATGGTTTATGGCTTTTGGCATTCTGTTGCATGGGGCTATTACAAACAATGCTGCTGTGACCATCCTATTGCATGTATTTTGTGGAGCTTAAGCAGGCATCCCCATTCCAAGTATTCCTAGGATTGGCATTGCCATGGGATGGGAGTATGCTGTCATAGATACTGCTGAACAGTATTCCTAAGCAGTTTCCTCCAGCCAGCATGGTTTAGCGTCCCAGCACCTAGTATTTTCCATCTTTTTCATTCTGGTGTTTGTGTAGAATTAATTTTCACTTTCCTAATGATTCCTGAGGCCAAGCACCTTTACATATGTTTGTTGGCCATTTGGATTCCTCCTTTGTGAAGTGTCAGGTCAAATCTTTTCTATTAGGTTATTTGGTTTTTCTTTCTTGGTAAGGAAATACTGAGAAAATAGGAGTCCTTTCTCAGATAAATATATTGCAAATGTCTTCTACCAGTCTCTGCTTGCCTTTCACTATCTCTTTTTCTTCTAATTTGTGTATTTTATTGGGATATAATTGATATATAACGTTGTGTTAATTTAGATATACAGTGTGTTGATCTGATACATTTATGTGATTATATGTGTTTGTAGTCTTAGCTCACACCTCTATCCAGTCACATAGTGAAGAACCCTAACCCTAACCCAAACCCATCATAGCTCTTGAGTGTTTCCTGCAGAATTCAGCAAAATGTCAGTATTTTGTGAGGCCCAAATAACTCAATGTGAGCTCAAGCCAGATCTGACAGGAAGAACATCCTATTGAAACTCAAGCCTTTTCACTTTTTAAAAAAATATTTTATTTATTTATTCATGAGAGACAGAGAGAGAGAGGCAGAGACATAGGTGAGGGAGAAGCAGGCTCCTCGCGGGGAGCCTGATCCTGGGATTCCAGGATCACACCCTGGGGCTGCAGGCAGACACTCAACCACTGAGCCACCCAGGCGTCTCAAGCTTTTTCACTTTTAACAGAATTTTCATATTCATCCATATCCACTTCCAGCTACAGTAATTCATAGCTGGAAGTGGATAACATTTCCAGAATGTTCTTTAACTTCTTTAACACCAGAAGTTCATCTAAACTGGGAGGAAATCTAGTTGTGTCTAGTGCTGTACAATCATGGAAGAAGAAACCAGGATGTTTTTATAAGGGGGTGGTTTAAAATGAGGCCTCTGGGCAGCCTGGGTGGCTCACCGGTTTAGCCCCTGCCTTCAGCCCAGGGCATGATCCTGGAGTCCCGGGATTGAGTCCTTCGTCGGGCTCCCTGCGTGGAACCTGCTTCTCCCTCTGCCTGTGTCTCTGCCTCTCTCTCTCTCTCTGTCTCTCATGAATAAATAAATAAAATCTTTAAAATGAGGCCTTTGTTTTCAGACTTTAAAGAGCTGCTCCCCATCTCCCCAGAATGTGTCCTGCTTTCAGTTGAGGGTGTATGGACATCTCAAGCTGCAGTGAATTTTGTTGCCCTTCGTGCCCCTCAAGCCCTGGGATCCCCTCTCTTCCTAATATACACGAGAGGCTCATGTGACAACTGAACACACAGTGTTGTGTTGCACTGAAAGAGGCCTTTGGGTATTTTATGTAAGTGTTGTAAAGAATGTGTCTTGTCATTCTGGAAAGGGCAAAACTATAGAGATAGAAAACAGATCCATGGTTGCCAGGGACTGGGATGCAGGGAGGCGTTGCCTACAGAAGGATGTGAAGGAACATTTAGGTGTGATGGAAATGCTTGGTATCCTGATTACGATGATTAATAGCTATGTGTTTGTCAAAATTCACAGAACTGTACACTAAAAAGGGTGAATTTTACTTTTGATGTAAATTATATCTCAATAAACCTGACTTAAAAAAAAAGAGAGAGAGAATATGTCTTGGGAAGGAGGAGTGGTTCATACACATGCCAGTGCTCTCTCTGAAGCCTGGTCTCCACGTAGCTAAGGGAGCCCCTGTTCGTGGGCAGATACCACAGAGAAGTACAGAGCTGAGTGTGCCCATGGTGCTAGGAGGGGTGGCAGGGCAAGCCTTGCTCTGAATGGGCAGCCGTCAGCCACAGTAGTTAATCCCAGCTCCCTGGTGGTGGTATATGTCTCACTGCAGCATGGAAGCTGTTCATCTCAGACGGATGCTTGGTTTTCTTCGCTGGCTCCTCATTGTTTTGTGTCATGCTGCAGAAGCCCTGTTTGTTAGACCGCTAGGGCCACAACAGCAAGAGGGGAGCTTGCTTAACTCCCATTTTACTTTATGGAATGTCTTCCATCGCCTTCCAGTCATAAGCTGAGAACCTCAAAGAGCCTTCCAGTCACCGTGGTGGGAATTTATGTCTCCCCAGCAGCCTGCTGTTCATGAGAGGTTATATTCCAATAGAGTATGTGACGGATTTACAGTAATTCTCCTGGGTCACAACAAAGTGAAATACATTCTATTTTTTTTAAAGATTTATTTATTTATTTATTCAGAGAGAGAGAGGCAGAGACACAGGCAGAGGGAGAAGCAGGCTCCATGCAGGAAGCCCAACGTGGGACTCGATCCCGGGACTCCAGGATCACACCCCGGGGCTTCAGGCGGCGCTAAACCGCTGCACCACCGGGGCTGCCCGTGAAATACATTCTAATGGTATTTACCCCAAGCGCATTGGGATTCCCAGATGAGAGGTTTATCTAATTGCTGATATTTCATTCGTACATTCTTTTTTCTAAGTACAGGCATACGTTGTCTTATGGCGTTTCATTTTATTGCGCTTCGTGGATATTGAGTTTTTTACAATTTGAAGGTTTGTGGCAATCTTGTGTTGAGTGAGTTCCAACAGCATTTGTTCACTTCATGTCTTGCATCACATTTTGTTAATTCTTAAAAATATTTCAAACTTTTTCATTATTGTATTTGTTATGTGATCTGGAATAAGTGATGATTACTGACTCGCTGAAAGCTCAGATATGGTTAGCATTTTTTAGCATAAAAGATATTTTTTAAAGATTTTATTTACTTACTTGAGAGAGAGATTAGGAGAGCACAAGCGAGGCAGGGACAGAGGGAGAGGGAGAAGCAGACTCCTCCCTGAGCAGAGCCCAATGCAGGCCTCAATCCTAGGACCCCGAGACCTGAGATCATGACCTGAGCCAATGTCAGACACTTAACCGACTGAGCCACCTAGGCACTCCAGCAATAAAATATTTTTATTTTTTTAATATTTTTAAATTAATATATCCACATTATTTTTTTTACATACAATGCTCTTACATACATGACAGACTACAGCATAGGGTGAACATAACTTTTGTATGCACTGGGAAACTGAAACATTCATTCAAATCACTTTATTGCAGCAGTCTAGACCTGAATGCACAGGCACAGTATCTCCGGGGTATGCCTGCGTTCACAACTGTATTACAGGCAGAATTCTTTAAAGAGTATAGTACTATTGGGGTGCCTAGATGGCTCAGTCGGTTGAGTGTCTGATTCAGTTTTGGCTCAGGTCATGATCTCAGGGTCCTGGAATTGAGCCCCAGATCGGGCTCAGTGCTCAGTACCGAGTCTGCTTGACCCTCTCCCTCTGCTCCTCCCCCTGCTTTCTCTCCTCTATCATAAATAAATAAAATCTTTTAAAAAAAGAAGGTAGGGGGATCCCTGGGTGGCGCAGCGTTTTAGAGCCTGCCTTTGGCCCAGGGCGCGATCCTGGAGACCCGGGATTGAATCCCACGTCGGGCTCCTGGTGCATGGAGCCTGCTTCTCCCTCTGCCTGTGTCTCTGCCTCTCTCACTCTCTCTGTGTGACTATCATAAATAAATAAATAAATAAATAAATAAATAAATAAATAAATAAATAATTTTTAAAAAGCATATAAAAAAAAAGAAGATAGGGGCAGCCTGGGTGGCTCAGCGGTTTAGCACCGCCTTCAGCCCAGGGTGTGATCCTCGAGACCTGATATCGAGTCCCACGTCAGGCTCCCTGTATGGAGCCTGCTTCTCCCTCTGCCTGTGTCTCTGCCTTTCTCTCTCTCTCTCTCTCTCTCTCTCTCTGTGTGTTGGTGTGTGTCTCTCATGAATAAATAAAATGAAATCTTTAAAAAAAAAGAAGAAGAAGATAGTATTATCACTAACGATAATCAAATGATCACCAGTATTTTCATAGCACTGTATGATCTTTAAAACATTTCTTGGGGTGCCTGAGTGGCTCAGTGCATTAAGTGTCTGCCTTTGGCTCAGGTCATGATCCTGGATCTTGGGATTGAGCCCCATATTTGGCTCCCTGTTCAGTAGGGAGTCTGCTTCTTCCTCTGCCTCTCCTCCCTGCTCATGCTCTCATTCTCTGGCTCATCTCTCTCTTTCAAATAAATAAATAAAATCTTAAAATAAAACATTTCTTATTTGATTTTAACCACCCTCGTAGATAGATAAAGGCTATAAATCCCATTTTACAGATGAGGCAACTGATGCCCAGAGACGATAAATTACTCACCGAAGTCTCACTTATCAGTAAGTGCAAGAACTGAGACCCGACACTGGGTCTTCCAGACCCTGGTATTGCCACCACTTTATTAAATAATCTCATTTTCATTCTCTGGTATTGCATGCAGTTCACTGGCAAGACCAGTGGGTCTTAGCTTCTAGTTAAAGCTAATACATATTGATGCACAAACTCTTTATTAAAAAAACACTTGCTAGTGTGTGTTTTCCAGTTATTTTGTGAACATTATTAGTCCCAGCTGGCCATTCTGCCCGAGGGGCAATTATTCAGAACCCTGAGAGTCATGGCAGGCACATGCTGTGCTCTTTTGAAGATCTTATTCATGTATTCATGCTACAGATATCTATCTCTATCTTCTACATGTTCTGTTCTAATCATTCTATGCGAAACAAAGACAACTCTGACATGAATTTTTTCCTCGAGTTTATAATCTCGCAGGAAGATCAGTCATATACACACGTGGGGAGGACATGATACACGAGTTGCACAGTTTCACAGAAGCTCTGAGAAAGGAACTTTATGACCTAAGTTTTGCTGACTTGGAAAGTGGCACTAAAACACTTGAACTTGTGGTTTGTTGTTTAATGCTGTTTCTTAAACCAGAACACAAAGATCTGCTGTGGTATTCAGCAGTGAAACTAAAGCATCTGTATTGTAGGCATTTCCTCGAAATTTCTTTGAAACATATTGAAGCTAAATGTACATACTCTCACCTCTGCTTCCTGTTGTCATCATACACGCCACCTTACGGGAAACTATGCTTATTGCTGTTGCATTTCAAAGAAAAAAAATTTTTTCAGCTTTTAAAGATATGCATAGTAGCCTTAGTTTGTAGTGAAACTGTTCTACAAATTCTATAAAAGCCAAAGACTTCTTTTTTAAAAAAATTTATTTATTCATGAGAGACACAGAGAGAGAGAGAGAGAGAGGGAGAGGCCGAGACACCGGCAGAGGTAGAAGCAGGCTCCATGCAGGATGCCCAATGTGAGACTCAATCCTGGGACTCCATCCCAGGACTCCAGGATCACGCCCTGGGCTGAAGGCAGGTGCCAAACCACTGAGCCACCCAGGGATTCCCCCAAAACCAAGACTTCTGAGTCAAATAACAGTTCATTACATTATGTAATAGTGTCCCCAAGAAGCACACTTATTGCATTTTCTAAAATGGTCTTGCCAGGCCCATTGAGTAAAATAGCAGCCCTGATGATTACAGAAGTCAATCAGATAGGTGCTTGATCTTTAGAAGGCAGTATACCAATAAACGAGCTTTGCAGTAAAGGTTGCCATAATAATAGAATGTAGTCCCTAGTCATATATTCTATTTATTAAAAATTTAAATGCTGTAAACACCACCAGTGTATACCCTCAGCTAACCCATACCTTAAAATATGTTTAAAAGGAAGAGGAAAGCATGCGGTTGGCCTCAGCACTCCATAGAAGTAATGATAGTAATAAGTACCAGTAGGCAGAGGTGATGGTGTACAAAGTTATTTCACAGTTAAATAGCTAAGCCATTGTCTCCTGGCCCCTCACCACCCCAGATGCTGGGCCTAGGGCCCAGGGGTCATATTTCTCCATCACCCACTGCTCCCCACCAGGCTCCACCAACAGGGATACTGGAAGGGCTGGAGTAGGAGAAGGACCCACCTCAGAAAGACCCACTGCACTGAATCTGTAGATTGCGTGGGTAATATGGACGTAACAAAATTGAATCTCCCACTCCATGAGGATGCAATATTTGTCTTTCCATCTATCTGTGTCCTCTTTTTTTTTTAATTTTTATTTATTTATTTATTTATTTATTTATTTATTTATTTATTTATTTATGATAGTCACACAGAGAGAGAGAGAGAGGCAGAGACACAGGCAGAGGGAGAAGCAGGCTCCATGCACCCGGAGCCCGACGTGGGACTCGATCCCGGGTCTCCAGGATCCCGCCCCGGGCCAAAGGCAGGCGCTAAACCGCTGCACCACCCAGGGATACCCTATCTGTGTCCTCTTCAGTTTCTTTCTGTCAAGTATATTCAAAAAGAAGAATTCTGAGCCCTAGCTTCAGCCAGGCTCTGGGATCTGAAAACCCCCACCACTCCCCTCTGTTCCCTCAGCCCCATGGGGAGGGAGCTGCTTCCTGAGGTCACTCCCTCAGATGTTCAGCATCCCCTTCTCTTGTCTTATGCCTATTGAATCAGGGCCTTATATTAAATTCTCTCCATTAAAATGACCAGTGTGGTTTCTGTTTTCCTAATTGGACAGCCTTTAATCACACCAATTATGAGGTAGCTAATATTAAACATATTTTACTGGCAAGGAAGTGGGGACTTAGTGAGGTAGCATGATTTGTCAGAAATTATACAACCAGTAGTACAAGAGCCAAGACCTACGCCTTCTATTTTGAGATCTTCTGCTTTCCATTGCATCTCAGCATTTCTCTTGCTGAACCTCTTTTTTTTTTTTTTTTAATAATTGTATGGCATAGGTAGTAGAGAATTCCCATATACCCTTCATCCAGCTTCTGCTAATGTATTTTTTTTTTTTTTCAGCTTCTGCTAATGTTAACCTTTTACACGACCATGGTACACTTATCCACTAAAAATTAGCATAGGTACGTTACTATTTTTTAAAACTACAGACTTTACTCAGCTTTCTTTTCACACACACGCAAAAAAAGCCAAACCAAAAAACCCCCAAAAAAGCCTAAAACAAAAACAAAACAAAACAAAAAACCCAAACCCACTATAGACTTTATTAGGATTACACTAGTTTTTCCACTCATTTCTCTTTTCCAGCTCCGAATAGAATCCAGGATTCCCCCTCACCTTTTCTTGTCACATTTCCTCACCCCCTTTAATCTGTGGCAGTTTCCTGGTTTTCCCTTATTTTTCATGACCTTGATAATTCGGAAGTGTACTGGTTAGGTATTTTGTAGAGCTTCCCTTGATTTCGGTTTTCTGCTGTTTTATTGCGATTAGAGCAGGGATTTAGGGGAAGAATACCACAGAGGTAAGTGCTCCTCTAATTGCCTCATCTCAGAGGTCCATGATAGCTGGTGACTTGTTACTGCTGATGGTGACCTTGATCACTTGGTCAGGGTGGTGTCTGTCAAGCTTACCCATATACATCTTTACTTTTCCATAATTTATTTGTTAGAAGCCAGTCACTAAATCCTCTTGCTGAACTTTTGACATCCCGCTTAATTACAGAGCTATGCTTTCTTAACAGATCATTAACTAGCACTTACAGAATCTTTGCATTGGGGCGCCTGGGTGGCTTGGTCAGTTGAGCGTCTGCCTTCAGCTCAGGTCATGATCTGGGAGTTCCAGGATCAAGTCCCACGTCGGGCTCCCTGCTCGATGGTAGTCTGCTTCTCTCTCTGCCCCTCACCATCTCACTCATGCTCTCTCATTCTCTGTCTCTCAAATAAATAAACAAAATCTTTAAAAAAAAAAAAAAAGGAATCTTTGCATTAAAGGCCAGGAATTACAATCCTAGGAGTCAAATTAATTCTGTTAGATGTGGCCATGTATTGCTTCTTAGGGAACTATTATCCATTGTACTATCTTTGTTTTGTACCCTGTTTAAACTTGGAACTTGGCTATTTATAGTCTCAGAAGGTTTATGATTAGTGCTTGGAGACCTATTTATTCTTCACGAGCTGGAATCACCCTGATAAGGCCTGAAAGATGATCAGAAGCTCAGGTCTTTTTTTTTAAATATTTTATTTATTTATTAATGAGAGACACACAGAGGGGGGTGGGGCAGAGACACAGGCAGAGGGAGAAGCAGGCTCCATGCAGGGAGCCCGACGTGGGACTCAATCCCGGATCTCCAGGATCAGGCCCTGGGCTGAAGGCAGCGCTAAACCGCTGAGCCACCCGGGCTGCCCAGAAGCTCAGGTCTTTTTTTTTTTTTTTTTTTTTTTTTTTTTTTTTTTTTTTTTTAAATTTTATTTATTTATTCATGATAGTCACAGAGAGAGAGAGAGAGAGAGGCAGAGACACAGGCAGAGGGAGAAGCAGGCTCCATGCACCGGGAGCCCGACGTGGGATTCGATCCCGGGTCTCCAGGATCGCGCCCTGGGCCAAAGGCAGGCGCCAAACCGCTGCGCCACCCAGGGATCCCCTCAGGTCTTAATAACATGTGGGAAATCAGTAAAAAGAGGAAGAGCCATAGAGACATAGTTGCTGAGGTTAGGAAAATTAGAGGTGTTAAAGAATGTGGCTGAAGGAGTGGAGATTTGCAAGGATGGGCTGAGGGGTAACAGGTGGCAGACATGGAGAGATGTAGAGATCTCAGGTAGGGAGCCAAGGAAGTGCTGGAACAGGATGCAGGGAAGCCAATGACAAAAATCAACCTTGGAGTCAGACTCTGCACATGGCATATTGTAATATGTGCATCTTGTCTCTGAGATTCACCATCTTAGGACATAAAAGTTATAGTTCTAGCTGCTAGATTTCACTATATAGAGAACTTAAATGAGCTTACGCTTTCATATGAGCCAAATAAAGTAGCTCAGTTGGGTTATATAACCTTGAGTATTTACTGCTACTAAAGGGTGACCAAAGAATAATCAGAGCTCTCAGAAGTTTTGCAGGGCAAGGTGGAGCAAATGTCACCTTGTTAAATTAGCTGCAGAATACAGATCATAATATTAATAACTTAGAAATGAAAGTTACCAAGACATATGCTATAGGTTTTTATTGTATACTAGTTTATTCTCATTCTATGGGATTTCCGAATCTCATGGTTATCTAAAGAAAATAAAATCTCAATAAGGTTACTGATTCAGAATAATGGCTTTCTCCCTAGGGCTATATCTGCAAATAGAGAGCCTCGCCAAAGTGACCAGACCTTACCAGGGCTGAGAATCCTGCAGTCGATTGGCTTGTAAACTTAACTTTCTGTATTTCATACTGTTACTCTGTTTCTCAAGCCAGAGCATATTTTCTTTCCAGGACTATGAGAGGAGACTTAACAACTCTTATAATTAAACTTGGACCTTATTTATGTTGTTTAGAGTCAGTATATTTCAGTGCGAGCCCAGAAAGACAGCTTGCAGTTTTTCAAATTGAAGACTAGCTTATGGTTTTTTGTTTTTGAAATATGGAATGAAGAAGACTTTGTTCCCCTTGCCCGTCTTAGTAATTGGCCTGCTGAAAAATGACTGGAAAACTAACACTTGGTGACATTAGAACATTCATATGCTTCTTTGGGGAAAGAAAAAATATGTGCTGTATATTTTTAAATACCTGTTTCGACGAATACTAGTGCTTGTCTCTCTTGGCACATTCTTTACAGATAGTGTCAGGAATCTCAAACTCTCTTAAATGAAAAGTGGATTCTTATTTGTGTGCTGGGTTGTGGGTCTTCTGACCAGATGAAATCCGGAAGTCAGACGTCTAGAATGGAGTGCTTGTCTGTAAGGAATAGTTTCTCTGACCATTAGTCATTATTTACCAACTTGCTGAAGGAAAAAGATGACTGTGTCGCTTTAATAAAAGTACTTCTTTTTTTCCCTTTTAACCCCCCTTAAAATTAGGTAGTGTTAGGCAAAATCCTTTATATCTAAAAACAGCTCATCCTCAGGAAGGTACTTTTATTTTAGAAGCACAGTATGAGTGGGTTGTGCTTTATCTTGGTCCTGCTGGGGGTGGGGAGAGGGTGCTGTGTCTTGGTGAGAGCTTTCTATCAGTGGGGAACTGAAAGTTGAATAGGTTTCATTTGTCACCAAAGCGGTACATAGCAATGGTCATTGACCTAAATCTGTGTGATTTTATGGTGGATGCTTTATTCTGCAGTGGATTTTTTCATGCTTTTCTTATCACCTATTAGGGTGATTGGAGAGAATTGGTTAATTGGGTATATTCATCCTAGGGTTTAAATATTTTGAAAAAGGTCAACATTAGATGTGATGTCACAGAGCCATGACATTGGCCCTGTGTGCTTCCTGCCAGGGGACCTTGCAGGGGAGTTAACAGACTATAAATAGACTGCCTTCTTGGATTGATTCCTTTGGTAACCAAACCTGAACACCAAGCATCTTTGTGTTAAGGTCATCCTGTGACACCCTCCTAGTGTCTCCCTCACATCTCTATATAAGTGAAAAGAGTGTCTTGCGTGTTGTCAGCTTTGTGATCACCAGTCTTTCTACACTAGTGATTGATTGACTCCCCATGAGGATTGGATGGGAAATGAGTGAAAAGGGGTTTTACTGTTGTAAATATAGCTCATTTGATGTTCTGGTCTGCAGCAGGCACAATACAGTCTGTCTCAGGGCTGCAGCTGGTTAAATAGGCAAATCTGTATTCATTTCACAGCATTCAAGCCGAGACTAAACTGTTCTCCCGACACTGATCTAAGAAAATGTTCTAAAGCATCACCAGTCTAAAAATACCCACTGGTAAGTCTTGGACACACTACACATCTGAGAAGAGGGGAAGTAGAGAAAGCTGAGAAAATAAGCAGACATCAAATAAAAAGGAACTGAAATTTAAATATAAAAGCCCTAAAATCTATAAAAGAAAAGGTTTGTGTGGTGCTGTAAATGAGTTATTCATATGACCCCAGATGTTGGTTTCCATAGTAACTATTATTTGATTCTTTGGCACAAATATTACATGTCTGCTAATGTATAAAATGAGTACTTTTCTATTTTAATTATAGATTCTCTAAAATAATATCCTTTCTCTTTGGAAGCAGAGATTTGGCATTTGGGGCATTTTCTTTCCTAAGTAAAAACTGAATTAGTGCATTTTAATTTGTTTTTCTCCTCCACCCTTCTTTCTCCTGTTTTTTCCCCTTTTTTCCTATTAAGATTCCCTTCAAGGAATGTTCATGGCATCATTATTTCTAATAGTGAAAACTAGAAACAGACCATTAGTGAAAGATTAGTGAATACATAATGGTATGAAGTAGACTTCTCTGAAAAAACAAAAACAAGAACAGGGTTCTTTGGAGACATAATCGATTCCAGGGATTGGAGAAAAACATAAGATTAATGGGAATATCTTGTGGTGCTAGAAAGTAAGAAAGTGCTAAAAAATGATGGAAGCATGCAAAAAGACACAGTAGCCAATGCCAAAGAGCCCCCGACGGCCAAATTTAGGATGCTGTGTGCATATGGCTAGGCCTGAAGCTAATAGCAAATGTTAGCAAATTATATTTTTACAAAAACACTTTTTATTCAAGTTAATTAATTATGTTTCTGAATGACTATAGTCCTTTTTATAGACTACTGGAAATTGCCCAATCATTTGCAACTAAAATAAGATACGACCTCATATGCATTGTGACCATATTTTCTACAACAAAATGTGAGGGCACTCTGTTGGGGTAGTTTAACAAAATGTTTGAAATTAGAATGGTTTAAAATAATCTAGGCTATATGGTTGATATATATATGCACATATATGTGTCTATACATATATTTTGTATGTGTGTGTACACACACAGCCACACTCAGCCACACTTCTTCCGTTCAGTCTAAGCTGGCAGTTCCTCATTTGGTCACTAGGTGGCACTTGGCCAGTGTCAGGCAAGAGTAAAAGGAAACTGATGAGCGCTAGGATAAAAGGCCAAAGAGGAACTTGGTCAGTATTCACTCAGAATCTCGATGGGGAGTTCCCTGGGGCCCATTGAAAGAGTTCATTTGGCTGACCTTTTCTTTACTCCTGCACTAGAGGTGTTTGGGAATTAAATGATTCTGAGATTTGGGCTATTTTCAGTACAGACATGGCAGGTCAGTCCTAAGAGAGTGCTGTACTGAGTCATAGCTCTGGTCCCCCTACAGACAGAACCAGGAGAGGGTGAGCCCAGTCCTTCACTGAATCCCAGGTCCAGCACGGGATTCAGGGCGAAGTGAGAGTGTTGAATGCATGGGTACACATCTTTGTTCTTTGAAAATAGTTTAGAGGAGAAACCACTGTGTTCTAGAAATTATTGTCAATGCCATGCATTTGAGCACCTCGGGCAGCAGGTGAACAGTGGCTGCTTCTGCTGCTGGAAGTGTTCTCTGGCACTGCCTTACCGCGGATGTACGTTCATGCCTTCTGCAGGTGCCATTAGATCTTGCAAACAAAAGGATTTTGTCATGCTGTGCTCCAAGAAAGCTTTTCTCTAAGACCTTAGATACTCCTGTTGAAATTTAAAAGGAGTGTGGCATTAGGTAGCTTTTGTATGTACTGCTGGCTAAGCAAAAGAATATAATCCAGAGTTTCGACTAGCTTCCAGAACCTGAACAGGATTTGATATCTTTTGCAGCAAGTGTTTACGACTGTCAGACTCTACACTCTACTTGGGCTCCTAGAGTTCTCCGGGGCTCAGAGCAGCCTGTAGACTTGCCTCTCACTAGCTGAGACAGCTGCAAGGTAATGAATGTGACTTTGGAGTCAACTCCTGATTCTGGGTTCAAATCCTAATGCTACTACTCAATAGCCCTGGATCTTCAATAATTACACAAATATAATGAATTCAGTTTCTTTATCTGCAAAATAAGGATGTTAATACTGATATTCTTTTTTTTTTAATACTGATACTCTTCATTTGTCTAATCAACCAACATATTTTTTAGTTCCTCAAGGACCTGACAATCTTGTATGCATGTTTTTAGTGTTAAGAATATTAAATACGAATGTATTTATTTATTTATTTTAAAGATTTTATTTATTTATTTATTTATTTATTTATTTATTTATTTATTTATTTGAGAGAGAGCAGATACAGAGGGAGACACAGACTCCCCACTGAGCAGGGAGCCGGACATGGGGCTCAATCCCAGGATCCCAGGATCATAACCTGAGCCAAAGGCAGACTTTTGACTGACTGAGACACCCAGGTGCCCTAAAAGAATGTGTCTAAACTGGAGATGGATGGTGGTGATGGTAGCATGACATATGAATGTACTTAAGGCCACTGAACTCTGTGCTTAAAGTGGTGAGGGTGAAAATTTTTGTATTATGTGTATTTTGCCACAATTGAGTAAAAATTTTTTAGAAATGTTTATCTAAAGAACCCAGCCTGATCCTAGCGCATAGTAGATACTCCGTAAACATCCACTGAGTTAGAGAGTGAGTGGTGACAAGGAAGGGCCAGAGTGTTTCCTCTTAGAGACAAGTACCCTGGCACAACCAGGCCAGTCAATGAGAAGAAATGGCCTTTTCTGTATAGTACAAAACATGCCACCAGGCCCACAGATGGAGGAAGGCTGCCAAGCCTTCTGTAAGGCATATCCTGACTTCTTGCTTCAAGTTCAAGGTGGCCTAATGGAACTCCTTCCCATTTCTCAGATATCATTCTGGAGTACATAACTGAACAGCCTCATGAAGGATCCTAAAAGCAGTTTCTGGAATTCTGTTTCAATTTTCAGAATGAAAACAGGCTTTAGGTAAAGACTAGCAGGCAGAGAATAAAGTTTGGACTGCTCAGGGACTACTGGACCAAACCTTTGAGGTCAGTTCCTTTCTGACAGAGAATTGAGACTCTGGGATTATTCTAAGTGGAAGATGAGGAACACTCATCTTTCTTTTTCATTTTCCTTCTATTTTTCTCTTTGGGGGAAAAGGGTGAAGAATGAAGGAAGAATTGCCTTTTAAAAAAAAAACTCAGGTAGGAGTTATGGATAACTCCCAAGTACCTGTGCAAATGAATATGATTAACTTTGCTACTCCAGAAAAAAATTTTAATCTCAAAGTCATTTATTTTGGCTTTAGAATAGACTAGCATTTGTGTCGGATTTTCTTGCCTAATTACTTTTTGCTTAAGCTTATTTTAAAATTGTTTTAAATTCCTTTAGTGTGACAGCCTAGGGAAGTAGGGTGTGGGGAAAAGGGCCACAGAGTGGATCTGAACTAGAATTGTAGCTTTCCTATAGAAAAGCCTCCTCATATGCTGCCAGTGGGAGAGCAAAATTGGAATCAGCTTTCTGGAGAACAATTTGGCAAAATATTTTTTAAAGTCTTAAAAATATGCTTACTCTTTGATCCAGTAATTCCGCTTCTAGGAATTTGTCCTAAGGAAGTAATCAAATAAGCACACAGAAATGTCGGGACAAGGCACTCACCATAACATTTGTATCGGCAAAAAACAAAAGCAAACAACCCCCCCCCAAAAAAAAACCTCAAAAAACAAAAATTTTTAAAAAGAGTAAAACTAATGGAAAACATTGAATACTATGGAATTAATTAAATAAAGTATGCTCCTTTCCTTTCTCCAATGTGTGTAGTCCTATTGCCAGATTGTAGACTCTTGAAACGTTTACCACATCTTTCTAAGTGAGAAAGAACATGAAATAGTGGGCACAGTTTGAAACCGTGCCTAGATACAGAAAAGGGTAGGTGAGTGGATGGATGGATGGATGGATGGATGGATGGATGGATGGATGGATGAGGGGATGGACTCCTATCGGGAGAGACACATTCTGCAGTATTAACTTTGGTATTGCTGAGCGGTGAAATTGTGGCTGATTTGTATTTTTTGTGTGTTTTTCAGATTTTTTGCTCGAACATGTATTGCTTTGTAATTAGAAAAGCCAACGCTCATAAGGTAGACTGAATGTATGTGCTTAAGGGTCACATTCATACAAGGGAATTATCAGCAATCATACTGAATACATAAAATCAGATGTACCATAGGTTAAATTATGTTTCCCAAGAAAAAGAACCATATTCAGCAAAAATCTGTGAAGGCGCAATTAGAGTATCATGTGGGTGTCCTATTTTCTGATCCCAGCACTAGGAGGTAGACTCTTCTAGAGCTAGGAGTACTGCAGTTTTGCCAAGCTACAAAGACTGGTGGGTGGGTTTTCTGTAAATTATGTGTAAAGAATGTTCATTGTCCAGATAACACTAGAACAATACTGGCGGCATTTAAAATCGTTCTTAAGTGTCTGAAAGCCCCCCCCCTACTTAAATTTTGTAATATGTCCCCTTCCCTATCTCATTATCATCATGCAGAACTCCACATCTCAATGGGGATAGAATGAAAACATAAGGGAAACGGCAGACGACCATAAACCTTTGATGACCTCAAAATAGCTCCTGGCTCACATTTTCAAGAACTCTGCTTTATATAACCAGCTGCAGGGAAAATTTGTTCTTCACTGTTTGCAGCCTCCGCTCTGTACACATGATGGGGTTCTCTTTTATTTGCAGTTCCTAAATTCCGAAGACACCATGTGGCTTCACTGAAGGAAAACCCTTGCGGGTCTTGGCTCCCTGTTGTCTCAGGTCAGATGGAAAAGCCTTTTGTGATTAACTCGGCCACAGTGTGTCCTTTGGTATTTGGAACTTCAGTAGGAATTTTTATTAGTTATCCACATTTTGAATGCTGACTCAAATAAGCTGCCTATAATGGAAAAAGCAGATAAATCTAGCCCTCTTGACGCCAAAACGAATCCCCCATTCTGCCACTGGCTGTGACCTTGAGCAAATTCACTTAACGTGTCGGGTCCCAGTGTCCTCACTTAAGAGAGTGTGGTGCCTTCCCATCTAACTTCAGAAGGCTGTTCTTTGTCAGCCATGAAGCTTGGTACCAGCGGGGAACAGTGACTGGTCTCTAAACACACTACCTTCTCCCACTTTGTTTCTGACAGTTTCCCTATGCTGCCCCGCCTCCCCAAGAACCCGTGAAGACTCTGAGAAGCCTGATCAACATCCGGAAGGACACACTAAGACTTGTAAAGTAAGTTCCCACCGGGGCGGAGCTTGGGCCAGGTTCTGGGTACAAGACCCAGAGACATGGGAAGCCGTTCCTGGCAGACCCAGAGTCTGGAGTCTGATCCCCCGGGCCTCAGGGATGTGACCTGCCTTGGCACTGATGGAGCAGCCCCCTGCCACCCCCCCACCCCCCGCCCGTCCATGGAGTTTAGATCTTCCCACATCTAGATTATTCAAAACTTGGCATCTGTGTTTGTGAAGGACTTTTCCCTTTCCTGGAAGCAGTCCTTATTATCCTTGTTTTATGATTTTTTTTAAAAAAAAGAAGAATTATTGAGGGAAAAAGTAAATCTTGCAGACGCTTCAGCAAGCCTAGGGAAAAATGGGATATTTGAAGTTGGAATATAAAGTCCTTATTTTTATTGTTATGTTTACTCATCACCTCATGTGTTCTTCCTCTGAGGAACTTGTGCTTTCAGCTGGTTAGTTAATCATCATCATCAATATTATTATCAACACTTGCGTTCTCTGTGTAGGCTCTAAAATAGTGTAATTTTGACACCGAGGCTGCCCTCCAGATAGTACACCAGTCTGCTAATTGTGCTCATTGGTCCCCTGGGAAGACAGATTTGGCTAGGGCAAATCACAGGTCCCAGATATTTCTAAATGGACAAAGAAGATGACTCTGAGTCCATTTTATGCCTGTATAGGTCAGTTCTATTTGCATTAGGAAGTTTATTTCTCTCTGCACATTGTTTTAATACTTTATTAAGATACAACTTACATACTGTCTGTACAATTCACTCATTTAAAGTGTACAATTCAGTGGTTTTTAGTATATTCAGAGTTGTGCAATCATCACTACCATTGAAATTGAGAACATTTTGGGACACCTGGGTGGCTCAGTGGTTGAGTGTCTGCCTTCAATTCAGGATGTGATCCCGGAGTCCTGGGATTGAGTCCCACGTCAGGCTTCCTGCATGGAGCCTGCTTCTCCCTCTGCCTATGTCTCTGCCTCTCTCTCTATCTCTCTCTCTCTCTCTCTCTCTCTGTGTCTCTCATAAATAAATAATAAAATCTTAAAAAAAAAAAAAAGAAATTGAGAACATTTTTATCACCCCTAAAAGAGATCATAAACTCATTAGTGATGACTCCACATTTTCCCTGAAACCCTCTTCCAGACCTAAGCAATCACTGATTTACTTTCTGTATTTCTTCTTAACTTTTATATTTCATTTGTCAAAGCAGAAGTTTTGGCTGCTTCTCCAACTATTCCCCTAGCCCTGGAGTCTGCTCTGGGGACCAGGAGGCCATGGAGGTGCTCTACCAAGGAGCAGCCTGCAGCTGGCACTAGCCCTCCCTAGGGTAGTTCCCCCTCCCTGGGGCAGTCCCTGTGGCAGCAGAATGGATTGAGGCTCCTGAGGTCACTCTATGCACCTTGTTTCTTTAATCACACATGGCCTGATAGCTATGGCTCAAAGGCCTGAGCTGCAGAGAGGCCCTGGCCCTGGCCTCTGAACCTGGCAGCCTGGCCACAGCTCCAGCAGAGAGCCAGCAGAACCCCACCTGGAAGCCGAAAACAAGCTTGCTTCCCAGCTCTGCAAGCACCATGCTCACATAAGTCCCGAGCTTCAAGTTTCCCATCTGTAGAGAGCAACACCACACTTCACCTTTCATGGCCATGGTCAGAATTCCAACAAGATAATAGGAAAAACACCTGCTATTCAATAACTGTTAGAGTGAATGGTGTTCTTGCTCTGTTTTTCTGAGATTATGGGAATAGGGTAGATTCTGATCCATAGATTTCCAGGTAAAGATGGAGAATTGAACATCTTTTGCTTCCAGCAAAAGCCACTAAAAGCATCAATCCAGAAGAACTGGGGAGATGGGAAAGGAGCTGCACCAATGTGGTTTAGGGACTAGAACAAAGGCAAGTGTTAAATAACCTAGCAGACCCCGGAGTCAGAATCCTGAGCAAGCAGAAGGAAAAGCCAAGAGTCACCCAGTTGAACTGTTGCCCCCAAAGGCTCAGGAATTGGCAGTATCAGGATCTCTGGACGCCGAAGTGGATGGCTAAAATGAAGAGGATTGGCAGGAAGCCTTTTGAGGAGGCCATCAGATCCCCTCCCTTAGGCCGCACAGCCAGAGCTGCCCTCCCCACACCCTGATGGAAGGCTGGCAGATGATTTTCTTTTTTTTTTTTTTAAGATTTTCTTTAATTATTCATGAGAGACACACACAGAGAGAGAGAGAGAGAGAGAGAGAGAGACAGGCAGAGACACAGGCAGAGGGAGAAGCAGGCTCCATGCAAGGAGCCCAATGTGGGACTCGATCCCGGGACTCCAGGATCACGCCCTGGGCAGAAGGCAGGCGCTAAACCACTGAGCCACCCAGGGATCCCCTGACAGATGAGTTTCAATGGAAAAGTTAAAACAGAGACTCTGGATTTGGGGGACCCAGGTACAGCTAAGGTTGATCTCAGTACTAAAAGGGGGGTACACTAAAAAGCCAGGTACACTGGATGCTGAACCTTCCAGCCTGTCTCCCGAGGCCCTCATCCAAAGAGAGGAACGCTGTCTCTGAGGAATTGGAGCCTCCTAGATGGGAAGACCAAAGAGATGGGCCTTGAAGATTCCTCCAAAGACCCCACGGAAGCCCAGGGTCCCCATACCACACCATGCATGCAGAGTTCCAATCAGGGGTTTTAAATTTCTTTTTTAAAATATTTTATTTTGTTTATTTGGGAGAGAGAGAGAGCATGCAAGCAGGGGGAGGAGTAGAGGGAGAGGGAGAAGGAGACTCCCTGCTGAGTATAGAGCCCAACACAGTGCTCATCCCAGGACCTCAAGATCATGCATGATCTGAAACAAAACCAAGAGTCAGACACTCAAGCGACTGAGCCACCCAATCGACTCTGGGGTTTTAAATTTCTTACATATGAGCAGACAACCAAAGATTCTTAGATGTGTAAGGATGCCTATACATGAAAGATAGTGGCAAGTGGCAGTACAAATCAACAGAGGGAAAAAAGATTCAGAAATTAAGAACATGGTAGCAGAAATGAAAAAGTCAATAGGGTGGAGAAGGAAAAGTTGAAATATTCCAGAAAGTGGGGTGAAAAGGTTGAGATACAGAAAACAGAAAAGGAAAGATAGAATAGAGTACCTATGTACAAAGCCCCACATCCAACTAATGATTCTAGAAAGAGAACAGAGAATATAGAAGGAAGGAAGTCATCATTAATGACATAACTAATTTTAAGAAAATTTCCCAGAACCAGAGGGCCTGAGGTTCTAAATTGCAAGGACCACTGGAATGCCCACCTCAATGGATAAGGTGGACATCTTACATCAAAGGAAAACAGGACCAGCAATTGGAATAGCTTCTTGAGAGCAACACTAGAAGCTGAGAGATAATGTAGCAGTACTTTCAAATGGCCTTTTAGAAGTATTTATAACCTGGAACTCTTTACTCAACCAAACTTTCAATGCAGTGTGACTATAGAATAAAATCTCTCAAAAAATTTATCCCTCCAACACATCCTTTTCCAGGAGGCTAGTGGAAGGGGGGCCCAGCCACAATGAAAGTGTATCATGAGGAAGAAGACAGGAGATGCAGGAAAGAGGTAGGACTCCCCAGGGTAACAGGAGAGGGTGGCTCTGGGCGGCTGTGTGCAGGGAGAGAGTGCCTGGGGTCTGGAGGGGACCTCTGCAAGAAGACTAAATGTACAGAGCACCCAGAGCCTCTAAACACAGAGAGATTTAACCAGCCAACTGAGGGCTAGGGTTTGGATCAGTGAGAAAGGACACAGAAAACTGAGCAACTGAGAAAGGAAATGAGCATAAACTCCCAAGAAAAACTGATGTAGGAAAATAAAAATAATCAGAGATTACTCTGTGGCTAAGCTGGGAATCACATTAATATAATCGCAGTAATGCAGACACAAACATGAACTACCAGAATCATAATGTAGCTCATGATTCGCTGGGGTGGGGTGGGGTGGGGTGGGGGGTAGTTATATGAGGCAGCATGGTGAAAGAGAAAGAAATCTTGGCTCCCATGGTAGAAAGTCAGTGGATAATGCCTGAAACTGAAAAGTCAAGAATCATCCAAGCATGTTCTATAGAAACATGCAGGTAAATGCCAAAATGAGCAGCTAAAAGAGGTAAAGATGGTCTCTGAAGAGGAGGAAGAGGAAGGGGCCTGCTGGTTTTGTGACAAGCCTTGTGGAAACTAGGTAAACTATGATTAGTAACTCTGATTATGGGGGGGGGGGAAGCAAGGTCTGACCAATGTACAAGTGTTCATTGTAGCTCCTCGAAGTTATCAGATACCACCTAAATGCTCCACAACAGTGGTCCTGAGGTATTTGGCCATCATTTGGAATGAAGATGTAGGCCTAAGCCTGTGGCCATGGAGAGAAGCTCACAATGAATCAAGTTAGAAAAAGGAGAGAGAGAGAGGGCACTTGGGTGGCTCATTTGGTTAAGTGTCTGCCTTCCGCCCAGGGCGTAATCTCTGAATCCTGGGCTCGAGCCTCATGTTGGGCCCCCTGCTCAACAGGGCGTTTGCTTCTCTCTCTGTCTCTCCCTCTGCCCCTCCTTCCTGCTCATTCTCATTCTTTTTCTCAAATAAATTTTAAAAATCTTTTTTTTTTAATAGAGATATGGTACGCCGGGGTGGCTCAGCCATTGAACATCTGCCTTTGGCTCAGGGCGTGATTCAGGGTCCTGGAATCAAGTCCCACACCTGACTCCCTGCAGGGAGCCTGCTTCTCTCTCTGCCTGTGCCTCTGCGTCTCTCTCTCTCTCTCTCTCTCTGTCTCTCATGAATGAACAAATAAAATCTTAAAAATCTTAAAAGATGAATTTAAAAATACTGATTTGCAGTCCCCAAAATGCTGAGTCTTTGTGGTTCTCTAGGTGTGCCGAGGAAGTGAAGACCCCTGGAGAAGAGGCCAGCAGAGCTAAAGTCCACTACAACGTGGAGTTCACCTTTGACACTGATGCTCGGGTGGCCATCACCATCTACTATCAGGCCACGGAAGAGTTCCAGAATGGGATTGCCAGGTAAGAACAAGAGCCCAGGGGAGCCACATCCTTCCCAGATGCGTGAGAGTCCACGCCTTCCACACTCACCCATGGAAGAAAACCTTTTTTACCACCAGGTGAGATCTGGCTCCTGAATTTGGATTTTCTTCTGCAGACCCCCACCTCCTCACCTTTCCCCTTCAAATCGTGCCATCTTGTGCTGTGGCAGATGGCAGCAGAACCTTTCATTTCATCGAGATACTATTTAAAAAAAAATCTATTAAGCTACGTTTCTGTGGATATATGGATTGAATAGATAAGTTTAGCGGCCTGACCAAGCAAGAGCAAAGGAAACGGATTATAAAGGAAATATTTTCTTTCCTTTTCTTCTCTATACCTAGAGCCTGTTGATATTGGGACCAGGCATGGGACAGAGGAAACGGCCCATCCATCTGGACTAGATGCTGACTTTTGCTTTGCTTCCCTTTTGCTCAACAGCTACATCCCCAGAGACAACAGCCTCCAGTCAGAGACGGTGCACTACAAGCGAGGGGTGTGTCAGCAGTTCTGCTTGCCCTCCCACACCGTGGACCCCTCGGAGTGGGCAGAGGAGGAGGTGAGCTGCCCCTGGACGAGGTGACAGGCTGCTGGGAGGAAGCGCAGGAGCAGGTTCCTCATGGAGACCTAGAGTGGCCTAGGGCCTCATCAGGACTGCGGCCACCAGTGCCCGGGCTGCCTGGATGCTTGGAGGCCATGCTCCCCTTCGTGCCCTTAAGCAGATGGACCTAATGTTCATTTTTCTGTTCCCAAGTAGCCCATTCACCTCAGATACTTGGAGAAAGCTGTGTTCAAAGAAATGAACCTGCAAGTTAGAGGGCTTTATAGCCACGAGGCTTTAGAAACGGTGGCATCCATTAAACAGACTTAGTTGGTCACGAGGTTGATGAGTGAGAGCAGAGATGAAATTAATGCTTCTTGACGACACCTCCCTCTCTGGTGGACTATTGTGCCATTTCAACATGTTAAGTCTTTTTTCTTTTTTATCCCTCTTCTTTGTCTTCAGCTTGGCTTTGATCTGGACCGAGAGGTTTACCCTTTAGTGGTCCACGCCGTGGTGGATGAAGGAGATGGTAATGGCACCTTCTGTCTTCTTTTGCTGTACACGTTGCCCTTTTGTGGTGCACAGGCCTGGCAGCCACTGTGGCCCTGGACCAACATGCCCTCTCTGTGGGGTCCCAGCAGGCAGTCTCCTCAGACTGACTAGAGCAGCACTGGGTTACAGAATTCACCCCTTCTCCTGACAGCCCAGAGCGTTAGTTTGCCAGTTGCAGGGAATCCGGGAAGGTAAATGGGCATCATGGTGTGATGTTGGGCTCTCCTTTTCATCCGTATGCCTTTATTTTTTTGTTTTTTCAGAGTATTTTGGCCATTGCCATGTACTGCTGGGCACTTTTGAAAAGGTGAGTAACTTTACAGGGCCTTACTTTATTACATTTAACTGTGCGGGGCCATGTGCAGTCCTGTTTGCTGGCTGCCTGAGCACAGCAGGATGAGTCCGGCTCAGAGGCCAGGGTCCCCTGTGGGGGGCTCCTTCCGTTTGGGTCTAGTTCCAGCCCTGCTGCCAACTTGCATAACCTGCAGCTCCCAAAGCCTTGGTTTCCTCTTCTTAACGTGGAAGGGTCCGACTGGGTACTTGGAAGGCCCCGCGGGTATGAGGAGTCTGTAATCGCCTGCAAGTGTAATTGAGAGGAGTAACGAGAACACCTGGTGCCTTATTGCCCCTCCTTCCTGGTCATAACTGTCCTTTTTCATTTCAGCACACTGATGGAACCTTCTGTGTCAAGCCCCTCAAACAGAAACAAGTGGTAAGTATTTGATGGCCAGGGGTCTTTGGCGTCCCCCCCACCCTTCTTTTTTTTTTTTTTATCTTTTTTTTCCCTTTTGCTAAGCACCCTTCTTTCTCTTCCATCCCCCTTTTTTTAAATCAAAGAAAAGTAAAAAAAAAAAAAAAAAAAAGTGGTTTTGTGTGTTAGAGACTCTGTGGGTGGCCTGAAAGGAATACTGATTTTTGGTGTCTTTATTGTTCCAGAATTGTTGGTGTTGAGACAGCCACTATCTGAGCAAAGGACTTGAGAAATGAAAGGACAAGATTTGTCTCTTGACATTAGGTTTAGGGAGAGCTTCTTTTATTCAAAATGCCAGGGTGAGAAACATTCCAAACTAAAGGATAAAGTGTTGGGGTCCAATTCAGAGCCAATTAGGGCCCTTGGCTTAATTCATCCCACTACTGCTTTTCTAACATCCCAGGTTTGCTGGCCATCTGCCCTCTTCCAGAATGACCAGCAAGTTATGCATATGTCTGCTTGAAGTCCTAACCCCTGCTGTGTGCCAGCCCTTTTTTCCCACTCTTGCAGGGGTGGGAGCAGAGTCATGGAGAGTGAGGAGGGAAGAGTAGTGCCAGTGGCATTGGTAGGCCCCCCTGCAGATGGGTGATAGATGTCTGAAATTCTGGATTATTCATTCATTGGAGTTAAGTGCTCTCCCCTCTTCATGAGGTCAGTAGCAGTCAATAACACCTTAGTATAAATTTGTTGATAATATCCTTTCCAATCTAATCAATCAGTAGGTTGAAATAAGTTGTAAGAGGGAGGGTAACCCAGGTGGCTCAGCGGTTTTGCGCCGCCTTCAGCCCAGGGCGTGATCCTGGAGACCCATGATCGAGTCCCACGTTGGGCTCCCTGCGTGGAGCCTGCTTCTCCCTCTGCCTGTGTCTCTGCCTCTCTCTCTCTCTCTCTCTGTGTCTCTCATGAATAAATAAATAAAATCTTAAAAAATTTGTAAGAAGCAGAGGAGGAAACACATCCTGAGCCCAGGGAAGGCCAGGCCTTGGTGAGTTGTCTTGTGGGGAGGCCTCATTCTCTAGGACAACTAGATAGTATGGAAACGGTTTATCTATTTTCCTATTGCTCAATTGGCATTAGTAACACAGTCTGTCAAGCTGGATCGTGAGATATGAAATCAGTGACAGGCTAGGTCTTAGGGGAGGGGACCAGTGAGACAGGTGAAGCAGAAGGTGGAAGGGGCTCCCGCAAAGAAACAGGAAAGGCCCAGTGTAGGGCAAGTGGGCATTAAAGTTGGGATTTTAAGGAATACGGCCAGGAGGGGTCCCTGGCTGTGTGGGCAGTGGGGTGCCTCGTGCAGGTGGAGGGGCTTAGTCGGCCTCCCATTCAAGGTCCTACTGTCCCTCTTTACTTGTAGTGTGTTCCCCTCTTTCCCCTGCCTGTTTCTTCTCCTCTCTTTTTCTTTTCCATTCCTTTATTAATTTTTTTTAAAGATTGATTTATTTATGCAGTGCCAGGGTGGATCAGTCAGTTAAGCATCAGCTCTTGATTTCAGTTCAGGGTCTTGGGATCAAATCCACATCGGGCTCCGTGCACAGTGTGGAGTCTGCTGGAGATTCTCTCCCTCTTCCTCTGCCCTTCCTGCTGTTTGTGCTCACTCTTTCTAAAAATAATTAATCTTTAAAGAAAAATAAAATATTTTTTAAAAAGGTTTATGTATTTACTTTAGAGAAAGAGAGAGCAAGGTGGGGAGGGACAGAGGGAGAGGGAGAGAGAAACTTTAGCAGGCTGTTGGCTCAGCACGGAGCCCCGTGCAGGGCTGGATCTCACTACCCTGAGATCAAGACCTGAGCCAAAACCCAGAGTCAGATGCTTGACTGACTGAGTCACCCAGGAACCCCTCCATTCCTTTATTTTTGTAAGGTCCACACTTAACTTCTATTACATAGTTAATGCTCTTATTTTGATGAATATTCCTCTATCGTTTTGCTGGTCTGTGCCTTTCTTAACTATGCTTTCTTAACTATCTGTAACCGTGAGCGGCAGTACACGTTGTACTGTGAACTTTTATGTTCCCTTTTGGGTATAATGGTGGGTGAATTAAACATTTGATTTTCTACACCCCTCCCCACCCCCGTCAAAGAGAAAACATAAGTAAATAAAAGCATCCTTTATTTGTCTAGGCCTTTGATTTTTTTCATTGTGAATCAGTAGTCCTTGGTTACCAGAGAAGGTTGAGGGGCGAGTTCCCACTTTCTCTGGGGTGAATCAGTCTGCCCTTGAACTTTGCTGTTTGCTCTTCAGGTAGATGGCGTCAGCTACCTCCTTCAGGAGATCTATGGAATTGAAAACAAGTACAACACACAAGATTCTAAGGCAAGTTCTATCCAAAATTCTGAATGTGCTTTTCCCGGGAGGCAGAGGGAGAAATGCTCCGATAAAGCTAGGATCTAGGGAATTAGCCTGCCAAACTCTGGTATCAGTTTGGTCGAAGAGGGTATTTTCTTCCTCATTCCAGATGCTTATGCTTATATCACTTTGGAAATGAAAAGCATTGGCAGGTTTGGATTAATTTCTCTGAGAGCCCTGGCCACTCGGTTACCCGGTAGGGTTCTCACTTGGCCCCTGCCCTTCCCTGTGTGATCTCCCTGTGTTTCGCCCCAACACTCTGAGCCCCCACAGATAAGCTGGAGATAAACAGCTCCCAGAATGAGGGAAACCGAGTATGCGAATTCACTTGCTAAACTGTAAAGTCCAAAGTGAGTGTCAGATTTTGTTCTTCCTACTTGTCTCAGCTCTTGGGGCAAGCTGCTTATAAAGAAAATAGAGGACGCTGGGGTGTTTGTATCACTGGCTACATTTCTGTCTCCTGGGACAGGTGGCTGAGGATGAAGTAAGCGATAACAGTGCTGAGTGTGTGGTGTGTCTCTCAGATGTGCGGGACACCTTGATCCTGCCCTGTCGCCACCTCTGCCTCTGTAACACGTGCGCTGACACGCTGCGCTACCAGGCAAACAACTGCCCCATCTGCCGACTGCGTGAGTCCCAGAGCCTCAGGCCCAGACCCCACGGGAGGGTCTGCAGGCTGACTGGCACCGGGAGGGGGGCTGTGGTTTCTGCCTGGGCTCTTGTTCACCCTGACTTTGGCATCAGGGTGGTCTGATGACCCTTTTCCTCCTTCTAGCCTTTCGGGCACTGCTTCAGATCCGGGCCATGAGGAAAAAATTGGGCCCCTTGTCTCCCACCAGCTTTAACCCCATCATCTCATCCCAGACGTCTGACTCGGAAGAGCATTCGGTAAGTTGGGCTGAGCACCGGGACTGCCCAGGAAGCAAGCGCTCTGGTCTCCTTGCTGGCTTTTTGCACCTTTCATCCTTCTTTACCTGACTTTGCAACAAGTAATTAAACCTTGGCACGCTGCAGTATTTAGTAAGCTGGCTGAGGTCATGTTGTATTAAAACCAACCAGCATTACAACGGAAAATTGGATACTGATCATTAAATTCCTCTTTTCCTCCCTGGGAATTCAGCATTGGCATCCAGTTAATATTTACCCCGCCTGGAATAGTCAGTCCCCTCGCAGCTTCATCTCAGTGGGCACTCCCCCCAAGCAGGAACAAGGGGTGATTATTTTGTATTTGAATACAATGTACTGTGTTTATCTGAGTCCTGGAAAAGGTAAGTAACTTTTTCTTTACCCTGTTTCATGGCTCCGGCCACAGGGAATCAAGTGGATGACATAGTTCACTTCCGTGTTCTGGTGCAAGTGATCGTGCTCAGTGCAGCCTCCAAGCTCTGTGGTCGTAGCGCCTCCGCCTTCAGATCCACACACTAGTAGAGGAGGGCCGTCATTCTGCATGTGGTATTAGCATAATTAGTTAGCTATTTAGGGAGGAAAAATCAGCTTAGCACTCACTCCATACCAGATTAACAAATAAATTCCAGATGGAGTAACTAGTTAACTATATTAAAGCAAAGCAAACCAAACATTAAAGACAGAATAAATTCTAGACGATTCTTTAGTTGACTTTCAATGGGAGAGGATTCTCTAAGCTTAAAAGCAGAGGGACATTACTAAAAAAATGTGTAGATTTTACCACATAAAAAACTTTAAAATTCAGATGTATAAAGATTAAAATTAAAAGGCAAACAACAAATCATTTAAAGAAAAAATATCTTCACATTTATATCAGAGGAAAGGCTTTGCCTTTCTTTGCCATGGCTCCTATGAATCAAACAGAAAATAGACAAAGGATACTTTTAAAAATTCTCAGAAGAGGCTGCTTAGCGGGTTAAACAATTTTTTTTTAAGTTAACCACATTAAAAACCCACAATATGCAAATTAAAATGAGATACCATTTTTCACCTTTCAGATTCTAAAGCTTTTTAAAGGAGACTCCATGAAGGGTACCTGGTGGTGCAGTTAGTTAAGCATTGCCTCTTGGTTTCAGCTCAGATCAAGATCTTGGGGTCATGAGACAGAGCCTTGCATTGAGCTCAGCGCTGAGCACAGTGTCTGCTTCAGATTCTCTCTCTCTTCCTCCCGCTCTGCTCCTTCCCTGGTTCACTTATACACAGGTGCTCACTCTGTCTCTCAAATAAATAAAATCTTAAAAAGAGAGAGACTCTATGCTGGCAGAGAAGCAGTTAAAATAGGTTCTTTGTACTACTTATAGGATTGTTGGAGAAACAAAACAGAGTAGTTATATACATCAAGAGCCTTAAGAACATTTATCTCTGGTAATCTAAGATCTAAGAATTTATTATATTTATTTTTAAAGATTTTATTTATTTATTCACAAGAGACACAGAAAGAGAGAGAGAGAGAGAGAGAGGGTCCAAGGGAGAAGCAGACTCCGTGTAGGGAGCCTGACATGGGACTCCATCCCAGGTCTCCAGGATCAAACCTTGGGCTGAAGGTGGTGCTAAACCTCTGAGCCACCCGGGCTGCCCAGATCTAAGAATTTAATACCAAGAAGACAATCTGAAAAAAAAAGAAAAGGTTTGTGGGAGCATCTGTCTACTTGCTAGATGGATGTTGCCCAATTCACGAATCATTTAGTAAAACCAATTAAATCTTCAAAAAAAAAAATAAAGATTCATACACAAGGATGTTCTTCAAAATGTGGTCTACAGTAGGAAATGTTGGATGCAGCTAAATCCCCAGCACAAGTAGAGTAAGTAGGAAACATGGACTCTATGAAAAGGGGACATGTATGAAAGGAAATACTTAGTTTGCTGACATAAGCAGGAAATAAAATTGTTATTTACAGAGTACAAGTGTGTAAATTGAACAGGGAAAAAAGTTGGAAGAACACATACCAAAATGGTAATAAAAGTTTTACTTTGATTATTGATTATTTCCACCCCTACCCCCCTTTTCTACCTTTAATATTTTTTACCTTTAAGTCTTTTGAAAGTTTCCTATAATGAACACATATTTCCATTTTAGTTAGAAAAATAAATATTACGAGGAAGAAGTTTATCTGTAGGGATGCCTGGGTGGCTCAGTGGTTGAGCATCTGCCTTCTGGCTCGGGGCATGATCCAGGATCCCCTGCAAGGAGCCTGCTTCTCCCTCTGCCTCTGTCTCTGCCTCTCTCTCTCTGTGTCTCTCATGAATAAATAAATAAATCTCTAAAAAAAAGTTCATCTATAAGTGGAATCTAGGACTATGTGTTTCTTTGACATTTTATTATCCTTTGGCTTATTTTACAGAAGCTCTTCTTGCCGGATCAGATGTAAAAGAAAACATTTTTTCAGATTAGAGTAGGAAACATGATCGTGCCATAAAACAAAGAGTACTTAATTAATGTTTCAACCTGTCTCTGATTCCCCCAGTCCTCAGAGAACATTCCACCAGGTTATGAAGTGGTGTCTCTTCTGGAAGCTCTCAATGGGCCCCTCACCCCATCCCCAGCGGTCCCTGCACTCCACGTGCTTGGAGACGGCCACCTCTCAGGAATGCTGCCCTCCTATGGCAGCGATGGCCACCTGCCCCCGGTCAGGACGCTCTCCCCGCTCGACCGCCTGTCTGATTGCAGCAGCCAAGGAATCAAACTCAAAAAGAGTCTCTCTAAGTGAGTGGTTGGTGTTCAACAGTGTTTACCCTGGGTTCCCTGATGATATGCTTTTCTTCTGTCTTTCGCCTCCTCGCTACTGGCTCACGTCCTGGGTCACTGGAGCAGTGTAGACCCTCCAGGCTGTTCCCAGCTTGGTTTCACTGAAGACCTGGGGCTACCCCTCAGGCAGGAGGCTATCCCATCCTTTAGGAGGGGGAGATAAGGTGGCATGTGGGTACTTCGGAGAATCCAGGCAGGAAAATCGCAGGTGTTCTTGGGTGGGGGGACGGGGTGGGGAAGAGGACATCCCTGGGATCAGGGAAGCCCGTGGTGGGCACCGCTTAGTCTAAAAACTGAAGGAACCCTGTGCTCTGTACCTGTACCTCTTATGCATTGAAACCCAATTGGGCACAAGTCCTGAAAAGCTTTCTGTGGCAGAGTTAAGGAGCATGTTTTATAGGTAAAAATATTGAGACCCTAAAACTGTCAGTGGTTTTTCCCCCAGTCCAGACCCAAGGTATTGAAGGAGTTCAAGGCAAAACTGAGATTTTCTGACCCCCAGAAAAGCTCACTCCCTCCTTAGTGTTCTTTCTCAACACGCCCTCCTTCAGAAGACCTGGGTGTCCCCCACCCAGCCCTCTGGGTCCTCTTCCTCCTGTGAGAGCAGGCTAATGAGAGTGCAGGCCGGTTCAGTTCTTTACAGGGATACTGGCTTCAGATGCTCCTCTCCCTGGACTTCTGCAGGTCTGTTTCCCAGAATTCTTCTGTGTTGCATGAAGAGGACGATGAGCGTTCTTGCAGTGAGTCAGACACCCAGCTCTCTCAGAGGCCATCAGCCCAGCATCTGGAAGAGGTAATCTCAGTCTCCATTTCTCGGACGTTGGATGGCGGGTACTTTTGTCTCGCCAGCCTCTCCAGGTCCATCTGCTTTCATTCGCTCCTCAGGTACTATGGAACATTCTTTGAGACAGGAGCCAAAGCTTCATTCCATTCATCCTTTCAACAATATATTGAGCCTATGTTATGTGCCAGGCACTGTTCTGTACGCCGAGAACAGTGGCAGAACTGTCTCTGTATGGCAGTTAGCCAGGTAGATTGGAAAAGGCAAAGATGATAAAGTGGTCCCTGACCTTGGGAGCTCGGGGTCTAGCTGAGGACCAGACATACATACAACTAACAGCACTATGTCTAGCACACAGTTGTTGTTCAGTATGTATTTGTTGGATGAATGAATGATTCTTTTTTTACTTTTAAGATTTATTTATTTATTTGTGTGAGAGAGAGCGAGAGTGCTCAAATGGGGGGAGGAGCAGAGGGAAAGAATCTCAGGCAGGCTCCCTGGAGAGCATAGAGCCTAATGCAGCACCTGATTCCATGACCCATGAGGTCATGACCTGAGCCGAAACCAAGCGTGGATGCCTAACCAACTGAGCCACCCAGGCATCCCTGAATGAATGAATCTTAGCTATAGAGAATGAATGAATATTAACTGTAGAGAACTGCCCCCACAAAAGGACAGTACGGTGCTGTGGCAGAGACATGAGAGATTATGTTATGTAGTGAAAACCAGGGAAGTGTGGTGGAGGAGTAGCATTTGAGCTGGATCTTGGCTTTTTTTAGACTTGTAGAAAAAAGTGAGAGAAGCATTCCAGGTGGTGAAGCAGTCCGTGCAAAGGCACAGAGCAGAAGCTGGGGCTCTGAGCAGACCAGTGGTATGCAAGAGTGTTGCCCACAAAGGCCCATATGACACGGTTGCAGCATGGTCCCCCAGAGAGCATCTGAGGCCTCAGGATGGCTCCGCTGGCCCAGGCAGGTGGGAGTGCCTGAACTCTCTGGGGCGCCTCGTCAGCTCAGTTGGTGGAGCTTGTGACGCTTGATCTCAGGGTCATGAGTTCGAGCCCCATGTTGGGTGTGGAACCTACTTAAAAAAAAAAAAACTCATGGAGAAAAGGGTATGGGGACAGAATCCCCATCTGCCTGGGAGAGGTGAGGATACTGGCCCAGGTGGCCGATAGCTGGGTGTCAGGAGTGGGTCATGAGGCAAAGGTAGTGTTTGTGTGAGGTCCATAGAGCTGGGACTAACCCGATATCCAAGTTAGAGACGCCTTGCAGGCAGTGAGGCCTCTGCTGGTTTTGTGTTCTTCAGAAGGAAAGTGGTTTATAATCCTGGGAAACCCGGGGTGGTTCCCGTGTCACAGCTGCTGGGTGACCTGTGTCACCTGAGCTGCAGTCTTTGTGTGGCCCTAGCAGATGCTGAGCCTCAGGCAGGATGTGCTGACTGAAGTTTTCACCTCCCCTGGGAGGCAGCCATTCCGGGCCAGGGCTGCAGAGGAGGGAAGACAAAAGAGAAACCGTCCCTGCTCTGCACGCAACCTCCTGACAATGGGGCCCAGGGCCCTCCCAGTGTCCTCCGCCTCCTCCTTACCCAGTCCCCTGCCCTTACACCTTCCTCTGCTTCCCTCCAGGAATGTGATGTAACCCCAGAAAGTGAAAATCTTACCCTGTCATCCTCGGGAGCTATTGACCAGTCGTCTTGCACAGGGACGCCTCTCTCTTCCACAATTTCCTCCCCAGAAGGTACATGAGGGAGCAGGAACCATTGCAGGTTCTTCTGCTCAGCCTAGTCCGCGGCACTCCTGATAGCTCCTGTGGGCAGACTTGGGACCAGCAGGTCAATACCGAAGCTGCATGAAAACCAGGCCCCTCTCAGAGGCCAGGGGGTCCTGCTGACAGCTGGGGGGAGGGCTCATCTCACCCCCCCACCCCGGCCCTGCCACCATGGGTTCCTTCAATGCTGGGTCAGGGACAAGCAGATTCTTGCTCCCTGGATTGAGTTCTGAGCCCTAAAATGTAAAGGAGCAGAACCTTGGAAAAATTTAAACCTAGACCTTTATTGGTGAGGCTGTGGTGAGGCCACTCTGGTCCTTACTGCGTGAGCACGGGGAGGTTGCTCTGCTCCTCGGTCAGCTCAGAGAAGCCATACCTGACCTCCCGGCTCCTTCCTTCTGCCCCTGACTCCACAGACCCTGCCAGCAGCAGCCTGGCCCAGTCAGTCATGTCCATGGTGTCCTCCCAGAGCCAGCACTCCCAGATCAGCACCGACACAGTCTCCTCCATGTCTGGCTCCTACATCGCCCCTGGCACTGAAGAAGAGGGAGAGGCCCTCCCTTCACCCCAGGCCGCCAGCAGGGCCCCCTCAGAAGAAGCAGAGGTAAGGGAGGAGCACAGTGATTGTCTTTGCTGCTTTGTGCGCTGCACATGCATCCAAAGTAGCTCAACCTAAGGTCTGCCGGGGATACTGCCAAGTCCCCTGCTGTGCCCAGAAATGCCCTGGAAAACAAGGTAGGGCCATTGAATCAAAGACTCCCTCACGTCTGACTCCTGTTTGGTGCCACTTCTGTCCCAAGGACTTGGTTTGGATTTGCTGCCCTGTGGGCTGGGTAGGAGAGCAGTGATGTCTGTGCCTTGATTTCTGTTGCTCTTCGGCAGGTGACACCAGCAGCATCTCCAGACAGCAACTTCGTTGGCCTCGCCGCTGAAGAGCAGGATGCAGAGGTACCACCAACGGCGGGCGCAGGGCTCCCTCCCATCAGAGGGGCTGTTGGCACTGGCGGGGGACGCAGTAGGCTGGGGTCTGTTCTGGAAGAAGCCTTCCAAGGTGGTGTGCTTGGCTCAGTTAGGGGCGGGCTGTGGTATAGAGGGAAGAGTAGCCATGCACTCTGGTTGGTGGATGGTCCCTTAGCCCATCGTATTGGTCACTGCGTAAAAGGTGTGGAGTGAGTCCTAGAGGGAGCTCTTCCCATCCAGACCCTAGACTTGAGAATGTGATCATCCTTCGTTCACTTCGCATTTACCCAGAAGGACTGCGTCACAGGCACCTCCTGGCACTGGAAGACATAAAGACCCCAGTGACTTGGTTTTGGCCTCCGCATCCCCCTGACTATATATACTCATCCAGGGGCACCTGGCTGGCTCAGTCAGAAGAGCATACAACTCTTAATCTCAGGGTTGTCAGTTCAGGCCCCACGTTGGATATAGAGATTACTAAAAAAATAAATAAACTATATACTCATCCAGGAGCTCCATGGCAGGATTACAAGTCAGCATGAGGATGCCCTGGTGGAGATGTTCAGGAAATGCATGAAATGCTCAGGTCACAAGGAGGGCACTAGAACTTTTTCTTTTCTTTCTTTCTTTCTTTTTTCTTTTTTTTTTTTTTTAAGATTTTATTTATTTATTCATGAGAGACACAGAGAGAGAGGCAGAGACACAGGCAGAGGGAGAAGCAGACTCCATGCAGGGAGCCTGATGTGGGACTTGATCCCGGGACTTCAGGATCAGGCCCTGGGCCAAAGTCGGTGCTAAACCGCTGAGCCACCCAGGCTGCCCCACTAGAACTTTTTCTTGAGCATGATGCTCTCATGGGAGTATCTGGAGAGAGTTTGGGATGCTAAGGAATTTCTGGAAGTTTTATGATCATACTAGCTGCTTTTTCATTTGACATTTATTTCCACCTTCAAGAAACAGTATGAGATAAACTCTTGCCAAAGCTATTCCTGAAATTCCCTGGGTACGTCTGTAACAGGCCTCAGACCTGGTCCCTATGGGCAGACCATGCCTCCCCAAGCAAAATCTGTATCTTCCAGGCCTCCTAGGCTTCTCAAACACAATGGACAATGTATACTATTGACGAAGGCCCCAGCGTGAGATACCATTAGCCCAGTTACTTCTGTCTTTAACTGATCAATATATTCATTTTACTGTTTTTATAACTCATAGCACCTTCCTTCTGTCCTAGGGAAATGATGTTATAGAGGAAGAGGATGGATCACCCACACAAGAAGATGGTAAAAGACCTGGTCCTTTGCTCCCTCTTATTAGATTTCTTTCCTGGGTATTCTTTAATGGGTAGAGAAAGGGGTACCAGTTATGACTTGGTGGCACTACTCAGTTGTGTGGCTGTTGGGGAAAGATTGTCTTCTTGATGGACTATCAGAGCAGGCAGGGTATCTGAGGACCACAGTGGGTCTTCCTGGCTCTCTCAAGGCCTCAGCGCCAAGGATGTATGATGAAGCTGCTGCAGAAGGCACACAGGGAACTCTGTATTTGCGTGGACTAGGTTCTGAAGTTTCTTGGGCAACCCCCATCACCTTCCTTCCCGCTTCTGCTTTTCAACTGAATCCCTCAGAGCTGCTCTTGGCAGCTTTGATGTTTAGCAGCAGCAGCAGCAGCAAAAACAATTTTCTCCACTTGGGAGAAAGGACTGTTAGGCATTGGTTTGGTTTTGCTTTAGCAAAGATGGCAGCTGATGTTTCAGTAGCAGAGGGACCACAGGGGCCAGCGGCCACAGAGAAGGTGCAAGAAAGAGACATCAGCCGCTCAGCATAGACAGATGTTGGTAGGCTATTGTAATGACTTTCTTTGCTGTAACTCAGGCCTCCGTTATATCTTCAGATGGAAATGTTTTGTCTCCAGGAAGGCTGGGACAGAAGGGATGATCTACAGAGCAAGGAAGGAGGGAAGTGGAGTTGGGGCTGGGAGAGCCCCCCTGGGAATGAAACACCACGTGCTCCAGGAGCCAGCATCTCTGCCCTGTGCTGCTCTGAGGTGCCTCTCGTAGAAGGACACCTCCAAAGCAGACCTGGACCCCAGCCTGGATGAAGATGTCATCCTAGTTGCTTCTGCTTTAGCGCTGGCCGTTGCTTGGGGAGTTCAGGGGTGTGCATGCTGGCCTGACCACTCTCACCTGACCCAGTAGCCCTGAAGGAAGGCCTGGCCACCAAGGCTGTGTCTCTGCCACACTTGCACGCCAGCCCAAGACAGGGCCGGGTGCTTCATTGACTCGGTTGATGCCTTCAGTGCTCGGGGTTCCCAAGTCACCCTCTGTGATTGCTTCCCCCCCCATAGAATGTTTGCTTCTGAAAAATGCAGGGTGGCGGGCAGTTTCTGCCTGACATTCCATAGCCCTCACGATGGATTTATGTTTTTTCCTCTCCCTTTCATCAAGAGAAAACCAGAGGTGTGGGGGAAGCTAGAAAAAAATAACATCTGAAACCTTCCCCTTCCCCTTCCATGTCTGTAGGTTTCTGCTCAGACCCTTAAAACATACTTGAAGTAACAAACTAAGTTTCATAGGAAAATAACACATAATTTTGTGAACGTGGTGATCCTGAATAATATGCAAAATTATGGAACCTGAGACCTTTAGTTTTTGTTTTATGTATCTATCATTTTACAGAGCCTCGTGGTCATAAACACCCAATGTGCCCTGGCAGACCCAGGCAGGAGCAGAGGCAGCCTCAGTGGCAGCTCTCTCTCACATCCCCCAGCCGCGCCCCATGCACCATGCGGCTCCCTGTTGGGCCCACACCCTCCCTGGTGGTCCCCACACCAGCTGGGAAGGGGCCAGTTCAAGAGACAGGGCAGCACAGGGCAAGAACACAGACAGGCCCACACAGTTTGATTCAGTTCGATTTCTTTATTGTCCACTCTTTACCCACTTAATTACTGTCTTTTCTTTAACATATGATTTGATTTTTTTGTCTCCATCCTTAAGATTTTTTTTTTTAAGGACAGCAAAGTAGAGAAAAATATAGCCAGCCCCTCTCTAACTGCGTTAACTCCGTTACAGGCCAGAGGACATGCGCATTTCTAGGTATGGAGTGTGACAATAACAATGACTTTGGCATCGCCAGCGTGAAAGCACTGGACAATAAGCTGTGCCCTGAGGTCTGCTTACCGGGTGAGTGGCAGCTGCTGAACATGAATTTGGTGGGAGATGCTCCCCTGCTCGCACCCCTGCTCTCACCCTGGGACACTCATCTCCTGCCCTGCCCTTCCTGCAAGAAGGCATGGGCTGTGCTAGGACGCTGGAAGCCAGATGCTAGAAGGAAGTGAGGAGGCCTCGGGAGAGCCCCTGAACTTTGTGCAGAGAGCGAACCCTGCTCTGAACAAGAATATTAGGACAGGAAGACAGGAGTAAAATGCCCTCTCCTTCCAAATTGGCCTGCTCGCGCCGCCCTCCACCCCGATCCTGCAGGCCCCATGACAGGTGGCCTGGTCTTGTTTTCAACAGGACGTTTGAGGCAGACCCCATCTTCAAGAAGGTCTTGGGAAGATAGCCTGAGTCCTTAAAAAGGGGATGTGTAGCTCCTCGGAAGGAATTTGTTTAGTTAGGAGCAGGGAGGAATTTGAAAGCCTACACGGTTTAGATTAGCACATGGCTCTGTGAGGCAGTGAGCTTTGGGTTACGAGTCTCATTGTATTTTTTAGACTTGGATCCCAAAGGAGAGGTCAGGAGTACAAGGGTGACTATGCTCCCTGGAGCCCTAACTTTAAATTTAGTCAGGACTATCACTATGCCCCTTGCTCCTCCTGATACTAAGCTGAACCTGAACGCAGGAACTGTGTTAATCACACTGTGAGCACTCACTTCCTGCTACTGCACATGGTCATTCAAGGGCTCTGCAAACAGCTTCCCTGAAGCCAAGTCTTGCCCAGGTGGACCAGGTCAAAAGCGCCCTCCTGGTTTCACAGCAGAGATTGTCATCCACACTGTGGTGTTTGTAATCTCTCCAACATCCCCTGAGATGAAGACTTATTTGAACTTCAGAACAGCCATGTCACATCATGGGTCCAGTGCTTTACTCGCTCAGCGAAGCGGCTAGAGGCATTGGAGCGGCACAGCCTCGTGTGGTGGCCGCTCTCCGTCAGCCTGTGAGAGACACTGGGCCTCACACGCCTGCGTGGCCCCGCACAGGCTGGTGGCAAGGAAGCCATAATTCCTAGAAGATGCTTTCTCCAGCCTTTCAAAGGCCTCTCTCCAGTTGTTTTCTATTTAGTGTGTCCTGAAGATACTGCCCAGGACGCTTCACGTTCAGTGAGGCCAAAAGATGCCATGTCAGTCCTCCTGCTTCTCCCGCCTGCGGGTGGAGGAGGGAGCGTGGACCCAGTCAGGCCTGGACTGGAGCTGTGGGGCCCGGGCACACTTCACTTCCTGCCTTCCCACTCCTCACCTCGCGTCCGTCTGTCCATTTGTTTTTCACGTCTTTTTGCCACATGTAAATCTGTCTGTCTGGTTTGTTTCTTTTGAAGCTCATTTATGTTATGTAGACTCCGTATGGAAGTTTATGTTCACCGCGCCAGCACTGTGCCCCCCCCCACCCCCGGCCATGCTATGCCCGACACCAAGCTTGCTGGGCGTGCGCACATCCCAGAGGCTCCTGCTTATGATTCCAGTCCTAACTGGCAAGGGCCTGTATTCAATAGATTTTCTGAGAAAAAATATTTGCGAAAATATATTAATCCCTGCTCCACAAAAAATGGGGATGCTTCTGTGGCAAGCATTATGAGAAGGATTTACATCAGCATCCCGTGTCACTAGTTGGGAAAGATGACATCTCTGTCCTCTCTGCCCTGTGTCTGTGGCCGCTCTATAGCAACCATCCTTTTGCTAGGCTCCCACCTCCCTTGAGGGGCTCCCCCGCCCACCCTCATTTTTCGGCAGAGGGAGCTGCTGGGAACTGTTTTAGCCAACCATGCTGGTGGAAATTGAGCTTGTTTCTTCTGCTTCCTCCTCCTCCTGACTCCTTCCAGCCAACCTGCTTGTTAATATTTATTCCACTTATGGGATTGCTTGGGATGAGGAAAGAACCCCTGGGGTTCCTTATGGTGCTCTCAAGAGCCAGCAGGCTGAGATGAAACTAGGTTCACAGTTCAGGCTAGTGGTGCAACCAAATGCCTATGACCCCTGTTGGGAGAGCGACTCAGGTATAAGCACTTGAGATGTCCCCTCGGACCCTCCCCAGAGGTCACAGGGCTCTTACAGGAGATGGAAAGCGCGTCTGCTTTCTTGGTAAAATGTTTCTCTGGTTCCGCTGTTAACATCACACTGGTAGCAATGGGATGGAGAACTCTCTGGAAGCATCTGTTGGGTTAATAACAGGAGTATCCACTCTGGCAGGTCCTGTGGAATAAATAGGCCTCCTCACACTCAGCTGTAAGTTCAAACCTCCATCCTGTGACTGAGACACCTGCAGGCTGGCTCGGCTCCATGTTCTGCACCCATCAGGACAGCTTCTCAGGCACTTGGTCTCTGCTTGAGTCTGTTTCTCTCTCCAAGTGGTGCCACTCCCTTCATGGAGGGCTGAGGAGAAGCAGAGCCGAGGGGGGCATCCCACACTCTCCCTTGTGGCACATGCCGCCCTTCCGGTGCTCACTCGTGCTCTGCCAGGAGACCCAGCTGATGACGGAAGACCATGCGGGTCCCCATCCTCACCACTCTCATCACACTCGTGGGAGTGTCACTGAGAGGGCACCTGTGTCCTGCTAGCTAGCCTCTTTTCCCCTAAGAAGCTTCTGAGCCTTCTTAGGCCCCAAGACCAAGGGGGTAGCATGTTCTGAGATTGTTCTAAAAGGTCTCAAGGGGAGGAAGTCTAAGTTGACAGGTACACGAGATGAGCAGGTTAGAATTGTGAGGCCAGGCTAAGTAGATATGGTTCTAAGGAACTGGGTGGAATAGGACATAGGTGGCAGCATAGTGGCCAGGGAACCAGTGATAAGTCTGTGAACAGGTTGTGGGTAGCGTATGTATGTGATGGAAGAAAAGCAAAAATCATTTCGGTTTGTTGGTGGAAATAGAAATATGTTTTTGAATGACCACACTGTAGGAGTGGACATACCCAATGAAACCTAGCAATGCCTACAGAAACCTGAAATTCAGTTCACTCCTCTCTTCAAGCCCCATAACCCAAGACGGAGATGCCGCTAGGAAAGTTTGCACTTCATAGACACAAAGGGAAAATCTGAATTAGGTTTCTCTTTCCACTGGAAACTCTCTGAGACAATCAAACCATTAGAGCATTTACATCTAATCTGTGGCTTGGTGTAGAGGCAGGAAAAGGGTGTGTGGAATTCCCCTAAATATGCTCCCCAAATCTACCTCTAGAGGTCTCTCTGCTCTCCCTTTTCTCCTCATCTAGATGGGAATTGAAGGGAAGTCACCTTGATCTATCTCCACAAAGGATTTTGAACTGCCACGCTCAAGCTCCGGTGTCTGGCTGGAGGGGACAGAGTGGCAGCACTTGCTCAGGAAGCCCTGTCACCATGCTGGCCCACCTCTGCAGCCAGTGGAGGGCAGCAGCAGGGTTTTGCTGAGGGCCCATCAGATTCCTTGCAGGGGGAGGGGTACCTCATTATTGCTGCTCAACCTCCCCTTGCCACCCAGGGAAATCAAGACGCCAGGGACAACACATGCTTCAGCTCTGAGTCTTAAGGCTCTTCCAGAAGGAACGGTTTTTGGCCCTGGCTAAGGATTCTAGAGTGGTGGAGTTGGTAGCAAGGACTCGTGTGAATTCAGAGTCGGGACAGCCTGTTGGTTCGGCGTCTCGTGGCGCGCTGGTTGGCGGCGGCGTGGATTGTATTGTGTGCGTGCGTGTGTGTCTTCTCTCTTGTTCACCGTTTGCTTTTGGTCTCTCCCATCAAACAGCCGCCGTTCCGGAGTCCTGCCCCATAAACATTGAGGACTAGGTATGAGATCTACCAAATTCTATAAGTGAACGAACAACTCTTTGCATTTTGGGGGTTCCTGACCTAGAGGGCAGTCTTGCCTTCTGTTCATCCTGCCACACTCAGGAGTGCCGCCCTTAGAGGAGAAAGCACTTTTGACCCATGTCCCAGACTCCAGGGGAGAGAGATCTCCAAATTCCATCTGGGTGTGAGAGATACCTACGAGTTTTCTGCTTTGCTCACCTGTCTCCCCCAGGGGCGCACCTCCACAGACCGCTATTAGAGCCTTAGGCCAGATTATCACACCAGGACACTTATGGGAAGAAGCAGTTTATACCTACTTAATCCTAGCATTCGGACCACTGGAGGGTCTTGGGCTGGCCCTAGTGTGAGGCTGACCTCAGATGTTTGAGAGCAACCCCCTCAAACACAAGCAGGGTGAGCCTCGGGCCCCCTGTGCACTCAGTCTGCTGCGTCTGCCCTGCATGAGTCCTGAGGGGCCAGGCCTGCCCCGGAGGCGGCCAGGGGTTCCTGGTTCACTCACACTGTGGCAGCTGGATAGACTGGGAGGCCCCTGCGAAGCAAGTCCACCAAACCAGGCTGGGGGGGAGGGGTGCCTGTGAAGGCGGGCCATGCGGGGAGGGTCGTGGACCCCATGGAGTTAGGTCTTCACCCGGAGCCTCTGACTCACGGGGAGCTTTGCGCTGCACTGAAACGAAGGGATTGGATGAGCCAGTCTGGCCCAGGAGGGCTCTTGAGGGGAGACCCCGGGGAGAGATGAGGGTGGCCTGAACAAAGAACGGGGGCTGGTCTTTGAGCACATCTGACAAGTCAGCGCCTGCTGTCTCCTCCTTTTGTCCTCACAGCAGTCCTGTGAGGATAGCACTATGCTCCCACTGGATGGGTGGGAGAACCAAGGCTCCCAGTGAGGGGGCCTACCCAGGAGCACGCAGCCAGTTGGTCAGGACTCGGGAGTGAAGCCTGGGTTTTCTGACCACAGGCAGACAAATGGGAGGCAGTGATGGATTAAATACAGAGCACCTAGGGCAGGGGGGCCCAGGATGGGCTTCTAGCACCTGCAGCTGGTGCTCATCCTGCAGAAACAGCAGCAGATTTGTGGGAGGACATGAAGTTTAGTGCATGCTGCCTGGGGGATCCCAGGGCTCTCGGGCCGCTGGCTCCTGGGGCAGTTGGTGACCTCAGCAGGCTGCTCGGGGCAGGAGAGATGAAGAACAGCAGGTGTGCAAGAGGGGTGCTGCAGCCATCACACCAGCTCCCCCCCATGCCCTTCTCTCCCTGGCACCCTGCTGGGCTACCAGCCCCTTCCTGCCCCCTCCCCCCCCCCCCCCCCCCCCCCCCCCCCCCCCGCTCCCGCAGCAAACACTGACACTGGACCCAAATTAACACACTTTTCTCACCCCCCTCTGCTGCTTCCTGCCCTGGCAAAAACCTCAGCTAGACTGGGTTTCTTTGTCCTCCTCCACCATGACATACAGGCAAACTTCAAAACAAAGAAAGATACAAGAGTGGATTGTAGGGCAACTAGATACCTTTGCATATCCCTCTCCACAAGGGCCATGGCTGTACTCAGGACAGCAGCAGTCCCCTGGCCCCACGGGCGCCCATCTCGCCCTGTTCTCCCTCCCTCACTGTGGCTCACACACACATGGGAGTTTCAGATAACACACATCCTGCTAGCATCCGTGCCGAACTCCTGGGCTGTCCTGCTGGAGATGCCATCTGGACCTGGCCAGGGGTCTGCTTCTATACCCTTCCTTTTCTCTTATCCAGGGAGCTGGCAGGCTGATGACAACGTTGTCAGTCGTCGGAACACACAGCACCGGCGCTTATCATCTGGCAGCCTGGAGGACCTTGAGGACAGACCCTGTGTGTGGGGTCCTTTGGCCGTCTGAGAGCCCCAGCCCTGCACCTGGGCTCCCTCTTGCCCCCACATTCCATCCTGGCCTCACGGGACTGCTGGCCCCCTGGGTGTCCTCAGCAAGACCACGAAGACTACATCCAGACAAGAGCTGGACGTGGAGGTCAGCCTGTTCCTGCTCCCAGCCCAGCCTCCTCCATAACCATCACCCTTCCCCTCCCAGAAGGAACTAGAAGCCTCCTCTCTCCTTGTGGGCCAGAGCCTCTCAATGAACTACAGCTCATGAGACCCTTTGCAGAGACTCTGGAATGTATCCACCTCAGGTGGAGCCAAGGTCCACAGGCTGGTTGGTTTTCGTGCATCTTTTCCTCCCTAGGAGGCATTCCAAGAAGGCCTGGAGTTTTGGCAGCTTCATTACAAACCCCATCCGGCATTTTATCTGGTCTCTAGAACATCATAAGCACTTTGGGGTGGGGTTGGGGGATGGCTTCTGTGAGAAAGGCAGGCCATTTTGTCAAGTTTCCCTCAGAAAGCATTAGGAGGAGCTCCTTCTCAAGGATAAGGAATGGTGGCAACCAAAAGGTTGGGTGAAAAAAACAGTTCTTGCTTCTGGTCACAGAGCTAGTCTCCTGTGCCTCACGTGATGTCTGCTTAGGAAGGAGGCCTTGAATCCCAGAATCTCCCAGTTATGTGGTCACCCCAGGAGGGTTATGATCAGGTGCATTCATGAAGGCCTGGGACTCCATCCTAAGGTGACTTTTCAAAAAACACATCTTTGGCCACCTCTGTGTGCCAGGCACTGTGTTAGCTGTCCTATATTCTCACATTTCACCACTGCGCCCTGTCAGGTAGTATTCTTATATCCGTTGTCCCTGTCTCCACCCCTTTTTGTTCATAGTTGAGAAATAGGCTGAGGGAGGGGTGGAACAGTGATTCTCAAATTGGTGCCCAGGAGGCTCCCAGAGCCCGCCGAGCTGGGGCCAGCGGTGATCTGAGAGTCTCCCCGCCCCATGTGTTGTCCTCCCCTGCCTTTCAGATCTGCTAAGCCTTGGGGCTGGGGTGGGGGTGGGGGGTACTCCTTCATTAGGCTCTTTAGAGATTCAGAAGTATCATTCAAATCATGTGCCCCCCCAGCCCTCATCAGCCCAGTGTAGGGCCTGTAGACAAAAGTCTGAAACAGCAAGGCCAGCCTGCAAGCTGTTGGGAGTTACTCCTCTGCTCTCAACACTGGTGTGGCCAGTGGGTTCCACATAGTTCTTGGACAGATGTGTTGTCTACTGGCTTTGGGAAAAGGTGGTCTTTGGGGGGAACATGAGATAGGGAAGCAAAGTTGGATACAGCCATTTGTAAGGCTGAGATGCAGTAGAGCCTTAGGCCCAGTCCATCATGATGGCCTGTCTTCGTATTCAGAATTGTTACCCTGAGTTTTTCAGGGCCACTTCCAAAACCCCAAAGAGAGCCCGGTGCCCAGGGAATCTTTTGCACCTTCCGTGTGGCTTCTTTGCACTGTCAGGCGGTGGTGACCCTTGCCAGGCCCAGTGATTATGGCTCAGGTCCTGCCCTGGTTGGGGGAAGGCCCATTGTCCTGACAGATGTGACATGAACCAAGCCTGAATCTAGGCTTCTGTCTTGAGTCCTGCCGTGGACTCTGCTGCTTCAGGCCCGACTCCTTGTCCCTTCTTTCCCCCAGCTTTCTTCCAGACCCTTTCATGTTTGCGGTCGGAGCAATAACCCCACTTCCTGATTTCCTTGAAGTTTAAGCGCCAGGGAATGGGGAGCTTCCCTTAGCCCGGGGGGGCAGCACACAGCCTCCCCTACTCTCCTGGTAGGTCACATTCACAGTGTGCTGTCACCTGAGATGAAGGAGATGCAGGGTAAACAGTAGCCACAGTGGCCAGGAACCCTGAGAGGAAACCATTATCACCCTCTTCTGAGGAGGACCCGAGTCCTTCCTCACAGCACATGCTGGGTCCTCCCTCCAGCAGGAGGCTCAGAAAGATTCTGAAAGGCCTTGGTTCCGTAACCAAGACATGCTTGGGTTAGAAATGGCCCTTTCACTCCTGCTTCTCAGACCCATCCTCCCATCTCTCTCTCTCTCTCTCTCCACCCCCCCCCCCTTTGTTCACATTTGGCTCGTAGGCAAGCAGAAATATCCCATCCAAAGGAGCCGGTCTTTAGCCTGACCAGGGAACAGGGCAGTTGCCAACCCTACTGCCCCAGTCCATCGTCTAGAGACCATCATGTTAGACGATAGTGACCCAGAGAGAATGGGACGGGCTTGGCTCTTCACCAGAGAGCACAGACTACCTGGAGGCCCGAGGCTCTTCCTGCCAACTCCCATCTTGGGTCTGAGCACTGCTATGGCCTCGAGGTGGTGTGGTGATCCTGGCCTTACAGAGCCTTTTTCCTTTTGCCCTTCCTCACCCACTTCATCCAGCAGTTTATGCCCACACCGGGGCATCTCCTGGGCACAGACCCACACACTTTGAGCCGTCTCACCTGGGGAGAGCTAGTGTCCCGCCCGCCTGATCTCGGCATGCTGGTTGATCACTTCGCTTTAGGACCTGCACACCTGGTGTGTGCTGGTGTGTGTGTGTGTGTGTGTACTGTTTGTGCCATCTGGGTACCCCTCTCACTCCCTGGAGTACACTCATGGGCACACTACAGTGAGGACATCAAGGATGCAATATTTATGGATTGCTGCATGATTCTTAAAAACGAATAAAACTGTTTACAAGGGAAGGAGAGCTGTTAATTGTACTCTTGGCTTATTTGTAAAAGTTTCTGGCCGACTTTGTCCAGCGCTAAAGTATTTTTACTCAAGAGAATCTAAAAAAAAAAAAAGAGAGAGAGAGAATCTAGAAGTGGAGGAGTGGGAGAGGGCAAGAGGTAGAGAAGGACGTGGTCCGGGGTGGGAAGTGGGAGTTGAAGTCCCACTCCATGGGCCCCGGCTTCCCAGCCTGCCCCCCTGCTCCTGGGCAGAGGCCTGGAGCCCTCACCCCACCCTCACCCTTAAACCGGAGAACTTCCATCACCGCAGCTCCTCAATAATTGAAGAGCAGAAAAGCTGGCGGCAGGAGGGAGGCCAGGGGAAGGGACGAGGAAGCCCTGGTGTCCCTCCTACCCCTAGTCCCTGCCACTTAAAAGTTGGGGACACTAACCGGACAAATGACCCTGCTAGGAGAATTCCCGAGAATTCGGCAAGTCCGTAGCTTCTCTGAGTTTCACTCACCCGCTCGGTTTCCTGAGCTATCTGAAAAGGAGGGAGGAGGGCCCTTCCGCAGAAGCCTCTGGAAAGTCAGCTTCCGGGAACCTTGCTGAGTACAGGGGTGGGGAGGGAGCCGCTTACCGGGAAACCTCGGGGCGTGTGGGACCGGGGCAGCCCCCGCTGCGGACCCCAGCGGCCGGCAGCCCCGAAGAGGCGGACCCGCCTGCGGGCGCCGACGCCACGCTCAGGGTCGGGAGGGTGGGGCGGGGCACAGAACGTGAGCCCAGATCCGAAAGGAAACCCCAGGCCCCCGGAGCCCGCGCCCGCTCCCAGCCTCGGTCGGCGGAGCCGCAGACGCCCGGGCGCAGCCGGGACCGGCAGGGAGCGAGGCGGGAGGGCGTCGGGCGGGGCGTCGGGCGGGAGCCGCGCGCTTCCCCGAGCCCTGCGCGGGCCTTGGGCGGGAATGCGCGGACCGGGACGCGGTGGCGGGTAGGGGGCTGGGTGGCGCGGGAGCGGGCGGCAGAAGGAGGGAGTTCCAGGAGAGTTGCCGCCGGAGAGAGTGGCCAGAGCCCGCGGTCTCCTTGGAAACGTGCTGACCAATAGCAGCAGCGGAAGCTGTTTATGGGGGCGGAGCGTCGCCAAGGCAGCAGAAGAAGCCCTTGCAGCGGCTACTTAATGCCGGTCCCGGGGCCACGGGCGCTCAGAGAGGCGCCGTCGGGCGGGGGGGCGACAAGGGGCGCTGGCGGGGCCCTCGAGCTGGGGACAGAGAGCCGCGGGGGGTGGGAGGAACTTCTTCCAGAACCTTCCTTTGGCCCGGGCTGCGCTCTGAGCCAGGTAAGGGACTGAGCCGGCTGCGAGCGGCGGGAAGGGAGGGTGTCCTACCAGCCCGCTCTCCCATCCGTCCTCGACGGAAGTGGTGGATCCAGGAGTGACATCTGAGTTTGGGGGACACTTACTTCTCGTCCCCCCATAACTCCTATCCTGTTCCCTTCCTTCCCCGTTATCCCCCATCCTGATATCTCTTTCCAAAGATCAGACAACCTCCCCGTCTCCCGCCCCGTGATACTGCCCCCCTGGGCTCCCTCGCCCCGTATTCACTTGTCCGGGGTCGGGGTGGGGGGAGTGTTGAATTCTCGCTCTTGGGGAGAAGGTGGGAGCCTCGGATGCCCCTACCTTCTTCCCTCATTTGGCTAATAAAGTCTTCTCGAAAACCTCCGAGAGGCAAAGAGAGACGGGAGCGGGCACTGCTTCTGTTACCCAGACCTCGGCCAGAAAAGATCCCCCCAGCAGCGGGGACGGTGTTAGAAGAGCCCCCCACCGTCGCTCGCACGCGCTGCCCCCGGGGGTGGGGGAAGGTGCTCAGCTCCCGCTGTGGTCCCCAGCAGGCACCGCATTCGTATCCGGAGGAGGAGGCGACCCCCGGGTCGCGGGATGGAAGCGCGCGTCGGGGAGGCGCTGTAACTGGAGCCGCGGGAGCCAGCGGGCCGGAGAGCGAGCGCGGCGGGCCACCTCCGGCTCAGCCCGTGGATGTTGACCGCCCCCTCGGGGAGTCCCCGCAGACATGGCGGAGAGCTGGCTGCGCCTCTCGGGTGCCGGCGCGGCGGAGGAGGCCGGGCCCGAGGGCGGCCTGGAGGAGCCCGACGCCCTGGATGACAGCCTGACCAGCCTGCAGTGGCTGCAGGAGTTCTCCATTCTGAACGCCAAGGCCCCCGCCCTGCCGCCGGGGGGCACCGACCCCCACAGCTACCACCAGGTGCCAGGCTCGGCCGCGCCGGGGTCCCCCCTGGCGGCGGACCCCGCCTGCCTGGGGCAGCCGCACACTCCCGGTAAGCCCACGTCGTCGTGCACGTCGCGGAGCGCGCCCCCGGGGCTGCAGGCCCCGCCCCCCGACGACGTGGACTACGCCACCAACCCGAATGTGAAGCCGCCCTACTCTTACGCCACGCTCATCTGCATGGCCATGCAGGCCAGCAAGGCCACCAAGATCACCCTGTCGGCCATCTACAAGTGGATCACGGACAACTTCTGCTACTTCCGCCACGCGGATCCCACCTGGCAGGTAGGGGAGGCGCGGGTGGCGGCCGCTCCCAACCCGCTCCCCTCCCCCTTCCCCACGCCAAGGCGGACTGGACTCGGGTCCCAGGTCCGCGTGCCTCGTAGGCTCTTAGGCTCGGTGCAGCCAGGGCCCCAAGGGAGGAAGGCCGTCGAGGAAGGACCTCCAGGGAGCCTAGTGCTTGCAACTGCCCCTCCTGTGACTCCAGAGGAGGAGGAGGGAAGGATGTTTAGAGGGCTTTAGAAAGGGTGCAGATCCCGAAATTCATGGGGAAACCACCTGTCACTCATCCAGTAGACCCAGCCCAAAGACCAGGGCCAGACTGTGTGTGGACATGGGCTCCTAAGAGAGGATGATGGACCAGGGGACACATTTTTGTCCCAAGTCCTAGAATTCCTAGACACCCCCTGGCCAAAGGACACTTTGTCAAGGCCTGACTCCGAGTCGGATGCTGGAGCATCGCCCTTGCCAGGCTCTGCATCCTGTCTGGGTGCAGTTGGCTGGTGGACGTTGGGGGCAGGGGAGGGCAGTGGGGTGTGAAGGCCAGCTGTGTCCCCATAGTGGGGCTATGCCTTCCTAAAGTACAGCTGTTGCCCCAGCCCCTCACCCCAACTCCTCCCCAGTTTCCTGCCTCCTGTCCTCCCCCTCCTCTCAGTCAGCCTCCCTGGGGGGACAATTACCTGCGCCAGGTGCTTTCCACAGGGGCTTTCCCTGCCGCACTAGCTTCGTGTTCCAAGTCTCCGGAACCGGCACAGAGCAGCCAAGGGGCCCAAGCCTCCGTGTAAACATCCCAGCCCTGCCAGGGGCCACCACTTGCCCACCACCCTGCCTTCTGGGCCCTAGAGCCCTGTCCCCCAGCATGGTTCGAACAAGACTGTGCACCTAGGAATGAACAGGGCAGGATGGTGACTTGCGGCCAGGCAGACAGGAGTCCTCCACCATCAGGATCAGGGACTACCTAGGGACAGAGGCCCCAGAACGTCCAGACTTTTCCCTGGGGCACCCCCAGGAAGCGGGCTGCAGAACCACAGTCCCCAACTATTCCACATTTGCTTGGGCCTTGACTCTGGGGCAAGTGCCATTTGTACCCTCAATGAGAATGCAGAGACCCCCCCCACACACACACCCTACCTGTGAAGCTCAGGCTGCAGGAAGTGGGCCTCAGAAATGAGTGCTGTGCTCTAGGCTGGGTAATTATCAACTGAGGCCTCATAGTCTGGGTGGGAGGAGGAGGCTCGGGCGGGGGCGGTGAGGGGGGGAGGCAGGCCAGCAGCCCACTCAACAAACAAGGAAAGTCATCAGACCCCCCCCACTTCATCCCTACCCTCACACCCTGGCTAGCCCAGCGGCGCCCCCCCTAACCCACCCACTCACTTCACAAACAGAGAGGGCCGGCCAGGCCCAGGCCCGGGGAGATGGCTGGCCAGGCCCTGGGGGAGCTGAGGCCTTTGGCCAGAGGCCGCGAGCGGTGGGGTAAGGGAAGGGAGGGAGGGCGGGACGGGGCGGCACTGAGAGCCACCCTGCGGCTCAGGGCTCGGATGACTGAGCAGGCCCATATCCCGGCAACAGGGAACAAAAGCCCCCGACAGCACTCCTGGCTCCCCGCGCCCGCGCCGGTGGCTGGTGTGGCTGGTGTGGCTGGTGTCCCGGAGCCGCTGGGCCGAGCGAGCGGGGCGGCCGTCCCTCCTTCCCGTGCGGCCAGGAGCGCCAGCGGCCCCCCAGGGCCGGCCCTGCCCACTCACCGGCCCACCTCTCTCTCCCTCTCCCCCGTGCCCAGAACTCGATCCGCCACAACCTGTCCCTGAACAAGTGCTTCATCAAAGTGCCGCGGGAGAAGGACGAGCCGGGCAAGGGCGGCTTCTGGCGCATCGACCCCCAGTACGCCGAGCGGCTGCTGAGCGGGGCCTTCAAGAAGCGGCGGCTGCCCCCGGTGCACATCCACCCGGCCTTCGCCCGCCAGGCGTCCCCGCAGGAGCCCCGCGCCGCCCCCTGGGCCGGGCCGCTGACCGTGAACCCCGACGCCCAGCAGCTGCTGCGCGAGTTCGAGGAGGCCACCGGGGAGGCGGCCTGGGGCGCGGGCGAGGGCAGGCTCGGCCACAAGCGCAAGCAGCCGCTGCCCAAGCGCGTGGCCAAGGTCGCGCGGGCCCCCAGCACGCTGCTGCTGACCCAGGAGGAGCAGGGCGAGCTGGAGCCCCTCAAGGGCAACTTTGACTGGGAGGCCATCTTCGAGGCCGGCGCGCTGGGCGGGGAGCTGGGCGCGCTCGAGGGCCTGGAGCTGAGCCCGCCGCTGAGCCCCGCGGCGCCCGGGGACGCAGACCTGACCGTCCACGGCCGCCACATCGACTGCCCCGCCACCTGGGGGCCCGCGGGGGAGCAGGCGGCCGACAGCCTGGACTTCGAGGAGACCTTCCTGGCCACGTCCTTCCTGCAGCATCCCTGGGACGAGGGCGGCAGCGGCTGCCTGCCGCCGGAGCCCCTCTTCGAGGCCGGGGACGCCACCCTGGCCGCCGACCTGCAGGACTGGGCCAGTGTGGGCGCCTTCTTGTAAGAGGCGGCCCCGCGCCACCTCCGGACCGTGCCCGTCGGGGCCCAGACTGCTCCCCCCACCCTGGTGCAACGGCCCAGGCAGGGGCCGGGCCGGGTCTCCGGAGGCGCGCCCCACGAGGCCCCCCACGGCCCCTCAGATTCCGGCCCAGGAGGCTGAGAACGGGGCCCCCACCCCCACCCCCACCCCCTACACACAGTGTTTCATTGATCCTCCTGTCGCCTGCCCAGGGTCGGGCTCGGGCCCTGCACTGTGGGAGCTGCACCTGGGGGGCCCGCCCCAGGGCACCCCGGCTTCCATGCCTCTCCCTCTCCCACTGTCCTCCCCAGGTCTCTTTCAGAGAAAGTTCCCAGGTACAACAAAAGCTAATTAGGTGACAGCAAATTAACCCCCGGGAGGCCTCTCCCGGCAAAGCCTCCCTGGGGCTGGGGAAGGGGAGGAGGGTGGGGCTGGTGGGAGGGGGCCGAGGGCAGAGACAGAATGAGGTCGGGGAGCCTGGTGGGCAAGGCGATTTTCCGAGGCCTTGGGGGTCTTCTCCTGGCCCCCTCCCTGGAGGTGGGGCAGGGAGTGCAAATCCCTAATCTTTGACTTGAGGCAGAGCACAGCGGGGAGCTGGGGGGCTGGGGGGCTGGGGGTCAGGGGCAGCGGGGAGGAGGACAGACTAATGTAGTGAGTGTAGCATAGCTGAGGCTTAACAGGGAGGGGGGCAGAGCTTGCTAGAACCTCTGGGAACAGGAAGGCCAGGATGGCCGCATCCCTGCCTGCACACGCTGAGGGGGAGTGTCTCGCTCTACCCGGAGCCCCTCCACATCTGCGTCCCGCATCCACCCTCCTGCCCTATGGGGCAATTTAACCTTTTTCATGGAAAGTTATTTACAATAAAAAAATTTTTTAAAAATAAAATTTTTAAAAATCTGAAAATGGACCTGCTTGCAACTTTAGGAAAAGGCAAGGGCCAGTTTTGGAGGGGGTGGGGGTCTTTCTCTTCGCTGGCAGAGGCGGAATGTCTGGGAGGAAGATGTGGAGGCCCTGAGGGCCTCAAGGGGGCCCACTGACGAACTCCCCATGACCTCTGTGTCCCCAGGGAGAAAGGGGCTGAGAGGCGGCCCCCAGGGGTCCCCTCCAGCCCGAGCCTCAGCACCTCTGTCTGCACAGTGGGGAGAGCTGCAGCCCTAGGAAGTGGGCGACCGAGGAGGCACAGCCCCCTCCCTGGCCCCGGGGATTCGCAGGGGCCGAGCGGGCCCAGGGCTCAGCTCACGTGTCCCTGACCGCCAGGGCCTGCCCGGGCTCGCCTGCCGGAGTCTGCGGGCCCGGCCTGGGCCTGTCTCCAGCACCACCCTCCCTCCGTCCTCTCCTGGAGGGACAGGGTGTGAGGCCAGAGGGCCCCAGCCTGGCGCGTGCTCGCCCCGCCTGGCGCCTTCCCTCTCAGGCCCAGGGCAGGCTTGAGGAGGAGGAGGAGGAGGAAGGCCACCAGGGAAGCCCAGGTGCCCAGCCCCTGCTCCCCGACTTGCTCACACCAGCAAGTGCACTCCGTGACAGAACAGCCGACCCGAGTCCTGATAGGGAAACTGAGGCACAGGAAATGTGTGTGGCACCTCTCCGTCCCCTCAGCCCAGCTTTGTGTGGAGCCCACCTCTCCACCCGGCCCCCTCCCACACGCGGGGCACAAATGGGCACTGTCTCGCACAATCCTGCCCAGCCTCCACGGACCCCTTTCTCCAGAAGCCCCTTTCTTTCCCTTCTCTCAAGCCTGGCTCGGGGCCAGCCTGGCATTCCCAGGGCTAACTTGCTGCTTTCACTTGCTAATTATTCCAAATATTTCAGGAGGGCGCACACACTGCAGGGCCAGCGGGGATGGGGCCTTGCTGAGCCCTGAAGCCAGCCCACCCTCCCCACCGCAGGCCCAGGCCCAGGAGATCTGCCCTCCAGAGTCTCCCTTCACCCCCCACGTGACTCCTCCCCCCACCAGCCTTGCTCTCCACAGTCTCCAGGAGAGGGGAACAAGGGGCCTCCAGTCTTCTCCAGTGACCCCCAGGGTCAGGCTCCAGCCCTGGACAGAGGGGTACACCCTGGGCTGACAGGTGGGGTGGGGCCCAGGCATTAGCATGTTTGAGGGTCCCCGAATGCATCCACTGTGTAGCCTAACTCAGAGGCCTGCTCTGAAGGGACCTGCCGTGGGGCTTCACACACACGCACACACACACACACGCACACGCACACTCAGCGGACAGCATCCGCATCCGGGAGTGTGGAGAAAGCATGCACCTCCAGCTTATCCCTCAGATCCATCTCTGCTCTGACCCTCAGCTGTGTGGGTTTTTAACAAAGGTGTTTATTTACCTCACATTTATTTATAAATTCAGTGTAATCCCAATCTAAATAGATTTCACACCATTTGCCAGTAAGTTGCAGATCTGATGTTCTAACACTAAATACTTTAGCCTGTATTTCCTTAGAACAAGGACACTCCCCTCTAAGCCTAGCACCAACCCCACAGCCAGGAAACTGGGAACCTAATGCAGGTGGGTGATCCCTCTGACTGCAGACCCCATTCAGATTTGGCAGATTGCCCCACCCCCAGGCTCCCACGTTGCACTGAGCTATCCTATCTCTTTTGAGCTGTGTGGCTTTGGATCCATGACCCAAGCTCTCCCAGGAGGCTCCTCATCTCCTCTGATCCCCACCTTTGAGGTGAGAAGCCCCCCCGAACACTTCATGCTTGAGTGTGGGGATGGCGTCTTCCCAAAGCAAGGAGCCAGCCTTCTGTCTCCAGATACGCACCTTGTCTGCCCTCCTTCCCCCAAGCGTCCTCCCAGCCAGGAGCGTGATGAGGGGATGGACAGGAGGAGCTCAGACCTTGGGAGCCCTGCTGTCCCTGCCTCAGTACATCCTGTTCCATGGATAGGCCACCCCCCATGCACACTCCAGTGACTCTCAGTGTCCGGAGAACCTCGGGATTCCCCGAGCCCCACTCTTCTGCAGTCCTGGAGCAAACAGGCCAGGCCTCCTGCAGAGTTGAGGCCAGGACTGGCTCTGCACCCCACCCCCACTCGGGGACCCACACTTGCAGAAGGAAGAGCATGAGCACTAGGGGAGAGGTGAGCAGGAGTCAGGTGTACTTCCATCCTGGGCTGAGGCCCAAAGGTAAACAGGTGTACTTGGACTCCTGGCAGGGGGCAGTGGGCTGGCCCCATGGGGCAGGCCTGGGCCTGTCGGGGGTGGGGACGTGGCTGGGAGGCCTGCATTAACAATGGGGTGTCAGAGTGGCCCCAGGTCCTGCTGACACAGTCTTGTGGGATGAGGAGGAAAACACAGGTGACAAGAAAGGGGAGGATCCTGGGGTAGGGGCCAGGGCTTAGTGAGGCCACCCATGGGGGGGGGGGGGCGTGCCCTGAACAGCATGAGGTGAAGACTTGCATGGAAGCCCTGGGGGAGGGGAGTCACCTTCCTCCTGAGGCACATGTGTCTGTCCCAGTCTGTGGCTCCCAAGTGTGCAAGGTCAGAGCCACCATGATGGAGGCGCTGAGGCCTGGACTTCCCTTGTGTGTCAGGGGCAGGCAGGGACCAGCTGGAGGGCACTGTCCCCTAGAAGCCAACCAGCCTGTGTGGACGGGGCAGGGTGAGGCGGGTGCACATTAACAGGGGGAGGGACAGGGCCAGAGGTCTCACAGCCACCATGGCTCTGTGGAGGCCGTGTCCTCACCCCCAGGCCATCCTGCCCCCCTTCATGCCTCACTCTGGGCACTAAACCCCATCTTCACCCCAGAGGGCATCCCAGTTTCCTTGAACTTGCTTACAAAGAACTGCGGGCCCACGTTGGCGGGGGCAGGCAGGGTGCGGAGTGGCACCCAGACCCTGCCTCAGTTTTCAGCCTCTGAACCCCCACATCTGGGCCCCTGTGGGCAGATAACCTGCCTCGCTCATTCCTACGTTCACAGGCTCAAAGACGGCACCCCGCTTCTTAAGTGTTGAATGCCTAAATGAGCTGGCTCGGTGGCTGGCTAAGGGGTAGCAGAACCCCCTAAACATCAGGGCTCTCGGGCAGCTGGGACTGGAAGGTTCCTGAAGGCCCCAGGGTACAGAGGTGGGGTGAAAGTGCTCAGGCCAGGGGGCTCTTTGAGAAAAGCCCCATGCCACCCTTCTGGAAACAAGTAAGAGGCCCCTCTGCTGACCCTGTGGGTCGGGCTGGGGTCCTGGAAGCGCCAGCCGAGACTGAGCAGACGTGTGACTGCTGTGAGCCCGGTGAGGCAGGAGAGGGGACCCTTGTAGGATGAAGGGGCAGAGGAAAGAAGAGGCCCAGCTTTCCCCCCTCCCCCACCGGGGGGCCGGTCCCAGGAAGGAGAGTCACAGAGGGCGAGAGACAGGGCTGCAGTGGACAAACTGGTGCGGCCTTCAGGGCTCTCCACCCCCCTGACCCCACCCGAGCCCACAGTGTGGACGAACCGGCCTCTTGCCTGTCGTTGGCTCCAGAATGGAGCGGCGCCCAGTCAGCTGTCCCAGCTGTCCCCCCATCCTGTGTACCGGGACGGGGGCCCTGAACGACACCCCAGAGCCGGGCTACTCGGGGCCTAAGTTGAGCCCAGGAGCTCTGCGAGGAGGCAGGGAGCCCCCAGAGCCCAGTGTTTGGCTTAAAGACGCCCCCTGGCCTGCAGGGACCTGGCTGGGAGGCTGGGCCAGGGGCCGGCACTCTCCCAGAAGGCCAGGCAGGGCCAGTTTTGGAGGAGGGGGTGGGGTGTCGGGGGTGTGAGAGGGGGGAACTCACAGAGGGCCAGGACTCAGACCCCATCCATGTTCCCCGGGACTCTCTACGCTCCCTACTTCCTGTGTTGGAACAGAAGGACATTGAGGGTCCCCCAGCCCCCAAAGGAACCCACGTGGGGGAGGAGAAATCACCAAGTAGGCCTGACAACCTCCTCACAGAAAGAAGTGGGTCAAGAAGACAGAGCAATCTCCGCCCTGACCCCCACGCCACACTTCAGCAACTCTGGCCCCGGGAGCTCTTGCCTGAAGGAAGAGATGGGGAGAAAATCTGATGGGGGAGGCAGGAAGGTCAGTGACACCCAGTTCCACGTAGCACGGACCAGAGAGCTGGCCCAGTGCCCTCATCTTGCAGAGGAGGAAGCTGACCTGTGTGGTCTCATCCCTGACCCTGGAGTTGCCAGGCCCTGCAGCCCGGGGGGCCGAGGGAGGTGGTGCAGAGCCAGGCCTGCAGGTGTCAGCGGCCCTCCTGTCCCTTCCTCCGCTTCTCCTCCTTCTCCACTGCCTCTCTCCTAAACTGTCCCTGACCCACTGAGTCGGGGAGCAGGGGGGCCTTGGTGATGCGACCTCTGACTTCACTCCCAGGAGCAGGCACAGTGGCTCCCTCGGGGCTCAAGGCATCTGTGTCAGGGTAGGAACTTTGTTCTCCCAGGTTTGCTCACACACTACAGTGCCTCTTCTGAGCTGACGCTCCTGAAACCCTCCTGCCTCACCCAGGAGCCTCTCCAGCACCCCACATCTGTGCCAGGGGCACCTACAACTCTCCGTACCCCCACCCTGACGGCCCACCTTCCCTGACAGCTCCCTTCCCGCTGCATTCCCCACCCAGGGAATGACGGCGCCACGGCCACTCGGCCACCTCCCCTCTCGCCGGAACTCCTGGCAGGGTCTTTTCATCCCAGTAAGTTCTCCAGCTGGTAGCCAATGGATCTTTCTTTCTTTCTTTTTTTTTTTTTTAAAGATTTTATTTATTTATTCATGACAGAGAGAGAGAGAGAGGCAGAGACACAGGCAGAGGGAGAAGCAGACTCCCCTTTGAGCAGGGAGCCCGATGTGGGACTCGATCCCAGGACTCTGGGATCATGACCCTAGAGGAAGGCAGTCACTTAACCCACTGAGTCACCCAGACGCCCCAATTATTTTTTAAGATTCTATTTTTAAGTAATCTCTACACCCAACACAGACCTCAAACTCACAACCCAGAGACTCCTGGGGGGCTCTGCCGTTGAGCGTCTGCCTTCAGCTCAGGGTGTGATCCTGGGGTCCTGGGATCGATCCCGCATCGAGCTCCCGGCAGGGAGCCTGCTTCACCCTCTGCCTATGTCTCTGTCTCTCCCTAGGTCTCTCATGAATAAATAAATGAAATCTTTAAAAAATAAAATAAAAACAACCTCACAACCCCAAGATCAACAGCCACATGCTCTACTGAATCAGCCAGGTGCCCCTTAAAAAAATAAGTTTAAAATAGACCTACTGGGGCACCTGGGTGGCTCAGTGGTTGAGCATCTGCCTTCGGCTCCACCACGGGAAGCCTGCTTCTCTCTCTGCCTATGACTTTGCCTCTCTCTGTGTGTCTCATGAACAAATAAATAAAATCTTTTAAAAAATAAATAAAAATAAAAAAGACTTACAATGGGGGCCCCTGGCTGGCTTAGAAGAACATGTGACTCTTAATCTCAAGGTTGTGAGTTCAAGCCCCATATTGGGCATGGAACCAAGACTTTATTTTTTTAAAGATTTTATTTATTTATTCATGAGAGACACACAGAGAGAGAAAAGCAGAGACACAGGCAGAGGGAGAAGCAGGCTCCATGCAGGGAGCCTGACGTGGGACTCAATCCTGGGTCTCCAGGACCCCGCCCTGGGCTGAAGGCGGCGCTCAACGGCTGAGCCACCAGGGCTGCCCTTAAAAAGTATTTTTAAAGGGGCACCTGGGTGGCTCAGTGGTTGAGCATCTCCCTTCAGTTCAGGGCGTGATCCCGGGATTCAGGGATCAGGTCCTGCATCAGGCTTCTTGCAGGGAGCCTGCTTCTCCTTCTGGCTGTGTCTCTGCCTCCCTCTCTCTGTCTCTCGTGAATAAATAAATAAAATCTTTTTTAAAGAAAAAAGTATTTTAAAAAATTTGGATAAAAATAAATAAATAAATAAAAATAAAAAGATTTGGATATGTCCATTATATCTCAAACAAAGTAAACAAATAAACAAAACAAACAAACAAATAAATAAATAAATCTTATTATGTAAAAACAACAAAAATTCTCCTGATTTAGATATGTCCATTATGTCTCAATAAAACTGAAAGTAAATAAATAAATAAATAAATAAATAAATAAATAAGACTTATTATGTAAAAACAACAAAAATTCTCCTGTCCTTCAAGCACATCCTCAGAAGTAACCATGACCACCTTCAATTTTCCAGCTGTTCAGATATTCCTTGCCGCATTTCCAGGTAACACTACCAGCCCTGGATTTTCAGTGTATGTGGACATCACGCCCTGGCTTTCTGCCCTAGATGAAGATGTACTTGTCTCCTCCTCCTCCTGGGTTTGGGGTTTTCCGCTGAGCATCCAGGGATCCGATGCTACAGTGTCCCGCGTACTGCTCACCACAGAGCTGAGAGTGACCCGTGAATCGTCCTTTTCGTGTAGGACGTGGGACGTCACACATGCCCTATTCTGATCATTTACCTACTTTTCTGTGTACTTAGGGCTAATTCTTCACAAATGTTTTAGAAAGTCTTACAAATCCTTACCAATACTATTCTCTGCAAATACCTGTTTTTTAAAAAAAGATTTTATTTATTTATTTATTTATTTAACATAGAGCTCGCACAAGTAGGCAGAGCAAGAGGGAGAAGCAGGCCACCTGCGGAGCAGGGACCCCAGTGCGGAACTCGATCCCAGGACCCCAAGATCATGACCTGAGCAGAAGGCAGACGCTTAACCAACTGAGCCACCCCAACACCCCACGATGAGACCTTTTTTTTTAAAAATTTTTTATTTATTTGTGATAGTCACAGAGAGAGAGAATGAGTCAGAGATACATGCACCGGGAGCCCGACGTGGGACTCGATCCCGGGTCTCCAGGATCGCGCCCCGGGCCAAAGGCAGGCGCCAAACCGCTGCGCCACCCAGGGATCCCACGATGAGACCTTTTAATCTAAGATGATGTCTTGGTCTTTGTGTGATCCTTTCTTTCCCTTTGTTTTTTCTTTTTTTTCTTTTTCTTTTTTTCATTTAGATTTTTAAAAAATTTATTTATTCACGATATTTATATAGAGAGAGGCAGAGACACAGGAGGAGGGAGAGAAGCAGGCTCCATGCAGGGAGCCCGACGTGGGACTCGATCCCGGGACTCCTGGATCACGCCCTGGGCCAAAGGCAGGTGCTAAACCGCTGAGCCACCCAGGGATCCCCCTCCTTTGTTTTTTCTGAGGTGACTATTTTCAGAGCATAAACAATACATTGTATTGTCCTTTTTCTGCTACTTTCTCTCACTTCATCTTTCTGTTTTCTTTCTGGGAAATTGCCTCATGCCCTTCTCTGAGCCGACCCCTGTGGCCCACGCAACCACCACTAATTTGATTTCTATCACCTTATGTCAATTTTTCCTATTCCAGAATTTCGTACAAATGGCATCAGTTTGTACTTTGTGTTTGGCTTCTTTCACCCAGTGTGTCATTTTTGAAATGTATGCTGCTGCGAGCATCGGTGGTTTGTTCCTTTTTATGGCAGAGCGGTATTCCATCGGATGGCTCCGGGGGTTGTTTATCCAGGCCCCTCCTGAGCTGTTTCCAGTGTGGGGCCACTGTGATTACAGCTTCTGTGAACGCTCTTGGACAAGGCTTTTGTGTATAGCTTTTCTTTAAAATCTCCTTTCACCTGGATGGGCCTCAGGAAGAGATGACAAACACATGTGATCCACCTGCCATGCTTGACTGGTCTTTCCTGAGTTGATTCTTTCTCCCTCCTTTTTAAAGATTATTTACTTTAGAGAGAGAGAGAGAGAGAGCACGTGAAGGGAGCAGGGGCAGAAGGAGATGGAGGAGAGGGAGAGGGAACCTTAAGAAGACTCCATGCTGAGCTTGGGCTTGATCTCATGACCCTGAGATCACGAGCTGAGCCAAAACCAAGAGTTGGCTGCTCAACCAACTGTGCCACCCAGGTGCCCCTACCCTGAGTTTATTCTTTTTTTTTTAAAGATTTTATTTATTTAATTATTCATGAGAGAAACAGAGAGAAGCAGAGACACAGGCAGAGGGAGAAGCAGACTCCCTGCCACCCAGGAGCCCCTGTGAATTGATTCATAAGAGTGGGCCTTGGTAGGCACACCTGGGGGCTCAGTCAGTAAAGCATCTGCCTTCAGCTCAGGTCATGATCCTGGGACACTAGAATAGAGCCCTTTGTCTGGGTCCCTACTCACTGGAAAATCTGCTTCTCCCTCTCCCTCTGCCTCTCCACTCTGCTCATGATTTTTCTCTTACAAATAAATAAATAAAATCTTAAGAAGAAAATAAAAAGAGTAGGCCTGGATAGGGGCACCTGGGTGGCTCAGTTGGTTAATGTCTGACTCTTGTATCCTGCTGGGGCTGTGATCTCAGGGCGCAGGATCAAGCCTTGCATCAGGCTCCATACTCATCAGGAGATCTGCCTGAGATTCTCGCCCTCTCCCTCTGCTCCTCATCTCCCCCCCCCCCAAATAAATAAATAAAATCTTAAAAAATAAAAATAAAAAAGAGTATACCTGGGTATGTGGCAGAAACCAGACAGGAAAGGAGGTACATGCAGAAGGAGAGGAGGTGGGAAGCCGCCTGGCTTGCTCAGTCCACGGGAGGGGGATTGGCCAGTGTGACTCTTCTCAAGAGCACTTCTGGCTATGTCACGTGTCTCCATGTTGAGAGCACTGACTTCCCTCACGTACAGGCCCTCAGAGCAGGACCAAGGTCTGCCCCTGCTCCCACTCATCTTCCCATCTGCCCCTCCTCCTGGGACCAGTCTCACCGACGTGACTCAGAGTCACCATCTCCACCCTCCATCTCCTACCTCTGCCCTCTGCCCTGAATGAACACCCCCCACTCTCCCCCTTCGTGTGGGTAACTCCCTACATGACTCAGATTCAGGGTCCCAGGGGCTGAGTCCCCCACTGGGGTCCCCTCGCTGGCAGAACACCATCCTGGGAGAACTCACCCCAATCCTCTCTGCCGCCCTCTGCTTGAGAAGGCAGCTGGTTGCACATGCGGGGGGGCCCCCAGGCTGGTACCCAGACCAGTGACAGCACCAGCAGTGCCACACCCTTAATGGAAGGGCAGCCTGGGGCCCATCAGGACCGAGTGTCCCCTGACACTGTGACTCCAGCTGGCCAGAGCTCCGGGAAGCCCGCCTCTTCCAGTCCACCCTTCATCCTGAGCCCTTTTCTTTATTTATTTTTAAAATCTTATTTATTTATTCATGAGAGACACAGAAAGGCAGAGACACAGGCAGAGGGAGAAGCAGGACCCCCGCGGGGAGCCCGATGTGGGACTAAATCCCAGGACCCCGGGATCACACCCTGAGCCAAAGGCAGATGCTCAACCACTGAGCCACCCATGGGCCCCAAACCGAGCCTTTTTATCTGGTGGATGGAGAACTCAGTTTGGGGGATAACCTCCAACACAATCCCTTTCCCTGCTTCACCTCAGCAACCTGACACATGACTCAAAGTCAGGACAAGTGTTAGGAGTTCTGTCCACTTCCTACGTCACACTCATGTCTCTCCCCTGCTCCCAGCATAGACTGCCACCGGGATGCTCCTGGCTGCTGCCTGGAGTTCAGATTTGTTGGGGAAGGTCTTGGGCTGGGTCCTGAGCTCTGGGAGGCCACCACGCCCGCTGGCTGGGCCTCTGGCAAACCTAGGCTTCAGGTGTGGTCTGAGGGATCTGCAGGCCCAGACTCCTGGGGTGGGGGGCCAGGGGTGGAGGGTCAAGCTGGTCTGTTTGCCCTCTCTGTGGGAGGCTGGGGGCAGCTGGAATGGCCCTCAGTCATGGAGGCAGGGGCTTTTAGTCTGCAGGACACTTTAGGAGCCTCCTAGTGTCATCTACAGGTGAGGAAACTGAGGCACACAAAGTGGAATAGGTCTGAGGATGTCAGCACAGATTCTCTTAGGTTCCGTTAGCTAGGGGACCCAATTGGACATTTGTCACCTCTCCATTCACTGCGACCCCAGTGCCTCTTTATTTTATCACGTTGGTGATGTGTGTGCCTCTCCTGCTGGGTGGGGAGCTCCAGGAGCGCAGAGGCAGTGCCACGTTCTCCACGGCACCTGCCAGGGTCCGGTCGGCACATGGTGTGTGCTCAACAGAGTGTAGCAGAAACGATGGGGGGGCGAGCAGGGCGCACCCCAATTTTCCCAGTGACTTATCAGCAGCAGAGCTAGATCCAGCAGCTAGGACTCTGAGCTGGGAAGACAGTGGGGAGCCAGGAGAAGGCGGCTCAGGACCCCCAGGCCTCGCCTCCAGCCCAGCCCTCCCCCCCCTGCTGAAGACGGAAAGGTGTGCGGTACCTGCAGGTAAGGCGCACTGAGGAGCCTAAGGGAGGTCGCGGCCAGCGCCCCGGCTTAGTGCACCAGGGCCCGCACCTGCCTCCCGGACGCCAGCCCCTGCCTGCGGGGGGCGCGAGTGGGGCTCCTCCTGGGCCCCCGCCCATCTCTCGGCTGGGGACTCGGCTCTCAGGAGCCCGCGGGCGGCCGAGAAGGCGGCGGAAAGCGCTGAGTCACGTTCAGGGCCTGGGGGGGCCCCCCCGGGGAGCCCGGCCTTCCTGGCGCGGGCTGCGGGAGCGCGCGGGCCCGCGGGGGGTCGGGGCTGCGGGGGCGGGGGCGCATCCGGGGTGCGGCTGGGTGCAGGAGGCGACGGGGGGCGCTCCGGGGCTTGGGGGTGTCGCCCGGAGCCCCCGCGCAGGGCAGCCCGGCCGCGGCGTCCTCGGTTGCCAGGAGCCGCGGGACCGAAATGCGGGGGGTGCCCGCGGCTGACGTCACGGCGCCCGCTGGCCCGGACCCCCTCCGCGGGCGGGTCTAGGCGACGGGGTGGGGGGCGCCCCCCACATCGCAGCAGCCGCCCTGGCCGCCGGGCTCGGCCCGCACCCCGGGCCCTCCCGAGTCTCCCTCCCCCGCGGGCTTTCTTCTCGTCCCCACGTTGCTCTTTTCAGCCCCTTTCCGCCCCCACCCCCGCCCGGTTCCACCGTCCACCTGCCCTCCGCTGCTCTCTTCCTTTCTTTGCACCCCCGGGACTTTCTCGCAGCTTCCAGCCGCCGGGAGCCGCCGAGAGGCCCGTGGGTGTCGGGCGCCCCCTCGCGGCCCCCTGTGCGCCCGGCCTGGGGTGGGAGAGACCCGGCGCTGGCCCCCCAGCACCCCTTACCGGTCGGGGGCAGGGTGCAACTCCTGAGGGGGGGGGCGCCCCCCAGCGGCCCGGCTCACAGGGTTCTGGAAAGCAGAAGGCCCTTGGGACTGAAGAAGCCGCAGGGGAGCCGGCAGAGAAGGGGCAGATGTTGCTCCAAGGAGCCAAGGCCCGCCTCTTCAGGTTCTTCACACATTTGTCCATAGAACCTCCTCAGGGACCTGCTGGAAGTCTGTGGTCTGACCTGCAGGGGAGAGAAGGGCGTGAGAGAGAGAGTTGTGGCAGGGCAGAAACGGGGAGTTGAGTCAGGAGTGGCCCCCTGACCCTGGCCTTTGGGGACTGGCCTCCCCAGCTGGCCTCCTGCCAGGCCTTCACCCTGGGATCAGAAGCAAATCCCTGCCTTCTCCAAGCTGGGCTGACTGGGAGCTAGAGAGTTTGAAAAGCTAATAGGAAATTTCCCTCAAGTGTTGGTCATCCTCCAGATCCACACAGTGGAACGCCTCTTGCCTGGTGGCCAGTGTCAGAGCCTGTGGCCAGTGGCCAGGGTTTTCCGGTGTCCTGGCCACCGAAGTTCCCCAGGCCCAGGGACAACACAGGGGCTGTGGCTTGTGTATGGCCAGCAGCAGGGTAATAGCTGGGTGCCCCTTGACCCACCTGCCCCCTTTGGGATCTAAAAGGCTCCTGGCCAAACTGACTTCTTCAGGCTCCTCCCCAGTAGCCCTGGCTCTTAAGGCCTCCAAGATGTGGGACTGTGGTCATGGCCCTGGAGCATCCAGCTGGGCCCAGGAAGGTCATTCCCATGTTTCTGTGTGAGCCCGTCTATAACGTCTTGAGAGACAAAATTGAGGGTCTCCTTCCAGGCCTGGGTCTGGCACCTTCTAGACACTTCTGGCCCTTCTATACACTTCCCCTTCCCTGAGGGCACTCATTACCACCACTTCTCCCCCATGCACACACAGGCTGTTATGAGGAGCCAGGAGTAACCATATAAAGGCTCAGCATGGTGCTAGGCACATGGTAATACTCATACCGCAGGCCGACTTCCTGGCCTGTAAGTGTGGGAAATGTCACTCACACGTCCCCTTAGCCAGCACCTTGTGGCTCCTGCTCTTTAAAAAAAACCTATCCAATGTTTGGCACTCACGACCTGCTTGATTTTGTTTCCTTGCTCTTGAATGGCCTCACTGGATGGCACCAACTGGGCTGCTCCGGGTGCTGGTCAGGGACTCAGGACTGGTTTGGGGCAGACAAAAGGAAGTAGGGGGTTCCAAAGGTTCTGGATAGACCAACAGTTTGGAACTCAAAACATTTTTCTTTTTTCCCCCTAGCTTTATTGAGATTTAGAACACATTTCTAAGCAGTGGTAGCTGCAGACACCTATGTAACTCCTAACAGTCCCCATGTATAGCCAGAAAGGCCAGTGGAAATCTGGGGTGGGCACTGCTGAGCATCGCTTGAGCACCTCCTATATGTCAGGCTCTTTCTATATGCTGTGTCACTTAGTTCCTGTGGCAAGTTAGTCAGCAGGGCCTTTCCTTAGCTGAAGCAGCACAGCTAGTGGCTGGCAGGCCTGGGAAAAGTCCAGGCCCATGTCACCTCACAGCCCAGCTCTCCCTCCCTGCTCTGTGCCATGGTGGCACCGGCTGGGATTTCACCAGGAGTCAGACGCCTCATGGAACACACTCCTTTGGGAAGATGTGTCCAAAGCCAGACTCCCATCTGCTCCACAGACCTCTCCTGGGACCTGCTCTGGGTAAGGTGACAAAGCGGGGTGGAAGGCTGGGGTGGATCCAAAGAAAGGCAGGAGAGGGTAGTGATTCTTATCAGCCACGTCTCTGCTCACGTTTCTGCTCCTTGTAAGTATGTTGCTGTGATTCTCAGGGCAGAGAGGTTCACAGTTGCCTCAACAGGCGCCCCAATTTCTTTCCCCTTGATTCCCTTCTCTGAGACATGTACTCATGGGCTTAATTTACTGCCTTGGTAGTCTCTCCTTGCCCCTGCCCCTGCTCCTCCTTTGTCCTCCTGCATTTAGCCATCATGCATTTATTTATTTGCTCATCATAGATTTGTCTCTGTGTCAGACCAAAGCTGGGCGTTGGGGAGGCAGCCTGTTAGAAGGCCAGTGCAGGCCTTCCTGTCACCTACCTGACACCATCAGCCCTGGAGGCCGAGCTTCCCTCTGGCTTTTGTCACTCAACTGTGAAGCTCGGTTGCATCTTGCCTGCCTTTGATCTGCCCTCAGCAGGGCTTCCTGGGGCCTGGCCACTCCTTGCTCTAGCTCTGGCCTGGGAGGCTCTTCCTGGCAGTGGGTCCTGCTCTCTGCTGGCCACTTACTTGCTCCAGGAAGACTCTGGTCCAGCTTTCCAGACTCCCTTTCTGAAGTCACACTTTGCCTCTAGCCCTCAAGTGGGCAAGGTCTCAGCCTCTTTGAAGACCTGACTTCAAACCAGTTTACTCAGGGGACATTCAATTTGCAATTGTGAAATCATTTTGAAGTTCACCTGAAAAACAAAACAAAACAGAATATCTAGGAAGTTTTCTTGAGAACCAAGAAAGAAATATGAAACATTACATGTATTAAACAGTAAAAGTCATGTTACTTTAACTGGTCTGATGCTGGTACTGAAATAGGTAAAAGCAGTTCAGTAGAAAAGAATATACTCCCCCCAAATAGGTTTAAATTTATATGGAACTTATTTATGATATAGGTACCATTTCAAACTAGTGATTGAATCATGAATTATTGAAGAAATAGTATTGGGACCATTGGTTATCCATCTGGGGAAAAATTCAGATGGCTCAATGATCTAACATAAATATATATATATATAAATATATATATAAATATATATATATTTAATATATATTTATTTTTATGATCTAACACATACACACACACACACACATATATATATATATATATATATAGAGAGAGAGAGAGAGAGAGAGAGAGAGAGGAAGAAGCAGGCTCCCCACAGGGAGCCTGATGTGAGACTCGATCCCAGGACCCCGGGATCACTACCTGATCCAAAGGCAGATGCTCAACCGTTTAGCGACACAGGCATCCCAAATTTCTTTAATATACAAAGGAGGGATCCCTGGGTGGCGCAGCGGTTTGGCGCCTGCCTTTGGCCCAGGGCGCGATCCTGGAGACCCGGGATCGAATCCCACGTCGGGCTCCCAGTGCATGGAGCCTGCTTCTCCCTCTGCCTGTGTCTCTGCCTCTCTCTCTCTCTGTAACTATCATAAATAAATAGAAATTTTAAAAATATTAAAAAAAATAATATACAAAGGATTCTGCAAAACTAGTATAGCCAATAAACAAGAAAGATACTCAAACTTACTTTTCTTAAGTCAGATATTGCTGACATGCAATGTTATGCTAGTTTTAAGTTTGTCCAACAACTACAACACAGTCCAATAACTATGGACAATTAGGTACATTAGCTCACCACTAGAAGTGCAGTTACCCTGTGTCAGCACATAAAGTTATTATATTAACCATGTTCCCAAGTCTTTTAATTTCCTCAAACTTTTTTTTTTTTTAAGAGAAGGAAAGGGAGGGACAGAGGGAGAAAGAGAATCCTAAGCAGGCTCTATCATACTTGGTGCACAGCCCAACTTGGGACTTGACCTCATGACCCTGATATCATGACCTGAGCCAAAATGGATAGTCAGACACTTAACCAACTGAGCCACTCAGATGCCCCTCAAACTTACATTAATTAATTAATTAATTAATTAATTAATTAAAGATTTTATTTATGTATTTGAGAGATAGAGAGTACCAGAGAAGCGGAAAGGCAGAGGGAGAGGGACAAGCAGACTCCCCACTCACGGGGCTCAATCACAGGACCCCAAGATCATGACCTGAGCTGAAGTCAGATGCTTAACTGACTGGGCCACCCAGGTGCCCCTCAAACTTACTTTTTTCTTTTTAAAGATTTTATTTATTCATGATAGACACAGAGAGAGGGGCAGAGACACAGGCAGAGGGAGAAGCAGGCTCCATGCAGGGAGCCTGGCGTGGGACTTGATCCCGGGTCTCCAGGATCACACCCTGGGCTGAAGGCAGCACTAAACCACTGAACCACCCGGGCTGCCCCAAACTTGCTTTTTTTTTTTAAGATTTTTTTAAATGTATTTGTTCATAGAGACACAGAGAGAGAGAGAGAGAGGCAGAGACACAGGCAGAGGGAGAAGCAGGCTCCATGCAGAGAGCCCTACGTGGGACTCGATCTAGGGTCTCCAGGATCACGCCCTGGGCTGCAGGCGGCGCTAAACCACTGCGCCACCGGGGCTGCCCCCAAACTTACTTTTAATTGAAGAAAAATTAAACATGAGATGCTATTTACAATTTATATATATATTTTTTTTTAGGATTTAATTTTCTAGGTTTACAGGAAAAGTTGTGCAGAAAGTACAGAATTCCCACATGTCTCCCCTTGTCTCTTTGCAAGAGTTAGGATTTCTAGCGCGATGTTGAGCAATGGTGAGAGTGGACAGCCTTGCCCAGCTCCCCATCTTAGGGTGAAAGTGTCGAGCTTCTCACTACTAGGTAATGATGTTAGCTGTAAGTTTTTATTGTTGTTTTTATTAAGGATGTTTTTATTAAGTGGAAGGAGTTATTCTTTATTCCTGGTTTTTGATGAAAATTGTTGTCACGAATGGATGTTGGATTTCATCAAATGCTTTTTTTTTGCATCTATTGGTATGATCATATAATTTTTCCTCTTTTGCTTATTGAAATGTAATTTATTACCTTAATTGACTTTCAAATATTGAACCAGCCTTTCGTACTTGGAATAAATCTCACTTGTATAATCATTCCATGGTGTATAATTCTTTTTAGACATTGTTGGATTAGATTTGCTAATATTTTGGTATTTCTGCATCTAGATTGGTCAGCAGTTTTTCCTTCTTATAATATCTTTAGCTGGTTTTAGTTTTAAAGTGATATTGATCTCAGGGAATAGATTTTTTAAAGATTTTCTTATTTATTCATGAGAGACACAGACTGAGAGAGAAAGAGGCAGAGACACAGACAGAGGGAGAAGTGGGATCCATGCAGGGAGCCCGATGTGTGACTCAATCCTGGATCCCAGGATCAGGACCCGAGCTGAAGGCAGGCGCCCAACCGCTAAGCTCCCCAGGCATCCCACAGGGAATAGATTTAGAAGTATCTTCTCTGCTTCCATTTCCTTTTTTTTTTCCTGCTTCCATTTCCAAAGGGAGTGTAGAGAATTGATATCATTTCTTCCCTAAATCTTTGGTAGAATTTATCAGTAAAATCATCTGGACTTGGTACTTTCCGTTTTGGGATTTTAATCATTGTTGATTAAATTTCTTTAATAGGGGTGCCTGAGTGGCTCAGTCAGTTAAGCATCAGCCTTCAGCTCAGATCATGATCCCAGCAGGGATCCTGGGATGGAGCTCTGCTCAGCAGGGAATCGGCTTTCCCTCTGCCCTTCCTCTCTTTGCTTGTGTACTCTCCTGCCCTCTCTCCCTCAAATAAATAAATTAATTAAAAATAATAATAAAAATAAAAAACAAGAGCTTATTCTGTGTATAATGTGTTTGGATTTGTACAAACGCACTGGGAAAGTAGTAACTGGTTATGTTTGGGACAAAGGAGCTTGGGGCTTAGCGGGAAGAGGGCATCTTCTGTTTTTCATCTTATACCCTCCTTACCATTTGAATTTTTAACCTTGAATAAGAATTACATTTGGAAAATAGTTTTAAAACCAAACTGCAGGTTTGAGCTCACAGGTATTTCAAAGCATGCTAACCATTTCCTGTGCACCCTCTTCCTTGTAAGAAAGGACATGAAAGGCTGCCTACCCCTGGGCTCTGGACACCTTGGTCCTTTGTCTCAATTTATATCTGAGAGGATTTCAAAGAAAAGAAAAAACAGCCTCCTGACCACTCTTTCAGATGGCACTGTTGATGGCTGATGGTTTCGAAATGAGCAAGACAGGCTATTTTTTATCATTACTGAAAAAAGGAAAATTTGCTTCCTTAGAAGTGTTTTAATGGAAAGGTAATTTAAACTCATTATCTTTAGAAACTAGAGAAACTGAATCATCCATATCTACTCTACTTACCATTTTAGTATTTTGTGTTTTCCTTTTTTGCAGTGCATCGCCCATATTTCCAATGGCTGTAATCCCAGCTGTATATGTCCCGGCATATACAATGCCAGTATTGTTCCTGGACCAGGAAACATTCATCTGGAGGAATTATATACCTGGTTCCTTAGGAAGAACACAAAGTCTGGAATTAGGAAGCTACGAAACTAACGAACATGCTGCTGGGAGAGAGAGCTCTTCCACCCTCCTTTCCTCTGGAAAGAGAATCTCTGTGAGTGGGCAGTGGGGGGCCTGCCTATGATTGCCACTTCTGGTTCCACACAAGTTTCCAAATTAAAAGCAAGGTGTCTGAGGCTGTAACTGAAACACCACTTGCTCCTTTTGCTAAAGCAGCTTGTTCTGAGTACCGGCTGGGGAAGTACAGCTTCTACTGAATCAGTGTCTACTTGTCAACACATGCCTGACATTGGGTTGTGAACAATTTAAACTCATCTTTCATTCTGTTTGCCTTTTACTAGATATAGTTGTCATAAATATAACCTGCTTTTTGCAACAGATTTTCTTGAAAATAAAATTGGTAGCTTTGCATAGCAACAAACACCACTCCTGAGCTACCCAGCATGGGGACGAGGGGAGCAGCCTCAGCTGTACCCTCTCCCAGCCAGCTGTGTTGACTTAGTGCACCTGGCCCCTCTGAGCCTGAGCTTCCTCATCTGCAGCAGGGAGACAACAGCTGTGCCTGACTTGTAAGTTTATTGTGAGGATTAGACAAGATAAGGAGGAAGGATGGTGTTTGTAACAGAGAGAGACAAACAGAAGGCTCTCAATACCGGATAGCTGGCTACCAGATTACACTTAGTAAAGGGGATTTGAGAAAATATAGAAAAGCACACAGATATGTATTGTATTTGCAAAAATGCCATGATATTGTGCCGAGTTCAAAGTATTTGTTCATGATTACAGGGATCCTAAGACTTACAGAGCAAGACATTATCAATATTTTTCTTTGAGCATCTACCCTGGGCTTGGTGCTGTTCAGAGATGTAGGTGCTGAAGGGGGCTCTCTGGGCTGCTCTACCAAGTCCAAAGTCCTTCCCACCGTAGCCCTCCGGGCCCTCATTCTGTACTGTGGCACCTGTTTTAAACTTTCCCCTTGGGCAGCCGGGGTGGCTCAGTGGTTTAGCACCGCCTTTGGCCCAGGGTGTGATCCTGGAGAGCCGGGGTTGAGTCCCATGTAGGGCTCCCTGCATGGAGCCTGTGTCTCTGCCTCTCTATCTCTCTCTCTGTGTGTGTCTCATGAATAAATAAATAAATAAAATCTTTAAAAAAATAAAATAAACTTTCCCCTTTACTTTGTTCTCAGGACTGCACAAGGACCTCCTCCGTGAAATCATCGCACGTGCCATTCTACAATGACTCTGCCTTTTTATCTCCTCCATCTGCCACAGGGCTGCACTTCTTGGTGGTTTCCTTCAATACCACTTTTGTGGCCACCCACCAGATCTGAAACTGTCCTGCCCCAGCAGAAGAGCTGCCCAATCCCTCTCCAGGCTCTGGGTCCCCTTTCTTCCTCCTCTTGGATGTGGGGAGTCCTGGGGGGGAACACTGTGGTTTAGTATCCCGAAATATCCTCACACACCAGGTCACGCCTTGTTGTCTATCCCCTTCTGCTTGGATGCCAGATACATAGAGGACCTGAGGAAAGCCACACAGCTATTTATCTCCCCAAGGACCAGGACCAGAGGCAGAGTAGGCAGGGAAGGGATGGAAGAGGGAGTGGCATTTAGGTTTTTGCAGGAGCTCTGTCTTGTGGTGAGAGCAGAACATCCAGCTTTGCAGGAACCTTGATCCAGGAGCATCTCCCCTGGAGTTGTGGTTAGAGTAGCCTCGGGGCAGAGGACTTAGAATGTTTTGGAATTCTGGAGAAAGGACCTTGCTGGCCCTCCAAGCCTTTCATTGCCCCAAAGCCTCTATGAGAAATGCTCCCCGTGTGTCTGAATCCCTGTAGACAGGCGACCATCTCTCTTTAACTGACAGTAGTTACCGAGCTGGGCCCCAATCCCTCAGACAGGTTTGAGAACTTTCAGCCTTCCTCTTGCACCTTTTCCAGATCTAGGTAAGCTTCCAGCAGAAGACACCTCACCAGCAGCCAGGTTCTCACTCCCAACAAATAAAACCATACAGCTCTCTCCAAAACAGACACCCTAGGGTGAGGCTTGGACAGCAAGCTCCAAGCCTCCCGGGGATGGATGGATGCTCCAAGGACTCTGCAGCCCCAGGAATCTGGCTGGGCTCCACACACGCCAGGTTTATGGTTATGGTTGCCACCAGGGCCTTGGGCCACCACTCTGTCCCCAGCCCCCAGCTCGGGGCTTGCACACGACGCCCCTTCATGCTTTTGTGTAATGCAGGCCCGAAGGAAGAAGCGACAGCACAAGCCCCTGGTTCATCAAGTGGCCACGTGTTCGGGGCCCACTCTGTGACACGCTCTGTGCTGCGGCCTGCGGGGAACGCGACATCCGCGCCTGGACACAAAATGCGATCTAGTGAAATAAGCATGTGTCCTTCCCCAGCAGCCTTTGTCAAAAGGGCGAGTCTTCACACGAAGACCGCAAGTGAGCTCCAGCCGTCCAGCTACTTGCGAACCTTCTCTGACAATACAGGGAACACGCACTTGCCACACCCAAGATGGCCACTTGCCCAGACCCGTTATCCAGTTCCGCCTGCCACTCCCAATATGGCACGACTAGCGCGCCACTGGGTGGGGCCAAAGGCGGAAGTGGGTGTGGCCGGGACGGGAGCCGAGAGGGCACACAGAGAGACAAGGCACAGGGCGGTGGGAGCCGCTGGGCCGAGGCGATGATCCCCCCGCAGGAGGCGTCCGCCCGGCGGCGGGAGATCGAGGACAAGCTGAAGCAGGTGAGGCTGGGGAGCAGGTGAGGGAAGGGACCAAGGTCCGGGCCAGGGCATCTGCTCTGGGAGGAGGCAGGGTTGGGAGGGAGCACCCCCTGTGGGGAGACGGCGTTGGGGGCGAGGCCGCGGGGCTGAGACGCGCGGTTCTTTAGCCTCGGGCTTCTTGTGGTCTGCTCACCTCCGCTTCCCCCAGGAGGAGGAGACGCTGTCCTTCATCCGAGACAGCCTGGAGAAGAGCGACCAGCTCACCAAAAACATGGTGAGTAACCCCTCGGGTGGGAGGGGCGGACAGGCCGTTTTTGCGTAAGGCCCGGGGTTCGAACCCGGGTCGCGAAGCTGGTAATGTGTGGGGTGTCTCTTACCTAGCTCCCTTGGCCTTTTCTGCCCCATCACTGAGGATGCCGCAGCCCCTGCTGGTGCAGACTTTCCGCTTTCTGCACAGGCTCTCCATTCTTCCTTCTCTCCTAACACAAACCTCTAGCGACACTGACTTAGGTGGGCTGGGTACTGGTCGTGTGCCGTCCTCACCTCGGGTGATGACCAGAGGGCAGGAGTGGCCTGAGATTTTGCGATGACTGAGGGCAGAGAAAACTCAGCCTTCACCTCAGAGGGCTTTAGGGGTCGAAGGAGCTTTGAAATCAAACAGAGCTGGGATCTGGTCCTCGCCTCTCCCTGTATTTGTGTGTGGCTCCTGACAGGTAGGTAACTCTGAGCTTCGGTTAACTCACCTACTAGAAGCAGCGATGCCAACCTCCCGGTGTGGCTGTGAAGGTCGTAGGAGCCAATGTTTGGGAGTGCATCTTGCATAGTACTTGGTCTACAACAGGTGCTCAGCAAATAGGAATTTCCTTTCTTATTTCTAGAGGAGACTGGAAAAGCTCAAATTGAGTAGATGCAAACTGGGTATGTGCCCAGGAATACAATCATCAAGTCTTAGTCCTTATCTAATGAGATTGGCCGAGAGAGAGAGAGAGAGAGAGAGAGAGAGAGGGTTTTGAAGGTACTAGCAATGCATTTGAGGCGACTCTGTATGAAACTACTTCTTGTTCAGGCTAGGAAAGCTTCCAAGAGAAGTGAAGTTGAGATTTAGCTTCAAAGGGTGGAAGGGAAGCTATCCTGGGTGATCATTTAGAATGAGTTCCATTTGCTGTGTGGCTTGCCTTCAAGTCAAACTTCCTCCACTTTACTTGGACCACCTCCTTTGTGCTGTGCACATGGTAAGTGCTGGGGATACAGTGGTAAACAAGGACACCGTCTCCCTCCCCTCATGGACGAATTATTATCTAGGAAACCAAAGGAAAGGCTGCAAATGTCGAAGAGCTTGTGGGTGGGTGGAAGCAGTCCTGGGACAACCCCAAGTCCTGAGACTGGGCTGTCCCCCTGCAGGTGTCTATCCTGTCATCCTTTGAGAGTCGCCTTATGAAGCTAGAGAACTCCATCATCCCTGTGCACAAGCAGACTGAGAACCTGCAGCGGCTGCAGGAGAATGTTGAGAAGACTCTGTCCTGCCTAGACCATGTCATCAGCTACTACCATGTGGCCAGTGACACTGAGAAAATCATCAGGGAGGGGTGAGCTAGGGCCAGAGGGTCACATTGCCAACACCTCTTGGGCCAGTGACAACGCTAGGCTTTTGAATATATTTGAGCCCAGAATCCGTTGTGTTAATTCTCTTCCCTTCTAGATTCCATTCTCTTGGTCCTTCTTCTTCATCTTCCATCTGCCCAGGCTGATGCAGCTCTTTGCCTTCACAGCCCCACAGGCAGGCTGGAAGAGTACCTGGGGAGCATGGCCAAGATTCAGAAGGCTGTGGAGTATTTCCAGGACAATAGCCCAGACAGCCCAGAGCTCAACAAAGTGGTGAGAGGCCCGTGGGTGAATGTGGGAGGTTTGGGGACACCAGGCCCTGCCCTGGTCTCATGAGGGACACAGGGCCAGCTTAAAGGAGAACCTAGTAGAAGAAACAGTTGTAGGCAATGCAGTATGCATACTGCAGGCATGAAGACTTCTGCCTTTGAAATTATAGATAACATATTTTTATTATGTTTTTATAATTTAAACTAAATTACACATCCAATATAAATTTCATATTTGAGCTTTATACATTCATTTGTGTTTTTTTCTGTTGTGGTACAAACATAATATAAAATTTGCCATTTTAATCATTTTTAAGTGAGCAGTGGCATTAAGTACATTCACGTTGTGCACCTGCCACCCCCATCCATCTCCAGAACTCCTTCCATCTTCCCAGAATGAAACTCTTGCCCACTAAACATTTAACTCCCATTCCTCCTTTTCCCCAGCCCCTGGCAAGCATCATTCTCCTTTATATCTCTATGAATTTGATTGTTCTCAGAACCTGCATTCGTGTTTTCATGTTTGATTTCTTTGTTTTACAACTTTGTGTTTAAGTATTAGAGTTAGCAGGTGACCAGAGCAGAATGGGGTAAGGCTAGAAAGTGAGGTTGTCTCAAGGCACCAGGAAAAGGGGAGAATGCAGACCCGAAAAGTGGTAGGAGCGGAGCCCCAGACCTCCCAAAGCGGGAAGAACAGTAGAGGAAGGGTCAACTCAGACCTAGTCACCCAGCACACCTTCCTGTTGGCACTACAGTTCTCACCCCAAGTATATGTCTTGCCCAAAACAGGAAGTAAGCGAGATACGCAGATGGGAACCTGGCCTTTCTCAAACCCAGAAAGCTTTTGCTTAGAGCAGTACTTCCCAACATTTCTCCCATCGGGGTTTGTGATGGAAGTGAGGACATTTGTATGTCACACTGGGGTGAACTAGTAACCAGGCAGTGGTTTCTGGCCACCCAAGGTTCTTTCTTCTTGCCTGGAGGATTGGCAGGATCAGTACCTTGGAACACCAGTCACCAATGGGGACACACCAGTGTCATCAGTGCACTGCAGCACATGGGTGGAGGGCCTGTCTTGCAATTAGGGTGTCAGGGACTGGACAACTTTGTTTTGGGGCTCATTGCTAAGTTTGGATCGTGGAGTGAAGAGCTATCCTAGAACTTGGGCGTGGGGCTAGGGTGGAGACAGAACACGTTAGCCAGAGGTCTCAAGAGGATGTCCTCCTCGTTCAAGCAGAGATGGTCCAACTCCTTCCTCTCTCGTGTTTGAAATACCTTTATTGAGATATAATTATTTCTTGAAATGTAATTCACATACCATAACAATTGCTCATTTAAAGGATGCAATTCAGTGGTTCTAGTATAATCATGGAGTTGCACGACGTCACTGGAACCAATTTGAGAACACTTCCATCACCCAAACAAGAGCCCTGAACCTACTGGCAGCCACTCCTCTCTGCTCTTCTTCCCAGTCACGTGCCCCTGCTAGTCCATGGTCTACTCTGTTTCTCCAGATTTGTTCATTCTGGGCTTCTCCTGTGAATGGTATCATGTAATGTGTGACCTTTTGTGTCCACCTTCTTTGACCTACCATAATGTGTTTTTTAAAAGATTTCATTTATTCATTTGAGAGAGAGAGAGAGAGAGAGAGCATGAATACGGAGGAGGAGGGATTCCTGGGTGGCGCAGCGGCTTAGCGCCCGCCTTTGGCCCAGGGCGCGATCCTGGAGAGCCGGGATCGAATCCCATGTCGGGCTCCCGGTGCATGGAGCCTGCTTCTCCCTCTGCCTGTGTCTCTGCCTCTCTCTCTCTGTCTCTCTCTCTGTGACTATCATAAATAAATAAAAAAAAAAAAAAAAAAAATAGGGAGGAGGAGAGGGAGAAGCACCGAGCAGGGAGCCCAGTGCTGGACTTGATCCCAGGACCCCAGATCATGATCTGAGCCAAAGGCAGACACTTCATTGACTGAGCCCCCCAGGTGCCCTTGAGCATAATGTTTTTTTTTTTTGTTGTTGTTGTTTTTTAATTTATTTATGATAGTCACAGAGAGAGAGAGAGAGGAGGCAGAGACACAGGCAGAGGGAGAAGCAGGCTCCATGCACCGGGAGCCCGATGCGGGACTTGATCCCGGGTCTCCAGGATCGCGCCCTGGGCCAAAGGCAGGCGCCAAACCGCTGCGCCACCCAGGGATCCCGAGCATAATGTTTTGAAGGTTTAGGCATATGGTGATGTGTGTCAGCGCTTCATTCCTTGCTATGGCTGAGCATGTCGAATTGTGTGGATGGACCACATGCACCACTTGATGGACACTGCACTTTTCGGCGATTACAAATAATGTTGCTATGAATCCTCACGGATCCTGTTTTGTGTGGACAGATGTTTCCCATTCTCTTGTATGTTCTGGCTACCTGCTTCTTACCAGATAGATAATTTGTGAGTGTTTTCTCTCATCCTTTAGGTCATCTTTTCACTTTTTTGATGGTGTCATTCACTGAACAAAGTTTTTCAGTTGACATGGTTCGATTTGTCTATTTTTTTTCTTTTTTTTTAAATTTTATTTATTTATTCATGACAGACACACACACACACACACACACACACACACACACACAGAGGCAGAGACACAGGCAGAGGGAGAAGCAGTCTCCATGCAGGGAGCACAATGTGGGACCCGATCCCGGGACTCCAGAATCATGCCCTGGGCCGAAGGCAGGCGCTAAACCACTGAGCCACCCAGGGATCTCCCGATTTGTCTATTTTTTTCTTTTGCAAACCCTTTCCTAACAAGAAGACAGATTAATGGCTCAGTGGGATGTTCATCGGCTGGTGAGGGCAGAGGAGGGGCCAGCTGAATGCTGAAGCAGCCCTGGACCCTCTCCCTTCCTTCCTCCCGTCGTCCCTGCAGAAGCTGCTGTTTGAGCGGGGGAAGGAGTCGCTGGAGTCCGAGTTCCGCAGCCTGATGACCAGGCACAGTAAGGTCGTGTCCCCTGTGCTCATCCTGGATCTGATCAGTGGCGAAGATGAGCTGGAGGTCCAGGAGGAGGTACCCCTGGAGCACCTGCCCGAGGGAGTGCTCCAGGACGTGATCCGCATCTCCCGCTGGCTGGTGGAATACGGCCGCAACCAAGGTGAGAGGACCTGGGGGGCAGGGCCAGACCAAGTGGGCTTTTCTCCCCTTTATTTCTTTAATCTACCTGGGTGTTTTTTTAATAAGTAGAAGTTCAATACGAAATGATATATGAGCAATAAACCTACAGCTTATGTGACAGCTATGAATGCGTCCACGGCAGTTTTAGGGGCTCCCTTGGGAGAAGAGGGAGGCCATCAGACAGCCTCCAGACCCCTCAGCGGCCTTCAGCCAGAGCCCCTGTGTTTTGGCCCGTTTTTTTTCACGGGGCTCCCAGAGACACATTGGATGGAAACTGCGGAAATGTAGTGTGTCCTTGTTCATTTGCATTTTTGGATTCTCCAGTTTTCCAGTATTGATAAACAGTGCTGCAGTGAGCATACTCAGGCTTTTCTTACATAGGGAGTTCTTTGGCTGTTTTCTCAAAGATGTGACTATCAGGTAGAAGTGTCCAAACAGAAGTGTCCAAACAGATCTGTCCAAACAGAGAGAGACCATGCATGCAGTGGGAAGGAGCAGAAGGAGAGAGAGTGTTAAGCAGACTCCCCATTGAGTGTGGAGCCTAACGTAGGGCTCAGTCTCACAACCCTGAGATCATGACCTGAGCTAAAACCAAGAGTCGCACACTCAACCGACTGAGCCACCCAGGCATCCTCTAATTTTTTATGTATTTCTTTTATTTAAAAGAACTTTACCTTCAAAACTTAATTAGCCATTCTATTGAGGGGTATTTTCCCTTTAAGACGACTTGATTTGGGACCAGGGTATGTGGGTGGCTGGGAGCCATAGCAGATGCTAGGCATGAGTTAGCAACTAAAATGGTGGGCTCTACTCCCGCTCTGCACCCGGCACCTAGAGGGGAAAGTGAGGTTCCCCTAGCAAGGCAGAGGCAGGGACCCCAGCTGCCATAGCTCTGTCATCCCCTCTCTCCTCAGATTTCATGAATGTCTACTACCAGATTCGCTCCAGCCAGCTAGACCGCTCCATCAAGGGCCTGAAGGAGCATTTCCGGAAGAGTAGTTCCTCCTCTGGGGTTCCCTACTCCCCTGCTATCCCCAATAAGAGGAAAGACACGCCCACCAAGAAGCCCCTCAAGAGGCCAGGTGAGCCCCCCACCCCGGCCCTTTAAGCCCCAGCCAGGAGGCTGCATGGGACCTGCATTACTTTCAGCCACCTTGAGGTTAGCAGCATCGGCCCGTCCAGAGCTGGTCCTCTTGGTGACCCCAACTGTAGGTACGCAGGACAGAAAGCACCTAGCAGGGACCTCTCTGCTAAGGCTCTGTGCTCCGGGGGAAATGTCCTTGTGTGTCAGCCACGGCCTGGCGAGCGTGGCCGTCTTGGGCTACTGAGAGCTGTTGTCCTCAGCTGCAGGAGAGGCTAGGATATCACAAGTGAAGGGCTGCTGCCACCATAGCTGACACTGCTGAGCTGTGTACACTGTGTACACTGCCCACTGTAGCCTGTGGGACCTGTCCCTCGTGATAGCAGGTTGTGTTTAAGTGTCTCTTCCCTATGCCCCTCAGCAAGCACCTGCTCCCACTCAGGCCTTTAGTTGGGGTTTGGAGAAATGGTAGCATAGAGGCTGCCCTTGGGGGCCCCAGCAGAGACACACCGCCTTCTTCCCTCCAGCGTGGGTATCCTGGCTGTCACCTAGAAAACCTGCTCCCAATAGTGACTGTGCTGAGCCAGCCTGCTGGGCCGCAGCTGCCGGCACACAGTAGGTCTATTCCTATGTCTCTGTGCTTTGGGCGGGGCAGTCTTCCTCCATGAGGCTGTGAGGCAGCCCGCTTCAGTTGGCCTGTGCCCTCTTCCCCATCTCTTCTCTGACAGGCCCACAGGGGGCCCCCGACTGGTCTGCACTGCCCCCAGAGTGTTGGCTGGCCATGGCGGGGCTCACAGGGGGTCTCATCTGTCCTTGGCTTGTGGGTTCTAGAGGAAGACTCAGGCTGTGAGGATCCCTGGTCTCTGCAGAGTCTCAAGAGCTGTCAGCAGCCAGCGCATCAGGGCTGATGTTAGAGAACCAGGGAGCCAGGCCCCTGGCACATCCGCTCCTGGTTCGGAGGTGGGGAGCAGCGAGGCCTCAGTGGACCAGTAATCTAATCCCAATGTCAGCATCTGTGGTCACTGGGCACCTGATGGGTTTGGCGGCCACCCCATCAGCATTTGTCACCCATGTCCACACCAGCCAGCCTCCCCCAGGCCCGTGTGCTGGGGCTGTGGGGCAGGAATCCGATTTGCTCATTAGCAGGACCGCTGGCTGAATGGGGAGAACACAGGAGACAGATGCTGAGCCTGGGCCCTGAACTTGGTCATTAGTGGCTAATTGTCACGTGGTCCAAACAGAACAAGGAGCTGTCACAGATCTTGCCCCTCCTCGCCCCGCTTTTTGGGGTGCTGCCAGGACCCGCACAGCCTCACTGTGTTCAGAGACAGCTGCGGGGACACAGGAGTCTCCAGGGGAGACGAACCAGGGTTACACGTGGGGCCTCCTCCCCGTTCCTAGTACATTTTATCAACAAGGCAGCTGTCCTCGGCTATTTTAAATACTATTTTATATCCCCCATTTTCTGCCCTGCGAGGTCTCATTCCCACCGAGGTGGCTGACCCCCGGGGCTGTAGGCGCTGTGGTTTTGTTTGTGTTGATTTCACTCGTGATACTAACTGTTGTTTTTTTCCCCCATGCTGGGAGCATGCCCCCCTCTCTACTATCCTGCCTCCTCCGGCTCTGTGTGGTGGCTTCCGTTAACCCCAACTGAGCTTTTGAGTTTGTTCCCGATTGCTTTGGGGGTTCGGGTCGCTTTGGTGCGAGGGGCCAGGCTGCCTCAGGGTCTCCAGGCCTTCTGTCTCAGGCACCGCTCTCCCAAGAAGCTCAGTCACGTTTCACCAACTCCCGGGTTCTGCGTTCTGTCGACCTCTTCCATTTGTCCACGTCCCAACACTGAGCATGCCCGGGGAACCCTGCCTGGCATTTCGGGGCCGGGCCAGGGGGTCCCCAGACTCCGCCAACCTGGCTGTGCTCTCCGGGTGGGAGAGCTTCGTCACCAGCACCTCCGTCCTGAGCCCTGGTCTGTTCTGCCTTAACTGCCACTCAGTGGTGTCTTTTATTTTTGGCTTCTCCCGATGGATCTTTGCCCATCTCATCTCCTTCACCTGCTGCACTTCCTAAAGAGAACTCAAATCCAGAGCAACGAGGGTCAGTAGCAGAATCAGGAGCCCCATGTGGGGCATGACCTGGGCCCGTTCCCTCCTGTCCATCTGCAGTGCCTCCGGGGGTCCTGGAAGGGGCCTGCTGGAGAGATGGCGTGTGGGCATGCTCACTGTTGGGGGGCCGGGGCCGGGGCTCGGGGGGGCAGGTGGAGGCCTGCTGCTGTTTTCTCTCACTCATTTCCTAGGTCTTCTTGTCTCCTCTCTGTGTGGCTCTGGTGACAGGGACGATCCGTAAGGCTCAGAACCTTCTGAAACAGTATTCCCAGCATGGTCTAGATGGGAAAAAGGGGGGCTCTAACCTCATTCCTCTGGAAGGTAATCACCCTGTGTTCTTCTCCTGTTCCCTCCTCCTCCACCATGTGTCCACTCTCGTGGCAGGGCAGAGCCTCCAAGCCCCCAGGAGGGCCATGGGAGAGTCCCTGAGAGGGGAGCAGGGGTGGGAACAGCAGGTCCCTGGTGCTGCTCGTTCCAGATGGCCACAGGGGTAGGTGTCGTGGCCTCGGCCTGGTCCTGGCGGGCTGACGGCAGCTCTGCCCTCCCTGAGGCTTCCTACTCCCTCCCTCCCCGTCTCTGTCCTTGTCTTCTATTTGAACTCAGAGAAAGTTCTTTGTCATGGGCAGCCCTTTCACGCTCAGACCAGCAGTGGCAGGATCAAGCCGGCCTAGGCCTCCGGGCCACCCCCACCTCCCCTGGCTTTAGAGAGGGGAGGGTGTGCCGCAAAGGGGATGGGCAGCCTGTAGGCCGGGTCCCTCCTTGCCTCCTATCAGAGGAGGGACAGCCCTGCCCTGGTGGACCTGACCCTCCTTCCAAAGAATAATCCTTGGAACAAAAGGAGGCTGTCCCGTTTCACTCAGCAGTGACATTACTCTAACTGGGTCTCTCCCCAAATATGGTGAGGTGGGTAAACCCCCTGGGGCTGAGCATCAGATCCTCTGGAGCTGCCAGAAGCTCTCCAGAACCCTCCTTGGTCGTCCCGCAGGCTTTCTCTTGGCCTTGGGCTTGGAGAACCAGCTCCCAAGGACGGTCTGGGACACTGCGAGTCAGGCTTGAAATGGCTGTTCCCAAGGTGGTCCGAGGCAGAGGAGGGCCTCAGAGCCCCCTCCCGGGGCCCTTCTCACACCCCCATCTCACATCCCCTCCTGGAGGTTGAGGGCTTCTTCCCCGGCCCCGAGGGGCAGCCCACCCGGCCCCTGGATAAACGCTGCTTGTGTCTGTGCGGCCGACGTCTTGCTAGGTCACGAGCATGATTTCCGAGTTAAGCACCTGTCCGAGGCCCTGAACGACAAGCACGGGCCGCTGGCTGGTGAGTACCGCAGCCCAGCCCGAGGGCAGCCGCCGCTGCCTTGGCAACAGTCCCCGGAGGGCTCCGCTCTGAGGATGAGCCAGGCCTGTTTGCCTCTCTCTCTCTCAAGTCTCTCTTTTGGGCACTAGGTCTCCTTGTCTCTCTCCAGATGGGAGTGTATGCCTGGCTCTCAGGGCCTGGGCCAAGGGGAGAAGTCGCCGCTACTTGGACGGCGGCTCCCTGGCGGGCAGGGAGCCCTGACATCTGACTCCACCAACAGCTCTAAAGCTCTGACTCGGAGCCCGTTTCTTTGCTTATGGGACCAGGTTGCCTGCGGGTGCCCCCTGCCCCAGCCTCCACTAGTGGGTCCCAGTCTCCTTTTGAGCCAGCTGACCAGCCAGGAGCCCTCCTTTTCTGGGACTCACATTGCCTCTTCTCAGAGTGTAACCCTGTGCCAGCTAGCCTCATAGGCCATAGTCCACCACTGCCTTCTTAGACATTCCAGAATGTCTGGTGGGGCTGAGAACTGCCCTCAGTGACCTAGCATTTTCTCAGATGGGTGACCACAGTGCCCTTGAGACAGGCACTGCCTCTCGCCCACCCTGGCCACCCTCTTTCTGGTGCAGTTCAGAATCCTAAGTCCTGGGGTCAGGCATACCGTGGCTAGGAAGCCGATTTAGGGCTCTTCCCTCTTTATCCCCTCATCGATCTCCCTACCACCTTTAGTACCTGATGCTCTGGGACGTAAACACTGTCCAGCAGAGCTGAAAATGAAGCCAGGACAAAGGCTGGATTCAGCCCCGTTTTTCCTTTTGAGCAGTCAGGCCTGCTGGAATCCTCTCAGCTTTCTGCCAGAATAGTCCTCCTCCTCCCCATCTCCTGCTGGCCCGAGCTACAGGCCAGGAGCTGGGGAGACCCAGCAGGGAGAGCGGCTTCCCGCAGGCCAGCAGCTCAGGGGCACTGCTGTCCCTCCAGGGAGAGACGACACGCTAGATGTGGAGACCGACGCCTACATTCACTGTGTCAGTGCCTTCGTCAAGTTGGCCCAGAGCGAGTACCAGCTGCTGATGGACGTCATCCCTGAGCACCATCAGAAAAAGACCTTTGATTCTCTGATCCAGGTGCTGCCCCGCCCCCACCCTGCTCCTGGGTCCTGACCAGATGCCCCAGCAGAAGCTGCCACCACAGAAGCTCACGTTTGGGACAGACCTGTTGTCCTGTAGCCTTCAACTAGAGCCACACAACTAGTGTGTGTGTGTGTAGGGGGGCGGGGGTTCCTCCCCATTGCTGCCCCCTGCTGAGGCAGGGGCCCCTGGGAAGCCGCTCACACCCCTCTGCCCCCCTGTGAGCCGCATCCTTGCCATGCTCTCCCAGGATGCACTGGACGGGCTGATGCTCGAAGGGGAGAACATCGTGTCTGCTGCCCGCAAGGCCATCATCCGACACGACTTCTCTGCCGTGCTCACTGTCTTCCCCATCCTGCGGCACCTCAAGCAGACGAAGCCCGAGTTTGACCAGGTGCTCCAGGTATGTGGGTAGGAAGACCCGGGGACACAGGGAGGAGGAATCGTGCTGCCTGGCATGGCCTCCCAAGGGGTGCAGCTTCTCTGCCCTCATGCCTCCAGTCAGAAGGTGAGCGGAAGCAGCTTCTACACGGGGCCGCAGATGTAGGCACACACTCACAGGGTGACCGAACAGGAGTGGGAGCCCTGCAGTGAGGGGCAGGGAGGCAGCTGGCGGGGAGCCAGGCTCAGCTCTGCAGCCGTGTGCGTCCTTAGGGTACAGCTGCCAGCACCAAGAACAAGCTGCCCGGCCTCATCACCTCCATGGAGACAGTTGGAGCCAAGGCATTGGAGGACTTTGCCGACAACATCAAGGTGCTCTCCCTCTCCATCTGCGGCCCTAGAACTGTGGGCAGGACCCCCAGGGGCCTGCCTCGGGGGCTCCTACGGAAACCAAGCCACCCAGCTAGCCCATTGACTAGCTGGCTGTGCTGCTAGTCAATACCCAGGGGGCTCCAGAGCCTCTGAGGGGTGAGGCTGCTGCCCTATTTTTCCTGTCCCATCTCTCACCTGTGTGCCTGAGGGGCACCCCAACACCTCTCTGCCAGGAGGTGGCATCGGGTGCAGACAGCCTGGGCCCCGGGGTGGAGCGCAAGGCCTTGGAAGCAGGTTCAGGAAGTTGGGACTGTTTTTTCCACAGAATGATCCAGACAAGGAATACAACATGCCCAAGGATGGCACCGTGCATGAGCTCACAAGCAATGTAGGTGCTGCCCCGGGTTGCCTGGGGAGGGGAGGGACCCAGCCTGGCCCAGAGCTTGTGGCAGGATAGATGGCAAAGTATTTCGTGTCTCCAGTAGACTGGATCATTCAGGGCAGGAAGCTTGCAACCACTCTTCCCTTGGCAGACCCCAGGCCCTGCACTTGCCCTGGAACGGTCAGAAGGGGTGTGTTTGGGAGGTGATCTGACTCTAAGGTCCTGCCCTTGACCTTCTCCCTGGACCTGTTTTCTCCCCACACAGGCCATCCTTTTCCTACAGCAACTCCTGGATTTCCAAGAGACAGCCGGGGCGATGCTGGCCTCCCAAGGTACTTGGCACCTCCCAGTGGGGCCCCCTCCCCATACCCCACTCCTCCCTCTTGTCTGGAGACACAGGGTTACTGGCCACCTCTGGGAGAGATTTCCTCCGGCTCTGTGAAGTGGGGTTTGACTGTGCCTTTCCTGACCCGACCTCCCTCCCTTCTCGCTCCTTCCACCGTCCTCGCTCTGGAGAGTGGCACTCCCTGGTTCGAAGATGCCCTGCCTGCCTCGCCCCTCCTTCCGCATTTCTCCATCTGCTCTTGGGTTCGCCTGTCCTCCCGATTAGTCTCACACAGCTGACCGTTCCGTGGGCTGGCGCCTCAGGGCCAGCCGGGTGTCTTCCCACTGACTGCTGCCCTGGCATTGGAGCTGGGGAGGTTGGCATGGAAGGAGGTTGGCATTTCTGAGCACCAAGACCCAACCCAATTTGTTGGGGCCCCCGGGCCCTCTCCCTCCCTCCATTTTGGGGGCGAGGGAGCCAGGAGCGGCCTCTGGCCTGCAGTTCTCTAGATCCCCACTTCGCTGCGTGCTCCCTCACCTTCCGGGGAGCAGCCTGGGTGTGTCCTGCTGTCTGTGTTCTGGCTGTCACGGGGAGGGGTCTGCTTGCTCGGGGACACGGTTGCTAACCTGTGTTTGCACTTTGCGTCTTTCTCCCTTCTTTGTCTCCCCTTCCCCTCTGAGTGCACTGCCTTTCACTCCGTAGTTCTTGGGGACACATACAATATTCCTTTAGACCCCCGAGGTAAGCGGCAGGGCTCTACAGCCCCATCCTACCCCTCTGAAACCCCATGGGTGAGATTCCTTAGGGACAGAGGCACCCAGACAGACTCAGGACCTATTGGGAGCGGGGATCAGAGGGGATGTGGGTTTCTCTAGGGCACTCCCAACTCTCTCAGCTCCCAGCAAGGCTGGCTGCACCCTCCAGGCTAGCCTAGTGCCTGCCCCCTCCCTCCCCATATACCCTCACCACCACCTCCTTGGCCTTCTGTTTGTCTAGAGGGGCCCAGTAGAGGAGGTTGTGGGAAGTGGGGGAGAAAGGGGAAAGGCCATAGGGAGCCCACTCTGAGACCCTGCTGTTCACAAATATGATAAGTGGACCTTATAGAGAGCACCTTGCATTAGTTGGGGCTGGGGGGAAAGGGGTGTCCCACTCCTGTGCCCCCAGACTTCCTGCTGATCATGGGCCAGCTCATTAATCCTGCCACCTATCACCATAGAGGGGCTTGCCCTGGGCTCCAGGAAGAGGCTGCCCAGGGGGTGCTCCTGCAGCAGGTGGGAGCTTGGCAGCTCAGCAGACCAACCCCTTCCCCGTTCTGCGCCCAGTCTGCCTGAGGAAGGCTCAGGGCCCCCCCACCCCCACCCCAAGGTTTCCACAGCTGCTCCAGGGGCTGAGGGAAGGCCAGAGAGGGTCCTGGCTGCTGCCATGGCTGCAGTGACAGGCCTCTCTTCTCCCAGAGACCAGCTCTTCAGCCACCAGCTACAGCTCCGAGTTCAGCAAGCGCCTGCTAAGCACGTATATCTGTGAGTGCTCTCTGGCTGGCCGGCAGCCCCCCGCGCCCACCTGCCCACCTCCACTGGCGTTTCCCTTCCTTCCTCTGTGCCCTCCTGCTATTCCCAGTGCTCTCCTGAGCCTCACCTTTGGAATCGCAGCCTAACTTCCAGTTTAGGGGCTGAGCTGGGCTGTGGGCAGAGGGCTCCTGAGGCTTGTGGAGTCTGGAGTTGGGAAGGACAAGGCTCTTGGGACAGGGACTGGGTCATTTAGGTCAGACTGCCCATGGATGTAGCCACACCCTCCCTGTGCAGGTAAAGTCCTGGGCAACCTGCAGCTGAACCTCCTGAGCAAGTCCAAAGTGTATGAGGACCCAGCTCTGAGCGCCATCTTTCTGCACAACAACTACAACTACATCCTCAAGGCCCTGGAGAAGTGAGTGGCTGCAGGGGCCTGCGCCTACCTGCCCTCCTGCCTGTCCTCCCACACTGCCTCCCTCCCTCCTGCCTGCCCTCCTGCCTGCCTCCCTCCTGGGGCTGCCTGCACCCTCTGCCTGGCCAGGTGGGGAGGGAAGCCCTTGACCTCCTGGAGTCCTAGGACCTGGGGCACAGGCATAAGGCAGGCCTCCTGCTGGTGCTGCTGCGGAGGCTCACTACCCTTGGGCCCCAAGAGCCAATGCGGCCCTCCTCTGCTTCCTCCTTATCCCCGCCCCAGGTCTGAGCTGATCCAGCTGGTGGCTGTGACCCAGAAGACTGCTGAGCGCTCCTACCGGGAGCACATTGAGCAGCAGATCCAGACCTACCAGCGGAGGTGGGCCTCCACCGTGCCCCCCCCCCATTACCCCCAAGCTTGTGTCCTTCACTCACTCTTCCTGTCCAAGCTTCATTACAAGTGGGGTCAGGAATGGGGAACTGCTCCCCTATGAACTCAATGCTCCCCTTGCTGTTTCACCACACTGACCAGGTGGAGGGGAAGCCCCTCCCTACCACCACCTGCTCCCTAGGGGCTGCTATGGCCAGCCTCTCTAGAGGGTGGTGTGCCAAGGGTGCAGGCTAAGAAGACTCAAAAAACTGCATATCAGAGGTGTGGGGATGTGAGGCCAAGCAAAGAGCAAGGTTGTAAGAATACTCAAACTTCCTGAGCCTCGCTCTGTAGTGCTCCCACTGCTCCTCACCCGTCCTTCAGAGCTCCTTCTGTTCCTCGCCCCCAGGGCTCCCTCTGCTCCTTGCCCCTGTTTCTCCTTGGTTTGTGTGTTTCTTCCTGTAAGTGGTCTCCCTCCTCCTTGCTTTGTCTGTCTTCTGCTTCTTTCTTCCTCATCTGCTTCTCCATCTTTATTCTCCAGGAGATCGATGTGAGGCATAGCTGCTAGTTATTTGTTCAATTTATTGAATGTTGTTTCCTGTTCTTAATTTTAAAAGCCAGCAGCTTGAACATTTTCTTTTCCCAAGGAGAAATCTCACTGTGCTCTGCTGAGTTCTGACCCCCATGGATCGTTGACCTCCCCTCCCCTAGTAGATTTAAAAAACAACACAAACCAGCCCCTGGAAAGAGGCAGCAGCCTGAGGTTGTCCCTCCTCTGCCTTCTGCCTCTCTCTCCACCTGACAGCTGGTTAAAGGTGACTGACTACATTTCTGAGAAGAATCTACCTGTATTCCAACCCGGAGTCAAGGTGGGCGGAAGGCCTGGGCTGGGAAGGGGTGTCTAGCAGATGTGATACTTTGTGTCATGTCTCTGGGGAAAAAAATGGACAAGCATCCTGCTGGGATGAGCAAATGATGCCTGCCTGTGGCCATGACGGTATCCAGAAGAAGGGCCAGGCCCAGGCTTGGGTGTTTGGGGAAGGAGCCAGTGGCAGGGCAGATCTGCTCTGAGGAACACTTTCTCTGCCCTCTCTCACCACCCCCAGCTGAGGGACAAGGAGCGACAGATGATCAAAGAGCGTTTCAAGGTGAGTTGGGGTCTTCCCTGCTCACCCAACCCCCCACCACCTCCAGTGCTTCCTGCTGCTATTGCAGGGACACGGACCCAAAGTCTTTATCTTTGGGTCACTCCCATTTCCACTTTTTTGGTGGCCAGGGTTTCAATGATGGCCTTGAAGAATTGTGCAAGATCCAGAAGGCCTGGGCTATTCCTGACATGGAGCAGAGAGACAAGATTCGCCAAGCTCAGAAAAACATCGTCAGGGAGACGTACGGGGCCTTTCTGCACAGGTGAGCCCTTTGTCTCCACCTTCCCAGCCCTGGGCCCCGCGCTTCCCCTGCTGGGTCTCTGCTCTTCTCTTCTACAGGAACACACAGAGGGGCGTGAGGGTGTGGGTGGCAGATCCAGGGCCGTGGGCTTTGCTGTGGGGCCAGAAAGGGACATCTCTCAGGGGCAGCCTGTCAGGAGCACCTTAGGCTGCGGTGGAGCTTGGGGGCTGGCCAGGCTGCCCCTGACCTCAGTGCCTGGGCAGGTATGGCAGCGTGCCGTTCACCAAGAACCCTGAGAAGTACATCAAGTACCGCGTGGAGCAGGTGGGCGACATGATCGATCGCCTCTTTGACACCTCTGCCTGAGCCTGCTGCTCTCCCTGCCTGGTACTGCCCGGTCAGCCCTGTTATTGGACAGATAAACCAGTGTTAACTCTGGGCCTGGTGAGTTTGACATCCTTTGGGACAGGAACTTTTTCCACCCCTTGTCCAGCCCAGAGCTGTCCCTGAGCACCCCCCCGCCCCGAGTCCTGGTCTGCACTTCTTCCTGGAACCCACCCCCACCCCTGACCAGCACTCTCCCAGAATACTGGGGCTCCTTCCCACCTTAGGTTTCATGACCCTCAAGCTGCATGGGCCACGTGATGGCTTCTAGACAGGAAAGGACAGAGAAGGAGGACAAAGGGCTTGTGCCCACAGCTGCCTCGTGTGTACAAGAGCAGGAGGGGAAACAGCCTGCCTCCGGCCCAGCTCAGAGCTGCGGGTGGGGACCACCTGTTTTAGCCCTGAAGTGTGGGTAGGGCAGGCCACAGCAAAGCCAGAGAGCATGGAGAAAAAGGTAGCAGGATTGACCTGCTCATGGATTTATGCAGAAAACATAGTTCCCGTCACCCACGGTCCTGAAAATCGGGGGTGTTCTGCCTCCCAGGCATCCCTCAGGTGGCTGGAGCAGGAGTGCCCTCTGCACGTGCCCTCTGGGGTCCAGCACACCGCAGAAGGAATCCTGAGAAGCTCTGGCCACCCTGTGTGGCCTGTCCAGGCTCATCTCTCGGGGCCTAGGGTCAGGCAGCAGTAATTGCACAGAAATGGGGACCAGATGACTGGTACACAGTGGTGAGAAGTTCAGGAGCATAGTGGGGGTGGGTGCAGAGTGGCCGCCCCACCTGCGCAGGATGAGGAGTAGCTGAGCTCAGTGAAGACAAACCCTCGAGGCACGTGTGCACGACACCTGGGTGATGGGTTTATTTCATGCTCTGCGTGCATGCTGTCACTAAGGGAGAACTCAGGGTGGCCTGGGATCCTCTGGCTTAGGGAAGAGAGTCGTCTTCCCTCCTCCTCTCTCCAGAGACCCTGTCATGGCCCTCCTCCCCGGGCTACAGCTCTAGGCCTTGGCCCGTTACAACCTGGGCTGCCCACCATGGGGTATGGCCTCACCAGGGGCTGGGTCAGACTTGCATGTCGCCCACATCCAGAATCCAATGAAGAAGAATTGGCTACACACTACCCCCACCACATACACCAGGAAGAAGATGTGGTCGGCAGCCTCAGCCCAGCTCCTTGACTCCTTCACTCCGGGAGCTTCTGGTGGGGGAAGAAGCAGGGAAAGGAGCTGTTTTTCAGGGCTCCCCCAACATGCTGGCCCAGAGCAGGAGGCTGAACCCTGGGGGCTGTCAGCCTGGATCTCTTCCTTAGATTCACAACTGCTGAATGTTTCAGTCTGGCCCGTTCCAGGCCATCTTGAGCTGAAGAAGCCTTTGTAGAGAAGGGCTTCTTCTCTACAGAAGCTCCGATAACAAGCACCCTTGTTATCTCAGGGAGTTTGAAGTCACCTGGGCCCTTAGGGAAGCTGCCGTTGCTCCCTGCTCCATACCTGCGTCTTCCAATGGCAGGCACGGAGGAGCCCAGGGACAGCGGAGCTAGCAGAGTGAGTGCCTGGAGCCTCTAAATAACCTCGCGATCCCCAGCATCAGCCCTAAGTGCGCAGCCTGCCAGCTCTGCCCCTGTCAAAGCTGCTCCTAGACTCCTCCCTCTACCCCTGCCCCAGCAAGGGTTCCCTGCCCACCTTCAGGATGCGGCCCCAGGTCCCCATGATCTTGCTGCTCCCCTCTTGGGGTTGGGATGGGGCTGCTTCTGGCACTGAGGTGGCCCCGGGCCTGCAGTGCAGCCAGCAGCACGGTCTCCATGGTGCTGATGAAGAGCAGCAGCAGTAGCACGGTGAAGTAGTAAACTGGCGGGGCAGGAGGGTGTGGTGGGGTCAGGGCCAGGCCTGCATCCCCCGGTGCCCAGAAAGATGAACAGAACACGCTCCTGCCCCCTCCCAGGGCTGGGTGAGGGGCGCATGACTTACTGAGCAGCGGGTTGCAGGAGGAGGAGCTGGGCAGTGCCTGCACCAGGGAGGAGTGGAAGACCAGATAGCCTAGCAGCAGGGTCACCTTGTAGGCAATGCGCTCGGTGGCCCGGAGGGGCAGCAGCCCCCCGCACATGTCCGCTAACAGCAGCGCCTCCCCAGGTACCAGCAGAGCTATGATGGCCTTCAGCGCTGTGTTCTGCAGGCGCAACTGGAAGGGAGAAAGTTGGGGCTTTGTGGGAGGGCATCAGGGGCCCGAACCGCTGAAGGGTGGCCCCGTGGCCTCTGCCACATGCTTCACACCCCCACCAGCCCTGTGTGCGCCATGTCCCATGTCCTGACTCACCGTCACCTGGAAGCAGGGCACCAGCTGCCGGGGAGGGATTTGGGTCTCCAGACCCCAAACTACATATTCCCTCTTGACACTCACAATCTCGTTCACTGCATGGGCCCGGAACTCCAGCTCTAGCACTGGAAGGGGGCAGGGGAAAGTGGTGAAGCAGGAAAAAGGTCCCCCTGGTCCTGACTCTCTTGGGAGTGAGTGGCAGGGACTAGCCAGGTGCCCAGGGCTGATGGAGACTTCTGATGGTGGCTGGGGGCAGACCAGGAGGTTAGCATGCTCTGTGCAACACCCCACATTCCCTCCAGCTGGGGGAAGGGCCTTCTCAGGTTCACAGGTGAATTTTCATTATGAAACTAAATGCATGTGGCACCACTTCTCAGAGGGGGGTGTGGTTATGGATGCATCTCCCAGTATATCTCATGCCTGCAGTATTAGCCTCAGGGGGCGGCTGCTGTAGTATTTCCTAGAGGGCAGGGATGTGAGGCAAGGGTTGGGGGTTCTGGGCCAAGCTGGATATCCCCCGTGGGTCTATGGGATATTTACTGGATGGTTACACCTTTAGGATACTTCCGGGAGTAGGCTGCAGCAACCTTGGCCTCTGGCCTTGACAAAAGCAGTGCAGACACTACCGTTTGGCCCTGGCTGTTGAGGGCGGCTGCAGTGGGGGCCGCAGCCCGGAGCAGGGGAGAGCTTGGAGGTGGGCTGCCATCTGAGTGGGAAGTGCAGGTGAGAGGCACGCTCTGCTCTAGGATCTCTTCAGCTCCCCTAAGCCTGAGGTGGCCCGGTATGAACACAGGCTGGCTGCCCCCCATGTCACATGTCTGCTGGAGGCCAGAGGCTGCACCTCCCCCCTCCCCGCCTCCAGCTCCTGTCCTGTCAGCACCAGTGTTGCTGAGAGCATAGAAGCTGAGGTTGCAGTCGCTCTGGTCCCTGGGGAAGTGGAGGAGCTCAAAGTCACAGTTGGTCTCCGTGGTGAGGGCCAAATACAGGTCGACGTGGCCATCAGGGCCCACTCTGGCCCGCGGGCTCTGGTCCTGCCAGTCCACCCAGAGCCTGTTGTGGAGGAGGGAGATACCACAGCTGGAGGCTCGGCTGCTTCTCAGAAGGGGGTGGAGGGGGAGACCCTAGCATAGCCCAGCTGCCCTCTACTGGCATCCAGGTTCCAGAAGGGTGAGGTGGGCCCAGGACACTGGGGTGCACCTGTGGCCTGGCAGGGCCACCAGAGGGGCATAGTCCCTAAAGAGGACCTCCTGGCCCAGGAACTCCCTCCTCACTTACGCCTCCTGAATAGTGAGTCCCGGAGTCCAGAGTGAGTCCCAGGGCAGTGTGACTGCATGCTGTGGGTACAGGCTCGCATTCCAGGCCAGGCGAGTATCCACCCAGGACTGGGGACATAAAGAAGGCATTAAGGCTCCCGCTCCCAAGTATCTACAAGTCAGTTGGCTTGGCAGTTTGATGAAGGCTGGTACTTCTGAGCTGGACAAGAGAAGGGTCTCCAGTCCCACCTTCCCCGCCCCCTGCCCCAGACACTCACCAGCCGAAGCAGCAGCATGGAGGACACTGTGTACCGCAAGATGTCCTGAGGGAGGGGCAGTGTGTCACCTGGGGGTGGGCGCAGGGGACAAAAGAGGCAGGAGCCCCCACCGCTTGCTGGGGCTGAGTGGTTAGTGCCCTGCCCTCTCTTTGGCCTGAGGACACTTACCACATTAAACACATTGGACACGAACACTTGCACATCCACGAGCAGGGGCGCGCTGCCATTGTTTGGAATCTGGATGGTTTCCTGAACCCCCTGGGGCTGGTTGAAGTTGAAAAAGGATGGCCAGGCTGAAGGACAGAGGTCAAGGTCATTTGGGTGGGAGCCCTGGCGGCCAAGTCCCAGAGCTTAATGACTTTACCTTCTCCACCTACCAACTGTTGGCGAGCGAAAGCCCCGCCCCTGGACCAAGGGCCCCGTGGTGCCCAGCCTGAGGAAGGCCAGCAGCAGCAGCAGGAGCCGCGGGGCCATCGTCAGTGGCTGCATGGAGGGCTGGATGGAGCAGCACAGCCTAAACTGCAACCTCAGTTTCAGTTGCTTCTCCGGAGGCCTGGGTGGTTAGTCAGGCAGCTGCTCTGTGCAAGAGCTCTGGGGCCTTGGAGCTGGCACCCCACCCTCACCCCTGAGCCAGGGTTCCGCAAACACCTGAAGACAAAGCCCAGGACCCAGCCCCGCCCACTGTGCACCTGCCTAGGCTTCCCATCCCCGCTTCATTTCCACCATCTGGAATCAGCCCTATTCAAAGACTGCCAAGTGGACCAGGCAACTACAGATTCCCCCCAACAAACACACACACACACACCCCTTTCCCAAACTCGGTCCTTCCAATCTGGGCAGATGCCACAGGCCTTCCCTGCTTTCTTGTAGTGGGTGCCTGCTGGGTTAAATATTCAAGCCCTTGCCAAAGTGCCCTGCGCTCAACATCCTGAGATCTGTACATGCTGTAGTTTTCCTGCATCTCCTCAAACACTGAGCTGATTAAAAAGCCTTGAAAGTCTCAAGAACCCCAGGGGTGGGGCAAACCTGGAGCAGGGCAACGGGATTCACCACCTGCTCCAGCCCAGCAGTGCCTTAGAAGCGCTCCTGGGTGCCCTGAAGCAGGACTGGTGGGGGTGAGGGGCAACTTTTCATGGCCTCATGGAAACCCAGCTGCTGGAGGCCTGACTCGGGGCAGCTATAGCCTGTAGCCAGGGAAGGAGCCCCAAGGCTGAAAGAGGGTGAGCACTGATCCAGCTGCAGACACTCCAAACGCCCCAGAGAGCTGGGAGTAGGGAGTGACCTGCCACTCGCTGGTGCTTGAACATTACTCAGAACATACATAGTGTCTGCGCCTCCCTGACTTACGGGCCTCGCTTAAGCACTCGGCCTGCCTTTGTCGCAGGCACAGCTGGCCACTGGTGCGGCCTTGTATGTATGCCAGGCGCCTCTGGATGGCCGTGTGCAGAAAGCCTTGACCCGTGCTCCCCAGTCAGGATTTCTATGGGGACTTAAACTTGGCTGCCTTGGCTGCAGGCCACTCTCTCTGTGGCTCAGCAGAGCACCTTGGGCGCATTCATCCAGAGCTCCCCCGTGAAGTCCCAGAGGCTGCAGACCACAGAGCCTCACAACTGTGAGATATGTGGACACACAGCACGTGATTTCACATGAAAAGATTTGCATCTTTTTTAAAAAAGATTTTATTTATTCACGAGACACACACACACACAGAAGCAGAGACCCAGGCAAATGGAGAAGCAGGCTCCGTACAGGGAGCCCGCTGTGGGACTCGATCCGGGTACTACCAGGAGCACGCCCTGGGCCGAAGGCAGGCGCTAAACCGCTGAGCCTCCCAGGGATCCGGGTTTGTGTATTTTATTAACAGAGGAAATTCCCTCCCTGATCCCTCGCCCTCCGACTCCAATCCTTTAACACAAAAGCATAATCGCTAAGTGTCCTCAGGTCGCATTAACCGTCGGGATGCCACTGGGGGCATTTCCGTCCCGCCAGGACCGGCCGGGCACCAGGCTCAAGGCCGGGCTGCTGAGAGGCGCCAGCACAGGGGCGGAGGCCCCGGCCGCCTCGCTCACGTGCGTCAGGTCGGTGGACTCGCGCTCGAGCACGCTGCTGCCGCGGGGGCCCTGCGCCGCGATGCACACGCGGCCTGAGGCTCTCCGAGGGGCACGGCGCAGCAGCCCCGCACAGATCTTGCGGAAGCCCTTGCGGAAGTGCTTGGAGACGAGCGCGTAGACGATGGGGTTGACACAGGAGTTGGCATAGGAGACCAGGTGCGAGAAGATGCGCAGCGCGTACGTGGCAGGTGTAAGCGGGAAGCGGCCGAACCACACGCAGAGGATAAGCGCGTGGTGAGGCATCCAACAGAGGCAGAAGAGCGCGGCCACGATGATGATCATGCGCGTCACCTTGCGCTTGGCGCGCCGGGCGCTGGAGCCCGCGGCCACCGGGTCAACGGCGCGCCAGAGGTAGCGCAGGGTGCGCGCGTAGGTCAGGCCGAGCACCAGCATGGGCAGCAGGTAGCTGAAGACGAAGGTGCAGAGGTCCATGGCGCGGCGGCGAGGCGCGCTCCACGCCGGGTGGCACACAGTCAGGTTGGCCAGCTGCGACTGGCGGTAGTAACTCAGGTAGGGCCCGGAGAAGAGCAGCGACAGCCCCCAGATGAGCCCGATGGCAGCCAGCGCGTTTCGAGGCGTGCGCAGCTCGCGAGAGTGCAGCGGGTAGCGGATGGCCAGGTATCTGTGGGGCAGGCCGGGAAGGGGGACGGGTGAACAGCTGGATTGGCGGGGCGCAGGGCCGGACCCTTGCACCTCGAACCCCTCACCCTCTCTCCAGGAGGGTGCCTAGCGCACGGTGGCACCGCACTGGCCCGGGAGCAGCCCAGACACTCGGCTGCTTTGAGATGTGGGGCGGGACCCGCGGCAGGGAAGGCGCGCGTGTAGGCCACTCATCTGCTCTTCCCGGGACTCTGACCACAGTCACACTCCAGCCGGGAGGGCACCCCAAAGTTGAACCGGCTTTGGGGCTGTGATGACCCACCAGTGAGGGTGCCCGGAGAGGTTAAGACCCAGGCTCCTTGAGCCCGGAGACATCGCGAGGGACTTGCTTAGGGAAGCCGAGGCTCTATGGGTCCCACCAGCACACTCCGCGCTCGGCGGAACTGGGAGGTATATGGGGGGGGGGGCTCACCTCGCTGCCCGCCCAGGGAGGGTCAGGAGGATGTGGGGGTTGAAGGGGCCGTGGAGATATTGGACTTGGACCCAGATTTCCTCCCCAGGAATCATCCCGGTGTCCTTCCGAACGGGGCGCATGGAGGAGACCCTCCAGCGCTCTCCTCTCCCTGGGCCTGGGGCGGGGAGGGGTTGGGGCGGGCGTGTTCGCTTGAACTTTGGTGTGAGCCCTTGCGAAGGACCCGCATTCCGCAGCCGGACCAGAGTCGACTGCGCGGAGCAAACCGTGGCTTCGAGGCCAGCGAGGCGGAGGCGCCTGAGTCTCCAAGAGACACCCCGTTGGCTGTCCTGACGCACACGATTACTGGATGGGAGACTCTGAACACATCGCTTCTGAACTCGATCTCATCCGTAAACGGGGCGCAGTAATCCTCCCGTCCCAACCTCACAGGGGCACCCAAGCCGGACGAAGCCGCGAAATTGCGATGTGCGCGGGAAACGCCGGCTTTGCCAGGCGCCCGCGGCGGCGCTGGAGAGCCGAGGTCCGCCGCGGGGAGCCGCGAGCGCGCACCTAACGGAGGGGCGCCGCAGTCCCCCGATCTTATTCCTCTCGTCCCTTGTCCCTTGTCCACCTCGGCTTGTCTTTCACTCTCTCCCGGTTCCTTTGCCTACGGAGTGCCCTTTTCTACTCTCCGCGCGCCCCTCCTCCAGCCTCGAGTCCCGCTTTCCTCTCCAGCCCACACCTGGGTGCCTGACGCTCCCCGCCCCCAGGGGGCCCGCCAGGGCGCTCGCTCACCTGTCCAGGGAGACGGCGGCCAGCGTGAAGCTGCTGGCGTACATGGTGAGGAAGATGAGGAAGTGCACGGCCTTGCAGAGCAGCGAGCCGAACACCCAGCCGTCCAGGGTGTAGATGGTGGCCTGGAAGGGCACGCAGCACAGGATGAAGCACAGGTCGGCCACGCCCAGGTTGAGGATGAACAGGTTGGTGGTGCTGACCGCCTGGCCGCCGCGCAGCAGCACCGCCAGCACCAGGGCGTTGCCCACGGTGCCCACCAAGAAGATGAGCGCGAACAGCATGGGCACGATAACCGCCTCGGGCTGCCAGCCGTCCCTGCCGCCCGCCTCCCTCGCGTCCTCGGCCCCGGGGCCGCCCGAGCCGTTCATGGCGCCCCCGACCCGGGGCTGCCCGAGCTCCTGCCGCCGTCTGGGTTCCGGGGAGCCCGGCGCTCCCGCGGTTGCAGCTGCTGCGGCGCCCAGCGCGAGCCGCCCGAGCTGCGGGCGGAGCAAGCCTTGACCGGCCGGGGCGGGATGTGGGGGTGCGCGGGGGTCAGGGGGAGGAGCGAGCAGCGGAGGGGTGGGCTGGGCCCCGCCGCAGCCCTGCGCTCGGGGAAGGGCTGGGGGACCGGCTGCGGTGGCCGGCCCGGGGACCCGGGCCGTCGGCGTCGGCAGCGCGCTCCAGCGCCCCGGGCCTGTCTGGGCGGCCGGGAGCGCCCCGCCTGGGACCACGCGTCCCTCTCCCGCGGCCCGGCCCCCTCGGAAGATTCCCGGGCGACCCTAAGCGGGGCGGGGAGGTGACCAGGGCGGAGGTGAACGGAGGGGCCGGCCCGCCGCCTGCTCCGCGCCTCTTCTGTGCGCCAGTCCCTGCCCTTGGCGCTGTGCCTCAGTTTCTTTGGCACCGGGGGATCACAGTACCTTCTGGGAGGGCTCTAGTGAGCATGGACTGAGATGTGTGGCCTGAAGCCAGTTAGTTGAATCTCAGCGAATCAAGGTCCTGTCTCCTTGCCTTAGATATCCAAAAAGGGAAAACATTAAGGAAATGCAAAAGAGCAGAGTTCCCTGCGCCAGGAGCGTTTTCCTGCGTGGTCAGGAAGGTGTTTAGGTTGCAATAAAACTTAAATACTTGTTTCTAATTTTAACGTTTTAAGGATCTAGCTCTTGTGACTCGGAATCATTGCTGTTTCTGTAGGATTATCCACATCCCCCCTCCCGGATCACTGGGTCTGAAAATCATCACCTTCTGCCACTGAAGTGTGACCTCTGCTTCACCTTTCCCTGCCCTGCTCATTGGGTCCCAGTGTGGAACATTCCTTTTCCTCCTCCCACCCGCACCCCAGAATCTCAGCCCTGAAGCCTACTCCCACTCCTTGGTCAGGGAAGCATTATCCACACCCCTGCCCTGCCTGCCTATTCAGGGATAGAAAGACAGCAGTTCATGTTCATGAGCTGCTTGCCATTCATTCATTCATTCATTCATTCATTCAGCATTCATTAAGTATCTACCCCTTTCCAGACATTGTTCTGGGTCCTTAGTATATACCGGTGAGCTCTAGAAAGATCAAGGCCTTCCATGAACTTCCTCTTCGCAGAAGAGACAGACAATAAACAAAATTCAAGTGACTTTTTAAAAGATTTTATTTATTCATGAGAGACACACAGAGAGAGGCAGAGATGCAGGCAAAGGGAGAAGCAGGCTCCATGCAGGGACCCCGATGCAGAACTTGATCCCAGGACCCCAGGATCACGCCTGAAGCTGAAGGCAGACGCCCAACTGCTGAGCCACCCAGGCGTCCCTCAACTGAGTTATTAACCTATTACAAATTGATAAACACTAGCAGGAAAAGTAGATCAGGTAAGGAAATTGGGAGTACCATAGTGGTGGTGATGGTGCAATTTAAAATAAGGTGGCCAGGGTCACTGGGGTAGATCAGTCAGTTGAGCATCTATTTTTTTTAAATATTTTATTTATTTATTCATGAGAGACACACAGAGAAAGAGAAAGGCAGAGACATAGGCAGAGGGAGGAGCAGGCTTCATGCAGGAAGCCCGATGTGGAACCCGGGCTCGGGTTCTGGAACCCTGGGATCATGCCCAGAACCAAAGGCAGACGCTCAACCACTGAGCCACCCAGACATCCTGAGCTCTGACTCTTGATTTCAGCTCAAGTCTTGAGATCAGGGTGGTGAGTTCAAGGTCTGCATTGGGCTCCCCGCTGGGCATCAAACCTATTCTGGACATTTCTTTTTTTTTTTTTTTTTTAATTCTGGACATTTCAAATATATTTTTCTTAAGGTTTTATTTGTTTATTTACTTATTTAAGTAATCTCTACACCAAATATGGGGCTCAAACCCATGAACCTGAGATCAAGAGTCACAAGCTCTACCAACTGCTCCAACCAGGTGCCCCTGTACATTTCATATAAATGGACTCCCATGATATGTGGTCTTTGGATGGCTTTATTCACTTAGCATAGTATTTACAGGATTTGTCTGCTTTGTAGCATATATAAGTACTTTGTTGCTTTTTATGGCCAAATAATATTCCATGGTATGGTGATACCAATTCTATTTATCCATTCATTTGTTTATGAACATTTGGGAGACTTTTTTTTAAACTAGCAGCTAATAAAGTAACATCTTTATTTTATTTTTATTTTTTAAGATTTTATTTATTTATTCATGAAAGACACACAGAGAGAGGCAGAGACCTAGGCAGAGGGAGAAGCAGGCTCCCTGCGGGGAACCTGATGCGAACTCGATCCCAGGACCCCAGGATCATGACCTGAGCCAAAGGCAGACGCTCAACCGCCGAGCCACCCAGGCGTCCCTGGGAGAATTTTTTAAAATATATTTTATTTTATTTTATTAGTAATCTCTACACCCAACATGGGGCTTGAACCCACAATCCTGAGATCAAGAGTCTCACACTCCACTGACTGAGCCAGCCAGGTGCCCTGAGACCTATTTTAGTTTTTAATTGTGGTAAAATACACAGAACATACAATTTACCATCTTGGATATGTTAAAGCAAACGGTTCAGTAATATTAAGTATATGCAAGAGTGCCTGGGTGGCTCAGTCGGTTGAGTGCCCAACCCTTTGTTTCAGCTCAGGTCATGATCTCACATTCCTGGGATCAAGCCCCATGTCAGGCTCTGCACTGAGAGGAGAATCTGCTGGAGATTTTCTCTCTCCCCCTCTCTGTTCCCCTCTCCCTGCTCTTCCTTTCTTTAAAAATAAATAAATCTTAAAAAGAAGTATATTCATGTTGTTGTGCAAACAATCTCCAGGACTTGTTAATCCTACAAAATTAAAACTCGGTACCAATTAAACAATAATTCCCCTTTCGCCTGCCTCCAGCTCCTGGTAACCATCATTGTACTTTCTATGAATTTGCACTAGATACCTCATATAAATGGAATCATACCATATTTGTCTCTTTGTGATAGGCTTATGTAACTTAGCACAATATTTTCAAGCTTCAGCCACGTCGAAGCTTGTGTCAGAATTTCCTTCCTTTTTTTAAAAAAAAGATTTTACTTATTTATTCATGAGAGATACAGAGGGAGGCAAAGACATAGGCAGGGGGAGAAGCAGGTTCCCTGTGGGGAGCCTGATACAGGACTCGATCCCAGGACTCCATGATCATGACCTGAGCCAAAGGTACACGCTCAACCACTGAGTCACCCAGGTGCCCAGATTTTCCTTCCTTTTTAAGGCTTAATATTATTCCAGTGTATGGATATACCACTTTGTTTATTCCTGGAGGACCACTGGGTTACTTCCATCTCTTGGCTATTGTTAATAATGCTTCTATGAACATGAATGTACAAATATCTCTTGGAGATTCTACTTTCAATTCTTGTGGATATACACCCAGAAGTGGAACTACCAGATGGAATCATAATTCTTCAGTTTTCCAAAGAACCATCATACTGGTTTTTGCAGTGGCTGTACCATTTTACATTTGCACCAAAAGCACACCAAGGTTCTGATTTCTCCATATCCTCTCCAATACATGGTATTTTCTTTTATCACTATTTTTTTTTTAAATAGTAATGATCCAAAAAAAAAAATAGTAATGATCCAGGGGCACCTGGGTGGCTCAGTCCATTGAGTGTCTGACTTTGGCTGAGGTCACAATCCCCAGGATTAGCCAGGCTCAGCGAGTCCGGGTTGGGGAGTCGGTTGTGGCAGGGGTGGTGTCCATGCTCAGTAGGGAGTTGGCCTGTCTCTTGCCCTCTGCCCCCCCCACTTGTGGGCTCCCTCTCAAATAAATAAACAAATAAATAAATAAAATCTTTTTTTTTAATAAATAAAATCTTAAAAAAAATAGCAACCATCCAAAAAATATATATATATATAGTAATCATCCTAATGGATGTGAAATGATAGTTCATCGCGGGGTTGATTTACATTTCCCTAATGATTAGTGATACTGAGTAGAGACTTTAATTTCTTTCTTTCTTTGTTTCTTTCTTCTTTCTTTTCTTTCTTAAAAGATTTTGATTATTTGAGAGAGAGAGAGAAAGCAAGCACAAGAGCAGGGGGAGAAGGAGAAGCAGACTCCCTGAGGATCCATCCCAGGACCCTGAGATCATGACCTCTTAACCTACGGAGCCACCCAGCCGCCACTAAATTGCCTCATTTCATCTTCATAAAAACTGTCTTAGGGATCCCTGGGTGGCGCAACGGTTTGGCGCCTGCCTTTGGCCCAGGGCGCGATCCTGGAGACCCGGGATCGAATCCCACGTCGGGCTCCCGGTGCATGGAGCCTGCTTCTCCCTCTGCTTGTGTCTCTGCCTCTCTCTCTCTCTCTCTCTCTCTCTCTCTGTGTGACTATCATAAATAATAAATAAAAATTTAAAAAAAACTGTCTTAATTGGTTATCCCCATTTCACAGAGAAGGGAAAGCATTTAGAGGGAAACCAAGTTATTTGCCCAACATCTCCCAACGCATGTTGCAGAGCATGTCTCCCTCCTGAACTGCTGGACTGCTTGCTCCCAAATCCAGGGACAAGGGTCGCCAGCTGGGCCAGGAGCCTCCCCACTTGCTGACCCCTGACCCCGCCAGCGCTTTCTCAGGGTGGGCCCCAGAGGAGAGCGCAGAGGCGCGGTTCCCTAACAGGAGGAGTGCTTCATTCGGGGAGTGTGGGGAACCCCAGCTCCCCAGTATCCAGGGACGTAGACACCCCAAACCCAAATTCCTTAGCCAACCTCCCCCGCCCTCTGCGCTTGGGACGTGAGCTGGCTCCTCCGTGCAGGGATGCAGGAGACAGAGGGGGTCCACCTTCCAGTCTTCCGCCCTCAGTGCCGGGAAAAGAGCTTAACACCTCTGGTCCGGCCCCCGAGCTCGCCCTCAGCCTTGCCGGCCGCGACCCGGGAACCCGAGCCTACGCGCAGGCGCACTCCAACAAGTGGCTTAGGCGTGCGGACCCGGCCGTCGGCGGCGGAGTCCGCCGCTATCCCGTCAGGCGGTCGGGGCAGGCCTCGCTCTCTTCCGCCTCCGTCGTCCCGCCTCCTCTATCCCGTCTGTCTCTGCGGCGCTGGGGCAAGATGGCTGCCGAGAAACAGGTTCCCGGTGGCGGCGGCGGCGGCGGCGGCGGCGGCGGCGGGAGCGGCGGCGGACGCGGTGCCGGAGGAGAGGAAAATAAGGAAAACGAACGGCCTTCAGCTGGATCGAAGGCAAACAGAGAATTCGGGGATAGCCTGAGTTTGGAGAGTATCCTAGAGTAATCGGGCCTAACTCGCTATGACTACGTGTCGATGTGCAGGGCCGGGGGCGGGAGAGGCGGCGGGTCCCGGCACGTCCCGGGCAGGAGAGGCCTCGGGTTGCAGTTTCTCTCGCTCTTACTTTCTGGCACTCATTTACAGGGTATTGTATTTCGATCGGTCTTTTCTCGCTTCTCATTCGCCTCCCAGGCTGGGGGAGCGTCCTCTTCTCTCAAGCGGTACCGGGGGCGGGGGTGGGGAGGCGGGTATTGGGCAGAGTTTTGCAGTTTCCCTGCGCTTGCACACGTGGAGGGCTGGTGACGGGGATGACACTGTGGCCACCCCAGTGAGCTGCGCTCTTGGCACCTTGAATCGCTGAACTGCGGGGGGGCAATTGCAGTATTGACATTTTGTCTTAATACTTTTGTCGACAGCTGTCGGAGAATGGATAGTGAGCATTACAATTTGATGCTCTGGCAGTGGAGCAAGGATTGAGGAAGAGCTTGTTGTCCATTTTTAATAGAAGCGTAGCTTAACATCACTTGTATGGCTTTTTTTTTTTAAGATTTATTTATTTATTTATGATAGACACAGAGAGAGGGGAGAGAGAGAGAGGCAGAGACACAGGAGGAGGGAGAAGCAGGCTCATGCAGGGAGCCCCACGCAGGACTTGATCCCGGGACTCCAGGATCCCGCCCTGGGCCAAAGGCAGGCGCCAAACCACTGAGCCACCCAGGGATCCCCTTGAATAGCTTTCTTGAGGGGTCTGTAGGCATTTTATCTCGTGGAGAGTTGTTCAGTTGACCTGGAGGGATGGGCCTGTAGTTTACATCCAAGTGTATCACAACCGAGTGCCCGAGGCACTAGTTTGTGGCTTTTTGAAATGAATAACAGATGGAGAAAATGTAGTTGAATTTCTGAAATAACACGTTTAGCTTCACATGCTGTTTTCAGGGGTTTGGAGTTTTACTTTTTGAACTGGTGATAGATATAGTTTTAAATGGTATTAGAACGATTTGGTTTCTTTTTTACAAAACTTACACCTTCTTATTCCTTTCTAGTTGTTGAAAGAGTCCTTATGGCGTTCAGTATTTCAACATAAGTCTGCAGAGCAACGTTGAGGAAACTTTAGAGGGGAATTCAAATTGTAGATAAAGGTCCCTGGATTTCCTAAAGTTTAGCACATGATCTTAAAATATTTTTAAGATTCTTAAAAAGGAGAGTTTGGTCAGGTTTTTTTTTTTTTTCTTTAAAAGAAAAACTAATATTTTTATGCAAGCTGTGGCCTCGTTTGGTTGGCATGCGCTAACCATAGGCTCATACAGGATCACAGCTGTTAAGGAAAAGTTAGATTTGGTAGATGTAGGAAGTTATGCAAATAGAGGAGTAGTACACGTCATTTTTAAACCTGAATCTGCTCGAATGAGTAAAATACTGGGTCCAGGTGTAAATCAGTGGGAACAACCCCAGCTTTATCCAGTAGTTAAAATCCAGCAACTTTTTTTTTTTAAGGTGTTGATTTAAGGAATCCTCAGTGGCTAATAACGCTCTTTTTTTAGTTTGAAAGTAACAGGTTTGGGGGAACAGTTTTTCTACTTGGTTAGCCATGTCCTGTGACAAGATAGCTATTGAAAATGATGACAAGAGATTTCAGTAGTTAATGTACGAAGTATTTCAGCAATGTTGAATGTGCTGTGGTTTGATACAAATATTGAGTAATGGGAATATGTTCATGATTTATTTGGATTCTTACCATTGTAAGTTTTTCCTTAATCTTGGCTCTAGTTCTTCAGATAATTAAGGAATCCCAGCAGCAGCATGGTTTGCGGCATGGAGATTTTCAGAGGTATAGGTTAGTATCGTGTGCAAGATGTATGCAAATTATTGTGGACTTTTCAAACTTGGTTTGCTTTTGTTAATATCCTACTTATTTTGCTGTGTCAGTTATACTTGGAAAGTTTGACTCTGAACTTATATTGAGGCCTTTTTTTTTTTTTTTTTTAAGATTTTATTTATTCATGAGAGACAGAGAAAGAGAGGCAGAGACCCAGGCAGAGGGAGAAGCAGGCTCCATGCAGGGAGCCCGACGTGGGACTTGATCCCGGAACTCCAGGATCAAGCCCTGGGCTGAAGGCGGTGCTAAACCACTGAGCCACCCGGGCTGCCTATACTGAGTCTTTAAAATGTCCTTTTCAAATTTAAAATTTCATAATGAATAAAAGCCAACTGTTTATCCATTTTGCCTCATAATATGCAGATACACTGGAGGCTTTTGCTGAAAATAGCAAACAGTTATGGTAATAATTTTTGTTAATCCTAACCATATTGTCAGTTTTTCAGTTCCTTATTTATTTTAAAGTAAGCGCTGTGCCCAACTTGGGGCTTGAATTCATGACCCCGAGATCAAGAGCCACCTGCTCCACGGAATGAGCCAGCCTGGCACCCTATATAAGGCGAATTTCTATGATATCATTATAATTTATTGGTAAACTCTGTAACAGCCTTCAAGTTGGAAAACAAATTTAATATAACTCTTAAAAATAGATGCCTAGTGTATAATATAATCCAGTATTTTGGAAGCAGAAATATCCAACCATTTCATATTGAAGATACAGGCTTTGGCTACTGAACTTTTTTTTTTTTTTTTTAAGATTTTATTTATTTCTCCGTCTGCTTGTGTCTCTGCCTCTCTCTGTGTCTCTCATGAATAAATAATAAAAAAAAAAACTTTTAAAAAATATTTATTTGAGAGAGCATGCACATGCATGCATGCAAGGAGAGGGAAAGTAGATTCCCAGTTGAGCAGGGAGCCCAACGTGGAGCTGAATCCCAGGATCCCAGGAGCCAGGGATCATGACTGACCCAAAGGCAGACACTCAACTGGGCACCACTGGCTATAGGACTTTAAAAAGTGCTAGTAAAGAAAACACTCTACCGATTCTAAGGAGTGAGCATTGTCATAGAGGGTCCACAGTGCTGGGGCAGCATGAGCAAGGTGGAGAGTGGTAGAAAATGAACTTTTTTTTTTTTTTTTTAAGATTTTATTTATTTGACAGAGCACAAGTAGGGAGAGAGGGAGAAGCAGGCTCCTGGCTGAGCAGGGAGCCCAACTTGGGACTTGATCCCAGGACCCCAGAGTCATGACCTGAGCTGAAGGCAGATGCTTGACCGACTGAACCACCAGGGTACCTTAAGCCCTGGTAACTTGTGCAGATGATAGTGTAGGAGTGATGGGAAGCCATGAAAAGGTTTTAATTGGAGATTGTTACAACTTGGGTTTTTTTTGTTTGTTTTTTTTAATAAGGAAAATTTCAAAAACAGATGTAGAGCTACTGTAATGAATCCATCACTCAGTTATTACAGCGATCAGCTTTTTGCCCTCTGTTCCCTCTTTTTTTTTTTTAAGATTTTTAAAATTTATTCATGAGAGAGGCAAACCACTGAGCCACCTAGGGACCCCCCCCTTTTTTTTTTTTAAGTTAAGCTCCATGCCATTGTGGGGCTGGAACTCACAACCGTGAAATCAGGACCTGAGCCAAGACCAAGAGTCGGACATTTAACTGACTGAGCCACCCAGGTGGTGCCCCTGTTCCCTCTTCTCTTTAAGAAAATCTGTTTTGAAAAAAAAAAAAAAAAGAAAATCTGTTTTGGGGGCACTTGGGTGGCTAAGTGGTTGAGCGTTGGCCTTTGGCTCAGGTCGTGATCCTGGGGTCCTAGGATCGAATCCCACATCAGGTTCCCAGCAGGGAGCTTGATTCTCCCTCTGTCTATGTGTCTGCCTCTCTCTGTGTGTCTCTCATGAATAAAATATTTTTTTATTGAGGGATTTTTTTTTACCATTATATTGAAGTATAATTTATATACAGAGAAGTAGAGATAAATTTTTCACAACCTGTAACTAGCAGACATTATCAGCATCCCTGAAGTCCCTGTTTTGCTCCTTCTAATCACAAACCCTTCCTCCCCAAAGGTCCCCACAACCATGACCCCTGACACTGAGATTAGGTTTGAAATGTGTTTTCGGCAACACCAGTCATACTGCCCTGCATCAGTAAATGCGAGATGGTGTGTGGTGTCTGTGGAAACCATAAGTAGAACACCTCAAACCTTTGGCCTTACTTTGTTATCAAACCTGCTGTTGCAAGTACTGTCAGCTTGCCTGAACTGTCGTTTTCTTTCAGGGGCTACTGTTCCCGTAGACAAAGACGTCTTCGGAAAACACTCAACTTCAAGATGGGGAACAGGCACAAATTTACAGGGAAAAAAGTAACTGAAGACCTTCTGACTGATAACAGGTACTGCGTGCTCCATGCTAGTTGTTAAATACTTCTTGCTAATACATGTATCAAGCACTTATGTATTAGACGCTGTGCCAGAACTCTATCTCAGGTGATGCTTCTCGCAGCTCTCTGGAATAGACACGTGTACTATTAAGTTATACGATGAGGAAACTGAGCCTCACAGAGGTTCAGTAAGGTTTTCAGGAGCTGTGCTGGAGTGCAGTTAGGACCTGATGGGGTATTGGTGAGGGTTCTGGAATGTAAGTTTCAGTGTATACTTAAATCCATGCATCTTAAATGGAATCTGTGTGTGAATTACTCCTGGAGAGTTTTGTGTTTCAGTGCTGAATATAACCATGCTTAACATTCGCAGAAGGATCAGTCTGTCAAGCAACATGTAGTAGAGGTGTCTAGGCCAGTTCCTCAGATTTCAGCCTATGGGCCAAATTGGTCCTTTTGCCATCTGTTTTGGTAAAGTGCTTTTTGTTTGTTTTGTTTTGAGTGAGCGCGCATTTGGGGGTGGGAGGGGATGAGCAGAGGGATAGGGAGAATCTTAAGCAGGTTCCACGTTTAGTGCAGAGCTGCTGTGGACTGTCTCACCACCCTGAGATCATGACCTGAGCTGAAATCAAGAGTTGGATGCTTAACCCACTGAGCCACCCAGGCGCCCCCGTGTTTGTAAAGTTTTATTGTCACACAGCCATTTATTTAGGTATTATAGCTGTTTTTTGTGCCAGAGGAGGAGGGTAGTTGTGACAGAGACCATATGGCCTATAAAACCTAAAATGTTTACTGTTGAGCTCTTTACAAAAAAATGTTTGCTGTCCCCTAATCTAAATATGTGGCCAGGACAGAGCGAGACACCATCTTGGACATAGAAGAGTTAGAGAGGCACAGTTCTTGAACCTGGTTGACTGTGATCTTGTTGAGAGATACTGGTCAAGTTCAAAACTAGGAGCATTGTAGCTGCTGTATTGTATGTCATTTACTCTTAAGAATTCTGAAGTCTTGGGCAGCCCGGGTGGCTCAGTGGTTTTAGTGCTGCCTTCAGCCCAGGGTGTGATCCTGGAGACCCAGGATCCAGTCCCACATTGGGCTCCTTGCATGGAGTTTGCTTCTCCCTCTGCCTGTGTCTCTGCCTCTCTATCTGTGTCTCTCACGAATAAATAAATAAAATATTAAAAAAAAAAAAAAGAATTCTGAAGTCTTGAAAGTTGGTTGTTTTGTTTTTTTTTAAGTAATTTCTATACCCAGCGTGGGGCCCGAACTCACAGCCCAGAGATTAAGAGTCATATGCTCTTCTGACTGAGCCAGGGAGGCGCCTGGGGGGGGGTCGGCGGGGGGGGGGGGGGGGGGGCGTTGATTGGGAAACCAGGAAGCCAGTGTTGAGGAGGCTGGACCTTGAGGGATTTCTGAGAGGAAAGAACATTCTGTGTGAGGGAAACAGAATGCCTAGGTGTCTGAATGTATTTTAGGAATTATAATACTCTGGATGGTTGTTAGCTGCTGCTCAGGCAGTAGAGAGGCTGGGAGCTTGGTGTATGGAGGCACAGAAAACTAGAGCTTAGAGACCGTGATGGGATTCAGCAGGATGTATCAGTTAAATCTAATGAGAACAGGTTAGGAAGGATCTCTTATAGTGGGATCTTTTATTTTGAAGAGACAAGATTAAGCTGATGTTTAAGGAATATTAAGGCATTAGTTTCACAAAAGAGTCTCCAGTGGGCACCCCAGGTGGTTCAGTGGTTTAGCACCAGCTAGCCAGCTAGTGCTGCCTTCAGCCCAGGATGTGATCCTGGAGACCCAAGATCCAGTCCCACGTCAGGCTCCCTGCGTGGAGCCTGCTTCTCCCTCTGCCTGTGTCTCTGTCTCGCTCTCTCTCATGAATGAATGAATGAATAAATAAAATAAAAAAAAAAGAGATTCTCCAGTATAACAATAAAGTGACTAATTTAATCGGTCCTTAATAAGTGCCAAACTCTGGTTTAAGCGTGTTACATGTATTATTGCATGGGAGATTGAGGCACAGAAAAGTTAGTACTTTGTCCAACATCACATAGCTAGTGACGGATGACACTGAGATTCCAATCCTGACTCTAGAACCTTTTTCTTAATCACTTCAGTATATTGCTTCTTAAGAACTTAGTTTTCAGTTGGGTTGGGATGGAAGTGACGTTTATTCTAAGATGAGGCCCAGTTGTGTGCCTGGACTGCCTCTTTGCTAAAATTGGGGTGGGGTAGGTCTGGGTTTGTCAAGTTGAGGTGGTAGCAGTGTTTTTAATGAGACGTGTCTGGTAGGTGGTTAGAAACTTGAGGTGGAGCCTGGTCAGAGATACCGATCAAATGCCATGATCAATACTGTGAGAAGAGTAGTTCTGAGGAGGAAAGCCAGGCAGGGCGTAGAGAGAAGTTGAGAGGCTGAAGCTTGTGCCTTAGGGAATATCAGAGTCTGATGCTCCTGGCATTCATCATGTTCTCTCTCATTTAGATATTTGCTTCTGGTTCTGATGGATGCTGAACGAGCCTGGAGCTATGCCATGCAGCTGAAACAGGAAGCCAACACTGAACCCCGAAAACGTTTCCACTTGTTGTCTCGCCTTCGCAAAGCTGTGAAGCATGCGGAGGAATTGGAACGCTTGTGTGAGAGCAATCGCGTGGATGCCAAGACCAAGTTAGAGGCTCAGGTCAGTGACTTAACGTCTGCTTTGCTTTATTGAGAAGATTGGAGACATGACTTTATGGTTAAACAACATTTTCTTTCTTTTTTTTTTTTCTTTTTTCTTCTTTTTTTTTAATTTAAATTCAGTTAGCAGGGCAGCCCAGGTGGCTTAGCGGTTTACTGCCGCCTTCAGCCCAGGGCATGATCCTGGAGACCCTGGATCGAGTCCCATGTCGGGCTCCCTGCATGGAGCCTGCTTCTCCCTCTGCCTGTATCTCTGCCTCTTTCTCTCTGTGTCTCTCATGATGAATAAATAAAATCTTTTTTTTTTTATTTAGTTAACATATAGTGAATTAATTAGTTTCAGTGATTCATCAGTCTCATAATATCCAGTGCTGATTACATCACGTGCCCTCCTTAGAACAGTTTCTTAATGTTATAAATTGACGGGAGAGGAAATAACACCGTCTTGCTTTTTCAAGGCAAAGTTGTCTTCTCTTTTGTTTTTGAGCTCTTGGTTTGTTTTTGTTTTCTTCCCCCCACTTTATGTATGTATATATGTAATTTCTGCACCCAGTGTGGGCCTTCAGCTCATGACCCCAAGATCAAGAGTCACATGCTCTACCAACTGAACCAGCCAGGTGCCCTGAGCTCCTGGTTTTTAATAATCAGCTTTAACTTTTTTTTAAAAGTTCATGCATCTTTGAAAATGAAGATAAAAAGCTTGACTCTTAGATCTGGGAAGTTTACAAAATGGAACTTTTTTTTTTCAGGACTCTGCGTTTTTTAAAATTTAATTTTATTTAAATTCAATTAATTAGGGATCCTGGGTGGCGCAGCGGTTTAGTGCCTGCCTTTGGCCCAGGGCGCGATCCTGGAGACCCGGAATCGAATCCCACGTCGGGCTCCCGGTACATGGAGCCTGCTTCTCCCTCTGCCTCTGTCTCTGCCTCCCTCTCTCTCTCTCTCTCTCTCTGTGACTATCATAAATAAATAAAAATTAAAAAAAAAATTCAACTAATTAACATATGGTGTACTATTAGTTTCAGAGAAATAAGAATTTATTTATTTTCATTTTTTTATTGGAGTTCAATTTGCCAACATATAACACTCAGTGCTCATCCCATCAAGTGCCCCCCTCAGTGCCCGTCACCTAGTCACCCCATCCCCCTGCCCACCTCCCCTTCCACTACCCCTTGTTCGTTTCCCAGAGTTAAGAGTCTCTCATGTTTTGTCACTCTCTGATTTTTCCCATTTTCTATCCTTTCCCCTATAATCCCTTTCACTATTTTTTATATTCCCCATATGAGTGAAACCATATAATGATTGTCCTTCTCCGATTGACTTAACTTCACTCAGCATAATACCCTCCAGTTCCATCCACGTCAAAGCAAATGGTGGGTATTCTTCATTTCTAATGGCTGAGTAATATTCCATTGTATATATAGACCACATCTTCTTTATCCATTCGTCTGAGAATTTTTAACTTATTTATTCATGAGAGAGACAGAGAGAGAAAGAGGCAGAGACACAGGCAGAGGGGGAGAAGAGAGAGAGGCAGACACAGGCAGAGGGAGAGGAGCAGGCTCCATGCAGGGAGCCCGGCATGGGACTCGATCCTGTGTCTCCAGGATCAGGCCCTGGGCTGAAGGCGGGCTGGATGTTGAAGTAGTTCCCTTCCCCCCTTCCAGGCTTACACGGCTTACCTCTCAGGAATGCTGCGTTTTGAACATCAAGAATGGAAAGCTGCGATTGAGGCTTTTAACAAGTGCAAGTAAGTGGTCTGATTCAAAAGCTATGGCCAGTTTCACTTGTATATAGTTCCGTTCAGGCTGCAGATCATCTGATAAGATTGTTTCTAGAGAAGTACAATTATTTATTTAAGATTTATTTATCTTAGAGTGCACGCAGGAGAGAGCACACAATGGGGAGGACAGAGGGAGAGAGAGAATCTCAAGCAGATGCCCTACTGAGTGAGGAGCCTGACATGGGGCTCAGTCTCATGACCTCAAGATCATGACCTGAGCTGAAATCAAGAGTTGGGCACCCAATCAACAGAGCTAGCTCCAGTTATTTATTTATTTTTCATTCCCTTTAGGAATATTGATTATTCTCATTCCTCCTTAGAACCATGCTAATTCTCATAATTGATAGAAGGGTCTCAAAGTGCCATGTTTTGTTTTTAGCTGATGTGTTCCCTTTTATTTTCTTAAAATAAGGCTGTTGTGAAAGCTAATGTTTCTTTCCTCACAGAACTATCTATGAGAAACTAGCCAGTGCTTTCACAGAAGAGCAGGCTGTGCTATACAACCAACGTGTGGAAGAGATCTCGCCTAATATCCGCTACTGTGCATATAACATTGGTGAGCAGAGGCTGAGTTGAGCAGAAATGGGTGGGTTGGTGGTAGTTCATCTCAGAGAGCCCTAGAGGATTTATTTAACTTTTAGGCTTTCCTTGTCCCTGCCTCCATCCTTGGCATGGGTTTTGGCTGATGAGAAAAGTAGAGCTGTCGAAGTCAGCCCAGCTTAAAATCACAGAATGCAGTTCCTTTGCTTTGTTTCCATCATGCCAAGTTCTGTACTCCTCAGGAGCTTTGTAAAGGGACTTGGGGTTCACCAAAACTTGCTTCTGCAAGGGGAAGAGCTCAGATTTGAATCTAGTGGTTCTTGAGAGAACAGACCAGACCCTTGAGGATTTCCACTCAATAGCTTTCTCTTTCTCAGGGGACCAGTCAGCTATCAATGAACTCATGCAGATGAGATTGAGGTCTGGAGGCACTGAGGGTCTCCTGGCTGAAAAATTGGAGGTAATGTAGTCTGTACATTTTTGTGAACTCTTTGGTTTAAAAAAATCCAGAAAAAGAAGTAATCCATAATCTCAATACTTAGCATAATTACTATTAATATGTGTATATTTCTATCCCTGTTTTTTTTTTTTTTTTTTAAGATTTTATTCATTTATTTGGTGGGCTGGGGGATGGAGCACACAAGCAGGGGGAGCAGCAGGTAGTGGGAGAGGGGGAGCCAACTCCCCGCTGAACAGGGAGCCTGATGTGGAGCTCCGTCCCAGGACCCTGGGGTCACAACCTGAGCCAAAGACTCAACCAACTGAGCCACCCAGACGCCCCATAGATCCATGTATTTTTAATTAAAACCTTTTTCATTTAATATTGTATTCAATTTTTTATCTCACTTATTTTCTAAGCAAGTAATGTAGGCAAATTAAAAAAGGAAATACAAAAGGTAGGGGAGAACTAAATGGTAAAATCAGAGGTAACCATTACATACGTGTGTATGTGTATGTATGATTTTATTGGTTTATTTAGAACGAGAAAGAGCCCAGGTGGGGGAAAGGGCAGAGGGAGAAGGGGAGCAAGAAGCCCGAGCAGACTCCCTGCTGAGTGCAGAGCCTGACTCAGGGCTCAATCCCACAACCCTGAGACCACACAACCTGAGACAAAACAGTCAGATGCCTAACCGACTCAACCACTCAGGCACCCTGAAAAGGCATATATTTTCTAAATGGGATCTCAGTATAGTGTTTAATAATGTGTTTTTTAAATATAATATCCCAAGTATTTTTTTTCACTTCAGTAAATATTCCTACACTGTCATATCTTGATAGCCACGTGGTACTCTTGTATTGAAGTCGGCTTCACATGAGCACTTTGCTGTTGTTAAGTGATAAATAGTATTACTGTGAATATCCTTCTTGTACACATTTTTAGTTATTTCCTTAGGATACGTTCTTAAACGTTGCATTGAATATTTTGGGAGCTTTTGATTCATAGTGATAAATTTCTTTAGATTTCTCTTAATTCAGGACATCTGGTTGGCTTAGCAGTTGGGCGTCTGCCTTTGGCTCAGGGTATGATCCCAGAGTCCCGGGATCAAGTCCCACACACATCAAGCTTCCTGAATGGAGCTTGCTATTCCCTCTGCATGTTTCTCTCTCTCTCTCTCTCTCTCTCTCTCTCTCTCTCATGAATAAATAAATAAATAAAATCTTAAAAAAAAAGATTTCTCCTGATTCACATTTCTGCTTGCAATATATACAAGTATGTTTTTTTCTTACACTCTTACCAAAGCTTAGTGTTGCTTTTTTTATTTAATTTTTTTAAGTTAAAAAATTTTTTTTATCATTATTTTTTTAAGTAGTCTCCACATCCAACTTGAACTCACTACCCCGATGCCAAGAATAACATGGGCACTGAACCAGCCAGGTGCCCCAATGTCGCTGTTTTAAATTTTCTGTTGTGTCCTTTTCATGTTTGAATTTCTATAAATTAGGATAAATGATACACCAAGGAGGGATTTATTTATTTATTTAAGATTGTATTTATTTATTCATGAGAGGCAGGGGGGCGGGGCAGAGACATAGGCAGAGGGAGAAGCAGGCTACATGCAGGGCAGCCTGATGTGGGACTTGATCCCAGGACTCCAGGATCACAACCTGAACCAAAGGCAGACGGTCAATCACTGAGCCACCCAGGTGCCCCACCAAGGAGGAATTTAAATACCATTTATATATACTAGTATATAAGGTGTAATATGTTGGTTATAGAAAGAGACCACTTTCACCATCAACAATTAAAGCTTTGACTTCTGAAAACTATTTTCCAGGCATTGATCACTCAGACTCGGGCCAAACAGGCAGCCACCATGAGCGAAGTGGAATGGAGAGGGAGAACGGTTCCAGTGAAGATTGACAAAGTGAGGATCTTTTTGTTGGGATTGGCTGATAACGAAGCAGCCATTGCCCAGGTAAGGAGCAGCTGCCCGTTCTGTCATCCATATATGTTTGAAGTTGTCCTTGTGTGCTTAAGGTGTAGATGGGTGTTCATTTCTCACAAAACAAAAACTTGTCTTAATGCTATTTGGGATTTGGTCACCAAATTATTGTAAAGGCTGAGCTCATAGAAGAGTTGTTGCATTTAGAGGGCAAAGAAATTGGCAGTGGCACTCCTAGACATGGACATAGAAATGGGAGTGGTGAGAGGCTGGCTTAATGGAAGGGGTCCTGTCGGGCCCAGCAGGTGGTGCAGCAGCTTAACTGTTGCTGTCTGACCTCTTGTCCTAGCCTTCTATCCCTAAAGGGGCCCCCCTTATTCCTGAGCAGTTTCAGAAGAGCCTGGCTAAGCCAGAATATCTTGTTTGACATGTGGCATTTACGTAACATTCATACAAAGCGGTACTACTTGATGTTGCTTACTGACTTGTTACCTGTTCATGGGTATGAACACCTGAGTTTCAAAAGATGAGAGACCCGGGTAATCTTGGTTTGTACAAAGTAGACCGAGACAAAAGCACTTTTTGGATCTCTTCCTTGAGGTGAAAAGCATCTAAAGAAAACCCCTGGCTGCTGAGCATATCTGCAGGCTCCCCATGAACCAGGGGCATTTCCTGACACTTCACAGTAAGCTGTTGTACCCTGAGTAATTTGTATGTGGGAGTGCTTTCTTTGTTAGTTGTGCTCATGAGTTGTTTTAAGCACCCAAACTTTTCAGTGACTTGTTCTGAAGTAGCTACACTGGGTTGAGGACACTTCAGCAGTGGAAGAGCAGAGCTGCCATCAGTGACAGTGGGACAGGAGTTCTGGCTGCAGTCAGAGTTGGGGGAGGCCCAGGGAGCACATAAATAGGGGGCTCCTTAGGAATGGGGCCACAGACATATATTAAAGGACAAGGAAAATTAACATTTATTAATTTTAAAAAGTTATTTAGCTTAAAGTTTAGAAAAGGTAAGTGTTTTTAAGAGATCAGCTGATAGTCCCACTTCCCATATACTTTCATTGATGTTACATTGTGCTGATAAAAAGGACAAGACTGGATTTCCTTTTAGTCTTCATATTCATAAGAGGTGTTACGTATTTTTTCACTTGTTGAAATCATACCTCAATACACTTTTTTTTTTTAAGATTCCATTCACCCATTCATAGAGACAGAGAGAGAGAGAGAGAGGCAGAGACACAGGCAGAGGGAGAAGCAGGCATCATACAGAGAGCCTGATGTGGGACTCGATCCAGGGTCACGCCGCTGCGCCACCAGGGCTGCCCCCTCAATACACTTTTGAATCCTGTTTTACTTATCATGTTGTAAGGATTTTCCATGGGCTTACGTATCAATTCACAAACTTTAAGAATATGCCGTGGCTACCTGGACAGAAACACCACAGAGATGAACAAAGGAGGGTCACGGTCCTCCTTAATGTCCTAGATACGCTGCTTAAAGCTTTTGTGTTTTGACATTTTTAACCCTATGGGGTAGGTGATACTCTCATTGTACAGATGGGAAAATAGGTCTCAGAGAGACTGTATAACTTGTACACAGCCATACATGTCTGATAGAAGGGAGTGCTTGCCTGTAAACCATACCCTTTTGACTCCAAAGAGTGCATATTCCTTGAAATTTTCCACATATCAGGAAGACTAGTAACAGGATCATTTTACTTGAATAGTTAATGTAATCTTAATTAATGTAATCTTATAATACATGGTACACACAAGCAGAGTCCTGGGCCTTGGGAAAGACTGAATGAGCAGAATGTTAATTGAAAAATAGTCCCTGGGAAGGAATCCTCTCCAATTCAGTAGATTAGTGGGGGTAGGGGAGTTTCCCACATGGGAAGAGAAGGTTTAGTGGTGTTTTGTCTGAATTTATCTTTTTCCTGTTTTGTATGCATAATTAGAAAATGAAGACCCATATGGGGGAGATCTTTTTACCTTATTCGTAAAACCAGCTTGAGCAAAATTAGCTGAAGTGAAAGCATTTTACAACTGCATGTGAAGCCATTGCTTCTAAAATTGAAGGTCATGGGCAGCCCGGGTAGCTCAGCAGTTTAGTGCCGCCTTCAGCCCAGGGCCTGATCTTGGAGACCCAGGATCAAGTCCCACGTTGGGCTCCCTGCATGGAGCCTGCTTCTCCCTCTGCCTGTGTCTCTGCCTCTGTGTGTGTGTGTGTGTCTCTCATGAATAAATAAATAGAATCTTAAAAAAAATAATAAAATAATAAAATTGAAGGTCATTTCGAGCATGTGATGACTAGTTGAGCTTTGTGTACATTTTTAAAGGGATTACTCTCAAATTTGATTTTTAGTATATTTGAAGGGTTGACTTCTTGGTCTTCAGATCATAGTGTTTTGTTTTTTTTTTTAATAGGTTTTATGTATTTGAGAGAGAGAGCATGCACATGCAAGAGGGAGAGAGGGAAGGAGCACATGTATGTGGGCAGGGAAATATACAGAGGGAAAGGGACAATCAGACTCCCTGCTGAGCAAGGAGCCCTATGTGGGGCTGGATCCTAAGACCCTGGAACCATGACCTGAGCCGAAGACAGATACTTGACTAAGTCACCCAGGCGCCACCACCCCCCTTTAAAAAATTTTATTTATTGAGAAAGCATACTCGGGTGAGGGAGTAGAGGGAAAGGGAGAGAAAAATCTCAAGCAGACTCCCCACTGAATGAGGAGCCTGACTTGGGGCTCAGTCTCACAACCCCAAGGTCATGACCTGAACTGAAACCAAGAGTTGGACGCCCAACTCACTGAGCCACCCAGGTATCTCATAGCTGCTGCTGCTTTTTTTTTTTTTTTTTTTTAAATAGCTGCTGCTTCTGAAGCAGTTTAAGATTGGCCAAAATTGGGCTGCCTGGGTGGCTCAACATCTTGAATAGATTTAAAAAAAAAATACAGTTGACTCTTGAACAGCACAGGTTTGAACTATGCAGGTCCACTTATAGGTGGAATTTTTTGATAATACAATACTGTGAATGTATTTTTCATATGATTTTCTTAATGTTTTCTCTCCTTTAGCATACTTTATTATGAGAATATAGTATATAACATAGATTATAGAATCTAGTATGTATCAGAAGGGAGGTGGGTGGACCGGATGGGAAAAGAGTACACTGATAAAAAAAAAATAAAATGAAATTATTTAAAAAAAAAGAAAAAGGACATAAACTCAAGGCCTCACTCCCCAGAGATTTTGATTTAGTAAGTCTGAGTTGGGGCCTAAGAATTTGCTTTTTGGGGATCCCTGGGTGGCTCAGCAGTTTAGCGCCTGCCTTTAGCCCAGGGCATGATCCTGGAGTCCCGGGATCGAGTCCCACATTGGGCTTCCTGCATGGAGCCTGCTTCTCCCTTTGCCTATGTCTGTCTGTCTGTCTGTCTGTCTCTCTCTCTCTCTCTCTCTGTGTGTGTCTTTCATGAATAAATAAATAAAATCTTAAAAAAAAAATTGCTTTTCTTGTAAGCTCCCAAATGATGTTAATTCTGTTGGTCCCAGGACCGTGCTTTGAATAGTTCTACAAATCTTAATTATTTTATTTATTAGGTATTTGTGGAAAGATGAAAGAAAGTTAAAAGGCTTTGGCAAGCAAAAAGGGGGGAGAAAAGAATACAGTATATATAATAGACATGACACACAAAGTATGCATCAGTCCACTGTTATTGGTGAGGCTTCCTGTCAATAGGCTATTAGTAGTTAGGTTTTTGGGGAGTCAGATGTTAATACTCAGATCTTCGGCTGTGCCAGGGGTCTATGCCCCTAACCCCCACATTGTTGAAGAGTCAGCTGTACTCAGAGTCAGTCATCTCAGTACAGCTGCTGCTAGTTCTGTGTTCTCACCTCATCATAGTGTTTGTGTTTATATTGTCAAGTATATTCTATTTAGTACCTATCTTTAATATATACAGATAATGGCAAGTGTACTTGTTTAAATGCTGTTTAATCAAAATACACCTATTGGCATTTGGATTCTATACAGGTTTTAAGTAAATGTAAATTATGGTACAGTGAAAATTTTATAGATGGATTTTTCCATATTTTTGATTACTATTGTAGAATAAATTACCTAAAATGAAAATACTGCATAGACTTAGAAACACATATGTATGTTATACTGTATCATATATATTTATATATTATATTCATATAAATATATGTTATATTTATGTTATGCTGTATCATATATGTTTATATATTATATTCATATAAATATATATTATATTTATATATTAACATATAAATATTTATTATTTTAAGGAGAGAGAAAACAAGTGTGGGTAGTGGGGGCAGAGGGAGAGAGAACATCTTTTTTTTTTTTTTTTTTTTTTTTAAGATCTTATTTATTTATTCATGAGAGATACAGAGAGAGAGAGGCAGAGACAGAGGCAGAGGGAGAAGCAGGCTCCATGCAGGGAGCCCGATGTGGGACTTGATCCCGGGTCTCCAGGATCATGCCCTGGGCTGAAGGTGGTGCTAAGCCACTGAGCCACCCGGGCTTCCCAAAAGAGAACATCTTAAGCAGGCTCCACACCCAGCTTAGAGCCCAATATGGAACCTGATCTCATGAGCCTGAGATCATGACCTGAACCAAAATCAAGAGTCGAATGCCTCACCAACTGAGTCACCCAGGTGCCTCTAAAAAACATATATTTGATCTTTTTTCTGATTGAATAAAGTTATTTAAATTAAGACTTTTCAATATTTTTTTTTAACATTTTATTAGAGAGCATGAACAAGGCAGGGTGGGGCAGAGGGAGAGAGAGAAACAGACTGTGTGCTGAGCTCGGAGCCTGATGCAGGGCTCAGTCCCTGGACCTGAGATTCATGACCTGAGCTAAAGGCAGACACCCAACCGACTAAGGCACCCAGGTGCTCCTTCAATTTTTTTTAGGATTAGAAAGAGAGAGAGCATGAGCAGTGGGTAGGGGCAGAGGGAGTGGATGAAGCCGACTTGTTCTGAGTGGAGAGCCTGATGTGGGGCCTGATCCCAGGACTCCAAGATCATGACCTGAGCTGAAGGCAGACTCTTCGCCAACTGAGCCACCCAGGTGCCCTAAGAATTTTCAGTCTTGATTTAATAGAGAAATGTTTTTTTGTTTTTGTTTTTGTTTTTGTTTTTTAGATTTTATTTATTTGAGAAAGAGTGTGCCGAAGTAGGGAGGGGGAGAAGCAGGCTCCCCACTAAGCAGGGAGCCAGATTCTTGGATGTGGGACTTGATCCCAGGACCCTCAGATCATGACCTGACCTAAAGGCAGATGCTTAACCGACTGAGCCACCCAAAGGCCCCAGAAAATGTTTATTTTAAAGTTCTGTTAATTAAGTACTTGCCCAAAAAAAGTGAAATGGAAAGAGAGCAAAAGAATCTCCGTGTATTTGGTAGTTTGGGTTTTTTCTTCACATGCTTTGTTTTATCATGGTACTTAAGGTCCTTATCAAGAAGACCATCCTTCAATAAGTAGTTCTTTGAAGTAATATAAAGGCTTAGTAATGAAGGTGATACATTTTTGTGTTTTACTATTTTCTGAAGATCTCCAGCATTCACTTAAGCCCATTACCCTCTGTCTTACTAACATTGCTGAAGTTACTACATTTAAAAACATACGAGTACTTCTGCACACGAGGAAAAGAGTCCTTCCCACTGGATGTGTTTTATTTAGTTCCATGGAGACCTGGTCCAAGATTTTATTTTGACGGTAGGTAAGGATCAGTAGCCCAGGTTTCTTGCCCCGGCTTCTGCAGGCTTTTACTGCTAAAGGTAGCTGCGCCTCAGTCAGATAGGGGCACTAGGAAACCTGACATCAGGCTTGCCCTGTGCCTGTGAAAATTTTGATGGGCAAGTACGCTGGGAATGGTGTATGGGTTTGTAATTGCTGTTCCATGGGATACAGTGGCATGTGTGAAGGATGTCAGAAAGCAGAGGTTTAGAAGGAGCCATATGATGACAGTTTCACATTTTTGAGTTTGAGAGTAAGGGCTGAAGAGGGAAGAGTATTTGAAGGCTCACATGGTGAATTACATTGATTAACTTTCTGTGTTAAATTTGCATACCTGAGATAACCCCACTTAGTTATGGTATATTATTGTATTTTTATATATAGCTGGATTTCATTTGCTAATATTTGAGAATTTTGCATCTATTTTCATGGCTTATAAGTTTCTTATAATGCCTTTTTTCAGGGTTTGGTATCAGGGTTATACACACCTCATAAAACAAGTTTGGAGATTTTCCTTGTTTCTAAAAAGAGTTTAGGTAATATCAGTATTTTTCTTTCTCAAATGTGTGTTATAATTCACCTGTGAAACTATTGAGCCTGGAGTTTTCTTTGTAGGAAGGGTTTTTGTGGAGGAGGGGTGGATGGGATATAATTGTCAGAAACTTAGTTCAGGTGTACAGCATAATGATTTGATGTTTATGGGAAAGTTTTTAATTTTTGTTTTTGCTTGTTTTAAACAAAGGTAATTCCTTAATGAGATAAAGAGCTACTCAGATTTTGTTTCATCTTGTGTTTTTTGGATGAATCGTCTTAGGAGGAATGTCATGTACATGTTGAATTTACTGACATAAAGTATATAATATTCCTTATCATTTCAGTGAAGTACCTAGTTAATGTGTTGATTGCAGTGAATAGAGTTATCTCTGGTTGTTAAGGATCTTACAGTGCATTCAGGTTGCTTCTGAGTATGAGATCTTTAAATAATGTGGTAGATATAAAAGATGTAGATCAAACAAAACGTGTGTCGTAGGGAATTCCAGTAAGGTTTTAACCTTGAAACAGTTCAGTGCCTAATGTCCTATACACACAGTTATCAAATCTAGTTGGTAAGTAAAATAATTCAAGTGTAGTATGAAATAAAGTTTAGTTAAATCCTTAGAAGTCGGGTCTAGCAGTATAGCTGATTAAATGTCTATTGAATTAAGTTAACCATGGGTTATTAACTGGGGAAAATGCCCTTGGCCATTTGAGGTTAATCCCAAGAAGAACCATGTGCTCCTTGGTGCCACTGCCAGATTATTTGGCTGGATATCACACAAGTCTTCACCATCTTGCCTGTTCTGATTGTATGGTGTTGGTACCTGCCCTGGGAACCAAGAGCTATGCCTTAGAGATGCAGGGTTCTTAATTTCAGTCTTTCTTTTTTTTCTTTTTAAATATTTTATTTATTTATTTTTAAAGATTTTAATTTACTTACTTGAGGGGGTGGAGAGAGCATGACTTTGGGGAGGGGCAGAGGGAGAATCAGACTCCCCACTGAGCAGGGAGCCTGACATGGGGCTCTGAACCCAAGACCCTGAGATTACTTAGTTTTGTTTTTGTTTTTTTTTTTTTTTTTTTTAAGATTTTATTTATTTATTCATGAGAGACACAGAGGCAGAGACACAGGCACAGGCAGAAGCAGGCTCCATGCAAGGAGCCCAGTGTGTGACTCGATCCCGGGAACTCAGGATCACACCCTGAGCCAAAGGCAGACACTCAACCACTGAGCCACCTTGGCGCCCCTAAAGATTTTATTTTTAAGTAATCTCTACACCCAACATGGGGCTTGAACCCACAACGAGATCAAGAGTCACACACTCCACCGACTAAGCCAGCCAGGTACCCCTTCATATTAACCTAGCTGGTGTGGGTATTGCCCCCCTCTGGGAACTAGGATGCAAGAATTCGGTAGACCTAGTTTATGCCTGTTTGTAGAGGTTTTATGACATTTAAATACTAGAACAGCAGTTTACTGAAAAGCATGGAAGGAAGAAATAATTCAGAGAGATAAGTGTCAGACCGAAAAGACTGGAGCAGAGAATTAATCCGCTGCCAAAACCCAGTTGCAAAATTCTTGGTCTCCTGAGCCAGGCTTTATGTCTTCATGTGCTAAATAATTTGCCTTTATAATTTGTTTCTGTTTTGCTTTTTTTTTTTTTTAAGATTTTATTTATTTATTCATGAGAGACACAGAGAGAGAGCCAGAGACACAGGCAGAGGGAGAAGCAGGCTCCATGCAGGGAGCCCGATGTGGGACTTGATCCCAGGTCTCCAGGATCACGCCCTGAGCTGAAGGTGGCGCGCTAAACCGCTGAGCCACCCGGGCTGCCCTGTTTTGCTTTATTAATACTTGATTCTACCTGACTTGTCACTCGTGGTTGCATTGTGACGATGTTGTCAGGCCACTCTTTTGGAAAAGGTGGCAGGTTTGATGAGTCTTATCCTTGGGTTATGGTTAATATTTTAATGTGTGAGTGAAAGGGAGACCATTTGTCCTCTTTTTTTTTTTTAATTTTTTAATTTATTTATGATAGTCACGCAGAGAGAGAGAGAGAGAGGCAGAGACACAGGCAGAGGGAGAAGCAGGCTCCGTGCACCGGGAACCGGACGTGGGATTCGATCCCGGGTCTCCAGGATCGCGCCCTGGGCCAAAGGCAGGCGCTAAACCGCTGCGCCACCCCGGGATCTCCATTTGTCCTCTTTAAAACAAAAAACATCGCTGTTCTTGACGTTTGTATTCTCCTTTACCAGATTTCCATGTATTGTTTACTGGACCTTAGTCGCCCTAGGAAGGAAGGCTTAGTTCCCATTCCTTTGGTTCTCCTACCGGTGAGGTAGAGAATGTGGTCAGACTCGCCTTGTCTGTCTCTTAGCCATACCACCACCTTCCAGCAATTTTTGTAGATAAGTGAAAACAATCTGGAAACTTTTGAATAGCAGGGGGTCTCTACCTCAGGACACAACAGCTGGTTTCCCTCTGTACATGTACGTGTCCTTGAGACAGATCTTGAAGCTGTCAAAACACATCCTGGAGTGTTCCAAGTTTTATAAAAGTTGATCTCGAATTTTTTTTTTTTTTTTTTTTTTTAGATCCAAGTAACACATTACTTCTGGGCTTAAGATTTCTGTCTCATAGGCACACCTGGGAAAAGGTGCAAGCCGACCACAAATTCTTATGCAGGGAGTTTGCTACTTGAGTTTAGGAGCACATTTTTGTTCATTCCATGGCTGACTTGGGAGGTCTGCATGTAGATGCTGAGGAATCCTGCCTCTGCATATAGAGAGGTATTTCTTGTTCTGTTGTCTTTTCAGGGTGATTTTAGCCTCCAAAATATGTATATAAATATGAGTGAAAGTAGCAAAGTACATTTTTGGCTTTCTGTTTGGAGACATTTTGCCCAGCCCAGGGAGACTCCTGAGAAGCTCTGCTACAGAGATTAGTGATCTCTGAGTCACAGTGCAGTGTGGGTGGCAGAAAATACAAGTAACTGAAGCCCTGCCCTTCTGATGGGCTTTTTCCTGCAGTGTGATTTAAGTCTTCTATAAAATGCCCAGTGTAACTTAGACTTTTGTTACACTGGGCATTGGGAAAGTTTGCTTATGTTCAGTACCTTGCTGCCAAGATGCCCTTGTTCCGAGGGAATGAGAGCAATACATGGCAGTAAAGAAGTCTAGCATTTTTGTATCTATTTATTTATTTATTTATTTTGAGCTACACTCTCTTTACAGGAAAGCAGAACCTGTGTAGCTGGCGAAATAAAGTTTACTCTTCTTTTACTTTATATACCCATTGCCCCAAACATTGACCCCCACCTTTTTTTTTTTTTTTTTTTTAAGATTTTATTTTTTTATTCATGAGACACACAGAAAGACAGGCTATGACAGAGGGAGAAGCAGGCTCCCTGTGGGGAACCGGATACAGGACTCGATCCCAGGACCACAGGATTGTGGCCTGAGCTGAAGGCAGCCACCCAGGTGCCCTGAGCCCCACCCTTCTTAAAATGGTGTTGGTGGCATATCTGCCGGATTGCATGGCATCAAAATTGATTCACGAGCTCAGTGTGTCTCCAGTGTGTGTGTGCACCTGCTGCCAACTCTATTCACAGATCCTATTCAGTTGTTAACTGTTACATGGCTCCCCCAGTCCACAGGATTTGTACTTCAAAAAATTTGGCCATCAAGTTTGACTAAGTTATTACAGTCTTGCTAACTTGAGGTGCTGCTTAATAGTGTTTTATGTGAAGTGTTTCTCTGCGCTGTGGAGTATACTAGACACTTGAACATCTGTGGCTGTTTATGCTTGAATTAATGAAAATTTCTTCTTTTTATATATATATTTTTTAAAGACTTTATTTATTTATTCATAGAGACACAGAGAGAGAGAGAGAGAGAGAGGCAGAGACACAGGCAGAGTGCGAAGCAGGCTCCATGCAGGGAGCCTGACGTGGGCCTCGATCCACGGTCCCCAGGATCACACCCCAGGCTGCAGGCAGCTCTAAACCGCTGCGCCACAGGGGCTGCCCGAATTAATGAAAATTTCAAGTGCTCAGTAGCCAACTGTGGCTAATGACTGCTGTACTAGACAGTGCAGCTAGAGAGCATTTCCATCCATTACAGAATGTTCTTTTTTTAAATAAAGATTTTATTCTTTTTAAAAAGGTTTTATTTGACAGAGCGAAAGTGAGCACAAACAAAAACGGGGGGCAAAAGAGGGAGAGGTAGGTTTGCTGCTGTGCAGGGAGCCCAATGCAGGGCTCCATCCCAGGACCCTGGGATCATGAGCTGAGCTTAAGTTAAGGAAGATGCTTAACCAACTGAGCCACCCAGTGGCGTCTCAATAAAGATTTTATTTTTATATAATTCCTATCCCCAATGAACGTGGGCCCAGACTCACAACCCGGAGATCAAGAGTCACATGTTTCCCTGGATTGTGCCAGCCAAGTGCCCCATCACAGAAAGTTCTGTTGGACAGTGCTGTGGTTTCAGTAAATTAATAGTGGCTATGTTTGCCTTTAGAAATTTAAAGAATTGGGATCCCTGGGTGGTGCAGCGGTTTGGCGCCTGCCTTTGGCTCAGGGCGCGATCCTGGAGACCCGGGATCGAGTCCCACGTCGGGCTCCCGGTGCATGGAGCCTGCTTCTCCCTCTGCCTATGTCTCTGCCTCTCTCTCTCTCTCTCTCTCTCTCTCTCTCTGTGTGACTATCATAAAAAAAAAAAATTAGAAATTTAAAGAATGACTGTGCCACTGATTTTTTCCTAAGTTAGTGAGCACCAGGAAAGTCAATACAAATAGAAAAGTATGTTTGATTTATATTGAGTAATTTACAAGGAAGTGTTTTTTTTTCCCCCAACATTGGAAACTAGGAATAACATAAGAGTTCTTAAGAGAAGAAAAGGTTTTTCTTTAAGCTCCTACCAACGACTTAAAGGAGTGGGCAGTAATGGGTATTCTTTTGGGCTATCTTCGAGGTCAGTTGAATGTCAAGGGATCAGATTGGATGTTTCTGTGGAAAGTCAAATATAATAATGGAGTGTTGATCTTTTAATGTCACAGTGGGTCTGGTGGCGACACAAGTTCATCTCCTTTCTGCCTCTCATCCACTCCTACCTGCTCAGTCAGATTCTTTAGAATGGTAATGTGGTTCGGCAGGCACTCAGTTAATGAATCACTTTTCCCTTATCCCAGCTGGCGACGCCCTTGAACTTGTGCAAAGACTGTCATGGAGTGCTTGTCAATCTCAGCATAACCATGGGGAATATCTAGGTGCAGAATTTCTGTGGTGCAGGGAGCTTCGTATGATACTTAGAGGAAATATATTTTTGACTTGATATTGGTTAGTAACATTACTCACTTGCTTGGACCAGTATCTGCAAGTCTTTGGGGTTACATTTGTAAGAGTAACTCTGCTGGCACACAGTAGAGCTTAAAGACCATTTGTTCTGGGATCCCTGGGTGGCGCAGCGGTTTAGTGCCTGCCTTTGGCCCAGGGCGCGATCCTGGAGACCCGGAATCGAATCCCACGTCGGGCTCCCTGCATGGAGCCTGCTTCTCCCTCTGCCTGTGTCTCTGCCTCTCTCTCTCTCTCTCTGTGTGACTATCATAAAAAAAAAAAAAAAAAAGACCATTTGTTCCATGTGCCAGAGTTCAGGGATGTCAGGTGCAGGTCCTGAACAGAGGTGAAATGGTGGAGGAAAGTGGTAGAAAGTTCAATGATAGAAAAAAATTTAAAGCATCTATTGTTTGACAGTTTCGGATCAATTGTACAGATTTATTTATTTTTTTAAATTCACGATAGACAGGCAGAGGGAGAAGCAGGCTCCATGTAGGAAGCCCGATGTGGGACTTGATCCCGGGACTCCAGGATCATACCCTGGGCCAAAGGCAGGCGCTAAACGGCTGACCCACCCAGGGATCCCCAGATTTTTTTTTTTTTTTAAGATTTTATTTATTTTTTCATGAGAGACACGGAGAGAGAGGCAGAGACACGGGAAGAGGGAAGAGAAGCAGGTTGTATGCAGAGAGCCCGATGCGGGACTCAATCCCAGGACTCTGGGATCACGCCCTGAGCCAAAGCAGATGCTCAACCATTGAGCTACCCAGGTGTCCCAGTTGTATGGATTCTTTTTCAGTACGTTCACTTTATAGTTACACATACATGTGTATATATAAAATTCCATTTCCATATGAACAATGGATACGACTATAAGAAAAATCTTAACCTGGTGGAGACTAGTGACAATTGAAACAATCTGTGATTTGGGGTGTTTCTGCTGGATATGTATGTGTGTTTGTGTGTGTGTGTATAATGGGGAGAATCAAGGCACTATGCCTTCCTCCCATTAGAATACTTTGGCTTACTCAGAGGAAAATTTTGTGCTGCATTCTGCCTTTGTTTAGGCTGAAAGTGAAGAAACCAAGGAGCGTCTGTTTGAATCAATGCTCAGTGAGTGTCGGGACGCCATCCAGGCTGTTCGGGAAGAGCTCAAGCCAGATCAGGTAGGACTGTCAGCTGGGCCACCGACTCTTGCTCTGGGCTTAGGTCCTTCTCAGTTTGTGTGTCTCATTCTCGGGGTGGAGGCTGGTCAAGGGGGAGGGAGGCAGTGGTCTGAGTGCACAGACTCTTAGCCATGGTATTTTTAGATCTAGTGATGGGCTGACAAATGACAGAAGCCTCTGAACTCCATTAGGTTGAGAAATTTTCTCTCCATCCTGTTCTTCTAATGGGTTCATTTTTTACCTGCTAAGCCTTTGGTCTCAAACTCATGGCTCCAGGTGGACGTTTCCAGTGCTTCCTTTTCCTAATGTCAGTATAATTCATTTGGTCATCCAGGCTGAAAACCTCAGGACTGTCTTTGTGTCTCTCTTCCCTGTCACTAGAAACCCTACTAATTCTCCCTTTGGCTTCATTCTCCACTTTTCCATCTCCCACCTCTGCCCTGTTTCTGATTAGCCTTTTTTTTTTTTTTTAAAGATTTACTTATTCATGAGAGACATAGGGAGAGAAAGGCAGAGACACAGAGGGAGAAGCAGGCTCCATGCAGGGATCCCGATGTGGGACTCGATCCCGGGTCCCCAGGATCACACCCTGGGCCGAAGGCAGGTGCTAAACCACTGAGCCACCCAGGCATCCCTCTGATTAGCCTTTTGTTGTCCTATTCCTAGATTGCCACAGTGATCTGATGGCTTCTCCCATCTTGGTCTGGGTCCAGTTCTCCAGGTCTTTCCTTCCCAGCAGCAAAAGTGGGATCTTTCTGGACCCCATCTCCCAGGTCTAGAGAGTGGGCTCCAAACTTTTCATGATCACCCCATAAGTAAAATTGATCATGTACCTCTTATACATTTATTTGTAAATTATATACTTAATTATTCAGTAGAAATAAGATAAATAGAAGTTCCCTTTTTTTTTTTTTTTTTTTAAGATTTTATTTATTTACTCATGAGAGGCAGAGAGAGGCAGGCTCCATGCAGGGAGCTTGATGCGGGACTTGATCCCAAGACTCCAGGACCACGCCCTGGGCCAAAGGCAGGCACCCAACTGCTGAGCCACCCAGGCATCCCGATAAACAGAAATTCTAATGTTGTTCCTGTATCACACTCTTCAGGTCGTGTGCACCCTGCTTGAGAGCTCCTTGGTCCAGCAAATGCAGTTCCAACTCTGTGAGCTGGTGTCTATTTCCAGATATTTTGTTCTTCCCTTCTGGGTCCTCTGCCTCAAGCTGCTATACTCACCGTCTGGTTAATATGCCTTTCCCACTCTGGTGCACTCCTTCTGTGCTCCTTTCTCTCCTCACACCTGGCTTGTCCATCTTCTCCCTCCTCACCTGTCCAAACCTTACCTGGTGTTCAGTGTCCAGCTCATAGCTCATCTCTGAGAAGCTTGCCTGCACCATCCTAGCCCAGTGTCACCCCACACTCTAAATATTTGGTACTAAAAATAAATAAATAGATAGATAGATAGATAGATAGATAGATAGATAGATAGATAGATAATAAATAAATGTTTGGTACTTGTGGCTATAATTGATAGTTAACCAAGAATTGCCTTTTTAAATATTTTATATTTTTTTATGCTTTTTTCAAGATTATAAGCATATAAAAAGCAGCTATGTAGTTAGCATCTGCCCATGGTACCTTGAGTATAAAACATTCATAAGTATTAAGCTTTAGTCCCATTTCCTTTTCTCATTAAGTTGTCCTTATATACTCTACTTCCCTTCATCCACTTAACAAGAGCCCTGCCCTCCATCATTCACCATGAACTCATAGCAGTTGTAGGGACACCTCTCAGAGTGTAATGAAGATGGTGATACCAAGGTGTCTTAGTTTCTCCTGTGGCTACTATAACATTACCACAAACTTATTTTCTTACAGCTTTGGGTGGTTGTTAATCTAAAAGTACATAGAGCTGTGCTCCTGTAGAAGTTCTCTTTTCAAAAAAAAATATTTATTTTAGAGGGGGAGAAAGAGCCTTTGAGCAGGGGGAGGGGTTGAGGTAGAGGGAAAGAATCTCAAGCAGACTCCATGCTAATTGTGGAGCCCATGGGGGGCTGGATCCCACAACCCTAAGATCATGACCTGAGCCAAAATCAAGAGTCGAATGCTTAACTGAACACCTCCAGGTGCCCCTCCTTTGGAAGTTCTAAGGGAGAAAGCCATTTCCAGCATGCCAGGGAATGCAATATCCAACTTCTAGAGGCCGTCTACACTTCTTGCCTTATGACCCCTTCCTCCATGTTCAGAGCCAGCAGCTCAGCACCTTCACTCCTCTCTGACTCTGCTTCTATCCCAGGACCTTCTCTCTGTCACTGGCCCTCCTGCCTCCCTCCTAGAAGGAACCTGTAATTACACTGGGCCTACCTGGATAATCCAGGCTAATTAAGAGATCCTTCATCACATCTCTTACCATGTGAGGTAACACCTTCATAAGTCCTGGAGTTAGGACATATCTTTAGGAGCCATTATTCAGCCAACTGCAAAAGGCTGAGCTGACAGCCTAAGGGGTTGGATCTCAGGACGTGGGTCTAAGGCACAAACCCTAAAATGGAGCCATGGGCCATGGACTGTCTGCTGTTCATGCTTTAGGTCTGGAGACTGGGAGCAGTGGGTAGGAAGCTTGGCTAGCCATTACTCGGACCTCTTAAGTCCAGTTTTTAGATGCTCATGACAACCGAGTGGCCTTGCTGTTCTAGAATATGCTCAGGAGGTCTTTGATATATCAAGAGCCTTAATTTACTAGAGCCTATGCCCATGTCCAGGGCACTTTGGGGACCACACCATGGAATGAGGCGGTCAGAGCCAAGGACAGGGTCAGCTGTCTTATCTTTACCTTTATTGATTTCTGCAGAAACAGAGAGATTACACCCTTGACGGGGAGTCGGGAAAGGTATCTAATCTTCAATACCTGCACAGGTAAGGGCTATAATTTTTTTTACTTTTTAACAGTGTTGTAGAATGTATCATTGGAATGAAAGAATATACATAGTGTTCAGATATGTTTTAATTTCTGATTCATTATATAGCAAATAATATGTATATATGCCTGTTTTATCATACAAGAGTGTATATGTTGCAAATAAAGAGTATGTATGTTGCATTTGTATATTATTCTATTACACCAATAATTTTAAATTTTATACATTAAGAATGAGAATACAGCCGGTAACTTTGAGCTCCCTGTGGCCCCACCCTGGTTATTTCTCTCTCTTCTGGAGGTAACCACTATCCTCCTGGTGCTGGGCTCCTACGTTATGCTCCTCTATGTTCTGAATATATTGTCATCCCTTTTACATTTAAGTTCAATTTCAGTTCAGGTTTGTTCTATTTGGACTTCGTTTTTGAGTGCGGTGTAAGATCTTCACATTTTTGCACGAGGATGGATTGTTCCAGTACAATTTACTGACAACACCATCCTTTTCCCACTCACCCACAGTGCTAGTTCCATCAGGTGTGCATCCCATTTTCTCCTCTTCTGGACACTCTTCCGCTCTGCTCATTTATTTTCTGTACTTGCCCAGGACAGTGAATGTGATTTGGTAGTAAGTCTTGATGTCTGGTGGAGCACATCCTCCACCAGGTTTTCCCTCAGACATAGCTAGATTTCTCTTTCCTTTACTCTTTTATATACATTTTAAATCACCTTGTCAAGTTTAATTTTGTTTTAAAGGTTGGATTATTCTGTTCATCCAGAAGAGTAGCATTTTTGGAACTTTGTGGAGAGGAGTAAAATGACTTGGGAAAACTGCACTTCTCATCAGATTCTGTGCCCCGTGTTCCGTGTAACCTTGAAGTCTTCATTGCTTAGTTACTACTTGTAACTTTTTAGTGAACCTGGCACTGTTTTCAGCCATTCCCTTAACCCCTCCTTTTTTTGTAAAAACAAAACTATGCAAATACCTCTCCACTCTGTACCTTATTCTGTTTTAGGGAATTCAATATTATATGAATGTCAAATTCAATGCCAGATGATTCCGAGGGGTATTGAGCAGGAAGGACTGTTTGATGTCCTCTATTCAGCATCCTGTGAAAAAGCCGAGGCCCAGGAGGTTAAGGGTTGTGTTTGTAGTAAACAGCCACAGAGAATCAGTCAGGGGTAGGTCCAACTTCCTAACCTTAAAAAGACCCTGAGAGCTTCAACAGGGCTCAGAAAACCTTCAAATTGTGATGCGCCCATGCCCTTGCATCTTTCCTCCCACCTTCACATCTAGCAGCTGTCAGAATCCTGGATTTCAGTTAGGAACTGGAGCCCAGAGGTGCTTGGGTGACTCAGTCAGTTAGGCATCTGCCTTGGGCTTGAATCATGATCTCAGGGTCCTGGGATCAAACCTTGTGTCAGGGCTCTCTGCTCGGTGGGGAACGTGCTTCTCTCTCTGCCCCTCCTCCTGCTTTTGCACATGAGCTCTCTGTCAAATAATCTTTAAAAGAAAAAAGGAACTGGAGTTCAGCTTTTGGGTAAATTGACACCAGGAATCAGGTAGCTCTTGTATTTTAATAAAACTTTGTAAAGAGGTATCTAAATTTCTCCACCACTCTGAATAATACTTGGAGAGTCTCTTTTTTCTGAAAAGCTTTAGGAAAATCCATCTCCTGACCTTTCTTTCCCATTTCTCAGAAGCAGCCACTTTTAATTCTTTAAACAAATTTTCTTGGCATTTACCTCTATGTCTCCAAATGACGTGTGTGTTGCTACTTACTGATTTTTGGATTTAGGTATTTTGCCCCACTTCTCAGGATAGCCCTCACTCCTCTGTTCCCACTCTCCACCCCCACTCTTCTGATCTCCCAGATGACTTCCTTACAGGCCTTCTCATTTTGTGTACCATTTTAGTTTCTAAGGGCTTGTGTGTGTTCTTTGAATATTGATTTTTTTTATTAAGGTTTTTTTTTGTTTGTTTGTTTTTTGTTTTGAGAGAGTGCTGAGCAGGAAGCCTGACTTGGGGCTGGATCCCAGGATCCTGAGATCATGGCCTGAGCCAAAAGCAGACACTTAACCAGCTGAGCCACCCAGGCGCCCCTGAATATTGATTTAAAAAAAAAAAAAAGTTTCTCATTCTAAGCTTATGACCAGAAAGTCTTCCCTCTCTGGGATTATTAATAATGGTTTTCTGAAATTTTCTTCTTCCTTCCAAGTCTGATTCTTCCAAGTTGTTTTCTCCTCCCCTTGGTTTTGATCTGTTCTGTCTTGTTAGATGTTTTTCTTAGCTGGTGATTCATTAACATCTACTCCTGTTAAAGAATATGGCTTGTGTAGTGGGAACTCCGCATTTGTGTGCAGGGCTCATAGCTGTGGGCTTCACTGGAGGTGTTCTACCCAATACCCTGACTCCAAAATCTTGGAGGGCCTTTCCTTGGGTGGGTCAGAGCCCCAGAATGTACAGGCAGCTCCTGTTCTAGAAGCCGAGTAGGAGAAGGCTAGAGGGCCAACACCTGGGACTTGACAGTCTCTTCATCCCCAGTGTTTATGGTGGAGCCCTGACTTCAACTCCAGGCTGTATCTTCCCCTAAGGATGTCTCCAGTCTTCTACCAGAGTAGGATGGAGATCTAGAACCCTAAACACTTGACTCCCAAAATGCTTTTTAAACAGACTTTTCAGTTGTTACTGTATTTTTATCTTTAAGTATTATAAGAGATTTTCCAGGTGGTACAGTTAAAATTAGCAGGCATCATCTGTGGTACATACAGGTGTTCAGTACAAGACTGTCCCTAAGTATTTTCTGAGAAGAGAAGGTCATCGGATGAGTAGGAGCAGCTGTTCTGCAAGCTCAGTATCCTTGTAGTGTGGGCTAGGCAGTTAACAAATCCTTATTCCAGGAACAGGCTTGCCATCCATGGATCATCTCAAGGACTAACATTGACCTCTGAAGTCAGTAGCTTTGTGGCTCTTTAAGACAGGAACAGGGATATAATTCCAGCTAAAACCAAATTTCATCATAAGATCTCATAGCAGTTCCTTGCAGATTTGCCACTGAATAGCAGCCAGAATTGAGGGCCCCTTGAGCTTAAGACCCAGGTCAAATGGCCCTGCTGTGTGACACGCCCTCGCCCCCACACCCTTCCCCTAGGTCAGTCCCAACTTGTGGTCCAGTGCTCTTCTCAGAACGCCAGCTTCCCTGAGTATAACCTGAGCTGACGTGTGGTACATTCCAGCTACCTGACTTATATCAAGCTGTCAACGGCCATCAGGCGGAACGAGAACATGGCTAAGGGGCTGCAGAAAGCACTACAGCAGCAGCCAGAAGATGAGAGCAAGCGCTCGCCACGGCCCCAGGACCTCATCCGGCTCTATGACATCATTCTACAGGTGACCCTCAAGGACTGGGGAAGCCAGAATGACTTAGCTTTGCATAGTGAAGGGCTGTGACTTGCAGCAGCTGTTAGTGTCTCAGGAAGGAAGGCCTTGCTCTCGCTCAGCAGTGCATGAGCCCCACAGCTCAATGTGTTGATGTGTAGAGTCCAGCAAACCCTCAGGTATTCACTGAGCACTTCGCCTGTGCAAGATCCTCTCCCACATGCCTGGGACTTCCTGAGACCTGAGGCCACACTGTCTTGGCTGCTGGGAGTTGGTCAGTGAGTAAGGTTGAGAGACACATGCACCCCATTCAGGCATCTGTGGGAGATGCCACACAGAGGGCCACTCTGAAATGAAAGCTCAGAGCCGAGAGATCCCCTATAGCTGACTTGGTCTGAGAAGTCTTGGAGGGAGGTAAAGTGTGAGCAGAGTCATGAAGGACAAACAGGCTTTTGGTAGCAGAGAGTGGGTGGCGGTGACACTAGGTGGATCTGCTGCCAAGCCACTCCTCTGGAGTTTTCCATTACTTCTGACCTGGGCTCTCTTTTTGCCTGTGTGTGTGTGTTTTTATAAGGTCTCTTGTCAAAGACCCAATGTGAGGCCTGCTCTTCCTGAGTTTTCTTGTATCTCTCATGCAGAATCTGGTGGAATTGCTCCAGCTTCCTGGGTTAGAGGAGGACAGAGCCTTCCAGAAAGAGATAGGCCTCAAGACTCTGGTGTTTAAGGCTTACAGGTAAGGTCCTATGAGGTGGATGGGGCTCTCCTGTGCTGCCCACTGGCTCTGTACGCCCTGGGAGCATGGGCCAGACTCCAGAAGATTGGGGGTTGTCTGTGTGGTTACCTTGAACAGTCAGCCCAGCATGTTCAAAGGAAGCTTTTGCTAAAGGTGGTGACAGGGAGTTTTTAGTCTACCTCGTTTGCTCTTTGGATAGGGCGGGGAAGGGGGGAGCACACGTTAATGGTCTTCTCCCTCCTCTTCCCTCCTTCCTCCCTGTGGGAAAGGGACAAGTGTAAAAGGCAAGTCGTTAACAAAACTAGAGTGGAACTTGAACTGAATTAGGCGAAAGCTAAGCCTCCATTTTATTTTTTATTTATTTATTTTATTATTATTTAAAATTTTTTTTAATTTTTATTTATTTATTTATTTTTAATTTTTATTTATTTATGATAGTCACACTCAGAGAGAGAGAGAGAGAGAGAGAGAGAGAGGCAGAGACACAGGCAGAGGGAGAAGCAGGCTCCATGCACCGGGAGCCCGACGTGGGATTCGATCCCGGGTCTCCAGGATCGCGCCCTGGGCCAAAGGCAGGCGCTAAACCGCTGCGCCACCCAGGGATCCCTATTTTTTTATTATTATTATTTTTTAAATGAATCATGTTATTTGCAACTTGGAGGTAGTCTGTGTGGAGCAAGATAGGGGTGTGTAATTGCCGTGCCCCTATCTGGCCCTCACACCCCAGCACTCTCTGACTCCAGTATGCCCCATTTGTGCTCTTGTCAGCCTCCCTCCTGGCCCATGTGGACCCTTCTGTCAGGGACCAACAGCCCTCAGGCTTTTTTAACCCCAGTGGAGTAATTTCCATTAAGAAGATTCTGGGTTTGGTTTTTGAAAAAGAGATGAGCAGAGCTGAGTGAGCAGGCTGGATGTGTGGGCAGTGGGTGGGATTTCTCTTTGGGTGGGGCAGCGTTCCTTCTTTGTTCTTGTCCCACCTTCAGCCACATCTTTTGGGAGCAGGAGAGACAGTAACTAGAAGACAGTGGGTCTTGGACTGTGCAAGACCTGCACAGTCAGCTGTGGGCATGGGGAAGAGAGAGGGTGGCCTGGTGAGCCTGGGCATGGAGAACGTCAGGGTCTTGCATGCGGTGATCCTGAGGTTGAGAAACCTGTTTCCAAATCTAAATTTGAAGGAAAGCCTTGGTCTCAGGTAATTGTTGCTCTAGAATTCTCTGGTTCTTTCCCTTCCCTGCCAGGTGTTTTTTCATTGCTCAGTCCTATGTGTTGGTGAAGAAGTGGAGCGAAGCCCTCGTCCTGTATGACCGAGTCCTGAAATATGCAAATGAAGTAAATTCGGATGCTGGGGCCTTCAGGAACAGCTTAAAGGTGTGCTGCTGGTCTTTGTCCCCAAGCCCAAGAAGCTTGTGTGGTGAGGCCTCCTCAGGGCCAATCCTGCCTGCCAGCCAAGGGTGTGGTGCAGCCCTAAGTGCCCGGGAACTGTGCTCCAGGCCTGAGATGGACTCGGGTACTAAGAAGGAAAGCCACTCCTGTGGTTAAAATAAACCTGAAATATTGCTCTCAGACTCAGCTACATGGTCTAGTCACCTGGAAAGAGTTTTAAAAGATGACTATCTGAGTCCCACCCCCAGAGGTCCTGGTTCCTTCCAATCCCAGTGGTGTCAGGGGTGTGCACTGGGATCTTGTAAGGCACCTCAGTGACTGTTGATAGGCAGCCACGCCAAGAACCACTGATGAAGCCTTTCCCCACAAAGTTTGCCTGCACCAGCAGCAGCATTTGGGAACTTGTGAGAAATACAGGCTCCCAGGCCCTACTCCAGGCCCACTGAGTCAAAATCTGGATTTAGCAATCCCCCCAGGAGATTTGGGTATACGTTAAAGCTTGCCTACTGATCGAAAGTACCTGGTGGTGTGGTTCATTCTACTGCTTGTTGAATTGGACAGCTGGCTTTTTAAGCTGCAGACTGCTGTGATATGTAAGGATCGAAGCACCAGCCAGTCCAAGGAATCCATCCAGGCACATTACTTATTAGCGTAGACTTTTTTTTTTTTTTTAAGATTTTATTTTATTTATTCATGAGAGATAGAGAGGCAGAGACACAGGCAGAGGTCCCTGCAGGGAGCCCAATGTGGGACTCAATCCTGGGACGCCAGGATCATGCCCTGAGCCGAAGGTAGATGCTCAACCAGTGAGCCACCCAGGCGTCCCATGTAGACCGTTCAGAAAGGGAAGCTAGGATTACCTTGGTCAGGCCAGTGCGGGAGCCTCTGCTCTCTGGGTGTTCGCCTGTTCCCTCAGAATGGCACCAGGTTCTGGGGTAACATACACGCCAGGCTTCTGCCTTCAGAGAGCTTGCAGTTTTGTTGAGCCATAGACTTGGCGTGCAGATAGGAGGTCCTCGAGGAAGGGTGGAGATAGGAAGGCGTTGATGAGGGGGTGTGTGACCAGCATGGCGGCAGCGTAATGATGGGGTGTCTTTGACCCCAGGATGTAGAGGCAGACTGTGTGGATGGTTGTCCCAGGAGGGAGGAAGAGGCATTTACAAATCCACGTCTGACCTAAGTCTAAGGCCAGAGACGGGAGGGGTTCAGATCTTTCTCGATTTTGCCAAGTGAGAGATTGCAGCCTCCCACAGGGCCCCTCTATGCTTCAGTCTCCTCCTCTGTAAAGCGGAGTACAGGTTAATTCAGGATTGTTACGAAAATGGAATTAGCAATTGTGTGAACTGCTCAGAATGCGCCTGGCCCATCGTGCATGTAGCATGTGATATACTTATTTCCAATAGAGGTATCCTCACTAGTGTCTCCAGGCGTTATTATTTTAAGCCATGGCATACCCTTTCCCCTCTGAAACAAGCTTGTGCTTTTTTTTGTTTTGTTTTTAAGTAGGTTCCACACTCACCATGGGGCTTGACCTCCCGGTCCTGAGATTAAGAGTCACATACTCTACCAACTAAGCCAGCCAGGCATCCCAAGTGTTTTTTGTTTTTTATTAATAGGGTAAACCGTTTATAAAGTCTGAAATCCTGTGAAGATGCTGGTGGGATCACTTAGCTCAGTCAGGTTAACTTGGCACACTTATCTGACCTGGCTCTGGCTCGTGAGTACATGTTTTCTGAATCGTTACAGGACCTGCCCGATGTGCAAGAGCTCATCACTCAAGTGAGGTCAGAAAAGTGTTCTCTGCAGGCAGCAGCAATCCTGGGTGAGCCACTTGCCTGTTCTTTGCTGACTGTGTTCCCAAATTTCCTTTGCTGCTAGCCCTCTTCTCTCCTGCCCCCTACATTGCTGTTTTGGTTCATCCAAAAGGTGTTTTTGTTTTGTTTTGGGTTTTTTTGCCATAATTTCTGCCACATGAAGGCGTCAAATTGTGTGGAAGAACTTAGAGAACCAGTTACGTGGTCCCTTCTCCCTAACAGTATTTTCTTGTACAACCATCAGGGCTCCATTGGCCTGACAGCATAGCTTCTGGGGTTTATCATCTGTTTGCACTCCTTAGCAGGCTTTCACCTAGGAAAGAAAGGGCTAACCTCCTCATGTGTTGGCTGCTTTTGTTCTTGGGATTTAGATCCCATAGGTGTGACAGGTGTCATTTGTGACTGTAACATGTTAAGTCCCTGTTCTTACCCAATCCCTATGCAACTTTCAGATGCAAGTGACTCCCACCAACCGGAGACTTCTTCCCAAGTCAAGGACAACAAGGTATGTCTGGACTTTGGAGGAATAAAGAGGAGAATTCATAACTCCCTGGAGATGTATGCTCAGTTATAGAATGGAGAAACTAATTTCTAAGTAAACACCCTGCTTGCCTCCCTTCTTTTACTCCAAAACCTCAAAGCTGGTTGTATAAGGTTTCTTAGTATCAGCTAGATGGTCCCAGATAAGGAGCTTAGGAACTCGTGCTGTACAGAGCAGCTGGCTAGGAACTCTGCCTGGGACCGCCCCTCCCCCCCCAAGGTACCTGTGCCCTAGTCCTGGCCCATGCCTCTCTCAACCTCTCCAGGTTTAGTGACTCTCAGCTATGAGCTGGGGACGTGAAGGCACCCTCGTAGCAGATTTGTGGGGATCAAAGTGAGCTAGCATGTAGGCTCTGAACTGGGTACTCAGCATGTAGTGAATGTTCCATCGGTGATCTGTGATTAACTCCTGGGTTCCTCCCTTTGATTTGACTCCCAGCCTCTGGTTGAACGGTTTGAGACATTCTGCTTGGACCCTTCCCTCGTCACCAAGCAAGCCAACCTTGTGCACTTCCCGCCAGGATTCCAGCCTATCCCCTGCAAGCCTTTGTTCTTTGACCTGGCCCTCAACCATGTGGCTTTCCCACCCCTCGAGGACAAGTTGGAGCAGAAGACCAAGAGTGGCCTCACTGGATACATCAAGGGCATCTTTGGATTCCGGAGCTAACCAGGCTCTTCTTGGGGGCAAGGGGAGATTCTCACTCTTCATCTGTATTGTGAGAAAACCCTAGCAAGTTCCATGATATTAAATCCAGGTCTGCATTGGCCCCGGGCAAGAGTGTATCATCCTCAGCCCTGCGTCCCTATGTCTTGTGTGTTTGTGCACTTAACATTCTTAACCGGTGTGCTCAAAGGGGACCCTGCTGTCTTCTGGTGGATGTGTGCGGGATTCCTCTGTCCGCACCTCCTGGGGGAAGGGCCACTGCCACCTGGCCCCATGGGAGCCGTGCTTGGGTGGGTCCACTCCAGGCATAGATGGGAGCTCGGAACTTTGTCGTGTTTCTTCAGTATCACGAATTTGAAATGGACTCCTCCTCGCTGTGAGCATCCATCCAGAGTCCCGTGAAGAGTCTGTGACCAGGAACCACTGGCAGCATCACCCCACAACTACAGTCAGCCTTATGCCCTGTCACCTCCAAGTGGAAGTTAAGTTTCAGAACAAGCAAAGAGCTCTATTTTTAGAAGAAATGTGTTACACTCAGAAATGATGAAAACAAATCTTATATTAAAAGGCAAAGATGCTGGAGACTGTGCCCATTTTTTTACATGCCCTCACACACATCTGGTCCTAGTTCTCTCCTAGGGGCCTTGTCACACAGTCCTGTCCTGTCAGGTGTCCCCTGACTTCTGACAGCTCAGATGTGTCTGATGCCAGTTAAGACCTGTTAGAGGCAGTTTCTGAAATATTTAGATGCCATAAATTATATTTAAATCAGTTTCCCTTTTTTTTTTTTTTTTTTTAACTAAGCTCTACACCTGACATGGGTCTCAAACTCCTGACCCTGAGATCAAGAGTCACGTGCTCAGCCTACTAAGCCAGCCAGGTGCCCCCAGTTTCATTTTTAGGTTTTTCCCTTAGTGACCCTTTTCTGTTTGTCATTGCATCAATAATAGAAGTCCCAAAAGCAGTAAAGAAAGAAGGAATAAAGGTGATTTAGACGAGATATATCTGAAACCTCTGAATCCCTTTGGAGATGGAACCTCACTTCCCCATAGGAAAGCAGAGCCACCATGGGAAATGTTGGCTTCAATGTGGCACAAAGCTGGAGCTGACTAGAGCAGCTTGAAGGGAAGGCTGGGTGGTTAAAGATCTGAGAACTTTATTTCAAGCTGGAACCCACTGTGGCCATGGCTGTGCCTCTCGTTTTCCCAGGGAACTGCAGAGGGGTTGCCGGAAGTTAGAAGATGGGAAGACAAATCAGACTTCTTTGTTAGAATTGAATGTTGTCAAGGACTCTAGATGCTCAGATTGTGGTCTCTGCTACCTGCAGGATTTGCTTTGGGTCAGAGAGCGTTAGGAAGCTGATTTTGTTTATTTATTTGAGGGAGCGGGAGAAGCCATCTCCCTACCAAGCAGGGAGCCCAGACTCAGGGCTCAATCCCAGGATGCTGGGATCATGACCTAAGCCAAAGGCAGATGCTTAACCTACTGAGCCACCCAAGCGCACCCTGAATTTTTTTTTAAAAGATTTTTTTTTTATTTGACAGCACAAGTGGCAGAAAGTGGCAGTCAGAAGGAAAGGGAGAAGTAGGTTCCCTGCAGAGCAGAGAGCCCGATACGGACTCGGTCCCAGGACCTGGGATCAAGACCTGAGCCAAAAGCAGATGCTTAACCGACTTTAACCACCCAGGCATCCCTGATTTTGTTTTATTTTGTTTTGTTTTTAAAGATTTATTTATTTATGAGAGAGAGAGAGAGGCAGAGACACAGGAGGAGGGAGAAGCAGGCTCCATGCCGGGAGCCCGATGCGGGACTCGATCCCTGGACTCCAGGATCGCGCCCTGGGCCAAAGGCAGGCGCCAAACCGCTGAGCCACCCAGGAATCCCCCCTGATTTTGTTTTTAAATAGGAATTTACCACCGCCATATAATTCAGGGGTTGTCTCGCCCTTTGAAGATGCAGTACAGATGATCTGAGCATGAGGTCTTGGATTTTGGTCCCGAAGGCTTGGGGCTGTGTCCCTAATGTGCTGAGGGAGCCCTGGGGCCCTTTATCCTCTTCTTCACCCTCCTCTCGGCTCCCCAGCTTGGCAGCACCAGGCTATGGACTAGGTTCTCTGGACCCAACTTCAGGCCCCCATGCGGGCAGCCCTCCAGCCTGTCTGAGCCAGCGTCTCCTGCCCTCATGTGGGAAGATGTCCCTTTGTCTTGCTCATGGCCCTGCCCACCCTCCTGCTCTCTTTAGAGTACTGGTGTCAGTTGAGAGGCAGAATCCAGAGTCAGTCATTCTGAGTGACCTTTTCTAAGCTTTTCCTTTCTTGTGGCCACACTAGAAATTCCCTTCCTCCTGGTGTCCCTGTCTGCTCTGAGTAGTAGTGGCTGTGGTCAGCCAATGAGGCTGTAACAAGACATGTTTAGTATTAACAGCATGTGTTTACATAAGAAGACAGCCCTGGCAGGGCCGAAGTCTCTGCTTAGCTAGTACGTCCCCTCACATAGGATCCCTGGACATTAAACAGGCTGTCATGGGAGGCAGTGCACCAAAAGCAGGAGCCCATTGGGTCCTTGGGCCAGGAGGCAGCTCTCATGGCAGCAGGTTCAGAGTCGAGCCACAGGCCGGCACATTTTGCTGGGTAGATTCACAGAACTAAATGCCAGCAGTCACACAGTCCTTCCTTCCTGGGGAATGAGTGAGGTCTTGAGGTGTAAGGGATGGAGGCAGGTACCTGCTTTCCTTCCTGTGCTTCTTCCTCTGGCTGAGGCTCCCATCGCTCTCTGGGATGAGCTATGCTTGTGTAAGTTTGGACCTTGCAGGAGGCATCTGTCTCCCCAGATCCAGAGAGGAGGGGAAGCTTAATTCAGGCTCTGCAGTTTCAGAAGATTCCTTAAAGCTGCTGTGCTAATGATGGTTTTTGTTTGTTTTCTTGCTTGTTGAGTGGTGCCGGTCTTGACCTGAAGAAACATTAGTGGTGAAAAGCTAACTTCAGTTACCAGGAGCTAATGCTGAACATCGGATTGAAAGACCTAATTTGGCTAAGCTTGTGGCCTTTAACCCTGTTAGTTCTGTTTGGAAAAACAGTGTTGAGGCAGTCGGGGCCAGATGGGCCCTACACCGCTCAGTTTTCCTGGTTTTTTTTTTTTCTCCTTTCCATGGGCACTGTTTCGAGGTACTGTCTCTCTGGTTTAAGCTGAGAATTCTTGGATTCCCCGTTGGAAGTGAAATATTGCCAGGCTTGGTTCCATCTCCTTTCTCTTGTGGCCGCCTGAGCCATTCACCATGGCCGGCAGGTGACAGCCCATGGTGCAGTGGCCCCCCTCCCTCTCACCCCCCCAGTAGCTCTTCTCCCGCTGAGCCAGTTGACCAGGAACTTCGGGGGTAGGGGCTGCACTCCACCTGGTCACTGTCATTGCTGGGGCAGCACTGATTATGCACACCTGGCATCATTAATACCAAGGGCTAGCTGATCACAGAATTCTAAACAGCACATTGCCGTCCACAACCTTCACAAGCTTGGAACTTTCAGAGGTCTAGGAAGACGGCCAAAGATAGCAACAATATGTGTTGGTTCTAATTTTATTTTTAAGACAGTTGTTGCTACAGAAGAGACGGAAACCAGGTTTAGCTGTAAAATTTATCGATGTTCCAAAGCAGAGAGATAGATTGGATGCTGCCTGCATCCTGACAACACCAGCTGGAAGAGTCTAGCCTGTTGGTCTGCTAGGTGTTGGTGTGCCGGGCGCGGGCGGGACCGCACGAGTGGCAGGCACAGCCCCTGCTGGGGGGCAGCTCTGCAGTGTTGGCAGTGTTACTAGTTGGTATAAGTTAGAAGAAATGTAGTCTCAGGTGACGAATACTGATGGCGTACCCATGAGAATCTTTAGTTTGACCTTTTCGAGCTGTGATCTCAGAATCTAAGGCTTGTTTTTTTTGTTTTTTGTTTTTTGTTTAAGATTTTATTTATTCATAGAGACACACAGAGAGAGAGGCAGAGACACAGAGGGAAAAGCAGGCTCCATGCAAGGAGCCCACATGGGACTCGATCCCTGGTCTCCAGGATCACACCCCAGGCTGCAGGTGGCACTAAACCGCTGTGCCACGGGGGCTGCCCCGAAGGCTTGGTTTTTATTTTTGCTTGAGGGCAGGATTGTGACAGCCTCAGCAGCTCCATCAGAGCCCAGCAGTCTGATGAGCCGCTCTGTGCTGGTGCCAAGACCTGCAGAACACCCCGAGCTGGCAGGGCTCTGCTTTCCCCCCAACCATACCCTCTGTGCAGAGGTTCGTTGTGTTGGAGGGGGAGCCTGGCTTCTCTTGGGCCCAATTTTCGGCAGATGGTTTCTTCACCTCCGCTAACTGCAGTACGTGTCCTCATGCTCAGTCTGTGGTTCGGTGACTCCTCACACTTGGAAAAGAATCACATCCCTTCTATCCGGCTGAACTTTTCCCAGGGGTCTTCTGGCAGGAGGCAGTACAGTTCCGACAGGCAGGTAAATCGGTCCCCGAAAGCTGTTGTGTTCGTTAGCTCTGGCTAACTGTGGAGTGGAGAGGGTGTGGGGGTCCTCACGTGGAAGGGAGGGGCATCCGTTTCTCTGATCGTGGGAAGGAAAACCTGCAAAGGGTTTAGTACCTAATGGGCACTAAGTAGGAATTTCCTTTCCCTCCTTCCCCCCCAACAGGCCTCTGGCCCATGGGTGCCTGCGAGCATCCTGGCTGTGGCCTGGGGCCTCGCGGGAGGAGCTCCTGCCTGGCGAGGACAGAGCCATGGGAAAGTCTCCTCTGACTGTACCCTACAGTGACCAGCTCCCGCCCTCCCCCGCCCCCCCCGCCCGGGACGGCGTGAACCCCGTGTCCAGGAGGCGGAGCTGGTGGGGCCAAGAGGTGAGGGGACCCTTCCACCGACACCCAGCCTTCTCCCTTCGCTTGGTGCACCCGCACGGTCTTTTTCTGCCACCCTCCCCGAGCCAGGCCCTGCTAGGTCTAAATGGCATCACCAGGACAACAAGCTGAATCCACTGAGCTGCCTTGAGTGCTTTCAATTTCCTGGGCAAAGACTAATTAGGAAGCGTCGCTCCCCAGCTACGAAGACTGTTATTAGCTTTTTGTTTTGTTTTATAAACCTTTTCTTTCCTCACACCAGGGACCGGGGCTTGGTGCAGGTTCAGTACAGCGAGGGTGACCTTCCCACTGCTGAGCTTGTGAGCACCACGACGGCATAGCCGCCTCCATCAGACCTGAACTTCACGGTAGGGCCCAGAGCCCTTGGGCAACGGGGGAGACCTGGAGGTCCAGCAGCTCCCCAGTGAGAGTGGGTAGATGCAGATTTCCAGGCTGCGCTTTCCCTGCTCCATGCAGGGTCCCACATCTGGCCACTGTGACCCAAGGCTAGCGAGAGGGAGTCAGTCCTAAAGGGGACCAGCCTTGACCTCATTCTCTTAGGCAGACTTGGGGCTTGAGGACTCCTGAGGTCACCCCATATTTTCTGTCTCGCCATCTAGTATGTGGGACCCTGATCTTCTGACAGGCAGGGTTGGTTTGTTGGTTTGTATTTGAATGGCTTTCTCTAGACTCTCCCTATAAGAGGCCTGGAATAACCAGCCCCTTTTCCTGCCTGTTCTGCTCTAGTGAGGCCAGCCATGGTCACCTCCTGTTTCTCTCCAGGCTGACCTTCAGCATCTGTTTTCATCAGGCTTATCGCACAGACTCAAGCCAAGAAGAGAGCCCTCCTCTAGACCACCCTGTAGGTTCCCAGGGCCACAGCCCTGCCTCTCTTGGCGCCTGCAGACAAAGGGAGACTCATCCCTGGATCCCCTCCTCACCAGCCCTCATCCTCTCCAGGCTCCTCAGTGGGGCAAGGAAGGGTGAGGCAGAGAGATTATCAGCCAGCTCGGCTCCAAGGGTCTGGTGGCAGAGCTTTAGTACAGAGGGTAATTTCCGGAGATGGCAAAGCTTGTCTTGATTGAGGAGCATATGGGAGTTTGGCAGGTTATGGCTCCCAGGGCAAAGTCAGCAGTTGCCACCATCTGCTGCAGCAGGGAGAAGAATGTTTCCTGTAGGAGCCCAAGAACTGGAGGAGAGAGTGGGTAGCTTAAGCCCTGGCATGCTATCCAAGCTGCTGCCCTGTTGCCTAGCTGCATGCATGCGTGGCAGCCTGAAACTGGGAGCTGGGTGGCTCTCCTGCTCTGGCCTCCCACCCCAGGAGCTGTGAGTGGCACATGTGAGCCTGCCTGCGAGCTCCAGGCTAGGGGATTTGGGAAGCTGCTACTTGAAGTCACAGCTGGCATAATGCTGGGGGGAGACCCTGGACCAGCGGACCTCAACCTCTCCACAGAAGAGGAAGAAAGCACCAGGTGAGGGGAGTCCCTGGGGGCAGGACCAGGCTTCCTGCCTCGTTCAAAAGGAGGAGATGTGGTAGGGCGAGGCCTGGGAAGGCTGAAAATTGGGCTCCTAGGCCAGAGCTGTTTGGTAGAACTGTCCAGTCAACGTCTGAAAAACATGGGTTTGTACTGCGCAGATCCCCTTATAAGGGACTTTTTATATATAAATACAGTCCAGTACTGTAAATATATTTTCTCTTCCCTGTGATTTTCTTAATGACATCTTTTCTTTAGTTTTCTTCATTGTGGGAATACAGTATATAACATATCACACACAAGAGATGTAACAGTCAACCATTTCTGTTACTGGTAAGGCTTCCAGTCAACAGTAGGCTGCTAGTAGTTAAGTTTTGGGGGAGTCTGAAGTTACACGGAGATTCTCAACTGCACAGGGGGTCGGTGCCTCTGACCCCCACGTTGTTCAAGGGTCAACTTAATGTAAGCCACAAATGCAAGCCACATGTGCAATTGGAGGTTTTCTAATTGTAGCCACTTTTTAAGAAAGTAAAAAGCAACAGATGAAACTAATTTTTAAAAACATTTCATTTAACATAGTAAGTATATCCAAAATATTGTGGCCAAGGTAAAAAAAAATTTTTTTTTAAAGATTTTTATTTGTTTATTCATGAGAGACACAGGCAGAGGGAGAAGCAGGCTCCATGCAGGGAGCTCGATGTGGGACTCAATCCTGGGACCCCAGGATCACGCCCTGGGCCAAAGGGAGGTGCTCAACCACTGAGCTACCCAGGTGTCCCCCCACCATTTTTTTTTAAGAAAAGGTAAAAAATTATTGAGATATTTTACACCTTTTTTTCATACAGAGTCTTTGAAATCCAGTGGCTGAATTCCTGTGGCTGCCATGTGGGACAGTGCAGGTCTCCACGGAGGCTGTGTCCCGTCCTGGCCTTCTAAATGACACTTGTCTTTCTCACATATTTAAAACCCTGCATCTTTCTTTCTTTGTCCCAGTCCTTTCTCTTGTGCTTTGATCTTGGGGGTCAGAGTCACTGCCATCTGATGAGGAGCATCCCAGAGAGCAGGCTGTTCCTCCGGCTGCATGTCAGCCCCTATCTGGGGAGCCGGGGGCTGATTTGATTTGGCATTAGACAGTCACGCCAGGAATTCAGCTCTTGTTTTTCTTGCAGTGAATCAGTTACCCTTAATCTCTGGGGCGTGTGCAGGCCTCCTGTGGTGCTCATTTATTTCCAGGAGAGCTGCTGCAGACGGGAGACAAAGCTCAACCTTTCCAATCAGCCTGGCTGCCTTTTGCCTGTCATCTGGAGCCAGGTCTGCTACCCTCTCCCCTGTCCAGCTTGGCTGGGTGTGGGGGGGGCTCCCCTGGCTGCTCTTGCTCCCAGGGCTGGAGTCTACATCTTTTCCCCTTGAGCCCTCTACCTCTGATGACCACCACCTCCCAGGAAGGGGCCCAGAGTTCCCAGGGAGGCAGGACAGTGGGCTGATGGCCATAACCTCTACCTCCGTCTTGGCTCTCCTGGGTTTTGCCACCACTTGTCCAATCTCAAAGATAAGGAAGTGAGCTCTGGTTTGAAATTAGAGGCTGGCGTTCAGGCCTGGCCCCCAGGACCAGTCATTTAAACAATGGCCTATTTCTGAGGACAGTTGATTGCAGGCCTGCTAGTAGTGGTTCAAAGAAAATTGTCACCCAGCAATAATGAGAGGAGCCGGGGCCAGGGCCACATAGCCTCTGGGCCTGGCCTTCCATCTCTGGCTCCATCCAGCTCACAATCAACAGTCCACCTGGGGCACAGCTTTGGAGACCCTCTGCTTCCCTGTTGTTATTCTGTCAAGGCCCCCTCGTGCCCTCCCCATCCCTGCTGCCCCTCTTAGCCTCTCCCCAGCCAGGACAGGTGACTCCTGTGTCCCCTCTCCAGGACAGGTTTGGTGGCTTGTCCATGAGACACAGGAAAAGGGAGTTAAACCTCTTCTGTCCCACTAGTGCACATGACCAGTCTCTATTCTCCCCCTGCCCTCTCTAGTGAGAGGGACCCCTATGTCTTCTCTAGGTGTTTTTTACCCTCAGCTGGACCTGCCAGGATGTCCCTGTCCCCGTGTGCCAAACCCAGCGCAACTGCATCCCTCCCCTTTGCTACTCCAGCCTGCCCTCCGCCAATGCTGCAGTGGTTCCAGGGAGTGGCTCTGGAACTGTAGAAGGATTCTTCGAGGTAGGCCAGTGAAATGAGGGCCTGGAAATAGAGGGGGTGCCGCAGGAGGAAGACAGCCACCAAGATGGCCTCCCTGGAAGAGGCCAATAAAGTGGCACCACTATCCACTCTCCATCTGACTTAAGCCATCAGGGGCCCCTTCTAGGAGACCGAGTGAAGAGACACAAGCAGGAAAACCCAAGTACAGTGGGTTCAGCCAGACCCTAGGCTCAGCTACACTGAGGCTAATGCTGGGGATTGTTGGACAAGGGGTCCAGGGGGTTTCCCAGACCCTCTGGAGCTGATCTGAGACTCTTTGGAGGATCCCAGACATGCATGTCCTACTGCATCTGGCCCCAGAGCCATAGACAGATAGGATGACACTGAGCCAGCCAGGAAGATTGGGCAGTGGGACTGTGGGGTTGTCCTCTGGGGAGCTGACTGGGTGATGCCCACTTTTATTTATTTTTTTAAATTTTTTTATTTATGATAGTCACAGAAAGAGAGAGAGAGAGGCAGAGACACAGGCAGAGGGAGAAGCAGGCTCCATGAACCGGGAGCCCAATGTGGGACTCGATCCCGGGTCTCCAGGATCGCACCCTGAGCCAAAGGCAGGCGCTAAACTGCTGCGCCACCCAGGGATCCCTGATGCCCACTTTTAAAATGTACCTTGTGCCAGTTGTCTGGGGTGACTGCTCCCTGGCTGCCCCATAGTGATGGTAGAGAGCACAGAGCACAGTCCAGATGCCCCGGGCTGACGGGGAGCCACCCCACCTCTTCTGGTGGGGCAAGAGCTATGGGTGGGGGCAGGCCTGATAACTGGGCGCCCTGTGTGGCCTGGAGGTGTTTATTAACACCTAGCCTGAGCTCTGAGGCTGGGCCTCTGTCCCTGAGCATGTGCAAGCATCTGTCTTTCTGTAGCCCTGTCCCTCCTGGGCCTGGCTATTTCCCCGTCTGGGTGTGTGGGTGTAACAAGTCCAAACCTTCTCTGGGAGCCGAGCAGGCTCAGGCGCCCCGCCCTCTGGGCTGTGCCCTTTCTTCCCAAACTGGTTGTGCAGGAGCAGCTGAGTGTGGGCAGTGTGGGTGCATGCGTGGCAGCCCCGGCCCGCGCTCACTCGCTCGCTGCCTCACCTGCGGGGAGGGGCCTCCCAGAAACTGCCTTCCCAGCGCCTGGCCACCCCACCTCACCAGAGCCCAGCCAAGCAGCCAGCAAGGACACACGCCTGCTTCCCGCCACCTGCCTGCACCAGCTGAGCCCAGTCTGAGCCGGCACCTGCCTTTACAACCATGTTCAAGGGTCTGAGCAAAGGCTCCCAGGGGAAAGGGTCCCCTAAGGGCTCCTCAGCCAAGGGCTCCCCCAGCAAGCACAGCCGGTGAGCGGGGCCTGGGGCAGCGGGCTGGGGCAGGTAGGGCCAGGCCCAGGTGCTCTAGCCTCCTGGAGATGGCAGCCCAGAGTACAGGACCAGCCCACTGCTGGCATTTAGTGTCACGAGGCCAAAGGGTTGGCGGGGGCGGGGGAGTGGTAGCGTTGGACTCTCTTCCATGCCCAGATGGAGTTCCAGCCCTGGCAGGAGGCCATGGCTGGCCTGGGGCTCCCACACTGTCCAGGGGGCCTGAGGGCCATGGGTAGGGGTGCTCTGCAGGAGACACACTGGGTAAGGACAGGCCAGGGGCTGGGAGACTGGAGAGCCTGGCTCCCTGCCTGTGGCTCTGCCCTCAAGGCTCTGCTTGGGCTGGGCTGACCCTTGGAACCTGGGCCCGGGGTGGGCAGAAGGACTGTGGCCAAGAGGCGGAGGTGGGGTGCCTGCTGCAGGGAGGCGGTGCTATACCAAGTCCAAGCTGCAGATTTCCTCGCAAGGCTCTCCCCTCGGGCCTTGAGTTTCGTTACAGTGTTGGAGTGCCTCTTTCACCCGGTGGGTATGGGGAGAGGGTGCTGCGGGGAACGGGGAGGGCCTGCAGGCCAGGACATCCTCAGAGCCTCCCTCTGCACCCTCAGCTCCCTGCCGGACCCAGCCTGGCTCTCCGCCCTGTGGTCCACAGACTTGGCTGCTTTTCTCTTGTTCTTTCCTGTCACTGGGCCTCTGCTGGGTGGAGGTGGCAGATGGGAGCGGAGATGAAACACTCATTACTCCGATAGGGATCGGATCGGGGCGATGACAGGGAGGCTGGGCTTCTGGGCAGACAGGAAAGACAGCAGTTAAGACTCTCACTGGAGTGACCTGTCCTCCCTGGTGCTCCTGGGCCCTGCCCAGGGTGGAGTGTGCTCCTCCCTGTGGGAGCAGCCATCCCAGGAGGCCGGGCCTGAGGACAGGTTGCCCAGGGGTCAGGACCCACAGCTCCCTGTCCCCAGGCAGGCTCCTGGACAATGCTTTCCTAGCCCTGGGCAGCTGGTGTCTCTGTCCACAAGGCCTGGTTGACTCTGGCTGCAGCCCCCAAACACCATTCTCGTCGTGTGCAATCCATTCGTTTAACTTATACTTAACCTACTGTGTGCCAGGACTGTGCTAGGCACTGAGGATGCCACCTTACACAGAACGAACAGGTCCTTGCCTTTGTGATACTTATATTCTAGCAGAATAAACATTTCCGGGGTGCCAACTCCGCATAGGCTGTGCCCTGGATGCTTTAGATGGATTCATTCTCTTAATCCATGCAGGTGGCACTGTGATATAGAGATTATTAAGGCCCCACTTTGCAAGTGACAAACTTTGGGCACAGAGAGTTTAAGTAACTTGTCCAAGGCCACACAGCAGTAGGGCTAGAGAACGATCAGACCCAGGCTGTTTGGCCACAGAGTTCCTTCAGCCTGGTCTTTACTGGCAGGCACTGCCCCTCTGCCTGGACGGGGTGTGAAGGTGGAGGTGGCTCATCCTTTGACCCCTAGTTCAGGGCCCAGCTCAGTGAAGTCTTCCCCTTCCCCTTCTCCAGAACTGTAACTTCATAGGGTGTTGTGCTTCTGAGCCTTGGATCACTCCACCTTTTATTAGGTCTACTTGGCCCTCTAGGCCCCAGAGAGCAATGCCCATGGAGAGGACCCTGGGGAGCCAAATCAGGTTCATACTCTCTTGCTTACCACTTGATCTGGAGCAAGTCAGGTCCTAATCTGGGCATAATCTCCAAATCTGGGGGCTATTGGGGTGCCCCAACAATTTCTTGGCTTCCTCCTGCCCTGGTGCCATGCAGCTCCTCCAAATGATTGTTACCCTGGGCACAGGCAAAGCCCAGGGTGGTCGGGGGGAGACAGGGCTGGGATGGGAAGAGGTTGGGGAGGGGGACATGTTCCTGCTCCCCTGCCCCCAGGCAGCCCAACTGCCCCTCCCCAAAGCCCAGCCATGCTGTCTCGGGTATTAGCGGCTGAGCCGTGATTCACTCCTAAGGAAGTGGCAAGGAGCTGGGTGGGGTTGGGAACTCACTGCCAGGACAGTGATGTTGGCCTGCTCCATGGTCGCCAGACACACCAGAGGCCCCCATTTTCTGAACCCTCACCTGAGAACAGCACTCCTCCACCTTTAGGGCTGGGTTTCTCACAGAGTCTCCTCCAGGGAGAGACCAGAGCTCCCCAGGTCCTAGACGCCTCCCTCCTGGGCAACGAGCCTAGCTGGAGGGCAGGACAGGGCAGAGGGAGACAAGGGATCCCACTCAGGTGGGGCAGAGGGGTCTTTTCCAACCATGCTGGCTCTGTCCCCACCCCCGCCCCAGGGCTGCCACCCAGGAGTTGGCCCTGCTCATCTCCCGCATGCAGGCCAATGCTGACCAGGTAGAGAGGGACATTCTGGAGACCCAGAAGAGACTGCAGCAGGTAAGGCCTCAGGGGCAAGCGGCAGGGTGTGAGTGCAGGGGAGGCTCACTAAAGCCCCGGAGTGCCCACTGGGGATGCTTACGCTGGGACAGACAGCCCTTGTCTTTCAGCCCTTGTCTTTCTCCCACTGTGTTTCTCCCTAAACACAGTGGGAGAGAGGGCTCAGCTCTCCTTTTCTGCTGGATTCCCAATTGGAGGGGTGGTTAGAGGGGCTCGGGGGGCCTGGGTCTCCCCTGTGTCCCTGCACCCACCCCACAGATGCCCTGGGTCTGGCCCTCTGCCGGCGTGGGCACCAATGTTGGCAGTGCAGCCTGGGGAACTCAGGGTGGGGCTCAGGGGGCAGTGATGGGCAGCAGGGGTGTCGTCCCCCACCCACAGGACCGGCTGCACAGCGAGCAGAGCCAGGCCCTGCAGCACAGGCAGGAAGTGGGGCGCAGCCTGAAGGAGGCTGAGGTGCTGCTGAAAGACCTCTTCCTGGATGTGGATAAGGCGCGGCGGCTCAAGCACCCACAGGCCGAGGAGATTGAGAAGGAGTAAGTGGGGTGGCAGCCAGGGCCAGGGCATGAGGACTGAGGCTCTGGGGTTCCAGGGGAGCCCCGGGCCCGGCCCTGACCCGCTGCCCTCCTCCTTGGCAGCATCAAGCAGCTGCACGAGCGAGTGACCCAAGAGTGTGCCGAGTACCGCGCCCTGTATGAGAAGATAGTGCTGCCACCCGATGTGGGGCCCAGGGTCGACTGGGCGCGTGTGCTAGAGCAGAAACAGGTCAGCACCATGCCCAGTGTCGGAGATACCTCCCGGGGCTCAAAATCACACGTAGCACAATCAAGAGAGCAAAACAGAGCTGTGTGTCATCAGGGACCTATCAGTGTGCTTGCACCTGTAGGAAGGTCTGGGAAGAGAGAGCAGAGGAGACAGTGCAGTCAGGGAAGGCTTCCTGCAGGAAGGGGCATATGAAGAGGCCTCAGAGAGGTGGGAGGGCTTAGTGAGGCTGGGGTGAAATAGTGAGGAAAGGACATTCCAGAAAGAAACAGAGGCTGCAGCCTGGAGTGTGGTGGAGGGTGGGGTTTTCTGGGCAGGCAGGCAAAGCCAGGTCATGGGCACCCTGAACATCAGGTGAGGAATTGTGCTTTGATGCCATAGCAGAAGGGGTGCCATGATGACAAGGAAGGGACAGTGGGGAGGCCATGGGCAGAGGGGGTGTCCCAGGGTCCCAGAACCTAGTGAGCAGTTTCTAGGCAGAAGGTGCCGAGGCTGGAGAGGCAAGGAGGTAGGGATGAGTAGGAGGACATCTGACAGGCTGAGCCCTGCGTTCTGGGGACCAGTAGGAGTCAGGGGCTGCAGTCAGGCCTCAGCCTGGGCCCCTGGAAAGTAGCATGTCCCTGAGGGCGGGCTGCCAGCCGTTCACCAGGCTGCTCGGCTGCCTCGTGCAGCCTCTGCGCAAACGACCAATTCCACTCCTCTGCACGGGGACACGGGGGACAGGGGAGGGCTGCCGTCCCAGCCCTGCGGCTGAGCTGAGTGGCCAGGTCTTCTGCAGAAGCAGGTCTGCGAGGGCCAGTACGGGCCGGGCATGGCAGAGCTGGAGCAGCAGATTGCGGAGCACAACATCCTGCAGAAGGAGATTGAGGCCTACGGGCAGCAGCTCCGGAACCTCATCGGGCCGGTGGGTGCCGTCCATCCCTGCCTGGCCCTCCAGCCCTACCCCCACTGTCTTCCATCAGAGCCTGTGTGGGACAAGGGATGGGCGTGGGGGGCACCGTAGGCCCAGAACGTGGGCTGTCATCTAGCCTGCACCCCGCCTCTCACTGAGCCTGCTTTGTGTCCCCCCCACCCCCACCCCATTGGTCGAGGCAGGACGCAGCTACCATCAGGAGCCAATACCGGGACCTCCTGGTGAGCAGGGGCTGGGTGGGTGGGTGGGCTGGGAGCGGGGAGGCCCAGCTGCCTGTACCGTCAGGGGGTGGGCAACATTGGTGGGCGCAGGCTGACGGCATCCCTCGCGACCCCTACTCCCTCCCACGTGTCGCCGAGCACAGAAGGCGGCCTCGTGGCATGGCCAGAGCCTGGGCAGCCTGTACACGCACCTTCAGGGCTGCACGCGCCAGCTGAGTGCCCTGGCCCAGCAGCAGCAGGGCATCCTGCAGCAGGACTGGAGCGACCTCCTGGCGGACCCCCAGGGCGTGCGGCGGGAGTACGAGGTGGGTGGGGGACAGCGGGGTTGGGGGGTGCGGGCAGGGGCACCCTCGTCCTGTCCTCCCCTCGCCCATGCTCCCGACTCTCCTCCAGCACTTCAAGCAGCAGGAGCTGCTGAGCCAGGAGCAGAGCGTGAACCAGCTGGAGGATGACGGGGAGCGCATGGTGGAGCTGGGGCACCCGGCTGTGGGGCCCATCCAGGTGCAAGGGACAGACACTGCCCATCGTCTCAGGGACACCTGCTCCCTAGATCAGGGGCGGGGGGAGCCTCCCAGGGAGGCTGCAGAGAGAGAGACGTGGCCCAGGTCAGGGCGGGCCAAGTGGGCAGCGGAAGGGTGCAGAGGTCAGGGCGGGCATGGTCCGAGGGCTCCGTGCTGCTGTCCGCAGACCCACCAGGAAGCCCTGAAGATGGAATGGCAGAACTTTCTAAACCTCTGCATCTGCCAGGAGAGCCAGCTGCAGCACGTGGAGGCCTACCACCGGGTGAGCCGAGGGCGGAGGTCAGGCAGGGCCCAGGGCGGGGCACAGACACCTGCAGAACAGCGCAGGACGCCTTCACAGGGAGGGAGACAGGCACCTCATAAAAACGGCAGAGCTGTGTCACCGTGACTCGGCCCCAGAGGGAAGATGATGTCACGCAAACCTTTGCAGCAGGGTGGTATCGCTCCCAGGGATGCTTGGTTCTTAAGGGGAAAAAAGCAAAAATGCATAAATCACATAAATCTTCTTATGCATAAATCACAAACACACGTACCTGAAGGATGTACAGCATATGTGTGGTATCACGATTTTATGGAGATGGAAGAGATGCCCAGAAACTCTCCTTGGAAGGGACAGTAACAAAAAGTAGGCTGAGAAACTGACAAAATATACAACAGGGACTTTTCTTCTTTCGGTAATTTCCCCCCAAGATGTTTCATATAGTTGGAGAGGGACAAAAGCCAGAGTGTTTTCCATCCTTTTTAAAAAAAAATATTTTCCCGTGAAACCACCCTTCCATCATCACACCCATGGACAGGAATTCCGTAACATCACCCAACTCGGGATGTTTCTTTAGAGCACACTCCCAGCTTCCGCTCCGGGCCTGGGAGAAGCGCAGCCCCGAAGCCCTGGCACCCACCCGCGGGGAGGTTGCAGGAGAGCCCCGCCTCCATCTGGGCAGGAAGGACAGAGGCCAAGGTGTTTTAAAACACTAAGAAACGTTCAGTGAGCCCAAAATGCCCCATTTGCAGAGCATTCCAGTAAAAAAAGGCCCCACGGCCTGAGAAGCTGACGGTGCGGGGGCCGGTGGCAATTCGCGTTTAGCTGGCTTGCAGGGTTGGTGGGCAGTGGGTGCCCCCGACTGTGCCCTTAACTGCCCACGGCCTCAGTTCCAGGAAGAGGCCGACTCCGTGAGCCAAACCCTGGCGAAGCTGAACTCCAGCCTGGACACCCAGTACAGCCCAGCCCCTGGGGCGCCCCCTGGCGCCCTCACGGAGCTGCTGCAGCAGCTGGAGGTGAGAGCACCCCACCCCGCAGGCCACCTGCATCCCACGCCAGGGATTGGGGCTGGCCTGTGTCTGGGCCTCACCCTTCCCTGGGGCTTAGTCCTGCCAAGAGCCAATCCTGGGAGGCAGGAGAAGGGGATCTGCTCCAGCAGGAGGGGGCTGCTCTGTTACCAGAAGCGCTTCCCCACTCTGGACCCATTTCCTCACCTGTAATGTGGCAGGTGAGCCCCTGACCCTCCAGCCCTTCTCTAGAGGCCTGAGTGATGCTGAGCAGTCCCCCAACTCCGACCAGCAGACTCCAGAATCCTGGGCTCCCTGGAGGGGCTTCTTTCACTGTCCTGACTTAGAGACCTTGTCTCTGTGAAGACCGGACCCCTGGCTCTCATGGGGGGTGGGGTGGGGCAGGCCTCAAGTGAAGCCTGGGACCCCACAGGCAGAGAAGAAGCATCTGGCTGTCACTGAGAAGACCATTAGGGACCTGCAGCGGCAGAGCCAGCAGGTGGCCCCTCTGCAGCAGCGCAGAAACCCACCCCAGCAGCCCCTGCACGTGGACAGCATCTGTGACTGGGACTCAGGAGAAGTACAGGCTCACCCACCTAGCACCACCCCTGCCCCCTCCAGTCCCACCCAATACCCGCCCTGCCCCCCTCCAAGCCCTGCCCTGCCTCTGGCCCGCCCCTGCCCCTGCCCCATCTCTGTTCCCTGCCCCCCAGGTGCAGCTGCTGCGGGGCGAACGGTATTTGCTGATGGACAACACTGACCAGCACACCTGGGTCGTTCAGGGTCCAGATGGGGAGACCAAACGTGCCCCAGCCGCCTGCTTCTGCATCCCAGCTCCGGACCCTGACGCTGTGGCCAGGGCCTCCAAGTGGGTCTGCCTGGGGATCCTCAGGAGCAGGAGGGAGACGACGGGCCCTGCCTGGCCTTCTCCTGGACCAGTGACTCTTGGGGTGGGTGGGAAGGTTGGAGAGAGAGGGGAGACATCCTTCTCTGACCTCCTCCTCGTTCTAGGCTGGCGTCGGAGCTGCAGGCCCTGAAGCAGAAATTGGCCGCAGTCCAGAGCGAGCTGACAGCCTGTGCTGAGCAGCCCTTACAGACCAGCCAGCAGGGTACTGTGGGCTGGCCAGGAACTCGGGGGGTTGTTGGAACAGAGGGAGTAGATTCCTGCTTTGGCCACGGTGGGGGGTGGTTGCAATGGGCGGGGAGTGACCCCAGAGTAGGGACTTCTGCTTGGGGGTTCCATCTCTTGGGCTGGCAAGCCCCGAGCACTGTCCCTGCCCTGGTCAGGCCCTGCCCATCCCCCTCCCTTCCTGTCAGACACAGGATGCTCTGGGCGCGTTCAGGGAAACACTTGTTTCTCTGGTATATGAGCAGGTGGGAGGTAGGCCCTGGCCCCTCATGACCCCTATGCCCCCAGCTCCCACTGGCTCAGCCCCAGAAGACCCACAGGCCCAGAAGCTCCTGACACAGATGACCCAGCTGGATGGAGACCTGAAGCAGATAGAGAGGCAAGTGCTGGCCTGGGCCCGGACCCCGCTGAGCCGCACGACACCCCTGGAAGACCTGGAGGGCCGCATCCAGAGCCATAAGGTGGGTAGGTGAGCGAGGATAAACAGTCCCGCACTGAGGGTGTATGAACTAAGGATAAGGCAAGTGTGGGCAAGTGTGGGAGCAGGCGCAGGGACCCAAGGCAGAGGAAGGGAGCGGACAGTCCAGGGCTCAAGACAAGCTGGTTCCCACCCTTGGTCCTCCGCTGACCAGCTGTGTGATCTTATCTTGAGAAATCACTTAACCTCTCTGGGCCTTGGTTTCCTCCTCACTGAAAACAGGCACAATAATACTCAGCTTATCTGGATGAAGTATACTAAGGCCAGAGAAGGTTCTAGAGGGGCAGGGCCCAGAGTAAAGACCCTGTACCCCACACTTGGGAGGTGTTCTGGTGAGAGTCCTGAGAGCAGCAAGGAAGCCTACACGTCTCAGGGGTGATTTCTCCTGGAGGCAGGTGGGGGCACCTCCCTGAAGGGGTAGCGTGTAAACATCCCAAAAGCCCAGTAGAGAGCAATCCCTCCCCACACCTGGGGGGTTGCAGTCTGGCTTATGTCCTTCCCAACCGGCTTTTATTCAAGTATATCATTTGGGTTTGGTTTTTAAATTTTTGAGTCATGTCATTACACATTATGGTGCAGCTTGTTATATCCACTCCATCCTGTACCGTAGTTTTAGAGGTGACATTTCCCAGGTCAGAGGACCAGGCTGGGAGGCTCCAGCCCTGGGTGGGAAGAGCAGGAGGTGTTGCAGGTTGGGTCTCTGATCTGGTGTACTGGGAGTTTCTGAGGGAGTCCCATGGGGACGAGACTGTGGGGAGGAGGCAGGAGCAGGAGGCCAGGGTGATACTGCAGCCTCAACAGACACCAGCTCCTCCCGGGGCTCTGCGGCCCACAGAGGGCTGGACCTGTACGTAGCCACCCCCAAATACGTCCTTGAGTCTTGAAGTCACCACATCTCCCATGTCAGGGTAGGGGCCACAGGAAACCCAGTTAGACTGGAAGGTAGGTGGTGGGTGGCACACAGAGTCAGCACCCACGACTTACAGAACGGATGAGTGAATGAGGAGCAGAATCACCCCATGTGGACAGAGCTAGGGTTTTGTTGCCTGACTTGGGGCGACAGGATAGGGAACTGATGTTCTGTGCAAGGCATGGCTGACACGACGACCCATGGGGTCACATTGCCTCTTCCCGTCGATCATTCTGCAGATGAGCAGACTGGGGCTCAGCGAGGCTCACTGGCCCAAGGTCATCCATGTGGGGACTCTCTTGGGGCCAGGACTGTCCCTGGATCTGTGGCCTGCATACAGACTCACCCATCACTCTCTGAGGCCCCGTGGGCAGGAAGGAGACCTCTGACCCTGCCCCGTCCCACCCCAGGAAACAGCCCAGCGGCTGCAGGGCCTGGGAGCAGAGAAAGAAACAGCCCAGCAGGAGTGTGAGGCGTTGCTGTCCGCCCGGCCTGGGGGCCCCGCTGCCCTGCAGCTGCCCGTGGCCCTCAACAGTGTCAAGAACAAGTACAGTGACGTGCAGATTCTTTGCAACCTCTACGGGGAGAAGTGAGTGCCCTGGGGATGGGGGAAGGGGACCGCTGGGTGGCGCACAAGGGTGTGGCTGACAGAGGGCCTGACCTCAGGCCCCCTTGAGACAGAGCCAGAGCTGCCCTGGGTCTGGAGCGCCGGATCCAGGACGCGGACAGGGTCATCCGAGGCTTCGAGTCCACTGTGGCGCAGGAGGGCCCCATCCCCGCCAGCCCCGGGGCACTGCAGGAGAGGGTCAATGAGCTACAGGTGAGGGGGCCCGGCCTCGCCAAGCATTCATGGACGGGTGGGGTCCCATGGGAATGTGTAGAAACACGAGGGTGCATGGCGCTGTGTCCCCTCTTCTCCCAGCGCCTGCGGAGGGAGCTGCTGGAAAAGCAGGCCTGTGTGCTGGGGCTGCACCGCGAGCTGAAGGCCACCGAGCATGCATGCAGCGCCCTGCAGAACAACTTCCAGGAGTTCTGCCAAGACCTGCCTCGCCAGCAGCGCCAGGCCCGGGCCCTTACCGACCGCTACCACGCTGTGGGGGACCAGCTGGACCTGCGGTGAGTGGCGGGGCCATTAGGGCTCGATACACATCCCCACGGTGCACAGCAGCCACTGTTGCCAAGCTGTGTGGCCTCAGACTGGTGACTTCACCTCCCTGAGGCTCAGTTTCCTCGACTCTAAAATGGGATGATAATAGTAGCTATCTCGCAGGGTGAGCCTACCCTGGCTGAGACGTCCAGTCTATCCCTGAATGCCCAGCTCTGACACAAGGCCAGAGTTAGCGGATCGTTCTGGTGGGTCACTCAGGCCTTCTGACTTGCCCCAGGGAGGGAGGCTCCCACCAGCCTACTCCATGCACCCCTCATCTGTTCCCAGAGGGCAGTGCTCACCTCTGCTCCGGGCCCCCTCCTCCTGCAGGGAGAAGATGTTGCAGGATGTTGGCCTCACCTACCAGCAGTTCAAGAATTACTTGGACAATCTGAGCTTCTGGCTGGAAAACCTGCCCCGCAATGAAGTGCGGCCCAGCGATGGGCCCAGCCAGCTCGCCTACAAGCTGCAGGCACAGAAGGTGAGGAGCTGAGGCTGCAGACAACCTGGGGGCAGGTCAGGGCCCCTCCAGAGTTGGGGCCTCAAGCCACTTCACCGCTCAGGGAGCCTCCTGTAGGCACAGCCGCCTGGGTGCGTGTGGCCCCCTAGTGGCCAGAGTTCTAGGAGACCTCAAAGCTCAGACCTCGGGCCTTCTGGGTCACCACCACCTACTTACTACCCTAAATGCTCTATCTTGCCCTCAGAAACAGCAAGCCCGTCTCCATCTGTTCCGAGATGGGCAGTGAGCTTTATGCTCCTCGGGGTTCCAACTCCTATCCCATCTCTTTCCTCATATTGACAATCCCTGCTACGTACTGGCAATGAACCAAAGGCTGCGGGTACAGCCCGGCTCTCAGGCAGCCCAGTCTGGTGGGGGAGGCCAGTGCATCGCAGGCCATGATGCTGTTAAGAGCTCTGGTGGAGAGCTGCAGCACTGTGGGAGCCTACGGCAGGACACGTGGGGTCAGGGCGAGTGCTCTGGAAGGCAAAGGTCTGGGACTGCAGGAGGATGACAGTGTCTCAAGAGAGAGTAATGGGGTGATGTCAGTAAGGTGGCTTGGGACAGAGACTCAGTGCTGGCTGCAGATCAGAATCATCCAGGGGGCTTTTTTTCTTTTTTCTTTTTTAAAGATTTTATTTATTTATTCATGAAAGACACAGAGAGAGGCAGAGACACAGGCAGAGGGAGAAGCAGGATCCATGGAGGGATCCTGACGTGGGACTCAATCCCAGGTCTCCAGGATCCCGTCCTGGGCTGAAGGTGGTGCTAAACCACTGAGCCACCTGGGCTGCCCAAGGGGGCTTTTAAAATCCCTGTATCAAAAAAATAAAATAAAAATAATAAATAAAATAAAATAAATAAAATAAAATAAAATAAAATAAAATAAAATAAAATAAATAAATAAAATAAAATAGAATAAAATAAATAAAATAAAATAAAATAAAATAAAATAAAATAAAATAAAATAGGGATCCCTGGGTGGCGCAGCGGTTGAGCGCCTGCCTTTGGCCCAGGGTGTGATCCTGGAGACCCGGGATCGAATCCCACATTGGGCTCCCGGTGCATGGAGCCTGCTTCTCTCTCTCTCTCTCTCTCTCTCTGTGTGTGTGACTATCATAAATAAATAAAATAATAATAATAATAAATAATAAAATAAAATCCCTGTATCAGGGATGCCTGGGTGGCTCAGCAGTTGAGTATCTGCCTTCAGCTTATGGTGTGATCTTGGAGACCCGGGATCAAGTCCTACATCGGGCTCCCTGCATGGAGCCTGCTTCTCCCTCTGCCTGTGTCTCTGCCTCTCTCTCTCTCTCTCTCTCTTCTCTCTCTCTCTCTTTCTCTCTCTTTCTCTCTCTCTGTCTCTCATGAATACATAAATAAAATTAAAAAAATAAAATAAAATCCCTGTGTCAAACCCCACTCCAGACTAATTAAGTTGGAATCACCCAGGACCAGAACATCAGTAGTTTCTTTTAAAGTTCCCCAAGTGACTAAAAGGGGCAACCAGGCTTATGAACAATTGGGACAGAGCAGTGGTTCTCAGGAGGTGGTCCCTGGACTGGCAGCATCAGCATCAGGGAGATGCTTGGACACGCAAATTTTCAGGCCCCAACCCAGAGCTGCTCAGTCAGACACTGGGGTGGGGCCTTCAATCTCTGCTTGAACAAGCTCTCTAGGCGGTTGTGATGCGCAGCCCTGCGGGAGAACCCCCCCCCCCCCCCCCCCCCCCCCCCCCCCCCCCGCTAGAACAGGAGTCTGAGGAGCACTAAGCAGGAGGAAGGGACTCTCCCAAAGAGAGAAAGGAAGAATTCAAGGAGAGAATCATGCCTGGAAAGGCCATTCCCCAGGCGACCTCTTGCCCCTGTGGAGTGCCAGCTGCCCTGGAGGCCTTGCAGGAGACACTGGGTGAGTGGTGTTTGCTGACCTCCCCTGACTCTCACTTCCTCCCCGGCAGAGGCTGCAGCAGGAGATCCAGGGCCGAGAGCAGGACAGGGCCATGGCATCCCGCCTCTCCCAGGACCTGCAGGCAGCTCTCCAGGTAAGCACTTTCCTTCCTCTCCCCTCACTCCTGCCAGCCTCCCGCTTCCCCAACCCAGCTGCCACCACTGACTGAGAGCCTATTTTCCTCCCCTCCCTGTTCAGGACTATGAGTTGCAGGCAGACACCTACCGCTGCTCCCTAGAGACCACCACCCAGGCAGGGTCAGCCCCCAAGAGACCCCGAGTGGCTCCCCTGCAGGAGAGCATCCAGGAGCAGGTGAGATGGGATCCAGTGGGGCTCAGTATCCCTTGGCATCAGCTCTGCAGGCACCCTGGCTGGGGCTGACCCTGACCTCCCTCTGCCTCCCTTCGGCCTCTCTAGGAGAAGAGCCTGACAAAGGCCTATACTGAGGTTGCGGCTGCACACCAGCAGCAGCTGCATCAGCTGGAGTTTGCCAGAAGGATGCTGGAGAAGGTATGGTGAGAACACTCCCTCTGTCCCTGTGCCAGGAGGCCTGGGCTGCTCGTTGACCCGGCCAGCTTCCCTTCCTCCTCGCCCTGTAGCCTGTGGCCACAGGACAGGCTCTGCATCCTGAAGAGGGCAGCTCCCCACCTGTGCTCCCCACAGCAGCTCTTCCAGGCTGGTATCCATCTCAGAGTCAGGCCCTGGAGATTCATTCAGTGCAATCACAGCTTAGCCACTGGACAGTCTTCTGGTGGGACAGGAGAAAATCCCCACAGTCTTCAGCTTCAGGACCAACCACGGTGGGCAAGAGGCCACCTACGTCTCCATGCCTGGGGGACCAGGAGACAGAAGCCCTCTATGATTTTTAGTGTCTGGCTAAGGGACTTGCCAGCTTTCTCCTACCCAGAGGAATACCCCAGCCTCCCCTAGGGGATGGAGCATAGGCCCATATCCAGGAGTCTGGATGGGAGGAGAGGGGGAAAGGTTTGGAAAGGAGACCTGTCTTGTTTGCACGTTCTGAACACTGCCTTGCATCCCAACATCATGGGGCTGAGATGTCCTCTCGAAAACCTGCATCCAAGCACCTCAGGACTGCAGCTCCCACTCCTGGGACCTTCCAGAAGTGTCAGGAAGCAGGGAGGGATCTTTGATCTTGGGGTGGGGAGGGGTAGAAATGGGGCTCATCCCTTTCCCCCCACTGCCCTTTCAGTACTCTTCCCTTCTCCCTCTCACTCTGCAGAAGGAGCTCAGTGAGGATGTCCAGGTGACCCATGATGCACAGCAGGGGTCTGAGAGCCCAGCCCAAGCAAGGAAGGAGTCAGAGGCCCTAAAGTCCCAGCTGGAGGAGGAGAGGAAGCGGGTGGCCCAGGTGCAGCAACAGCTGGAGGAACAGCGGAACCAGCTGCTGCAGCTGAGAACCCAGCGCCCCTTGGAGAGGCTAGAAGAGAAGGAAGTGGTAGAGTTTTACCGGGACCCCCAACTGGAGAGCAGCCTGTCCAGGGTAAAGTCCCAGGTAGAGGAGGAAGGCAAGAAGCGGGCCGGCCTGCAGGCGGACCTGGAGGCAGCAGCCCAGAAGGTCGTCCAGCTGGAGAGCAAGAAGAGGGCCATGCAACCTCACCTGCTGACCAAGGAGGTAACCCAGATCGAGAGGGACCCTGACCTGGAGAGCCAGGCAGCCCAGCTCAGCAGCGAGATCCTGCAGCTGCGGGGGGAGAATGCCACCGTCTCGGCCCGGCTCGAGGTGCTAAAGAAGGAGCTGCTGGCCCTGGAGCAGAAGGAGCCGAATGTGAAGGAGAGGGTCGTGGTGAAAGAAGTGGTCAAGGTGGAGAAGGACCTGGAAATGCTTAAGGCAGCCCAGGCCCTCCGGCTGCAGCTGGAGGAGGACTCTGCGCGGAGGAAGGGGGCGGAAGAGGCTGTGGCCAAGCTGCGGGCACGCATTGAAGAGCTAGAGCGGGCGATCGGTGCCGTGGAGCCCAAGGTGATCGTGAAGGAGGTGAAGAAGGTGGAGCAGGACCTGGGCCTCCTGGAAGAGGCGTCCAGGCTGAGGAACCTCCTAGAGGAGGCCAGGAGCAGGAACGCCACGCTGGCGCGCGAGCTGGAGGACGTGCGGGGCAAGTACAGCGTGGTGGAGAAGCAGAAGCCCAAAGTGGAGCTCCAGGAGCGCATCCACGAGACCTTCCAGGTGGCTCCGGAGACGCAGCAGGAGATCGCGCGGCTCCGGGCCCAGCTGCAGGACACCGCCAGCAGGAGGAGCGGCGTAGAGAAGGAGCTGGAGGGGCTGCTGCCCGAGCTGGCCGCCCTCCGTGCCCAGAAGCCCGCGGTGGAGTACAAGCAGGTGACGCAGGAGGTGGTGAAGCACGAGAGGAGTCCCGAGGTGCTGCGGGAGATCGACCGCCTGAAGGCCCAGCTGAATGAGCTGGTAAACGGCAGCGGGCGGGCCCAGGAGCAGCTCATCCGGCTGCAGGGGGAGCGCGACGAGTGGAGGCGGGAGCGGTCCAAGGTGGAGACCAAGACAGTGAACAAGGAGGTGGTGCGCCACGAGAAGGACCCTGTCCTGGAGAAGGAGGCCGAGCGGCTGCGCCAGGAGGTTCGAGAAGCCACCCAGAGGAGGCGGGCCACCGAGGACGTGGTCTCCGAGCTGCAGAACCGGTACCTGCTGCTGGAGAGGAGGCGGCCCGAGGAGAGGGTGGTGGTACAGGAGGTGGTGGTCACCCAGAAGGACCCGAAGCTCCGAGAGGACCACGGCCGGCTGAGCCAGAGCCTGGACGAGGAGGCGGGCCGGCGGCGGCAGCTGGAGCGGGAGGTGCAGCAGCTCCGGGCTGGTGTGCAGGAGAAGGAGAGCCTGCTCAGCTTCCAGGAGGACCGGACCAAGAAGCTGGCCGTGGAGAGGGAGCTGCGGCAGCTGACCCTGCGGATCCAGGAGCTCGAGCAGCGGCCTCCTGCGGTGCAAGAGAAGATCATCATGGAGGAGGTGGTCAAGCTGGAGAAAGACCCGGATCTGGAGAAGTCCACAGAAGCCCTGCGGCAGGACCTGGAGCAGGAGAAGACCCGGGTGACAGAGCTGCATCGGGAGTGCAAGAACCTGCAGGTGCAGATCGACGTCCTCCAGACCACGAAATCGCAGGAGAAGACCATCTACAAGGAAGTGATCCGGGTAGAGAAGGACCGGGTGCTGGAGGGCGAGCGGTCCCGGGCGTGGGAGGCGCTCAACCGGGAGCGCGGGGCCCGGCAGAGCCGGGAGGAGGAGGTGCGGCACCTCCGGCAGCGGCTGGACGGGGCCGAGGCGCTGAGGAGGACCCGGGCCCGCGAGGAGGCTGAGCTCCAGAGGTCCCGGGCCCAGGCGGACCAGGAGCACCGGCAGCTGCGGCAGGAGCTGCGGGAGCTGGAGAGGCGGAAGCAGCAGAGGGCGCTGCACCTGCAGGAGGAGGCGAAGCTGCTCAGCCAGAGGACGGACGGCGAGCGGCAGAAGGCGGCCCAGCGGGGCCAGGAGCTCTCGCAGCTCGAGGCGGCCATCCTCCGCGAGAAGGACCAGATCCACGAGAAGGAGAGGACGCTGCGCGACCTCCGCGCCAGGGTGAGCAGGGAGGAGCTCAACCAGGAGACCCAGACGCGAGAGACCAACCTCTCCACCAAGATCTCCATCTTGGAACCCGAGACGGGGAAGGACCTGTCCCCGTATGAGGCCTACAAGCAGGGCATCATCGATCGGGGCCAGTACCTCCAGCTCCAGGAGCTCGAGTGTGACTGGGAGGAGGTCACCACCTCGGGCCCCTGCGGCGAGGAGTCCGTGCTGCTGGACCGCAAGAGCGGGAAGCAGTACTCCATCGAGGCGGCCCTGTACTGCCGGCGCATCTCCAAGGAGGAGTACCACCTCTACAAGGACGGCCAGCTGCCCATCTCCGAGTTCGCGCTGCTCGTGGCAGGGGAGACCAAGCCCTGCTCCTCGCTCTCCATTGGCTCCATCATCTCCAAGTCCCCACTCGCCTCCCCAGCCACCCAGGGCTCCGGTTTCTTCTCCAGCGGCTCCCTTGGGCTCAGCGATGACAGCTTCCCCATCGCTGGCATCTATGACACGACCACGGACAACAAATGCAGCATCAAGACGGCCATGGCCAAGAACATGCTGGACCCCATCACGGGGCAGAAGCTGCTGGAGGCCCAGGCGGCCACAGGGGGCATCGTGGACCTCCTCAGCCGGGAGCGCTACTCCGTGCACAAGGCCATGGAAAGGGGGCTGATCGAGAACACCTCGACACAGAGGCTGCTCAACGCCCAGAAGGCCTTCACCGGCATCGAGGATCCCGTCACCAGGAAGAGGCTGTCGGTGGGCGAGGCCGTGCAGAAGGGCTGGATGCCGCGGGAGAGCGTGCTCCCACACCTGCAGGTCCAGCACCTGACCGGGGGACTCATCGACCCCAAGAGGACCGGCCGCATCCCTGTCCCTCAGGCCGTGCTCTCCGGAATGATCAGTGAAGAGCTGGCCCAGCTCCTGCAGGATGAGTCCGGCTATGAGAAGGATTTGACAGACCCCATCTCCAGGGAGCGGATGAGCTACAAGGAGGCCATGGGGCGCTGCCGGAGAGACCCCCTGAGCGGCCTGCTGCTGCTCCCAGCCACGCTGGAGGGGTACCACTGCTACCGCTCCGCCTCCCCCAGGGCGCTGCGCTCCCTGCGCTGACACTGACGGGGCCCAGCAGTCCTGGGGAGCTGGGGCAGGGGAGGGTGGGCCACCGGCACCCCTCACCCCAGAGCAGCCTGATCCGAGGGGGCAGGTCTTCCCTCTGAGGCAGAGCTATATTACTCAGCGGTTTCTGGTGTTGGGCCCCTCCCCTAACTTTGATGCCCAGTCCATCCCCAGACCCAGAGATCGGCACATCTGTTTTTCCTCCCCTCCTCCGCACCCAGTGCTTCCAATAAACGAATTTGCCCAGCGTCTAGTTTATGTGTGGGAACTTGGAATCCATTTGTCGGAGCCATGAGTGCCAGGGACAGCGTGGCTGGGGTCCTCCCCACCCAGGTGGGATGCGGACATGCCAGCCAGCCCTGCCAAGGGAACAGGTGCTCCCAGGGGCTTGGGCTCCCTTGACTCTGGGGAGGGTATGTTAGCAGATCCTGGAAAGGTCACAGACGGCCCCTCCCCACCGCCTCTGTTCTGGGTCTCTCGCTTCGGGCCAGAACTGTCTCCAGCCCTCTGTCAACCTCCCCTTTGTCAACAAGTCCCTGGTGACCCCCTTTGAGGAGGAAAACACTGGACAGCTCAGGAACGCATCACTTTTATTTCCTGTTCTCAAAGCCAGAGGCAAACGAACATAAGCATATCCTGAGTACAGACAACTATTTAGAACCCGCCACACACCCCGACCTACGCTGGGATCAGGAAAATATCCTCCCTGCCCTTGGCCATGCTCCCTGTTTAACTCAGACTCTTAACTGGAATGCAGCTTTTCTCCCAAAACATTAAAGCCGTAAAGACCAGCAGGGGGCACCCTTCCACTGGGGGGCGGGGGCTGGCTCTGCCTCGCTGCCAGAGGGCAGGCTTCCCACCCGCCTTGGTAACTATTGTTCCAGCACCAGGGAGCCAGACTAACTACCACCATCTCGAACCGGCCCTGTTGAACCCAACAAACATCATGGGAACGTGCTAACCTGCTGACAAAACTAACACCCAAACTCAGCTCTCTGGAGGCTGATGCCAAATTCCTCAAAGTTTTGCTCTCTCCCAGATTGTTCTCTTTTTGGGGGAAGTGGGAAGGGAGGCAGCTGGAGAGAGGCCCCAAGGCAGAGGGCCTCCCACCTCCTCATCGGCAGAAACGCTCCAGCACGCACTGGTGGGGAGCTGGGGAGGTCTCAGCAGACGAGAAGTAGGGGTGCACAAGGGCTGCCTTGGCTGAGATCCGCTGGCTGGGGTCGTACTGCAGGAGTTGCTGTGGAGGAAGGAAGAGGGGGAGGAAAGAGATTGAGCCTTCGGGTGGTCAGGCCCAGAGAGGGGTTACCCTCAGCCCCCAGGGGTGAGTCCCAAGCCCCAGAGCAGCTGCCTTCAAACAGGAACCGCATGCACCCGCTACTTCCCAGCTCATGAGCCGTTCTGGAAGCTGTCAGAACCTGGGGACAAAGAGCTCATTCTAGGGTGGCCTGGAAGTCATCCTTGTCTCCTGCAGACTAGAGGCTCAGTCCGTCTGGCCTCTTCCTACCTGGGGTTCCCAGCCTCAGCCTACTTCTGGTTGAGACAGACTTCTCAGGGGGTGAGACAGGAACTCAGAGTCCCTAAGCCCAGCTGGGCTGTGGAAGGACCCCTTGCCTGGGAGTAGCCATGGCTGGAGGTATATGCCATCCTGCTGGCATTGGGCTGGTAGACACACACAGGCCTCTGAAAAAATGAAAATACTTCCCTGCCTTCCTCTGGCCCAACACCAGATTAAAGATGTGGCTCGGAGTCTTTGTGGGTAAGAATGGATGGCTCTGCCTGAGGCCTGGGCAGTCTGGCTTGGGCCAGCCCAACAGGTCAGGATGTGCAATAGGACAGGTGGGCTCAGACCGTGGCAGGGGCCCAGACAGCAGGGAACAGCCTCCCGGGAAGAGCAACTGCTATGGAAGGAGGCAAGCTCCCTGCCTGGGAAAGCTTACGTAGGAAGGCGACTATCGGGCCCTGGGTGGCTCAGTTAAGGGTCTGACTTCAGCTCAGGTCATGATCTCAGGGTCATGGGATCGAGCCCAAGGGTGGGCTCCCCGCTCAGCGGGGAGTCTGCTTCTCCCTCTGCCTGTTTTTGCTCGCTCTCAAAATCTTTTTTTTTTTAAGATTTTATTTTAAAGATTTTATTTATTTATTCATGAGAGAGAGAGAGAGAGAGAGAGGCAGAGACACAGGCAGAGCTTGCAGAGAGCCTGACGCAGGACTCGATCCCGGGTCTCCAGGATCATGCTATGGGCTGAAGGCGGTGCTAAACCGCCGAGCCACCCGGGGTGCCCTCAAATAAATAAAATCTTAAAGGTAACTATTAGAGCATAAAAACAAAGCTAACTAGAAGAAAATTTTAAAAGGAAACATGAGCCCTGGACTTTTCAGGGCTGATGCCTCCAGGTTGAACCATCAATATGCACAGGGACAGGGACAAGCGAGTTGTGTTCAGGGGTCAGAAAAGAGACCAGCTGGACTCTGAAGGAGCTGGGGTGACACACGGGCTGGCTGACAGGCACTTACGTGGGGGCAGCAGGCTTTGTCGCCCTGCACTGCCTCCCACCTGTACCTACCATGAGCAGGTCCTTGCCCTCTGGTTCCAGACTGGGCACGATCTCCTCCAGCCCCTTCCTGGTCCACTTGGGGAAACTGCCCTTATAGTCAGGCAGCTGGGTGACCCCTGGCCACGTGGCTTCACTGGGTGTCCCCAGGGTCCGAAAGATTCGAAAGAGCTGGTCAATCTCAGAGTCACCAGGAAACAGGGCTCTGCGGGTCACCTGAAATGAGGAAGAGAAGGTGTGGGGCCCACTCCCTTGTCCTACAGAATCCAAAACCAGTTAAGATGTCTTTCCCAGGGCTGGGCGAAGAATCCTGCCCGTTTCTGGAATAAGGCTCGCTTTCTTAGTCCCAGAGCCAGTCCCAAACACCCCAGAAATCCACCTCTCAAGGGAGAATCAGAGTCCCATTCCCCACCCCGAGCAGGACCCTGCCTGCGGCCTCCCTGTGGCCATGCCCGTCCCTCACTCTACCATCTCAGCAAAGATGCAACCAATGCTCCAGACGTCCACAGCTGTGGAATAGAACTTGGTGCCCAAGAGGATCTCAGGGGCGCGATACCAGAGCGTCACCACCTGTGGGGGCGAGAAGCCAGTATCCTTCGGGGGGGCCGGGTGCTCGGGTGACATCCCTTCAGCTGTCGCCCCTGCCCCGCCGTCCTGCGGTACCTCGTGGGTGTAGGTGCGCAGGGGCACCCCGAAGGCTCGAGCCAGTCCGAAGTCGGCCAGCTTGATGGCCCCCAGCTCGTTGATGAGCAGGTTCTGGGGCTTCAGGTCTCGGTGGATGACCCGATGAGAGTGGCAGAAGCTCACCCCCTGCAGCAGCTGGAAGAGGTAGCTCTGCCGAGCCGCGGCGACGCTGCCTGAGCGACGGCGGCAGGTGGGCGCGCCCGGGCCCTCCGCACCCCGCCCTCGCTACCTTGACCAGGTGCAGGGGCAGCTCGGAGGCCGGCGCCGAGTCCATGTACTTCTTCAGGTCCTGGCTGAGGAACTCAAACACCAGGTAAAGCTTCTTCTCACTGTGCACCACGTCCAGCAGCCTGACCGGGGACACGGGTCACCACGCGGCCCCAGCTGGCCCGGGGCGGCCCGGCCTCCCCACCTCCTTCCCCACCTCACCTGACGATGTTGGGGTGCTTAAGCTCTTTGAGCAGGGAGATCTCCCTGATGGCGGTGCTCGGGACGCCCTCGGTTTCCCTGCGGGGCGGGAGGGCGCAGCAGTGGAGGCCGGAGCGAGCAGGGTGCTCCCGCCCGGGGGTCACCTGTGGGTCCCGCTTTCCGGAAGTGTGCCCGGGCCACTGGCAATGGGGCGCCGAGCTCCTCAGCACACACCCGCCGAGGGCGCTGGGCAAGTGTGGCCGCGGCGGGGGGCAGGCGGGCGGCACCCGTGGGGGCACCCACGGAACCCGGGCACACTCCCAAGCGGGGGGGGGGGGGGCATTGAGCCCTGAGGGGGCAGGGGGCCGCCCTGGGCAGGGTGGCTCCGGGGCCGCGGCGGCACTCACAAATCCAGCCTGATCTTCTTGAGGGCCACAAGCTGCCCTGTCTCCTTGTTCTTGGCCTTATACACCACCCCATAGGTGCCCTCTCCGATCTTCTCTACCTTCTGGAACACATCCATGGCCGCAGAGCTGCCCAGGAAACAGAGCGCGCCTGGGGCAGTGGCCGCCACACCCAGCGCCCGGCTGCCCCCGGCCCCACGGACACGCTGCCCCGCCTCTGCCCCCCTCACCCCAGCCCTCCCCGGGCCCCGGCTACGGGGTGCAGGAGGGCCCAAACTTCCCAGCGAGCCCCTGCCTCTGCCCCACGGGGCCCAGGCTCTGGGGGTGAAGGCACCCAGGAGGGCGGCCTGAGGGGCCGGAGTCAGCCTGAGGCAGAGGTCAGGGGTCAGGAAGAGTTTCTGGAGCCACGGTCCTGCCCCAGGCCGCATGGCCAGGGTGAGGGGCTGGGCCCCAAATGCTGGGGGCGCTCGGCCTCCTCTGAGGGCAGAACTTTGGTGGGGCGGCCCCCCTGCATCCTGAGCCGGCCCCCCGGGCCCTGGAGGCTCCCAGAGGCTAGGAGCTCACCCCTCCGGCAAACCCCAGCCCAGAATTCACCAGAAACCCTGTGCTCTGGAGCCTCACTGCTGACAGGCTTCCTGCTCGGCGGCTCCCCCTCCTGGCCCCGGCCGGCGCTGCACCACGTGCACACAACACAAGGTCTCCCCCACTGGGGCCTTTATTCATGAGGACCTTCCAGAACCCTCCATATTCCCACACGAGGCTCAGCGCCCAGCACCCCACAGCTCAGCCTCCCACGGGCTCCCGGCGAGGGGTGTGTGTGTCTGGAATGATCCAAATTAGCAAACGTCCCCTCTTCTCTCTGGCTCCAGAGGGTGTCATTCTGAGGAAGGTCCTGGATCTTCTCTCCTCAGGCATCTCCAGTGGGCTCGGCCTCAGAAGCTGGTTGGGGGGCGAGGGAGGGCGGTTGCCAGGAACGGCCATTTGCTACCGGCTGCTGTCCCTCTCTTCCTGGTACCTCCTCTGCTCCCGCACGGCTTGTTCTAACAAGGGTAGGTTCATTCCTTCCACACAAGTCAGCACCCGGGCCTTCACCACGGAGCCTCCGTCTGAAAGACACAAGCACAAGGCACTAGCAGTGACTGAGCCCGTGTAAGCCACACACCTTACAGATGCATTCCAGCTGTTTCCCCGGACTTGCTCTCAGGCCTGAACTTTGACAGGATGAGTCTGAAGGCTGGTATGCGAGATACTGGTCACTTTTCTCTACTTGGGCTTCAGAACAGTGGGGCTGGTGCATGTGATCACACCTGTTTGGAACACGGGATGGCCTGGAAGTCCCACTTCTCCACCGAGGAAGGGCCAGGTAGATGCACCTCTACCTCTGTTCTTTGTCATCTTAATTGACACCTCTTGCCACCTTCTCTGTAGGCCCTGAGTCCCTGGGGTTGAGGAGGGGTCTCAATCACCATCCCATTTTCCCCCCTTGGCATACTGGGCCCCACTGGCATTGGAAATTGGGATCCAGGGGGAAGAGTTTGGCCTTGTAGGGCCAAGTCAACCCACCCTGGATGAGGGGCTGGGAGGTACTTCTGGCACATGCTGTGCTGACTTGATGGAAAGATTTGTCAACATGCAGGTGACACCAAGCTGGAAAGACTTCTGGGGTTTGCCCTAACAGGTTTTTTGTTAACTAGGCTCCACATGGGTGGAGAGAACAGCTCACAACCCTGAGATCAAGACCTGAGCTGAGATAGTGAGATGCTCAACTGACTCAGCCACCCAGGCACTCTGGATTTCTTTTCTTTTTTTTTCTTTCTTTTTCTTTTTTTTTCTTTTTTCATCCATGTTCTTTATGCTCTCTGGGCATGTCAACAAACATATTCAATGCTCTAGGACATTATCCTGTGTTCTTTTGATGCGGTTTTGAAAAACAGGCTCTTTTGTTAGATAGGTCATGCCTAGCTTTCCTCCTAGTCTCCTGGTCTAGGCCACTTTCTTTCCTTATTTTTTTTTCTTTTTTTAAGTACGCTCTATGACCGCACGACCCTGAGATCAAGAGTTGCACATTCTACCAACTGAGCCAGCCAGGCACCCCTAGAACCACTTTCTTGATTTAACACAGCACGGGGGCAGAATTCAGAGGGTCAGACTGTCTAGATTCCAGCCTCCAACACAGGAAGATGAACTTGTCTGAAACAGGTTACCTTTGTGTCCTCAGGTTCTGTCGGCCCTGGGGCCGGGCTGCAGAGGCTGCATGGCCTATGGAGCAGTGGGTGTGGGACACTACCCTGATCTAGCCATCAGTGTAGACTGTTGGTTCTTTCTGGAGCCCTGCGTCAGGCTCCCCACTTAGAGAGGAGTCTGCTTGAGAGTCTCCCTCTCCCTCTGCCCCTCCTGGCCCCCTCTCTAATAAAACAAATCTTTACAAAAAACACAACAACTTCCTGTATGAAGATGTTCTTAGTTATCTGACTTAATTGCGCAGAACTTTTTTTTTAGATTCATTTTATTTTAAACATTTTATTTATTTATTTGAGAGACAGAGAGAGTGTGCATGAGTAGAGAGGACCAGAGGGAGAGGGAGAGAGAATCTGAAATGGACTCAGCACTGAGCATGGAGCCTGATGCAGGTAGAACTCAATCCCACGACCCCAAGATTATGACCTGAGCTGAAACTAAGAGTCAGTGTCCAACCCACTGTGTCACCCAGGCACCCTGCACAGAACTTTTCGACTCGATGCCTATCAGCGCTTTCCTCTCGTCAGCCTGGGGAAACCCTCCATCTTAGATTTATATTGAGGAACATATTGTTTCTCCCTGTGAATGAAAAACACTATCAAACACAGGAGTGACCTTAAGAAATAGGATAATCACAAGGGACAGACTGGGCAGTCCTGTCAGAGCATCCGCAGGCCCTTGAAACTGGAATGCGAGGAACAGCATTTGAGGAAATGCTGCAGGGAGGGGAGAACAGAGTTTACAGACAAGATGACTAGGAAGTCCTGTAGAATAATTTCTTGCAAGTTTAACAAACCCAGAACAACGGAAGGACTGAATGACCAGGGCAGTGGGCAGAGGTGTGGGGAGGAAAGAGGGAAGGAGGGCCAGAGCGAGGGAGGGATACAGAGCAGAAGAGAACACTGTTATTGTTATTATCTTAATGTAGAAGAGGCTTGAGTGATTTATACTCAGAAAGGGAAGAGGCAGCAGTAACAGGTTAAGGACTCAGTTGGGAAAGCCAAGTCCCTGTGGGAGGACCGGCCGTGGGTCACAGCGCAGGGGTTGAGGAAGGGCCCTCCACCCAGACAGAAGAAAGAAGCCACAGGGGGGTGTGGACACAGGTGACTTTAGGAGGAGCTGCTGCTGCGGCCTCTGCTGGACCTGATGAAACGAGCAGGGAGGTGATGAAGTAGGGGTCTCCCGTGACAGGCAAATGTCAGAAACAGCTGTTTGTGGGTCGTGGGACAGGGTGGACGGGGACACACGGGAGGCCCCAGTGCGACAAGAGACTTTAACATCATGCTAGGAACCCACGGAGCGTGGGAACCTTCTCCATCAGCAGCAGGCAGGTGGGACCTGCAAGGGTGGAGGTTGGGGGTTCATCAGGCATCGGTGATGGAAGGTAAGTGCCAGAAACTTCCTCCAAGAAAGGGGTGGCCATGGCAGTGAGGAGGCCATGACCAGGACAGAAGGTGGGAAAAAAAGGAGGAGCCCAGAGTGCACAGGTCCTGTGAGTCACCCAGAGTCACGACTGCAGTATCAGGTGGCAGAGGTGTGGCCATGGCCATGGGAGGCAGAAGTGGGGCAGAGGTGCCTAGTGGCAGAACCGGTTGACCACAGAGGACAAAGGTGGAATGGCAAAGCCAATCTATCAGCCAGTAGGCTGCTGGGCCTGCCTCTGGGCCCTGGGAGGATGACCAGGCTCCACATGGGGACAGAGGGGAATCGCTGTCCTGGCAAAGAGAATAGGTTCCAGGCACGTCCTGGGGAAGGCCAGCGCAGAAAGAGGAGCCCTTCAGGCAGGAACAAAGGTTCCAGGCTACAACACAACAGGAAGGCCTGTAGGGGCAGGTAATAGGAGTCAGCTGGAGGAAAATCAGGCAGGTGGGATTCATGGGATTTATGGCTAGGGCTCCAGGGCAGCCTCTCGCTGTGGGCGAGGTCATCTGCAGCTGGGAGAATTCTCCCAGGGGCCCTGGAGCAGAATGGAGAGAAGACTGTGTCCCCACCCCTCAGCCCTGGGCAGGAAGGCCTCAGGCTCTGGGATGGTACCCAAAGAACAAGTCAGAGCCAGTGGATTTCTGGTATGGCATTTCTTCACCTTTGGCCTCCTTGGCTAGTTGTGTGCACAAATTTCAGGAAGGTGACTTTACTTATTTATATATATATATTTAATTTTATTTATTTAAGTAATCTTTACACCCAACATGGGGCTCGAACGCACAACCCCGAGATCAAGAGTCACATGCTCTTATGACTAAGCCAGCCAGGCGCCTCAGAAAGGTGACTTTAGTTGGCCTCTTGGCTGTCCTCAGAACTGCTCACCTTGCCACCCAACAGATCTTAGATCTGTGTCTAGTTGATGTTTGTGCCCCATGGGACTTGGGACCTGACCAGGACAAGATAGACAGAGGAGGTGTGAAGGCAGCCATGCAGGCACCCTGTAGACTAGGGACCAGCAGCCACCTCCAGGCTCGGCTCACACTCTGCCCCTCCCTCCTCATCGTTGTCTTTCCTTCCGTGTGTCAGTTTCAAATGATGAGCATGTCTTATTTAAAAATTAGAAGTTTACGGAGAAATTTTTTTTAATAGCATTTTAAAAAAATTTTTATTTATTTATGATAGTCACACAGAGTGAGAGAGAGAGAGAGGCAGAGACACAGGCAGAGGGAGAAGCAGGCTCCATGCACCGGGAGCCCGACGTGGGACTCGATCCCGGGTCTCCAGGATCGCGCCCTGGGCCAAAGGCAGGCGCCAAACCGCTGTGCCACCCAGGGATCCCAGAAATTTTTTTTAAGAAAGAAAAAACACATAGATTGTGTTTAGAAAATAATAAGAGAAAAAAAAAGAAAATAATAAGAAGGGATCAAGTAGCCAGCACCCAGAGAGAATGCCGCTTGACCTGAGGCTCGATGGTTCAGGTTCAGGTTTGGGGGGTTCAGGTTTGGGGGGTGGGGGCAAGGACAGAGAGTGGTGCTGCACTGTTTGTGCCTTCCTGGCTGATGGATCTGCCTCTGCAGAGTCTGGCCTGTGGGGCAGGTCCCGGTGCTGCTGGCTGGTCCCTGCTGCGCAGCGTTCCTGCCCTGTTTTCATGGGCTGATAGCCCGATGGGAGCAGCCAGTGATAACGATCTTGCCCAGATTCATTATTTTATCAGGTCTTTTAAGGAGGTGCCTTTCGACATTTCCTGCATTTATGCCCTGGGATTCTTCTCTAAAGAACTTTTCCTCATCAACCATGAGCTGTCCCTGAACTCCAATCCATTCAGGAAAAGGCTGGGAAAAGAAGGCTTAATGCAACCAGGGGGAAGCAATCAGCCAATTTCAGACCCAAATTCTCTAATAAATGGCAAAAAAAAAAAAAAAAAAAAAAAGAGAGAGAGAGAGAGAGAGAGGAGGACAGAACTCTTACAGAGACCTGGGTTATGGAAGCCAAATGCAGTAAATGGACTTTGGATCCTGATCTGAAGTAACCAATTTTAAAAACCAATGGAGGGGAATGGAATGAACTTGGACATGGGATTAGATTTTATCAAAGGACAGCTATGTTGTTGGGTGTGGTACTGGTAGAAGCATATGAGGTGTTTATGGGTTTGCTCTAAAGGAGGACAGCAAAATAAGTAAATAAAATGCAGGCAACAGCAGACTATGGGTCCCTGCTGAATCTGGGTGATGGGTACGGGGAGGTCCATCCTACTTTTGTGCATCATTGATTTGAAATATTAAATGTAGGGGCAGCCCAGGTGGCTCAGCAGTTTAGTGCCGCCTTCAGCCCAGGGCATGATCCTGGAGACCCGGGATAGAGTCCCACATCAGGCTCCCTGCATGGAGCCTGCTTCTCCCTCTGCCTGTGTCTCTGCCTCTCTCTCTCTCTCTCTCTCTGTCTCTCATGAATAAATAAGATCTTTTAAAAAATATATTAAATTTTAAAAATTATATGTGTTGAACTTTAACAAAGTTTTTCTTAATTTTCTTCCCACAAGTAATTCTAAATGTCCCCTCCAGGTCCTGTTCTCCTCCTGGTCTGCTGTCCCACCTTTGTTTCAACCTCTCTGTATTTGCAGTCAGGCCTTAGCCTCCTGGACACTGAGCAGCAGGCTCCCAGGAGCTCCCAAGATTCACTGCAGGGCTGGAGGTACAGAAGAAAGCCTCAGGGGCAGCCCCGGTGGCTCAGTGGTTTAGTGCTGCCTTCAGCTCAGGGCCTGATCCTGGAGACCCGGGATCGAGTCCCACATCGGGCTCCCTGCATGGAGCCTGCTTCTTCCTCTGCCTGTGTCTCTGCCTCTCTCTCATTCTCTCATGAATAAATAAAATCTTAAAAAAAAAAAAAGAAGAAGAATAAAGCCTCAGGTGACTTGGGCTGTAGTCAAAATGGAAATCATTTGTGCAAAGGCCCTTTGTACCCATTCCCACCCACCTTCCTCCTGCCTCTCAACATGAGGGTAGGAACTCTGTAAGCAAGTTCAAAGGCTTAAGCCTGAATAAAGATTAACTTTTAGGGATCCCTGGGTGGTGCAGCGGTTTAGCGCCTGCCTTTGGCCCAGGGCGCGATCCTGGAGACCCAGGATCAAATCCCACGTCAGGCTTCCAGTGCATGGAGCCTGCTTCTCCCTCTGCCTGTGTCTCTGCCTCTCTCTCTCTCACTGTGTGCCTATCATAAATAAATAAGAATTAAAAAAAAAATTAAAAAAAAAAAAAAGATTAACTTTTATTAAATTAAAGACAATTAAAGTAAGCACCATCTAATAACATTTCATCCAGAGTTAAAAACCACCCATGACTTTTAGAAAGGATGTTGGTGGTATAAAGCAAGAAACATAAATGTTTGCATCCTTCAATAGAGCAATTCTACTTTTAGGAAACTATCCTGAAGAAATAATCAGAAAATGGACAAAGTGCATGAAGGTATTAATTTGTAGCATTTTAAATATATATTAAAATATTAAAAATATTTATTGAGGTAGATAAATTTTTAAAATTTATATATATATACACACACATATATAAAGTGTATATATATATATATATATATATTTTTTTTTTTTTTTTTAAGTAGGCTCCAGGGCAGCCCAGGTGGCTCAGCGGTTTAGCATCGCCTTCAGTCCAGAGCATGATCCTGGAGACTCGGGATCGAGTCCCACGTCAGGCTCCCTGCATGGAGCCTGCTTCTCCCTCTGCCTGTGTCTCTGCCTCTCTCTCTCTCTCTCTCTCTCTCTCTCTCTGTGTCTTTCATGAGTAAATAAATAAAATCTTAAAAAAAAGTAGGCTCCAGTTCAGGGCTTGAACTCATGACCCTGAGATCAAGACCTGATCTGAAATCAAGAGTCAGATGCTTAGCCAACTGAGCCACCCAGCACCCTGGTATATATATATATATATATATAAAAATAAATAAATGTTTCCACCCCCCCGGCTATAAAAGTAATACATTTTCATTGTAAAATGCTAATGAAAGTACAAAAATAACTATTATTAACATTTTGGTGAGTAATCTTTCAAATTTTATTTTTTTATATACATAAAAATGTATATCGGGGTGCCTGCTTGGCTCAGTTGACAGAGCATGCAACTCTTAATCTTGGATTTGTAAATTCAAATCACATGTTGGGTGTGGAGATTAATTACTTAAAACTAAAATCTTTTTTTTTTAATTTTTATTTATTTATGATAGAGAGAGAGAGAGAGGCAGAGACATAGGCAGAGGGAGAAGCAGGCTCCATGCACCGGGAGCCCAATGTGGGATTCGATCCCGGGTCTCCAGAATCGCGACCTGGGCCAAAGGCAGGCGCCAAACCGCTGCGCCACCCAGGGATCCCTAAAACTAAAATCTTAAAAAAAATGGGGGGATCATACAATACATATTGTTTTGTAAACTGTTTTCTTAATAAGATATTGTGAACATCGGGGCGCCTGGGTGGCTCAGCTGGTTGAGAGTCTGACTCTTGATTTTGGCTCAGGTCAAGATCTCAGAGCTGTGGGATGGAGTCCCGCACTGGGCTCTGTGCTGGGCATGGAACCTGCCTCGGATTCTCTCTCCTTCTGTCCCTCCACCCCCAACTCACACATTCTTTCACTCTCTCTCAAAGAAAAAAAAAAAAAAGATACTGTGAACATCTTTTAATGTCAACTGATATAAATTTACACCATTTTTAATGGCTGCATAATATTCTACTAAATTTACACCATTTTTAATGGCTGCATAACATTCGACATAATACCATAATGTCTTTAACCAGTAAACGTACAGTATATTTTTAAGAACAAAAAAACAGAAACAATATAAACGTGCAATGATTGTGTGAACTGATATACATCTAATCTATAAAATATTATATAGCCATAAACACTGTATCTACAAAATTAAAACATGGGGAAATTAAAAACATGGGGAAATATTTACAATATAATGTGAAGCCTAAATAATCAGATACAGCATTATTTAGTATGATATCAACTATGTAAAGGAAGATGACATAGGGATGGCCAGAGAGGGAGGCAAAGAATTCATTTGAGTACCTACGTTGTTGTTTTTTTAATATTTTATTTATCCACAAGAGAGACAGAGAGAGAGAGAGGCAGAGACACAGGCAGAGAGAGAAGCAGGCTCCATGCAGGGAGCCCGATGTGGGACTTGATCCCGGGTCTCTAAGATCACGCCCTGGACTGAAGGCGGTGCTAAACAGCTGAGCCACTCAGGCTGCCCAGTACCTGGGTTTTATTTATTTTTTTATTTTATTTTATTTTATTTTTTTTCTTTATGATAGTCACAGAGAAAGAGAGAGAGAGAGAGAGAGAGAGAGAGAGAGGCAGAGACACAGGCAGAGGGAGAAGCAGGCTCCATGCACCGGGAGCCCGACGTGGGATTCGATCCCGGGTCTCCAGGATCGCGCCCCGGGCCAAAGGCAGGCGCCAAACCGCTGCGCCACCCAGGGATCCCAGTACCTGGGTTTTAAAGAGCAACCTTCAACTCTTTTTTTTTTTCCCCAAGATTTTATTCATTTATTTGAGAGAGAGAGAGAGAGAGAGAACGAGCAGGAGCAGTGGCACAAGGAGGGGCAGAAACAGACTCCTCACTGAGCAGGGAGCCTGATGCGGGGCTCGATCCCAGGACCCTGAGATCATGACCTGAGCACCCCCAGGTGCCCTGCAGCCTTCAACTCTTGATGCTAAAGAGGTTCTCCCAGGTTGCTGGGATTCGTTCCCTTCCAGATCTCTTCCCCTGACTTCCTGGCCTGTTATTCCAGCCCTATCCTCTTTGCCTTGGTCTTCTTATCTATGGAACAGCAACAATAAGACTCAGTTTAAGACCTGGTGTGCAAATTGAAAAAGACTGAAGTAAACCGTGTAGTACCAGGCCCAGCTTGTGGTTGGCCTTCAGTAATTCATGGTTTCTCTCTCCTCTCACTTCCCTGGAGCAGGTCCACTGAGCCTGATCACATCTGTTTTCCATGAGTCCTTGAACTTTTGGGCTGCTGTGGAAGGGAAGCTAAACCCAGGGAGGGACTCCTGTTGCATCAGAAGGCAGGCCCAGGACCCAGAGTGGAAAGGACATGTGATTGATTGATTGATTGATTGATTGACTGAATGATAAATAAATAAATAAATCCACAAGTTTACCTTGGTGTTCGAGCTCCCCAAGGACAAGGTACAGGGAGTCAATTTGGGCTTGGAACGGCTCCACTAGCTTGGTGCAGACCAGGATCTGGTGCTCGTCAGATCCATGCTGAGCTCGCAGGGTCATTCGGGATTGGGTCATGTCATAGAGGCACAACCTGCAGGTCAGAGAAAGTGCGATCATTTCTGTCCACAAACAGAACAAACTCAAAAAGCTTTAAAGGTTCTGGAAGGCCAATAAATCCATGGGCCTCTGATCAGAGAATTAAAATGGCAGCAACAAGTTCAAAAAATTGTTTTCAGTCTACACTGTGAAGATATGAATTACATGTATCACAAGGCACCTGTTTCATGAATGGTGACAAAAGTATAAACTGATATATAACCAGCACCCTAATTAAGATTTGGCCCATTCCATCACCCCCACAAGTTCTCTTGTGCCACTACTCTGAAGTCCGTCTCCCCAACTGCCACCCCAGGCAACCACTGATTTTGGTCTCTACAGGTGAGTTTTCCTACTCAAGCATCTCATATAAATCAGATCACAACAGCATCTATTCTTTTGTGTCTAGCTTCTTTCACTCAGCATAATGGTTTTATGGATTCATTTGTGCTGTTGGGTAAATCAGCAGTTTATTCCTTTTATTTGTTTGGTAGCACCCTATTGGAACTACTTTTTTAAATTTATTTATTTATTTATTTATTTGATAGAGATAGAAAACAAAAGCAAACAGAGGGAGAGGGAGAAGCAGGCTCCTCACAGAGCAGGGAGCCTGACATGGGTGGAGCTCCATCTCAGGACCCTGGGATCATGACCTGAGCTGGAGGCAGACACCTAACCAACTGAGCCACCGAGGGCCCCTGCTGTAATTTTTTTTTTTTTAATTTTTTTTTCCCTGCTGTAATTATTATTGAGAATTTGTTTCTCCATCCATCAGCTTGTTTGGTTTGCTTCCAGTGTTTGGCTCTTATGAATAAACTGGTATGAACTTTTGCATATAAATCTCTTGGCTGATATATGCTTTCTCTTTGGCTCTAGGGGAAATACCCAAATGGGACTACAAAGTTATATGGTCAAACTGTTAAACTCTAAAAGAAATTGCCAAATTGTTTTTCAAAATGGTTGTGCTACTTGATGCTCCCAGCAGCAATGTGTGACGGTTCTAGTTACTCCACATCCTGGCTGGTACTTGGTATGGTCAGTCTTTTTAATTTTAGCCATCCTAGTGGGCACAAATATCATTGTGGTTTTATTCTATTTTTTAAAAATTTTTATCACCATTATAATTATTTTTTAAAGATTTTATTTTATTTTTTTTTAATTTTTATTTATTTATGATAGTCACACACAGAGAGAGAGAGAGGCAGAGACATAGGCAGAGGGACAAGCAGGCTCCATGCACCGGGAGCCCGATGTGGGATTCGATCCCGGGTCTCCAGGATCGCGCCCTGGGCCAAAGGCAGGCGCTAAACCGCTGCGCCTCCCAGGGTTCCCTAAAGATTTTATTTATTATTGATTGATTGATTCATGAGAGGCACAGAGAGAGAGGCAGAGACACAGGCAGAGGGAGGAGCAGGCTCCCTGCAGGGAGCCCAGTGCAGGATTTGATCCCCAAAACTCTGGGATCATGAACTGAGCCAAAGGCAGATGTTCAACCGAGCCACCCAGGTGCCCTATTATTATTTTTTAAATATTTTATTTAAATTCAATTTTCCAACATATAGTATAACACTCAGTGGTCATCTCATCATGTGCCCTCAATGCCCATCACCCATTTACCCCATCCCCCTGAGCTCCCCCAGGTGCCCTGCAACCTTCAACTCTTGATGCCAAAGAGGTTCTCCTAGGTTGCTGGGATTCTTTTTTTTTTTTTTTTTTAAAGATTTTATTTATTTATTCATGAGAGACACAGAGACAGAGAGAGAGGCAGAGACACAGGCAGAGGGAGAAGCAGGCTCCATGCAGGGAGCCTGACGTGGGACTCGATCCCGGGACTCCAGGATCACAACCCAGGCCAAAGGCAGGCGCTAAACCGCTGAGCCACCCAGGGATCCCCGGTTGCTGGGATTCTTTCCCTTCCAGATCTCTTCCCCTGACTTCCTGGCCTGTTTTGATTTGCATTTCCCTGTGACTAATGATGTTGAATCTTTTCATGTGTTTATTGTCCATTTTTGTGCTTGTGTATATTATATATATATATATATATATATATATATAGTCATATGCAAAATTGTTTACTTTTTGCATGACTGCTACGTGGTGAGGATATATATATATATATATATATATATATATATATATATCTCCTCTTTTGTGAAGTGTTTCTTCAAGTCTTTTGCCCTCCTCCTTTTTAACATTCAGGAATGTATGCTCTTCCCTTCCACTTTTACTTATATATAACTGAAATATAATAAACTATACATATTTAAGGTACACAATTTGACATCTGACATTGTTTACCCTTGAGAAACTGTCAAAACAATCAATAATGAACATATAGTTTCAATCACCCTAAGAACTTCCCTCTTGCATTTTTGTAATACTCCTACCCACCATACCCAGGCAATCCTTGCAGGCAATTAGCTTGCTTTTTTCCCCCCACTATTGATGTTTTTTGCATTTTCTAAACCTTTGCATAAATGGAGCCATACAACATGTAATTGGGCGGGGGGGGCTTGGTTTATTTATTTATTTTTTTAAGATTTCATTTTTTTTAATGCAATCTCTACACCCAACATGGAGCTCGAACTCACAACCCTGAGATCAAGAGTCACATGTTCTATGGACTGAGCCAGCCAGGTGTCCTGTTAGATGTATGTTTAGCTTTTAAAAAAACTGTAGGCTAAAAGAAACAAAAACAAAAACAAAAACAAAAACAAAAAACAAAAAACAAAACCTGTAGGCTGTTTTCCAAAAGAGCTAGAAACATTGCCACCAGGAGTGCACAGGAGTTCTAGTGGCCCCAAACCCTCCTCAGCACTTGGTTTCTTCACTCTACTGGGGATATAGGAGAAGCATCTCATTATGGTTTTAATTTGCACTTTCCTGATAATGCTATACTTAATGTTGTGTGAACACACACCCATCCACATATTCATGTACCTACTACTCATGAATGTGTCTAAATTAATCACCAGAGGTTAGCAGTGGCTGTCCAGACAGTGGGATTCCAGGTGATTTTTGCTTGCTTTCTTTACACTTTGTGGATTGCCTACATTTTTTTCCAGTGAAAACATATTAATGTTTTGGCATTTAAAAAATAAGTAGACAAGGGGTCCTGACTACCTGTCAGGGGAGCATGTGACTCTTGATCTTGGGGTCGTGAGTTCAAGCCCCATGTTGGGTGTAGAGATGACTTGATCAAAGAAAACTTTAAAAATTAAACAACAAAAAAAACCCTTATAATAACACTATTTTAGTTGTTTTTTTTTCTGGCAGGAGGTGGGGTGGGAGGTACTGAAACACCCTCCTACCACATGATGAAGAAACCATTCTCACCTGCCGAATGTTCTCAGCGCGCCCCCATCGGGAACTTGGCCAGCACTGACTTCCCAGGGGAAGTAATAGATCCCAGGTTTGGGCAGCATCCCAAATAGTGGAGAGGGATTTTTGAAGATTCCTGACAAACCAAAAAGAACACAAGACTATGGTTAACAGAAACCTGAGACCAGCAACACCTGAAAGGCTAGTTCCAGTGAGTGGTAGTTTAGTATCAAAAACATTTTTTGAGGGCTTAGTGGTTGAGCATCTGCGTTTGGCTCAGGTCGGGATCCCAGGGTCCGGGATCAAGTCCCGCAGGGGGCTCCCTGCAGGAAGCCTGCTTCTCCCTCTGCCTATGTCTCTGCCTCTCTCTCTGCATCTCTCATGAATAAAATCTTAATATATATATAAAAGATAAAAGCACCTGAGTGCCACAGTCAGTTGGATATGTGACTCTTGGTTTCAGCTTGGGTCATGATCTCAGGTGATGGTACTGAGCCCCATGTCAGGTTTCCTGTTCTACAGAGTCTGAGACTCTCTCTCTCCCCCTCTGCCCCTTGAGCCCCTCCCCCATGCATTCACACCGCTTCTCTCTCAAATAGTAAATAAATCTTTGCAAAAAAATCTACAGGGAGAACTGTTGTCCCACTCCAATCCCTATGCAACCCATTCCCACCCTGATCCCTCAAGGAGGGGTCTATAAAAGGGCAGATGGTCACTCACGATCTCTGTCACAACTATTCAATGCAGCCATTACAGTATGAAGACAGTCGCAGAGAATACAAAGAAATGTGTGAGGCTTTTTCCTTAAACTTTATTTACAAAAACATGCAATGAGCTGGATCTGACCTGTGTTGAAAGTCTGCCAACCCTGGCCCTTAAAGAAAACCATTTTTATTCATTTTTTATGTAACCAGTGTTTCATTATGCAAATAAAAACAAAGATAAGTAGATATTTATTTCCCCTCTATACTATAAATTTAAAAAAATACTTTATGTATTTATTTGAGAGTAAGCATAAGACAGTATAGGGGGAGGAACAGAGGGAGAGAATTTCAAGCGGACTCCACACCCAGCATGCAGCCAGACTCCAGGCTCAATCTCACAACCCTGAGATCACGATCTGAGCTGAAATCAAGAGTAGGATGCTTAACCGACTGAGCCACCACACGCAACTCCTTCCTCTATACTATATATGGTGTTCCGTATTTTAATTTTTTTCACTTAATATATTATGGCATTCTTTCATTGTTGTATATAAAGGGAGTCTTCCTTTCTTTTTTAGGAGGCTCCACACTGGGTGTGCGCAGGGCATGAACCCATGACCTCGAGATCAAGACCTGAGCTGAAATCAAGAGTCGGACACTCAACTGACAGAGCCATCCAGATGCCCCTGCAAGTTTTTTAAAATATAAATCTAGGGCACCTGGGTAGCTAAGTAGATTAAGCATCTGCCTTTGGCTTGGGTCATGGTCCCAGGGTCCTGGGATTGAGCCCTTCATGGGGCTCTCTGCTCCGTAGGGGTCTGTTTCTCCCTCTGCCACTTCCCCTGCTTGTGCTCTCTCTCTCTCTCCCTCTTTCTCTCTCTCTAATAAATAAATAAATGATCTTTAAAAAATAAACTTAAAACTATCTTTTTTTTAAAAGGTTTTATTTATTTATTCATGAGAGACACAGAGAAAGAGGCAGAGACACAATCAGAGGGAGAAGCGGGAGCCCAATGCAGGCTTGATCCCGGAACTCCAGGATCATGCCCTGAGCCGAAAGCAGATGCTCAACTGCTGAGCCACCCAGGCATCTCTAAAACTATCCTAAAATATAGTTTATTTAAAAAAATGAAGACTAAAACTCTAAAACTCTAAAATTCTAAAATTTCTTTAAAAAACTGTATCCTAAAATACAGTTTATTTAAAAAAATGTACCCGGGTGGCTCAATCGGTTGGGCATTCAACTCTTGATATCAGCTCAGGTGTTGATCTCAGGGTTGTAAGATCAAGCCCCTCATAGGGCTCCCCGTTGGGCATGGAGCCTAGTTAAGATTCTCTCTCCCTCTGCCTCTCCCCACCTCTAAAAAAAGCAACCAAACCTGTAAAGATGGTATATCATACCCAGTTTTCCCTATAATTAACATCTTATGTTAGTATGACACATTGGTCACAATTAATGAACCTGTATCAATGTGTAATTAACACCACACTTCATTTGGATTCCTTTAGTTTTTTTCCCGGATGCTTCTTTTTGGTCCATAGTCTCTTCCAGACTACCACATTATATTCAGTTGTCTCTTTAGATTCCTCCAAGCTGTGACAGTTGCTCAGACTTTCCTTGCTTTTTGGCATTGAGAGGTTTTTGTTTTTTTTTTTTTTAAGATTTTATTTATTTATTAGAGACACAGAGAATGAGAGAGAGGGAAAGGCAGAAACACAGAGGGAGAAGCAGGCTCCATGCAGGGAGCCCGATGGGGACTCGACCCTGGGACTCCAGGATCACGTCCTGGGCTGAAGGCAGTACTAAACTGCTAAGGCTGCCCTGGGCTTGAGAGTTTTGAAGTGTACTACTCAGGTATTTTGTAGAATGACCTTCAGTTTCAGTTTGTCTGATGTTTTTCTCATGGTTAGACTAGGGTTGACCTTTTGTTAGTAATTTTAAGAAAACACTGGTTAAATAAGTCACGTAATAATGATGCATGGGACACTTGGCAGGCTTTTTAAGATGAGACATTGTAGGCACTCATATGGCAAGATCTCCAAGATAGACCATCAGCAAAAAAGGTATGGAGCAGCCATGTACATGTAATATGTATATCTGTGTAAGTGTGAAAGAACACTCCAGAACATGAGGATCCACATGTAGAAAATGTTAGAGAAGTAGGGATTCTGGAATAGATATCAGTGACGATGGGATGGCCAAGGGTGATAGCTTGAGCTGCTCAATGGGATAAACCGAGACAGAAACACAGAAAATGGTAATTAAATCATCCCAAGTAAGACCCTTGCAGAAGCCAGATGACACAGCTTTAGTGCACAAGTTTAATGTTAGGGGCACCTGGGTGGCTCAGTTGGTTAAGTGTCTGACTTTTGATCTCAGCCCAGGTCTTGATCTCAGGGTTGTGAGTTCAAGCCCCACATTGGGCTCTGCGCTGGGCATGGAGCTTACTTAAAAAAAAAACCAAAGGCAGCAGCAGCTTAATGTTACCTAGAACCTTGTACAATTGGCTTTAGTATCCTCTAACAAGGTCATTGGGCAGTGTTACTGGTCAAAGGGCATTTCAAGACAGTGGGTACAGAACAGCAGCACAGGGCAATTGGCCAAGTCCCAGTCCTACTGCCCTAAGTGCAGATGCTCAGTATCCCTGCGACCAGGGAGTACACCTGTTCTTTCTTGTCCCCAGAAATGAGAGAGCCCCCTAATAATTTTTGGCAAGAGAGAGAAGCAAAAAGTTAAAACCAAAAATCCAAAAATCAGCCAAGAAAAGAGAAAATGTATTGGTTCCAGTATTGGATAAAGGGGACAATTCTGTTCAATCTAGCAAAAAGGTGAAAACTTAGAATCTTTATTTTATTTTATTTTAAAGATTTATTTATTTATTCAGAGAGAGAGAGAGGCAGAGACACAGGCAGAGGGAGAAGCGGAATCCATGCAGGAAGCCTGACGTGGGACTCAATCCCGGGTCTCCAGGATCACACCCCAGGCTGCAGGCGGCACTAAACCGCTGCGCCACTGGGGCTGCCCTAGAATCTTTTTTAAAATGTAATTTTTCTAGGGGCACCTCAGTGGCTTAGTTTAGTCAGTTAAACGTGTGACTCTTGGTTTCAGGTAGGGTCATGCATGATCTCAGGGCCCTGGGATTGAAACCTGCGTTGGGTTGTGCTCAGTGGTGAGTTTACTTGAGGATTCTATCCCTCTGCTCCTCCCTCCACCCCTCTTTAAAATAAATACATCTTTTCATTTATTTTTTAAAAGTGTTTTATTTATTCATTTGAGATAGAGAGAGAGAGAGCAAGAGAGAACACACATACATGCATGAGTGGAGGGGAGAGGCAGAGACAGAGGGAGAAACAGATTCCTCACTGAGCAGGGAGCCCAACCTGGGGCTTGATCCCAGGACCCGGAGATCATGACCTGAGCTGAAGGCAGATGCTTAACCATCTGATCTTAACCATAAATCTTAAAAACAAAAAGTAATTTTTCTACTCTCAAGTACTACACATACTATAAGTTAAACTATAAGTAACTACACCATTAATTTTATTTTTTGAATTATCATACAGCAGAATTGACTTTTTGGAGGGGTATATGCTTTTGCAAATTTCAACCTCATTGATTTTTTAAAGTTTATTTATTTAAATAATCTCTATACCCAACATGGGGCTCACACCCACAACCTCAAGATCAAGACTAGCATGCTCTTCTGACTGAACCAGCCAGGTGCCCCATCACTGATTATTTGTTCTTTAAAAAAATATATATATATATATTTTTTTTTATTTTATTTTTTTATTTGAGAGAAAGCGAGTGAGCGCACATGAGTAGGACAAGGGGCAGAGGCAGACGGAGAGCGAGAGGGAGAAGCAGACTCCCCACTGAGCAAGGAGCCCAACTTGGAGTTCAATCCCAGGACCCTGAGATCATGACCTGAGCTGAAGGCAGACACTTAACTGACTGAGCCACCAGGTGTCTGGATTTTTTATTTTATTAATTTTTAAAAATATTTATTTATTTGGGGGTGGGGGGAGGTGAGAGCAGAGGGAGAGAATCATCAAGCCGACAACCCTATGAGTGCAGAGCCCAACACAGGGCTCAATCCCTCGACCCAGGAGATCATGACTTGAGCCAAAACCAAGAGCCAGATGCCTAACCAACTGAACCACCCAGGCTTCTCTGATTTTTTTTTCAATCATAAGTTACTATGTGTTTATTAAAACACTTCTGTTAATTTACAATAAACACAGTTGGTTCCGTAAATTATTATCCATATATCATCAGACATCCAAAGAAGTTTCTGAGAAGATCTATCAAGACTGGCTTTTCTTATGGCTTAGCCAGGCTTCAAGCACTGTCTTTACAAGTCTGAGTAATGGCATAACCTGTACTTCAGAGCCTTGTCCTTTTCATTCCCCAAGGCAAAACATCTACTCCTGGGAGAAAAAGTCTACAATATGAATAAGAAAAATAGTCCTCTTTTTTTAATGACTGGGAAATTTGAAAATACCGTGCAGGAAGGATGGTGACTCGATCTGATTGCTTCTTTCATTTTTTTTTCTGAGGCAATTACTAAGATTTCTGTAGTAGAATTGAAGGTCAGATTGAAGGTCAGGGAAGTAACACCTGTAACTATGTTCATTATAGCTTTTATCAGCTTTGGGTTTCTTTCTTGGAGATAAGAATCTTGATTGTGTATGTTTAGTATTCCACAATTAGAACAGATTACCAGTTTATTATAACAGGATAAAAGTTAGGAATAGTTAGATGGAAGAGATGTGTCAAGCCCCCCTACTCTCTAGGAGCACAACACTGTCTCAGCCCATTCCTGAAGCCACTCATAAATGTTTTTAAAGCTGCAATTCTTTGTTAGCTGATATTGCACAATGAGTCTTCAACATTAAAACCCAAGTTACACCACACGATGTGAACTATGCCCCTCCCGCCGCAAAGATTTTATCCTGTGGGGATTATCACAGATTTGATTTTATTTTTTTATTTTTTTTTAATTTTTATTTATTTATGATAGTCACACACACACATTGAGAGAGAGAGAGAGAGAGAGAGAGAGAGAGAGAGAGAGAGAGAGGCAGAGACATAGGCAGAGGGAGAAGGCTCCATGCACCGGGAGCCCGATGTGGGATTCGATCCCGAGTCTCCAGGATCACGCCCTGGGCCAAAGGCAGGCGCCAAACCGCTGCGCCACCCAGGGAACCCTATCACAGATTTTAAATATAATCTCAACTACATGAATTTTACCAAATAAAAGGATAGTTTTACAATGTTTTGAAAAGTTTTGCAATCATCAGGGTAAAAAGATATTCAGGGAAGAATAATCAATGAATATTACACGTACTAGGTAACAGTCTGATGAGGAACAGGATATTTACATGATTTCAACATATCTGCCCATGGATTACCTATTAATTAGAAAGAGAAAAATGATCCCCTTCACAGTCAAGGAACTTAGCAAATATGACCTTCGTGTACTAACTGGATATGATGCACTGACACAGACACATGGTTTTTGTGGTATTCTTGCAAAAAATACATAATCTGAATCTAATCATGAAGAGATATCAGACATTTGAAATGAAGGACACTATAGAGCTGGCTTACTGACTTCAAACGTGTCAGTCACAGAAGACAAGATGCTCCACCTAAAAGAGATTAAGATGAAGACAGGTCAGAGCGATGTGGATAGAAACTGAGGAACACCAAGAACTGCCAGCAAACTATCAGAAGCTGAGAGAAAGGCAAGGAGCATATTCTCCCTCACAGCCTCAGAAGGATCCAAAGCTGGGGATCCCTGGGTGGCGCAGCGGTTTAGCGCCTGCCTTTGGCCCGGGGCGCGATCCTGGAGATCCAGGATTGAATCCCACATCGGGCTCCCGGTGCATGGAGTCTGCTTCTCCCTCTGCCTATGTCTCTGCCTCTCTCTCTGTGTGTGTGTGTGTGACTATCATAAATAAAAATTAAAGAAAATTAAAAAAAAAAAAAAAAAAAAGAAGGATCCAAAGCTGTCTACATCTGGACTTCTGACCTCCCCCAACTATGACACAATGTCTGTTATTTAATACACCTAGTCTGTGGTACTTTGTTACAGCAGCCTAGGAAACTAATACAACTGAATATAATTCATGATCTTGGATGGGATCTCAGGTGCAGGAGACAAAGGACATTGTTGGACAACTATAATTCATGAAAAGGTTTGTAGATTATGGTGTGGTATCAAAAGTATTGTATTTCCTTCATTTGATAATTGCTGTTCTACTGTTCTTTTTGGCCATGTCTGTGGGTCCTGAGAAGGAGAGGCAATAGGCACAGGTGGGTGACGTTTTACCAGAACCAAGTCCTGTGGCTCTACTATGACCTCCGAGTCACCCCCACTCTGTCCCCGACAGCACGGCTGTCTTCCATCTGCGCAAGCCCACCAGTCACTCTTGATGCCTCCCTATTCTCATGGTCTCATCTGACTGGTCACAAATTTCTGCTAGTTCTACATCACAATACATACTGAATTGATGCACTTCACTCCCTCCAAGCCACTCCAGTCCAAGCTTTCATCGGCTTCAAAATTGGTCTCTTTGTTTCCACTATTTTCCTTCTATTGTTCCCTTTCTTGTAACAAACAGTGATATTTTTAAAATTTTTTAAGATTTTATTTATTTATTCATGAGACATGCTAAACCGCTGAGCCACCAGAGCTGATATTTTAGAGTGCTATTTTAAAATGGAAACGAAAAAAAAAAAAAAAAAGAAAAAAAAATAATAAAATAAAATAAAATGGAAACGATGCCGAAGGGAGTATTTTCTGCCAGAACCTCAGCCTGAATCTAACAATGTCTCTAGGTAAAACCAACAGCTTACAGCAAATACAGAAACAGAGAAACGTGTTAAAGATACCATAGAGATGGCAAAATCCAGATTGTGGGAAATTCAATACAAAAAAAATGACCCAATTCTTTCTTTTCTTTTTTTCTTTAGAAGTAGGCTCCACAGCCAGCATGAAGAACAACATGGGGCTTGAACTGAGGACCCTGAGGTCAAGACCTGAGCTGAGATCAAGAGTCACACACGTAACTGACCAAGCAACCCAGGCGCCCCGACCTAGCTTTTTCAACAAATAAGTTGAAGAAAAAAATTATAGAGTGGAAACCTATATATTAAAAGAGGGTTAAGATTCTTATCAGCTACAATGGGTAGACTTTGTTTGGACCTTGATTTGAACAAACCAATGGCAGACAATTTTTTTATGAAATATTTGAATATTGATTACAATGACAAGAAATTGTTAATATACCCAAGTGTTATAAGGGTATTAGGATTGTGTTAAATTGTTTAAAGATAAAAAAAAAAATTGTTTAAAGATATATACTAAAAGTACTTATGAATATGATATCAGATATGCTTAAAATTAACATGGAGGGGAACTGGGTGGAGGTACAGTGGATAATCCTTGGACCTGGGTGAAAAGTAGATGGGGTTTTTTGTATTATTCCTTCTACCTTCGTAGATGTTTAAACCCTTTGAACATTTCCACAATAAAATGTTTAAAAGTGAAAAAAAATAAAACAGTTTAAAAATGTAAATCAGATCACATGATCCCATTAAAAATCTATTAAAGAGGGGATCCCTGGGTGGCGCAGCGGTTTGGCGCCTGCCTTTGGCCCAGGGCATGATCCTGGAGACCCGGGAAAGAATCCCACATCGGGCTCCCGGTGCATGGAGCCTGCTTCTCCCTCTGCCTGTGTCTCTGCCTCTCTCTCTCTCTCTGTGACTATCATAAATAAATAAAAATTTTTAAAAAAAATCTATTAAAGACTTCCTATTATAAATTCCTATTAAAACTGAAAGTCTCTGTGTTGGCCCGCAGTGCCACAAGGGATCTGCACCTGGCCTACCTTTCAGCTTTCATTGGCCATCACGCTTCCTCACCCTCGGGACCTGCACACTGCTTCTCCTCAGGCTTGAGCAGCCTTCCCCAGACCTTCACAGAACTGTTTCTCTTTCCCCCTTTAGGTCCCAGGTCATCCTCCTCTTCCTCAGCAAGGCCATCCCTGCCCACCCTATCTAAATTAGCATTCTCCAACCCCAGTCACTCTACCCACTTAGCTTGATTTATTTTCTTCATTGCATTTTCCTAAATGGTAGAATTTCAAAGAGTGTGATTTGTCCACTTGTTTCACGCCCCCGTCTCCCACTAGACTGACTATCAGCTCCATGAGGGCATTATTCCTCAGTGTATTCTCCGTGCCTAAAACCGCGTCTGGGACATTATTAAATATTTATTGAATAGATGAATGTACTCATGAAGACCATCTACACCCCACTTAGCCTGGACACAGAGAACCCAAACCACATCTTACTGCTTCCATTAACGGGACTTTGTGGTCCTCTGCCTTCATTAGCACTTTTGTTGTTGTTGTTACTCTTCTTGACTGTCCAGCCCAGGCAAATGGCTTGATCATCAACAGCAGTTTGCCCACTGAGATTATCTGAATTCCCTTGCCTTGATGTTTCCACCAATTTTCTACTGTTATACAGGGTTCTTACCAAACCCTGGACTGACAGACACATCTTAGACCAGACTTCCAACTCTTAATTCTGGCCTTATTTTCTCCTGAGACACTGCCAAAGCTTTGCCAAGTAGCGCCTTTCCTTACCTGAGTAAGCAATCACCCCACATTTGTCTTATGATGTTGTGTCAGCGGTATCTAAAGAGCGGGCTTTGGATCAGGACAACAGTCCAAACACAGCAGCCAAACTATTTTAAAGCTTGGGGGGCGGGGGAGGGAGGTATTAAAAACACAATCAGTAACAGTGCCTTGCCCTGATATATTGGAATCTGGGGCAAAAGGAAAAATCAGTGAATGCTGATTCACTCTAAGTTCAAGTAAATGAATTGTCTTCATTCATCTTGACCAGTGCTCCCTTAAATTATATCAGAGGTGAATGCCTCACTTACTTTGCCCCATTCCCAGTACTGTTACTAAAAACTGATGCTATAAATAAGAGTATGAAGTGCATAGTTTTCCAAAACAGTGGATTCGTATGCTGTTTAAAGTCATGAGGGTGAGTTAGGGAGAAATAAAAGGAGATGGTGTAGAGTGCTCGGTCTTCATCACAGTGGTGTGAAGTCAAAAGGTCACTAAAAACGAACAAATCAAGAGCTAGCATGTATTTTATGTAGCAGTTGTTTTGGAATCAGAATTTTAAAAATGGTTGAAAGTGGCTGCCTCTGAGGATGGGGAGCTTTCGCTTTTCATTACAATTTCTCCGAGGCTAGGTTTCCTAAACGTGGACATCTGTCACTTCGATGACGATACGGTGACGACTGTGGAAGCAAAAAAAGCCGGGACTCCAAGACCTCTCAACGGCCGGCTCGGTCACATTCTGGTCCACACCCACCCCTCGACCGGGGAGGCGGCCCGCATTCCCACGCCCAGCTCCCCGAAGCCATTCCTTCTGGCAACAAGGATGCCATTATCTTAACAAAAGATAAGCGGAGGCCTCATCCCAGTGCGGCTTTTGTCCTCCTTCCCGTGTCCAATCTGGGAGGATCTGAGGAAACCCTACGACAACAGTCCGGGGCAACGCCGCGCGGTCCAGAGGCTCGACCTCCCCACGTCGCGCCCCACCCCCACCCCAGCCCACCCCACCCCCACCCAATCCCCAGTCAAGGACCTTCAGTCCTCGGGCGGTCTCCGCACGCGAACCCGGAAGCGGCGGGCCCGGCGAGTCCCACGGCGCAGGCGCACTCCTCCTCAGCCGCATCGTCCCGCCCCTTCCCTACCTTCTCGCCGACCTGTCAGGGCGTCGCGGCGGCCTCGGGTTCCCGTTTTCCGCCCCGCGCGATCATGTGACGACGGAGGGGCGGGCTACCAGGAGCGCCTGGCTTTCTCCCCCAGCGCCCGCCACCGCTCCCCAGGGCAGTTTCCCGACGGTCTTCCAGGGTTTCCTCCCCGGCCGGGGGTCGCTGCGGGGCTCCCCTGGACGAGGCCGGGGGACGCCTCAGTCCGGCGCAGGCCGCAGTCACGGCGCGCACGCCGGCGCCGCGGGGAACCAGGAGGGGCGGGGCGAGCGGGGGCGGGGCGAGCGGCGTCCCGGGGCGACTCTTAGGGCCGGGCGCGCCTCGGAGCTGCGGACATCCGTCGTCGCAGCATCAGCCGCCGCCGCTTCGGCCTCCGCAGCCGCCTCTGCCTCTCCTCTGCCGCTGTCGCTGCGTGTCGCCACCATGAACCAAGACCTTCGCAGGGAGCGGGAAGCCGCCAGCTTCAACCCGGAGCTGCTCACGCACGTCCTGGACGGCAGCCCCGAGAACACCCGGCGCCGCCGAGAGATCGGTGAGGGCGGCGGGCCGGGCCTCCCTCCTTCCCCGAGCGCTGCTCGGGGACTCGCTGGAGGAGGAATCCGGGGTGTGTGTGGGGGCGCTGTGGGGCGCAGGCCGCCCCCACTCCCAGGGCCGGCCTCTGGCGGGGCGCGGGGTGGCGTCCGTCCCGAGGCCCGCGCTCCAGAAACCCGCTGGGCTTCGGGAAGGTGTCACGGAGCCCTGGAGTCCTGTCTTCCACTTGATGCCCTCTCGCTCCCTTCCAGAGAACCTGATTCTGAATGACCCAGACTTCCAGCACGAGGACTTGAATTTCCTCACTCGCAGCCAGCGCTACGAGGTGGCCGTCAGGAAGAGTGCCAACATGGTGAAGAAAATGAGGGACTTTGGCATCGCAGACCCTGAGGAAATTATGTGGTTTAAAAAGTACGTATGCCTCCGCCGAGATCAAGCGCCCACGTCCAAACTTTTAAATTTTAAATGCGCAGCCCGTGGTGTCCCTTTTTCATCGTGCTCGGCGTTGGAAGACTCTGGCTGCCTATTTGCACCCCACTTTCAAGGGTGTGTGTGTGTGTATGTGTGTGTGTGTGTGTGTGTGTGAGAAAAACTGTGTTTGCTTATGTCTTTAAGTCCTTTAAAGGGATGACGTTTGGAGAATGCTGATGATAAACGGAGAGGTTGCAGTTGTCCTCGCTAATCAGTACAGATTTCATTGGCCCGGGTGTCTCAATGTAGGGTGATTTTAAATTGCAAATGACTTTGCTCTTTGTCACGTGGTGGTTTGCTAAATTTAGGGGCAGAATTCGATTTTTAGCTGGAAGACCAAACAGTATTTTGGAGCAATAACAGGTTGTGTTTCCTTATGAAAGTGTAGCTCTTGAGTTGAAACGGATGGGCACTGTGGGGTAGATGAAGAATGTGAGCGAAACTTTAGAATGAAGTATTTGTAAGAACCCAGCATTCTCGAATCCAGTGGCAGCGTTCAATGGTTCTTGGGCATATGAGACCTGCTAAAAACATGCCTTGGTCCTAATGCTGAAAAGAGTATGTACTTTTTCCAGATTATCTGTTTTTTGTTTCTTAATTAGGAAAAAAGTAAGTACCGGGTTTTTTTTGTTTGTTTTGTTTTGGCCTTTATCTGAATGAACACTAATGTGATCTGAGTACAAGATTTCTTTGGCCTATAGCCTCTGTTATACTTCTCATTAATTCCTGGGCACTTCCTTTTGGGGTGGGGGGGTTCAACGTTTTAGGTGAATTACAGTATTTTCGTCAATAGAGATTAAATGATACGAATGGTGTGTATTCAAGAGCCAAGAAAAAGGGAACATGTTACAAGTTCTCCTTGTATGTAATGACAAAATTCTCCTTTATTCTACTGCCTGTAGTATGTTTGGTATCTTAATTATTTTCAGTCTGACCCAGTTACTACTGTTGAGGATAAAATACTCTACTCCGGCCCTTAGGACTGCCCTGAGAATTCCTTTCCCTTTTAGTCATAAAATTATATTTTACTTACTTTTGGTAGCCCAAATCAGAGTACTGACTAACTTCTAAATGTTCTTTTTCACTTTTGAAATTTGTAACTCATGGCGGTTTGGGGAATATTGAGGTGTAGAGCACCTCCTAGAAGATCGTGTTTCTGAATTATCTGAGTTGCGTTTTAGATAAACTTCAAAAACCTAAAGTTTTGTGTTTTTTTTGTTTTTGTTTTTTGTTTTTTAAGACAATCCAAAAGAAGGGTTTGTTTTGTTTTGCTTTTAAGTGGGTGATGCAGTGTGTTCCAGAGTTAGAGTTCATCATCAATGGTGATTCAAAAGAATGTAACCAGAGTTGAGTGAAATCACAATGAAATAGAGCAGATTCCTTTCTGTGGTTGAAGAGGAGAGGACATGAGCTATTAGTCTTTATCATTTTTTATGGTACAGACGTTGCTGTTTGGGGGATATAGAGTACAGAGGTTTTTTGTTTGTTTGTTTGTTTTTTTTGAGTACAGAGTTTTAACATACCTTTTGACATCCTTCCAGTGTCTCTAGGATAGGACAGGGAGATCAACTTACATGAGAGAAAATTGATTGAGACTAATTAATATGAGACTAACGATTGAAAATTAGTCTTGGCAATTACTGAATGCCGTTGAATCCAAGCCCACCATCAATTATAACTCACACCCGAGTTTCATGTACCACTAATAAAGAAAAAGTGCTGCCAGTTAACTATGACATCCCGTTACTTGTGAAATGCACCTGACTTCTTAAAGCTAAGATGGGGGAGGGGATGTTACCAGAACTGGTGAAATATAGTAATATTTCTCTTCTGGGAGATTTTGAGCATTTACTGGGTTTATTTACAATTATTTATCTTCTCTCAAAATTCATATATGGGAATATATTGAAGTTGATAGAATATTAGTGAAATACTTTGAGATTTCTCAACTTGAGCAGTACAAGAACTGTTCTCTCTCCAGTCCTTGGCAAAAAAACCTTGCTGTTCAGGGAATGTAAAAGTTGATTTTCTAATCTCCTGTCCAGTGATTTTTGTCTTTTAACTATATTGTTTACTATGAAAAGCAAATTGTAAAATGTTCTTAAGAGTAATTAAAACTTCTAGTGAGGATCAGTCTTGGTTTTTGTTACCCTCCTTAGGTTTTTAAAGCTGATTCCTTGAAAAGGTCTTCAGAAGGGATTAAACATAATTTAAAAACAAGCACTGAGATTTTGTTCATGAAGTAGATTTTCAGGCATCCTCAAAAGAATCTCAGTGTGTTTATTAACAAACATTTGACAGTCTTTGTTTTGTGTCATGATTTTTTTTCTCTCTGAGTTTCCTAGAATTACATTGTGTCAATATCATCATTTCACATAACCCTACAGTCCCCTCACTTCCCTTCTGGTGAACAGAAGTGTCTTTTGTTGCCACCATTTTTGGCACCTAAACTAGTACTTCACTTCCTCACAAACTCTTGTTAAGTTCCTTTCCTCTTTTAGGAAAATATGATGGTTAGGGAATGCTGCGGTGCTCTCGCCTTTGAGAGAATGATGTCTACATTTATCTATCTCATCAAGCTTTTGCCTCCCACTTTGGTGAAGCGGAACGTTACTTCTCTACTGTCCAGCAGCAGTAAACCCCTGGTAATCCAAGTTACTTGGAAGCTAACTTCTTGTGTTCATACCCCTCTTTTTTCCTGTTGCTCTCCCAGGAGAAAGTGACCTTAGATATTGGTGTAAAATTATGGAACCTTCAGGTTAAAAAGCATTTTTGATGTTCCGAGCTTGGATGCAGGCATTCCTTAGATGTTTTAGTCTGTCCCAGCACCCCTGAAAAGTGATCTTCCAACCTAAGGGTGGTAGGATTGTTCTTAGGGCCTCCTCAACAATGAATTGGCAGCCTTCCCCCTCTTTCTTTGAATTCATACTGTGCTCATTGGCCAGACCAAGACAGACTGGTGACACTACATCCTATTCATTCCTGGAGGAGTCATGAAGATTACTAGTTGGTACTTGCTTTGTGTTTTTAAGCTCTTTATATAGATAGGTAGAACAAAATAGGTCCCTGTTAAGGTTTTGAATAGTGTAGCTAAAGCTGACAATTGTATGTGATTTGTATTTCGACTATTTCGCAGATTGATTTATGAGAAAATAATGACAATTTCATTATGATTGAAGTTCTCTTAATCTGGAGTGAATTTCAAAGGTCATCAGAGATAAATGTTTAATATTCTCACATTTCCGCTTACCCATCTGTAACCTCTGAAGACCTTTAGAGATCTGTAGTTTGGTCCTGGAATATATATTTACAATCCTGGGTGTCTGCTTTAGTTATATAGGGAAAGATTACAAAAGCTTTGTTAAGAGCTCTACAAATAAATGTTCTATGGAGTTCCTTTTGATTTTTAAAACAAGTAAAACTTGAAAATAAAGCAAACACACACTCCAAAGAATCCAACCAACAGATGACACCAACAAAAACAAAACAAAACAAAACAAAAAAATAAAAAAAAAAAACAAGATATTTTTAGGCTAAAACAGAATTTGCTTCCTGGATGAAGTGTAGAATTAGAGGAATTTTGGCCCTGAAATGACTTGGGCAGGGAGGGGATAGATAGATACCACTGGATTTGGCCTTTTAGGTGGGAAAGTGATACATTTTACATTTAGTTTCTTGATAGAAGGGTTGAAATTGTCCCAGCCTCAATCCTGAGGGCCATGGTTGTCTGGCAAGAATGGATACTAGAATGCAGTTTCTAGAGTAAGGCTGAGATCCTTTTCTTTTCTCTCCTGTAGAGTTCATTTGGTCAATTTTGTGGAACCTGTGGGCCTCAATTACTCCATGTTTATTCCTACCTTGCTGAATCAGGGCACCACTGCTCAGCAAGAGAAATGGCTGCTTTCATCCAAAGGACTCCAGATAATTGGCACCTACGCCCAGACGGAAATGGGCCACGGTTAGTCCACATTTGAGGGTCAGTGGGTAACCCACCTTAGGATTTAAATTGATAAATGACTCTTGGTGTTTGGTTTTTCCTGCTGCTACACGTTGGGGATTTTGTTTTTCAGTTGTTAAACCTTAAATAAAATTCAGCTTCTCATTTTTCCATAGGTCATTTCCCCATAAACTAGCCCAAGACTCTAGCCTCAAACATCCTTCATTGTTATTTCTAAAAGTCTTTTTATCCTTGCTGCTTATAATCCCATTTTAATGGCGGTTGAGCAGTTTGGGAAGATGGGATTGAAAATGTGGCAATATTACATTGATGTCTAATTATGAAAAAAGACTTTGTTGGAATTGCTTTGAGAGTGTTACTGCCTTAGCAATATCTGGAAGTTGCCCCTCTGCTTTAATGAAACTAAAGATGTGGGTTTTGGGGGGGGGCAGAGAGAGCATTTAAGTGTCTTACTCTTTCTTTCGTTGCCTTCTAGCAGGATTATAAGGCTGTTTGGAAAAAAATTCATGATTCTCTTCATTTAATTACAGCAGTCTTTCTATTATACTTTTTTTCTTTACATATTTTTGGACTTTGTGTTGCCAGTCATTCTTGGTTAAATTGTTCATAGAAATGGGGCGCCTGCTGACTTAAGTTGGTTAAGCGTCCAACCTGATTATTAGCTCAGATCTTGGTCTCAGGGTCACAAGGTTGAGCGTGTTGGGCTCCATGCTGGGTGTGGTGTCTACTTTTAAAATTTTTGTTTATAAAAGGCTGGCTACTTTCAAAAAGTTTTATATTTGGTCTTAATATGAAAGAGGTTTGTTTTCATAGACAAGGCCATTGGCAGGTTTGGGGATTTTGAATTTGAGCTGCCCAGTTTCATTCTCTAATTTATCATAAGGCTTCCATTACATGAATAAGGAGAAGAGGAAGAGATGCAAATAGCATGAAAACTTCATGTTTGTGTTTGATTTGGTGCTTTTTGATTAGTGAAGTGGTTTAAGGAGAAATGTTCTTTATCACATTCCTCATGAGAACTGCAGATTCTGGTTATGATATTGTCCTATGAATACCCTGCCAAAAACACCTGAGGCTTTAGCTTCAGGATGGCCAGTACTGAAAATAAGCAGCCTGAAGAAAGGTTTCCTAAGAAAAGTAATATAACACTCATACAGGTCTCCCTGTCTGGGGGAGGAAGAGAGAGAGAAAGAGAGATGTAATCTTGAAATAGCTTTGTGGTACAGAACCCTTATTTTAAGCACGCATCATTGTGAAATTTATTTGACCTACAGTCAATGCTATTCATAGGAGGCATAGAGATGTAAATTATTCTGAGGCTAAATGGGTTTATTATGAATGTCTTACTGGCCTAACCCTTCTGTTTCTAAAAAGGACTTTATAAAACATATTTGCCCTAAATTTTGAAAGAGAGGAGGAAATGAAGACTTGAAGTTTCTGGTTTGAGGAGCCCAGAAATTGGACTGAGGTCCTGTGTTTTTCTGGGTGAGTTTGCATCTGTTAGTTTTCTTGTATTTGAAGCAACTTTGTCTTAATCTCTGTATTTTAGAGAACAGAGTTGTGAGTTTAGGTCTTGTTTCTCACTGGAATCTTGTCTGTTCCTGTTGATGTTTGTTGTGCTTTGTCCACTGCTGTTCTTTTCCGGGGGCACCAGTCAGTTGGTGATTAATTTGCATCCTGTGACAGTATAGCCTTGTGTAGAATACTAAGTCCTTCGACATCAAAGAGACTGGAAATAGAGCAACTTGTGCAGATGGAAGTTTGACGGTTAAATAGACTTTGGAACATCAACCAGCCAACAAGGATTATCTAAAGTGTTGTGACAGAATTGGCTGTAACTCTTTCAGCTCTAGGTAGCTGCTGAGAAGTGAGGAAGACGGTATTGCCCAGGCTCCTTCCAGGACCCTGAAGAATCTTAAAATTCAGTCCCCTGCATGAAGTGTCCATCATGTGTTTTCTGTCTTCCCTCCTCAGAATACTCACCTGTCTGTAGAGACACACAAAACCCGACACACTTGGTCTGTGGGTCTGTGAGCCTTCATCAAAGGCAGAGGTCTGGGCTGAGGGGTGCACCCTCTCCCGGGGGTTCTGGTGTTGAAGGGACCGTCTGTGGAATGTGGTCCAGCAAGAATCCTCCTGACCATACATTTCACCGGGTCCCAAAGCAGGTACTGTGTTCAGTCTTCACAGATAATTGATCACTTCAAGTTCTGGCTGCTTTATAACAATTATCCTTCCCTTGTTTTCTGCTGTTTATTCAGGAAAATGAGCTTATATAGTCAACAGTTATCATCCTTAAAGATTGGTGCAATACGTCTGCACCTTCCCATACTCAAAATATGAACTAAAGCACCTCTCTTCTTTTGAAACTTGAAAAATAGATAGTAAATGTGATTGTGTAAGTCACTAGTCTTTCTCCCCTGTATTTTCACTACCCTGTCTCCTGTCCTCTTTCTTCCAAATGAATCTCTTCCCTGTTGGACATCCTGTGAAACATGATCAGTGGGTTTGGGGGATATTCTAATAATATTCTATTATTATCAGTAACAATATAAACTTCTTTACAAAAACTATGTCCTTTGGGGTTATACTTTGGGAATATCTTTCTCAGAAGTAAATTATACAGTGAAAGGAATGAACACTTTATAGCTTTTATTGCATAGCTTAAGACTTTTCTTGAAACACAGAACAAGTTTGTGGTATATTTGGTGACTTATTAGTATACTGTGTCTCCATAAGCCCCATCAATGTGATTACTTTAAATTTTTTTTTTTTGCTTCTTTAATATATATCTAAGAGTTAAAGTATTAATTTTCCAATGCCAACGACCTTGGATATCTTGGCTTACTAATTTGTATTTCCTATGTATAAACTTGGTTCTTCTCTGTTGGTTGAATAGAATCTGTACATTGATCTTACATGATTATGTTGTGATCCTTTGGATATTTTTTCTATTGTCTTCTGTTTATTAAACGCTTTGGCCTTTTGGCTCAGGTCATGATCCCGGGGTCCTGGGATCAAGTCCAACATCAGGCTCCCCACAGAGAGCCTGCTTCCCCCTCTGCCTATGTTCTCTGCCCCTCCTCTCTCTCTCTCTGTCTCTTGTGAATAAATAAAAATCTTTAAAAGACAAAAAAACTGCTTTAGTCTTATGTATTGAGTGCATCCTTTTGAGTAGGTCTACATTTTTTCCCCATATCTTGATTATTATTCTCTATTCTATCAATTTTTTTTAATGTTTAATGCTTTGACTTCTATAGTGTAGGACGATGAATGGATCTCATTCCGTTTTATGTTTATTAACTAATAGTTTTTTTTCCAGTTCTTTCTGGTTCTTAGAGTTTTATTAATCATTTCAATTTATTTCTAGAACTTTAAAATACATTATATTGATTAGTCCCTTTTGTTTTTCTCCTAACATCATGAACATTGGTTCATTGTTGCTTTGTAAGCTATTTAAAAATCTGATAGGATAAGCCTGCTGTTGTTACATTTTAAGACCTACATATTTGGTATTCTTGTGTATTTACTCTTCTAGCCAAATTCCAATCTTAATTTTTCAAATTCTAGATTATATCCTAAAAGAATTTCATATCCGTGTTACATTAAATCTTTGTATTTCTTGAGAGGTATTATCTTTATTATTATAAAAGATTGACTTCTCAATATGGAATTAGCACTTTATTTCCTGTTACATATATCTTCTTTTAATCCTCCTATTAGCTATGGATATTTTTTCCTAATTTAATCTTTAATATCCTGAGCTAAATTACTTAACAAATTTAAATTTTATTGGGTTTGTAAATTGCTTCTCTTTTAGCTGAGGTTTCTACTTTAAGCGTCCTAATGGATAATAATGCATTCCCCCCACTCCCGCTTATAGCCCACAGCTTTTCTAAATTCATTTATTATTGATGGCATTTTATTGTTGATTTCCTAGGCTTATAATCATGCTGTCCATAAAGATGCTATTTTAAGTTCTTCCTTTCTTATGTATTATTAACGTAATCATTTTGTCCTCAGCATTGGCTGCCAGCCCTTCCAGCCCTCTGTCATGTAGAAGAGACTGGGAAGGCTTTTTGGTGTTATGGTTTTAGAAGAATTAACTGTAGCGTTTCACCAAAGTAAAATGTTGGTGTTTTGTAATTTTAAAATAAGTGATTTAAAAATAACATATGGGGGATCCCTGGGTGGCTCAGGGGTTTAGCACCTGCCTTCGGCCCAGGGCATGATCCTGGAGTCCCGGGATCGAGTCCCTCATCGGGCTCCCTGCATGGGGCCTGCTTCTCCCACTGCCTTTGACTCTGCCTCTCTATCCGTCTCTCATGAATAAATAAATAAAATCTTTAAAAAAATAAAAATAACATGATTTCTATCATGCATAACCAACTTTTTGCAACAAATACTTGATTTAAGTAAAAAAAAAAAAACTATCCAGGTCACTTTCGCCTTGTAATGTGTCTAAATTTCATCCACTTGTGAATAATCCTTATCTTAGTCACAAGAGACCTTTTTCTCTTAAAAACATTGTTCAGGGATCCCTGGGTGGCGCAGTGGTTTAGCGCCTGCCTTTGGCGCAGTGCGCAATCCTGGAGCCCCGGGATTGAGTCCCACGTCGGGCTCCCGGTGCATGGAGCCTGCTTCTCCCTCTGCCTGTGTCTCTGCTTCTCTCTGTGTCTCTCATGAATAAATAAATAAAATCTTAAAAAAAAAAAATTGTTCAGTCTCAAAATAGTTTCTGATTACAGTAGTTTACCCCTGCCCTACTCAGTGTATTTTGTGGTAACCTTGGCATATGTTATTCTGTTATGTAGCACACTGATGCAGACCCCTCCTGTGAGTCCGATGGGCTGCTTCAGAGAGGCCCTTCCCTCCCCAAGAATGGCTTTGGATTCTAGTAAGGTGAAATAGTCTTTCAGTCCCAGGCCACAGGGTTCAGTCCTGGTTCCAACAGCCTTCTCCTTTGAGATCCCAGGTGTACATTGATTTTTCTTCCTAGGCACCATTCTTTTAAAAACTGGAGACAGGGATCCCTGGGTGGCGCAGCGGTTTGGCGCCTGCCTTTGGCCCAGGGCGCGATCCTGGAGATCCGGGATCGAATCCCACATCGGGCTCCCGGTGCATGGAGCCTGCTTCTCCCTCTGCCTGTGTCTCTGCGCCTCTCTCTCTCTCTGTGACTATCATAAATAAAAATTAAAAAAAAAAAACAAAACTGGAGACAGTGGTATTCCTGTTTGTGAGTGAAAGTACTCTCTCAGCACATGAATGTGTTTTTCTGAGGATTTTCACTATTTTTTTTTTTTTTTTTTTTTTTTTACTTTTTATTTTCAAATGGTCGTAAATTCCTAGGAAGTTGCAGAAATGGCACAAAGAGGTTCCATGGACCTTTCACCCAGTTTCCACCAGTGTTAATATCTTACAGGATTGCCATTTGCCCCTTCTAAGGATAGCTGCTCTGGTTTTGGGAAGTCTTTCTGGTGCTAAGTCCTGGTTGCACTTCTATGAGAATTTCTCCAGCCAGAAAATGTGATTAGGTAGTGGGATTCTTGTCCTTGTTCTGCCATTATCTTCTTGATCTGAAAGCACTTAACTCACCTCAGCCTGATTTCTTTGTAAAATGAGCATGTCAGTTGTACAGTCTAATTTTTATGTAATTGAAAGCACAACCACCCAACTGGAAGACATAACTGATCAGCCCTTGCCTAAGCTGTGTGCCCTGGTTATTTTCCTCCTTACTTTTTGAACAAACTGAGAGATTTTATTTATTTGTACTTATTTATTTTTTTTAAGATTTTATTTGAGAGAGAAGGCACCAGCAAGGGGGAGGGGCAGAGGGTGAGGGAGAAGCAGACTCTGCTGAGCCGGGAGCCTGGCAGGGGGCTCGATCCCAGGACCCTGGGATCTTGACCTGAGCCAAAGGCAGATGCTTAACTAACTGAGGTACCCAGGTGCCCCAAACTGCGAGATTTTAAAACTGAAATGTTGTATAGGCAAATTTCTAAGATCATTAAAGAGAATGATAAGAGCAATATAGAGTCGATTAAGCTAGAGCTAGAAGTTCAATGAGATGCTAGTAATGTGGAAAGATAATGAAAACATATCAGTTTCCTATTGGAAATAAATTCACATGGAAGTCTAGGGATCTGCAAATTCTAAATGGAAAAGAATGACTTTAGAAAGTGGATTCAGGGGCACCTGGCCAGCTCAGTAGTAAATAAATAAAAGGATTCAGAATTACTAAAACTAAGATGTTTATTATCATTAGTGATAATTCCCATATAATTGGCTTGTTATGCATGAATCTGTTACGTGTAATTATTATTATGGTCTTTACTAGAAATTGCGTATCTTTTTTATTTCTGAAATTAATTATTGGGTGAGGAGCACTGTCAGTTTTTGTATTAAATTGTTTCAGTAGGGCATGGCTGGTTTTTTGTGATGAATCTGAATGAAATAACCGGATTTTTCAAAAAAAGAACAGATTTATATAAGAAATGTGGATCTATGCTGGATGTTTTATGGACAAACCGGAAGGATTCCAGCCTAGAAGCATTATTGAAATTGCATCTAGGAAAGCCTTTCATCTAGGGGAGCATATTGTCAGCCTGAGAGAATAGAGTTCTCCTGTCTGACTTCCTCAAACCAGAGTAAATCATTGTACAACTTAAATTCTCCATTCTGTACAACCTCTTCCGATTTTCTAATTTCCTTTGATTTAATTGCAAGGCTGGACTCCTCTGCCTGACTTGCATGTTGGTGCTGCACGGGCTTTGGAATTGGGAGCCAATCCTCACCAAGATTGATTGCTTGAGAGCTGAGTAGCCTAAAAAAAAAACTTCTCTCACCCACTTAAGAAAAACGAAATTTGCCAAGAGTTTATTCAAGTAATACAGAAAGGGGCAGTGCTCCCACCCCTTATATAGTCCACCCAGTTGCTTCATACTTACAGAAGATTTTTTTTCTCCTTCCCCTTACTCTGTTCACATTGGTGATTATCTCACACCTGATGACTCTTCTCTCAAATACCCATCCTTGGTGTTTCTCCGAAGTTTTGTGCACCGAGGGCGGCCTGAGCCTCTGGATCTCCACTTGGGCATGTTCTTGCCTACTTTACTTCACCAGGCAACCGCGGAGCAGCAGGAGCGCTTCTTCATGCCTGCCTGGAACTTGGAGATCATTGGCACTTATGCCCAGACAGAGATGGGCCATGGTACGGTGCATTCGGTCTACCTTCTGGGTTGGGTGGGGCCCCGCAGGCTTAGCAGATGTGGAGAGCCCACCATGTGTTAGCAACAGCACATCCACATACTGTGTGTGGTCTTTCTTCAAAGGCCGGGTTCTTCACACATACAGATCTTGGTGAAGACATTGCTTTGGTCAGTGGAAATGAAACATTATATTGTCACAGAGATAATGCTGATTCTCTTTCCTGGTTCCCCCTGAGTAGTTCAAGAATTACAAATCAGGATTTCTTTACCAAGTGGTTTTTCAAGTTCATTGGAGTTGTATAGAATTTGTGTGCGGGTAGAACCTGAACCCATCTTTTTTTCTTTGTTACTGATTACCTTTGCTACAGATACCTTAACAAACTTGCACAAATCCCAGAAGAAACCCAGATTGATAGTACAAGTGCTCTTTGACTTGCTTGAGGGAAATTAGTGGCTTATATAACCATAATATGAGCATTTCATACCTTGACCTTTTTTGTGCCTTGGTTGAATAAATTCCGTTAAGTCCTGAGGGTAGCTTGGCCAAAAATTATGAAAAATAAATTAAGGTGTTCTTCCAGACAGTTGGTTTTGGAGGCAGTGGCTATCCTGCAGTGTTAGCCGGTCTGAATTGGTATCTCTGTTCACTGTTCATCTCCTTCTGTCTTCTCTTTTCCTACTTGGAGGTTTCAGAAAGAGATCAAATGTGTATTTGCCACATTCTCATGCTCTGTGCAACTTTATCTTGATTTTATAGCTAATTTGGCCCTTGGTGCTGAGCCATATTTTACAGGATTTTCACAAGACCCAGAGTGGGGTGCTGTTTGGTTCCATTGTTCATCTGCAAACATTTTGTCATTATCTGTTCTGTTACTCTGTTACTTTTCCTATAAAAACTTCTTTGTTGAAAATGTTTGGTTCCTGATGCTCCTCTTATAATGGAGAAGGTTGTGGATCACAGGTGAAGTGACCATTTCTGTTACTCAACTTGGAAGTTTCTAAATGTTTCAAAGTTTTAAGTGTTTATGAGTCCTGGCATTATCTAAGTGTTTGGGAAGAGGTTCTCAGCATTTGCTTCAGGATAGTAGTCCTAGAGGGAGTGTCACTTAGAAAATTTTTCTGTAACTGTTTTTCAAATAATTTTGGCACGTTTGTATTAGGATTGAAAGCATGAATCTTTGTCCATCTCCAGTAAACATATGACACTGGGAACTCTTCCTAGTTGCAGTCATGAACCAGCCAGGGTCGAAGTTAAGGCCTGGCATTGGAAATCGCAGGGTGTAACCAGACCTTATCCTCAGACCTTTATAAATCAAAGTCATTGTTCCAGGTCTTTTTGCCCCATAGTGGTTATATTTTTTTAAAGTCTTGTTTTCTGGGGATCCTTGGGTGGCTCAGCAGTTGAGCGCCTGCCCTCGGCCCAGGACGTGATCCTAGAGTCCCGGGATTGAGTCCCACGTCGGGCTCCCTTCAGGGAGCCTGCTTCTCCCTCTGCCTGTCTCTGCCTCTCTCTCTCTCTCTCTCTCTCTCTCTCTGTGTTGCGTGTATGTCTCTCATGAATAAGTAAAATCTTAAAAATAAATAAATAAAGTATTGTTTTCCATTCTACCAATCACCCTGAAGTAGGTCCTTAATTTATAGGAACTTTGGCTGGAGTCTCTTTCTATTATCTCTTATCTTAATCTTTGTAAGTAGAGAAGTCCGGAATGTTGAACTGGTGTGGTGGACACCATACATGATTTGAAATTGGCATACGTAGGGATGTTAATTTAAAAGGGCAGTTAACTTCCCTGTTACATTCATATTCTATGATCTTGTGAAAATACGATTCTGAATAGCCTTTACAATTTTTTTTTGGTTGATCTAAATAGAGGTGTAGTGATTCAAGTATAGAAATAGAATATGCTTGACATTTATATTTTCACCATAATAGGAACTGTCTGGTTTAAGTACAGGAAGTTACGGAGCACCTGGATGGCTCAGCAGGTAGAGCATGTAACTCTTGATCTTGGGGTCAAGAGTTCCAGCCTCGTGTTGGGTGTAGAGTTTACTTAAAAAAAAAAAAAAAGTATAGGGAATTACGTATCTTGGTTATCAACTATTTGTAGCTTATCTACCAGTGTCTTATTGTCATTAGGGTTTGTTGTTCTCTGAGATACTAGAGCTGAAAGGACAGGGCAGGAGAATTTTACCCGTATTTTATCCAATGTGAATGTAACTTACTTCCTTAGGAACTCATCTCCGAGGTTTGGAAACCACAGCCACTTACGACCCTGAAACTCAAGAGTTCATTCTCAACAGTCCTACTGTGACCTCCATCAAGTGGTGGCCTGGTGGACGTATGTGAATTTTTTTTTAGCATTTATTGGATGTTTATTGGAGTCATTACAAGATTGTGTTTAGAATGTAGAGCTTATATGAGAATATAATTTTGAAATAAAAACTTATGACGTCTTAGACTCTTCTCAGCTGTTCCCAGTCTCTTACAGTGCATGTGGGAGACCTTCCTCCATTTACAAGGCACAGAAAGGACAGCTGTCTAACTCTCTTTTCTTAATTTTTCAATCTGAACATTCCCATCATTACTACAGTTTCCTTAGTCAACATTTAAAGCAGCTTTAAAGCTGTGTTCCCTGTGTGGTTATAAGTAATTTAAATGTAAATAGCCACATGTGGCTAGTGGCCACTGTTTTGGAAAACACTTTATTAAGAAAGAAAAAAGAAATTAAGATTCTTGTGGTTATCTGAAAAAAATTTTTATGTGATCAAATAAGAAATAAGTGGAAAAGAAAGTAAAGTCTTTTATTTTTTTAGTAAAGTCTAAAAATGAAGAATTCCTATCAAATCAGCAAGCTGTATACCTTAAACATACAAATATTATAGGTCAATAATATCTCAAAATTTGTATAAAAGCTTATATAAATGTAAAACAGAGGATTGCTTTGCCAAATCCAATAAATTTTGATGGCTATCAGCTTACGTGAATTTCTTTCTGAAAACTGGATATGGTGCTGTCATAAGCCTCTTGGCTACAATTTATTGATGAAAGCCAGTATTTAACATATAGTTTTTCCCCATCTTTTATTTCTGTCCTTTGAAAGTATAAGAGAGTTTGCTCACTTCTCTCTCCTGTTCTCTTTGATGTTACAGTTGGAAAGACTTCAAATCATGCAATAGTTCTTGCCCAGCTCATCACTAAGGGGAAATGCTATGGATTACATGCCTTCATCGTACCTATTCGTGAAATTGGGACCCATAAACCTTTGCCAGGTTAGAATTGTTTGTCTGATGTTGAGATGAAAAACCAAACCGATCACTTTCTTCTGCAAGAAGTATAGCACACGATGAAAGAGGCCAGGGCAAGCCAGGAATTATAGAGCATAAACATCTTGTGACTTTCCTTTCATCTGTGGTAGGTATTACCGTTGGAGATATCGGCCCCAAATTTGGCTATGATGAGATGGATAACGGCTACCTGAAGATGGACAATTATCGTATTCCCAGAGAAAACATGCTGATGAAGTATGCCCAGGTATGCCCAGATATATTGAGAGGAGCAGAGGTGTCAAACAGGATTTTGGCAGCTCTAAATAACCACAAGGTTGGAAGGGTCTGTTCTTTTAGAAGGTAGTAACATATTTTTATTTTTGATGCTTCTTTCATTAACGCCAGTGAAATCAGAAGCAGTTGGCAGATAGGAGGAATGTATTCTAGTTTGCTAAACCAGTGGGTCTCAAACTTGAGCATGTATCAGAATCACCTGGAGGGTCACTGAAAGTAGATCAGGGTGGGGACTGAGATCTTGTATTTCAAGCAAGTTCCCAGGACATGCTGCCATCCTGGGAACCATCCTTTGAGAATCATGATCTCAGACTGCCTCTCGGGTTTCACAGAAGGAAGTATCAGTCCCGTGTTCTTTGTCCAGGTAAAGCCTGATGGGACGTACGTGAAACCCGTGAGTAACAAGCTGACCTACGGGACCATGGTGTTTGTCAGGTCCTTCCTCGTAGGAGAAGCTGCTCGATCTCTGTCCAAGGCTTGCACCATCGCCATCCGATACAGTGCTGTGAGGCACCAGTCTGAAATCAAGCCAGGGTAAGGGTGGCATCTGAGATGAGCTCAGTGCTGAAGACCTACCTTTGACCCCATTCAAATATCAAAATTCCCAAATGTGATCTAGAGAATGCTCATTGCCCATTCAAACTTAGCTAAGGTGGCAGTGTGCTAGGTCTGCTTAGAAACAAAACTTAGAAACAAAACTTCCTTTTCTTAAGTAGAAAGATGAGGGTAGCCATCTTGTTTTTAACCTTCTAAGAAAATCAGTAATATTTCTTGAGCTCTATAAATGAAATGTTTAGAACACTAAAGGCAGGGACACCTGGGTGGCTCAGTGGTTGAGTGTCTGCCTTTGGCTCAAGTCGTGATTCCAGGGTCTTGGAATCGAGTTCTGCATCAGGCTCCTCACAGGGAACCTGCTTCTCCCTCTCCCTGTGTCTCTGCCTCTCTCTCTCTCTCTGTTCTCTTATGACTAAATAAATAAAATCTTTAAAAAAACAACTAAAGGCAGTTTGAACATCCTAATTGCTCCTGACAACTATGAATTGAGGGTGGTGAAAGTGGCATGGAACAGGACTCCCTATTGTCCTCATAGCCATAGTTTAGTCTTACTGCCTTTCACTTGAACGGGACTCCCTGATGAGCTTTTCAACTCCTATAGAAGGGATAAAGAAATTGGTAAGACCTGACGTCTTAGATGTCAGACAGTTAACTCTGTGCATTGGGTCTTCTCCAAAATTATGGTTAAAATAACTTCTTCAGCCATCTAGTGTGTTAGAATTTTTTATCATTGCCTTCCTTTTGTGAAGTTAACTTTGATTTTTGTATGTTGCTAGGAGATAGTTTCCTTAGTCATGTACTGCAAAGACTAAGATAGATAGGAATTTCACAATTCAAAAATTCTGTCCAACAAGGCGATTGAGAGCATGGTTTCCTGTAGCCAGACAGCCTAGATTTCAATTGAGAATCTGCCATGTATCCGCTGTGTGACCTCAGGCAGTTTCTTAATCTCTTGTTTTTCCCTCTGGGAAAGTATGTCAAAGTATTTAGACCAGAATCTAGCGCATATTAAGTTCTATGTAAGCTTTTACTTTTGTTTTTTCTATATCCTTTAGTGAACCAGAGCCACAGATTTTGGATTTCCAGACCCAGCAGTATAAACTCTTCCCACTCTTGGCCACGGCCTATGCCTTCCAGTTTGTAGGTGCGTACATGAAGGAGACCTACCACCGGATTAATGAGGACATTGGCCACGGGGATCTGAGTGAACTGCCTGAGGTATGTCTACTCATTGGTTTGTGGGCACCCTTCTGTTTGATATTTGCTGTTGGATAATATCCAGAGAAAACGAAACGTTGGAATTTCTTGAGAAGAATCCATGTGTTCTCAAAAGAAACAGCCATTTGTTTAACTGGAAGTGGATCAGATCCGAAGATATGTGGGATTTGTTTTAAATTTCGAAGCATAGTACCGTTGGACGTTTGCTTATCAACGGAACATAAGTGGCGACTCTTTTGCCAAATGGAACAGTTTGGAAGGGAGGGTCAGAACAGTATTAACTCAGGCCATTGAGATGACCGAGTTCCAGTTTGCATACATGGCAAGTGATGTTGAGAGTGACCGGCACGGTTAGGTGAGGAAAACCGCTGTTTGTGGCAGCTCTGACAGCCTGAGCTTTCCCCTCCAGCTCCATGCCCTCACTGCCGGGCTGAAGGCTTTCACCTCTTGGACGACAAATGCTGCTATTGAAGCTTGCCGGATGGCTTGTGGCGGGCATGGCTACTCTCACTGCAGTGGCCTTCCAAATATCTATGTCACTTTTACCCCCACCTGCACCTTTGAAGGAGAGAACACTGTCATGATGCTGCAGACGGCTAGGTAAGAATCTGATCCGTGCTGTATCGGTTGTAAAAACATTTGAGGGGCGCCTGGGTGGCTCAGTCAGTTAAGCGTCTGACCCTTGGTTTTGGCTCAGATTGTGACCTCAGGGTTCTGAGATCAAGCCCTGAATCAGGCTCCCCACCCAGTGTGGAGTCTGCTTGGGAGTCTCTCTCCCCCGTCTCTCTCTGCCCCCTTCCCCCACCTGCATGCATGTGTGTGCGCTGGCTTGCTCTCATTCTCTCTCTCTCTCTCTCTCTCTGTCAATGTTTGGTGGGGTTTTTGTTTGTTTTTGTTTTTTAATGTTCCTGTTCCTATGTTTGCTCTTCATGTTACATTTGTTCCTGAGAGATGTAGTTTTGCCTCCCATCCTTACCCATCGATTTTATCTTGTGGTCAGCAGAACAATTACAAAGCACCTTTCACATTGCTTAAAGTCATTGGAAGAGTTTCTCTGTTTTATGAGAAGTGTAGTCACCGAAAGCATGTGCACTGGTGATTTTTAGGTTCCTGATGAAAAGTTATGACCAGGTGCACTCAGGGAAGTTGGTGTGTGGCATGGTGTCCTACTTGAATGACCTGCCCACTCAACGCATCCAGCCGCAGCAGGTGGCAGTGTGGCCGACTGTGGTGGACATCGACAGCCCTGACAGTCTCACAGAAGCATATAAACTTCGAGCAGCCAGGTGAGGCCACCCTGAAGAGCTGGGACCTGGCAGCTGGGGGCCTCTGGGAGACTGGGACCCTGATGGAAGAGCGGGAGGCCTGAGCACTGCTAAATGTTTCCTGCAAGCTCCAGTTCTCTTTCATTTCTTGACAGATTAGTAGAAATTGCTGCAAAAAACCTTCAAAATGAAGTGATTCGCAGAGAAAGCAAGGAGGTAGCCTGGAACCTCACTTCTGTTGACCTTGTTCGAGCAAGCGAGGTCCGTGATAACCCACTCACCCTCTCTCGCCTTCCCCCTCTCCGGCTCCATCCTTCACCCTGGCCCCCAACCCATTTTCTTACTACAGAAACCCTTATTGCTGGGCAGTGCATCTTTTCAAAGGTTCTCTCACTCTACTGTTTCCTTTTTATCTAGGCACACTGCCACTATGTGGTAGTTAAGCTCTTTTCAGAAAAACTCCTCAAAATTCAAGATAAATCCATCCACACTGTCCTAAGGAATTTATGTCTCTTGTATTGTCTGTATGGAATCAGTCAGAAGGCAGGGGATTTTCTTCAGGTGAGTACTTTCTGAATTCAGGTCCTTTTTTTGTAGTAGAAAAGCCATCAAAAGCCATCGTCTACACGATATTTGTGTGCACGCACATCTTTCTACATGTCCTTCTGCATGTATGCATGCACGTTTGCTTGTTTTATCTCTTCTAGGGAAGCATCATGACGGAATCCCAAATTACCCAAGTAAATCAGCGCATAAAGGAGTTGCTGACTGCAGTTCGCCCAGATGCTGTTGCTTTGGTTGATGCATTTGATTTTAAGGATGTGACACTCGGCTCTGTGCTTGGCCGGTATGATGGGAATGTGTACGAACATTTGTTTGAGTGGGCCAAGAAGTCTCCACTGAACAAAGCAGAGGTACAAAAAAATTGTGTCTTTCCACCTTTTGAAATTCTTCACTTAAATATTAAGGCAGAAAGGATCTCAGAGTTGACTCCTCTGAGAAAGCTTTGGAACCTCTTGTGGCTTTTTCAGACACTTTATTTGAGTAACAGATTCAGAAGGGAGCTAGGTTGTTCCCACAGTACACAGGTCTTTCATTTCCTTAACCATTTAATAACTGTTGGACATGTTCACACATATACAAAACTAGAATACTGTAATACATCCCTTTCTCACACTTCTACATGAGTAGACTGCCTGTCTACTCATGGCCATTGTGTTTCATCTGAACACCCCGTACCACCACCACCCCCCACTGTCGCGCTGGGGATCATTGTAAAACAAATCTAAGATATCAGATGACTTTATCCATAGGCATTTCAGTATGTATCTCTAAAAGATAAGAACTTTTTGAAAACACGACCACAGTGTCCTTACCCCACCTAAACAAATGAAAAATAATATCATGAACTACCCAGTGTCCAGATTCCCCAATTGACTCCATTTTATTTTTTGCCCCTTCAGTTTTTTGAATCACGATCCAAATAAGGTCCGGGTACCTTCTTGGTTAACAGTATGCTAGTTTATGGGCACCTCAGTGGTTGAGTGTCTGCCTTTGGCTCAGGTTGTGATCCTGGGGTCCTGGGATCAAGTCCTCCATCAGTCTCCCTGCAGGGAGTCCACTTCTCCCTCTGCCTGTGTCTCTGCCTCTCTCTCTGTGTCTCTCATAAATAAATAAATAAATAAAATCTTAAAAAATATATATATGCTAATTTACACTGCAGGCTCCTCATTAATAATTCTTTCTCTCTCTCTTGCCTGCAGGTCCATGAATCTTATTACAAGCACCTAAAGCCACTGCAGTCCAAGCTCTGAAGGGTCATGGTGACAAGTCTCATTTGCTCCAGAAACAGCTGGAGCCCCTTACACTTGCCACACAAATCTGCTTGGAATCTTTACCAAACTCAGAAAGCTATAGAGCAAATGATAAATTGAGCCCTTTCCTCTTTTTATAAATGAAGACAAAAATGAACAGATTTCAGAGATTAAATGAAAAAAAAAAAAAAAAACAGACGTGTTTTAAGTGCAATTAACACTGCAAGAGACCTGTCAAGCATCAGAAAGAGCTTTAAGAAATGCAGCATGACTTCCATTTGTAGTGCTGCTGATCCCAGTAGGCCATGACTTTTGATAATTCGTAGAATTTAACTACTGAGTAGTTAATTATTTTCACTTAATTGCTAATCACTGGATCTATAAGTTTTTAAGCAAAGGTATTTTTTAAGTGGGGTAGAGCCCTTCCCACCTTTTCTCCTCAATGTTCTACCGCTCCTGCCATGGGCCCTGGCTAAGAAGCAGGACTGAAGAGAAAGGATTTGGGGAAATAGACTAATCAGGAAACCTAGTGTGAGTGAATCTGTGCCTGAACCATTGACACGACCTCCGCCTGCTTACCCCTCTTTGCCAACCTGTTTCCACCTAACTATTCACTGTAGCATCTTTCCAGCATCTTTTCAGCATGGGTCTAGCATAGGATCACTGTCCCGAGTAATTAGGAATTAATCTTCCACTCGAGGGAACTTGAGGGAGCCCTAAATCGGCGGTGCAGTAGGACAACAGGTCACTTTGTCCCAAACTTCTTGGGAAGGGGCAAGAAGCAAAATTATTTCCGCATTTGACTTTTGGCAACTGATGGCTCCTCCATCAGTGGTGATTCTTCTCCCTCCCCCTTTCCCTGTCCTGAAAGATGCTAAGAAAGGAGAAGAAAGGGTCACAGTTCCTTCACAGTAGAATGAATATAGGGAGAGCTCTCTTAGTGCAGTTACCATGACTGTGGGATGTCCATATCAACTGGATATCCTGGAACAATCCAGATTTTCTGTATTCTGTCATTTGGCATAAGCCATTACAGTGCTTGGAGGTCACAGTGTCTGGCAGTACAAAGATAGAAGCATTCCTCTGACCACCTCTTCTGCCCAGGAATACCACAGAAAACTCCTTTGACAAACCAGGTCTTCTGATTTTTGGATATAAATCATCGAATCAATGTAATCATCAAAACTATGGCTAATGGATAAATGCAAGTTCCACAGAATCTCTTTCTTACTGTACATTGGCTTTATTTTCAGTTTGTTTCCAGGAGCTTGATCTGAACTGACATTGTCCTTTGAGCTGAAATCTAATTTACACAATCATTTACACTTAAAAGGTTAAACATGGACTACTTAATGAAGTTTTTTCTTAAAATTGATGTAAAAACATTACTTGACTTTTTTCTTTTTTAAACCTGTTAACTCTGTGACATTTGCCTCGTAAAACCAGTTCTAGAATCAGTCTTGAGAATGTAGTAAAATTCAGGGGAAATGTCATTTCTACCTTGGGACCTGACAAAATCTATCCCAGTGGAACCAGTAATAGGAGATTTTGATGGCCTGCAGAAATACTATCTGTTGACAAACCTTAATCTCCACTGAGAGAGTTGACTGGGAATTGTTTTAAGATTGAAGTAATAAGCACTCTGTTCATTTCTTTGGGATATATCTTGATGATAGTTCAGATTCTGGGAAGTAATGGAGAGGAAATTGCTTAATAATTGACGTGTTATATGTAGAATTGCTTCAAAATTAGTGAATTAGTTTATTCACAGATTAACATCTGTAGTTGAGATCTAAGAGTGTTTGAACTAGCACCCACCTAATCCAGCTGCATGGATCTGGGATCTATCTAGGCAGGTTTGAGTAAGTTGTAGGCACTACAGAGCCACCTTCCATCCAGCACTTTGAGTTTTATTTAAAAGCGAAATCTGATACTTGATACTAGTTTTAATTAACCTTGGAATTTTTGTCTTGTACTTTTATTCACTGTAACCTAAGAATATAGTAAAACCTCCCTAATTTGTACTATTGTGAGGGAAAGAGAATGCCACATGATTAAACAAGTTCAAGTTATGAGGAATTTTAAGGTACAGATTTATGAGGTTATTGGGTGGAGGTGACACAAAAAACAAAGCGTGCTCTCACCAGCGCGGGAGTGCCTACCTGGTGGCAGCTCTGCAGCTCTTAAAGGAAGCAGCAGATCCAGTTTGCTCTCCCAAAGAAGCCAGGTCTCTGCTACGGATAAGCTTGGTTCTTTTGTGAGCCATTCTCACAAAGTACAAAATTTCAACCTACTCCTCTAAAATGATAAATGCTAAGATAATTGATGAGATTTTTTTCTATTAGATATTGACAATCCTTTTAAAAAGTAGTATGAACAGAACTCAAAATTGGAATTTTGAAGTTTAACAGGATTTTGCTTTGTGTTAGATACAGGTTGATTCCTTCTGAAGTGTTTGGAACTCTACTTTGTGTTCTACTAGATATATTCTGAGGAGTATTTCAGTGTTTGGACATTAGTGGCTTCAAAGCACAGTTGGTTCCAAATTTGGCCTCTGGGGCTTTTCATGTTCTTAAGAACATAGCAGTGCTAAACATCAGCTTATCTTCAGAACATTGGCTTAATTACAACATTAACTATATTCACATGCTTTCTGAGGACCCCCTACCTGTAATTTCAGATTTTATATACCTGGAGGCATTTTATATTTCCTAAACATGCTAGATCATAATTTTTGGATTTTCTTCAGTGCAGGACTTTGGCTGGGGAAATATGACCCAAATTCATGAGGAACGGAAATTGTTTAGGTGGTTGAGGCTCACAGTCCCTCCCGACCCTTTCTGAGCCCTTTCCATCCATCATATTAGGAAGGAAAAGATTAGGTGCGGGTGTGCACACCTGCTAATCTTTATAAATGTAGTATGTATGCCTGGGGTCATAGGCTGCCTTCAAGCAGTACCAGGAAATGAATTCTTCTTGAGACCAAGAGTCTTGTCGATTCTCCTTACTTGAATAAAGATTTTGATCATTTTCATGAAATATTGCAGAGGTCATTGCAGCTAAGTATTTACTATATTCTTGGAGGAGTCAACCAAGTCACACTGTAAATGGCTAAAATGATTTTTTTATCTTAAAATATCTTTTAAGTTAAACTTTTAACTATGTACACTAAATTCTCACTATTACTGTGCTCCATGATCCTAAACATAGAGATATGTTACCAGGTGTTAGCTGTTGCAGACCTGCAAATTGCTAGATTCCAGGGTGTTTTTTGATTTTTATTTTGCTTTAAATTTGAGCCATTGATTATCTTAGGAAGATCACGAAAAATTGGGAGTGATTTTAAGAATTCTGAACCAAAATAGGTTGTTTTGCCACAATACTGTTGACTATGTCATAGTTTAGGTAGCAAACATCCTCCACGTGTTCAGACAGCTGACTACTTTGTAAACACCCTTTTATTTCCAATTGCTGTGGATTCAAGGAAATTGTATTCTTCGGAGTGTATAATTACTTGCTTTTTCCCTTTTAATGTTAGGGTTTGCGTTCTGTTCCTACCTGACAAGTTGCATTAAGCATGTATTGTTACCCATCCCTGGCTGGACCTGTCAGTGGAGGTGCACGGGCCCAGAACTTGGCTGGTCCCTGCTTGGCTTGGGCTGCGGGTAAGCCAAACCACTACCCTCCTTTTCCCTTGTAAAACTGAAAGAAAAAAAAAAATCCTTAATAAAACCTTGTAATTAACACACAGCGCGTTGGGTGCCTTTATTGGGTGGCAGTGTTGGGTTATGTTTTGGCTCCGCAACTTTTTCACAACTGAGCCTATAGGTCACAGCTACCTCCCTAAACTTTGGGATGTGGGACCCATGCATAATTGTTCGTTAGTTTCACACGTCAATTTCCCAATCTTCATACATTTCTCACGCCCTCCACCCGGCCACGGCCACGAGTCAGCTCTCAGAGGAGGTCCTGGAACACAGGTCCCCAGCAGTCCCCCAGGAGGCCGAGAGGAGTAAGCCGAACAACTCGGGAGTCGGATACCCTCCTTCCCAAGCGGCGTAGCGGCCGCTCCTAGCAACGCGCAGGGCCGCGGACAGAGGCCTGGTCTCCACTAACGGCCGTGGCGCGGCACTCTGGGAAATGTAGTTTATCTCGGCGTCCCCTGTTCCCTAAGCTCCGGCTAGTGAACGGACAGAGGACTACAACTCCCAGGATGCCTCGCGCCTCGCCTTTCTCTTCCATTCCGTCCAGTGAGAGATTGGCGTCCGCGGGGCTCCGGGGCGGGAGGCCGGAGCGAGCTGGGCTCGAGGGGGGTCTCGACCAGCGGCGATGGCTGGGACAGGTCCCAGCGGCTGCGCCTCCGCGGGGAATGGCGCGTAACCCGGGGGGTTTCAGGGGCCGGGAAGACAGTAGGCCGCGCTCGGGGTTGAGCTGGGACGGACGTGCGGAGCGGGTGGCGCAGGGGGGGGCGCGGAGTCTCCGGCCCGAGTGGGTGATTCGGCGGGGCCCTTGCTAGGGATCTTTAAATGCCAGTTGGCTCTGCAGATGGGATGACGCGGTGGTACTTTGTGGCACTTTGGCCTTTGCAGACTTCTCAGAGATTCCCCCGTCCTGGGACTCCAGGACGGAATCCCCTGGAGAGGCAGAAGCTATGATGTGCTAGAAGACAAAACGTGTTTGGCGTAGGTCGTGAAAATTGCCTTTACAAAGAAAGAGAAACACAAACATCCGGAGTGGCCAGTGCACGTAATCCCAGATGAATTTCGCATTCTATTAACAGGACCTGCAACGCCAGACAAATAGAGATGATCCCCTCTGACTCCTTTCTTCCAAGGCTTGGGAAGATGGGTCTTGGTAATGCCCAGGTGAGGGAAGGAGAGAGTGACACTCGGAGTGAAACACTTGGCTGTTAATGGATTAAGTCGGATTTGCAGTTAACATGAAGGGAAAAATTTCCACAGTCTGTGAAAATAGTGTCAAGGAGTAACCAGCGCTCACGTCCACTCTTTGTGCTGAATACACAAATGTAGTCATGGGTGTTGCCTGGGAATGGGTATTGGCCAATAGTGCCAGGCACCCACCTCCTTTCTCAGATGGGTACCTACCATCTCCTGCATCCTCTTTCAGGGGAAGAGATGGGGACCCCTGCACTCTATGTGAGTAATCTCCAGGGCTCAGAAAGCTCATTAGGTCACCCAGAGCACGTTGCTTCTCATCTAAGTAGCTTTCTTTCCCTATAAGGAATTTTTATTGATGGAACTAGATTTTAACCTCTTGAATGGGTAGAGTCAGAGAAGCCTTGATGGGCCTTGGACGCAAGCACTGTTAAAGTGACATCACTTTTAAGCACCCACTTGAATTTTCTTCGTTAGTGAGGATGAGCCTGATGTGGGCAGAATTCAAATGAGCTGGACAGCGCTGTGAACAAGCTACAAGCAGCTCCCATAGCCTCGAGATGGTAGGCAGAATGCAGACTCTCACCTCCACTTCCACCTCCAAGATCTCGACTGTGTGGAGAACTTTAGGGGCTGGGTGACAAGGACCAGGATATGGTCCCCAGAGAGGAATGATGGGAGGTAGAATTGATACCAAACTTATTAAGAGATGAGCAAGCCTTCTGAGCCTCCGAAAGGCCAGCCAGAAGCATTTTTAAGTGTCTCTTGCTGGTGTTGAGAAGTCAGGGATACAGAAGAGGGGGAAAAAATCTTCCCAGTCATGTTACATCCTACCCAGAAGGGTTTGCATGTGACATCTGGAAATCAGGGAAGAGGAGAGACTTCTGCCCACCGGATGGCACCAACAGTGGCATCCATTGCTGATTAGTGGTGGCTGTTTCCATGGTCTGAATGAATCTATTCTCAGAAACCCTGGGAAAGTATAAAGAGCTTCTGTCTCTAAATGCCATTGGTTCTCCTTTTCCTCTGGCGACTTGGCAAAAGGCAAAATGATTTATTCCGTATTCTCAGTTTCAGCCACATTCACTGCTTTGATTTTGTTAATGTGATTTGTTTTTCCAATTTTAGGCGCCAAAAACCAAGAAGGGATTGAAAGGTGAGTGGAAAAATGGAACATCACCCGTAAGCCAAAAATAATTCCTGACCTTTCATCCAAAAATAACTAGACATGTCGGTATCTAAATGTTTTTGATGTGAGTCTTGTCGGTTTCCCCATGATTGCACAGGAAGCTTAGATCTTCTAGGGAACTCCCTGTGCTGCCTATTGGCCCTCAGAGAAATCCAGAAATAGGGTTGGGGCTTGGAGATAAAGTCTTTGTCGGGCTCTGTAACCAGAAGTATATGGTTGGTGTTAAAGCTAATAAAGACTTAAATAAGGTTTAAGCTTAAATAAGGTTTAAGCTGGATGCAAGAATAATTCAGTACTTGTACTGAATGGTTTCCCCCATGGGCCCCCTTTGGAAAGTGGCCAAGGAGATGTACCTCCAGACCCATTCTGGGGCAGGGAGAAGTCTCAGATGAAAGGACATGAGGAAGCCATTGGTGTGAAAGAAGCTTGTGTATGCCTAGTAGTGTTGGACACTTTTCCCAAAGAAGTACATGGGGCTTTATTCAGAGTTTGGAAGACTGTCATGTTGGCCCGTAGAATGTAGGCTGTCCTGAAGATCCTCACCATCATCCTTTGAGAAAGTTATCTTCAATTTCTACCCTGGGGTCTTTCAACAAGGTATTATGATCTGTTGCCAGAGAGCTGGGAAATGTGTCGTGGTCACTGAAGAGAAAATGGGGCCCCAGTCCCGGCATCTGAGCGCTCTAATGTTGAGGAGTCTGGAATTGGGATAAGGTCTCAAGACGTGAGGCATGTTAAGGACATTCTTCCTTCTTCCTAAAGTCTTGACAGTTCCTTTTCTGTTCCAGGCTCCATTGATGATGTCCTCGGTGACCTCTTAGGGGATGAGCGTAAGTGCCCCTTCTCCAGAATCCCCTGAATTAGGCTTGTTCTTTTTTTTTTTTTTTTTAAGATTTATTTATTTATTTGAGAGAGAGGCAGAGAGGCAGAAAGAGAGGGAGAAGCAGAGAGAGAATCCCTAGTAGACCTCTCGGTGAATGCAGAGCCTGACTCAGGACTCCAGTTCATGACCCCAAGGTCATGACCTGAACCTAAATCAAGAGTCAAACGCTTAACCAGCTGAGCCACCCTTGTGCCCTTCTTTCTTTCTTTTTTTATTGAAATCTAATTCACACAAAATTCACTCTTTCAAGTGTACAATTTGCTGGCTTTTAGTATGTTCACGAAGTTACACAACTATTACCACAGTCTAATTCCAGAACAATTTCATCACTCCCTAAGAAAACTCCATGCCCATTAGCAGTGGATCCTATTCTCCCCTCCCCCAACCCTAGATAACCACTTACTCCCTCTCCTTCCCGTGTGTTTGCCTGTTGTAGACGTGTTGTATAAGATGGAATTATGAAAAAAAAAAAAAGATGGAATTACGTACTACGTGGTTTTTGCATCTGGCCTCAGTCACTCACTGTGATGTGTTCCCAAGGCTCATCCACGCTGTGCCATTCCTTCCTTCCTTCCTATGACTGGACACTATTCCGGTGTGGGGATGGACCATGTTTTGCTGATCCACTCATCAGGTGGTAGACACCTGAGTGGTTTCCACATTTGGGCTAGACTGTTATGAATGATGCTCTTAGGAAAACCAGGTCCACGTTTTTGTGTGGCCGTATGTTTTCAGTTCTGGGGGGATGGTGAGGAATGGAATTACCTATATGGTACCTCTGTGTCTAACTTTTTGAGGCACCACCAGGCTATTTTCCACAGCAACTGTACCATTTTGCATTCCCGCCCACAGTGGATGAGGGTTCCAGTTTCTTCACATCCCTGCAAACACTTGCTAATTTCCTGTCTTTTTGATTATGCCCATCCTAGTGCGTAGACAGTTGCATCTCATGGTAGTCCTTTTTTTTTTTTTCTCAAAATTAAATTTAATTAGTTAACATGTAGTGTATTATTAGTTTCTGAGGTAGACATCAGTGATTCATCAGTCTTATTTAACACCCAGCACTCATTCCATCACATGGCCTCCTTAATACCCACACACAGTGACCCCATCCCTCTACCCCCCTTCCCCTCTCATTGCAGTTTTGTTGTGCATTTCCCTAATGACTAATGATGCTGAGCATCTTTTTCATGGGTTTATCAGCCATTTGTGTCTCTTCTTTGGAGAAAGATCTATTCAGATCCTTTTTTAAGCTGAGTTATCCTTTTACTGTTGAGTTGTAAGAGTTTCATATGTTCTGGACACTAGTCCTTTACGCTCTGTGTCCACGTCTGCTGTATTGAGGAGGGGTCTTCCAGGTTGTAGAGAGCTCACTGGGGACAGCCCGGCTGAGGATCCCCATCCACCCAATCCCGCCTGGCCCAGAAGAACTCATGGAGCCAAAGCCTTGGGTTCCAACTGAGAGCTTTGGGTGGTGGAAGTGCTTCATGGGGTTGGCCCCTTGGGCCCCAGCTGGAGGTGTTTCTTAAAGAGCTTGGTGAGGAATTTCAGTCCTTTTCATCTGCCTCCAGTTCGCTAGCTAAATGGCATCATTTCTGTTTTCTTTTTTTTTCCAGTGACACTACCAGAGGAGCCTGTTAAACTGGCTTCACGTTCCCGAGATGCCCAAGGCGTAGCCCAGGCTCTCCCTTCTTCCAGGGCTAGAACGAAGTAAGAGCAGGACTGGCCTGGGTGACTGTGACCCCTTCAGCCCAAATGCTCTTGCCTCCGCACCCCCAATTTCCTTTTGTTGTGCTCCCTGTTTCTCCCGCTGGTTCTTCTTCCCTTCCCTCTGTTCCTGGCCTGTGAAGGAACCTGAGGGGTGGAAAGAGAACTGACCAGGGGTCAGAAGTCCTGGCTGTTGATCCTACATCCACTGCTCACTGTGTGATCTTGGGTGATTCCTGAACCTCTCTGAGCCTTGATGTTCTTATCCTCAGATTAAGAGGATTGGCCTAGATTGGTGGCTTTCTGATTGTTCTCTTTTTTTAAGATTTTTTTTTTTTAACTTCTTTTTTTGTGAGAGAGAAAGAGAGACAGCATGAGCAGCAGAGAGAAGGAACCTAACAGGGAGCCCAACGCAGGCAGGGCTTAATCCCAGGACCTCAGGATCATACCTGGGCTGAAGCAGACACTTAACAAACGGAGCCACCCAGGTGCCCCTCAGATTGTTCTTCTAAAGTGCTCCTGACAGTTGAGAGATAGGAGGCGGTTTTGTGAGCTCTCCACTCCCCACTTTCACCTTGGCCAGTGCAGTTCTGTTTTACTCTCTGGTCTATTGTTTTTAGCAGTTGTTTTTCCATCTTGTGGCTATTCTCTTTTTTTGAAATACAGTTGACATCCAGCGTTAAGGTGGTCTTAAGCGTACCACACAGTAATTGGATAGGTCTATAGTTATGCTGTGATCACCATAAGTGTTAAACAGATTGTTTTTCACGGGGCTTTACCGCTTTAGAAAATTGAAAATCTTTGCATTAGGCGTCCTGTGACATTCCTTCGAACAACTCTGTCCCTTTCCCCTGGAGAAGTCTCTCCCAGGTTCGCTGGGCTCTAAGCCACCTTCCTTTCTTGGAATCAGTGCCCTGGGGATGCAGGTGGGTGCCAATTGTGCCTCTTCATAGGTCCCTCCTGGAAGACTATGCCTTCAGTACCACCGCAGGCCTGACGGGACTTGATGCTGAGGTGAGCCTGGTCCACCCTCCTTCCTGCCCTCTGCTTATCCCCAGAAACAATGAAATGAGGGTGGTAGCTGGGAGGTTGCTCACAACAAAGGTTTAGAAGTCTCTGCAAAGCCAGTGTTCTTAAAATAATACCCAAGGGCTGCCAAGTGGACCCAAAGTGGACCCCATGTGCTTTTCCTTCCTGCCAATGAGATGAGCTAGAAAGTAGAGCCCCCAGCAAGTGTTAGAGCCTCAGGTGTCCCCTGGTACTGTGCTGGTAATCAACTCCCCTGCCATCCAGTGATGGCGGTATAGCGATGGCCTATGATGGAAGGGTCCTTTCTGGTTAGGAGGGGCAGAAGGTGGCAGCGCTTTCTGGGTCTCCACGCCTGGTAGCTTTGACTTCTGTTGATACTTAAGACCCAGATGAAGGCAGGACCTCCTCATTGTGTCTCACTGGCCGAGCTGCCGTCTGCCCTCCTGGTAGCAAGGTAACAGGAGCTAGAGCTCTGAACTTTGTTGGGCCTCAGCTAATGTGTTCTTACCCTCCCGTGGATGTAGGTGTCTGACGTCTCAGATGCAGACCCACAGAATTTGCTCCAGACTCTGAAGGTACTGACCCAGCTTGCACAGTTCTGGGAGCAGGGGCGGGTGGCAGGAATGCTCTGTGTCAAGCATTCTTCTCCCCCACATTTTCCCCTTTACAATTTGTGTTTCTCATCCACGAGCTGCCACCCTTCATGTCCCTGTGGCTAGAAATCCATTTTCCTGGTGTAGAAAGATGCATCCACCCGGAGACACCGTCATGCACCAGGCCCCTAGTGCAGTGAGGCTGGCTCCCACTCAAAGCCACCACAACCATCGAGGGGAAAGGAGAGACTGTCTCCTCTAAAGTAGCTCTTAACCATTCTTTGGGTTTCTCTCCACATCCCCTGCCAAGTCCCCTCAGTCCAGCTGTGCTCTCATTTGGATCAAGCCCTAAGCTAAGCTTGGCAATGGAATTTTAAGACATAAATTCTGTACAGTTTATAAGCTAATCCCCCAGGACTCAGGTGGCCTAGCTGGGGTCTGAAACCTTAGGTCACCTTTGCTCCCCCCGCCCTTCCATCCAGCAGCACCCTCCTGCCCAACATCCTGCCTCTCGTCCCTCTTATTAACCCATGGTCCCAGGCCGAGGCTGAGCGCTTGCTTCCAGCCCTGGGGTGGAAAGGAGGGCTAAAGAGTTAGAGTCTGTTCCCTTCTTGGCTCCATATTCAGCCTCTCTAACCTCATCCTGAAATCACTCTTCCCCCCAGGGCCGAGCCACTGGCACCCCCAGCTACAACCCTCAAGTCCTCTGATTCAGCTGCTGGTGGTTACTTTGAGTCTCACTCCAGAACCATGAGCTAGACCCCCACCCCCAGCTTGCTTTGCTTCCCTGTGGTCTAGTTGTCTTTCCCACTCCTCATTTCCCTTCGTTCTCCACACTTCTGCCCCTGAGGTGCCAGGCGTCCTAAGTCCTCATCTCCTGACAAGGATCCGCATTTGGCAAGTCTGTACTGGGTGCCTTCCTCTACTGGCTGGGTTCCTGGACCCTTCTTGCAGCCCGGCAGTGGTCCCTCTGGGAGTTTTCAATCCCAGGATCCTGCTGTTTTCTTCCTGCCATAGAGCTTCACTGCCTACTAAGCTGTGCGAGAAGCTTTGGTGACCAGGTTTTAGTGAACCTGCTAGTAAGCGATGGTCAGGGAGCCATCCAAGCTTACCTGAGACTGAGCCAGTGGAGACTTTGTGCTTTGGCCTGGCCTCTCACCTTGTTCTATAACTCTGTCAGGATCAGTTCCCCAGACCAAGTCCCCATTTGTCCCCTGTGAAGTATGGAGGCAGGATCACCACCAGGCTGCTCGGAGCACAGGGGCGTTTAGCATCACTAGCTAAGCACCTGTGAAGACGCCTCCCTCCCTCCCACTTTTCCAGGATCTGGATGACATGGATGCCGATCTCTTAGGTTTGAAGAAGTCTAATCTGACCTCTAACAGAAGAGCTGCAAAGGGTTCTGGGAAAGAAGAGCTGCCCAGTCGTCCCAAACCTGCCAGTATATTGACAGCCAGTGAGAAAGGTGAGTGAGAGAGAGTTCCTCAGGTCCAGGGACGCTCTGGGGACAGGGAGGATAGTCAGAAGGTAACTCTCATTCCTGCAGGTTTTCTCTCTCTGGGGTGGAGAGGCCATTTGAGAGTTTGTGATTGGGGAGGGGACAGCTTCCTCCCTTCCTAGTGTGGGTCCAGTTCCTCGAAGCTCCACATGGCAGCTCCCGGAGAAACCCTTTGAGTTAAACTGGGGGATTTAGGGGGAGCCTGTGGACCTCCCAAGTCCATGACTGTGTTTGGAGTGACATGTGACTGGGGAGCAGGAGGAGACTCCAGACCACATTTCCCTGCCAGAAGCCTGTGTGAGAACCAGGGAGGTGTCAACCCATCCCACCTCTATCTCCATGGCCACGAGCTCTCAGCCCCCCAGGGAGAAGCACGAGCCATTCCAGGATCCCAGTCGTGGTGTGGCAGGACCTTGGCTGGGAGAGGCCCAGGCCCGTGACCTTGTCTTCTGTTTGCTTCTTGCAGGTGATGCCACTCCTGCCAAGAAGCCCCCTCCCTCTCCCAACAACTTTGGGCATCAGAACAGAAAGTTTTCCTTCAAAGGTACCACAGGCCCCATGGTCATGCTTCTGGGACGCTTTGGTTTTGAGGGTGAGGAGCCTGGGTAATGCTCACTTGCTTGCCCAAGCTTAGGTTGCCATGTGTGTCAGAGGAGGAACAGACATCCGGTGCCACCAGTTTAGCTCCTCAGGAATTCAGAGAGGGACTGATGTGTTGGCGGGGAGATTTGGGTAACTTATTTGTAGGGACTTTGAAGCCAATTTATAAGCTATAAGAATTCCCTTCCCTCTTCCAAATACATGAATGTTTTACTTCACTTCTGATGCCTGATGGACATTTCCAGAAGGCTGTGCAGACAGCAGAGTCTGGAGGCCCATAGGCAGGCCCAGGCCGCTCTCCGGCTCCGTGTCTCCTTGCCAAGGCTGCTCTGTGTCCTCTGGATGCTCAGTTGCCTGTTCATGTATTCGAGTAGCTAGAAATCTCCACTGGACCGCGCAGGGCTTGTTTTCCTGACCAAAGTGTGCAGTCTGACCTATGCTTTCCCTTCTGGCCCTGAGACTTGGAAGACCCCTTGGCGGGACTTCTCTCTGACGATGAGGAAGGGATCACCAAGAAGCCACCTGGGGCAGCGAGTAAAGTGGCTTCTGAAAAGAGCCCAGCCCCAGTCAGAGATCAAGGTAGGGAGGATGAGCGTGTCGTTCGTTCTGGGCAGATGCAGTTGGCACAACCAGAGACTCCACCCAGCAGGTACTACAAGTCCCAGATCCCTGACCAAGAGATTCCCAGTGTCTCAGAACAGGGGGTGGGGCGGGGGAGTCCAGTCCTGTGGGCAGACCAGACACGTGTGCTTCCTGCTGCCACAGCCAGAGGTCCGGGTCTCGGAGAAACGCCCCCCCCAACCCCACCCCTTCAGACACCACAGTTGAGGGCATGGTGAGCTGTGGGCATTGCGCCTGGTGTTCTGTCTTCTAGGTCCATCTATCCCTCTAACTCCCGGGGACACCCCGGTCCGAAAGAGAGAAGAAGTGCTATTTGATGAGGAGGATGATGTCATGGCCACCCTGGGGTTTGCAGACAGCCCCACGGCAGACAGGAGGCAGATGGGCGACCAGTAAGGGTCCTTATGGGTGAAGAAACCTGGCCATACAGCTGCTCCAGGTCCAGGGAAGAGCTAGAGGGCGGGCACGGTGAGGCCCCGCAGGAGCACCTGCCGTTCACATGTACCTGTGTGTGTCCCATCCTGCAGGGAAGGGCCCCGTTCTGCTCGCTCCAGGCTGGATGAGCTGCTGGGTCTGGGCACTGCCACCAAACTCCTGGCCCGCCCAGGTACTGGGGAACGTAGAGAATTCAGGCTGGACAAGAGGTACCAGAGGCCACAGGGTGAGGAAGCTTGCGGGGCAGGGGAGGTGAGGTGAGGGGCTCCCAGACCACATTTTTACCAGAACCCATAATAAATAAGCTTACATCACAACACACATTATCGCAACTGAGATAAAAGTGTCACAAAACGATAATTACCATGTTCGATATTCTGTTACTTTGTATTTATGTGCTGTTTGATTTTTAAAAACATTGGTTGTGACTCACAACAACTCTTGACCAGCTGGTAGGTCACAGTTTGAAAAAGGTCGCTCTAGACCAGCGTTTCTCAAAGTGTCAGCCCACGGGCCATCTGTTGAGAATCGTTCTCATGGCACACACAGCTCCCCAGGCCTCATCTACAGGATGTCTGGGGCAGGATCCCACCAGGGCATTTTTCACAGCTCCCAGATGATGCCCAGAGTGCTGGGTCCTAAAACATCGAGCTCTCACCAGCACGGCACCCCTGCTTCCCCCAGAGCAGCTTCACCTTTATTTACGTGCTGACACATCAAGTTACCAGTTTGGGTTTTTTCAACAGAGTTCTACAGCCACAAGTCTGATTCCCTTGCTCTTGATCACAGGATTCTTCCTTTACAGACAAAGAAGATCCCCGGAGTGATGAAGACTTCATCTTCGGGGACTACCAGCCCACCGTGGGCTCCGGTGAGGGCCGGCAGTGTCGCCGGCAGTCGGTCAGGTAAGCGGGGCCTGCAGGGAGGCTGGCCTTGGGAGGTGCGTGCCCACCAGGAAGGAAGAGGTGCCCCAGCCTCCCTATCCCCATCCTGCCGACAGTTTGTTTGGGAACCACACATATGGGGCCTAAGGGTGGTGCAGGTGCAGGAGGAGGGACGTGGCACAGTCCTGCCCTTCCAGGCTGATTTCCTTCCAGCCTCCTTGGAAGGAAAAGGGGGAGGCAGCCCCAGCCCCACTGGGAACCCCTAAAGCCCTAAGCTGCAGAGGTCAGCCGATCTCCCTGAGGAATGTTGGGTCCCAGTGTAGCGAGACCATGAGCCTTCAGTGGCTTCTCCACATCATGCTCCCCAGGAATGGGCCTGGGATCCAGCATGGTGCCTCCTGGCGGGCTCATCCCTGTGTGCAGCAAAACATCAGGTTAGCGGATAGGATTTTCTGAAGTTGGGAGTTTTTCTCCCAGTCAATAGAGCCGATAGAAAAGTTGTAAGGATGGTGCAAAGAACTCCTTCCAGCCCTTGGCCCAGAATCTGCGGTGGTTGATATTATGCCATGTTGGCCTTATCAGCCTTTCTATCTCAGTAACCCTACATGCACATTGGCATTTGTTCCAGTCCTGGTGTGTTCTTGCACCTTGGAACCTGCGGCCAGTGGCCAGTAGCACTTCTAGATAGCAGCTAAATAAACAAACAGGTAACACTGTTGATAGAAAACCTAAAACTACTCGATCCAACTGATTTTTCTCTGGGCATGCGCACCCGTGGTTGTAATTCGGTGCTGTTAGCTACGGATAGGATGGTCACCTGTTCACATGGTGGAATTCAAGGTGTCTGTGTTTGCTGGCCGCTGCTCTGCCGCCCGAGCTGCTGTGGGCACTGTGCTTGCTGGGCGTCAGGCTGGCTGCACAGAGCCCCGGGCACCTCTGACTCTTTAGTGCGGGCCTCATAGTCACCCCAAGCAGTGGAGGGAGAGGCTGGTCAGGGGGATGTTTGGAAGACCTCTTTGCCCTGCCTTAGACCCCCCTCTTCTCTATCTTAAAGTAGGTTCCTAGCAGAAGGTGGCGCAGACCCCAAGGGAGAACCAGGCTCCAAACAGAGCACCCTAGCGGCCTCCAGCCCCACCCACCCTAAGAAGGGAGGAGCTGACTGGTTGGGCCTCAAGGATGAGGACCTGCTCCCTCCCTCTCCCACCGGAGAGGCAGAGGCGCAGAAGGGAGGCTCAGCACTCTCCACATCCTCCGTGCTCCCTCCCAAGAGCCAGCACTCTGCCCCAGGCCGGCACTCTACCTCCCCTGGACTGCCCTCCTCCTCTTCGGGGGCCAAGCTACCAACTGGGGGTGCAGATATCCTTGCCAAAGCCAGTCAGGCCTCCAAGCTGGGAGCTTCTGAGGAGAAAGAGGAAGAGGATTGGCTGAGTCATGCCTTGTCTCGGAAGAAGTCCCAGGATCTGGCCAGAGAGGAACACAGTGAGGCCTCTAAAGGCCAGAATCTGGTGGGGGCAGGAGGCAGCCCCCCTGCCAGCAGGTATGGATTGGGGCTACTATCTAGGGCAGGGAGGTCCAGGCTGGGGCATGAGGGGCCATCTCCATGCCTCATTTAGGAGTGCCAGCCTGTACCACCTCTTAGCTATGCCTCTCTACCTCTCTGGACAGAGAGAGTGTCTGGCTCCCCACCCTGGCCCAGGTGCAGACAGGAGGGGATCTGGAGGCTGTAGACAACCCTGACTGTCATGTGGACAAGGGCTGACTTGATCAGCCGGGGACAGAGGGCACCTTGATGTGATGAAGCACAGTCATCCTGGTGCCTTAGAGCAAGGGCCTTGCCCACAGTGCCCTTGGGGTCACAAAAGACCCAGCACCCAAATTATTGGTGCCTCTGCTGGCCTGAGCTACCTACAGTACATGACACATGCTCATGCTTTGGGGGAGTATTAGAGAAGACAGTGGCTAAGAGGCAACTCCTAGGGAAAACCACCATGAGGCAATCCTGTGGGGCAGGACACCAAGTGGCCTCTGAGGGTAAGAGGGCAAAAGGGACTAGAAAGACTGGGATTGTTCAGAGGAAGTGACAAGATGCCAGGTGGCCACAGTGAGGAAGAGGTGAAGTAGGCAATTGTGTGATAGGCCAGAGACATCACCCAGCCCCAAGGGTGGTGTGAATGAGGAGGGTAGTGTTGACCTCCATCTGAAACTAAGCGGAAGGCTTCCCTTTGACCCTGAGAGCCAAGGTGGGTGGAAACCACGGACTGGAGAAAAGAATCCAGAGGGAACTGGACCTGGCAGGAGAGTGAGCAGAGCCCCAGTCTAACTCAGCAAAGCTATGTGGGCCAGAACAAGGCCTTGAACTGAATTCTGGTATCTGTAAAGTGTGGATTGTCATTCCTTGGGCTGTCAGCAGACGGTCAGTGCCCCTCCACTGTGCCCTGGCGGGTACTGGAAGGCCAGGGGCTCAGACTTGGGAGGAGAAGTCCCAGGATGGGATGATGGGAACAGGCTGAGGGGAGGAATGGTGAGCAACTTCATGCTCAGGCCTTGTCCCCACCCAGCCATGGTGAGCCCGACCTGAACCTTCTGCTACCTTTGCTTTAACATTTACTTCCTCAGCCAACCTGTTACCAGCGCGCAGGAGTTCGAGCAGGCAGCCACTGGAGGGCCCTCAGGAACAACACAGAAGCCACCTACAAGGCCCGCCACCTCGGGGTGAGAGGTGGGGTTGGGCTTGCGTGTGGGCCTCCTTCCTTAGAGATGATGGGCAGCTGTGCTGGGCTTTGACCTGATCAGTTTGGTATATGGTATTTGGTACCTTGTGTCGGGCCCATGACTATGGGGACCTAAAGCCGGGCCCCATCTCCCTTTACCCAACCAAGACCTCACTCTTAGTGAACTGCCAGCCACCAGGCCTTTCCAGTCAACTACCTGTACCTGTTTTCCTTTCCTGCCCATGCCAACCCTTCTCTTTTCTGCCTGTGTTCCTCACAGGAGGCTATTCACCTTGCCACCACTGACTCCCCAAATCTCTGTGTCCTTAGGTCCCCTGTGACTTGGAACCGGGCTGCCTCGACCCTCCCTGTAGGTGACCCAAAGAAGGGAACAGCCCTTGGAGACCTCTCCAGTGCTGGTTTGTTTCCTACTTTGTTTGATGCTTTACCTCTGGGTGGGGAAGAGGCACTTTGAGCTTCCTTTGGGGTCCTGGAAGGTGAGTAGAGCTGGACTCCCAAACACACAAGAGATGCTCTTCAGGCCTCCTGCTCATTTCTCTGTCGTTGATTTTCAGAGCCTGCAGCTGGTCTCCCGAGGTCCCAGGAGCCCACAGGGCCTTCTCTGCCCGCCCAGGTAGGCAGGGTGGACAGACAGGAATGGGCCTCAGGCCCATGGAGCAAATCTCCCGTGCTCAGAGGCAACAGCTGTAGTTTGAGCCAATAGCCTACGGGGAGTCATGTGTCAGGATAGACAGCACCTCCCCCAGCACTTCCCTCAACTTCTAGCCTTGCCATTCTCGGGCAGAGTCATAGTAATTTATCAACTCTGGGAGGGAATTAGAGGTGGCATCCACAGGGGAGGTTGGGGAGCATGGAGCAAGGAATGGTCAGAAAGTAGGGCTGCAGATGTCCCGTCGTCTGTCTAGAAAGCTGCCTCCATACTTGCTGTCTGCTGTTTGCCAGCTGTGGATGGCAGCCAGTCACGCCTGAGCCCAGCAGTGAGGAGGCCACAGAGACATATCCCCAGGAACCCAGAAGCACCTTTGGAGGTGGTAGGGGGTGGGCAACCTGCAGGAAGAAGAGTAGCACCCAACATTTGGTCTGGAGGCCTGGCAGGAGGACACTACTGTCACAGCTGAGATGCTGCTGGGGCCCTGCGGCTGGTCCAGGGATCTGGAACACCTGCTGGGAAGATGTTCTGAGGGGGGAGCGGAGACTCATTCTAACCAGACTCAGTGGGGAGGTACAACAGTTGCATGACTCCAAGGCCTCGTCCTTGGCCTCTTGGTGTCACATCTCTGTCCCCATCTGCAGCCACAGGTCAAGTGCAGGGCCTGGGAGGTCCAGTGAGCTAAGGGCCAAAGGTAGCTGAGCTTCGCTGAGTCCCTGTCCCCTGGAACATCTCCCACCCTCTCCTGCAGCCTCTGCTCCCGGAGGCCCTGGTGCAGAGCCTGTTGCCAGGCACAGAATACCAGAGACAGCTCCTGGCCGCACAGGTGCAGCTTCAGAGTGGCACTACTGAGCTCCAGGCTGACCTTCTGCAGAGTCAGGCCCAGCTGGCAGAGCTGGAGGCCCAGGTGAAGGGGCAGAGGAGCCCCGGGCTGGGGGGCAAAGCTGAGACGGGAAGGTCTCCCTCTGAGGGCCCGAAGGCTTCCCCAGGGAGCCCCCCTTGCCACCCTCCCACCGTCTCCAGGTGCGGAAGCTGGAGCTAGAGCGGGCACAGCACCAGCTGCTGCTGGAGAGTTTGCAGCAGCGGCACCAGGCTGACCTAGAGCTCATCGAGAGTGCTCACAGGTACCCCCCCAACTCCTCCCATCTGGGTTTCCCAAGCCTCAGGGCCTGCCCTAGCCAACGTGCTCCGAGAGGCTCTTTAGGTATCTCACCTCACCCTCTGAGCCCTACGACTGTGTTTTGTTGGCAGAAGCCGAATAAAGGTGCTAGAAACATCGTACCAGCAACGGGAAGAGCGGCTACGGAGGGAGCATGAGGAGCTGTCGGCCCGGTATCTGTCTCACTGCCAAGAAGCTGAGCAAGCCCACGCCGAGCTCACAGCCCAGCACCAGCGTCGCTTGGCGGCTGCCATGCAAGAGAAGGACCAGGAGATGGAGCGGCTTCGGGAGCTGCAGCGGTGAGGGCGAGGCCCAGGGCAGGCAGGCAGGGGGAGCTGGTTTGGAGGATGGCCAGAGGAAGTCCGTTTCCTGGAGACCCCCCAAGCCGTGGCTCAGCAACTGAAGCGTGACCCCTTCCCTTCCATGTGAGGACCAAGGCCAAGCACACTAACCCACCCACCCCCCTTTGAGTGGAGGGCCCATACTCCTCCAACAGCAGGGCAGAGGTCCCTGGCTGTTTAGGTTAATCCCGGCATCTCAAGGACCTAACTCAACACAGGTCAAGTCCTTCACCCACTGACGCACTCCAGTCTAGTGACTAGATCGACCTTGGAAAGGGTTTGCACTTTTGCGCTTGGTGTGTCCATCTGGTTGCCTTTCTAGATGAGAATGGAACTAAGAACAGGTACATAAGGGAGCCAGTCGATGTGTGCAGAGCAGATTTTTTTAACACTTCCCGGACTGGCCAGACAGAAGAGGCTGTCCACACACCCGTCTTTCCTACTGTGTAAAGCATCCTTTGCTAAATAACAGAAGGAGTCTCCCCGTTAGAGTGGATGTGACATTGAGGCCCCAAGACACATAGGATGAGGAGCCAAAGAAGCAGAGGCAGTGCCTGGAGGAGAGGAGGAGGAGGAGGAGAGACGCCAGGAGCGCTGATGGCTGAGCCCTCTGCCGCGGCTCTGCGCACATGCTCACTGCGCCACCCCCCACTGCTCTCAGGGCCTCCATCCTGGAGATGCGCAAGGACCACGAGGAGCAGCTGCAGCGGATGAAGCTGCTGAAGGACCGCGAGATCGACGCGGTCACCAGCGCCACCTCCCACACGCGGTATGTGCAGCATCCAGGCCCTGCCCACCCGAGGGGCAGACCCATGGCCCGGGGCCAGGCTGACCCAGTACCCGCACCCACCCAGATCCCTGAACGGCATCATCGAGCAGATGGAGAAGTTCTCCAGCAGCCTGCACGAGCTGTCCTCCCGCGTGGAGGCCTCGCACCTCACCACCACCCAGGAACGGGAGCTCGGGCTCCGGCAACATGACCAGCAGCTCCGAGGTACCGGGTGGGCCCCAGGTCCTGCCCCTGCACCCCCATCGCACTAGAACAGTGGGTGGGTGCTGAGTGCCCCATGGCCCCCCCAGCGCTGCAGGAGAGGCTGGGCCAGCAGCAGCGGGACATGGAGGAGGAGCGGAGCCGGCTCCAGGAGGTCATCGGGAAGATGGAGGCGCGCCTGAACGAGCAAAGCCGGCTACTGGAGCAGGTGGGCCATCCTCCTGCCGGCAGGGCCTGTCTCCCCAGCACCCCAGGGGTGCCGCCAGGGCTCTCCTTCCCACGCGTTCTCCCCACCTTGCCCGGGTCCGTCACATTCATCCATCCACCGAAGCCGATGTCTGCTGAGCTCTAAGAGCTGCACGTTTGAAGTCCTGCATATCTTTTGTATAGAAGAGCAAGCTCCATTCTCTAAAAAAGTCATTCCTTTTCTTTCCTTTGTACTAGATTATAACGTGATACATTATATTGAAAAAATTAAAATATGATTAGCAACAAAGGAGCAAATTAAAATTACCCACTAGCCAGAGATAGCCACTGGGGACCTCCCATCCCTCCCATAGACATACTGACCTGGTGTGTTTGTTTCGTGAACCATACGTATTCAGTTATTTGGTAACTATTAAGGCCCCTGTCTCGGGCCATGCTTGTGTGTCCCCTAGTCCCCTGGCATACACCGTGTCACACCTGCCCTGGCACACTTGCCTGCTTGGTGGATGGGAGACAGGCAGGCAGAGTGCAATAGCTGGCACTCTGGGGAGTGGGGCCGTCCGTGGCTGTGCTCCGGCCCTGTGAGGGCTATTCCTGCACCACTAGAACCTTGAGGCACTTCCTCCCCAGCGGCTGGGCCCTGGCAGCCCTGCTCAGCACCTCTCCTTCCGTACCTCTCTGGAGGCGTTTGTGGCCCAGTGTGGGAGAGGCGGGCGGGTTGGCCCAGCTCCCCAGGGCATAGTCAGACCTGACCGGGGCGCAGAGGGTGCAGGTGGAGCATCGAGGACACATGTGTCCTTAGCCCTCACCTGGCCCCCAGGAGCGATGGCGGGTGAATGCCGAGCAGTCCAGAGTTGAGTCCACGCAGCGCGCTCTGGAAGAGCAGAGGAAGGTCATGGTCCAGCAGATCGCCATGGAGCGGGAGGAGCTGGAGAAGGCCAAGGTGAGTGCAGCCACGCCGTGTACGGCTGTGACCCCTGCCGTAAGCCTAAAGCTGCTCACTGTGTGACCTCACCTCCTTGTCCCAGAGTGCCTTGCTGGAGGAGCAGAAGTCTGTCATGCACAAGTGTGGGGAAGAGCGGCGGCGCCTTGCAGCCGAGTGGGCCGAATTCTATGCACAGCAAAAGCTGAGTAAGGAACGGGCCGAGCGTGAGGCAGAGAGGGCACTGCAGGTGGACACCCAGCGGGAGGGCACCCTCGTCAGCCTGGCCAAGGTAGGGCCCAGAGCCTCCAGAGCAGCGGGGAGTTCAGCAGCCCTGCCCTTTCCTTCCCTGGCTCTTGCTGCTCCTCCATCAGGATGCGTTTGCTTAGTAAAGAGCCTAGAGATAACAAGAGTGTAGAAATGAAAACAAGAATCAGGGATCCCTGGGTGGCGCAGCGGTTTGGCGCCTGCCTTTGGCCCAGGGCGCAATCCTGGAGACCCCGGATCAAATCCCACGTCAGGCTCCTGGTGCATGGAGCCTGCTTCTCCCTCTGCCTGTGTCTCTGCCTCTCTCTCTCTCTCTCTGTGTGACTATCATAAATAAATAAAATTTAAAAAAAAATTTGTAAAAAAAAAAAAAAAGAAAACAAGAATCATATAATGATAACTTCTTTGATTGTCCTAGTGCTTTATACACATGCTCTCATTCAATCGTCATCACGTTCTCTGACTTAGATATTCTAGAAATGAGGAAGCTGGGGTTTAGAGGAGTTGAGCCCCGGGTGAGGGGCAGCCCTGAGGCTCGGTCCCCAACTCCCTGACCCATCCTTGGACCCCTTGCCTCATTCTCCCCACCCCCCGAGTCAGGGTGGATCAGAGCCACGGAACCAAGGCAGGGTAGGCCAGTTGAGGCGGGTGGGGGGGGTGGTTTGCTTTTAGAGGGGAGACTGCAGCCAAGGCTTTGCTGTCTCTCCAGGAGCAAGCCGAGCTAAAGATCAGGGCCAGTGAGCTCCGAGCCAAGGAGGAGCAGCTGGCAGTCGAGAGGGAAGCCCTGGAGCGGGAGCGACAGGAGCTGCGGCTGGAGAAGGAGAGGGTCAGCACTGCTGCCCTGCGTACCAGGCTCCGCGCTGAGGAGGTGGAGAGCATGAGCCAGGTGCCAGGCAGCTCGGCTTGGGGGGCAGAGGGCACACATGACTGGGCACCCACCCCAGCCAGCCCAGCTGACACCTGTAACCTCTCTGCAGGTCGCCTCAGAGAAGTTCGAAGAGGGGCAGCGGGCCTTGTGTGAGGCCCGGCAGGTGCAGCAGCAGCAGCAGGCTCGACTGCAGCTGGTACAGCAGCAGCAGGAGCACCTACGACAGCAGGAGCAACACATGCACCAGGCAAGGCTCTTCCCAGCTCCCGCCACCCCCACAACATCCCCCAGTTGCCCGCCCCCACAGCCACATCCTCCTCTCTCGGGTTGGGGACAGGAGCATCTGAGTCTGGCTCACCAGAGGCTGCGGCTGGACCGAATCAGACAGGACCTGCCCTCCAGCCCCGTGGTGCTCCTCCCCAAGGCCCAGGGCCCTGCAGCCTCCTGCCTGAGTGGTAAGTAGCTTTCCAAGGACAAGGATGGGATGTGGGCTGGGCTGGCCTGATGGGGGCAGTGCCAGGGGTGGCTCCCCTCCACTGCAGTTAGGGGCTGTGAGAGTCTGCTCTCTGGTCCCTTGTTACACCGAGTCACGCGTGTTCCTTAGGGAAACCCCAGTAAGAGATAAGGGAGAGGAAAGCTGCTTTGTAAAGTGTCACTCTCGACCTCACTCTCTAGAGAAAACCACTTTTAACGTGTTGGTGCTTAGCATTCTATGCAGCGTGTGTATTTTTTTTTAAAAAACTGAGATTAAAAAAAAAAAAAACCTGAGATCATCTCATGTTTTCTTTTTTTTTTCTTTCATCTCATGTTTTCTACCTTGATTTTTTTCATTCAGAAATTTATGTATCAAACAGGTTTTCCCATCCATAATGAAGCGTTTAACCGTAATTCTTAATCAGCATCGTTGTCCATTATGTTCCATGCTTTTATTGATTCCCTACTGAGTGGTTTTTTGTCACTAAGATAAACACCCCAGTGGAAATGTTGGTACATACACCCCTACACCTGTGCCTGATTATTTCCCTTGAATAAATTCCTAGAATTGGACTTGCCAGGTAAGATCCCATGAGCATTTTCAAAGGCTTTTAAGAGTTGGTGGAAGCACCCAGGTCGGCACAGTGGTTGCCACCCATGGTAGTGAGAAGGCTGTAGGGAGGAAGCTGCAGCTGTTCTGCTGTCCCACTGACGCCAGAGCCCCTGACTTTCTCCTTGACCTTTGCAGCCATCGTGGCCCCCACTCCCACCGTCCCCCAGGGCATCCAGCCACCCACCGGCCTGGGCCCCTCACTTCTCCACGCCAAGCTGGTGCTGCTAAAGCACACAGCGGAGCAGGTGAGTGTCCCGAGCAGAAGCTGGTCCCAGCCTGAGCCGCCCACACTGCCTGGGCCCCGGGCTCCTCTGCCCACACTGGCGGGAGGCAGAAAGGACCACCCCAGGATAATAGTGCAGATTCCCCAGTGAGCCAACTGAGACCTGTCCTCCAGGCCTGGTTCTGTGGGCCGCAGCTTGCACCCATCCATCTTGACTGAACCTCATGGTAGCCCCACGACCCAAATAATAGCTTCATTTACGGAGCACTTCCTGCATTCCAGGCTCCGTTCCAGGCTCTGTGCTGGAAGCTGTCAGTGTGGTGCGAGCCTCCCCCCAATCCCCCACCACCCCTATAGGCAGGTAATGCTATGGTCTCCAAGCGTACAGAGGTGAAGTCATGCGCCGATAGGGGTCTCACTTCATTGTAGGAGTAAGTGCAGAGGGGGGCCCAGAGTAAGGGGTCTTATGAGCCAGCATCCCTGTTCACAGAAGTGGGTACAGGTGGGGGCCAGGGGGGACTGCTCACCCAGGTGTGCCTTTCCAGGACCGTGACTTCTTGGAGAATGAACAGTTCTTCCTGGAGACCCTGAAAAAAGCCTCCTACAACATGACATCCCATTCAGCCTGAAGGGTGCCACTGGCTCCTCAGCAGAGGCCTCCAACCCTGCAAGGCTCTCCCACCAGCCCTCTGGCTGCTGGCCCCGAGGAGGGGGTACCCGAGGAAAGCTCTACAGCGCGCAGAGCCTGATTCCAGCTCCTCCTGGGGACAGGGTGCAAGTGCCTCCTGCATGCTCCAGCCTCTAGGGCCTAAGGAGCAGTGGCCTCTGGGGAGATGTGATGCTGAGAGTGTCTCAGCCCCACGACACTACCAGTCACAGCTTCGTTCTCCAACATCCCAGCTCAGATCCATCCCCCAGACTCCCAGCTCAGATCCGAGGGTCTGATGGGCCCTGTGGACTCCTCCCCTCCTCAGCAGGCAGAGGGTTTGGGGATATTCTCACCCGAGCCTCTTCTGAGGCAGGGGGTCTTCTTGAGAGATGCCACTCCTGCCCTCCATCCTGAGAGGCCAAGAGAGACAGCACAGGCTCTCCTCCCTAACTGGGACATAGAGTCAGCACATGTTTTGAAGTGCCTTCTATGCTCCTGACCAAGGAGGCGGGCGGTGTTGTGGTGGCAGGAAGGGCACCGTGCCCAGCTAGGTTTTCCCGTGCCATCTTGTGCTCTCAGGTTGGCTGGCATAAACTCCCTGCCTCATTTCCAGCTGCCTGAGGCCCTGACCAGCCCCACGCAAACACTGGCCTGTCACTTCTTGTGATTAGGGCTTCCTGGAGGCAGGACTGGGACTGACTTAGGGTGTGGGGAGGGACCAGAGAGAGGCCTCTCTGTCCTGTTCACCTGATACGAGGCCACAGCAGATGGGAACAAAGACAAGGGAGTGAGGGCCCCTGCCCCAGGAGAGTAGAGTGTATGGGGAACCCCACGGGGCCTAATCCAGGCTGCTCACCCCTAGGAAGGCGCCTTTGCACTTTTCCCTCCAGGGGCACCAGGAGGGGGGCGGAGGCTTTTTCCAGCAAACCCGAGACAGATGGACTCCACTAGCATGACCATGGTTACTCTTGAAGCGGCTTCCCTCAGCCAGTGACTGGTTTACCTTCCACTGGAGGACAAAGGGCAGAAGAGGACAAGGCTGAGAGGGTATAAGCAGGCGCAGTTTCTCTCCTCCTTCAGAACAGCCTTTAGAAGGATCTTCATTTACCAACAAGTTCCAGCCTTCACCTTGGACCCATTAAACTGCTATATTCCTAACGACTGAATTGTTACAATTTGCCATGACTCCCGAGGGTTTATACTTATTTCTTAGTAGTGTTCACTCTCTAGCGCTGTTACTTGCTCTAAAGCTGGCTGGTGCTGGGACCTTCCTGAGTCTATACCCTCACTAGCTGTCTCACAACCAGGAGGAGGGTATGACGACGAGCCCTACCTCACCCAGGAAGGGACAGAGGCTCAGGGAGATTAAATCATCTGCCCTATGTGACAGCAAATAGCAGAGCCTTCTCCTAGGGCAGATTCCAAAGCCCCAGGCGCTCAGCCACCTCATTCCACTGTCTCCTTCTAGAAGAGCACGCTGCACAAAGTGCTATCATGAGGTACGAGATCTCCAAGCTGCTGCTCGGGATGGTGCCTACACTGAGGAGGGAAGCATCAGTGTCTCATTGTCCCACGTCCCATTCCGTGAGAAACCTCATGAAGCTCAGAATTGGGTCCTTCTCTCCACAGACACCTAAATAACTTGTCACCTGTGTGAAGAGCTGCAGAGCTGTAAGCACGGGCATTGACTTAGTCCCCTGACAGATAGGACCAGCCTGCAGGGAGACCCACAGGGGCAAGCTTGGCCTTCAAAACAGAGAAATGAGTGTGGAATTAGAAAGCAGGTCTGTATGGCCTCACCTTCAGGGCAGTGAGTATGCACTCACTGTTCTACACAGTAAGACTATGTGTGTGCTTTATTTTTTTTAAGATTTTATTTATTTAGGGACGCCTGGGTGGCTCACCGGTTGAGTGTCTGCCTTCATTCAGCTCAGGGTGTGATCCTGGAGCCCCTGGATCAAGTTCCGCATGGGGCTTCCTGCATGGAGCCTGCTTCTCCCTCTGCCTGTGTCTCTGCCTCTCTCTCTCTCTCATGAATAAATAAAATCTTAAAAAAAAAAAAAGATTTATTTATTAGAACGAGTGAGGGAAGGGGCAGAGGGAGAAGCAGACACCCCTTGGAGCAGGGAGCCCAATGCAGGGCTCTATCCCAGGACCCCATGACTTGAGCCCAAGGCAGATGCCTAACCTGCTGAGCCACCAGGCAGGCACCCATGTTTGACTTTAGAAGCCTCACTGTGGCTGCAGAGTGAATGCACTGGGGGGGGGGGGGGGGCCGGTCAGGAGACTGTGACCCCACAGGACCTGATGCCTGGCATGGAAGGTCAGGAAGGGAGACATGTTGAAGGTTTCCGGCTGGGCAACTGGGTGGTGTGACTGGACAGCAGTGCCTATGAAGCAGCCAGGGAGAGACGCCCCACAGCCGCGGGGTTACACTGATACTTTCCTCAGTGCCACAGCTGCTCCGATCACTGCCCCCTGGCATTCAGGTGTGGCCAGGAGCTCACTGCTCCCCTTAGGTCAGCTTTGACCCCAGGCCACAGACAGGGCTACAGCTGGTTTGCTGGTCCTTTTCCTTTCAAAATTAGAAAAAAACCTGTCAAGGTCATAACCCAGATGCTCAATTGCTCAATTCAGCTGTAGAGAGAGACGTATGGGTGGAAAGTACCAATGAGAAAAGGCACGGGTGGGGGAGGCATCACGTCCGCTTGGTAGGTCATCCGTGTTCGGGATTTGCTTCCGTGATACACGCTGGAATCCGTCCAGGCCTCTCAAACAGCTAAATTCCAAGTGAGCCCGTTCTTGGAGCGTTCTAGGGCAGTGAGAGAACAAGCGTTTCTCAAAAGCAAGGACATCGGAGAAACCCGAGCCACCAGGTCATCGGCCAGCCTGCCGCCCGGGGCCTCGAGGCCCTGCGTGTCGCCGCAGAGGGGCAGGCTGTGGGGTATGCCGCCCCCTGGTGGCCCGCGGCGGCCAGGCCCCCCCGCCACCACCACCCGGCCTTCCCGAGCCCGCGGCCTCCGCCTCGCGCCGCCCGGGTGGGGGCGGGGCGCGTAGGACGCAAATCTGGGGGCGGGGCCTCCGCAGTGCGCTCAGGCGCTGCTGCGGCCACCTCTGCGAGGTCCTAGGCGGCGGCGCGGCGGAGGGGCAGCCGTCCTGAGGGAAGATGGCGGCGCCCTGGTGGCGAGCCGCGCTGTATGGAAGCCGGAGGTGGCGGGGCTTCAGCACCTCGGGTGAGGGCGGGGGGGGCCCTTGGAGGTCCCCGTATGGCCCGGACCCCGGGACTCGACCCAGGGTCCGCCCGGGGCCTCACGTCCTGCTGTCTGCCCGCAGCCGCCCTGGGCCGCCGGACCGCCCCTCTGGGGCCGATGCCCAACGAGGACATCGATGTGAGCAATTTGGAGCGGCTGGAGAAATACCGCAGCTTCCACCGCTACCGGCGCCGGGCGGAGCAGGAGGCGCGGGCCCCCCACTGGTGGCGGACCTACCGGGAGCATTTCGGGGAGGAGTCAGGTGCGGGGCGACCGGGGCGGGCGCTGTGGGCGGCGGCCTCGCGACGCGGGGGCGGGGGCGGGGGCGGGGGCGGGGGGGGGGGCGCCGGCGCCCACGTGCGCGCCCTGGGCTCTTTAGCCCCACCAGGGATTTTCACACCTTTTTGGTTCTTCTACTTGGAAGACTCCCTTCCCCCGCTGTTCCAGCCTATCTATACTCCTAAAACCCCTTCCAGACGTCTCCCCACTCCCCTACCCCCACTCCGTGTTAGAAGGTCCCTCGAATACCGTGTGTAGCCCTGGCCACACCCTGTCCTGACTCACTTTTCACCGGCCCCCTCCCCACATTGGATCCTTAAGGACGGGGGTCTTGCCTGTCTGGACCGCCGTTTGACCCTTGCCCCCACGTAGTGCTTGGCGCGTAGGTGTGCAGTTCTTTCCTGAATGAACTTGAAAGCTCTGGGCAGAGGGACTCGGGGATCCTGCCCTTGAGCGACCTATTTCTAAGTACATCCTTCTGGAAAGCATTTACGGAGGCAGTTTTATGATCGTGGAGGACACAGGCAGGGAATCCACATATCCTGATTTAAACCTAAGTCCGCATCTTAGGAGTTGAAGCTGGCAGGCCAGGTCCAGGCACCTAGGCAAGGATCCCTGATGCACAGAGGGATAAAAATCAAACTCGAGCCAGCAGAAGATGAAAGCAGAGTTTTTTGAAAGTATAGAAAGAAAGAAAAAAGAATAGAAAGAGTGCAGGTACGGACAGAGTGTCTGGGAGATTCAGAAAGGAAAGGAGGGAGTCTCCTCTTTGCTTGGGGCCTGAAGGTATTTACTGAGGATTGCGGTCCAGTGCACATGTCTTCAGCCATCCAGGAACGAGTTAGAACAAAGGTGAGGGCCCAAATGTTATTCCTTGGAGCCAAAGGATCTTGGCGTTGAGATGTCTAGAGCTGGTGGTCTGGAACACATATAGGGTGGCTTCATCTAGGTCATTCTCACCCGCTTCTTCCCTAGATGCTCTGTATTCTAAAGAAGTCATCAATTCTTTGTTACTTACAAGGGATATTAAGAGGCATCTGTAAGTTGGGGGTGTGGGCCCTAGCAAAAAATAGTTAACAGAAAGGGGTGTGTGACTGGCTTAGTTGTTAGAACATGCAACTCTTTTTTTTTTTTTTTTAAGATTTTTATTTATTCATTCATGAGAGACAGAGAGAGAGAGGCTGAGACATAGGCAGAGGGAGAAGCAGGCTCCATGCAGGGAGCCCGACGTGGGACTCGATCCCGGGTGTTCAGGATCACGCCCTGGGCCAAAGGCAGGCACTAAACCGCTGAGCCACCCAGGGATCCCCAGAACATGCAACTTGGGATCTGGGTCAGGGTTATGATTTCAAGCTCCATGTTGGGCATAGAGTTTATTTAAAAACACACACACAGCAGGAAAAGGAGCAAAAAGCAAAGTCCTCCAGTTTCCCTCAGAGTGACTTCCCTAAGCTTCAGTTTCCTCAGTGTAAATTAAAATAATTGTGTCTGTGTCAAAAAATTGTTGTTTTAAAGATTGCAGTCCATTGGATTTTTTTAGGCAAATCCCATCTCTGATGAAGGTTCCGCACACCTTACTTAGTATTACTGTCTGATGTAAATGGAACAAGATATCGGATCGAAAGTCTTCTTGGGCCTTGATACTCAAAGTGTGTTGTGAGACTGGCAGCACAGGCATTACCTAGGAGCTTGTTAGGAATGCAGAATTTCAGGCCCCACACTGACCTGCTGATTCAGAATCTGAATTTTAACAAATTTCCCAGGTGACTTACATGGTGTGTCCATTAAAGTATGAGAAGTGCCTCTTTAAGTCTTTCTAGCTTCAGCTATGTCCCATGACCTAGACATTGTGGCCTGGTTTAGGGATCAGAAAATGCAATCTCCAGTCGAATCCAATTTGCTTAGCAACTGTGAAGCAGACTGCATAGTATGATCTAGTTTTGTGAATTGAAGGGTAGGCTTTACCAGCAGCAGAGCTTGGGCAAGTGCAAGGACTAAGTAGGGACAGGCAGCTGAGACTTGATCCCACTTTCTCCCAACATAATTTTCCTCCCCAGATCCCAAAGATAAGGTTGACATTGGGCTGCCCCCACCCAAGGTCTGCCGGACCCAACAGCTGCTGGAGCGGAAACGGGTCCTTCGGGAGCTGCGGGCCAACTCAGAGGAGGAACGCACTGCCCGCCTCGGCACAGGTAAGCCCTCCCAGGGCAGAGGCCCCCCCCTGCTGTGTCCCTGCCCCACCCCAGCATCCTAACGGGCATCATTCCTTACCAGCACGCATCCCGATGGAGGCTGTGCGGGCCGAGTGGGAAAAGACCTGTGGCCCCTACCACAAGCAGCGTCTGGCTGAATACTACGGCCTCTATCGAGATCTGTTCCGTGGTGCCACCTTCGTGCCCCGAGTCCCCCTGCATGTGGCCTATGCTGTGGGTGAGGATGACTTGATGCCCGTGTACCACGGCAATGAGGTCACTCCAGCAGAGGTAACTGCTTACGCGAGCCCCTCCCTGCACTGTGTATACGGACATATCCCACCACAGGACCACAGACAACTCCTTGAAACACTCACAGAGGAGGTTTTTATGGTGGTTAAGGGCACAAGCCTGGCATCCATGTAGGCTCGTTTGGAGTTTTGTTCTTCTCTGTCTTCTCTCCCTTTGGATTTCCTGCTAAACTCTACCATGATAATTAGGAAGGAATATGAGAGGAAGGGAAAAGAAGCTCCATCTTGGCACACTCCTGCCACTACCCCATTGTAATCAGAGTGCCCTCCTAGCCCCTGTCCATTGATGTGAGGGCCACCTCATGGTTCAGATAGAGAGCTGGCTAGGCAACTCTGCAGGGATCTTTCTATAAGCTTCTTTTTGCTGACCTGCCCCTCAAAGGACTGTCAGGGACATTTGGATCAGGGTGAGTTCTCCCTTCTCCAAAGCTCCCTCAGACTCCTGTCCTCCAGAAAGAAGGCCTATTCCCAGCAGCTTGTCTGTCCCTGATGGGAGTGACACCTTTCATGTTGTTTCCCCACCAGGCTGCCCAGGCCCCGGAGGTGACCTATGAGGCAGACAAGGGCTCCAATTGGACACTGCTGCTCACCAACTTGGGTAGGTACCTAGGGCTCACCAGGCCTCCTACCTCCCTCACCTCCCAGGAGCCAGGGGTTGAGCCAGGCTGGAAGGGCAGCAGGGCCCGGCAGTTACTAGGGTCTGTTTGTGTGCAGATGGACACTTGCTGGAGCCAGATGCTGAATACGTCCACTGGCTGGTGTAAGTACCTGGGATGGGGGAAGAGGTCAGAGGCATGTGAGGAGGCCTTGGGGGCAGCCCTGGTGGTCCAGCGGTTTAGCGCCGCCTTCAGCCCAGGGTGTGATCCTCGAGACCCGGGATTGAGTACCATGTCGGGCTCCCTGCATGAAGCCTGCTTCTCCCTCTGCCTGTGTCTCTGTACCTCTCTCTCTCTCTCTCTCTCTGTCATGAATAAATAAATAAAATCTTTAAAAAAAAGTAAAAGGAGGCCTTGGTATCCTGGAGAGGGCTGCACCAGAATTTCAGTCTCGGCTCCACTGTGGATTAACTATGGAACTTTTGATTAACTTCCCACCCCAGGTGGCAGCCCCTCACCTCTGCTTCCTGATGCTGTCAAGAGGCCTGTGATCCACTGGCTGAAGACAGGTCTGGAAGAAAAACCAGGCAGTAGGCTTTAGCTGTTCCCACAGGCCTCTTGGTCTCTGGGAATTCATTTCCTAATCTATAAAACTAGGGTGATTAAAAAAAAAAAAAAAAAAACTAGGGTGATGCCACCCCATGCGTTAGCCACCCTGAGGGGGCTCTATGACAGTATAGATAGGAAAAGGACGGTGGAGGCCTCTAACAGCTGGGACTGCCCATGCTGGGCTACTTTTGTTTTCTCTGTGGCCTTTGGCTCTGGAGCCAGGGGGCAGAGGTCAGGCAGCTAACCCTAGCTTTAGAACTTCTAGGTAATTGGAGCCAGTGACTGGGAGGTTGGTTTCCATCATTTTCAGTCAACTGCAGTTAGCAATCTGTGCAGCAGGACCCCCACAGAGAGTTCTATCTAAGGCAGGTACAGTGGCCATCGTAGTGTCGGGATTGGCAAACACTCCTTGACAGACCCCAGAACCTTCAGTAAAGAGAGATGCAGCCCAAGTGGTATGGCTTTGTAGCCTGAATAGCTGTGGTGACCCCACCAGCTCCCCGTGGCCTGGTAAACAGGGTGCTAGACCTTACTCTCTTCCTGACCATTTCTAGGACCCCCATTGTCAGCCTCTGAGGCCCTACTGTTCCCTTCATAAGTTTGTAGTCTATCCAAGGGTTCACAGAGCCATGCCTCCTGCTTGACTATTGAATGAAGATCATTTTAGGGTTTGTCCTCCCAGGGAGTGGTATCAATATCTAGGGAAAATGTGGATGGGAATGTTTCTGCTGCCACCTTCCTTGAGTGATAATTCATGAACACTTTTCCTCCCACCAGAACCAATATCCCAGGCAACAGTGTGGCTGAAGGACAGGAGACTTGTCCCTACATGCCCCCTTTCCCTGCCCGAGGTTCCGGCTTCCACCGCTTTGCCTTCCTGCTCTTTAAGCAGGATAAGCCAATTGACTTCTCTGAGGACACCCGGCCCTCACCCTGGTAATATATGCCCCCTCAACCTTGTAGCCCCCCATACACATTCCCTCTGCCCTCTCAGGCCACCTCCCCAGGAATGGTCTGTCGTGCTCAGTTCTCCTGTCTCTTAACTTCAGCTTGAGACGGGCAGAGGGAGTTATGCTAGGCAGATCCTAAGGGGCTTCTCAGGATTGCCTATGGGGCTGGAGGAGGGGTGTGGGGCTCTGATGTCTCATTCATTGCTCTTAAAACTTCCTCATCTTATAGCTACCAGCTGGCCCAGCGGACCTTCCACACTTTTGATTTCTACAAGAAGCACCAGGAAGCCATGACACCAGCTGGGCTGGCCTTTTTCCAGTGTCGCTGGGATGATTCAGTGACCCACATCTTCCACCAGCTTCTGGGTAAGGCCAGAGTGGGCTGGGGGACAGGGCAGGGGCGGCTGGCCTGAGCTCACAGAACTCTCCTGACACCTGCCAGGGAGAAGTGCCCCTGGGAGGCATGCCATTCCTTGGGTGGGTGGCTGGGCAGTCGCGGGCCAGCAGCAGTTCACACCCATACCCCCTCTTCCTACAGACATGCAGGAGCCCGTGTTTGAGTTTGTGCGGCCACCCTCTTACCACCCCAAACAGAAGCGCTTCCCCCACCGGCAGCCCCTGCGCTACCTGGACCGGTATAGGGACAGTCACGAACCCACCTACGGCATCTACTGAGTGGCCAGAGTGCCACCCACCTCAAAGTGGACTGAGCCTCTCAGGCCCCACCAGCAGGAACAATAAAGACCACTCTACTGGGCCACGCTCTGGGCTCTAGCCCCTGCCTGAGGCAGCCCCTTTGTGGCCTTCTCAGGCCCAGGCTTTGGAAATGAAGAGAGCTCTCTGAGGATAGTGGCAGGGATGGGACATGTGAATAAAGATGATTTTTTTCAAAAAAAAAAAAAAAAGATGATTTTTTTTCTGTAGCTGGTCTGGGTCAGTGTTCTGGAAATGCTCCAACCCCACGATGAATCTGTAATGCTTCATGGATGGAAAGAGCCCTGCCTCCCACCTATAGAGGCAATATTCTGCCTCTAGAGAATATTGAGCCCTGGGATCAAATGGATGGAGATGGATACAGAAGAAAGGCAGTGGGGCTTGGGTGCTCCCATATGTCTCTAGAAAGAGCTTTGCCACCCATGAGCATTGGCCCCTTACTGGGAATTCACAGCATGGTGGCAGGCTCCTGGCATCTGGCTGGGATGCTTTGAATGAGAAGCAGGTCTCAGACCTCTGGGCACACCTCTCCTTGGGGCCCAGAAATCCCCTGCACCCTTGCTGGATCCTAGGAGTATGATTTCTCCTCTACCTAACCAGTCAAAAGGAGACCTTCCTTTCCCATAAAGAGGAGCTTCCCATACTACAACACAGAAGACTGAATGCTGCATTGCAGTGAGAGGGCACTCTGCCTCAAAATTAGGACAGGTTGGTTAGGAAAATTAGCCCTCCATCTGCTCAGTCCGATGCAGCACACTGCCCCAGGGCAGGTGCCGCGAGGATACCGGGCTTCCAGAAGAGCTCCCGCCTACAAACAAGGAACTCCCCAGCAGGGGGCCCACGCGGAGAAGATTCCAAGAACAGCTGAATGTCACTTTGGGCTTTCAGTAAAGGGGGGTATGAAAACCGTTGATCGGTCTCTGTGTTGGTGACCAGAACACAGTTTACTTTTTTTTTAATATGTACTTTTTCTAGTTTTTATTTTTTTTAAGATTTTATTTATTTATTCATGAGAGAGGCAGAGACATAGGCAGAGGGAGAAGCAAGGCTCCATGCAGGAAGCCTGATGTGGGACTTGATCCGGGAACTCCAGGATCGCGCCCTAAGCCAAAGGCAGACGCTTAATTGCTGAGCCACCCGGGCGTCCCTGAACACAGCTTACTTTAAAAGAACCAAAATTTGGTAGCCTACAGAAAGGAGACACTCCAATCTGGCAAATGCCTGAAACAGCTCAAGGAAAAGGGCAGCGGAGAACCTCGGGTCCGGAGCGTATAGGGAACATGAGCTCTGTGCTCAGTGCTCTTACTGACAGGCGCAAACCCTGGGAAGGAGCTCCTGTTGTCCAGGTTACGGATGAGGGGCCCAGAAGGGGTTCTGTGGGGTCCTTCAGCCAGGAGGTTCCCAAAGGTTCCCGTCCCTGGAGGTGGAGGCCGCACCCCTGCACGGGAGCTGCTTAATGAGGGTTTCGAGAAGCGGGATGGAGCTCCCAGAGCCGGGCCACCAAGACTACCCGGACCTCAAACCCCATCCTGGGGTGGCATGAGACGGCTCAGAGCCTGGGCAGAGGGGAGCAAGCACGCGCGGCAAGGGCCTAGGCGCGGGTGGGGGAGAGGCAACAGCTGCTCTCCTCCGCTAGGCGGGCCCACGCTGCCCCCCGTCACCCCGACGCCTCGTGCCCCCGCCCCCTCCCGCAGGCCCCGCCCCCGCGCCGTGCTCCGCACCGCCCACCTTCGGAGGCCCCGCGCCATGCCCCGCGCCGCCCACCTTCGGAGGCCCCGCCCCCGTCCCCGCCCCCTCCCGCAGGCCCCGCCCCCGCGCCGTGCCCCGCCCCGCCCACCTTCGGAGGCCCCGCCCCGCGCGCCCTGAGGCGCCGCTGCCGCCATGGCCGCGCACGGGCTAGAGGACAAGCTGACCTGCTCCATCTGCCTGGGGCTCTTCCAGGAGCCGGTGACGCTGCCCTGCGGCCACAACTTCTGCAGGGCTTGCATCCGGGACTGGGGGGGCCGCTGCGACAAGGCGTGCCCCGAGTGCCGGGAGCCCTTCCCCGACGTGGCCGAGCTGCGCCGAAATGTGGCGCTCAGCGCCGTGCTCGAGGTGATGCGCGCCCGGCCCGCCCCGGCCCCCGGCTCCGACCCTGCCGCGACCCCCGGCGCCGCCCCGGCCCCTGGCCCCGGCCCGGGCGCGCGCTGCCCCCGACATGGGCGGCCACTCGACCTCTTCTGTCGCACCGAGGGTCTCTGCGTTTGCAGCGCGTGCACCGTGAACGAGTGTCGCCTCCACGAGCGGGCGCTGCTGGACGTCGAGCGTCGGGAGCGCGAGGTGACACCGGGGTGCCCCGCCCTGTCTCTCGGCGCCTGGGCTGGGGCGGGCTGCTTAAGCAGGAGAAGGCTTTGGGACGTTTGTTGTATTCCCGAGTAAAAGGACAAAACAGGTGCTTGGAGTAGAGATTTCGGAGCTGGTGACAGGCCCAAGGTGAGACCCCAGGCCTGAGTGGCTGAAATGGAGTGAAGGTTCTGCGAGTGAGGAGGTCAGGGAGTCCGGAGCCAACGTTGGAGGATACCATCGTGGCTTCAGAAGTCAGAGACTGAGGATGAGTTGTTAGTGCTGAGGCTGAGCATGAAAGTGCAGTGCCGGCCAGCAGGTGACAGGAGCAGGAGGGAGGGAGTGGCAGGTGGCACAGGCAGATGGCACGTGCACACCGAAGGAGCTCGTGTTCCCCTAGAGCGAGGTGAAGTTCTATGGGGTGTGAGAGGACCCCTGGCCATCCTGGGGGACAGTCAGATGGAACCAGCAGAGCGCGCCCCTGCCCCACTTCCTGGGTGTGGCACGTTGTACAACGCTGAGGCCTTGGGTCCTGGGCAAAGACACAGGAATTGGGCTTTGGAAGATCTGATGCCTTTGGCCAGATTGTCAGTTTCTCTGTCTTGTTTTCTCATCTATAAAGTGGGGATCACAATGGCCCTTGATCTCCTTGTCAAGTACAGCTGGAAGAAGCAGAAGCAAGGCAGGCTCTTGATCAGGGGCAGGGAATGATGCTTTGCCCTGCTCCCATGAAAGCACAACATTGTGACCCTCACGGGTACCAGAGGAGTCACAAATATGGGTGCCCTCTTCTACCCCATGCCCAGAGCTGGGGCTGAGACCTGACTGGGTACTTGAAAGAACCCACCCATGCAGACACACGTACTACAATGCCCGCTGGTCAAATAGCTTTGGTGCTTTGAGTTGTTGCCCCTTCCCTGCAAGGCTGCCTAAGCCAGAAGTACTGCTTCCACCGTTTATTGGCTGGGGGTAGTATGGGGTGGGTTGTTTTGTTTGTTTGTTTTTTAAGATTTTTTTTAAATTTTATTTATTCATGACAGAGAGAGAGAGAGAGACAGAGACAGGCAGAGGGAGAAGCAGGCTCTGTGCAGGGAGCCCGATGCGGGACTCGATCCCGGGTCTCCAGGATCACACCCCGGGCTGAAGGTGGCGCTAAACTACTTGGCCACCCGGGCTGCCCTGGGGTGGGTTTATAGCCCAGAGTTGGTGGGTGCTGTGCCCCAGGTTGCTCAGCCTGCAAGATGAACTGGACGTCAGGTTTAAAGCCCCAGGCCTCTGCTCTGCCTGTGTACCGCCCTGCTTCAAGTTGGGAATGGGCTTTGTCTGGGTCTCCCTAGGACTCTGACCCAGTTCACCCCGGGGCTCAGACCAAGGCCACTGTTCACTGGTTTTGCCTGGGGTGGCACAAGGAGGGGGATGTCCCACGTCTGCAGGTGTTTGTTGATGGAGGGGAGGACTTCACAGCCATTCCCAGTCCCCTCTTGTCACTTGTTCCCTGGTGGGCACCACAGGCCCAGCTGAGAGCCATGTTGGAGGTCACCCAGCAGCAGGCCACGCAGGCCGAGAGCCAGCTAGAGGAACTGCAGCGGCAAAGCAGCCAGATCCAGGTACAAGGCCTGTCTGTTTGACCCCCCACTACATCCTCATGCTGTGTCCTTCAGGCAGCCAGCAGTGGGTCCCTGGGACGCTGGGTAGGAGGTGTGAGCTGCCTTAAAAATGCCTCCTGGCAGCAGAGAGAGAGGGACTAAGCAGAGTTGGGAGGGAAGGTCACAGGGGCCCCTGCTCCCCACATCCCCACCCCTCAGTCCACGGGCAGCCTTGGCCCTGACCACCCGAGGCAACTCCATCACCCACTCAGAGCTCAGCCCATACCCTGGCCTCCGCCATCTCTGGCAAGTTCAGCTGCCTGCTCCAGGCCCTGGAGATGCGACGGGCCCTGGCCCTGGAGGACATCAAGGCGGCCAAGACACAGGCCCTAGCGCAGGCCCAGGATACAGAACAACAACTGCGGAGCCACCTGGAAGCCCTGTCTCGTTATGACCGCAGGGTCCGAGACGTCCTGGAACACTTGGATGACCGGACCTTCCTCCAGGTACCAGGCCCCAGGACAGCAGGTCGGGGGATGGCGTCCCGGCACCTCACCCAAAAGCTCACTGTGGCTGTCCCTGGGGCCCAGGAATCCCAGCTCCTGGCACCCCCGGGGCCTCTCAGGCCTCTGACTCCTCTGCGGTGGGACGGAGAGCAGCGGCTGGCCAGCCTGAAGGAGTCTCTGAGCCGGCTGTGTGGCCTCCTGCTAGATGAGGGGGGCCCCTGCAGGGCACCAGTGGAGGCCGCCAATTTGGGCCCCGTGGGTAAGGCTCACCCCGATCCCTCCCTACCCCTCTGGGCCCAGCCAGCCCTCCCATGGCCCACGGGAACAGGATCAGGACTCTGCCCCCATGAGCTCTGCTCCCCATCACTGCCCTAAGACTTCTTTGCCTCCTAGAGGCCCCAGGTCCCCTGGCACCAGTCCCAAGCCCAGTGTGTCCACTGAGGAGGAAACTCTGGCAGAGTAAGGAGACTGGCATGTTTGCGTGCGCATAGGCATGTGTGCATTGTGCGTTTGTGTGTCTACGTGTGCGTGTGAGCATTTGCGCAGGTCTGTGTGGCTGTGTGTGTACCTGGGGGCGCGGGGGGCGTGTGCTGGGACTGCCCTGCCCTTCCTGGGATCTGGCCTGCCCCCCCCCCCCCCCCCCCCGCACATCTGTCACAGGATGTAAGCCTCTTACACGTGGAGCCGATACGGGGGTAAGGAGATTCTGGGCATGAAAACCTGGGATCACTTATGCTTCTTCCACTTGTTATGAAGTTAGGTTATCTTGGGAAGCCTGTTTCTTCATCTTTGAAATGAGGTAAACGGAAGAGGTCCCCCTCGCAGGCTACCTGCTGTGGTGACATCCGGTGCTTGGTCTGCTTGCTGTACACCCATCAGATGTGTGGCTTGGCCCTGCTGGAGCTTCAGTTGCCATCTCTCCCTCTGGGGACAAGATGGTGGATGTGCACAGGTGTCCTCCCACTCACCTCCGTCCCTCTGTCCTGACAGATTATCGAAATCTGACCTTCGATCCAGACAGCGCCAATCGCCACCTCTACTTGTCTCGGCAGGACCAGCAGGTAAAGCACCGCCACAAGCCCCGGGACCTGGCCGGGCCAAGCAGCTTCGAGCTCTGGCAGGTGCAGTGTGCCCAGAGCTTCCAGAGCGGGCGACACTACTGGGAGGTGCGGGCATCTAACCACTCAGTGACCCTGGGCGTCGCCTATCCAGAACTGACGCGGCGCAAGCAGGGGCCCCACACAGACAACATTGGGCGTGGGCCAAGCTCCTGGGGACTCTGTGTTCAGGAGGACAGGGCGCAGGCTTGGCATAACGGGGAGGCCCAGCACCTCCCAGGAGTGTCAGGGCGGCTCCTGGGCATGGATTTGGACCTGGCCTCTGGCTGCCTCACCTTCTACAGCCTGGAACCCAAGGCCCAGCCTCTGCATACCTTCCATGCCATCTTCACCCAGCCCCTCTACCCTGTCTTCTGGCTCCTGGAGGGTAGGACCCTGACCCTGTGCCATCGGCCTCAGGCCAGGCTCCCTCCAGAGCTCCAGGAAGAGGCCTCGAGCCCAGCGGAGGAAGGCACAGGGTGAAGCTCTGGGCCAGGAACAGGTGCCACCGTGCTTGTATGCCCAAGAGCTGCCCAGCCCCTAGCTTGGGGGCCTGAGGCCACAGCTATAATGGGACCAGCTTTTGGCCACAAGATTGACTCAGGAGGAGGCCGGGCCACTTGGAAAGAGAGATTGGGAGGATGCCCCCAAAATGGAGTTCACTTTTTCCAACATTATGGAAGGGCACGGGGACTAGGAAGGGACTAAAACAAGGACCCTGCCTGAGGAGAGCGCACTTCTCGGCGCTGCCTGGGCCTCAGAGGTGGGTGCAGCGCCTGTGGGCTCCTGGGGCTGCAGGAGAGCTTGTGCAGTTGGGGCCTCACCCACGCTGCCATGCAAACACCCCGCAGCCGCTTGCCTCCCATGCAGGTGACGTAGATCATAGGCATTCGGCGGGAGGCGAGGGGGCCCAAAGCACAAGCAATTCTGGAAGAAACCTAGAGAAAAGTGATCTTTATCTCTTTCCTCCCTCTTTTTTTTTCTTAACAATTTGATACACCTTAGTCTCTTACACATCCTTGTGATTGCATTTTATAAACACTTGTGTTTTTCGCATTCTGTTATCTAGCATAGCCATTTCTCACGGTATTAATATTTTTTCCTGCACCACTGCAATATAAACAGTCTTTCCAAGGACTATTAGAATTTACTTCCCCACTACGGGCATCTTCCACTTTCCAAAAGTTCAAATTCTGCCACTTAGCTTTTATAAAAGACCTATATTGGTGTGGTTTCAAGTTTCTTCTGGTTCATGAAAAGAGGTACGATTGTAGGACTTTTGTAAAGCACAGTGGCAACGCCGCAAACTTTTGAAGAGCCAGGGATGCTCGTCCCAGTGTGCTGTTTTTGCTCATGAAAGATTTCATATCGAACATTCCAGTTGTTTTATTTGGGGCTGTAAAAATGTCACCACGATGCATATTTTTGAGCAGGAAGCTTTGGCCATATCCATGGCTACATATGTAGGCAGAATTCCCAGCGGAGTTCCTCAACCGAAAAAAAATGAGGGGCACCTGGGTGGTGCAGTTGGTTAAGCGTCTGACTCTTGGTTTCTGCTCAGGTCGTGATCTCAGGGTCATGAGGTGGAGCCCTATGGGCTCCATGCTCAGTGAGGGGTCTGCTTAAGACTCTCTTCCTCTCCCTCTGCCCCTACCCCCTTAAATAAATAAAATCTTTAAAAATAATAATGATGAGCACTTGAAGATTTTATTTTTATACAAATGGCCAAAATGAAGCAACCTTGAGTCAGACAGACTCTTCCCCACCCCACCCCCACCAGCCAGCTTAGCTGGACACAGCCTCAGCCCCTGTCACCCCTACCCAGGGTGTGGGGATTAAATGCAGTGATGAGTGCAGGTGCCAGAACAGTGCTGGCTTCCGTTGTTTTTGCTACTCAGGAGATGCTTTCCTGAAGATCCCTGGACAGGCATTTGTGTTTCTGGAACTGGTGCTGCTGAGACCTAAGGCAACTGTAATTTTGTTACTTAAAACATTCCACTTCTTGGGCAGCCCAAGTGGCTCAGCGGTTTAGCACCGCCTTCAGCCCAGCGTGTGATCCTGGAGACCTGGGATCGAGTCCCAGGTCAGGCTTCCTGCATGGAGCCTGTTTATCTCTCTGTGTCTCTCATGAATAAATAAATAAAATCTTTTAAAAAGATTCAACTTTAAAAAAAACATTCCACTTCTTGACCTGGGTGGTGGTTACAAGGATGTTGGCCTTATAACTATTTATGCTGTACATGTATGTTTTATATACTCAGGAATAATTATTTTACAATAAATTCTTTATTTTTTTATGTTTTCACAATAAATTTTTTAAAGGATGACACATGCAAAAACACATACTACAAAAAAATACAAAATATTTTTGTAGGGACACCTGAGTGTAGTGTCTGCCTTTGGCTCAAGGTGTGATCCTGGGATCCGGGATTGGGTCCCACATCAGGCTCCCTGCATGGAGCCTGTTTCACCCTCTGTCTGTGTCTCTGCTTCTCTGTGTGTCTCTCATGAATAAATAAATAAATAAATATTTTAAAATACAGATTTTTTTTTGTATTTGTGAAAAATATATCTCTTTCCCATATTGTAACCTGGTGCCAGCCCCCCACATTCAATCCTGCAGCTACCTCCCCAGCCTGTAGCTCCCTGTTCAAGGGTGGGGCCAGGCCTCTGACCAGTACACCCTGGGCAAAGAGCTTCTAAGAAGACTCCTAAGTTGGGGACTCTGCAAACATGGGTCAGGGGATGGGACCTGGTGCCAGATGGGAAGAACTGCTGGGCAGGTGGGTTGACAGTTGCTGAGAGACCCAGCAGGGGAGGAATCAGGATGGGGCTGGTCCAGCAGCTGGCATTGATGGCTGTCCTCATGTAGAGTCTAACCATCACCACCACAACCAATCTCCTGCCATCCCAAAGCCCCACACGTGTCCATGTCCCATTGGTTGTGCCCATGCTCTGAAAGGGGGAGAGAAAGGAAGAACAGCCCCCTTCTGCTTCTGTGGTGGGAAAGGTTTGGGGTCTTTATTCTATGATACTACCTTTTATCAGATTGTTAGTCCTTTCCGTATTCTTCTGTGGGAGTGTTCCTTATTGTGACCCTTCATGTTTATCTACATGTGATGAGATGCTACTGCCCTTTTTGTAGATTGTTTTTCAAGTAGGTGTGGGGCAACCCTTTGCAAATCTGTTGGAGAGCTGCTTCAAATGAAATGCCCCCGATCCACCTGACTCTGACAGAAGTCTGTCTCCTCTGTAGGAAAAACACACTGGGAAGAGGGAAAAAGAGCATGGACTTTGGGGTGTAACATTTGTAAGGGCAGGACACTAGATTAGTCTGTAGGTGTTTCCAGTATATCTGCCTCACCGCTCTAGTATCTGAGCTTCTCTGAGGCAGAATCAGGACGATGGACACACAGGCAGGATAAGGCAGGGCAGAGGGACAAGAGAGATGTTAAAAGATATGGGTCTTAGGTGTCCAGGGAGATGAGGGGGTTGGGTTGAAGGCTTGAGTTCCCCAGGCAGGAAGGGATGGAGGGAGCAGCATGGTGCTGTAGGTGTGGCTTCAAGTACCATGGGCCTGGAAGCTAGAAGACAGTGGAGTCAGGCTTCCTGAGGGCAAGGGATTCTCATTCGAGAATTCCATACCCAGCCAAACTGCCAGTTGGTGTTGGAGCCTGAAAAATTACTTTTGCGGGCATTTTCACATCCATCCTCAGGAATCCCCCAGAAGATGTGCTCTTCCAAAGTCAAGAAGTAAAGTCATTGAAGGTGAAGGAAGACCTGGGACCCAAGCAACAAGTAATCAACACAGAAGAGAAGTGAGAGAATTGAAGACTCCAGAAACTCCAGCATAAACATCCACACACGTGTTCAAGGCTTATGAGCACAGGGTTTACGGATGAGGAAGTAAATGCCAAAAGCAATAGTTAAGAGGGCAGCCTGGGTGGCTCAGTGGTTTAGCGCCAACTTCGGCCCAGGGCATGATCCTGGAGACCAGGGATTGAGTCCCACATCAGTCTCCCTGCATGGAGGCTGCTTCTCCCTCTGCCTGTGTCTCTGCCTCTCTCTCTCTCTCTCTCTCTCTCTCTCTCATGAATAAATAAATAAAATCTTTTAAAAAGAAAGAAATGGTTAAGAGTTGAAACTGGTGGTCGCGGGAGCTGGCCTCTGGAGTAGGTGGGACACATTAACTGCCAGCTCTGTTATAAACCTCATTAAATTGTTTACTTTGTAAACTCAATTATTTTGAAATGAATACAAATTAAAAAAAAAACTTTTAAGTAGGTCAAAATGAGGTGCCTGGCTGGTTTAGTCGGAAGAGCATTCAACTCTTGATCTTGGGGTCATGCATTAGCCCCACGTTTGGTGTAGAGGTTAGTAAAAAAAATAGATAAACCTAAAAAAATATATATCAGAACCATTCAGTGCTACTGTGGAACCTGGCTTGGATCCCATTTCAATTTCATAGATGTAAGCGAGGCTGGGAATGGCTTGCTCGTTACTCCCGTTTCTGGACTGCTTTTGCTTACTTTTGTTTCAGTTTTTTTTTTAAAGATTTTATTTATTTATTCATGAAAGACAGAGAGAGAGAGAGAGAGAGAGGCAGAGACACAGGCAGAGGGAGAGGGAGAAGCAGGCTCCATGCTGGGAGCCCGATGTGGGACTCGATCCCGGGACTCCAGGATCACGCCCTGAGCCGAAGGCAGGCGCTAAACCACTGAGCCACCCAGGTATCCCCACTTTTGTTTCAGTTTTGCCCTTCTTTTTTTACCCCTTTCAATGAATACTCCAGCCATGTAGACAAGTTCATATATGAGATTTAGCATTGGGATCCCTGGGTGGCGCAGCGGTTTGGCGCCTGCCTTTGGCCCAGGGCGCGATCCTGAAGACCCGGGATCGAATCCCACGTCAGGCTCCCGGTGCATGGAGCCTGCTTCTCCCTCTGCCTGTGTCTCTGCCTCTCTCTCTCTCTCTCTCTGTGTGTGACTATCATAAATAAAAAAAAATTTTAAAAAAGCACTAATCCCTTTAAAAAAAAAAAAAGAGAGAGATTTAGTATTATTCTCAGGTCACACTTTTCTGGGTTAAAGTCTCCCCCCTCCGCAGGATGAGCTGTGTGACCTCTGGCAAAATGCACAACCGGCTGGAATTCCATTTCCCATCCTTCATGACATAGTTCTTGCAGGGGCAGAGTGAGATACGGGTGTGAGCATATTCCTGCAGACGTCAAAAACACCCATTACCTTTCCCCCTCAGGAGCCAATTCATTTCAAAAAGAATTAACATGTCAGGCAACCTTAAAACTCCGATAATGGAAATGAAGTATTAAAACACCACTGTCTTGACAAATCACATCTCTGAGCTTTCCTAGGGAAGCGGCTCTTCCTGAGCATGCACCCTGGGGTGCTCTGGGGTGGGAGCAGAAGGTCGGCCGGCACCTATGAACACTCCCCAACCCAAGTGGCACCCCTCACCCCTCCAGAACCAGGCTGGTCTGCGGTCTCCGCAAGCCCAGGCAGCCTGGCGTGCAGCCGGGCAGCAGGGTGGTGCTGATGTCTGAGCCTCCAAACTGTTCCTGGGTCTTGGCAAACAAGGGACAGTCATGATCAAGAAGTGATCCCTGTGGAAACCAACGTATGGAACTCATTACCCGTCTTCCTGCCAAACTGGGCACACCCAGGCCGGTTCCCCCTGCTACTCCTCTGCTGCAAGATCTGTTCCCGCCTTAGTTTCTGCACGCCTGAGTCCTAGCAACCCATGAAAGCCCAGCTCAGATGCCACCTCCTCCACACAGGCCTCCATGATCCGCCCCCTTTCCCGTGAGTCCCCCAGGATTGGACCCCTCATTTAATATTACACAGACCTTAGTTTTCTTCCCTCCTTCCAGGAAAGACATAAGAAAGCTCTGCATAGCATCTTTCTAAATTAAACAGTTTTTTAAAGATTTTATGTATTTATTCATGAGAGACCCAGAGAGAGAGGCAGAGACATAGGCAGAGGGAGAAGGAGGCTCCCAGCGGGGAGCCTGATGTGGGACTCCATCCCAGGACCTGATCCAAAGGCAGACGCTCAACTACTGAGCCACCCAGGTGCCCCTAAATTAGACATTCTTAAGCTGGGGGTCTTGATGAGAAAATTCTCTGTATTTTCACTGTTCTCTAAACTGAAATTTAGCATTTCTTTCTATTACAAATGGAGAGAACACACTACGGAGGAGTTAGCAATTCTGTGACTTGTCACCAACAGAAATTACAGATATTTTCATAGCACATTATGTGGCGACAGAGTAACTCAAATATCACTTATGTTTATCACTATTTCAAAAATACATTATTAGCCTCCATCAGTATTTGTTATTTATTGGGTTAAAGAAATACATATGGGGCATCTAGATGGCTCAGTCAATTAAGCATCTGTCTCCGGCTCAGGTCATGATCCCAGGGTCCTGGGATCAAGCCCCATGTTGTCTGGCTCCCTGCTCATCAGCGAGCCTGCTTCTCCTTCTCCCTCTGCCTGCAGCTCCCCCTGCTTGTGCTCTCTGTCTCTCTCTCTCTCTCTCTCTGTGTCAAATAAATACATACCGTCTTTTAATTTTTTTCAAAAAAAGAAATACAACTCTATCACAAATTTATTTTCTTAATATTTTGTACCTGTATTTCAGTATAATCAGTCTCCATGGAATCTTATGCATTTTGTTTTGTACATTTAAAAGCATAACTTTGGAAAAGTCTGCACCAGGCTTTAAGAGGAGCTCCGGTGTGATGAGAAAGGTTAAGCCCCACTTATGGATGGAACACCCCTCCTCACTCTTTTATTCCTTCCTCTTTGGACTCTTGCCAGCAGGAGGTCTGGGGGGGGACCATTTTTTTTTTTGGGACCATTTTTTTAAGGAACTTTTAATTTTAGAATAATTGTAAATCTACAAAAAATTTGCAAAGATAACTCAGAGTTCCCAGGTACCTCCCTCCTAACTTCTTCTTTTGTTAACATCTTACATAATTATGGTGCATTTGTCACAATTAAGAGCCAGTATTGATACATTACATTAACTACAGTCCATAATTTATTCAAATCTCCCTACTAGTTTTTCCTTAATGTCTTTTCTGTCTCAGAAATGCATCCAGAACACATATAACATTACTCATCATATCTACTGAGGCTCTTCATGGCTGGGACAGTTTCTCAGACTTGACCCCCTACTATTTGTGTGTGTGGGGGGGCATTTTTTTGAAGGTTTTGAGGAGTATTGGCCAGGTATTTTGTAGACTGTCCCTCCACTGGGATTTGTGTGATGTTTTAATCATGATTAGACTGGGCTATGGGTTTTGGAGAGGAAGACCATCCTATACAGGGTGCTTAGTGTCAACATGACTTATCACTATTGACAGTGACCTTGATCACCTGGCTGAGGTCCTGCTTGCCAGGCTTCACCACTATAAAGTGATTCTTTTTTTTTCTTTAAGATTTTATTTATTTATTCATGAGAGACACACAGAGAGAGGCAGAGGGAGAAGCAGGCTCCCCGCCCAGAGCCCAATGTGGGACTCAATCCTGGCACACAACACTCAACTGCTGAGCCACCCAGGCATCCCTATAAAGTGATTCTTTAGCTCCCTTTGGAAGAAAGTCACTGTGCACAGCCCACGTTTAAGAAGTAGGAAACTAGGCCATCTTGGAGTATGTATAACAGTTATTTTGAATTCTTCTGAATGGGAGATTCGCCTGTGCTCCTCTGTTTATTTACCCAGTCATTTATTTACATCAGTATGCACTCACGGGTGTTTATTTTATACTTTGGGTTATAAGCCAATACTACTTTATTTTGTTGCCATTTTTTTTTAAAACAACATTATTAAGTGCATGGCTGGACAAGCCTTAAATGCCTCCGCTGGGGGAGCCCATACCTCAAGCCCCAGGCACAAGTGCCTGCGCCCCAGGGTCCTGGAGGGAAACTGAATTATCTCAGACAAGGGACTGGGAGGGTGACATCGACTTCCCGTTTCAAGTTTAGAAAAGCCCGAGTTCCCCACAGGGGTAAATAGAGTCGCTAAGGGGCAAAAACAAGCGCACATCAGCGGTTCATTTTCAACAGCTCAGGAACTTTGCTAACAAGGGCGGCGGGGGGCAGCCCCGGTGGCTCAGCGGTTTAGCGCCGCCTTCAGCCCGGGGTGTGATCCTGGAGACCCGGGACCTGGAGACCTGGAGACCTGCTTCTCCCTCTGCTTGTGTCTCTGACTCTCTCTCTCTCTCTGTGTCTCTATGAATAAATAAATAAAATATTAAAAAAAAAAAAAAACAAGGGCGGCGGGGAGGTCTGGAGCCCGGGGCGGCCTTGAGGGGAGATGAGGGGTGCCGGAGGGGTGCACTCCCCCCCACCCCGGCTCCCTCCCAGTGTGCCGCCCTCCCCTTGGACCGGGAGGCACGGTCGTCCAGGGGCCCCTGGGGGTCACACGGGGCCGGGGCCGCGCGCGCAGCCTGGGCTGGGGCCGGTGTCCCGGGCCCCGGGGGCGGGCCGAGCGGGGGACGGAAGGGGGCTGGACCCTTGGCCCGGGTCCCGGGGGCGGGGCCGCAGCGCGCGGGTCGGGGCCCTCCCTGGGCGGGAGCAGAGCAGGCGGCGCCCGGGCGGCCGCGGAGCTATGGACGGCAGCGGGCCCTTCGGCTGCCCCATCTGCCTGGAGCCGCTCCGGGAGCCGGTGACGCTGCCCTGCGGCCACAACTTCTGCCTGGCCTGCCTGGGCGCGCTCTGGCCGCACCGCGGCGCGGGTGGCACCGGCGGGCCCGGAGGCGCGGCCCGCTGCCCGCTGTGCCAGGAGCCCTTCCCCGACGGCCTGCAGCTCCGCAAGAACCACACGCTGTCCGAGCTGCTGCAGCTCCGCCAGGGCTCGGGCTCCGCGCCCGGGCCCGGCCCGGCCCCGGCCCCGGCCCCGGCCCCAGCCCCGGCCCCGGCCCCGGCCCCGGAGCCCACGCCGCCCAGCGCGCCGCCCAGCGCCCCGGAGCCCTCGGCTCCCTGCGCGCCCGAGCCCTGGCCCGGCGGCGAAGAGCCGGTGCGCTGCGACGCGTGCCCCGAGGGCGCCGCCCTGCCCGCCGCGCTGTCCTGCCTCTCCTGCCTCGCCTCCTTCTGCCCCGCGCACCTGGGCCCGCACGACCGCAGCCCCGCGCTGCGCGGACACCGCCTGGTGCCGCCGCTGCGCCGGCTGGAGGAGAGCCTGTGCCCGCGCCACCTGCGGCCGCTCGAGCGCTACTGCCGCGCCGAGCGCGTGTGCCTGTGCGAGGCCTGCGCCGCCCAGGAGCACCGGGGCCACGAACTCGTGCCGCTGGAGCAGGAGCGCGCGCTCCAGGAGGTGGGCGCAGGCAGCCGGGGCGGGGTGGGGGGTGCCAGGGCGGGCGAGGGCCGAGCGGGGGTGGGGGGAGCCATGGATCCAGCCCCCTGCCGTTCCCTGATAGGGCCCTAATGCTCGCTAACCTGGCCCTTTGGCGTCCTTTCCAATACTGACAATGTCACCCATCCATCCACTCGCTGTGGGACGTTCCGCTCGAGTTGGGAATGGGGGTTGGAGGAGCCCAGAGGGAACGCAAGAAGGACTGGAAGGGCAAGCAGGGGCCTGAAGCCCGGTCCAGCGACAGGGAGCAGTCAGGACCGCGGGGGTCCGGGCCCGCGGGGGTCCCCGCCTGCTGATTCTGGCCTCGCCGCTGCCTTGCGCTGGGCAGGCTTCTTGGCGGTCCCAGGTCGCATTTGGCCTGGGCAGAGGCATCGGGTTTAGATGGGTGTGGCAGGCGACAGGAGTGTGGCAGAGGGTGGACCTAGCATACAGACCGCTCTTGTCCAGCTGTTCCGGGGCCGTGGAGGGAGCATGTGCTCTCAGGCCGTCAACCACCTCCACCCCCAGTTTCCTTTGGCCTCCAGCCCGGTCTTGGCGCCTCTGGCCTTGGGATTTTCCGTCTCTCCTGCCTGGAGCAGTGACTCATAAGACCCAGGGGATTTGCCCGGAATCCCCATTTTTCAGGCCTGGAATGGGGATACAGACTCTTGGGGGACAGTGATCCCCGAGACAGCTGAATGCCCTCTGTGCAGCACCTACCCCACTCTCTCTGCCTCGTCCTCACTGAAGGAAGTTCTCCAGCGAGTTCAGCAACATTGAGGAGCAGGAATGGCCCTGTGCTTGCCCATTGGTCAGAGAGGCGAGGCACAGAGCCCACAAACCTGCCCAGCCTGTGCTCTCCCCAGACATTTGGGAATGGCACCCTCCTGGGCTCCAAGCACCTCTGGCATATTATGGGATGTCATGGCCACTCCCAGTCCCACCTGTGCACACATACCACTCCCGGGTCATCCCTCTTCTCCCCCTTGGTGAAGCCTGGTAGCCCAGAGTAGGGCTGTGGCCACTGCAGGCCCCATGCTGATTAAGAGTATCACCCACAGGCGGACCAATCCAAAGTCCTGAGTGCCGTGGAGGATCGCATGGATGAGCTGGGCGCTGGCATTGCACTGTCCCGGCGCACGGTGGCCCTCATCAAGGTCGGACCCCACGCTGACCCCGTCCCCGTGCAGTCCTGCAACAGGCTCCTGGCAATGAGCTTGTAGCATGCTATGGTCCTCTCCAAAGAGGCCTGTGCGCAGGGCACTGTCTGGTCCTGCTGAGCATGAGCGGCTCCTCTGACCTGGCACATAGATCCAGGACAGCCAGGGCTGGTCCCTCTGTCCCCGCAAGAGGGCAGGGTGGGAAGGATGGGGCCAGAATCACACTGCTCTTGCCCTCATCCTTGTCCCTTGTGTCGTCCCGAGCAGAGCGCAGCCTTGGCAGAGCGGGAGAAGGTGAGCCGACTGTTCACCGAGGCTGCGGCCATCCTGCAGGGCTTCCAGACAGAGGTGCTGGGCTTCATCGAGGAGGGGGAGGCCACCATGCTGGGCCGCTCCCAGGGTGACCTGCGGCGCCAGGAGGAACAGCGCAGTAGGCTGAGCCGGGCCCGCCACAACCTCAGTCAGGTCCCCGAGGCCGACTCGGTCAGCTTCCTGCAGGTAAGTACAGCTCTCCTGGGCCAGAGAGGGCACGGGAGGGGGTCAGGCAAGGAGTGGGGAGGGCTTGTGGGGCTGCCTGGGCTCCGGGGCTGTGCCATCGTCCCACAGGGCTCTCCCCGCAGCCCAAGGAGCTGGAACCAGCAACGCCTCACTAGTCATTTCTCTGGCACAGGAGCTCCTGGCATTGAGGCTGGCCCTGGAGGAGGGGTGCGGCCCTGGGCCCGGCCCCCCGAGGGAGCTCAGCTTCACAAAATCCTCCCAAGCCGTGCGGGCGGTTAGAGATGTGCTGGCAGCGGCCTGTGCCAGCCAGTGGGAGCAGCTGCGGGGGTTGGGCGGTGATGAAGACGAGTTGCAGAAGTTGGGCACAGAAGGTGGGTGCCCCCCAAGTGACTCACCCTTCCCCAGTCTCCCCACACAGGGCCCCAGGCCTGGCACCCGTTCAGGAGTGGAAGATGGAAACTGTGTGCCTGGCACAGGGTGGGCCCCAACTCCTACTGGCGAGCGAGGCCACCGATCCGGCCCCTGCGGCCACAGCCCGAAGGATCGGGGGGTCAAGGGAGCCCCTCCTGCCCTGCCCTTGAGTTTCAGAGGGGCTGAGCGGGGAGGGGGTGGAGCAGGGGCAGAACCCAAGGACCAGGCTTGCATGTGAGGACGGAGTCCCATATTTGGGTGTGTGCCTGTGCCCGGGTATTGGCCCGGAGGATGCAGAAGGAGAGGGATTTTGGTCACAGGCTCAGGGGAGAAGCACCTTGCATCCCTGCCCAGCCACAGGCAGCTGGAGAGAACCTCTCCCCTGTCTCTTCTGCAGCAGATGCCGAGTCCCAAGACCCCGATAGCACCAACAACGTGGAGAGTGAGGCTCCCAGGGATTACTTCCTCAAGTGTAAGTGGACGCCTGGGCTCTCCCCTCTGCCCGCACCAGGCCCTCCGAAGGCTGCTGGGCTGGGCCCTACTGCACAAAGGCTTGGATTTCCTCCCTCCCCTCCCACCCCATTCTTTCTCGGGGGAACTGGGTCAGCTCACTGGGTGCTCTCCAGGGGGGCTGAGTCGTGCTGGTCATGAAGGCAGGCGGGGGGGGGGGGGGGCCTGTGTTGAGGGAGGTGGTCATCTGGCGGAGAGGCTATCCCACCTGCCCCCAACCCTGAGCCCATGTCTCTCTCCTGTCCCCCGGAGCAGTCGCCTACATCGTGGACCTGGACAGCGACACGGCAGACAAGTACTTGCAGCTGTTTGGGACCAAAGGTGTAAAGAGGGTGCTGTGTCCCATCAACTACCCTGAGTCACCCACCCGCTTCACCCACTGCGAGCAGGTGCTGGGTGAGGGCGCCCTGGACCGGGGCACCTACTACTGGGAGGTAGAGATCATCGACGGCTGGGTCAGCGTGGGGGTCATGGCCGAAGACTTCTCCCCGCAAGAGCCCTATGATCGGGGCCGGCTGGGCCGCAACGCCCACTCCTGCTGCCTGCAGTGGAATGGACGGAGCTTCTCCGTCTGGTTCCACGGGCTCGAGGCGCCCCTGCCCCAGCCCTTCTCGCCCACCGTCGGGATCTGCCTAGAATATGCTGACCGAGCCCTGGCCTTCTACGCCGTGCGGGACGGCAAGATGAACCTGCTTCGGAGGTTGAAGGCCTCCAGGGCCCGCCGGAGCAGCACCCTGGCCTCCTCCATCGACCCCTTCCAGAGCCGCCTGGATGGCCATTTTGCAGGACTCTTCACTCGCAGGCTCAAGCCTGCTTTCTTCCTGGAGAGTGTGGACGCCCACCTGCAGATCGGGCCTCTCAAGAAGTCCTGCATATCTGTGCTGAAGAGGAGGTGATGCCGGAGGGCATGGGGCCTCCTGCAGTGTTTCTGCTCCTGGGAAGCTAGCTTCTCTTCACACCCTCATCTTGACCCCAGGGAACGGTACTGTGGAGTCCCCCACCTCCCCAGGCTTCTCATTCCTGGAGGCCTCCTGGGCCTTCCACCTCTCAAGGAGCGTCCCCCAGACCCCTTGAAATGCCCCTCAGACCCTGTCCCCCTGTAGGCCTTGTTTCTGGGAGAGAAAGCCAGAGCTGGGACAGATCCAGGCTACCCGGTCCCTCCTTTCCCAGGTTCCTGGGACAGTGCCTGGCACATAGTAGGTGCTGAATAAATATTTGTTGAATGAATGACTCCTTTTTCTATCCTTCTCTCCACCCATCAGGAATTCTCCTCTTTGGAGAGCTGATCTTGAAAGGCAGGAGGTCCCAGGATTCCTGGGGGGGAAAGTGGGGGATGGGGAGCCCTGACCCAGGAGGAGGGGCTGAAAAGAGCTGCCTGCCCTTTGGGGCAGCCCTTCTCCTGGTTCTGGGCAGGGGCTGCTAGAGGTGGCTTCTCCGGAGGGAGCCAAGCCTCCCCAGTCCTTCCGGCTGCTTGAGTGCTTTTTCGTGGCCCATTCCCATGAGCTATTTTCATCCTTGATGCCACAGCCTGGTTCTAGACCTGCCTTCTGGGGTTTGTGCCCAGGGCTAAATGCAGAGCACATACCCCCCAGGAGCAGGGAACCACTCCTGGGTGTGGGCAAGAAAGTTTGAGAGATGGGATGCCTGGGTGGCTCAGCGGTTAGGCGCCTGCCTTCGGCCCAGGGCGTGATCCTGGAGTCCTGGGATCGAGTCCCACATCGGGCTCCCTGAGTGGAGCCTGCTTCTCCCTCTGCCTATGTCTCTGCCTCTCTCTCTGTGTGTCTCTCATGAATAAATAAATAAAATCTAAAAAAGAAGAAGGAAAGTTTGAGAGCTACAGCTGCTTTCATACACACACACACACACACACACACACACACAACTTCTCAGTCGGGGCGGGCTGCGGCCCAGACGGCCCCAGGATGTGGCTGGAGGTGAGACTGCCTCCAATAAAGGGGTCTGTGTCCGCCCCAGAATCCCCCTCAGTGCCCCCACACTCAGCCTTGCAGCTGGAACACAGCTGTACTCTGGGGAGACCCGGGCTTGCACCCCAGTAGAGCCTTTGCTTTTCTCCCAGGAAGGCCCAGGGCCCCCCACTGCCCCACAGCCCTCAGCCCAACCCAGGATGCCCATCGCCCACAGGGAGGCCACACCAGGAGTGTGTTTCCAGGCCAGTCCCTCCTCCCTGGGTTCTCTGGGGCCCAGGTGCCCCCTAGAAAGGGTCCATGCCCGCCGGACTGGCACAGACAGAGGCTCCTCAGGCATGAGTCCAAGGTCAGACGGGACAATGGGTGAGTTATGCAGCCAGACAGCAAGGCCATACAAGTCCTGCCCTGGCTCAGCAGCTAAAAATAGCCCCTCCTTCGGAGCTCTGCTTTTGCCCAGTAGCCAGGATGTTGTTTTTCCGGGTGGGGCCTCTTTGCTCTTGGTGCTTTGTGTTTTCAACACGGTTTCCTTGGCAGCCAGGGTCCCCAGCTCACCAGAATGGGGAAAGCTGCTCCTGTCATCGGCAGAAACATGGACCAATGGGGGTTGCTAGAGCCCGCTCACCTGTTGCAAGCCTCCCACATTTCACAGAGCCCTTGCCACCACCACACCCCCTGCTCAGCTCTTTCTCCTCCAACTTGCACTTCCCACCCCACATGTTCCCTTTGCAAAGAACACTCGTTCACTCTCGGGGCCCTGACTCTGCAGGGCCCTGGCCTGTCCCGGAACATGAGCTAGACGGAGGGGCCACTGCATGGGACTGGTGCTGCCTGGGTGGAATTTGGGCCAACCCGCCAAGGCTGCAGCCAGCAGTCCCTGCCACTTGCAGGGTGATGCCCAGCTTCCAGAACTCATGGAACCTTATGCATCATCATGCCAAATCCCTGCACTGACAACTTTACTGCTCAGAGCAGGAGACTGGCTCGGCCAGGCTGCACAGCTAGCGAGGGGCTGTCTGGGCCCGACTCCAGGTTTCAGTGTTATCTCTAGTCTGGAGTGTCATCTGCAGCCCTGCACTTCCGCTGTGACTCTGGAATGATGCTGGAGTGGGAGGGAGCACGTGTGAGAGATGCTCTGAGAAGATCTCAAGCATCAAGAAGGTACACTGAGGCAGGGCAGATGGGCAGAGCAGGAGTAGCAACCAGCTGTGGGGGGTGGGCAGCCCTTCACTGCCCCTACCGACGCTTTACTCAGAGCAGATGGTACATGCTTCATCCAGATTGCTCGCAAAAAGAGAAACTGTTTATAAGAAAAAATGTTAGAAAACCCTCAGTCTAGTCCAAACCTTCTACCGCTATAATTTCCAGATGAAGAAACTGAGGCACATGGACATGAGCTGCCCCAGGCCACCCAGTCCAGGATACCAGCTCCACGTTCCATGGCTTAGGTATGTCCTGTGCTTAGAAATGTCTAACATACACACACGCACACACACACACACACTCACACACACACTCACACACACACACCCTGCTTCCCAGCACTGTTGCCTACAAGTTTAAGAACCGCCCTCCGCCCCACCCCAGTTCCCACGGCCACCAGAGCCCTTGGCAGAGCTGTTCCGAGGGCCTGTGGTCTCCAAGCCCTCTCCAGAGCCCCCACCCCAGAGCCCCCGCTGCTCACCCACAATGATGGAGAGCAGAGAGTGTGAAGGGTCTTCTGAGGCTGTTGCTATTAGTTGAATCTGGCTCCTTGGGGCCAGGCGGGGAGCCAACCTCCACTGGAGCTTTGTTTCTGTGGGAAAATGAGCTGCAGAGTTCCAAACAAGGGACTGAGCAGGGCCTTAAGCACTGCTCTGTCTTGGCAGCCAGGGTCCTGTATCCTCACTGGTTTGCATTTGCACCCCCCACCCACACACACACTCACTCCAGGAGGAAAGAGGCTGACCATCCTGTCCTCGGCCTCCTCTGCTGTCCTCTCCCAAGGCACACACTCACAGCCGTGCCTCTCTTCACACTCCCCTCATCCCAGACTGTAGCTAAGTGGGAGGGCTGGCCAGGAAGACAGGGGCTGAGGCCTGCAGATGGTCCCCGCTGGGCTGGTGCTAGGGTTTCTGCAGCGGGGGAGATGGAGCATCTAGCTGCGGGTGTGTGTCCCATCCCGCCCCACACACAGCACACACATTCATTCAATGCTACCATGCAAAACGGAGAACAGAGGCCACCTCCTGGCAACACAGTCACATCTTCCAGAAGATGCATAGAAACTGCAGGAGAGGGGCGGCCCGGGTGGCTCAGCAGTTTAGCGCCTCCTTCGGCCCAAGGCGTGATCCTGGAGACCGGGGATCGAGTCCTGGGTCGGGCTCCCTGCATGAAGCCTGCTTCTCCCTCTGCCTGTGTCTCTGCCTCTGTGTGTGTGTGTGTGTGTGTGTGTGTGTGTGTGTGTGTGTGTGTGATTAATAAATAAAATCTTAAAAAAAAAAAAAAGGAAGAAACTGCAGGAGACCCTAGGAGGTCGTATGGGCTTCACCCAGGGTGGAACCCTCAGCCTCCTTCCCCAGGGCCCTCAGAGGAGGAGCTGGGGGCACACAGGCTCAAAGGTGCGTGGCACAGAGCACCGAGACAGGAGGGAAATATGCTTTGGTGTCCTGTGTACTTATCTTTAAAAGGCATTCAAGGGGGCAGCCCGGTGGCTCAGTGGTTTAGCACCGCCTTCAGCCCAGGGTGTGATCCTGGGGTCCCGGCATCGAGTCCCACGTCAGGCTCCCTGCATGGAGCCTGCTTCTCCCTCTGCCTATGTCTCTGCCTCTCTCTGTCTCTATGAATAAATAAAATCTTAAAAAAAAAAAAAAACAGGATAACAGTGGACCTGCATAGCATTATTTTGAAGATGGAAGGAGAGAACTGAGGCAAAGTTATTGGCACAAGTCCTGGCACAGAGCAAGCTTTCAATAAGTGTTGTTGCTATTATTCTTCCCTGGGATAACTGAGTAAAATCAATACTCTTGGAAGATTTGTCAAACCTCTGAGGGAGCCCCAGAGATGTTCTTCAGGCACCAAGATGAGCCCAAACTTCACATTTGCCAGGACACTACATTACATCTCACTTGCAAAGATTAGAAACTTTGGCTCACTCATTTTACCATATTTGTTCAGTGTGGTGCGCTGTGCTCAGTGCTAGGGATATGGGGTGAATGACCTAAACAGGGATGCCCCGGCTTCTTGGGAACCTCACAAAGGGCTACACGATAACTGTTGCTGCAATGAGGCACTAAACAAGGGCCTCAACTCCGTCTTCAGGAGATACCCCAAAGCACGGAACACAGGGACTTGACCAGAGCCTTCCATACCCAGGTTCCTCGCAGTATTCACAGTAGCCAGAGGGTAGAAGCAACTCAAATGTCCATCGATGGATAAACGGATAAACTCAGGGTGGGTGGTATTTACGATAGAATGGAATATTACGCAGCCTTCAAAAGGAAGGAACCACTGACACCTGCTACCACATGGATGGTCCCAGAAGACATTACACTAAGTGAAATAAGTCAAATACAAAAGGAATTTTGCCTGATTCTACTTATATGAGGTTCCCACACCAGGCAAATTCAGAGACAGAAGTAGGGTGGTGGGTCCCAGCCGCTGGGGAAAGAAGGGAAGTAGGGAGTTAGTGTTTAGCGGGGACAGAGGGTCAGTTTGGGATGATGACAAAGATCTGGAGATGGATGGTGGTGATGCTGCACGACAATGTGTGTAATGCCACCAAACTGTATCCTTAAAAAGATTAAATGGGGGTGCCTGGAGGGCTCAGTCGGCGAAGCGTCTGCCTTAAGCTCAGGTCATGATCAGTACTGGGACTGACCCCCGAGTCAGGCTCCCTGCTCAGTGGGGAGTCTGCTCCTCTGTCTTCCTCTGCCTCTCTCCCTGCTCCTGCTCTCTCTGTGTCTCTCAAATAAATATTGAAACAGTAAATTTCTTTTAAGTAAACTCTATCCCCAACGTGGGGGTCAAACTCACGACCCCAAGATCAAGAGTCACATGCTCTACCTTCTGAGCCAGCCAGGTGCCCCAAAACAGTACATTTTACATTATGCTCTTACCACTGAGGGGTTCAGAGTGTGTCCTGTGCTAGAGAGACTTTGAAAGACAACAGATGCAGGAAGGGTGTTCTGGCCTCCCCTTTTCTTCCTGACGAGAGGAGATAAAACTCCCACGTGAAAGATAGCCTCCCTGCACTGAGAGGAAAAGAACATTCTTATCACCGGGGAGGGGATGTTGAGGCCTAGAGACATCTGTACCAACGGGCCTCCTTAAAACAACTTCCGTGAGCCTTCTTCTCCACAATTACTCCTCTGTGCAGCCTCATGTAGACGCACTTAGGCCTAAATTTTGGGGGGTCTTCTTTTTCCTGTGAAGGCTCCTGGGTACATGCGAAAGGAAAATCTGTCTGCTTAGGTTGACTTAATTCTCAGGTCCCAGAGACCCCAAGAAAGTAGAGGAAAAGTTTTGCCTCCCCTCCCCTCTAACCAAACCAAACAAGACAAAACCCACATTTTCAGAGTCAGAAGAAAAAAAAAAAAGAAAGAAAGAAAAGAAGAGGACAGTGGCTGGGAGAAGGCGCCCTACTAGGACCAGGGAGGGGCATTTCCAGGGTGACCTCCTGGAGGCTGAGGTCTGCTGGCCAAGGACAAATAGGGTGGTGTGAGCCAGGCCAGAGCGCTCCCATCCCAGGCGGGAGGGTAGGGAAGAGCATGAAGTGGGTGGACGAGCCAGATCTGGCAGGGCAGAGGCTGGTCAGGATTCTGGACTTTTCCTCGGAGCAATGGGAAGCCATGGCAGGATGTCACATGGGGGAAACAGTACAAGCGGACCTGAAAGTCTCAAGTCACTCTGTAATTTAGGTGAAAAGAGGGAAAAGGGGAGAAGGATTAAGGATGCCCCAACTTGCATCTCTCCAGGAAGAAGGAAAGGAGCCCTCCCCCTACCTCATCCCCCTGCTGGGAAGGAGCATCCAGAAAATCTGGGAGGAGGCCCACATCCATGACAGCCTCTCCTGGTCTCTCTTCTCCCCGGGTTCCCCCCCATCAGAGGGGTGCCCCCAGGTGTGGCTCCTCAGTGCTGGACCGGGGATACCTTCAGAGGTGACGCCCATGTTTTTCTGGCTTTCTGGGGTTTGGGAGGCACAGAAATGGAAACAGACAGCGGAAGGTTTGCGTAAACACTCCTGCAGTAGGGATTGCTCACAACAGGCCATTGCAGCTGCCTCCGGGGACATTGAACTCGACAGAGCTGGGAGGTCTGGACTGGGAACCTGGGGTGGGGCTCATCTCCATAGCAACCAGAAATAGCCCCAGGCGTGCCCTGGCTCAGCCTCCTGATGGAGAAGCAAGGAATACGCGTTACTGAAATACCCAGTCAAAATGACCTGTCCCCAAATAGCTCACGTCCACATCACCGACGCCTTACATGGCATCTGCCACTCCAACGACGCAGGCCACCCAACCAGGCAGATGGCCGAAAAGTGAAAGTCACCAAGAGTTTTCTTTTCTCCACTGGCTTATTGGAAAGCGGACAACTCGCCGATTGAAAAAAACCTGGTGTCGTCAAGCATGAATGTGTTCTGTAACACTCAGGTACAAGAAATGTCGCTGTTTTTCCTAAATCAAATAAAATTTGATTATGAGCTGCCCTTTGCCAGGAGGGTAAGATATTTGACCTCAGGCATGTTCGGAGGGGGCGACAGTGGTCCTTCTCCTTGGTAGACAGTGATCTGGGGTTTACACGGTGCCACCAGACAGGAGAGCTGCTCCGTGGGTTGGGAATCTTCTTTCCAGAATGGCAGCTGCCGAGATGCCCATTGTCTGAGCTCCAGGTGGTCCTTGTATGGCGAGCCTTCTCTCCCCTGGGCCAAGCAGGGTCTGGGGATCGCGCCAAACTGTTGTCTTTCTGCCCCAAACCCACTGTCGTGGTCCGCTAGAGCCGTCATAAGGAAGGACTGCAAAGTAGGTGGCTTAGGCAACAGAAACTATTGTCTCGGAGTTCTGAAAGCCAGAGTTGGAAATGAAGGTCTTGGCAGATTTATGTCCTTCTGAGGCTGTGGGGGAGAATCTGTACCAGCCCCTTAGCTTCTGGCGGTTTGCTGAGGACATTTGGCAATCCTTGGCTTGTAGATCTCTGCCTTCATCTTCACATGGCCTTCGCCCAGTGGGCCTGTGTCCAAATTTCCCCTTTAAAAATTTTTTTTTTATAAAGTCATTTTATTTTATTTTTTTTAATTTTTATTTATTTATGATAGGCACACAGTGAGAGAGAGAGAGAGGCAGAGACACAGGCAGAGAGAGAAGCAGGCTCCATGCACCGGGAGCCCGACGTGGGACTCGATCCCGGGTCTCCAGGATCGCGCCCTGGGCCAAAGGCAGGCGCTAAACCGCTGCACCACCCAGGGATCCCCTCCTTTTAAAAAATTTATTTATTCATGAGACACACAGAAAAAGGCAGAGGGAGAAGCAGGCTCCCTGCAGGGAGCCCGATGCAGGACTCGATCCCAGGACCCCGGGCCCACGACCTGAGCCGAAGGCAGCCACTCAACCGCTGAGCCACCCAGATGCCCCAAATCTCCCCTTTTTATAAGGACACCAGTCATATTGGATTAGCCCCCCCCCCCCAATGACTTCACCTCTACTAGTTACATCTACAACTCCACGACCATTTCAGGTCAGTTCTGGGGTACTAGGGGTTAAGATGTCAACATATGAATTGGGGGAGGACATAATTCAACCCGTAACACTCACCCTCTACATGTGGCTTTAGGATGCTGGGGTCCAGGGGCCCCACTTGTGCTCGGCGGCTGCTCCCCGCCAGGCTCCACCAGCAGGGGTGGGAGACGGCCCGCGGGGCCAGAGGAGGAGAAGGAGCCCCAGCCCTGGGGGTCTGACCACTCCCCCCATCACTGGAAGTCTTCGGGGAGATTTCACCTTTTCCGTTGCTGTAGCTTTATACCTATTTTAATTCCTTACAGTAAATGCTCCCTGGCCCCAGAGCTGCTGTGGTTTCGGTCTCCTGACTGGCCCCTTTCACAGCACCCCAAACCACAGTTCTTGGCGTCGGCCCCCCTACTCCCAGCAGCCACACCCCACCTCCTGGGATTGCTTGATGGGGGTGGGGCAGGGGGGCTACCGCAGGAGAATCCCCCAAACTCTGCCCCTGCCCCCGGCTCCGGGAAGCACCGGGCCAGGCCTCCAGCACCCGCAGCCCCAGCCGCCCTCGGTGGGCTCAGCCGCGCTGGGGACAGGGAGCCCGGAGGCCGCCCTGGGAACAAAGACTCCCCTGCCCTCTTGGCTAAGAGATGGGAAGATGCCTCACAGTCTTTGAGTCAGCCACCTTGGCCACCACGGCCACCACAGCCACCTCGGCCACCTCGGGAAGGGTGGAGAAAGGGCAGTACCTGCTCAACGGCTCTGCCACACACGGGAAGCACAGATACAGCCCTTCAGGGGCTGATCTGGAAAACCTAAACATGACAGGTACCAGCTGCAGGAGTTGGGTGAAGGCAGGTGTCCCCCCACACCAGGGCGGGGCTGGGGGAGGGGAGGGGAGTGTGCTAGCCTCAACTCCTATGCTCCCTTCCCTCCTCCTCCCATCCTACCCACCCCCACCCACCCTCCCTCAGCCTTTCTTCTGGGACAGGGGTTTTCTTTCTTTCCTTTTTTAGATTTTTTTCAAAAGACTTTATTGATTATTCATGAGAGACACACAGAGAGAGGCAGAGATACAGGCAGAGCGAGAAGCAGGCTCCCTGCAGGGAGCCTGACGTGGGACTCGACCCCAGATCCCAGGATCAAATCCAGAGCCAAAGGCAGACGCCCAACTGCTGAGCCACCCAGGCGTCCCTAGATTTTATTTATTTATTTATTTGAGACCCAGAGAGAGTATGAGCAGGGTGAGGGGCAGGAAGCCCGCCGTGGGGCTCAATCCCAGGACCCCAGGTCATGACCTGAGGGGAAGGCAGTCACCTAACCAACTGAGCCACCAGGCGCCCCAGGTCTTTCCTTTATTCAGTTGCACTTATAAATATACCCCTGGGTACACCCAGTCTTGACATAAAATGTATTTCTTTCTTTTTTTTTTTTTTTTATAAAATGTATTTCTTACTGTGGTCAAGGTTAATAAAAAGCCACCATCTGGTAAACTGCTTCCTAATCTTTTTAATGTTGTGGCACACATAGAAAATTATTATTTGGGATCCCTGGGTGGCGCAGCGGTTTGGCGACTGCCTTTGGCCCAGGGCGCGATCCTGGAGACCCGGGATCGAATCCCACATCGGGCTCCCGGTGCATGGAGCCTGCTTCTCCCTCTGCCTGCGTCTCTGCCTCTCTCTCTCTCCTCTCTGTGCATTCTCATAAATAAATAAAAAATCTTAAATAAATAAAAAAAAAAAGAAAATTATTATTTGTTTGGTACAGATGATATTTGCTCTGCTCACTGGGGCAAATACATGATGCTTCCTGGGGCTTCAGAGGTGACTGGTCCAGGGCCCAGGGGCCAGGGGCCCAGTCACCCCAAACCACACCTGGGTGGCCTGCAGTGAAGGGAGCAGTATCTCAGGCACACTCGGGCTCCTGCTTAGTGCACCGCTCAAGAAGCTTCCCTCTGGAGAATAGGAACGATTACAGCTCATCGAAAAGTGATCACTTCTGGAAACACGCAGAGCCTGCGTGGCTCCAAGGCCTGGGGTCTGAGGTCTGAGACCTGGGCCCAGTTGGGGCACTTTGTCACTGCCTGGGTTCACCAAGGAACTGCCCTCCAGCCCCTCAGTGTGGGTCCTGGAAACCACCTGGCCCCCTTCACAGTTGGGAGTGACTAACAATGTGCTCACATGGTCCTAAATTTTTATTTTATTATTCTTAAAGATTTTATTTCTTTTTAAAGATTTTATTTTTGGGATCCCTGGGTGGCGCAGTGGTTTAGCGCCTGCCTTTGGCCCAGGGCGTGATCCTGGAGACCCGGGATCGGGTCCCACGTCGGGCTCCCTGCATGGAGCCTGCTTCTCCCTCTGCCTGTGTCTCTGCCTCTCTCTGTGTGTGTGTGTGTGTGTGTGTGTGACTATCATAAAAAAAAAAAAAGATTTTATTTTTAAGTAATCTCCACACCCACCGTGGGGCTCAAACTCAACAACCTCGAGACTAAGAGTTGCATGCTCTACTGAGCCAGCCAAGTGCTCCATAGTCATAGGTTTCTTTGTTTTTAAGATTTTATATATTCATTCATGGGAGACACACAGAGAGAGGCAGAGACACAGGCAGAGGGGGAATCAGGCCCCCAAAGGGAGCCCAATGCGGGACTCGATCCTGGGACTGGGAGATCATGCCTTGAGCCAAAGGCAGGTGCCCAACCACTGACCACCCAGGCGTCTCCATAGTCATAGGTTTTTATTCAATTTGCAAAAGTCAGACATGGAAGCTGAAACCAGCTAAGCCGTCTAGCTCTTCACTCTGACTTCCTCTTCAACACATTTCCTCTCATGCAGGAGGCCTAAGTCAGGCCACAGCTGTGTATACTGTGTTTTCATGATTGTGTATATTAGCTCTTAACAAGGCCTCCAAAAGCTGTAAGCCCCACAAAACCTTCAATTGCCTCTGCCACCGACAGAGTTCTGCAGAGGGGTGGGGTGGGACTGGACTGAGTCCCCACCTTCCCTTTTATGGTCTTCTAAGCAATTATTCTTGCATAACCTTTACTGGGTGGATTTTCGCTTTCTTTTTTTTTTTTTTTTTTTTTTTTTTTTTAAATTTTTATTTATTTATGATAGTCACAGAGAGAGAGAGAGAGGCAGAGACATAGGCAGAGGGAGAAGCAGGCTCCATGCACCGGGAACCCGAGGTGGGATTCGATCCCGGGTCTCCAGGATCGCGCCCTGGGCCAAAGGCAGGCGCCAAACCGCTACGCCACCCAGGGATCCCTGGATTTTCGCTTTCTTTTGTAATGTGTTATTAATATTTAGCATGTGCACAGTAAACAATCAAACAGTACAAGGAAATATATAATACACAGAGTCACCAGCCTACCCTAATTCCCAGACACATGCCTCAGTGGGATAATGCCAAAAACAATGCCTGGTAGCTCTTTCTAGAAATTTTAGATCTAGATCTAGATCTTAATGTTAACACAAGCAAAGTTTCTTCTTTTTTTAAAAAAGAATTTGACGCAGGGGGAACAGCAGTCAGAGGGAGAGAGAGAGAGAGAGAAAGACTGCCTGCTGAGCAGGGAGCTGGATGTGGGGCTAGAACCCAGGTCCTGGGATCATGACTGGAGCCCAAGGCAGACCCTGAACCAACTGCACCACCTAGGCGACCCCTAGGCAAAAGTTTTGTTTGTTTTTTGTTTTGTTTTGTTTTTGTGGAAGCATATTTATACACCTGTTTGAACTTAACAAACTGGCAATCCTTCTGTATCTGCACATGGAATTTGCCTTCATTAAAAAAAAAAAAAAAAAAAAAGGGATCCCTGGGTGGCGCAGCGGTTTGGCGCCTGCCTTTGGCCCAGGGCACGATCCTGGGGGGACCCGGGATCGAATCCCACGTCGGCTACCGGTGCATGGAGCCTGCTTCTCCCTCTGCCTGTGTCTTCTCCCTCTGCCTCTCTCTCTCTCTCTGTGACTATCATAAATAAATACAAATTTAAAAAATAAATAAATAAAAAATTTTAAAAAAAGCTGCATAGACTTCGCGAGCCAAAATTAATTTAACTACTGGAGCAGATCACGTCCATCGTGCAGTAATTTATTGCACTCGTCCTGCAAGGCCCCACCTGCTTGTGCTTAAGACTTCCCAGAAGGCTGTTACATGTTTCATCTTTTCTGGGTGTTGATCCCTCACCTAGGAAACTCTAAAAGATAAGTCAGGCAGGTGGGTCCCCAGGTTGGCCATCACATGTCAGGGAATCAGCTGTACTGCTTAAACTCAAACTTCCGATCCTTTAAGATTAATGATGCACCAGCACCACCACGTGGGGAGTGACACCCTTCTTTCCTCCCCTGGAAGATCCACCTCAGGGTCTCCTGGGTGGTTCAGTGGCTGAGCATGTGCCTTTGGCTCAGGTCTTGATCCCGGGGTCCTGGGATCGAGTCCTGTATCAGGCTCCCCGCAGGGAACCTGCCTGTCTCTCTCTGTCTCTCATGAATAAATAAAAAAATAAAAATAATAAAAAAAGAACTACCTCGGACGTGGAGATACATAATTACTACAGCTGCCCAAGGGCGCCGCCCAGTGCTGGGTCCCAAGCTGAAATGACTCAGCTGTATTTCATAAACCACATAATGGGGCTGCCGGACTTGCCTTGTCCGGGCTCCTAGGTCCTTTCAATGACTGTGAGTCTTGTTGAAATCTTACAGCTGGAAAGCTCCCGGGCGGGCCTGACCGAAGCCAGATCGTTCTAGAGGGAGCAGGGCCACCGCGAGGCCTGCGGGGCTGAAGGTAGAGGCGCTCCCCACCGGACCCTGGTATTTGGTGCAGGGGTCAGGTCGGGCCACCGGACAGTCTCACCCCCAACCTCCGAGGGTCCGGGTCTGACTTCACGACAGGGATGCTCTGGCAGCCCGCCCCGTCCTGGACCCGGGTCTTGCGCTCATCTACACGGCTACAGTGACCACCCGGATCAGGGGCAAAGTCATGTAGACTCAGTGTTTCACAAATAAAGATGCCCTAGCAAGTGACTGCTCAGCATTCCCCACACCCGGTTTAGATTCCCACCGCCGCCCCCTCATTCTGTGAGTATTCACTTTTGTGCTCAAGGCCTTTCCGAGTAATACCCCTGTGACGTGTCCAACTGTTTATTCCGGTCCCTTGGAAGATACGAAGGGCTGTGCGTAATGCGCAGGCCGATTAGTTATGCAACTGGGGCAGTCAATCCGGCCTGGAAGACTACAAGTTCCAGAGTGCATCCTTCCGCTAACGTAGAGAAAAGCCGATTGAGGGAGCATGGCCTTCTGGGAATTGTAGTCTTCAGCTTGTTTGTGATGCAGGCGAAACGGGAGGGGGAGTGAGTAAACTATTACCACGTGACGCTCGAGATCAGGTGGTTGGACCAGGCTCCGCACAAGAGCTGTGATTGGCTGGCTCTAATACGAACGACGCCACTAGGGGCGGGCCGTGGAGGGGCGCAGGCGCACTGCGTTGAGAGTCTCGGGACCCTTTTCCGAGAGACTATGGCGCTCAACAAGAACCACTCGGAGGGCGGCGGAGTGATCGTCAACAACACCGAGAGGTGAAAACACGGCGGAAGGATCCTGGAAAAACGATGGGGGGGGGGGGGCGTGGGCGGTGGGCGGCCGGGGATGAACCGGTGAAGGTAAACCGACGGGGTGCGGGGGGGGGGTTAACGGCTGGAGGCGGGGCCGGAGGCCGAGGGTGGGTCGGCGGAGCGGCTGGGACGTCGCGGTTAGCTGTGGGCTGGCGCGGGGGGGCGGCGGCTGGGCAGACAGGTGGGCCCCGGGGTCGCTCTTGAGCCCCTTTCCCAGAGTCGATGACTTCACGGGGTGGGAAGAGCCTTAGACAAAAATAATTGCTACTTACTGAGTGTTTACTACGTTCCTACGCGCCAGGCTGTGCTCTTCTGCCTTAACGTGTAAGTGCGGCGCAGCGCTTAGATCATGCTGGTCTGCACGTTTTACATGCAGGGAAACTGAGGCACGGAGAGGTTAGGTGACTTGCCAGAGATCACAGGGCTGTATATGACACAGACGGGATTCCAGGAAAGGCGTCTTTAAAGTCAAAAGGCCGGCAGCCCCGCTGGCTCAGCGGTTTAGCGCCACCTTCAGCCCGGGGCGTGATCCTGGGGTCCGGGGATCGAGTCTCCCATCCAGCCTGCTTCTCCCTCTGCCTGTGTCTCTGCCTCTCTCTCTCTTTGTGTCTCTCATGAAAAATCTTAATTCTGTTTAAATAAAGTCAAAAGGCTTGACTACCAGTACATAGCCTTCTGGTATATTCCAGAACTGCCGAGTTTCCAGATGAGAGACTGAGGCCCAGAGGTGCAGTTAGATAGATAATGTTTGTCAAATGGCGAACACATTTCCTGGCACAATGTCTGTCCTTGCGTCTTTCTCTCCAGTGCCTGTTGACTTGGATCACTTCCCTGAGCAGAGGTCTCCCCGCCTCTCTCCATACCCCTCACCCCCTCCCTCACCTTCCCCCGCCCCCCGCCCGTCAGTTCTGTCCTCTTTGCTCTGGTCTCTGAACTTCTCTGTGGCTTCTCTCTTGCTCCTTGGGCACCGGGAATTAGACCATCCAGCCTCGGTTCAGCTAGGCTGACGCTGAAATTCTCTTTAAGGCGGGAGGTGCTTACGAGGAGTCTGAGTCCCTGGAAGAGACTTCAGTGGGATCAGAGCCTTGTAGGCTGCCAGGGCCAGCACCCAGGAATGCTTGATGAGTCAGGAGAAAGCCAGGGGTGCCCCGGGCTTCAGAGTGCTGACGTTCCCTCCATCGTCCCTGCTCAGGGTCTGCCAGCCCAGCCTGTTCCTGGTAATGAGCTGTTTTTCTCTGAGCTGTACCTCTTAACTATATTTGTTTTTAAGATTTATTTGTTTTAGGGACACCTGGGTGGCTCAGTCAGTTAAGCATCTGCATTGGGCTCAGGTCATGATCCAGGGTCCTGGGATCAAGGCCGGATCAGGTTCCCTGTTCAGCAGGGAGCCTGCTTCTCCTTCTCCCTCTCCCTCTGCCTGCTGCTCCACCTATTTATGGGCGCTCTCTCTGTCAAGGTTTATTTATTTTTTTTATTTTTATTTTTTAATTTTTATTTATTTATGATAGGCACACAGTGAGAGAGAGAGAGGCAGAGACACAGGCAGAGGGAGAAGCAGGCTCCATGCACCGGGAGCCTGACGTGGGATTCGATCCCGGGTCTCCAGGATCGCGCCCCGGGCCAAAGGCAGGCGCTAAACCGCTGCGCCACCCAGGGATCCCCGGTTTATTTATTTTAGAGAGAGTCCGTGCAAGCGCAGGGGGAGGATCAGACGGGGAGAGAAAGAGAGAAGCCACAAGCAGACTCAGGGCTGAGCTCAGAGTCCCATGAGAACCCTGAGATCATGACCTGAGCAGAGACTGAGGGTCCGCCACTTAACCAACTGAGCCACCTTGGTGCCCCTCTGAGCTGTACTTCTCTTCCCTGGTACCAGTCCTCTTTCCCACTTACCCTCCCCAGTGAAGAAAGTTGTGATATTTGGGAGGAGGAAGACAAATGGAACCATGTGAACTTGGACTCTGTTATCTTCTAATCAGAGAAACCTCACATTGTTCCCATTTTGTAGTCTCTCTTGAGTGCAAGCCAGTCCTAGGCCTGGAAAAACACTTCGATGCCATTTGGTAACATCTCCTGGGACTATTTTTCTTTCTTTCTCAGTGGGACTTTGTGGGACAAGAATGTATCTGTCCTGGTGGACCTCCTACCTGGCTTCGGGCTCTGTGCTGCTAAATAATGGTGTGCCTTGTTTTAGAAAATGTTTCCGCCTTGTTTCTGGAAAAAATTGTATGGCAGTTGAAGTTTAAATTAGCGTTTAAAATTTCATGTGTAAGATAGTCTTACTTTTCAAGTGATGAATCCCTTTGAGAGTGATGAAAGCCGCAGATTCTTCCAGAAAAACGCACGTACACCATCATTTCATGGACTCCCACCCATGTAGACCCAGTTCAGGAAGCCCCGGTTTAAAGAGGTGTGAAATGAGCCCTTTGGTAATGTGTAGAGTCCTGTCTTAGAGGGTTTATGGGTCAGTACTAATAAGCCAATGAAAACAGACACACATTATAGGGACTCAGAAGAAAATGGGAGAGTCAACCCAGGTAATCTAACCTGATTTGAGGGATTATGGTGTTAATGGCTTTAAAGCCCTCCGCCTCGGCTCTTCTGCTGTTGTCCCTTGAGAGGAGGGGGTATATGTGGGGCTTGGGGAAATTCTGAGGACCCCGCCTTGCTCATCTATTTCGAGGATGTATTAATAGTTTCCTTGCAGCAACGTCAAAACAACTTTGAGACACGACGTGCTAGACACCTGCGTATCTCAGGGATGGGGGGTCTAGTCCCTGGCGTAGGCAGGTCGTGGCTCCCAGCTGGCTCATCACGGCCTGTTCTCGTTTCTCATCACAGCATTCTGATGTCCTATGACCATGTGGAACTTACATTCAATGACATGAAGAACGTGCCCGAGGCCTTCAAAGGGACCAAGAAAGGCACCGTCTACCTTACTCCTTACCGGGTGAGTTGCACAGTGATGGTGGGTTTGCAAGCCCATGGTTCCTGGAGGCCGATGTGAGTCTTATGTCAGCCTCAGCCTTATGGGTCCAGTGGCCCCTGAACCTGTGGCCAGCCCTCCCCATGTTTCTGTCATGTGCTCCCAGGTTCTAGAATCAGCAGACTCTGTGGGCAGCTGAACCAACCCCTGGGCATTGAATCCATGAAAATTCTGGAACCACTACTGTAAAATCTATGTTGTTGTGTGCAGCAGCTGGGGTGACTGGGGCCTGGGGCAGCAGGGGGCTGTTGTACCTTGATTTCTGTGAGAGCAGAAAGGGCCCACAAGGCCTTTGTACACATCCAGAGTGACAAGTACGGAAAACAGGACATAGTAGCATGGCCGGAGCCTCCAGTCTGGGCGGAAAGCCCAGCACAGCCCTGCAGAGCGAGAAGTGCCCAACTGCAGGATGGGCCTTGCCTGAGACTGAGCCAGGCCGACTGAGAGTCTTCCAGAGAAAGACAAATGGCCATTCTTAGAAAAGGTTCACTGCTTGTAGCTACCAAAAGTTAGATTTTTTTTTTTTTAAGATTTTATGTATTTATTCGTGAGAGACAAAAAGGCAGAGGGAGAAGCAGGCTCCCTGCGGGGAGCCCGATATGGGACTCGATCCCAGGACCCCGGGATCACACCCTGAGCCGAAGGCAGACGCTCCACCACTGAGCCACCCAGGCGTCCCAAGAGTTAGATTTAAAGATGGTTGGAAGAGAGCGGCATATCTTTAAGGTTTTCATCACCGCAACTTAGAGACAAGGGAGCCTCAAAACCCCTTTTCTGGTGGCATCTTCAGTCACAGATTGAAGGGTTTAAAACGTAGTTTTCCAAGTGCAGGCTGGGAGACTTGCAGTTTGGGCAGCCCCCTTCTCCTGGGACCCAACACCCCCTACCTCTCCTTCACTCTGTTCTGTGAAGCTCAGGCTATGCCTCCCAGCCCCCTTCTGGAAGTCAGCACTGCCCTACCCTGCCCCCCTGCCCTAGCTTTACAGCTCCCCTCACTTGCGTACCACAGCCACCACTTAAACGGCAGAGCAGCCTGTCCCTCTCATGTGACCTGTGAGTGGTGTGTTTGTCTCGTGAACACCCACGTTCAGCCTCTCCAGCCAGGCCGCACGTAGGCCCTCTCACTTACAGAGCTCTCTCCGGAAGTGTCTGGTGCAGAGTGTGCCCTAGGGCTGCTGGGAAGTGATAATTGAGCGGGCTGGCCGTGGTGTGGCCACTGAAGGCTCTCTTCCTGTCTCCGTGCAGGTTATCTTTCTGTCCAAAGGAAAGGATGCCATGCAGTCTTTCATGATGCCATTTTATCTGATGAAGGACTGTGAGATCAAGCAGCCTGTGTTTGGTGCAAACTACATCAAGGGAACAGTGAAAGCTGAAGCAGGAGGTGGGTGAAGGGGGCTCAGGGCCACAGATGGGCTCTCAGGGAGGTGCTGGGGCACACCTCTACTGTCTCGGAGATATCCTCTTCCTCCTGGCTCTGGATTGGCTTCCAGGACCCAACCCTGGGCTGCGAGCTGGTCAGCAGGGGTGGGTTTTTGAATGACAAGAGCTAAGAAATCCTGACATTAAAAGCAGCTCATGTCACCTTTTCAGAGTGAAATCAGCCAAATGACTGAAAAATAAATGCTTACCGTAACCGGGGAGCATGTTCACATTCTAGGTATGGGAAACGACGTGTCAGACTCTCAGAAATGGTCTTTTTTTTTTTTTTTTTTAAGATTTTATTTATTTGGGATGCCTGGGTGGCTCAGCGGTTGAGCGTTTTGTCTTTGGGTCAGGACGTGATCCTGGAGCCCCGGGATCGAGTCCCACGTCGGGCTCCCTGCATGGAGCCTGTTTCTCCCTCTGCCTGTGTCTCTCATGAATAGATGAAATCTTTAAAAAAAAAAAAAAAGGATTTGATTTATTTATTCACGAGAGATACAGAGAGAGAGGCAGAGACACAGGCAGAGGGAGAAGCAGGCCCTGTGTGGGGAAACCAATGTCGGACCCGATCCTGGGACCCTGGGATCACGCCGAGCCAAAGGCAGACGCTCAACCACTGAGCCACCCAGGCGTCCCTCAGGAATGGTCTTTTCTAGAGCCAGGAAGAGCCAGCGGCCCCTCTGCCTCCTGGAGAGGCCCTGCTTGGCAGCAGGCTCTTCTGCAGACACCAGAGACCTCTGTGTTAAACTTGGCCTCCCCCTTCCACCCAGCCAGGTGGCCTTGCTCTCTAGAGACTCATGGTTCCCCTTTGGCAGAAGCCAGGCTGGAGGAGCGGGGGGCCCATCCTTAGGCCCCTCAGGAGGAGAGAGATGCTCTGAACTTGAATGTCACTTGTTGCTGAGGAAACCTGCTCTGGGGAAGCTGCCTCATTGATGAGTGGGAGGCTCTCGCTGAGGAACTTATACAGCTGGGGGTGGGATAACAAGTTCCAAGAAAGAAAAGCCCCCTGTTCGAGAGAGTGAAGCAGGCAGGAGCAGAAGACAGGCCAGCCTGCAGCGGGCACATGCTGTGTGGGCAGCGCACCAGAAGCAGCCTGGCGGGAAGGCAGGCACTGCAGAGCCAGCCCTCTCCCCACGGGCACTGGAAGGAGACCTGTAGGGAACAGAGCCATCTCTTCAGCTGTAATCTGTGTTTTTTCCTGAGCCAGTAATGCCCTGTTCCCCTCCCAGGTGGCTGGGAAGGCGCTGCGTCATACAAGTTGACCTTTACGGCAGGGGGCGCCATCGAGTTTGGACAGCGGATGCTACAGGTGGCATCTCAAGGTATCCCGGCTCTGAAAGTGCGGGGTGAAAACATATATTGGAAACCTGTGGGTTTTAGTTTGTTCATTTGAGTTTGTTTACTTTTTGTTACTAAGCTAAGTCTCTGGGCCCCGGGCCGACCGAGGCTGGGAATTGGGAAGGAAGCTTGTCATTAGCTTGTCACTGTGGCCTGTATCTCAGAGGCTGGGTTACCCTGTCTGGAGCCTGGATAGGACATCTTGACACAGCTCTTTGGACTCCGAGACGTTTTACTGTGGCCTTATAAAAACAAACAAGAAACCCAACCGTTAAGCAACCATTAGGCAGTTTAAATCACCAAGGGGTGTGTTCAGCAGACATCCTCACGTTGTCCCCAGCCTTACTCCAGCTCCTTCTAGTCCCCCGTCCCTGAGCCCCCCTCTTTCTCTCTGTCTATCTGTCCTCCTCTGCCCTGGCCCTACCCTACCCTACCCTGGCTCTGACCTCTGTCCCCATCCAGATCCCTCACTTCCTCTCTGTTCAAGAGGCTGGCTCAAGCGTGGGTGGGGAATGGAATGGGACGGAGTAAGGCATGTCTGCTGTGCACATTCCCGGGACCCTGCAGCTCCCCTCGGTAGACGACACTCACTTCTCTCTCCCCTTGTACTTATAGCCTCCCGAGGTGAAGCCCCCAATGGAGCCTATGGGTATTCTTACACGCCCAGCGGGGCCTATGTCTTTCCCCCGCCAGTCGCCAATGGAATGTACCCCTGCCCTCCTGGCTACCCCTATCCACCGCCCCCACCTGGTGAGTGTGTCCTTTGCTGCCCACCCCCTTTACCCCCCTCCCACTAATCACCCCTACCCCTACCCCTCCCCCGGCCAGGCCAGGGGGTTGTAGAGGGGAGACTTGTTCTTTGAGCTGCTTCAGGACAAATGGAGGAGCTGGAGAGGCCCGGGAGGTGCCAGCTGAGGGAGCTGGGGGCTAGGTTGCTCACTGGGTCTCTATCACTCTCTTGTGGAGCAGAGTTCTATCCAGGACCTCCCATGATGGATGGGGCCATGGGATATGTGCAGCCTCCACCGCCGCCCTACCCTGGGCCCATGGAGCCTCCAGTCAGCGGCCCTGATGTCCCCTCCACTCCAGCAGGTGAGACCCTGGGCTGCTAGCAGTCCTGGGGGGCCAGCTCTCTCCTCTCCATGGCTGCATGGAGAGCTCAGCAAACGGCTAGAGATTGGCCAGGAGCCCTGAATGGTGAATGACCCCTGGGCTTGGTCTAGTCCAGGGGATTGGCAGTGTGGTGGCTGCTGGTGAAGATCTAGATTCCAGTCGTCCTTCCCCCCACCCCTCCCCCCGCCGCTAGCTGTGGGCCCTGGGGCGGAGAAGATCTCCCTCTGTCATCTCATCATCCACGATCAGATAGTGGCAGTACCACATGGTGGGATTGTGCGGAGGATCAGGTGGGGAGAAGTGGGTAAAGGGACTGGAAGGGACCCAGTAGCACCGCCTCCGGGGGCAACTGGAAGAGGGGAGGGCTTGTCGCTGGGGCTCACCCGGAGTGTGTTTGCTCTCACAGCTGAAGCCAAGGCTGCAGAAGCGGCTGCCAGCGCCTATTACAACCCGGGCAACCCACACAATGTCTACATGCCCACGGTGAGCCGGGCCGGGGGCGGGCCGACAGCTCTCAAGGGTTTGGGGCAGGGAGACCTTGTCTTGTCGTGAACCTTCTAATGGGATTTTTTTTCCTTCCTCCCTCAGAACCAGCCTCCGCCACCTCCCTACTACCCCCCAGAAGATAAGAAGACGCAGTAGACCCCTCCTGCCCCTGCCTCCCACCCCTCATCACTCTCCCCTTCCCTTCTCCTGGGGGCTGACACTGGGGCTAGGAGGGTGATGGAAGGGGCCCTGTTCTTCCTCCAGGTCTGATTATAAAATACTTCCCAGAGACTGGTGTTGAGGGAAGGGGGGGCACCCCTTGACTTGGGAGCCATGCCTCCCGCTTTTCAAGCTCAGAGCCCAGGGTGCCGCTCGGATGCGCTCCCCTCTCACCATCTCCGGGGTTCTGCTCAGGAGCGCGGGCATCCACCTCGTTCCTGTCCTGCTCTAGTAGCTTCTGCCCACGGAGGGACTCTCTGGCCACCTCCTCTACCGCAGTCCAGCTCCCTCGTTTTGGAATCCACTTTATACTCAGCCTTGTGAACTCCCTCAGACCAGCCTTGTGTCTTCCTGGGGGCCCTACCGGGCCCCTCTCACCTTCCCTCCACTCTGGTCTGTACCTACCTGTGGAAGGCCACGTTCTCACCGGGCTCTTGGCCCACATTCCAATCCCAGCCAGCTTCCAGCCCGGTCACACTCACCTTCTCCTCCCTGTTCTGTCCTTGGTCCTCTGTTGCCACCACTTTGGCTTTTGGAGCTTTAACTTGAGCTTCTGAAAGGTGGGCGGCATCCGGCCAGACTGCTGTGATGGGGAGGGAGCCCACTGCTTCCCTCCATTTTTGGTTTTTGTTTCCCTTGGCCTTCTCTCTTCTCCCTCTAGAAGGGGCTTCTCAGACTGGAACTGGAGAATGCATGTTCATTCCATCATGCCGTGTTGGGGCTGCTGGGTGCTGACCCCTGGGGCCTGGCCTGAGCCTGTGTGTGCTGTCCGTGACCTCCTCACCAGCCCCTCCCCCTGCCCTTGTCCATTTAAGCTTCATGCATAATTGGTGATATGCCCCCTGGATGCATTAAAATTTGCTTTCATTTGCTTCTGGACTGGCCGAGAAGGGAGGAGATGGTTATTTAAAAGAGAATTCCCTATTTATTTGACAAAAAAAAAAAAAAAAAAACAGTTAATATATTAATGTGAAATAAACCCTGTTTGCACCTTTATTTGTTTGCTGAAAATGTGAAGTAGTAAAAATGAAGTGACTGGACCCTTTTTGGCTCTGTGTGGTGACCAGTGTGAACTCTTTGGGGAAAGGGGTCTTGCTGCTAAGGGCCCTGAGGGTGGCCCCGTGGGGAGACCGTCCCCTCCGCATGTGAGAGCCCTTGGTTCCCACGCTAAGGCCCCCCATGGCTCTAGTCTGTGCTGATGACTCAGCAGCTTGGCCCACCCGTGGGGTCCCCTGGGGCCTGGGCAGCAGCAGCAACAGCAGCTGCCCTGGGCGGGAGACCCTGGAGGCAGGCGCCGGGCTGCTGGGCTGCTGTGCTCCCCACCCCGGGGAAGAGCGGCCCTGGCCCAGTGCCTGCAGGAGGAACGTGCCAGGCAGTCCCTCCAGCGCGTGGCTGCTCCTGTGAACCTCCACGTCTGGGTGTAGGGGAGGGAAGGAAACCCCCAGAGCCCATGCCCAGGCCTGCAGCCCCTGGGCCCTGGCCTGGAGGAGAGCCTGGGCCTGGCCTCAGTGGGCCTGGGGCTCTGAGAAAGCGCTGGACTCTGTCCGTCTCTTGTCCTGGCTGCCAGCCCCGCCCAGGAGCCCTTGGCCTTGGCCAGCCCCCTACAAGGGCATTTGAAGAGAGCACCTCCCGACCGTCCTTGTGGGGGAGGGGGCCGCGGGGCCTTCTCCACCCAGCCCAGCATGGCTTGGCCCCGTCACCTTGGTGGAATGTCACCCGTGGGGTGGAGCCGGCTGAGCAGCCGGCTGCCTGCTAGGGAGATGCCTCTCTGGAGCCCCCACCCTGTGCCCTGCCCACGTCCATCCTAGGTCTGGGGTCCATTCAGGGAAGTCTGTGGGTGAGAAGCCCCACACACACCCAGGGCAGCCCCCTCAGTCCCTGGCCCAGCTGGGTGCACACCCACGATGGGGCAGGGTGGCAGCCCGGCTGGCCCTGACGCCCCCTGCTGGGGAGCACCAGACACCCCCCCACACACACACCCCACCCCACCCGGGCCTCTGGGGGAGGGCGTGGAGGGGCCGGGCCCGCCCACTGTGTCCACCTGCCTCCAGCCTGGTTTAGTTCCTCCCAGGATCCCAGCCAGAGAGGGAGGAAGGTGCAGGCCTCGGGGTGGTGAAACCCTGACCGGAACCCCCCACCTGCCCGCCCCCACCCCTCGCCGGCGCAGGGTGGCACCCGGTGCTCTTTGCATAATCCTGTGGCTTCGCTATCTTCCCCCTCGGAGGCAGCTCCTCGGCGCAGGGAAGGGCAGAGCGGCCACCATGGCGACACTCCTCTCCCACCCCCAGCGGCGCCCTCCCCTCTTACGCCAGGCCATCAAGATAAGGCGCCGCAGGGTCAGAGATCTGCAGGATCCCCTGGCCCGACCCGCTCAGGAGGTAGGAGTGACCTCAGCGAGGAGAGAGCGGCCAGGGTGGGGCTCCGCGGCTCCGGGTGCCGGCTGGGCTGGAGGACCTGGGCCCTCCCGGCCCGTCGCAGCCCCCGGGCAGGGCCTCCTGGGTTGGCAGGCCGAGGTCGGCCACGTGAGCTCGGGGCCCTTCCCGGGTCTCAGGTCTGGGGTCCCAGCCTCTCTGAGCCCGCCTGTGGAGGGGCCTCCTGCCCTCTGGTCTTCCGGCCCCAGAGGCACTGGCTCCATCAGCCTGGGAGTGTCCCCGCCGCTGGGCTGCTTGGGGATCAGCTGAGCAGCCCCCAGGCCGGCTTGGCATGACCCCCCGTCTCCCACCTCCACTGCTGGGCCTCACTTCCGCCGCTGGGGTGCGGAGCGTGGCGGCCCGATAAGCAGCGCTGCTTCCTCTGGGGAAGGAAGGGAGGTTGGGGCCACGGGTGTCGAGAGCTCAGGCTGCTGGGGCCGCTGAGCGCCCATGGACCTCAGCCACGGCAGGCCAGGGGACGGGCAAGGCGGCCCGGGGGCTGGACTCCCAGGAGGCCTGCTGTGGGAACAGGTGGGCAGCACCGGTGGCTTGGGGGCCGGGAAGTAGGGGGCCCCGCGCCCTGGCCTGGCCTGCTCCGTGAGCCGTTTCTGCGGCCTGAGGCCTGCTCCAGGCCTCGGGGACACCTTGTCTTTTCACCTCTCTCCCCAGATCGAGCCTCCATCCCATCACCTCTCCCCGGAGGAGGTAAGAATGGGAGCAGCGGGGGGGCACAGGGACACACTCCTGGGCTACTGGCCAAGGCTGATGGCAACAGCAGCGGAGGGGGGCACGTCCGGGTCTTAAACCCCGCACCCCCTGCGCATTGCGGGTGCCTCGTCCCAGCTTTGGGTGTGCAGTGTTGGTGCTGGGGTGGCCAGTGGGGCTCCCCTTGCTGTGGGCAGACAGGGTTTCCTGAGGTGACCCTGCTCCTGCTGTGTCTCAGCGGGCCCTGCTCTATGAGGAAACTCTCTACACCGTCCTGCACCGCCTGGGGCAGCCTGAGCCCAATCATGTGCGGGAGGCCTCCGAGCTGCTGCAGTACCTGCAGGAGGTGAGTCCAGCCCGCCCTCCGCCCGCCGTCCTGCAGCCCGGACCCAAGAGTCCTCTCTCTCTTGCCCGCCCAGCCACCCCTGCCCTGTGCCCCCAGCTTCTCATACTCCTACCCCCCAGGCCTTCCACATGGGACCCGAGGAGCACCAGCAGATGCTGCAGCAGGTCCAGAAACTTGAGGTAACCCTGGTCCGGGACCATCCTAGGCTAGGACAGGGGCTGAGAAGCCCAGCTCCCCCTGGGACTCAGGTTGACCCTTCCATCCTTCTAGAAGCCAATATTTTGTCTCAAGGCAACGGTGAAACAAGCCAAGGGCATTCTGGGCAAAGATGTCAGTGGTGAGTATGGGGGGTGAGAGGCCCCGAGGGCCTTCTTTCCAGTCCTCCTTCCCTCCGTTAATCTGTCCAAAATTCAGCTGGGACTCCCATCTCCCAGATGTCCCCTGGGGCTCACCCTGGTGCAGCTGGTCCCAGGCCTTTCGAGTCTGGGTTGGGGAGGGTCTCTGCCCCTGAGACTGGGGTGATGAGGGAGCCCAGCCTACACCCTGAGGCTTGTCCTTCCCCTCCTCCTCAGGATTCAGTGACCCCTACTGCCTGCTGGGAATTGAGCAGGGGGTGGGTGTGCCGGGGGACAGCCCTGGGTCCCGGCATCGGCAGAAGGCTGTGGTGAGGCACACGATCCCCGAGGAACAGACCCACCGCACCCAGGTCATCACCCAGACCCTCAACCCCGTCTGGGAGGAGACCTTCATTCTGTACGTGGCCCTTGCCCCAGCCCCTGTCCCCTCCATGAGCTCAGCGGGACTTCCTGGCTCAGGGGACCGGAGGAGGGGCCTGCTCACTAGGCCAGGGACACAGAGGAGGCCAGATGGGACAGAGCCGTGGCACAAACACCCTGTGCTGGCAGGCGGTGGAGGGTTGGGCATGGCTGGGTTGATGGTGGGCGGTGGGCCCAAGCCTTACCTCAGGGGAGGGAGGGGAGTTTGCAAGGAGGGGCTCAGACTGGACAGTGGATTAGTGGGGGCGGGAGCTTCGAGGGACAGGGGACAGGCTCTGGTAGCTGCCGTCCAAGGCCCTCAGCCACACCCTTTTCTCCCTGTAGGGAGTTTGAGAACATAAGCAACTCGAGCTTCCATCTGGACATGTGGTGAGGGGCCTGCCCTGCCCGTCGGGGCCAGAGAGAGAAGGGGGGAGTGGAGCCTGGCAGATCCTCCTCCCTGAGGGCCCCCAGGACCCCCTCTCCATCTCCTGCTCCAACCTTGCCCCACCCCACCCCGCCAGGGACCTGGACACCGTGGAGTCCGTCAGACAGAAGCTCGGGGAGCTCACAGACCTGCATGGGCTGCGGAGGTGAATGTGGGCGCTTCCTGCCCTTCCCATGCCTGTGGGTTGCTTGCTGGGCTGCAGGCTCTGGCAAGGCCCCAGGGCCGCGGGAAGGGGACAGATCCCAGCCTGACCCCCGTGCCTTGCCCCATCCGTCTCACGGCCCCTGCCCTGAACAGGATCTTTAAGGAGGCGCGGAAGGACAAAGGCCAGGATGATTTTCTGGGGAACGTGGTTGTGAGGCTACAGGTGAGTGGGGTCAGGAAACGGGTTCGTGAGGGGCTCAAGGGAGGGGTTGTGGGTCCACACCAAGCAGAGCCTGGGGTCTGCCTCCCATTGCCTCTCTGCCCTCCTGGCCTGCCAGGATCTGCACTGCCGGGAGGATCAGTGGTACCCTCTGGAGCCGCGCACGGAGACCCACCCAGACCGGGGCCAGTGCCACCTCCAGTTCCAGCTCATCCACAAGCGGGTAGGCCTGGGCCCAGGACCAGGGGTCCTCCAGCGGTCTGCCTGGGCCAGGTGGACGGGCCATGCTGGGGATGGGGTCGTCTCCTCACGGCCATGCTGGCCCTGTCACAGAGAGCCACTGTGGCCAGCCGCTCCCAACCCAGCTACTCGGTGCATCTCCACCTGCTCCAGCAGCTTGTGTCCCATGAGGTCACCCAGCACCAGGTACTGGCCTCCCAGGGCTGGGGGGTGGGGAGGGGGCACGGGGCCTGCCTGCCAGGTCCTGACGCCCTTCTTTCTGCCCCCTCAGGCAGGGAGTACCTCCTGGGATGGGTCGCTGAGTCCCCAGGCTGCCACCATCCTCTTTCTCCATGCAACGCAGAAGGACCTGTCCGACTTCCACCAGTCCATGGCGTGAGTGCCCCTGGGAGGGTTGCCTGGGTCGTGGGGGGGTGGAGGGGCTCTAGCCTCTCCCTCCCTGCCTGTCCTCCTAGAAGCTGGCACGCCAAACCCCCTAACCCTTGAGAGATTTCTGTTTGGCCCTAACTGTGTGTTTTAAGTTTTGAGTCAGTTGCCAACTTTTAAAAATCTGGAGATTGTCCATACAGACTCGCACCCCCAGCTTCCCGTGTACTCTAAGCGCTGTCGTTTTGTTGGGCTGCAGCTGGTCACAGCAGAGCGCATGGCCTCCCCAGCCCCTCATGGCTGCCATGGGCTCAGAGCCCCCCCGACACCCTCTGAGTCCTCCTGTGCCTCTGAACTTGCTACCCCTGCCGCAGACCAGACGGCAGCCTTCCTCCTCAGCTCCATTGCTCTGGGGTCAACGGATTAGTGTGCTGCATTAGCAAACCTGTGTCGAGGGCCCGTCATGTCCCCAGGGCTGTAATAGGTTGTGGGGACGTGTCTCAGGTGAGGGGCACACAGCTGGGGTCACACCAGGTGGAATGAGAGCGGACGCTGCCCTGGGCCACGGCTGACACTTGGCATTGAGTGGGAGGTGGACAGAGGCTGGGAGGACGAGGCCTATAGGACCATGGGCAGGTGGGTGTCCCCGGATTGGTGGGGGAGAGGGGAGAGTGCTGGACGCAGGAGCAGGTACCCACAGTGAGGGCCCACTGCCATGTCCCAGGGGCAGCCAGACTGCTCTCTCCTCCGTCCTCCTTCATGGTCCCACTCGGGTCTCATCTCCTCTTGGTCGTCACCATCTTCAAATGTCCCCTGAACTGTCTAAAGGGGAGTCCCAGTGGATGTTTGCCCGTGCACTTGAAGGCTCTAGTCTGCACATCTGATTTTTCAAAAGGAGCAAGAAATCCTAAATTTTAAAATCACAAATATCCCCCAATTTGAGAGGTAGCTGATTCATTTACACGTCTGAAAAGCACCTTGACGAGGGTGATGGGGGTCCACGGGCGGCCTGTGGGGTGGGGCGGGGCGTCTCGCTGTCCCCCCCAGGGCCGGGGAGCAGCAGGAAGGGAGAGGCCCCACCGGGCTGGGCTGAGGGCCCCCCGTGTGCCGCAGGCAGTGGCTGGCCTACAGTCGTCTATACCAGAGCCTGGAGTTCCCGAGCAGCTGCCTCCTGCACCCCATCACCAGCATCGAGTACCAGTGGATCCAGGGCCGGCTCAAGGAGGAACAGGTGGGCAGCGGGCTGCGGAGTGAGGAGCGGTGTTGGGCAGGCGGGGCTCGGGGAGCAGGAAGGCCGCGCGGGGCCCCCTCACGCTGCTCCCCACTCTGTCCGGCCCGCAGCTGGAGGAGCTGGCCACCTCGTTCAGCAACCTGCTGGCCTACGGCCTCTCCCTCATCCGGAGGTTCCGGTCTGTTTTCCCCCTGTCTGTGTCCGACTCCCCAGCCCGGCTGCAGTCTCTTCTCAGGTTGGCGGCTAGCCCTCCCCCTTCCTCGGTGGGGTCAGGGCCGAGGGAACAACTGGGGCACCTGCCGGGGCCAGGAGTGGAGGCATCCTGGACACAGCTATCTGTCTCCACAGGGTCCTCGTACAGATGTGCAAGATGAAGGCCTTTGGAGAACTGTGCCGGGACAGCGCCCCACTGCCCCACCTGGTGACCGAAGCGCTGAAGGTACGGGACTCACCCAGGGGTGGGGGGGACGAGGAGGGCAGGTGCCTGAGTCTGGCAGCGCTCCCTGCTCACGCCCCTCTGCCTGCAGACTGGCACCGTTGAGTGGTTCCACCTGAAGCAGCAGCACCACCAGCCCATGGTGCAGGTGAGGGGGCTTGGGCAGCACGGGGGGCGGGGTGCTCGCTCCCTGCAGCCCTGCTCAGTGCCCCTCTGTCCCTGCCAGGGCATGCTGGAGGCAGGCCAGGCCCTGCTGAGCCTGGTGCAGGACATCATAGTCGACCTACGCCAGTGCCAGCACACATGGAACAAGATCTTCCAGAAGTGAGCAGGTGGCAGGGTTGGGAGGTCACGGCAGGGGATCAGAATGGGACCAGAAGGACCCCTGTGTGGGCCACCAGGTCACACCCGTTGCCTTCCTTCCAGTACCCTCAAGGTCGACCTCTTCTCCATGGCTTTCCTGGAGCTGCAGTGGCTGGTGAGTCTCTCCCTGGGCCTTTGCCCTCTCCCCTGGCTCTGGAGCCCTGTCCCCACGCCTTCCCTCTGCAGGTGGCCAAGAGGGTGCAGGACCACACGGCGGTGGTGGCGGGCAACCCTGTGTCCCCAGAGGTGGGCGAGAGTCTATTCCAGCTCTATGTCAGCCTCAAGGAGCTCTGCCAGCTGGGCCCGGCCCCCGCAGAGAGGTGGGCAGCGGGCCGTCGGCTCTAAAGAAGGGGGCACGGAGGGTCTGTGCTGGCCCCGGCACCACCCAGGCTGAGCCCCCGCTCTCCCCAGAGATGGCGTCCAGGCCCTGGATGGCTTTCACCGCTGGTTCCAGCCCGCCATCCCCTCCTGGTTGCAGAAGACTTACAGTGTGGCCTTGGCGAGGGTGCAGCGCGCTGTGCAGATGGATGAGGTGGGGGCGGGGCCTGAGACGGGGCGGGGTCCGGGCTTGGGGGGCGGGGTTCGGGGCTCTGCACCTCTAGGACTCACCAATGCTGGTGACCAGCCCTTGAGGCCCGTTGTGTGTAAAACACTGCCTCCTGATATCCTTGGTTTAGACTGTGGCTTTCCTTTACAGACTCTGATCTTTGCAGCCTGGGGGGCTGGGTGGAGCCTTGCGTGTACCCCTTGAGCCCCCTGCTCACCCCCGCTTGCTGGTGGTAGCTCTGAATGCCTGCGGAAGGAAGGTGGGGGGAGGGAGGGGACGAACTGGCAAGCCCTGAGCCCTCCTATCTGCACGCTCCCCCATGCCCCAGCTGGTGCCCCTGGGTGAGCTGACCAAGCACAGCACGTCAGCCGTGGACCTGTCCACCTGCTTCGCCCAGATCAGCCACACTGCCCGGCAGCTGGACTGGCCCGACCCGGAGGAGGCCTTCATGATCACCGTCAAGTTTGTGGAGGTACAAGGTCTTCATGGGTCCTCCCCCACCTTTCCAGGACAGCTTCATTTGACTTACCCTGTTTCTCCCAAGCTCTTGCCCTAGCAGCCTCCAAAGGCCTAGGTCTTAAACCCCCAAGTCACTGAGATTTCCGTGGCTCCCCGCATCAGCCTCCCCTGGGGCTCCCCCCACCTTGATCATCCTCTCCCCACCCCAGGATACCTGCCGGCTGGCTCTGGTGTACTGCAGCCTTATAAAGGCCCGGGCCCGTGAGCTCTCCGCAGGCCAGAAGGACCAGGGCCAGGCCGCCAACATGGTAAGGACCAGACCTGGATGTTGGGCCTGAGTGGGCACAGGGAGGGCCAGTCCCGACAAGCTCATGACGCTCTGTGTCCCTGTGCCCATGCCTGCCTTCAGCTGTGCGTGGTGGTGAATGACATGGAGCAGCTGCGGCTGGTGATCGGCAGGCTGCCCACTCAGCTGGCGTGGGAGGCAGTGGAGCAGCGAGTAGGGGCTGTGCTGGAGCAGGGGCAGCTGCAGAACACGCTGCACGCCCAGCTGCAGGGCGCGCTGGCTGGGCTGGGCCACGAGATCCGCACTGGCGTCCGCACTCTGGCTAAGCAGGTACCTTGTGCAATTCACAGTGACCTCCCCCTGCCCCCCATCCTCGGTCTGAAGCATCCTCAGCAGGATTTGGGCTGATGTCCAGGCCCTACCCCTTCCTGAACCTAAATCAGCCTCCAGGTGACCTCACCCTGTCCCTGGAACTCATGCCCTGGCCTCCCCCCACACCGTTTTGTGTCCCCAGCTGGAGGCAGGCATTGCCAAGCACATCCAGAAACTCGTGGACGTCAAGGAGTCTGTCCTGCCTGAGGATGTGAGTGGCCCTCCCTGCTCACTTTTGCCAAAGGGGCTTAGGGTGGCAGAGATAAGTCTCCCAGACTCCGGCAGGAAATGTCCCCTCCTGAACCTCAGTTTCCTCCTTGGACGCAAGGGGGCAGCGTGGGCCATTCCCCTGGCTCTCCCAGCAGCTAAGGGGACTGTGGTGGGGGAGGGCTTGGCCTTTGCCGCCAAGACAGATCGGGTGGGCGTGCATCCTTCTGAGCTCCCTGTTCCTGCAGGTCAGCTGACGTCAGCGTCCTCGCAGGTCCAGGGGCACAGATCCCATTGGTTGTGTGTGGGGGGGAAGGTTACTCAGCAATTCGACTGTTTAAGCGCTCTGTCACAGGCGTAGATTTAGGCCTGGGGTGTATGGATCAACGAGCGAAACTCACAGAACCCCCTGCCTTCCTAGAGCTTAGGTGCTGGCAGGGGAGGCGGAGAGCTAGAACCATAGCCGTGAGGACCACTCCACGTGTGTGTGCGCCCAGGCGCATGCCAGGTAGTAAGAACTAGAGAAAATGAAAATATTTGTATCTATTGTATTTTTTTTTAAGATTTATTTATTTATTTATTCACGAGAGACACACAGAGAGAGGCAGAGACATAGACAGAGGGAGAAGCAGGCTCCTCACAGAGAACCCGATGTGGGACTCGAACCCCTAACCGGGGATCATGCCCTGAGCCAAAGGAAGATGCTCAATCACTGAGCCACCCAGGCATCCCTGTTTTGTTTTTTTTTTTAAGATAGTTTTAGATGGTGGCTAGCGAAGGCCTTCCCCGGAGGGTGACCGCTGAGACGAGACCTAAAGGGAGCCAGAGAGGAGCCCTGAGGATTTCTAGGGGGGCGCACAGCAGGGGCCTGGCAGTGGGGGGCTACGGAGGAGCCAGGAGGCCGGAGCCGACTGCAGGCAGGGCTCAGCTCTGGCACACGTTCTGAACGGAGCAGGCAAAAGCTCCCGGCCCTGTCTCCTCTTCCGGGTGGGGGCATGGGAAGGGGCCAGAGCCAGACTGCCGCCCACCGCTCTCCGCAGGCCATTCTGCCTCTGATGAAGTTTCTGGAGGTGAAGCTCTGCTACATGAATACCAACTTGGTGCAGGAGAACTTCAGCAGGTCTGCGGCAGCCTCCTGCCCTGCGGCGCCCTTCCCTTCCACCTGCCCCTCCTTCCCGGCCTCAGCATCCATTTTCAGGGGAGGAGGCAACCGGCCTCTGCTTAAATGCTCACTCCTAGGGATGGGGAGCTCACTACCTCACACACCTGCCCATTTCCCTTTAGGCTGAGCAGAAAGCTGCCAATCCTTTCTCCCTTAGTCCTGGGCTATCTGTGGGGCTTTGCCGACTACAGTTCTACTCTCCTAACATCACAGGCCACTGGTGTTCCTGTCTCAGGACCCAACGGAACTTCTAGTTAGGCTCTCTCTTAAAGCAGGGGCCCGGCACACCGGGCGCAGGACTAGAACTCAAAGGTGTGGGCTTTGGCCCACCTGGATTCAGACTGTAGCTTTGCTGCTGCTCGGTGAGCCGATGGAGCAGATTACTCAAGTTTTCCATGCAGATGATCATTGTTCTGACCTCTTACGAGGACTGAGTGAGTCACATGGGGTGCCGAGCCCAGCGCCTGTGCAAAGGAAGTGGTCGGTGACAAGCGGCAGAATGATGACCGTGGGTCCTCCACGGGGATCTGGGCTCTGAGGCTGCTGCCCCTCCCCCTGGAGGTCCACTCCCAGGGGCGCAGTGGGGCCCGAGGGAGCCCAGCGTCCTTATTTCTCAGGCCACAACATGCCATTTGTTCAGCTAAAACAGAGTTAAACCTCCATTATAGGGACTCGACTCACTGCTGTCTCAAAAGGTGTTAGAATATTGCCTGGTGCGTAATCAGCACTCAGATATGCTGAACACACGAACTACCTTTCGTATGACCTTCCTTATTCTTACTTACACAATTCAGCTGTTTTTTTTTCTTTTTGTACTTAACTGCCTGACTCTACTTTGACATGTGAAATTTCAGTTATTTCAGGTAGTAGGTCGCTACCTTTTTCTCCCCAGGAGAGTAGGTGCTTATCCATGTTGAAATCCTATTCCTTTTGGCCAATCCCATATTGAATCAGGATTCAGTCAATGAGGGACCAGCCTCCCCACCGCACCTTGTTTGTTGGGGTTTGATAATCCTACTGAGGAAGATTCTTTGCTAGGTTGTGAGACACATTGGTTGGGACTGGCCCCATCTGCCCCCCTCCTTGTCCTGCTTCCTTCAGGAGACCAGCCCTCCCTCCCTACACTCCTGCCTACAGCCCTGGTCCCAGCCTTACCTGAGTAACAGGTGGAAGTGGAGGGTGGGGTAGGGAGGACCTGGGGGCGGGGCGGGGCCCCTTTCTCAAGAGTGTCTCTGCTTCCTCCTCTTACATCCTCCTGTCCTGTGACTGGCATCCCTCTGCCCCTCACCCCAGCCTTCTGACCCTGCTCTGGACCCACACGCTCACCGTGCTGGTGGACGTGGCTGCCTCCCAGCGGAGCTGCCCCCTCGCCTCTAGCAGACTGAAGATTGCGTTGCAGGTAATAAGAGCAGTGACAACAAATAAAAACCCTAGTGGGAGATGACAAATAATAACCCTGGTGGGGTCACCTCGGATGTCTCATCCCCTAGAATCTGGAGATCTGCTTCTATGCGGAGGGCTGCGGCCTGCCACCTGCGGCGCTGCACACAGTCACCTTCCAGGTGGGGGTCTTTGGTGAGCTGGTGGGGTGGAGGGAGCCTGCCTTTCTGTGTCCTGTGTCCCGTATTAACTACATAATTTACAGGGCCCAGCACAAAAAGAAAATGTGGGCCCCTTTTCCAAAAATCATTAAAAATTTAAAGACAGCAACGGCAGAGCATTAAACCAAACATAAAGCTCTTCAGGCACGGTGAGGGGGTGGCCGTGCCATGGTAAGGGTGGCCACCCTCGAGGCCCATTGCGTCCGTGCCGCGGCAGGCCTGCCGTCCTGAGGGTGCGTTCCCCAGGTGAGCATCTGGGGCACCCGGTGCTTTCTGTATCAAATTGCTGTTGGCTGAATCAAACCCTCTGGGCTGCGTTTTCCCGAAGGGGAAGGGCGGCCCCGGGCTGCGGTGGAGAATGGCAGTTCGCGGGACTGCTCGGCTATGCCTGTTCGCAGGCTCTGCGGAGGGACCTGGAGCTGCAGGCAGCTTCCAGCCGGGAGCTCATCCAGAAGTACTACTGCAGCCGCATCCAGCAGCAGGTGAGGCTCCTTCCCCCCCAGTCACTCCGGGCGCCCCCGGAGCCCCCTCCACCCTGCCCCACACTGCCCACGTGCGCCCCCCCCCCCCGCAGGCAGAAACCGCCTCCGAGGAGCTGGGGGCTGTCACGGTCAAGGCCTCCTACCGCGCCTCGGAGCAGAAGCTGCGGGTGGAACTGCTCAGCGCCTCCAGCCTGCTGCCCCTGGACTCCAATGGTGAGTGCAGGCCGCCCCCTCCCTGGAGCGCAGGCTGCGCCTCCCTCATGCTGCCAGGAGGGGGCAGTGCTGCCAGCAGGGGGCGATGTGGCCAGCCGCAGGCGCCGGCGACTAGGGGCCGGGGCTGGGAGAGCCTTGGCCCCGTCACCTGCCCACTTGCCAGGCTCCAGCGACCCCTTCGTCCAGCTGACCTTGGAGCCCAGGCACGAGTTCCCCGAGCTGGCCCCCCGGGAGACCCAGAGGCACAAGAAGGAGCTTCACCCTCTGTTTGATGAGACGTTTGAATTGTGAGTGGGTGCCTACCCTTGCCACCCTTCCCCAGCCCTGGACTTCCTTCAGACCTGCTCCTCCCACCTGAGGCCAAGGGGCACCTGGAACAGGGGCTTGCAGGGACCCAGGAGGAGTCGGACCGGGGACAGGAAGTCCACCTGTAGGACTTAGAGGCTTGCTTCCAGGAACGATCCTGTTCCTGAGGTCCTCTGTTCCCCAAGACAGGAGGGTCTTGGTTTAAAGTAGCAGGCCAGTCAGAGGAGGCGTCCGACGTAGCACATGCCCACTGAGCACTGACAGCGATCCTAATCCCCACCTGCCATCAGCCCTGGCCCGTCCTCTAGGACCAGCAGTGAACCGTGTGTGGGGGTGGGGGACAGTGACCATGTAGGGGGCAGGCAGCTGAGCCCCACTCTGTCCCCCTCTCAGCCTGGTGCCTGCTGAGCCGTGCCAGAAGGACGGAGCGTGCCTCCTGCTCACGGTGCTGGACCATGACACGCTGGGGGCTGACGACTTGGAAGGGGAGGCCTTTCTGCCCCTGTGCTCGGTGCCAGGCCTGACTGGGACCGAGGAGCCTGGCGAGGTGCCTCAGATCCGCCTGCCCCTCACCTACCCCGCACTCAACGGTAGGCCTGAGCCCCAGGGCAGTGGGGCTTCGGGTGCAGGGCCTGGCCCAGCACTAGGGTGCAGGGAAGGGGCAGCCCACGAAAGTTGGTGGCCCCTAGGGAAGTGAATGAAGTTGAGATCAGAGAAATCCCTCCTTGGATGCAGAAGCCAGTGGAGTCAGTGTGGTGGCTTGTGTTGCTGAGTAGATCTCAGTCTAATGCAGAGACCAGTGAAATTTGTTAGGCCATGTGTGGCGTGGCTCTCTTCAGTGGGGGGCAGGTCACCAGTTTACCTGGGGAGAGAGACTGGGTCTCCGCCTGGGGGGCACAGGCCAAACATTCTCTGGGCCGAATAATAGGTCACATGTCTGAGTACTTATCCAAGGCCACTCTTAAACACTTGACACGTTAACTCCCAATCTACAACCACCAACCATGGCAGGTACTATTATTCCTATCTTACAGATGAGTAAACTGAGGCACAATGAGGTTAACTAGCTAGTTTCAGGTCTAGGTAATGGTTGCAACCTGAGATGCGCCTCAGCCTCTTCCACTGCAAATGGGGTCAGTGTCTGTGCCAGAGCAGTCATGCCAAAGACAGTGAGGTGTCTTGTCTTAACCGTCAGGCTGTCTTGTGAGCTTGGCTGGTGTGTGTCCACTAGTTTCCAGTTTCCAGGATGGCTGGAAAATGGGGCACTGTCTCCTCCTGCTGCAGCCTGACCCCCCCACACGCCTCTCTTCACAGGGGATCCCATCCTGCAGCTGTTGGAGAGCCGAAAGGGTGATCGGGAGGCCCAGGTGTTTGTGAGGCTGCGGCGGCAGCGAGCCAAGCAGGCCTCCCAGCATGCCCCAAGGCCAGGGCGGTAGCAGTGGAGGTTACAGATGGGGTTGGGGTTGGGTGCCCAGTAGGGACGGGCTTTCCTGAGAGCTCTGGGTTCTCTCCACCATAGCGTAGCCCAGAAGGACCCCACAAGTCTGGGGAACCCCAGTGTGTGGAAGGCCCAGCATGAAGATCACCTCTGGCCCTCCTGCCAGAGCAGGGGCCCGTGGTGCTGGTGCAGGGGCCCCATTAGTATTTATATTCCCTCCTTCCTGCCCTCAGCGTTCTCTACCAAACCCCAGCACCAGGTGGAGGGGCAGCTGTCTGCAGCTCTCACCCCTGCTTCCCTCTAGAAGCTGCTCTGGCAGAGACCTCTCAGCCATCTGTTTCCAGCATATCTATTCCAGTCACTGGGGTGGGGGCTCGGCTCCCTTGGGCCTATCCTTTAGCACCCCTACCTTGGTTCACTGGGGCTAGAGCTACAGCACAAAGCCTCCTGGGGGAGGGAGGGGACCCTGCGAAAGACAAGGCTACAGCTGCGCTAGTGGGGAGGGCGACAGTTCTAATGAAGGGAGCCTGGCTCCCCTCCTGGAGCGGCTGCCAGTACCCTGGCTAAGGAGCCTAGAGCCAAGGACCTTCTGGCTCTGAAGAGGTGAAAGCTGGCAGGGAATGGGGCTGGCGTGGAGGGGCAGAAGCAGAAAAGACAGCTTGGCCAGCCATGTCTACTGAGGACACCTCCTCCCTGGGACAGTACCTGCCACTTAAGAACTTTCTTAACAAAAATAAAAAACCAAAAACATGTCAGTGTCCTGTAAGGAACTGTACTGTTGGCCTGCATCAGGGCCCAGAGATCACAATCAGGCCATGCCAACTGCCTCCTCAGCCCCCGGGAGACCTTGAGCTGCTCCCACCTGTGGCCTGTCCCCCCCCCCCCCCCATCTCCCCATATTACAAAGCAGGTGGTGTGTAACTGATGCACAAGCAGGGCTTCAAACAAACATTTCTAGGCATGGCAGTTTGTGGGTGTTGCCTGACACTCCAAGGGGGGGAACACCAGGAGTGTGGGTCTCCCACGAGTGCAGGCTGAGTGGCTATTCTAAGGCTTAAAGGAGCAGGGTCCTGGCCTTGCCTGGATTGGCGGGGGGGAGGTGACCCCTGTATTGAGAGTCACAGAGCCCAAGGCCAGGTTGTCATTCTAGCTGGCCCTCTGAGCCTGCCCAAGTGCGACAGGGGAAGGCGTCAGACGAGATCATCTCCAAGGCTCCTTTCAGCTTCTGAACCTGAGACCCATACAGAGCCCACTCGGGGCATTTTCTCACAGCTACCTATTAAGCCGGGTAAGAGCAGGTGAAGGAGGTGGCTCAAAGGCGGAGACCCTCCTCCTTCCTTCTAGTGCTTTTATGAGAAGGCAGTAAGTCTATTTCTCTGGGAAACAACTTTGGAAAAACAAGTAAATGGGTCCCAGCAGAGTCCCAAGCCCTAGGAGGTCTGTGTCCAAGACTAAAGGTGCCAGCAGGCCTGAGTCAGAGAGCACTTGAGCTCTGTGTAGGGGCCTGGAGCCACCTGGGGGCTTGAAGGTGGCTTTAGCTGCTTAGCCACAGCTTGGGTGGGGGCACAAGCTCTTTCCATGGCCCAGGTGGGCTGGGGCCTAGGCTGGGAGGGCCAAGCTGGCTCACCCAAGTCTTTCAGAGGCCCTTACTTGGAACCCTATTCTCCCTCACCCCCCATGTAAACAGGCTACCACTGTAAGTTCATATTTTATTTCCAATAGGTTTGGAGCTTTGTTGATTTTTGCATTTTTGTAAAAAAAAAGTTTTCACTTAATTCATTGAAAGCCCTTTCGTGCTGAGCCCAAGGGGGAGCCTGGGCCAGGCCAGACCCTTCACAGCCCTCTCGCTCCCATCCCCAGACCCCCAGCGCTGGTAGCAGGGTGGCTTCCCTCCACCTGCTCTGCCCTCCCACCCCCGCTGCATCTTTCTGTTCAGAACAATTTTTAAAATGGAAGCTAAGACACAATATACATTGGACAGGCACGCACACACATGTATACAGGCGTCCGCTCCAAAGGGCAGGACGTCAGCTGCACTCAGAGAGCACCAAGGAATGCATACGGAGCCCCTCCCATGAGGAGGGCAGGGCTTAAGCCCCACCTTGGTCCTCAGTCCGCAGCTCCTCCCCACCCATTGCCCTGCTAGCTGCCAGAGGGAGGGAGGGGAAAGGGGGGAAGCTGACAGCAGCTGGGGAGTTAGGAAGAGGGCAGTGCCAGTCTGGTTGGGGGTCCTGGGGCCGGGGAGGCTGCTCTGGGGGCCCGGAGGGAGAGGACTGAGGCGGACCCCTGGCCTCAGGAACCTGAGGGGTAGAACACCCAGGCCTTGCCCCTCCAGGAGCTTCAAGGGCCCAGGGTTGGGAGTGGGGCTGGCCTCTGCAGCTTTGGCCTGCCAGCCCCAGACTAAATATACATTTGGTAAACCTAGGAGCTAGGCCAGCTTAGACCCCAGCACAGCCACCTCCTCAAGCCTCACAGCTGGGAAGCAGGTCTGTTCCCGGGATGTCCACATCCCTGGCTCTCACCCTGGCCTGGGGAGGTGCAGTGAACAGGGCCTGCCCTGAAGGCTGGGTCCCTCCCCTCGGCCCCTTCCAGCTTTCTGCTTGGGCCCCAGGAAGAAGTTAAAACTAGTTAGTTTTCCTACATTAAAAAGAGACAGAAACACATCCCCTGCCAAAAGGCCGGTGGGCAATGAAGGGACTTTGTCTCTGCAATGGAAAAGGAGAGAGAGGGCAAGGGGAGGGCTGCAAAATAGTTTCTTTTAAAAAGTGCTTGGTAAGTCTGTTTTAAAGTGTGTGTCTATATCTATGTACAGATATACACACAGACACTGTTCACACACTGCTGCCCACGCATACCTGCACACGTACAGAAATGTATACATATACAGAATCATATACATATACATACATACATACATACATACATATATATATATACTTTAAAAAGTCCTAGGTAAGAAGATCTGAGCCAGGCCGGGGCCGGGCCTGCAGGGTCACGACTGGAGGGTGTGGGCCCGGCTGGGCTGGCAGACGGGGCACTCGCTGCCCTCGGCACAGAGCTCGCACAGCACGGCGTGTTGGCATGGCAGCACCGCTCGGTTCTGCTCCTGACACTTAAGGCATTTCACCGACTGCATGTGGAACACGGCCTGCGGTGGGAGGGGATACCGTGATCACTGGCCTGGCCCAGCACTGGGGCCAGCAGCTCTCTCAACATTCACTTCAGTCCCCCTGGCATGAGAAAACTAAGGCACAGAGTTCAGCAGCATGCTCGCAGGACCCAGGCAGACAAGTGAGAGCTGGAGTTCAGGCTGTTACCCTCAAGACTCTCAAAGTCTGCTTCTGGCCCCCCTGGGGAGAGCAGAGGGCCAGGGTGACTCCACAGGCTCCTACCCTGACAGACTCTTCCTCTCACAAAGCCTCTGCCCCTGCTTCATTTGATCTAACAGTGACCCTTGGTCTCCAAAAGAGAATAGTGGGGCCTGGCTGCAAATGCCCAGTGAAGGAAAGAATGCACTTTCTACTGTGCCATGTTCCCCAGACATCCAGCCGGGCACCTAAGAATGCAGACAAAGTAGCCCTGGGGACCTAACTGTTCTGGAATGCCTACTGGTATGTGCAGAGCTCAGAGGAGAAGCATTTCGATGCCACTGAAGGCCTAGTGATGCAGCTTGGGTCAGCCCAACCCAGAACTGTGGGGGGCAGGGGGCACTGAAACCTCTCCATCTCCACCATGCCCACCCCTAGGAGGGCAGGATCTTGTGTCAGCCCAGCAGGTAGGTAGAGGCTCTCAGAAGGGTGGCTGTCCCTGGAGCAGCATGGACCCAGCAGAGCCCAAGTACTGGCTGAGGCTACTCTATACCCCCACCCAGCACTCCCCTAACCTCCCAGGCTGACCTTGTCCACTTGCTCCAGGTGGGCCCGCAGCTGCTTCTGGAGGGAGTAAAGGGTAGAGAGCGAGAGGGCCTCCAGGTCAGAGAAGGTGGGTAGGGCCTGCGGGTCCGGACCCGAGTGAAGCCGCTCCAGCTCTTCCTGCAGCTTCTTAACCTGCCCCTCCAGTGCATCCCGCTGCTCCCGGGCCAGCTCGCACTCGGCACCTGCTGCACTGGCCCGCTCACCGGCCTCCTCTGCCTCCTTCTTCCAGGCATCACAAGCCTGTGGGCCCAACACACAGCACCTCATCGTGATGGCCCCCTGCCCCCGGTCCCCCCTGCAAGTGCCTCTCTGGGAGCCTGTGTGGGCCACTTGTGGCTGCAGGGGCTGCTCGGGAGCTGGGTCAGCTGCCTGGGGAGGGAGGAGGCGGACACTGCCTGCAGAGAAGAGAGATTTCAGGACCTGCCAGAGACTCTCTCTAGGCAGGGAAGAGGGCTGAGCCCAACACAGCAGGGTAGCACCTGGCAGAGCTGCATGTGCTGCTGGCCAGCACCTGCAGGAGCAGCCAGGCTGCACCTGGCGAGAGGAGCCATCTCAGAACCTAGAATCTTGGACCTGGAGCCCTGGAGAGTCAGGGCTTCTGGGGAAAGGCCAGCAGTGCTGTGGAACCACATCAAATAAGCAACTCAGTGGGAATTCTGGGCTGGGAACACTAGGCTCCCCAGGGTCATGACTGGCAAAGCGAGCGTTTCCACAGGAGAAGAGAGTGAGAGTTTCTGCTCTGTCCTCTAGGACCCCCCACCCTTGCACCCCTGTGCCTGCTCTGTCTGAGACGGGCTCAGGCTGCATGCCACCCAGACCCTGGGAAGGCGAGTGGCTATGGAGACCCAGTACCTGCTTAGCCTGCTTCCAGGACTCCTCCCACTGCTTGATGGTGCCATTAGCTTCTTCGAGCTCTTGCCGCAGCCTGGCCAGCTCAGCAGCCCCTGGCCCTGACAGGAAGGCAGGGGAAGTGCCTGGGGAGAAGCTACCAGAGGCAAAATGCTCCCAGATGCTGCTATTCATCCCGTTCAGACCTGCCTCAGGAAAGGGAGGAATGTGAGAGCTCTGGAGGGCTTCAGGCCTGGGCCCAGGCCATGGTCTTGTCCACTTTTGTCTGGCGGCTTCAAGGGGCTAGCTGTGTAAGGCTTCTGCCGTGTCAGGCTGGGGCCTCTCCCAGGTATGGAGGGCCCAAAGATGCATCAGACCTACTGTAGCACGACCTGCCACTCAACATTTGGCACTTAAGGATGGCTGGGTAGCTCAGCGGCTGAGCATCTGCCTTTGGCTCAGATCTGGGGATCAAGTGCCCCATTGGACTTCCTGCAGGGAGCCTGCTTCTCTTTCTGCCTAGGTCTCTGCCTCTCTCTCTCTCTCATGAATAAATAAATAAATCTTAACAAAAAATATTTTTAAAAAAATTTGGCACTTAGCTTCTGAGGCTTAGCATCCTCATCTGAAAAGTGAGGTTGCCATCACTTGCCTCACAGAGTGATTCAGGGGCTTCAGAAGTACTGCAGGAAAGCAATCTGTAGAGGGAGCAATTTGTGACTATGAGCTGACTTTCAGCCTAGAGGGAGGAGCACCTTCTTGCACCTGCTGTAAGGCTTGGGAGGAGAGTCAGGGGCAAAATGCAGGCTAGAGCTTCAGATGGAGGTACAGCTGGAACAAGAGGAGTTCAGGGAGCCCTGGGTTCATTCCCCTTGTTTTATGCTAAGGAAACAGATAAAACGTGTTGCTAAGAATCACACATACAGTAGGGGCGCCTGGGTGGCTCAGTTGGTTGGGGTTCCAACTCTTGGTTTTGGCTCAGGTCGTGATCTCAGGGTCATGCGAATCAAGCCCTATGTCAGGTGGCTTGAGATTCTCCCTCTGCCCCTTCTCCACACACTCCCTCACATGCATGCGCGCTCTCTCTCTAATAAATAAATAAATCTTAAAAAAAAAATCACACAAACAGTAAATAGTGGAGCCAATATACAGTCAGGATATCTGACTCCAAGGGCTTACACTTTTTGATGAGCTAAGCTGCATGCTCCTCCAACCATGCACTTGCTCAGTCTTTCTTTCTTTTTTTAAAGATTTTATTTATTTATTCATGAGACACACACAGAGAGAGACAGAGACATGGCAGAGGGAGAAGCAGGCTCCACATAGGGAGCCCGATGTGGGACTCGATCCTGGGTCTCCAGGATCACACCCTGGGCTGAAGGCGGCACTAAACTGCTGCCCCACACTTATTATTCTAATAATTTCTTTCTCATTCCCTTCCCAACTAATCCAGCCAGGATATTCCAGAACCTTCCAAGCAATACAAGTGCACCTTAAGTATGAGAGACGTCATCCTGTGTGGAGAGCCTGAGATGTGCGCTATCTATGAGCCTACATGCCCAGTCTCAGAGATGGGAATTCAGAACCAATATAACACCATCCCAGCAACAAGCTCTTCCCATGGACCTCTCCTCCACAACTCAGGTGGCATTTCCTCTCTTGGAAGAGAGCCACTTCCTCTCCTGATCATGTCCAGGTCAGATGACCTCTATTATTCTGAATCACAAACCCAGGCCTCTGACTCCACACAAGAGTGACAGTCCCTAAGTATGCTCTAATGTCTGTGCACCTCTGCCTTCCTCCCTGCCAGCTGGACCTGTTGAGCTCACAGTGTATCTAAAAGCTTCTGCTCAGTAACTACATAGAGAAGGAACGAATGAATGTGGGGTCAGTAAGAAGGGCTAGGGTCAAGACGCTTCCAGAACTGAGCAAGTCAGACAAATGTAACAGAAAGCATCTGAAGCTGACAAAAATCAACATAAAAAGGCAATGGCCACCTTCAAAACTGGAAAGATGCTAAGAAATCTCGAGTGAGATTAGGAAGCTCCCAAACCTGGTCAGAATGTCAAAGGCTCAGAGGCTTAGGCTCAGTGTGACCAGGAACCCCAGAACCCTGGGGGGAGGTTACTCCTGACCTCCTCCCAACAGCTTCTGGTTGGGAGATGGACTAAGCAGAGCAGCTGCTGTTTGAGAGGTGGCAGGCTGGGCCCAAGTGTTACGTCAGTGAATACTCAAACAGTGGCCGCCCATGAGAAGGTACCCTGCCCGAGCTGGTGGAGCCTGTGGCTCTCCACACCCTGCTTCTAACTAGGATTTGATGTGCCCTCTGGAACCCACAGTCCACACCATTCTAACTCTTGTGTACAGCCTTTGGAGTTACACCTGGGCAACCCTGAGCCTGTTCAGATTCTTCCTTTCACCTACTGTGAAGCTGGCTGTTTTGAGTCCCCCACGCAGAGTTCAAGGTGACAGGAAGAACTGGCACCTAGGCCCCTGTGCCTAAGGCCACTGCTTCTCACTACACACTGGCCCCTGTGCCCAACACTTCACTCTTGTCACTCCGTTTAAGCCTCACCCCTGTCTTATACAAAGAGGATGCTGCCATTACACAAACTTCAAGCAGAGAAAACTAAGAGAGGCTAAATTGCTTGTCTAGGTTTACCCAGCTAAGGAAAATGTGAGAGAGAGCCCGACCCACCTCCAAGCCATGAGCCCCTTACTTCAGCTTCTACTCTGCATTGCATCTGGCTGTGGCCAGATGCACTTTCCAAAAGCCCGGATTTTGCCCCAGATCTCAGAGACATAAAACCCCTCTTACCCAAAGATCCATGTGATGCTGAGGTCCCCAAAAATGTGTTTTCTGACTGGCTCAGGTGGCCCTGGGGCTGCTGCAGGAAATGTGAGGACAGACTGACAGGAGGGGATGGGGATGCTGAGTGAAAGGAAGCAGAACTGCCCAAGGAGCCAGGGATGTTCACGGGTGCAGAGCTCTGCAGCAAACTGCCACCTGTAAGAGAGGCCCCAGAGGGCCCAGTGAGGGCAGGGCAAGCTACACGGGGCAGGGTACAGCTCATCTACACCACCACCACCACCACCACCACCACCCACCTCCCCCGGCCAGGCTGGACCTCTAGGAGCCCGCCCTCATGCACTGCCCGCCCACTGCCCAGTACCAATTGTGATGCTGCCTGGGTGGGGCACCGTGCTGTTATCGAAAGTCTTCTCTAGGGCAGCCACCCCAAACTCGTTCAAGTCCAGGTCATCCAAGGCAGACTCTGAGGATAGAGAGATTAGGGTATGAGCCTCCTTGCCTCCCAAGGGACCACACAAACCTGAGTTCCAGGTCTTGCCTCCAGGACCCACCTGCCCTCTACTGCCTCCTCTTCCTGCTCAGTCCCACTAGACCCATGCTCTCAAGCCTCTGCCTGCTGGGCTGCTCCTCTGCCAACACAAATGCCCTGCACTGTCTGCCTTGCCAAGTCCAGCTCACATGGCTCTCTTTTCCGAAGCCTTCACTGATACTTCCGGGGGACCCAATGCAGGGTCTCTGAATCTGATGGAGATCTTATCTTGTCTCCTATTGTTACAGTTCATGTCTCATCCCTGAGTTCTCTAGGGGAAAGCAAGTCTCTCGGCCCTCAGGGGGTAGTATACGTAGTAGGTGCTCAACAAATACCACTGCCCTCTGCTGAACTAGACTGCGAGATTGGGAACAAAGTCCCTCCCTGAGGGCAGGAACACTGTCTCCATCTCTTAATATCCCAGTGCTTAAAACACAATCTGGCACAAAGTGGCACCCATAAATGGCTGCTGAGAGAGAGAGAGACAGTGGCTTCTAATAACCAGGAACTCTTGAGGACAGTTGCGCAGGTTGTTCACTACACAAGGATACCTAGTGAGAGAATGAGTGAGGGCTGAATGACCTATGCCATGGAATGAGACTACACTTGTCCAGAGGAAGAGGCATCTCTTTCTAATTTGCACAACAGAGCAAACTGGAGGGCTACTTTGCTATAAGGGCTAATCTTGGCCCTACACTTTGGGCTCATTTTCCCTTTAGCTCAAAGGCTCAGAGTGCCCACCCTCTGACTCTCCCAAGATAAACTGACAAGTGATAAGTACACTGGTTCGAATCTCACTCCAGAGACCTAGTTTCTCTAACTACAGGTCCAGTCCTGGACTTGGCAACAGAAATGGCCTAATTACCTATGACTGACTCTACCGTATCGCTGGTGGGATAGAAGGGCAGAGCATTTGCATTCATGCCAGGGACGCTGCTGGTGCCGGCAGGGCTAGGAGGAGTAGCTGCCAGGCTGGAGGTGATACTAGAAGAGATGCTTGAGGTCAGGGGGCTGCCCACGGGAAGGATGCCCAGCATGTCCTGCAACGAGAGAGGAGGAGAGGCAATGGGATGCCTGCTTATAGAGGCCATGGCCAGTGGCTGGAGATGGAGGCTGGGAGGAGGGGCAGAGGGAAATGGTGCATCCCAGCTCTCATACAGATAACCCCATCCCCAGACAGGACCCCACCCTCTTGACACCTTGTTGAGAGGCTGGAGTTGGAGAGCTGTGGCTTGCAGGCTGCAGGGCCCACTCACCCTGAAGTCCTGCAGTAGGGAAGGGAGAAGTAAGTCCAGTGCTGAGCAGAGTATAGGTGCTCAAGAAATATATATTTTTTGACTGATGACTGAGTCCAGGAGGTAAGGGGTTCCAGGGCCTGACCCCACTCTCTCTGGATTTGGGGCTGGGACCACACTTTAGTTCTGCCCTCAGTTTGTGGGGAAAGCAGTGGCCCCACTCCCTGAAGCCTGAGATTCTGGGCCTATCCTGTCCATAGCTAGTACCAGAAGGGAAGGAAGGGGGCTGAGAGCTATATACCTGTTTGGGCTGAAGGAGAGGCTGCTCTTGACTCCTGGGCTCTAGTGAGTGGGGTTTTAACTTGGCCTGAGAGAAAGAGAAGTCAGAGAGCAAGAAATCAATGTGATGCTTGGGAGTCCAGGAGTCCTCCCAAACCATCCACCTGCCATGGCCCACTGAGGCTGAAGGCATGTGTCCCACAATTCCCCTCCAAACACACACACTGGACTCACTCTCCACCCCTACTCCTTTACCTACCCTAGGAACCAAGTGAGCCGTTCTCTCCCCGCTGGGGACTCCAAGCCTCAGGTAAGTACAATTAGAGATTCTCTGTCCTGCTCCCCAAGGCCCTGCCACTCCATCAAGGCAGCATAGGGCAGGGAAAAGACTGGCTATGGGGTCATAAAACTGAGATAGTCTCTGTGACAGGGTGAGGTGCCTGGCCATGCTAACCTTCCTGTCTTCATTTGTAAAATCCGGATAGCCTCACTCACTCTGCTTAGTGTCGAAGAGGCTATGACCAGGGGCTTCCTAGCTCCCAATCATGTTCCCTCCCCAAAGCTGGGGCAAGACTGCCCTCCAGGGCTCCTCCTGTCCCATGCAAGGAGAAGGCTAACCTCACTGAGGTTCCCCTTGCAGCCCTTACCTGGCATTTAAAATTTTTCAGGTACTCAGCTCCCACCTGGTCTTCCCTCTCAAAGCCAGGAGCCTTCTTATAGCTGCCAGGGGCGAGGCCAGACTCCCCAGGGAAGACAATGCCTTCCAGGTTTGGGGGCTTCCTGATGGAGCCCGGGGGGGAGCCGCAGAGATTAGATGGGCTTCCTAGATTGCTGTTTCTACAGAGGAGCTGCAGAAAAGAAAGGGAGTAGCTTGGTGTGCAAAATGTGGGCTGCGGCACAACCCATCCTCCATCCCTTCCTCAGGAAAAGTCCTCAACAGGGCTCAGTTCTATTTTCATCTGCCAATGGGCAGCAACTACCATGCAGAGACCCCAAACCTCATGAGGAAATGACCGGGGGATGTGTGGCAGAAGGCTCGTGTCCCTTCTACCAGCTGTACCCAGGCTGACCAACGCAGGCTCTGGGTTTACTCCCCAACCCGCCCCAAGCAGATTTTGACAGAAACACCCGGAGGCAGAAAGGGCAGAACCCTTTGGCCTGAAGCAAAATATGAGGGCCCAAGCACTGGCTGTGAGGGAACTGGGGGCCTCAGAGGCAAGCGCTGAACTCCTGGCTAGCTGGAGCCCACCCACTCCCTGGACGGCCACGTACAGTGCTGAGGTCAGGGGCATGCGGGCTGGAAGGGCTCACGGGCACCGAGTCTCCGGCAGCAGATGGCATGTACAAGACAGGACCCGGCTGAGTGGGGCTCGACACGGTTGAGGAAGGCTGTAGATCGTCACTGAGGGGTGGCTCTGCAAGAGACAGGGTCAGGGTGTCAGCAGGCTCCTGTGTCAGCTCTATCCCTCCAAAAACACATCTGGGTCTTTTTCTAAGGAGAGCATGCACCCGCCCCCCCCTGCACAAAGGGAAGGCTCCTACCTTCCTTCTGTTAATATTACATACTGTGCACTTACTTTATGCCAGGCAATTTGTATTAACTGTGAATCTTCACAATGACTAGAAGATACAAAATATTGTAGTCTACATTCTACTGGTAAGGAAACTGGGGCTCAGAGAGATAAGGTTAGTCTCCCTAGGTGTTGGAGCTAGGAAACAGGAGACCTGGGATCTGAACTACTCCAAAGCCTGAGCCATTAATTACCCCTCCATGTGGTCCAGCTGCCCCTGGCTGGGGATGACCTCTGTGCCAAGAATACACTCCCCACTCTAAGGGCCCTCAGTGTATTTTTTTTTTTTAATTTTTATTTATTTATGATAGTCACACAGAGAGAGAGAGAGAGAAGCAGAGACGTAGGCAGAGGGAAAAGCAGGATCCATGCACCAGGAGCCCGATGTGGGATTCGATCCCGGGTCTCCAGGATCGCGCCCTGGGCCAAAGGCAGGCGCTAAACCGCTGCGCCACCCAGGGATCCCCCTCAGTGTACTTTTCACTCTAATCTCAGAGGTAAGGCCTGGCCCTGAAAAGAGGTGAAGGACAATCAGAGCAGTGGCTTGTGGTGGCCACAGGTTTTAACTCGATCCCCATCTCTGAGTTGGGCAGTGGTGGTCTGGAGTGCAGTGGAAGCACTGACAGCCACGCTGTCTGACACAGCAGCTATGAGCCACGTGCAGCTATGAGGGGCTGGTTGGAACTGAAACATGCTGTACCTAATTCAAGTGTACAACAAATTTCAAAGACTTAGTCTGGGGGGATAAAAAAGTAAAATATTGATTTTTATACTATTTTTGAAACGATATTTTATACTGGATTAACTAAAAATATACTGTAAAAATTTAGCCTTTTTTTAACATGGTTACTATAAAGTCTAAAATGACATAAGGAGGGCATCCTGGGTGGCTCAGCGGTTTAGCACCACCTTCGGCCCAGGGCGTGATCCTAGAGACCCGGGATCTAGTGCCACGTTGAGCTCCCTGCATAGAGCCTGCTTCTCTGCCTGTGTCTCTGCCTCTTTCTCTCTCATGAATAAATAGATACAATCTTTAAAAAAAAAAAAGACATAAGGAGGGCTGCAGTACATTTTCATGGAACAGCTCTGCTCTCAGCAGGATGGAGCGCCGTGTTCTATTAGTGATGTCGGTCATGGATGTAGCATGGTGTGGCTGCTGAGATCTGCCTACTTGGCTCTGGGAGGGTGCCTCACCCTGTCTGGGCCTGTGAGTGCCTGACTAGGGGCCCGGTCCTGCTCTCTGTCTCAGGACCCTGGAAGCTCCAGGGCTTTGAGGCCAGTTCCAGGGGGTAGATGCAGAGGGGGACTGGAACTTCCAGTGAGGACAGAGCCCGCTGCTGGCTGGCAAATGAGAGGTCACTCCTCTGACTGAGCCTGAGCAGAGGGTGAGGGGAGGAGGGTGGATAGGGCAATGGAAACAGCATACGTTCTACGTGGGCGAAGGCGCAGAAAGGTCCTCGGGGACAGCTGCCTGACTGCTGCATGTCGTTGCACTTGGTGGATTTATAGATCTGGAGGGCAGAACAGAGGCAGGTCAAGCTTAGGCAGAGAGGGACAGGCAGGCCTTCAACATGGAAGGATTAGTTTAGTAACTCTTTTCTCCTCCTAATTCCACATCATTTCCTTAAGTCTCTCTGTATTCACTTCTTACTCAAACTCCTGAAGCAGATAGGGCCACCCCCATGCCAAGGACACCCTCCCTTCTGGAGTCACAGATTCAACCAGTCCTTCTTTGGCCCTCACAAGGGATCTTTTCGATGCTGTTTCTCCACTCAGGGTCTTGTCCAGGGCTATGACCTCTAAATGCCCCTTTGGGCATTAAGAAAGTCAAGATCACAGGCAGCACCCACCCACCAGGGGGCACCCTGGGTTGGGATCTATGTCTAACTTTCCATCCTGCTATCTGTAACCCACATAAGGTGACCTCTATCCATATGTCTATCTCATGATGTCCTAGCCTCCATGGTCCCTTAGGCCAGGACAGCATGTGTCTCTTTATACCCTATACCAGATCTTAGAACACTGACGTGGCCCAAGGCTACAGCATGGGGCCAGTGGGCTGGGAAAATACAATAGAGAGGTTGCAGGTACCATCAACTCTGATCTGAAACACAAAAAAAGGGCTCTCTTATTTTTTAAATCCTGAGGTCACTGGATTGTAAGCACCATGAGTAGTACAAAGCCCAGAATGGCCAGGTCACTATGTCCAGTCCATATCTTCCCTGTCAGGAGGCCAGGGAGATACAAAATTAGGAGCAGGGGGCTGCTCAGTGACTATGGGCTCAGAACCAGGCAAGTGACCAAATTAGGGTACAGGGCTCCTTTAGGCACTGCCTGGGTGGGGGCCTCTTCCAGAACGGTGTCAGTGTCAGTTCTGCCCACATCTGCCCAGGCCTTCCTTTCCTTCTTCCTTGCTTCCCAAAAAGGGCATGTTAAGCCACCCACAGAACTCCTAGGGCCCCAGCCCCTGCTCCAACACCCACCTCTGGGTGGAACTGCTGCTCCGTGCGGGTGTGACAGTACTGGCAGGCATCTCCGTTCTCACACTTGCCAGGGTCTCCCCACTCATCCCCATGTTTTACGTTGGGACACGGAGATGACCTGGTCCAATTACATGATGGGGTCAGAGGGATATAGGAGAGGGAGAGAGTAGGAACTGGGGAATGCCAACTAGGTGCCTGTACAGGGCCCTCTTTGGTCTCCCTGCTTCACAGGGCCAGGCTCACAAAGAGAAAAGATGAGCTGCAGAGCGAGAGCCTTACTGGGGCCAGAAGCTAGACTCTGCTTCTGTGGAGCAGCGTGGCTGTATCAGCAAGGACACATTTTGTCCCCTTCCACCAGGTCCTCACACCAAGCACTTTGCAGCCCCACGACAGCCAAACCATACTTCCCATACAATGGCTTGCCCCAGCAGTCACCCCTGAGGATCAGAACTGGAGGGGCCTTAGAAATCATCTGACCCAAGATCCTTATTTCATGCCAGGGGAGAATCCCAGAGGACTCCCCGTCATGCAGCTATCCTGACCATCCCCTCCCTTTGTACCTGGGCCCTACAACCCTATAATCCCCAGGGCTGGCTTCCCTGCCCCCCTGCGAGCACACTAGAAGCAGCCCCCACCATGATGATTCCTTGCCACCCCTCCCTCCCATGACTGGCCTGCCTGGGCCAAAGGACCTGTATTTGTGTTTCCGGGGGCTCCGCCGCCGGTCCTTGCTGTTGTGGTAGTAGGGACAGGCATAGCCCTGGCGGCACAACCTCGGGGGCTTCTTGCATGGCTCCGTCTTATAGTTCCCCAGCACATAAGCGGTCTCTACACAGAGGGGTCAGAGGCAAGGGTCAGGAAGGTGGGGCAGAAGAAGCCACTTAGGAAGGAGTCCAGGAGCTCAGGCCACCTCCTCACGTGCCAACACCAAGACTGAGACCCAAGATAATCAAAACACTGTCCCTCACTGGGCTCACAGGGTAACACAGGGCAACTCAGGAGGGTCAAGCACAGGTGTATATAAACATACCTAAGTACGCTTGTGGGAAAGCCCCCTGAGGAAGTTGGGGAGCACCTGGACTGATCAGAGCAGATGTGTCTGGGGAAACTCGCCAGAAGTGCCCCCAGACGAAAGGGCTGTGGTTGGAAGAAAGCTGGGATGAAGAAGTGGTGGCTCTGGCTAGAGAATGCAGTAGGTGGTGTTGAGCCAAATCCTTAGGGTAGCTATGGGCAGGAGTGGAGAGAGGACACAGCTAGCAGGAGGAAGCATAGCCATTTGTGGGGCCACCTTTACCTTGCCACCGTGGCTCCTCACTGAGGATTTTTTCTATCATGGCGTGGCTCGCAGCCCCAGCCGTCTGGCCCTCTATGCTGCCCTCTACTGTGGTCTGGCCGTTCTGCAAGGCCTCCATCGCCTGGAGCTCTCTGAGAGGATAGGACAGAAAGTGGGGCCAGGGCATGAGGTGAGAAGCAGAGTACCAGCCCCTGCACCCCATCTATGGCAGTCACTGTGTCAGCAGCCAGGCCCCCACCTGGCCCACAGCCATCAGCCCACCTGATGTCGTAGACAGGGGAACGGAGGTCATGGGGCCCGTGGGCAAAAGCGCAGTGCAGGCCGTTTTTGGTGCAGTTGCCTTTTGAGTCTGTCTCATGGATACAGATTCCAGTTTTGTAGTAGCGCAGGTGGTACCTGCGCTCAGTGTCCCCTGTGGTCCTGTGCAGGAATGGGCACCTGAAACATTGGGGTGAGGGAGGGGTCACTCACCTTGCTCCTGTAGCCTGGGCAATCAGCCCCTACCCTGCCCTCCCCATTGAAGGCTTTCTCCAGGACTGGGACAGTGCGTGGATAGTGCGCTAAGGCCAGCAGCGAAGGGCCCTGCTGTGGGAACAAAATCACCCTCCCACCATCTGTCGGATGCTGTGGCTGGATGGGGGCCCAACAGGGGCCAGGATTCCTACTTCAGCCTGCTCAGCAAGGCCTCTCAAAGGCTACCTGGCCAGGGCCCTGGGCTGACTTGAAGCTCCAGAGGCGGCACACTTCTGAGAGAGCAAGTGCTGCCTGGATCCGCAGAGGTCCACAGAGCAAGGGCCTGCTCAAAGCATGGGTACCCCCTCATGCCGCAGGGCTTTATTTATCAGGCTGGGGCGGTGGGGATGACAAGTCTTGGACGTCTGGGAGAAGTGCACATGCAGGGATGGCTCAGTGAGCTATACCCACAGGCCTCTAGCAGGGTTTCCCATTACCACCTCTGCACAGTTCAAACAAGCAGGGTCAACAAATGCTCCCTCCCAATGATGTCCCCAGGTTTGCCTTTTCTTTTCTATTTAGAAGAAAATCCTGTGTAGAGTTTCCCAAAAGTGGGTAAAGAAGCCCCCCGCCCCAACTCTCAAGGATGGTGGGGTCTGAGCCCAAGTCCAGGCCACAGGAAAGCAGGCCAGGCTGTAGCAGTCGCCCCTGAAAGTAGCTTTTAGCTAGCTTGTTAGAATCTACCCAGCCTATTCTGAGAGCATCTGACCCAGAAGATAGGAGGCTCCTCTGAGGGTAGACTGAGGGGCAGGGCACTCACTCGTCGCCCTCCGGGCAGAGGCCTGTGGCCTCGTCGTACTTGGTGCAGTAGACGTCAGGGCTGTAGTTGAAGGTGCCGTCCCGACGGCGGATGGACCGGCGACGTCGCTGGTTCACGAAGTGCCAGTGGAAGCAGGTGTAGGGCCGGTGCTGAGTGCATTTGTGTTGTACAAAGAGGGGGCACTGCTCCGTGCGGAATTCCTTCAGGTACCTGCAGGGAGAGCCCCCACGTAGGGTGGGCCAGGAGCAGAGACTTAAGCCCTTTGCTTCTCAACAAGAAGTTAGCCACCAAGTCTTCTGAGGGCCCTACTCTGGGGTGCCAGTTCCATTAGGACAGAAGAGGCCCAGAGCTAAGGATAGACCTTAGCGTCCAGACCCTTCCTAGTACCCAGATCCCAAGCCAGCCTGAAGAGCAGGAACCACAGACCACAGCAGTCAGCTGTCTGCCGTGGCAGCCGTTGGAGGGCTTAACCAGTGGCTTAGTTCTCTGAGCCCGTGTGGTTTCCCACACCAAACCACTGATTGCAGACAAAGGGCTGCAAACAAGAGCATGAGGAGCCTCTCCCAAGCTCCCTGTAGGGTCCTCTGCTGCCCAGGTTTGCCTGCCAATCCCTAGGGGTCTCACCTGTCCCAGAAGCAGGGTTGGGGCTCCAGGCTGAGGGCTAGGGAGGCTACTGCTTTGGAACTGAAAGCCCAAGTCACAAGGTGTTCCTCTACTCAATCAGAATATCGTTGTCTGCTTACCTCCTCTCAGAAACACTTCCTAGCACTACACAGGTTAGTGCCTTTCTTAGAAAGGAGCTCCTTTTACAGAAGCATCTGAAGAGACTCTCCTTCCCAGCCTTGCCTGCCCCCAGCAGTCTCTGCGTACCTGCAACTGCATACCTGCAAAAGCTGGGGCTGTTTATGTTTTGGCTAACCTGGGGATTTGGGGGCACTGTGCTTTTGGCCTCCTCCCAACCTTCGTCCCTCTCCTCTGCATTTAATATCCAAGACACCCCAACACAGCACTCTCCCATGCACCACCCAGTGGAGGGCCCAAGACCCACTTACCCCCTTACAGAACACACCATCCGTGTTTTTGCTCACTCTATGTATCCAGGTGGAGGGTATCCTAGACTTGGGAGCCCCTGCACAGTGGGGACAGGCAGGCAGCATTCTTTACTCATTCCCTTAAGCCCTAACAATGCAGGGAAAAATGGCTTGACAGAGGATATTTGATACCAGGAATGAGGATGGTTCTAGAAGTCACAGAAGATTGTGTACAGAAGGGGACAGGGAGGGAACTACCACCTGACCTGAAGTAACTGTCCCGGCTTGGAGCAGCACCTGAAGCTAGAAGGCATGGGACAAAGGTGAGAAGATCCGGCTTATGCCAGGATACTTGAGGCCTTATTAGTCTGAGCATATGGAAGGTATAGGGATAGGTAGATTGAGGGCTAAGACTTTCCAGACAGGTTTTCTTTAACGCTAATAAAAAAGTGCTGAAGAAGCCTCTCCACCTTGAAGTGTAGAGAAGTATCCAGGTGTACTTAATGGGCCAGAGGAAGCTGGAGCTGGGTGCTCCCTGAGGAACACAAGTAAGGGTTTAAGGGGCAATAAACTTCCGAACAGAATCTGCTGTTCATTCAGCACATATTTGAGCATCTTCTAGGTGAAGGCGTGGTGGTAGTAGGCACTGAGGACCCTAATGAAGCAGGTCCTTGCCCTTGGAAGTCCATATTTTCATGGGAGAAACATAGAAATAATAGGCATAATCAACCAAGTGTGGAAAAGGTACAAGGGAGGTTTGCTGAGAGTTCCTTGGGAACCCAGAGCAGGGGGCCCAGGCTGGGACAGAGGAAGGGAAACGGGGAGGTGCTGGTGAGTGAAGAATGTGGGAAGGATGTTTTTAGGCAAAGGACTAAGTATGAGCTTTGAAAGAGTGTGTCTGCGTCCAAGAGCTCCAAGTACCTTTGTGGGATATGAGTGGGGCGGAAAGGAATTAGAAAGGGGAAATGAGGATAAGGTGAGGTGCAGGAGGAGCCAAATTTCAGGGACTGAGTCCCAGGTACATTCTGAGACACTGGAGAGAAACCTGGAAGTCTCCCGAGGGCCTGATGTTCTCCTGTCCCTTTTGGCACCAGAATAGCAAGTCTTTCTTCCTGTCTGGTTAGACAGAAAGCTGTACCTCATGTTGCACACATGTCCCAAACCCTGGCACTGAGTTGGGACACCTATCCTCCCAACTACTAGGCTGATCCCTCCTGGGCAGTGCATACTCTATCCATACTCCATACTCACTAGGAGATTAACTAGGAAGTAAGAGGTAGAATATGGGAGAGGAAGAAGCAGAATCCAGGGCCAGGAGCTGAGAAAGAGTGGTTAGGATTGTCAGATTAAACATGGGACAGACACCTAGTTAAATTGGAATTTCGGATAAACCAATATTTCATGGGGCATAACGATAATAAAAATGTATCCAATTATTTGAAATCCCAATCTAACTGGCACCATTTTTGTTTGCTAAATCTGCCAACCCTGAGTGGTACCTGTCTGCTTGGTATCAGTGCCTCAGTGAAAAACCAGGAGGCAGCCAGAGGAAGAAGAGCTCTAAGACACGGTCACCCTGACTTTGGGCATAGTCTATCCTCTTGGCCTGCTGGCTTGGGGCAGCCATGTCCCCAGTGCCACACGCAAATACCAGGGCTCCAGAAGGGCTCTGGCTGGCAGGAATGCCACAAAAGACAGACACAAGGCAACAAATTATCTCATTTTAAGTTGTAGGCCAGGGACTTGGTATCTTTTAATAAACCAGTCTCTTTGCTTCAAGCCTTTCCCCTGTCCAACTTATCCTAACAGCACTCAATTATTCTTCCTTAAGCCCAAATTTAATTCTCACTTTCTTAAAAGTCTTTAGCTTCCCCCAGTAGCTCCAGATAAACAATTCTTCAGCCTGGCATGAAGCCAGGCCCTATACATCTGGCCCAATAGATTTCTTCCAGCTTTATTTCCCTTGATTAATTTCCATTCCAGCTACTAAAACCGGAGTCCTTGGTGTCTTGCAAATAGATCTTTAACTTCCATCTCTTTATGTCCCCTTCCTTACCTGTAGAAATCTTTCAAGGCGGAATTCAATGGTAATAAATCTAATGCCATCACCTCCATGTTGCCTTCCTTGACTTCCACCTACCCTCCCCGTTCTGGCCTTGTCCCCAGCTAAAAGTTGTAATCTAAGTTTTGCCAGCACATTCTCTAGATATTTTTATAGCCTTTACTACCCTGCAATGCATGTTAATAATCTGTACATTTTCCTCTACTTTCTCTACTAGATTATATAATCCTTGACAGCAAGCAAAAATCAAGTACAGTTTGCTGAATGAATATAAGAAATGAAGTCACAGAAAAGGCAAACCCACAAAGCAATACCAACAGCTTGATGATGCCACCAGCAGGCAGAGCATTGAGAGGTGAAAGCCTAATCCCTATTCCCTTGTGAAAAGTACTACACTATTGGAAACCTGTAACTTAGGAGATAGGGCAGAGTGTCCTGCAGAAAAGCCTCATAAGAGAAGGGGCTGAGTGACCAAATTTACACAGAGAGCCCACTTTCAATCAACTACAATCAGAGGAGAGAAATTTCTAACCTTTTGCTAAAGTCATGAATGGAACTGTACCATCTGTTCCCTGGAACCAAAATGTTTGTTCAGAATGTTCCATTTTCCCTCTCCAATTTTGACCCTATGCTAAAAGGCAATGCAGTGCCCAGGAGGCAAGGAGAAAACCACTTAGAAATCACTTTTCTTTTTTCATGAATTGAAATAAAACATTTTCAGTGGAAATACACAACTGTCACTGTTAAGCTCCAATCCATCTCTTCATCTTTTTTTTTTTTTTTAAGATTTTATTTATTTATTCATGACAGATGCACAGAGAGAGAGAGGCAGAGACACAGGCAGAGGGAGAAGCAGGCCCCATGCAGGGAGCCTGATGTGGGACTCGATCCCGGGACTCCAGGATGGTGCTCTGGGCCAAAGGCAGGCACTAAACCGCTGAGCCACCCAGGGATCCCCTCTCTTCATCTTAAGGCTTTGAAAGTACAAGATCTATGAAATTAAATAGGTTGAAACTCACTCTTTAATTCAACCAAACTCTCAGGAAACCCAAGAAGTCTTGGGATCTAACCAAGGAGGGAAGACACACCAATTGTTCACTCCCCCCTCAAAGCTCTGGGAGGGCACAAGGGCCACACAGCTAAGTTCTTCACACTCTCACCTCCCAGGAATACCTGCACTCAAGGGTAAAACCCAGTAACATACAAGTTTCAAACTGTGAGGCCTCAGTGAGCTACTATGGCCAGAATGAGTCCAGAAACCACACAAGCCCTAGATAAAAGCTCTGTCAAAGAAAGCCACGCCTTCAACCTATAAAAGGATGACAAAACCTAGAGGGACACACAACTGCTCAGAGCTTCACCTTTAACTAAGCAGTGCCTCCATGTCTGGCCCACTGCTAAGCTTAAATCAAAGCTACCTTTCACTCCTTTTCAGGACATCACATTAATTATCCTAGCAATGGTTTATTTATAAATGTAAAAGATTATTATAAAAGTCACAATCCCACTTGTAAAAATTTTGGAAAATGGAGAAAAGGGCAAAATTACTCTTAATCCCATCACTAATAATGTTAGCCTTCTGGTAAATTTTCTCGGTATTTTTACACAGATATAATGTATCATGTTGCTAAGCCACTTACACAACTGTTAATACTTTTCTCTAAAACCTTAGAATCAAATATATGCAACCATTTTTTAAAAAATCAAATGATACTTTCAACATTTACTGGATTATTTTTATTTTCCAATTTTTTTAAAGAATTTATTCGAGAAAGAGAGAGCACAGTGGGGAACAGCAAAGGGAGAAGCAGGCTGTGGGGCTTGATCCCAGGACCCCAGGCTTGTGACTTGAGCCGAAGGCAGACACTTAACCACCCAGATGCCCAAATATTTTCTAAAATCCTAAGTAACAGCAAAAAGCAAGCTATTGGAAATCTAAATTAAATTAGCTGCCCCACTAATTGTGAGAGTATATAAGAGATTAACAATAAATTCAGTAATTTACATCACCCCAAAGGAGGTGTTAAATCACGTGCTAAACTGCTACCAGTTCAATTTCCAGCTAAACTTTAAATCCTATTCCAAGTTGTCTCACTTAATAGACCTATCAGTTTGGGTGTTTCACTCTCTTCCAGGGAGAAGTGTGAGGAGAATTTAAACAAAACTCAATAAACAGAAAAGTATCAGAGGTGACAGAAGAACTATGTAAGTTTAGAGGCAATGGGGAAAAGAGAGCTGGTGTTCTAATCCACATCTAGACCCCCACTGCCTCTACTCTGACTCTACCTGCCCTGTTGTCACTAACCTGCTCCCTCCCACAACAACCAGACTTCCTGTAAAGGACCAGTCAATAAGTATTTTAGACTTTCAGGGCCAAGAGGCCAAATTGAGAATATGTACTTATATAACAAGAGAGAAAACAAACTTCCACATTTTTCAATTGATGAAATTCAAAATCTGGTAATTAGCTACATTTTTTGTAGAGGTTCTACTAATAGATTAGATCAGATTTAGGGGGTGGGATCACATTTGCAAAGGTCCCTTTCATCAAATTGGTTACAAATGTTCACCTGTTAATATGCAGATTCTGTAATAAGATTTTACATATTTCATCTCTGAAAACATCTTTTCACATAGATAGGTATTGCGCCAAATACTGTTATCATTCCACAAGCATGATTTTAATTGAACACATTCTTCTCTTAGAAGACATTTATACAATTCTATTAGAGTCTTGATAGTTGCCTTTTAATCACTTCCAATCAAAGGTTTGGTGTAAACTCCTTAGTTCCACAAATGGATTTTGAAATAAGGAAATTTCTTTTCCATTCACATCAAACAGCAGTATCACTGCTAGAACCATAGTTTGTATTTAGAGATCATATCCACAGTAACTTTGTGTAGGAATGGAGATTTTGTCTTTAACTTTTGACAGTACAAAACGAAGTACATAAGATAGCTTGACATGACTTATGATTCAAACATCAGTTGTCAAAATGACTTTACTACAATTTAAGGTTTGCAAAGAAGCTGTTTGCCTTGTAATTTTAGGCTAAAGTCATTAAGAAACTTTATCAAGCCTGCAGCAAAGGCCAATTTCCAAAGCTATTCAGCATTCAGTAATAGTGGTTGAGAATGACGATTCTTCTCGTTCAGAAAAATTTCAACATCAGTCCTAAACTCAGAAAATTACAAGAAAACTTTATCACTGGTAAGTTGTCAAATTATTATGTACTAGGGCATGCTAGAATATTCAGCTTCTCTAACAAAAATTCTTGGAATTGATTATCATCGTGAAGTCCACAAGAGGGAGTGAAGTTCAGTGCTGATTCTAACAGTTCAGTAACATGATAGATTCAAATATTTTTCTGCAAAGTACCTGCTGAGGAAGGATATAATGAATAACCACAGGCTTTAAACACCTTACATTTTCACAAGCTTTATAAATTTGTCCAGTTAAATTTTTTCTGCTCCATATATATTCTTACCACCATCACCTGTAACAGATATTAGCAGATCACACTTCAGGTTGTACTGATCTTTTCTTTTTTTTTTTTGTACTGATCTTTTCTTTTTCTTTTTTTTAAATTTTTTTTTTTTTTTACTTATTTATTTATTTATCATAGTCACAGAGAGAGAGAGAGGCAGAGACACAGGCAGAGGGAGAAGCAGGCTCCATGCACTGGGAGCCCGATGTGGGATTCGATCCCAGGTCTCCAGGATCGCGCCCTGGGCCAAAGGCAGGCGCCAAACCGCTGCGCCACCCAGGGATCCCCTGTACTGATCTTTTCTTAAACGTTTTTGAAAACATTCTCAGCTGTCATTATTTTAAGTAGACTATTCGTTAATGCTAATTCTTCAGTCACTTCAAACGAGGGATTGATTCTGTGAAGAAACCAACAGTAACAGTGGCATCTGTTGACTCATCAAGAGCCAAGGAAAACCACATGAATTCATCTGCCTAGTGTTTTGACTACTGCTATTCCTCCCAAGGACTTCTACATTTTGAGAAGTTGTTCTTGCCAAAAGGCTAACACTTTTAAACACGTTTGTTTGCTCTCGACACATTTCTTCAGCATTGTATCAGTAAAAAGCTTTCCTTGTTCAGCTAATTGATGAGCCACTTGGGAAACCTACTCTAGTAGTAGCCTCATTTTCCTTTTTGTGAAGAAATTCTGCTGTGTGTGATGAAACAGTCCCTTTAAGACTTCCCTTCCTATGTGTTGGGACTATCGTGGCAACTATTTAGTCTGATAATGTCGATGGGTCCTCTCAGCACAGCTCTTACTAAGGATAGCTTTGCCAACTAATTTGATAACAAAAGAATGCACACTCTACTGTGCCCTAAAAACATGACATTCTAAGTCCATTTTTCTCTTCCTCACTTGTTCTGACATGATCAGTAGGCACTGATAATAAAGAATAAATAAAACATGATGTGCTGACACACACAGCACTGGAAACACCATCAAGTTGTACGGTGTCCTTGCCATTTGTAGTACATTGAACAGCAATGCCAAGTGAGGAGAATGCCACATATGGTCTCTGTCACAACGACAGAATCCTACAGTTACAGTGCAAAAACAGCTACAGAAAATATGTAAACCAACGGGGAAAGGGGTCCATTAAAGTTTTATTTATAGATGCTGAAATGTGAATTTCATATAATTTTCATGTGTCATCAAATATTACTGATTCTTTTTCAACTAATAAAAATGTAAAAGCAAAAAAAAAAGAAAGGTAAAAGCCATTCTTAGCTTACAGGCCATACAAAGGCAGGCAGGCTGCATTTTGCTCTGAAAAGCTGGTATTCCACAACATACCATAATCCTCCCCTCACATCTCTACACTTTTGATCATATTGCTCCTGGTGTCTAGATCACCCTTTGGCTTTTTTTTTTTTTTTTTTTACCCTTTTGGCTTCTCTGCATGAGGATTCCCCAACCCAGCCCACTGGTGTTAATCCCCCTCCTTCCATGTTTCCACTACAAGGTATAAATACAGCCCAGAGAGTCCCGACTGCAGTTGATTTCACCTGCTTTGTATGTAGCCATCTCTACACATTTCTGTACCTCTGCAAGAACAGGCTCACAGCAGGTATTCAAAATAGGTCTGTACAAGAAAAAGCAAAGACATAAAGCGTCACAAGTGGTACAAATCCGGTCCATAGCAGCTATATACTAATCCAGCAAAACAGCTTTGCGCAGTGGCAGTATCGTAGCCAATGAGGTTTATCCGAGGTGAGATTATTGCTAATTGAAAACTAATCCAGCAAAACAGAGAAACAATTCCAATCTCTGATTTACATGCTTCTCCTGGCAATTAATAATCCAGTAACTTCTCTAGCTATCTTCCCCATAATGTCTGCCCAGCCTTGTTCCTCACCCTGAACACTAATTTTGAGATCAGACTCACACACAGACTAGAAAAACAACCAGGCTTGCTCTATCATTCCTGGGGATGTATACAGATTGCTAGAAATGTATTAAATTCCTTTTTCTGTTTCTTCCAAAAACTAAGGTGTATTATGATGACTATTTGGCAAAAACTGAGTACAAACTAAGGATTTATCAAGAAAAATCTTGGATGCATGTCACCAGACTATAAATGGGGAGGGGGAAAAAACTGTAAGAGAAAATACATCCAATATGTTTGATTTTATTATTTTTTTAATCTGATTGATTTTAGAGGTTATCTAGACTTCTCTTTATTAAATTGTGATTACTTTTAGAGTTAAAAAATTTTTATTGGGAAAGAAATCCACAATATTAATGACAATTTGACAGGGAATCTATACTGATGCAAAATTAAAGATGTTAATAAGCCAAAAGAGTTCCTTTAAAGTTAAGTGAACTGTGGTAAATATTTTTTTAAAGTTCATAACTATTAGAATGTCATCCAGTTTATGATTTGTAAAACCTCATTTGGACACATATGCAGAATGGTTAGAGTAAACAGGCAAATAAGCAATACAGTGACGGCCTCTGGAAAAACAAGAGAAGAGATGGTGCTGAAACACCAGATTTGTTAAAGATGTGATGAATCCCAATACACAAAGTGAACAGCAACATGTGAGCCCAACAAAAGGGGACAATAGGCAAGAGACTGAGCCAACTGAAGAAACTCAGATACCCTCTCACCCCCCAACACAGAGATCATGACCCTGGAAGGCCGCAAGGAAGCACCTGCTTCTAGGGAGTCTGCTGCTTCTCTTGGCCAGTCAAATCACTGTTCACAAGCTGCACAAGGAAAATGTGATAGGTCTCCATCTCTAATAAGTCACAAATATTCATCTTTATTACAGCTAGTCTCATAAAAACTGAATTTCATCTTTTTCAAGCAATGTATAAGCTTTACCATGGAAACAGAATACAAAATTAAAATTAAAAAAAAAAAAAAAAAGTCTTGTTCTTCCTTTTTTTTTTTTTTTTTTTTTTTTTTTAAAGTAAGCTCTAGGGCAGCCCTGGTGGCACAGTGGTTTAGCACCGCCTGCAGGCCTGCAGCCCAGGGCATGATCCTGGAGACCCTGGATCGAGTCCCACGTCAGGCTCTCTGCATGGAGCCTGCTTCTCCCTCTGCCTGTGTCTCTGCCTCTCTCTCTCTGTCTCTATGAATAAATAAATAAAATCTTAAAAAAAAAATAAAGTAAGCTCTATTCCTAATGTGGGGCTTGATCTCAGGACTCCAAGATCAAGAGTCATGCTGGGACACCTGAGTGGCTCAGCAGTTGAGTGCCTGACTTCAGCTCAGGACATGATCCCAGAGTCCCTGCGCGGGGCCTGCTTTTCCTCCCTCTGCCTGTCCCTGCCTGTCTCTGTGTCTCTCATGAATAAATAAATAAAATCTTAAAAAAAATAAAATAAAGTAACCTACCCATACATGGGATGCCTGGGCAGCTCAGCAGTTGAGTGCCTGCCTTCAGCTGGCACTGATCCTGGAGTCCCAGGATCGAGTCCCACATCGGGCTCCCTGCATGGAGCCTGCTTCTCTCTCTGCCTCTCTCTATGTCTCTCACGAATAAATAAATAAATCTTAAAATATATATATACATATATTTAACCTACCCTTATATAACTCCTAGAAAAAAACTGAGCCACAGAAATCATAGATTATGGCTTTTCAAAATCATTTTTAAGGGGATCCCTATGTAGCTCAGCAGTTTAGCGCCAGCCTTTTGCCCAGGGCATGATCCTGGAGTCCTGGGATCGAGTCCCACATCAGGCTCCCTGGGTGAAGCCTGCTTCTCCCTCTATCTGTGTCTCTGCCTCTCTCTCATGAATAAACTCTTAAAAATATATATATATATATATACTTTAAATATATATATATACTTCTTACAATTTGCTGAAAATCTTCCCTAATTTTTGAAGAGCTAATACAAATTATTAGTTCTAGGGATCCCTGGGTGGCGCAGTGGTTTAGCGCCTGCCTTTGGCCCAGGGCGCGATCCTGGAGACCCGGGATCGAATCCCATATCGGGCTCCTGATGCATGGAGTCTGCTTCTTCCTCTGCCTATGTTTCTGCGCCTCTCTCTTTCTCTCTCTCTCTCTCTCTCTCTATGTGACTATCATAAATAAAAAAAAAAAAAAAAAAAAAACACAAATTATTAGTTCTAGATTTTATATAAGGATATAAATACACATTCTATTTTGATACCAAACATAACCCAGAAACCATACAACTGTGTAACAGTAACCACATTAGTGAGAGTTACTAGAAAATGGCTTTTAAGATTTTATTTATTTGAGAAAAAGAGAGGAGGGAGAGGAGTAGAGGGGGAGGGAGAGAGAGACTCATGCAAACTAGAAAAAGCAGACTCAATGCTGGGCTTGATCTCATGATCCTGAGATCACAACCTGAGCTGAAACCAAGAGTCCGACACTCAACTGACTGAGCTACTAAAGCAATCTACTCCCTCTTAAAATTTTTATTTACAGAAAATGTCTTCTAAAAACAACAACAATAAATAAATAGATAAATAAATAAATAAATAAATAAAAAACAAGACCAAATAAAGCTAAAATTTGTTAGCAAATATTTGAACAATTCTGAAAAAGCACCATAGACCTATAGAGATTTGGTTCTCAAATTTCAATTGATCCTGACTATGACATTCTCTCTGGCAAAAAAGCAAGCTCAGATAGTATTATTCATAGTATTATTCAGTATTCAGTACTATGCATTAAATAAAGTGTCTAATGCATTTGAGTGTGTCTGAACATTTTAGGCAGACTTTGATTCTATAACTGATTTTTTTTTTAATTTTTATTTATTTATGATAGTCACAGAGAGAGAGAGAGAGGCAGAGACACAGGCAGAGGGAGAAGCAGGCTCCATGCACCGGGAGCCCGACGTGGGACTCGATCCCGCGTCTCCAGGATCGCGCCCTGGGCCAAAGGCAGGCGCCAAACTGCTGCGCCACCCAGGGATCCCTCTATAACTGATTTTTAGCCAGAGCACATACAGTAGGATTTTACAGCCAGTATGAACCTCCTGGATTCAATAAAACTGTTCTAACACACAGAAACATACATAGGAACTCACAGTGTCTAAGTCCTACAAGCACTTATGAGAGCAAATGCTTTCAGGTCGAGGAGCCCTGATGGGTAAATGATTGGAGCCCACTCTTTACTGGGCAAGGTCTGACTCCATCCCAGCCAGGAGAATTAACAAGAGCCAATGATACAATATTGGCAGCTAGTCCTACATGTCCCCCTGCTTCCTTTTTTCCAGGATCACACCCTTGCCCTAGGAATTCTGGAACTAGTTAAACAGGAGAAAAAAATTCACGGAAGGTTCACTCACATCACAATTGTGGAGAATATATGTGACAAGCACTGAAAACCCTGGTTCATTCTTCCCTAAATTAGGTAACACCTTGACTTGATTCAGTTTTCCTATAAACAGCTGGCTTGGAAAAAAAAAAAAAAACAATTTGAGGAATGTTTTAGTATGTAAGTTTGAACTGATGTGTTACTTTGTACATGGTTTTCTGTAAAACAGAGTCTTTGGCCCCATAAAAGCAGATCTGTTCCGTTTAGAACACAAATCCATCACGTAAGATACAGGTAGTCTGACAGAGACTACTAGAAGAATGGCAACTGAAGTAAAATTTGAATGGATACGGAGGAGAGGAATATGCTCTCTGCAGACAACACTGACCCACATGTGCCTTGGAACTGAAGAATCTGCTTTAGGACAGATGTACCTAAGGAAGGCATCTGGTTAAAGCTGTTGAAGGAGGGAAGCAATGAAACTGAAAGCAGTAAGTGGGCCTTATTCAGACATTGGTAAGAGTGGTACTTACACTGTACTAAATACCATGCACTATTTTAAGCACTTTACAGATACTAACTCATTTAGACCTCATAACAACTCCACAGGGCAGGTACCATGGGTATCCTGAGGAAACTGACATACAAAGAGTAAAGTCACTTGCCTAAGGTCCCACAGCTAGTAAGTGGCAGAGCTGGGCTTCAAACTCAATCAGTCTGGCCCTGGAGTCAGTACTCTTAAACATCATGCTGACTGTTAACTATGCTTTTCTTAATTGAGCTAAAAAGAAAAACAAGAGGAATAGCAAATAAGCATAAGTGACTCTCTAAAAGCTGTTCAAGATATGTCAGGGAGTTTTTAACAGGCCATAATTAACCACAAAATGAGTTACTAAAAACAAAAAACAGAAATGTTAACTTTAACATGCTTTACTGAAAATTTAATATTCATTATGAAATACTCTTAGTTCAATTATAAAATTTAAGTTTTGGAGTTTTTTAAAATAAAAAATACAAGTATGGGCTTCTAATTTATGTTATGTATGGATAGATTGATTTACACAAATCCTAATGTGGTGGGCTACCAAATACTTGGCACCTCTAAGCAGTAAATGTCAAAAATATAATGTTCTTACCAGAATTAATAAAAACTTACATATAAAAACTATATTTAAACTGTTAAGTCTCAAAACACCAGGCCAAAGGTTTTTCCCAACCTCTTCTTTCCTAAACATAACTACCTCTCCTCAATGGGGGTAGTTTTGTGACAAGGCTAAAATTTCACAGGAAAGTGGGTACATGGGCCGTTCCCCTCCTCCTAAGAAGTCAATTTGTCAAGACTTACTGTGGCCACATGTGTTTCAAATACTAGTAGGAAACAAATGAGTCGACTTAACACAAAAAGCAAACTGTTATATAAGGGATGAAACATTTCAATAAGCTCAGATATGACATAATGACACTATCACAGGCCTGAATATCTTCTTTATCTCCTAAATAAGTTGAGCCCCCAACAGGAAAAAGGTCACCTCACAGAGAACGCTATGAGATTTTTAAGTCGCTAGACTCCTTTCCATCTTCTCTTCCTCATCAGCTCTTGATACTGCTGTCAAATTCTACACACTGGCAAAGAAAAAAGGGGTGAAAGTTGAGGGATTGTATAGAGAAATAAATTTGTGATTACTTGTACTAAAATATTATAGCCATTGATATAATTTAAAATGCCTAAAACACATGGCCTGTCCTTAAAGAAATGCCAATGTGAACATTAAAACCACCATAAAATAACTGAGAATGGGATTCATTACATTTCAGCAGAACAGCAACCCTCTATCCCCCACCCACCCTAGGAAGCTCAATTCAATTTTACAAAGGCACTGGGAAAAAATGTGCTTGTTCCTTATAATGGCTGTCAATTCAGAGACTCTTTGAAGTACAACTACCAACAACTAGGGAATCTCAAACTTGCTGAGTATTCAGTTCTTATCTCAAAAGCATCTCCACAGACCTAGAACATGGGGGAATTCACCTAGAATGGATACACAGGGACCAAGCCATTGAGAAGGCTAGAAAAGCGGCACCAATGAGCTTTTCACAAACTGTAGGCTTTCCCATAACCAAATGATGCTGCCAATCCCTGAAAGGCCACATGAGTCTGATAGACTGTTATACACTGATTTTTTTAATGCTTTTAAAAAAATAATCAAGATGTAATTTACACAACATAAAAATTTCACCATTTTAAAGTGTACGTCTCAGTGGTTCTTAGTATATTCACCATGTTGTAGAATTATCACCACTATCTAATTCCAGAACATTTCCATCACCCCAAAAAGAAACCCCATACCTATTATCATATGCACTGATTTTACCCATACTTTCTCCGCAGATATCTCTGTGGCCCATGCAGGTATTTTAAGATGGCTGGCTGGGGTGAATCTACACAGTATCTATATGGTAAGAAAACAAGAAAGCTACATTGTCCAGAAGGATACTGAATCCAAATTCTTGACATTTTAGCAATTACACTAATGTAATTTTTTTATATTGGCTAAGAATGGCAGAGAAACTTACATTCAATATCCATCTTCACTTAACACATTAGTGTGCCCCAAATTCATCCAAGATGTTAAAAGAAGGGAAGACAATCTACTAGGATTAGCCATAACTTTCCATAGTTGCAATTTCAAAATATAGAAGATGCAAATGTGGGAAAACCTCCTTTAGTATCAAGCATAGCTGGATTAAAAAAAAAAAAAACAACAACAACAACAAAATGAAAAACTTAATCATTAAGTAAATATTGCCCCATTTGGGAAAACAATCCCTACACCAGTCCAGTATTTAAAGTAATGTAACTTTTATCATTCTTGTGACCTAGACCCTCTCCTAACAAGAAAAATAACCTTTAAGCAAAGGTCTGGCAGGAAAGCCTGCAGATGTGTAGTGCTCAGGCTGCTGCAGGGCTCTCATTACCTAAGTGAGCTCATGGCTTCTAAGACACACAGGAAGGAGACCTCACCTTCAGGCATCAGGGTGTTGAAAGCGGGAGGAAGTAGGTCCACGAGGGTGTCTTGCTTTTGTGCACTTATCTGGGGTGCTATTTCCAGAGAAGGAGCTCCTTTATAGAGTGTGCCCAAGATGGATTTCTCTAAGTTGCTCTCAGAGTTGTCCAGCTGCCCTCACCAATAAGTCAGTCTTTGTAGGTTGATAGAAACCACCAGTCAAAGCAGATGCAAATGGATTGTGGGGAAGCCTTCTTTAGTATCTAACATAGCTGGATTAAAACAAAAAAACTTAACCATTAAGCAAATCTTCACTTTAATCATTACTTTCATAGCAAATATCAACTAGGTGCTATGCTTGACTCTACCTTTAGCATGGGCACTTAATTATTAATGGGGATTTTGTGGGCTTGACTGAAGACCACGAGCTCTTAATTTTTGTGCTGTAAGAAATTAGTTCTACTTGATAAACAAGTAAACAAGATCTAGAAATATTTATTGGTAATTTAACTCATGCTTGTTGAGGTTGCTTAGCAACACTTCCAGTGACTTCTGTTGTGCAACAAGTTGTACTCTGGTAACGTATTTACAATTTTATTGCAATTTGCAATAATGACTTAAATACAGTTTCATTTCCTGAATTTTCCAAAACACAGTCAGATGCAATCAAGTAAAGTTCATGACATTTATACAATGTACAAATTAACAAACTTGCCTCCAAATAGTTGCCTATGGAAGAATTGCTACAATATCCCTGTTTAGAGAAGCCCAGGGAACAGACCTAAATTTTAAAAAATGACACTTGGCTAGATGACGCTATAAAACATTTATTCTCTGTCTACCCATAAGAAATCACCCAGTGGCCAGAAAACTCCAAAAAACCTTCACTAAACTGGAATTCATTTTCCTTTACCTCAAGAGCATTAAGAAGTCTGAGAATCAACTGCAGGTGAAGGAATCCAAAAATGATCTGACGTCTTTAAGGCTTACATCCTCTTATAGGATCAAAATAATGAGGCAGAAACTAGGTTTTTTTGGTGACCTTTCAACCATATATTTTTAACAAAATAATTGTTATATAGTAAAAAGTCCAATCGGCTAAATTCGTACATACATTTTTGAATGTAATTACTCCAAAATTTCCTGTTAAGTCTGTTTTTCTAAAACTCTTCTAATACGATATATAAGATGGACTTATAAGTGGATGGACTTACAAGTGGATTAATTTCCATCTTTGTCAAATAAAAGGACAAATTACCTAGCAAGATGTCAGGTGGTTCTTGTACTGAAGGAGGACTGATACATGCATATTATCATTTTACTACATGCTAATCAAATACTTGGAGCTGAACAACAGAGGAAATTTGAATATAGCCATTTTCTAAACAGTTGGGATTCCTCAGGTCTAGCACAAGTGTCTACTACACCAATTTGCTGAAAGGATTATTTCAAAGTTTTTCTTAAAGCAAGATTATTCATGAGTTTAGAAAAAAAAGTTATCCTTCAAGCTATGTTATGAATAATCCTCTTGGTTTAAGAAAAAAAAGAGCTCAAACTCTAGGACTTTATTTGTGGGGCAAGAAGGCAAGCTTATGGAAAGGCAATTATTTGTTTTTGGTGGATTGTCTGCCATTATGATGAGTGCCACCCAATTTTAAAAATTCCTGTTTAAGTAATCTCTACAGCATACGTGGGGCTCAAACTCATAACCTCAAGATCAAGAGTCAGATGTTCTTCTGACTGAGCCAGCCAGGTGCCCCGAGTGGCACTCAATTTTAACAGATTTTTGGATTATGGCAAAGATTACTGCATATCTCATAATCTCAAATAATATCAGGCCCCCAAAATACACAAAGTGTGATTTATGTACAAGTCTTAAAAAGTAAAAAAAATAATATTAACAGGTAAAAAAATACAGACATTAAAAAAAAGGGGGGTCTAGATCTGTATTTCACAATGGGATCAATGCAAAATATAAAGCCATATTCAGACGGGTACAAATTCTGGAAATTCAGAAGGGAGAATTTTTAAAAATGCTAGCCAGCTCAAAATTTTAAAGTAAATATTAAAATCAAAATAAAAATATTCCTGTGGTCTAACCCCCAAGGGTAACAAATGGGTTCACCTTAAAAAAAAAAAAAAAAAAAAAAGTGCCATTAAGTATACAGGTGCCATCATCTGTATCTTCAAACTCCCTGTTCCTAAGAGCAGGGATGACAAGGGAATAAAGTTTCCCAAAAACATCACAGCTTCTGAATGCCCATAAATCTACCAAGGAAGATAACGGATGCCTATCTCTGATTTTTGGATAAAAACATAAACATATACGCAAATGAACACTTAACAGGAAATAAAAAGATGGGAACACCTACAACCTCCAATCACCCAATCAAGCTTGGGCATTCATTCCATCTACTTCTGTTGATTACTAAGCCACCTCCAGAGCCAAGACTGATTACTCTGCACTTACCCCACAAGCAATGGAAAGACAGATTTTGAACAAATGAGCATCAACAGCACAAAAACTCAGATGTTAACATTTACATGGATGTCGACTTGCTTCATCTGTCAGTTCGAAATGGCAAGAAAACCCTTCTCATACAGATTCCACAGTCTACTCGATGACAGCACGACATACAGAGGTTGCTGACACATGAGCCAAAGTGTTCTACGTATCTCACTGTGAAAAATATGATCTGAGCAACCAGAGATTATAAAGAAGTCCCAATTACGGGCAGTTGGCAGACTTTCCCATCAAAACCATACTGCTGCTTCACCACATCGTGCAACTGACGGGACTCCTCACAGTATCCTCTGAGGTGAGATCATTTCACCACAACCGAGGGAAGGATGGCAGAAAGACCTTCAGTGAGAAAAGGACCCGCAAAGCAGTGGCCACAATAGAAGAGGAATAGTTAACACGAGTCAGGCTGTAGCCCAGGAAAAAAAGCTTCAACTTCCTTCAACCAATGGCAGGGACTCTCACAAAGAAACCAATGCGCTTCCTAAAAGCCGTGTCCCCCAATCCCAGAACAGCTTCCCAACGGGGCTTACTTCGGTGAGTGACAACCGGGAGCTCCTCCTGTCTAGTTTTAGTTCCTTCTACTCCACCAGAGGAGGCTTCCTGCTCTCGGCTCACCGGGCGGCAGCACCGGGTGGCAAGCCTCAGGTCCACCTGGGGTTCCTTCTAAACACGCACAGCACCTGGGAGCCCCAAGCGCACGGGAGGCGCTCCAAGAGCGTGGGGGGCGGGGGCGGGACGGGGACCAACACTGCTGAGGAGGAGGGCAAGCCTCTGCAGCCTGCCGCCCCCCCGCAGGGCCCCAGCGCTAGGTGGTCCCTTAACGCGCCTCCAGAGAACACGAGGCGGCGGCGCCGGGGACCCACACTCCGACGCGCGCGGAGTCCCGGGGAGGGCGTTTCCGTCTACGGGACCCCCGCGGACCCCATCGCCCTCGGGGTCCCCGACTCAGGCCGGGTCCGCTGTCCCAGCAAGTTCCCAGCTAGAGGGGGCCTCCACCGACATACGGGGCTTCGGGGACACAAAAGGGCTCCCGGGCGCGGAGCGCGGGGCGCCTGACAGGACCTCGCGCCGCTCGTCACTCGCAGCGGCTCGAGGGCAGGCCCCCGAGGCACTCATCCCGGCTGTACGCCGGGGCCGCTTATCGCCCCGCCAGGGCCTGATACTGTGGTTTTCACGGTCTGAGGAACAGTTAGGCCTCACAGGCCTGGCCGGAGATGTGCGCTCTCCGCACGCTCGCGCTCCCGCCTTCCCCACTCAGCGGCCGGGCCCGGCTTTCCCGCCCCACGGCCCGGCCAGGGGTTGGTGGCAGTTGGGAGGCAGTTGGGACCGGCCCCAGCAGGTTGGAACCGGTCTGGGCCGGGCCGGAGGAGGAAGGGGGGAGGGAGAGGCCGCCTCGCGCTCTCCCTGCGCGCGTGACTCACGCTGGCCGCTGACGTCAGGCGTGCGCGCGCGGCGGGGGGGGGCTCTACGTACGTGTAGTGCTGCGGTTTCTCGGGCTGTGCCTGCAGCACCTGAGCGGTAGCGGCCGGGGGCGCCGAGGAAGCTGCGGAGCCGCCGGGCCCGGGGCCCTTCGACATGGTCCTGTCTTCCTGCCTCTTCGCCGCTCCCCTTTTATTATTCAGTCTGCGCGGTCCGCGCCGAGGACCGAGTGCGCCTGCGCCGCGCCACGAGAACGTGAAGACCCCCCGCACGGCAGCAAGGGTTGCTGGGAGTTGTGGTCCTCGGTTCGGCTGGAATTTTACCGTCGGCAGAGGGTTGCTGCCAAAGGAATGGACCACAATACCCAGGGATCCTTGCAGTCGGTGTCCCGGATGCTGAGGTCCCGCCACGGCTTGTGGGGATTGCAGTCCCGCCGCGTTTCTTCTTCTTACCAGTGAGTTTCCAGTTTCGTAGGGGAGCTTTCCTTGAAACTGGAGCCTCTGGAGTGGAAGAGGCCCAGAACCAGAGAGGCCCTAAGGACTTCTGTGAAACATTCCAAGTGTAATGTCACCACCAACAGTGCAGTAATTATCTCGCCACCAGACTTGGTAGACCTTGGGTTGAGTTCTGATGCGGGTCCCAGCAGTGCTTCAGAATCTGCATTGTCCGTTCTTAGCTCTGGGCCTTTGTGCTGCGGGCACCTGCAGTCCATGCCTGCGGCCAGGCTAAGTGGGGAGGCATGGAGGAGTGTCCGCCTCCTAGAAGTCAGCTCGAGGAATCTTCGCTAAAGTAGAGCCACACGAGGCAACACTCTGTTCCCGCGTCTTTGCCGAGGCGCCCCATAACCTTCACCAGCCCTGACACCCAGAGCTCCACAACTTGGGCCGCTTCCCAACTCGACACCTGGCCTGACCGACTTGTTTCCAGCACGTTAGGGGCCAAGGACGAACTTAATCTTTGTCTAGAATAGTCTCAGATACACTGGCAAGTCGCAGGGGTGTGGAGAAGCGTCGCACGGCGTCGAGAGGCAGAGCATGGGTTTGGGTAAGGGGTGCAACTTAAAATCCAACGCAGTTGCCTGCTCTGGACGCCAGCTTTTCTGTGTTTTCCAACCCCGCTTCCCACTAAAGGGGCCAAGTGCTTCATTCTGTGGTTTTGGTTCAATTATACAACCCCCTCACACACACACACACACACACACACAAACACACACACACACACACACTCTCTCCGAGATCTAGGCGTTTGGTCCTGTGAGCTTTACAAAGTTCTTCATAAACATATGGATATTTGTCATTGAATTTCGTTTTCCATAATGAACCTATTTAAGTCCATTGTTTTTAAGACTGATTCGTATTTGATTAGATGGGTTAACTAATGATTGTCAAGTTAATGAAAAACATTCCCAGTAACCTCAGGGGTGAAGGAAGGAGAAGTGAGTGGAAAATTGTTAGTGTTTAAGAATGACATTTTATTTAGTTCGAGTAACCTCACATCAGAAGCCAAGTTGTCAGCCTTACAAAGTTGAGAAACTGGTATTTCCTTAACAGGCCAAATCAATTGTTTAACCACTAGGGGCATGTGAAGATGAAACATTCCAAAAGGACAAATAAAAGTTGTAGTGTATTTGCTTTAACCCTGTTATTAAATCCAAGTAATTGATTTATATGTTATGCCTGAAATAACCAAGTGTAATTTGAATGAAGAAATACAGCTCCTAGCACTAGGCTTTGAATAAGTGTATACCATAAGCTTCAAGAAGGAGTGTGTACTGGTAAAATTGGAAGATGATATCATCCAAACTGTTTAATTTACAAAAGAAGAAACTGAAACTCAGAGAAGTAACTTGCAGGAGTTACTCAGCAAGCCCATGGCAGAACAGGAACTAGGACAGCAGTCTACATGCTGCATCACATTCTACATTGTTTTGATTGTATAAACATTTTTAGTTCTTTCCCATTTCCTGGTTGCTTTTCCTCTCCTGCACCAACTTAGGAAAAAGAAAAACGGGCCTGACTGCCGAGTAGGAAGAACAAACTATTCCCATTAAGTGCCCTTTAAGTCTAAATCTATACCTAGTTTCTCCTGGAGCATTTAGTTCGCCTCTAGTAATTAGCCAAACTGCAAAAAGGAAAACAAAACTGGAGCGTCTGTCCTCTGGAGGCTTGGGACAGACAGGTTTCCAGATCTTTTAGAAAATCGTTGGAACACAAAGGGGTTGTTAACTTAGGAACCCATTCCTTTTCCAGGCCATCTGGGCAGTCAAAAAACGTTAACAAGGGGATCCCTGGGTGGTGCAGCGGTTTGGCGCCTGCCTTTGGCCCAGGGCGCGATCCTGGAGACCCGGGATCGAATCCCACATCGGGCTCCTGGTGCATGGAGCCTGCTTCTCCCTCTGCCTGTGTCTCTGCCTCTCTCTCTCTCTCTCTCTCTCTCTCTGTGACTATCATGAATAAATTAATAAAAAAAAAATGTTAACAGGGTGTTTTTCTGGTTACATCTCAGAACATTTGAGAGCCTTTTGTGTGGGATCTAACCAGTGCCCTGATCCTTAGCTTTACACAGGTTCTGAGGACAGGGCAAGAGCCTCCATCTTGGTTTCTCAGCCTCACATGAATGAAACAGAAAACTTAATTTTTACCCTTCTGTAAACTTTGGGGAGAAAGCAGAAAGTAATTATCACATAAAAGTTTATATATTTATATATATTTTTTTAAATTTTTTATTTATTTATGATAGTCACAGAGAGAGAGAGACAGACAGAGACACAGGCAGAGGGAGAAGCAGGCTCCATGCACCGGGAGCCTGATGTGGGACTCGATCCCGGGTCTCCAGGATCGCGCCCTGGGCCAAAGGCAGGCGCCAAACCGCTGCGCCACCCAGGGATCCCTACATAAAACTTTAGATGTCTGAAAAAAAAAAAAAAGTTTAGATGTCTGATAATTAAATACAAATTGTGCCCTGTTAAGGTTGAGAGGGCTGGGGGCAGCCCCAGTGGCGCAGCGGTTTGGCTCCGCCTGCAGCCCGGGGCGTGATCCTGGAGACCCAGGATCCAGTCCCACCTCGGGCTCCCTGCATGGGGCCTGCTTCTCCTCTACCTGTGTCTCTGCCTTTCGCTCTCGCTCTGTGTCTCTCGTGAATAAATAAAATAAAATCTTAAAAAAAAAAAAAAAGGTTGAGAGGGCTGAAATGAGAGGAATTTTGATGCTGGAGATAAAGTCAAAGACATTTTTGTCATAGCAGCTGTTTCATATTGTACATTTTCCCCCTCCCTATTGATACTGAGAGCAGCCCTTCGATGTTACAACTGCGGTAATTTACAGGTTACAATTTCTGAGGTATTTGTATTTGTATGTCATAATTATCTGAGTTAAAATCTACCCGTACATGGTTTTGCTACTTCTTAATTTTGATAATTTAAAATATTCAGTGGGGGAAAAAAATTCAGCAAACCCAGAGTAGGAACTACAGAGTAAAATACCCAAAGCTCTATTTCAATTTTCTGAGCTTTGTTTGGTTGGTCTTAAACTTAAGCCTGCTTTGGTATTTTATATACCTGTGTCATCAAGAGAACTGAACATTACAATCCATCAAAGACATTTATTTAGGCAAAGGTATGGATTACCATTTTTATATATTTGTCATGTTTCTTAGAAATAATACCTACTAGAATACATCATTAAATACAAGGGCTTGTATTTAATTTAGTTTTCTTTCGATTATTCTTTACGGACGTGCAAACGCTATCCTAGCACTATTTCCATTCTGGCTGTAATCATTTCATTCAGTTGAATTACATAATTTAAAAATATGTTGCTTAGTAGGTTGTTTCAGCTATTGAAATCACAAAGTATTTTGTGATAGCCTAAGAACGTACAAAACAGTACTTACAAAATCAGTTATTGACATTTTTTTCCTTGTATCTAATATTTACTCCTACCTACACTAGCATACAAAAGAACTGATTTTTGGTTAAAATGTGTATGCTTGATATGTAAAATACTTGGTGGTGTAATATGATTTGATGAATTCAAATTCTCTTTTACACCATGTACATAACCATCAAAATGTGAAAGTAAATAATCACATGGCACTCATTTTATTCTACATTGGAAAATATTTACAAGAATTTCCTTGAAGGAACCTCTCCTGCATTTTATCAGCGAGATGCGAATTTGGGTAGGCTCCTGCCCGTCCGGCCCCTGAAGTGCTGATAAAGACCTATGTAATTCATTTGCATTGACTTTCTATTGTAGAGCTTTGGAACCAAGGGAAGGATCCAAACATAGCTTCATTTTATCCAATCAGAAGAGCCGCTTCGTGCTAATCGCTGATTCGTCCATTCCTCTTTGCATTCATCCAATCATCAGGCCACTTTAACAGCCAATCAGCGGCCTAGATGCCCACCAATCCGGGAGCGGGGCCGAAGCACGGCCTTTGTGTCGGGGATGTCAGCGCGTCGGCGAAAGCTCCCGCCAATAGAAAAAGTCGTTGGTGTATGCAAATGAGGTCCCTATGACGTAGAGACGCAGCGTGAAGCGTGGGTATAAAAGCGGAGGCAAAGGGGGGGTTTGGAGCATAGAGCGGTTTGGTCGTTCGTTGGCGGGTCTTCTTTTCTTTGCTCGGCGCCTGCAGCTCTTCATTGGGCAGCAGCAGCGGCGCAGCAGTCGGAGGAGCGGTCTAAAACTTCAGCATTGGGTAAGCATTGGCGGGTCTGGTCGCGGTTCGAGGCCCCGCCGGCCGTTGATGCCGGGGGCCGCAGCCGTTGGAAGCGGAGTGCTGGCTGGTGCGGGCTGCTCGGGCCCCTGGCGTCGGGTGTGGGCCCCGGGAGGTTTTCCCTTGAGGCTTGGTTCCGGAACCGCGTCTCCACCTCCTTCCCTGTGGTGATTCAGAGGTCCCGACGTCGGGTTCCGGGCAAGCGGGGCCTCCGCCCGTCGAGGAGGGGAAGTGACTCCTCCCCGCGCCCCCCCTCCCGGGGGAGGCTGCTGCCGCTCCTCGCCGCCTGAGTCATTAGGGGAGGGGGAGGAGGCGGCGGCCCCGGGCCATCTGCCGCCGCGGAGAGGCGGGAGGGCAGGGGCGCCGAGCCCGTCTCCCCCTCCACCCCCGGGGGGCGAGCGCCGCGGCCCCGGAGTCACAGATGTCTTCCTTAGGTAAAAGAAAATGGCCCGAACCAAGCAGACTGCCCGTAAATCCACGGGTGGGAAAGCGCCCCGCAAACAGCTGGCCACTAAAGCCGCCCGGAAAAGCGCCCCTTCTACCGGCGGGGTGAAAAAACCTCATCGCTACAGGTAGGCGAGGCGGCAGGAAAACAATGACGGGGCGGCGCGCGGCCCGCGCGGGAGCGCGTTCTGGGGTTGGCGCCGGGCGCTGTCCGTCCCCGGGTGTCCGCTCACACTCCCCTGCCCGCTCACTGCAGGCCTGGGACCGTAGCCCTTCGGGAGATCCGCCGTTACCAGAAGTCCACCGAGCTTCTGATCCGGAAGCTGCCTTTCCAGAGGTTGGTGAGGGAGATCGCCCAGGATTTCAAAACCGATCTGAGGTTTCAGAGCGCCGCCATTGGCGCGCTTCAGGTAAGGCGAGCGCGGCGGTTTAAGGTCGGAGGGCTCGTGCGTGGCTTCCCCTCCTGGAAGAGAGTTTAATAGTGTGGCTCTTGTCCTCAACAGGAGGCCAGTGAAGCGTACCTGGTGGGTTTATTTGAAGATACTAATCTGTGTGCCATCCACGCTAAGAGAGTCACCATCATGCCCAAAGACATCCAGTTGGCTCGCCGGATACGGGGAGAGAGAGCTTAAGTGAAGGCAGTTTTTATGGTGTTTTGTAGTAAATTCTGTAAAATACTTTGGTTTAATTTGTGACTTTTTTTGTAAGAAATTGTTTATAATATGTTGCATTTGTACTTAAGTCATTCCATCTTTCACTCAGGATGAATGCGAAAAGTGACTGTTCACAGACCTCAGTGATGTGAGCGCTGTTGCTCAGGAGTGACAAGTTGCTAATATGCAGAAGGGATGGGTGATATTTCTTGCTTCTCATGATGCATGTTTCTGTATGTTAATGACTTGTTGGGTAGCTATTAAGGTACTAGAATTGATAAATGTGTACAGGGTCCTTTTGCAATAAAACTGGTTATGACTTGATCCAAGTGTTTAACAATTGGGGCTGTTAAGTCTGACCATACATCACTGTGATAGAATGTGGGCTTTTTCAAGGGTGAAGATACAAGTCTTAACCACAGTGTAACTTACAGTTTCCTTAAAAAAAAAAAAAAAAAAGTAAACCTGGCAGCTATAGAATACACTATGTGCATTTATAATAGCTATTTTATATATTGTAGTGTCAACATTTTTAAATTAAATGTTTTACATTCACATGTGGTGGGGAGTCTTGTCATTAAGGTGTGTGTAATTTAAAGTCCAGTTGGTTTTCTCCTAACTAGACTGCACTTGTTTTCATAATAGTAAAATGCTTTGCAAATTATACCTTGCATAAGTCCTCATTCTACCACATGTTAACTAATCCTCTAGCTGATTAATGCAAACACTAATGGGGGGATTTTATTTATAAGGGCTCTAGAATATAATACAAGTTATTCACACCAGCATCATCTGTTACTAATTCTAAACTAGTTAGTGCAGCTTTTCTTTGTGTTGTGGTTGGTCTCATAACTAGGTTGAGTTTTTCTCTACCAAGAGGGAAACAATGCCGAAGTTCTTTTCCTTGTGGAGTTTGTATTATAATAACCCTTAGAGTAAACTTGCTGTGGGGGAGGGGCACACAACTCCAGCTTTTTTTGAACCTCTGCGGGTTAACATGGTGTCGGGTTAGGTTACATCTGATACATGGTCCTGGGAAAAATCACTTTATAGAGATGGCCTTTCCAAGTGGTTTTAAAAATTATCCTTCTATTGAAGTCTTCTAGGTCAATTATGTATGTTGACTAAATTTACAAATAAACTTGTTTATTCAACTAAGTGTCAAAAACCTACATTGAATATACAAAGCTTGAATACATCCATCATTTAGATTCTTTGTATCTGGAGGTTTGAGCTTAGTTTATATCTGGTTTTGCTTGGTAGATGAACCATTTATACACAAAAATAGTTTATACAAGTTATTTTAACACAAGTCCTCAAGTACAGGACTCCTTGTTGGTCTAAGCTGCTTTTTCAGTATGAAGCTAGTTTTCTTGACCAGAGATGGTCCATTGTATGCATAGTATCTAGATGTCAGCAAGACATGGGCACAAGAGCCATGGTTCTCAGATAAGCATTCTGTGTGTTTGAAGCGGATAGCTGTAGAAAGATAGTTGTGCCCAAATAAAGTAGCTGTTTTTGTTTTTGTTTTCAAAGTTTGGTTTCAAATTCAAGGGACTTAGGCAAGCTAGGATAGGCTTGATTTTTGGCAAATTATTGAGTTTTCATGGGGCCACGAGGGTGGAGTCGAATATATAATGTGAACTGGTTTTCTAGAAGATTCACCATAACCAGCTCTGGAACAGTGACTTCCCAGTTGTGATCTCAACATAGTGCTTCTGAAGGACATTGTGGTCTTCGACGTTGGAACGTGCTGTTGGAATACCTGGCAGTGTCAGTACAAGTAGACTTCACTATGGTGGTGGTAGTTGATTGAGTTTACTAGCTGTGATAACCCAAATGGGGTGAAACTTGAATCTTCTCCCCCAGCACATCTTCCCTCCATCCTGATGTAGAGGTTTGTGGGTTTTATTGGGCAGCTGGGAATCTGCTGCTTTAAATAGTGCAGCTTGTGCTTCCACACTTTGAGCATACTTAACCCAGAAGGCAAAAATATCTTTTGGTTCTAGGAAGCTGCCCACACAGGATAACCCGGGGTTTAGGTGATGGAATAGAATCTGTAAGGAGAAAAGCAAAAGCTGGAGCTGATGAAGGTATCCTGTGCCCTTGATGGATGAGACAAAAATAAAGTTTTTGAAGTTGAGACTATTTGATCTTGTTAATGGTCTTCATTTGAGTTGATAACCTTTCTTTCACAAATAAAATTTCTGTGGGGAAATGCCTGGAAAGTTGCCTTCTGACTTGCTGGGGGTGGGGGAAGTGCATTCAGTAGTGACAGGACCCTTATTCTGAAAGGTGATAGGTGTCACAGTTTGCTCAGGATAGTGGCAGGTGATGCCTGTTGAACCTGTGTATTAGTGCATTTCTTGACTATCAGTGGACTTGACTTGGGCTCTGTTCGGTTACCAGGAGATTCTGAAGCAAGCCATTGCCCTTGTCCTGTGCCCTTCAGAAGGTAGTTGAAGGGCCAAGGTGGTTGTAAATTGTTGGCCATGAGCCAGGTCCACCTTCAGTGAGTGTGGCCACCATTGCTCTCCCTCCACATTTGTCCTGTCTCCCCTTTCGCTCCCCCTTTCCCTTGCTTGGCAAGTTACACTTAAAGTAATCGTGGACTTGTGGCCCCATGCTGCTGGGTCGGTGCAGTATCTTGCTTCATCCCCGAACTCTTCATGTTCAGTGTGTAGACTGGATGATTTAAGCAACACATAGAAATTACATCCTATTTACAAAGTTTAAGGTGGTATCAAAGGAACCTAGGGAGGCAAGCGCTTCAAACCTGGCATATTTCCAGAGATCTGCCTTATATAGACTTAACTGGGCTCCATCACACCGCCAGAAAGAAAGCAGGTCCGGGAGAGGCCGGCAAGGGCCACCCCATGCCCCTTGCCAGGCCTCCCCAACCCCTTAGGGGCCTCTGCTGCCTCCCAACTGATGTCTCAGTGTAGGGGAACGAGCTCTGAGCCCGCTAGCTGGACTGGAAGTAAACTCTTTCCCACTCATTCATTTCCTCAGTCATTTTTCAGCTGTCTCTGAACAGTGGTCTCTCCAGGGTTCCCCCTTCTTGGCTCCTTGCAAGCATTGCTGCTTGCCTGGTGTCAGGCATTGGGCCTGGGGTCTGTGCAGCAGTTGGAAAGCAGGCCCTGCTGAATCACTTTCAGGTGGGGTAGTAGAGGGCAGACACAAGCCAGTTAGCTGTCTGCCATTGTGTTGGCAGGAAACAGTTTTGCCCTTCAGTTACTGAAGGATGAGGCCAGCCTATAAACAGCCCAGGGCCGGAGATCAGAGCCTCAGACCTATGGTCAGCCTAGCTGCCTCAGAGAAGGGCGAGGTGTGCGGTTGTCACCACACCCATCTGCAGCTGTTGTCTCACTGGCGGTGCTGTGGTCCCCCAGGCATGAGAGTCTTGAGTCTCCACCCTGCACATCCGGTCCCCACCCTACTTCCCCATCCCTTGGGTTGGAAGCACTTCATAGTCACCTCACTGAGGCGATCACAGCCTATGTCCCTCAGTCCCGCCCTGGGCAGGGATAGAAGAACACAGCTGAACTGGCTGGGCCTTGTCTGGGCCCCACATCCTCTTCCTTCAGCCCAGTGGTGGTCCCATCTGCCCCTGTGGTCCCATGGCTCAGGGATGTCCATCCAGCTGGGCTTGGCTTTTGGCCAGGAACTTCAGCACAAACAGCTGGCCTTCCAGCTGCCTTCCTGAGGGCAGGGCTAGGGGAAGGAAGGAAGAGCCAACTGCCTGCCCAGGCTGCTAACCCAAATCCTACAACAGCCCCAGGGAGAAGGCTGAAAGTACCCTCTTGGGCCAGGTGGCTGGCCTTTTGGCTCCCTGACCCCTTTGTCAGCACGTGTGGGGAATGAGCAAGGCTGTTGGTCGAGGTGGGTGCAGCTGGGACAGGTTTGAGTTTACACGTAGAGGGTTATGCCGTGAGGCAGGGCCAGAGCCTGACGTCCCCTCCTGGAGGTGCCTGTTCGCAGGGGCTCTGCTAACTGCCCAGTAGCCCCTGGCAGTGAGGGGTCCCACCCACACACCACTGTTGTTCCAAGCAGACTCATGGGACTTCTCTGTGATGTGCCCCCTGCCTGTTCTGGGGTCCTTACCTGAGCATCATGCCCAGCTTCTGCCAGGGGCCAGGATTGTCAGTCAGGCACACCTGGGAACAGCATTTCTTAGCCTTCTCCCCTGACCAGAGGACCCTCCTCACACACTATCACCCTTCCCCATGGAGGAAGCGAAGAGTTCTGCAGTCACCCCCTCTACCATGGAGAGGGGGCTTTGGTAAGGCTGTGGTCCCTGGAGGGGTTGGTTATAAGGTCACACATGACTTGGAAAGGGTGCCAGGGTCTGGGTCTTCCCTCCAGCAGCTGCCAGCTCTTGTTCTGAAAGCTGCAGGTCTGGAATGCACACAGTAATGGAGGGTGGGCAGAAAAGGAGAAGCCCATCTCAGACCACCAATACTACCGACCAGAAGGGCTCCGGGAAGGCAGGCTGGTGGGCTTAGGGGGCTTTAGGTGGCCTTTTGCGGAGGGGTATGTGAGGGACCATGCACTTCCCTGTGGAGGTGGTACCCAGGCTCCGTGAGCCCCCACTTCCCTCCTGCCTTCTCTGTTGGACATACTGGGCCTCGGGACCTTTCCCCATAAGCTCCTTACTGCTTGGTACTGAGCCAAGAGCATCAGCAGAGGGAAAGCAGGGGGTTGGTTCCAAGGCCCAGGCACCATAGGCCTGAGGGTCTTGCTCCAGCGTGCAGCCCTCCCCCTCCCCAGCACCGTACCTTTGGGCAGTCTCAGTCCTCATGCCCACCCACTACAGCCTGGAGGCCTGGACCAGCTACAGTGACCAGTGCGAGGTGCAAGAAGACATGACTGTGGCCCTACACTGTCCCCTGCATCCTGGATTTCTCCCTGGCCATTGGCATGGTGGTCATCAGCCTGACAGGCAGGAATTTTGGGGACATGGTGAGGGCACCAAATAAACACAATGCCTGAAGCTGGCCCCTCCGAGCAGGAGCATCCAGGCCAGGGAGGGACAAGAAGCTCCTGGCACTCTGAAGCGAGGCCTGAGCCCTGCCTGCTTTTGGAGTCATGCCTGGCACACAGCAGAAGCTCCGGACTTGTCTGCTGAGCAACCTGGATGGCTCTGGCAGCCCCATAGCACAGCTGGCTGGATCTGCTCCTGGCATGGGTGGCAAAGAATCAGCCCAATTCCCAAGAGCTTTGGTTACTGGCCTAGCTTCCGAATCAGGAGTGTTCCATGTAGAAGCGGGCTGCTGTGGCTTCAGAGAGCAGCTGCCCGCCCCCTCTCACCCAATCCCTTATTTGAATCTGAGCTTTCTGTCTTCACAACTTAGTATGCAGGAGCTGAAGCTGGTCAGGATGCTCCGGGGGACCAGGTGGTGGCTGAGAGGGCAGGCTCAGGGGCAGCGAGGCTCAGGTTTGAGGCCCAGCTGTCCCATTTGGATGAGTTCCTTTACCCATCTGTGCCTCCCTATCTGTAAAACGGGAATAAAAACAGTTACTACCTAATAGGCTTGCAAGGATTTAATGAAATAATCTGTGCAAAGCCTGGTGACTAAAAGTATTTGACAACGGAAGTAAAGGGCACTGGCCAATCAGAACACAGCCTGGGAATAAACAACCAGCACTGCAGTACAGGCGACTGCAAGCTCCATATCAGTATTATCCGTATTACAGAAGCTATTATCATGAATATTACAGAAGGGCCAAGGGGGTCCAAATCAGGAGATAGGTCAACCCTCTGGGAAGAACCAGAAAAGCATCTCCCAGAATGAGTGAGAGGATGGGCCATCTGCAGAAAGCAAACATTTTCGGAGAAGGTGTCTATAGATATTAGCATAGAAGATGTGCACCCAGGTCCCGTCGGGGAGCCAGGCTGTGATTGCAACAAGCAGTCAGAGCTACAGGGAGCCCAGAGACCTCAATTGCATGAAGAAAACCTGGGTCTAGCAGGGAGGATCCAAGGGCTAAGAACTGGACACAAGGATAGACAGACTCCAGTAGAGAAGAGGCACTTTTATTATTTTTTTTTTATTTTTATTTATTCATGAGAGACAGAGAGAGAAGGAAGCAGAGACACAGGCAGAGGGAGAAGCAGGCTCCATGCAGGGAGCCTGATGCCTGACTCGATTCCAGGACTCCAGGATCATTCCCTGGGCCAAAGGCAAGCACTCAACTGCTGAGCCAGCCAGGCGTCCCAAGAAGAGGAACTTCTAGAATGCCAGTCCTCAGTCAGGAGCCAGGCCTCACAATAACCCACTTGTGCATCAGCAACCTCTCGGCCTGCCTCAGTCACTGGGCTTCTGGCCAGCATGGCGGAACTTCCATCACTGGATAGTGTATCCCTGTGGTGGGTGACCCTGGGAATTCTATCATGATGCCTCAGTCCTGCGTGACAGTTGGCTCTGGCTGTGCTGATACTAGTGAGTTTTTCAGCCAGCAGAGAAGAGGACAGACCTTGGGATGCAGTGTCTGCATTAAGGTGTCATCTCTAATCCCCTGCCCCTCCCACCCCAATCCCATCATATCTGGCCAGGAAAATGGGAGGGAGGGTCAAAGGTCAGAGACAGACTTCCTGCTGGACAAATTTCATGTAACATGCTACACGGGATTAAAAAACTGAGAGTAAACACATCTTCCAAATAAAATCAATGTTTCAGAGTTCATCAGTGAGCAAACAGGAGCAGGCCCCTTGGTGAAACCCGGTTCTCCAAGAACAACTAAAACAACACCAAGGACAAACATGGGGCAAATGGATGTGTTTTCAATCAAACTGAAACAATAGAAATAAAAGGAGTATAGGCTTTACAGGGATTAGGACTCCTCCTCTCTCTCTTTACTCAGAAAGCTCTTTCCTACTCCAGCAGAGCACTTAGCCCCAGGGGGCCAGATTGTGTCTTCCTCTCGCCCAGAGCATGAGAGCCTGGGGCTCTTATCCGGCCAATTGCACAGGAGAGTCCAGTGATGTCTGTTGAATTAATGGATGACTGATAGTAATAGCAGACATTTATTCTGTGTTTACGAAGTGCCAGCTGCTGGGCCAGGCCCTATATGAAGATGAGCTCATTCAGTTCTTTTATAACAGGAATCACTAGCCCTATCTTACAGCTGAGAGGTCAGAAAGGTCCAGTTATCTGCCTGAAATCACACAGATCTCAGATCACAGATAGTCAAAACAGAGATTTGGGCTCAGGACCTTTGGATGTCAGAGCTCAGGTAGATAGAGGATTCACAGAGAAGTGGTTGCTTCGTCCCACACTGCTCCAAGAGTGGTGCCCGTTGGAAGGCATGGTTTGTGAGTTTAATCCCATTTCAACCAGCCCCAGGAGCCACTCATTGTCTTGTTTTGTTTTGTCTGTGCCAAAAAATGCTTTACTGAGGAGTGCTCAAAAGTAGCAAGCCATCAGATGAAATTTGGAATTGTTGTATTTCCCAAAGTTTTTTTTTTAAGATTTATTTATTTTGGGAGGAAACTGAGTGGCTCAGGTTTAAATTTTTTTTAAAAGATTTTATTTATTTGAGGGGGATCCTTGGGTGACTCAGCGGTTTAGTGCCTGCCTTGGGTCCAGGGTGTGATCCTGGGGACCCAGGATCGAGTCCCACATCGGGCTCCCTGCATGGAGCCTGCTTCTCCCTCTGTCTGTGTCTCTGCCTCTCTCTCTCTGTGTTTCTCATGAATAAATAAATAAAATTTTAATATATATATTATGATATAATATATATATAATATAATGATATATATAATATAATGATATCATAATATATATGATTTTATTTATTTATATATAAGATTTTATTTATTTGAGAGAGAAAAAGAGTATAAGAGAGAGAGAGAGCATGAGCAGTGGGAAGGGGTAGAAGGAGAAGCAGACTTCCTGACGAGCAGGGAGTCAGATGTTCGGCTCCCTCCCTGGACCCTGGGATCATGACCTGTGCCAAAGGCAGACACACTGACTGAGCCAACCAGGCATCTCAAGATATATTTATTTTATTTTATTTTTTTAAATATTTTTATTTATTTATTCATGATAGTCACAGAGAGAGAGAGAGAGGCAGAGACACAGGCAGAGGAGAAGCAGGCTCCATGCAGGGAGCCCAACGTGGGATTCCATCCTGGGTCTCCAGGATCACGCCCTGGGCCAAAGGCAGGCGCCAAACCGCTGCGCCACCCAGGGATCCCAAGATATATTTATTTTAGAGTGAGAGAGAGTGCAAGTGTGTAGGTGGGAGAAGGGCAGAGGGAAAGGGAGAGAGGGAGAGAATCTCAAGCAGACTCCTCACTGAGCTCGGAGTTTGACACAGGGCTTGATCCTACAACTCTGAGATCATGACCTGAGCTGAAAGTAAAAGATGGATGCTTAACCCACAGAATCACACAGGTACCTCTCCCAAAGTTTTTAAAAACAGTTTTGAGGGATCCCTGGGTGGCGCAGCGGTTTGGCACCTGCCTTTGGCCCAGGGCGCGATCCTGGAGACCCGGGATCAAATCCCACGTCGGGCTCCCGGTGCATGGAGCCTGCTTCTCCCTCTGCCTGTGTCTCTGCCTCTCTCTCCCTCTCTCTGTGACTATCATAAACAAATAAAAATTAAAAAAAAAACAGTTTTGAGATATATTACACATATCATACAACTCACCTATTTGAAGTATAAAATTCAGAGGTTTGGGCATATTTACAGACACGTGCAACCATCACTATGGGCAATTTTTAGAGCACTTTCTTTGCCACAAAGAGAACTCAGTAGCCTTAGCTATCACTCTTTATCCCTTCCATTTCCCTCAGCTCTAAGCAACCATTAATCTTTCTATCTCTGAAGACTTGTCTACTTTGAACATTTCATATAGATGGAATCATACAATTGATGGTCTTTTGTGACTAGCTTCCTTTGTTTACCAAGTTTTCAAGGTTTAACTGTGTTGTATCATGAATCAGCCTTCACTCTTTTTATGCCTGAGTAAAAATCATTGTACATGCCACATTATCTTGATCCATTTAGCTTTTTTGGGTTATTACCACCTTTTTAAAAAAATTTACTTTCTTTAATAATCTCTATATCCAAACTGAGGCTGGAACTCACAACCACCAGCTGAGCCAGCCAGCCACGTGCCCCAGGTTATTACCACATTTTGGCTAATATGGATAGTGCTGCCATGAATATTAATGTACAAGTTTTGTGTAGACATATGTTTTCAATTCTCTTGCATATACACTTAGGAATGAAATTGCTGGGTCATGGAATCCCTGGGTGGCTCAGTGGTTTAGTGCCTGCCTTTGGCCCAGGGTGTGATCCTGGAGTCCCAGGATCGAGTCCCACATTGGGGTCCCTGCATGGTGCCTGCTTCTCCCTCTGCCTGTGTCTCTGCCTCTCTCTCTGTGTCTCTCTTGAGTGAATAAAAAAAACTTTTAAAAAAGGTCTTTCCAAGTCTCTTGCCCATTTTGTTATTTATTTTTTTTAAGATTTTATTTATTTATCCATGAAAGATACAGAGAAAGAGAGAGGCAGAGACACAGGCAGAGGGAGAAGCAGGCTGAATGCAGGGAGCCCGACTCCGGGCTCAATCTAGGGGTCCAGGATCAGGCCCTGGGCTGCAGGCGGCGCTAAATTGCTGAGCCACCCAGGCTGCCCCTCTTGCCCATTTTAAATTATTTGTCTTTTTTTTTAATATTTTATTTATTTATTCATGATAGAGAGAGAGAGAAAGAGAGAGAGAGAGAGAGGCAGAGACACAGGCAGAGGGAGAAGCAGGCTCCATGCCGGGAGCCCAACACAGGACTCGATCCCGGGACTCCAGGATCGCACCCGGGGCCAAAGGCAGGCGCTGAACCGCTGAGCCACCCAGGGATCCCCAATTATTTGTCTTTTTTGAGTTGTAAGAGTTCTTTATATATATTTTTTTCTTTTTTAACTTTTATTTATTTATGATAGTCACAGAGAAAGAGAGAGAGAGAGAGAGAGAGAGAGAGAGAGAGAGAGGCAGAGACATAGGCAGAGGGAGAAGCAGGCTCCATGCACCGGGAGCCCGACGTGGGATTCGATCCCGGGTCTCCAGGATCGTGCCCTAGGCCAAAGGCAGGCGCTAAACCGCTGCGCCACCCAGGGATCCCTTCTTTATATATTCTTGATACAAGGTCATTAAATATATGGTTTGAAAATATTTTATCCCGTTCTGTGGGTTGTCTTTTCACTTTCTTGATGGTGTCCTCTGAGGCCACAAAAGTAGTTTATTTTGATGAACTACAACTTATCCGTTTTCCTTTTGTGTCTTGTGCTTTTGGTGTCATGTCTAAAGAGCCACTGCTGGGGCACCTGGGTGGCTCAGTTGCTTTGGGCTTGGGTTGTGTGATCCTGGGGTCCTGGGATTGAGCCCTGCATCGGGTTCCCTGCTCAGTGGGGAGCCTGCTTCTCTCTCTGCCTCTCTCCCTTGCCTATGCTCTCTCTCTAATAAATAAAATCTTTAAACAACGACAACAACAACAAAAAAAGCCACTACCTCAGCCAGGTCCTGAAGATTTAACCCTATATTTATTTCTAGAAGTTTCCAGAGCTGCATTTTTAAAAACTGAAATGTAAATAACATAGTGTTATGTGCTTCAACTATATGATTCAACAAGTCTATACATTACTGTGTCCTCATCACAATAAGAATATCAGAGCTGCGTTTTGGGCCAACCCCTGAGCAGACCCCAAGCTCTATCTCTGGCTACACCTCTCTACAAAGCCTTCACCCTAGTCCCAAAGAGGCTGCTTACATTTCAGGATTTCTACTCCGGGGTTTTCATATAGGTGCAACTGGACAGGGGTCCAGGCAGGGGTTGGGGCCAGCTTAAAGGTTCAGGATGCAGGCTGGTGAAAGAGGACGTGGTAAGTGAGTGTCAGGCTCTGGGTCCAAGGCTCGGGAGGGACCAAGGAAGCACCTGCTGAGGCCAACAGTCCCACCTTAGGGGGATTGCTGCCATTGGTTCCCCCCCCAGGAAAGGCTGGGCCCAGTGCTGTCCAAGGCCCCCCTTTTTTCAGTCTTCCCTCGCTAACAGCTATGCCGGCGGGGCCCGTCGAGCTCAGGAGCCCGGAGAAAGTGACTCCCTGATCACCACCAAACTTGGCTTTCTTTTATCTCCGTTTACATCGCTTGCTAGGCCACCCTCTCAGAGCCCCGGGATCAGATCAGGGTCTGATGACCTCTCACGGAGGCAGGGCTCTAGGACCTAGGAGAACCTTTGGGAAACCCAGGTCCGCGCCGCTCCGACTGCGGGTGGGTGCAGGGCCGGCCCGGGTGGGTAGCACAGACCGGGCGCCACCACGCAAGGCCAGCCCGGATCCTGCAGTCCCCCCGGCCCCCTTCGAGGGGGCACCCGCCGGTCTTGCCCGAAGTCCTCCGCCCGGGCGCGGCGGGGGCGTGGGGGGTGCGGGGACGCGGCGGCGCGCGCCCGGCAGGTGGCTGGGCCGGGGGCGGGGCGGGGCGGGGCGGCGGGGGCGGGGGCGGGGGCGGGGGGCGCGCTCAGGAATGCGCGCCGCCCCCGCGCGGCCCCGCCCCGAGCATCCCGCGCCGACCGGGCCGCGCTGCAGGGCGAGCGTCATGGCCGCTTCGAGCCCGCCCCGGGCCGGGGAGCTGCTGGCCGAGGCCCGCAGAGCTTTCCGGGAGGAGTTCGGGGCCGAGCCCGAGCTGGCGGTGTCGGCGCCGGGCCGGGTCAACCTGATCGGGGAGCACACGGACTACAACCAGGGCCTGGTGCTGCCCATGGTGAGGGGCCGGGAGGGGCGCCCCGGGGCAGGGCCGGCCGAGCGCCGGGGGGGTGCCTGGCCCCTGCGTGGATGTGGCGCGGCCGCCCCGGAGTTTGGGGGCGCCGGCGCGTGGGAGAGGCCCGGGGCCGGGGTATTTCCCACGGTGGAAGGGAGGAAGCGGGGGACCCGCGAGGAAGTAGCTCGGAGGGGGTGTGCCGACGCCTCTTGGCTCTAGCCTGCCCTCTGTGGACCGCCCATCCTCACCATCAGCTTGTGGGGCCCCGACGTAGCATGCGGAAGAGGGCACTTCGGGCTCTTCAGAAGCCCCAGCCGCAGGCTTGGGGGGAACTAGCCCTACGTCTCCTGGCCCAGCTGGCTCCGCTTACAGAGGAGGAAACTGAGTCCCAGAGAGGGCTAGTGATCTGCCCGAGGTCACAGAGCTAGTCGTGGTGGGGCTGCAATTAGAGTCAGGCCTCCCAGCTCTCAGCCTGCGGCTCTTTCCACTTGGTGCAGCCTGGCAAGTGAGTGGGTACCGCGCGCCGGAGACCCCCAAAATGGGAAGGCATCAGTTGGAGCTCTTCTGATTCTCGTTTCCTTTCGAGCTCTCCTCCTGGTTGCCTCACAGCTGGGGAGCCCATGTTCAGGGCAGAGTCCAGATCTATACTTCTGCAGCACTGGCCCTGCCCCTGAAGACCCAGGGTCAGGATCCAAGCCCTCAGGGCCAACTCGGCACTGAGGTTCTTCCCCAAGACACCCCCTGTTTCTTTGTTGTTGCGCCTCAAAAGGAATCTGAAACCTTTCATTCCTCAGAACTTTAGTATGGCCCCATCCCTTGGTCGGCGGACAGAAGCTTTACATACTCCCTGTCTCTCCTGCCCACCAGGCGCTGGAGCTGGTGACCGTGCTGGTGGGCAGCCCCCGGGCAGATGGCCTTGTCTCCCTCCTCACCACCTCTGAGGATGCTGATGAACCCAGGCGGCTGCAGTTTCCACTGCCTACAGCCCAGCGATCACTGGAGCCTGGGACCCCCCGCTGGGCCAACTATGTCAAGGGAGTGATTCAGCACTACCCAGGTATGGGGCCTCGGCCTGGGTCAAGTTCACACTAGTGCTCTGAGGACCACCTCTCAGCTACAAAGCTCATTAGCTCAGCTAATCCACCACGGGGTAGCTTGCAGGAAAGAGTATCTCCGTAGTACAGATAATGAGACTAATATCCTGAGAGGTTCCAGAACTTGCCCTGAGCTGCTCATTATGATTGGAGGAGCCAGGATTCAAACCCTAGCCTGTTGGCCTCCAGCGCTGTAAACCAGAAGAAGAGTTAGGAAGACTGTGTTCCAGGAACCTCAGGTGGGAGGTTTAAGGGTAGTGGGACCAAGGTGGCCTCTGACAATTGAGATGCATCCCCGAAAGGAGCTACCAGGTAGTTGGCTCCCTTCATACCGAAACACATGCCCTTCGTGGGTCTGTCTGCCCATACGGCCCATCTCACCACCACCCGTTCTTTCCAGCTGCCCCCCTCCCTGGCTTCAGTGCAGTGGTGGTCAGCTCAGTGCCCCTGGGGGGTGGGCTGTCCAGCTCCGCATCCCTGGAAGTGGCCACGTACACCTTCCTGCAGCAGCTCTGCCCAGGTACTTCCTAGATCCCAGCCCCCAATCCAACCCTCCTTCCCCGAGGTTTCCTGGCGGTTGGAGCTTCGGGAGGAGGGTGGAAATCTATCTCCTTGGAGTGTTGTTGGAGCTGCTGCTGCCCCTCCCCTCCACCCCCTACACGCCCTCCTGGGCTGTGCCAGCCTCCCCACCTTACCCTGTGTCACAGACTCAGGGTCAGTAGCTGCCCGGGCTCAGGTGTGTCAGCAGGCCGAGCACAGCTTCGCAGGGGTGCCCTGTGGTATCATGGACCAGCTCATCGCACTGCTCGGGCAGGAAGGCCACGCGCTGCTCATTGACTGCAGGTCAGGGGCTCCCCTCGCCCCCTCCCACCTCATCATCAGGAGTTTCTGGGTGGAGCATGCCCACTGCCTGGTGTGGCAAGCGGACACTTGTCTCACGCCAAGGGCTTGTCACCTCCCCACTCCAACTCTGTGCCAGGTCCCTGGAGACAAGCCTGGTGCCACTGTCAGAGCCTAAGTTGGCTGTGCTCATCACCAACTCCAATGTGCGCCACTCCCTGGGCTCCAGTGAGTACCCTCTGCGGCGGCGCCAGTGTGAAGAAGTAGCCCGGGCATTGGGCAAGGAAAGCCTTCGGGAGGTGCAGCTGGAGGAGCTGGAGGGTGAGAGCTGGCTGGGTATTCTGGGGGGTTGCCGGGTCCTGCGTGTGGCCTTGACCTTGCTGTGTCCTCCCTTATCTCCAGGGGCCTCTGCTATACTCTGTGCACTACCCCCAACACTGCAGACTGAAGGTTCCAACCTCAGCAGGGCTGCTTGAAATCTTTTTTTTTTTTTTTTTTTTTAGTTTTTATTTATTTATGATAGTCAGAGAGAGAGAGAGAGAGAGAGAGGCAGAGACACAGGCAGAAGGAGAAGCAGGCTCCATGCAGCGGGAGCCTGATGTGGGATTCGATCCCGGGTCTCCAGGATCATGCCCTGGGCCAAAGGGAGGCGCCAAACCGATGCGCCACCCAGGGATCCCTGCTTGAAATCTTAATAGTGTTTTTCTTTTTTCTTTTTCTTTCTTTCTTTCTTTCTTTCTTTCTTTCTTTCTTTCTTTCTTTCTTTCTTTCTTTCTTTCTTTCTTTCTTTTCTTTCTTTCTTTCTTTCTTTCTTTTTTTAAAGTAGGCTCCACACTCAGAATGGGGTCCGGTGCGGGCCTTGAACTCAAAACCCCGAGGTCAAGACCTGAGCTGAAATCAAGAGTCAGATGCTTAACTAACTGAGCTGCCTAGGCGCCCCTTAATCTAATGCTTTTCTTTTTTTTTTTTTTTTTTTTTAAATTTTTATTTATTTATGATAGTCACACAGAGAGAGAGAGAGGGGGGCAGAGACACAGGTAGAAGGAGAAACAGGCTCCATGCACCAGGAGCCTGACATGGGATTCAATCCAGGGTCTCCCGGATCGCGCCCTGGGCCAAAGGCAGGCGCCAAACCACTGCGCCACCCAGGGATCCCTCTAATGCTTTTCTACTAAGATTACGGTGCCACTATGGGAGGTAGAGAAAAATACAGAGGAATAAAATGAGCTATAAGACCAGCACCCAGAGATAGCTGCTGCTCACATTTTAGCATATTTTCCTCCAATGTTTTTGTACATCTGTATTTTCAAAGTTTAGTAGATGTAGTATTGTCACTTGTTTCTCTTTTTCTTTCTTTAAAGATTTTATTTATTTATTCATGAGAGACACAGGCAAGACATAGGCAGGGGGAGAAGCAGGCTCCATGCAGGGAGCCCGACGTGGGACTCGATCCCAAGACCCCGGGATCATGACCTGAGCCAAAGGCAGATGCTCAACTGCTGAGCTACCCAGGCTGCCCTTTTTAAGATTTTAAAAAGGGAGTGGGAGAAGCAGCTGAGCAAGGAGCCCTACATGGGGTTCCATCCCAGGACCCTGAGATCATGATCTGAGCCTAAGGCAGACACTCAACTGTCTGAGCCCCCCAGGCGCCCCTCTCTTGTTATTTTCTTAGGATTAGATTTTGAGGAGCAGGATTGCAGAGCAAAAGATACATGTATTTGAAAAGTTCTTGATACATGTGGCCAAGAAGATAGTATATTTAGTAGTTTGAAGGCCAGATCAATATCGCTTCATTCTCCCTTACTCTGTGGAGAGGGTACTATTTTGATTTATTCATTTTTAAAAGATTATTTGTTTATTCATGAGAGACACACGGAGAGAGGCAGAGACATAAGCAGAGGGAGAGGCAGGCTCCCTGTGGGGAGCTGATGTGGGACTCAACCCCAGGAGCCCACAATCATGACCTGAGCCAAAGGCAGGCAGACAACCAACTGACCCACCCAGGGGCCCCCTCTTCTCTCTGTTTTAGATGAGGGGTCCATAGTAAGTGGCAGTTCTGAAACTCGAACCAGCCAGGTTGGCCCCCTAGCCTGTACTCTCAGCCTCGGGGACAGGCTGCTGGCATTGGGAGTTGTGCCCTCCCTGGCAGTGTGCGAGTGCCCATTGCAGGAACACTGGCCAGCTCTGTAGGACTGTCTGGTCCCTCTCGGTGAACTGTCAGGTTCAGACCTGTCCCACCTGCTCTTTGCAGGTGACCTTGGCAGAGGTTTTCACACTGGAGTACTGTGGCTCTCCCTCCTCTCCACTGCACCCCTTTCCCACCATTCCTTGGGGGTCTCCCCTACCTGCAGACCAGTGCCGCCCTCTGCCTTCTTCAGAGTGTCCTGTGCCAGAAGCCCTACTTTGCCTCCTTCCTGTCCTCTGCCTGGCTCTTCCCCTTCTGCTTGGAAACATGGACAGTTCTCTTCCCTTCTAAAACTGAGTCTCTTTTCCTGTACCAATTTTGGGAGAAGACGTAATGCTTAATGGCCCCCATTTTGTCATCTGTGTTCATTTCTCAATATTCTCAGTTGGCCCACCCCCTTCCCCAGCCACTAGACACAGCAGCCTCTCCCAGGGTCCCCCCAACACACCAACAGCTTGCACTCCCTCCCCATGAGTGGCCACTGGCCTGCTTGTTCACACCTCTGGTTCTCTGCATGTGCCTGCCCCAGGCTTCGTCCTCTGCGCACAGCACTGGCCACCACTGCTCTACCTAGGACTCAGATTAGAGCCTGCAGCCCCTTGCTCTCCCGGCTGGGGCCTACCCTCATTTCTGCCTGCAGTCCTGGAGATTCCACCTGATTCCCAGCGGAACTCCTCATCCCGCCTCCCCTGTAGGCTTCCCCTGCTGACTTCCCCTTACCTGTTATTTCTTACCCTTGTCACTCGGGCTTGAGACCTCCATCACCCCTGTGTCCTCACTGTTGCCCCTCCCACCTTGATCTCTGATCTCTGACCCCTCCATCCCTTCCTCCCCGACATCAGGCCCCTCGTATTTTGAGCGCATAACAGCTGCTGCCTGGCTCCTGGTGCCCACTTCTCCCAGCTCCAGCTCTCCACCCAGGGCAGTCGATTTTATCCACTGGAGCTCAGCTCCAGCCTGTCCCCGCTTCCAAACCTCTGTGGCACCCAGAATGAAGTAGCAGAGCCCCCTGGCATGCAGGGTGTCGTCATCCACTCAACTTGCTCTCCCCACCTTAGCGTTAGCCAGCGGGACGGCCTGCTCCTGGCGTGCCCTATGCCCTGCCTCTTGACCTTTGCCTGGGCTGTCCCCCAATTCTAGAGCCCCAGCCCCTGGAGGCTGCACTGATGCCTGGTGTAAACAGCGGTGGGAGGACGTCTCCCTCTTGTTCTGCTGTGGGCTCTTGAAGGCAGCACGTATCTCCCTCACCTCAGAAACGACAAGAGTCTGGAGCTTACCCTGCTGCTGATGGGGTGCCTGCTGTGCACCAGGCACCCTGCCGGGATGGGAGCTCCCCCCATGTGTTCTCTCACTCCATTCTTACCGCACTTGAAGTGACATGGGTGCCCCACTTTATATTCGAGGAAGGGAGGCCTTGAACCTTAGTCACCAATACAAGGTTCTATTTGCAGCTTTGTCACAATCAGGATCCCACCGCCTTGCTGCCCCCATCCCCACGTCTGCAGGGGCTCAGAGGTGGTGGGTGGCGGGTCTGCTGACCCCTTTCCTTCCCCAGCGGGCAGAGAGCTGGTGAGCAAGGAAGGCTTCCGGCGGGCACGGCACGTGGTAGGTGAGATCCGGCGCACGGCCCAGGCGGCAGCTGCCTTGTGCCGCGGAGACTACAGAGCCTTCGGTCGCCTCATGGTAGAGAGTCACCACTCGCTCAGGTGAGGACGCCTGGGTGCCTGTGGAGCCTGGGCGCAGGTGGAGCCCAGGGCAGGGTGGGGCCTGTCCTAGGCCCACCCTCTCCTGTATCCTCTCTGCAGGGATGACTACGAGGTGAGCTGTCCTGAGCTGGACCAGCTCGTGGAGGCTGCGCTTTCAGCACCTGGGGTTTACGGCAGCCGCATGACTGGTGGTGGCTTTGGCGGCTGCACTGTGACCCTGCTGGAAGCCTCCTTCACTTCCCAGGTCATGCAGCACATACAGGTGGGTGGGTGGGTGCCCGGGGGCAGGAGGGATGGAGACGGGTTCCCAGGGCCCTGCCATGCTTAGACCCCACCTGCCTCTCCCGTAGGAGCAGTACAGTGGTACCGCCACCTTCTACCTCTCTCAGGCAGCCGATGGTGCCAAGGTGCTGCACTGGTGAGGCACTCCTCCAGGATGGCACCCGCTGGGCAGGGGGCCTGCCAGGCAGCAAGTCACAAAACTCCGGGGCTCTGGCATCTGCCCTCACATCTGGGTGCTCAATAAACTTGTGCCTCCCACCATGATACCCGCCTGCCTCTAGAGGTGGGTGTGTGCTTGGGTATCACAGAAGTGTGTCAGGACCGCTGCCCTGCTCTGCACAGGCACTCCCTGGAGGAACAGACAGGGCAGAGCCAAGCCGTAGCAAAATCTTTTATTAAGTGCCAAACAAAGCTGGGCCCTTGTCATACTGGTGCCCACTCCTTGGTTACTCACAAATGGGCTGGGGCCTGGGGTAGGGGAGTTGCAGCCAGAAGGGCCTTCTGGGACCTCTGCTTCCTTCATACCCCCCCAAAGGACACCTTCCCTCTGCTCTGTAGCCCGAGGTGCTGGTCCTGTGATCCGATTGTGGGTGCGCTGGGCTGCGGGGGGAGGGGGATCCAAGGATGGAGTAGCTGAGGCAGAGCCAGGGAGAGGAGGCAGGGTGGGGACCCAGGTTCCAGCACACTGTTGGGTAAGGGTGGTGGTGGGGGATCAGGTCTGGAAGAACTGCTGGTCCACCTGGGTACTGAGGGTGCCACTGGTGGTTAGTGTCCGGCTCACAAACTCCTGAGTCACGTGGCGGGTGAGGGAGCCACTTGCTTCCAGGCGCTGGGACCCCAGGGTCAGTCCATCTACAGCAGAAGAAACACTGAAGGACTCTGCTTAGGCCCCTGCTTCCCGAGCCCTGTGAGCTCTTCGTCGTCACCTCCCTCCCCCCCCCCCCCCCCCGCCCCGCCCCGCCCCGCAGGAGAGCCAGATCCTTTGCCCAGCAGCTCACCCAGTAGGAAGGGTTCGGTTGTACTGGTGTGGGTGGTGGTGATGCTGCTGTACTCGCCTGGCAGTGGGTGCTGGACGAGTCCGAGGTGGCTGCCCAGTTGTGGGAAAGGGCCTGGTGTGGGTAGAGAGGCCAGTCAGGGTTGGTGCCGAGTGAAGTGGCCAGAGAAGGGGTAGGAGTAAGGAAGGGGCGAGGCACCGTACCTCCATCCTGGGACTCAATGGTGATGATGCCCTCACGCTCTGGCCCACAACCCTCGGTGGTCCTGGCCTGTACCTTGAACTTGTAGGGCACGTTCTCACTGAGGCCTGGCACGGTCAGCCGGCTCTCGGGGCTGTCCCCATCCACCAGGAATGTGGCTGGTTCTGGATAGGGAAGATGCCTTTAGTGTCTGTGGCTCCCTTCCACCTCTCCCCTGGCCACCCCTGACCTGGGGGCAGGGTACCTCCTCCATGAGCCATCTCACAGGTCACCACGTAGCCAAGGATGTTCCCTTCAGGCCTGCGTGGCCGCTCCCAGCTCAACTGCAGGGAGTCTGGGCTCAGGGCAGTAAACACCAGTGGGCCTGGGGCACTGGGTGTGCTCAAAGTGAAGGGGGAGCCTACAGGCAGCAGAACAAGAGTGTCAGTGTGTAGGTGAGTAGGAGACATCATGGGGGGGGGCAGCCATGGGGTGGGGATGCAGCTCACCTGGCAGGGGGCAGAGTGGACTCTGGGGGTGCACCTGGGACTCAATGGTGATGACGCCCTCGCGTTCTGGGCCCCAGCCTTCCTGGCTCTGGGCCCGCACGCGGAACAGGTAGGAATGGTTGGGCAGAAGGTCTTCCACCACCACTGAAGTCTGGCTGGGGTTAGGGATGTTGAGCCGATACAGCTCCCCTGGAGATGGAGGTGGGGGGAGACAATGGAACAGTGTGATTCCCACCCCTGTCCTGATACCACCCCTTCCCTAGGTTGCCACCAAGACCTGGTTGTCACTCACCAGGATTAGCTGTGGTTTGGGAACAGGTGGGATCAGCCTTGTATGCTATGGTTGGTTGTTTAGGATGTACACTACGAGGATAAGTGGAGCCTAAAATCCCACCTACGTTCTGGCTGTTTATGGGCCCAAGTCAAGCTGCTGTGGGTTTGTCTTCCCAGGGAAACACCACTTCCCAGCTCCCACAAAGGTATCTCCCAGGCCAGCAGAAGCCCTGGGTCCCTAAGCCAGGGAAGCCTTGTTAGGCAAAATGTAGCAGAGAGAGTGACCAGGAGAGAGGCCCAGGGGGCTGGATGAGGACTCAGAAGAGCGGAGGTAGTGAGGAGCATGGGAGTGAGACCCTCAGAAGGTCTGGTGGGGATCGTCCTGTTCAAGGGGCTTGGGTGGATTCCTGTCCGGCTGGATGCTCCCATGAGTCCCAACACAGGGTCGAGCCTTGCAAGGCGTCGCCCCACAGCCGCCAGCAGCAGCTGAGCCTCACCGCCGTTCAGCAGCTGGTACTCCACGCTGTAGCCCTGCAGCACCTGCTCACACTGTGGCTCCTGCCAGCTCACTTTCAGAGATGTGGGTCCCAGTGCTGAGAACACCAGGCGGGTGGGTGTGTTGGGCAAACTCGGGGCCAAGCGGGAGTCTGAAGACAGGAGGCTGTGGTCAGTTTGTGTCCAGGGTCTCTGGGCAGGAGTGCTGCCTCTATCCCCTGACCTCCTGCGGCTGTCTCGTCTTTGCCGACTGCTGGCCTGGCAGCTTGCTCCCCCTGCAACACCCTGTCCAGGCCCCCCCCACAGCCTGCTGCCTCTCCTCCCCCAGCCCAGCACCCCCCTCCCCAAGGGACAGTGGCCATATTAGGCATCAGCAGTGATGGGGATGGAATGAGGGGTAAGATGCTGGGTTCGGGCAGTGACCGCAATGAGCAGATGGGTGACAGATGGAGCAGGACAGCTGTGGAGACACAACAGCATGGCCACCCCTGTACTACCTGGGCCCCGAAAGGGCGCTGCTGGCTGCCCAGCCAGGATTATAGTGTCTTGTGAGTTCCCAGAGGGAGGGAACCCCTTCATCTGGGCCCGACTCAGGGGCCCCAGGGCCCAGGACAGCGGAAGCCTGCTCCTCCCTTCTTCCCAGATGGGAGGGAGGCCTATGGCAGGACAAAACAGGAGTGAGAGGGCAGGAAGTGTGTGTGTGCTGGAGGATGGGCAGCGGGGCCAGTACCCTGAGCTCCCGGGGCTGGAGAGGAAGCGTCGGGGGAGGCAGGGCTGGTTGCAGATACTCACTGTGGGAGGAGAGGGAGGTGAGGGTGGAGTAGTCTCTGGGCAGCGTGGCAGAGTGGGAGTGTTCTGTGCGGGTCAGCGAGTGGTAGTCCCGCGTGAGGGTGGAGGATGTACTCAGCACCCGGTGGGACACGTGTGGGCTCAGGTGGGTCCCATAGGCAGTGTTGGCCACAGTCATCCTGTGCAGGGAGTTGGCGCTGCCCGGGAAGGCAAAGTCCATCCGTCCGTTCACCAGATGCTCTGCAGGAGGAGAGCAGCGTCACTGGCACAGACCTGTACCGGACCCAGAGCCCCATGGGGCAGGCTGTGGCCCTGGGAATTTCTAGGATTACCTATTTTCTGGGGCATGGCCTTGGCACAAAGAAAACCAGCCTCCCTTGGCCCACTAGGGACAGAGGCTCAATGTTCCTGGCCGAGCCCGAGGGGCCACACAGGCTCCTGCCACCTGTGTCCCCTGGTCCTCAGGATACCAGGGCAGTCTGAGCACCTCTGATGCCTACTGCCCTCGCGGTTAGCCCTGCCTTGGGTGGGGTGGAGCCCAAATGCCTGCCCTTGTGTCCCTTCAGGCCTCTGAGGGGTCTCCTTGGGTACGAGGGCCTGCCCCTGGGCTCCACAGGTTTCCGATGTTGTGCGTTTTGAGGACAGCCCGACCGCCTGCCCTGGGGGTCTGCCTGCGCGGTGGCACCTCCCCAGGCTCAGCCGGGGCCTTGATGGGCAGCCTGGCCACCGGGGGCCGGGCGGGCCCAGGCAGCAAGCGAGCAGCCCAGGGGTGCGGGGTCGGGGCGCGCGGGCAGGCCCGTCACCTCCGGGGGTGGCGCCGCCACCCTCCCCGCCCGCGCCCGCGTCCGCGCTGTGGTCCGGGGGGCCGCGGGGCGCCTCGCCGTCGGAGGAGCGCCCGCTGCTGGCCGACAGGCGCGGGATGAGCTCCGGGGGCAGCCGCCACGTGATGCGCCGCAGGTCCAGCTCCTCCCCCAGCAGGGGCTCGAACTTCCAGCCGCCGCCTTGGGAACAACGAAGGGCCGCGTTGGCACCGCCGGCGGGCGCGGGCGGCGGCGGGGCGGGGGCCAGCGAGCGAGCCGCTCCTCGGGCTCTCCGGGATCCTAGTGCGCGGGCCGGGGTGGGGAGCGGGGCGGGCCACGTGGTCGCGGAGCAGGCGACAGGCGGGACCCGCGGCCCGCGGCCCGCGAGGTGGAAGAGGGGCCCCTCCGTGTGAGCCAGGGCAGCCCGGGCTGCAGCTGCTGAGGATCGGGCCCCCAGGGGTGGCCCTGGCTCTGTCACCAGCTGTGAGGTCTCCTGCCTGGAGCCTCCGTTTCCTACCTGTGTACTGGAGAGAGTGCTCTCTGCCCTGCCTGTCTCCCCGGGACAGTTCCAGAAGCCACAGAGAGTGTTAGCACAGGTAGTGTTAGCAGCTGAGTTTGGGCACCTGATCCTTACCTCCTGTTCTTTCTCTCAGACCGACAAACCCCCCAGGACCCTTGGGTTCCTTAAGCCCAAGCCCTCTCAAGGCATGGATGGAAGAAAGAAATCCTGGAGGTTGCTGACTCCTGGCATTCTATGATCGGTATCTGGTTTTACATATAGATCAGAAAACTGAGGCACAGAGAGGGTGAGCAGTTCGTGTGGTGGCCCACAGTGGAGCCAGAGCTAAAACTGATACCAGGGAGTCCAGCCGAGGGCCCTTTATCCCACACTGTGGGGAATCAGGAGGGAGGAGGAGCAGGACCCGGGACAGGCCAGGTGGTGGCTCTGGGCTCCTGGGCCATGCTTGCCTCCTCCCACATAGCCTTGTTCCTGGGAGGTGGCCTGACTGTCCTGGCTCCGTGACACAGCCTTCCAGGTGCAAGGCTGTGTTTCCATATGGTCCCGTGTGCGTGAGCATACACAACCCTGTGTGCACCTACTTCCAAGCAAGTGTTTGCCTGCGCTTCTACACAGACGTGCACACGACTGCATGTGGGCCACATTGGCTTTGTCCCCTCGGTACCCAGTGCCAATAAGGTGCTGCCAGATGGTAGGCTCTGGCTGCTTTGCTTTCTCTGGACCCCAGTGACAGCCCCGCCTCCTACCTGGGGCTTCCTCTCAGGGATCCCAGACCCACTCACCAGTGTCATCGGAGACACTAGGCCTCTGGCTGCCAGTAGGGGAGCGTAGAACGTCATCACTGTACATGAGGAAGCTCTCATAGTCTTCCCCACACTGGGCGTCCACAATGGGGATGTCCGGGATGATGGGGACTGTAGAGTGGGAAGGAGTGAGCCAGGGCCCCAGACTCGGCCTCCTGTCCTCCCCTATCCCCCCCGCCCCACTCACTGGACATGGGCCGCTTGGGCTGGGTGGCCAGGTTGATGATGGCCTCCCGCTCGGGCCCCCAGCCTGCCCCATTGCGCGCCTTCACCGTGTAGCGGTATGGCTGGGACTCCCGCAGGTTCTCAATGAGCAGCATCCTTTTCTTGGGACTGTCCACCAACACCTTCTTCATGGGCCCGATGGGTCCTGAGGCAGGGAGAGCACCTCAGATGGGTCATTCGAGGTTCCTGCCTGGCCCAGCCCTGCCTCTGATGTGGCAGCCTGGTGCTCAGCCCTTTACTTCCCAGACAGAGCACAAGAACAAGGCAGGGGGCAAGCAGCTATGGAATTCCCGGGGCGTGCCAAGCCCCTGAGAACCTAGGCAAAGCATTCAAAGAAGTGTCACCAACTCTCCGAAGGGCTCATCCTTAACTGGCAGAGCCAGGACAGGGCTCGAGGTGGCCCCACTGTCACCTCTATTGATTGGTACATGGTCTTGCATCCAGGGTGCCTGCACCCAAGGTGTGCACTCTACTGGTGAGGCTGCCTGTGCCTCATTGTCCACAACCAAACCCCGAGTGCTGAAAGCAGAGCCATCCCAGCGCCCAGCACATCTGCCATGGGGTCATAGGAGCGAGGCCTGGAGCAGAGGGTGGGCTCAGGAAAGCTGTGTTTCATGAGAGCTAAGGGAGTTGGGGAGGAGTGAAGGATGTGCAGGAAGGCCCAGCAGTGTCAGGTCAGCAGAGGGCAGAAGCCAAGCAACTCTCCTGTGCTCATGTCTAGAAGGGCAGACACACAGCCCTGGGAGAAAGGAGAAAGTGGCTCCTGTTAAGAGCAAGTTATGGTGTCTAGGCCCAGATACAATGGGAAGGCTGCCATGTTGGAAGCCTTCTGGAAACTAGAGAAGGCACAAAAGACTGGAGGCAGAAGGTCCCAGTCTCCAAAGAGGTCCCAGGGAGGGTTCTGGAAGATGATACCTAATAACACCCATGCTTAAAAAGAATGGACTTATGGAAGCCCATCAACCTGGGGGAGGTTTCTAGCTGCTAAGATGGGCACTGATTCTCGGCTCACCCCTCACATCTCGTTACCTAGTGAGAGAGGGGGAGGGGGCACCCACCAAAGTGCTGATGCCCTCATCCAGAAAGGTCATCCAGCACATAGCTGAGACCTCAGCAGCCTGAAGCCATGCCTAAGATGATCGAGGATGAATTTTTGATAGGATACATATCACTCCTGGGATTAAAGGCAGGGTCAGAGGACACTTCCTAATAGTGGTCATGGGTGAACCAGGTGTTATAAACCCAGAATGTGCCAAGGGGTGATGCGGCTGCCGAGGTTGTATGTAGTCTGCTTGTCTGGTAAAGAGCAATGAGCCCAAAGTCTAGAATAATCTTGCTGTCCTTTGCCCTGTTGGGCCACCCCCAGGAGTGCTAAGCCTGACCCATGTTAAGGTCCAGAGGTTGTATGAGGTGGTGAGCTCCCCATCCCTGGGACTGACCAAGAAGAAGTGAGGGCACGAGGAGGAGGCCTCTGCACCAGGTGAGATATGGAACTCATTTCCCTCACTTTCTCATCTTGGCAATTGGCAAAGCTGCCCACCGTTCCCTCTCTTCTAAGACTGGGAAGAAACAGTGCTTCCAGGCACTCTGGCCTCGTGGCTACCAGATAAAATGTTACACGAGCCGTATTAAAAAAAATTATTTATCTGAAATTCAGGATATCCCCAATTTGCTAAATCTGGTAAATCTACTTTGGCCTTAAGAGAACCGTGCAGAAATGAGCCACCCTGGTTGGCTGTATGGGAAGGTACTCCTGAACTTGTGAGCTCACGGCACATCCAACTCACACCTCCCATTCCCCCCTGCCCTGTGAGTTTCTGGGCTTGGTCTTGGGATGAGGTTAACCCAAACCTGACCACAAATCTCACGATGCCTCAGGGAACCGGACATCTGTGGTTCATCCGCCGACCTGGGTGGCATGACCTCCCTCCTGCTCTTTGCCCCCTCCCCTTCCTGCTGTCCCCAGGGGTTGGGGGGTGGGGAGTCCAGGTCCTTACGGTTGTCCTCGTTGACCAAGCCGTAGCAGACCTCGTAGGCCGTGATCTCGCCGTTGGTCTCAGCCGGCTCACCCCAGCTCAGCTGGGTCACCGTAGAGGAGACGACATTGAAGGCCAGCCGCCCTGGCTCGCTGGGCACTGGCGGAGGAAGGGGGCCATACAAGAAGAAAGCTGTCAGCAGCTGCAGGGGGAGGGCGGGGTTCTGCAGGTGAGGGGGGCAGATTGGGCAGGCTGGCATCAGGGTAGCTCGGGGACAGACAGAGGTGGTGAAGCCTCACCTTCCTGCTGCGTGCGGCAGGACACCAAGGAGCTGTACGGGCCCTCGCCCTGGGCCCCATAGGCGCACACCTTCATCTCATAGTCGCAATATGGGTACAGGTTGGTGAGCTCCACTGAGGGCACTTTGCTGTCAAGCAGGTGGGCTTCGGACTCAGAGTCACCCTGGATCCAGTACTTCACCTGCCCCCGGGGGAGGAATTGGTCAGTGGGGAGCGGCAAGTGCCAGAGCTTCTCTTATTGTCCCCTCTGCACAGATGGAACACTGAGGGGTTGGGGACCTGCCAGGTTCACACAGTAGGCCTGGGGCAGAACTGGGGTGTCTCCTGGATGAGTGGAGGGGGCCACAAAACCAGGAAAGAGGGCAAATGTCTGAAAACTTCAGGGATGGGTCCTCCCTCTTCCCCAGGCAGATAGGGGAGCCCCTGTCCACCTATGCTTGGCCCCCTAGGGTGGAGCATACCCTCTCTGCCCTCTCAGGGGCCCTCTGGCCTCAGGTGGCCCATGTCCCCAGTGGGTACCAGGCCTCCCCATCTACCTCCCTCGTTGCCTCCCACCTTACCCTGTACCCTGCTGGCTTGCCAGGAGGGGGCAGCCAGTTGAAGTGGATTTTCCGGGACCCGGCAGCCTTGGCATTAGGGTTCTGAGGGGCACCCAGGTCACCATGCTGGGATGGGAAGGATGACAGCATCTGGCTTGTGAAGTTCCTGTCCAGTTCATCTGTAGTGGACCAAGGCCAAGTGGAGCAGCCAGCTCAGCCACCCGCACCCCTTTGAGGCAAGAATCCACCCTCACCACCAGGGGGCTCCGGAGATTCAGTTAAACCCTCGGGGCCAAACACTTCCCCACCAGCTCTCCACTGACAGCTGCCCACCCATTCTGGAGGAATGAGAAGGAGGAGGGAATTGGTCTAGCCTTCTTTCTCCCTTGGCAGCCAAGGGAATGTTCCAGGTGTTCGAACATTTGTTCGTATGCACCCCCTCCTCCCCTCTACCCTGAGAATCCTCTCTCCTCTCCTATCTTCTCAGCAAACCTCTGGCGGGGGCTGCTCACAGACACCGCCATACTGGAAGCTAAGGACCCATAAAAATTGGTTGCACTCTTTAGGAAACACCTGCATTTTAGCTGGAACTGAGGCTCAAGTCAAAGGGCTAAGGCCTAGCAGTGGGGTTCATGGTGCTGCCAGCAGGCTGGGTAGCCATGACGTGACTCCACCCTCTCAGGTTGAGAGCACAGTTGCCAGATAAAATGCAGGACCTGTAGTTCAGCCAGAATTTAAGATAAATAACAATAGGATAAGTATATCCCAACTGTTGCATGGGACAGACTTATATACAACTGTTCCTTGACTATCTGAAGTCCAGATTTCACTGGGCAACCTGTATTTTTTCTTGCCAAGACTGGCAGCCTCAGTGGAGAGGCCCCCAACCCCCTGCTCTGTACCTGCTCAAGCACACCCCAGGCTCCGCGTACCTCGTTCCCCAATGACGACGGTGGCTAAGTGGGGCTGGCCCAGGCGGGCCCCAAACTTGGGGTTGCTGAGTTGAATGTGGAAGCGGCGGGTCTGGCCGCCCCGCAGGAGGGCATCCATCTCCTGCAGCTCCAGGAGCTTCACCTGCAGCTCCTTCCAGGTCTCCCCAGGTTGGAAGAGTAGGTCACCCTCTGCGGGGATGTAGTCCTGGGAGTGGGATGGGGTCAGGGTCAGGCCAGACCAAGGGACTGAATCACGCCAAGCGCCCCACTCCAACCTCACATTACAGCAGAGACCATCCCACGTGGACACGAAATGGCTCGTGTTTCTATAGCACCACCTGTGCACCAAGCACTTTACAAATATTAGCTCATTTGACCCTCACAGCTATGTGAGGTGCAGCTATTACTGTCTCCATTTTACAGATGAGGAACCGAGGCACACGGAGGTAGAGAAACTTACCCAAGTTCACCGGGTAGTTGTGATAGAGCTGAGATTTGAACCAAGGCTCAGAGATGGGGATGTACAGCAGACAGAGAGAGCCCTACACAGGTAGGCTCCACCCAGGAAGTTCCTCCCTCCTGCATCGTGGCTCTGAAGTCTGGGATCCCACCAGGCCCCAGGCCCTGCTTCCTGGGTAGGGGGCCTCCTATCAGTGCCAGCATGCTTGCTTGCTTGCTTGCTTTTTTTTTTTTTTTTTAAGATTTTATTTATTTACTTGAGAGAGAGAGAATCCAAGCAGGGTAGGGTAGGGAGAAGAGAGAGGGAGGAGCAGGCTCCCAGCTGAGCAGGGAGCCAGCCGTGGGCTTGATCCCAGGACTCCGGGATCATGACCTGAGCCAAAGGCAGATGCTTAACCTGAGCCACCCAGACGCCCCTCCAGCTTTCTTCTTTCAATGCCCCAGAGCTCTCCTGAGAGGTCAGGATGCGTACATACGTGTTGGGGTCCACCCTGCAACTGAGAGGGGCGGGGGCAGCCCGCTTCTGCTCACAAGAGACCACTAGGGGGCGCTGCAAGCCAACATTTTAAGTCCAGGCCCAGCAGGGGGCAAATTCAAGTATAACAAACCCAGAAACAGTGCAAGCCTAAGAAAAGCAGGAGTTACCTGCTAGACCACTGACCTGGGGGGAACATTTCCAAACGTCAAAGGCACAAAACTCAACGCTGGGGGAACTGTACTAGATCAAAGGAGGCTTCAGACCCACAACAAAATGCAAGGCCAGATCCTTGACTGGTTTCTGGACTGAGGCCAAAAAAAACAAAACAAAAACCTATAGATGTGAACAAGGGGAAGTCTGAATGTGGACCAATTATTAGGTAATACTACACTGTGAGGTTTCTTAAAGTTCGTAATGATACAGTTGTGTAGAAGAGCCTCGTTCTCAGCAGGTTCTGGCAGAAACTTTAGAGTCAATGTGATGTCTACGACTTACTTGGAATAGTTCGGCAAACGCAATGGAACACAACTCTCTCCCTGTCTCTCTACAGTTACAGATAAGAGATACACAACCACACATACATCTGTATCTATGTACGTGCATCTATTCCTGTATCTGAACAGGAGAGAGAAAATAAATATTAACTGGTGACTCCATGAAAAGTGTAAATGGGTGCTAATGTTAGGAGTCTTTTCATTTTTCTGTAGGTTTGAAGTTTTTCAAAATAAAAAGTTGAGAAATAATGTTTTTAAAAACATGTGAATACCAAAATATCTTTATAAAAGCACAGAAGGGGACGCCTGGGTGGCTCAGCAGTTTAGCGCCTGCCTTTGGCCCAGGGTGTGATCCTGGAGTCCCGGGATCGAGTCCCACATTGGGCTCCCTGCATGGAGCCTGCTTTTCCCTCTGCCTGTGTCTCTGCCTCTCTCTCTTTCTGTGTCTCTCATGAATAAATAAATAAAATCTTAAAAAAATAAAATAAAATAAAATAAAATAAAATAAAATAAAATAAAATAAAATAAAATAAAAATAAAAGCACAGAAGGACTGCCAGAGTCCAGAATCTCTTTTATGGAGATTCTCTTTAATATGGTCGATTTAGGGAAATTTATGGACCTGCAAATTCTTCTTTGGAACTTTTATTGGGAGCACTGAAGCAGTAATGAGAACTGTTCCTTCCAATAAAAGGAAGTGTGGCCAGGCTGCGGGAGCCCACTGAGCTCAGGCTCGCCTGCATTTGCCAAACAGGCCTGTGGGCCCAGTGAGACTAGATTCTATTACTCTGAGTGAATTGCTGATATGAATATTTTTAGTTCGTAAATGTTGATAATAAATGCTGAAAAACAACCAAACCTGAAAGCCAAGTCAAGCACAACCAACAGCTGGATTTGGCTCTTTGCTAAGACTGGGGCCCAGTGATGGAAGGGATGGGGGCCCATGTGCACGGGACTCCCTGCCTTCAAGGGCTGCTCCTGCAGGTTGGCCCTGGGAGTGCCTGCCAGGCAAACCGAGACAGCCCTTGGCGGGGGTCTGTCCAAAGCCCCAGGTGGTGCCTGGATGGCTCAGTAAGTTAAGCATCTGACTCTTGATTTCAGCTCAGGTCATGATCTCAGGGTCCTGGGATCCAGCCCCACCCGGCTCCATGCTCAACAGAATCTGCTTGTCCCTCTCCCTCTGCTCATCCCCTGCTCTATCTCTCATAAACAAATAAACAAACAAACAAATAAATAAAATATTGAAAAAAGAAAAAAGGAGACGTTCAAAGCCCCAGGACTCCTGCCCTGATAGATACTGGGCTATTGGAAGGGAGACACGAATGATCTGGCCTTGATCCTGGCAGCGATGGGGCCTCACTTCGGGCACCACTAGCAGAAGCAGGTAGATGTGTCCTTTGGAAGCTAAGCAGGGGCATCACCAGCATCCAGGGACTGGACATGGCCACTGGCATGTCCTGCTGTCACCAGGCCCCTGGGAGATGCCTCTGACCCTGCAGCAGAGCCTTACCCGGTTGCCTTGTGCAGTGTTATCCTGTGTGCGGTAGGAGACCTGGGACTTGCCACTGTCCAGGATGCGCCGGACGACAGGAATGCGGGCCACTTGCTCCCCGCCGCTGACCAAGAACTCGGGCTTCTCGAAGGACACTATCCCGCTGGCTGCAAGGACCAAGGCACCAGTCAGGGCATCCGGGCCTCGGTGCCTTCTCAACAGCCACCCTCCTTCTGGCCCAGCCCAGCCAAGACTCTGGGACTCTACTTGTCCTTTCTTTTTTCTTTCTTTCTTTCTTTTTTTTTTTTTTAAGATTTATTTATTTATTTATTTATTTATTTATTTATTTATTTATGATAGAGAGAGAGAGAGAGAGAGAGGCAGAGACACAGGAGGAGGGAGAAGCAGGCTCCATGCCGGGAGCCTGACGCGGGACTCGATCTGGGACTCCAGGATCACGCCCTGAGCCAAAGGCAGGCGCCAAACCTCTGAGCCACCCAGGGATCCCCTACTTGTCCTTTCCTCACCCCACTGCTCTCTGGGGGGAGGAGAGGAAAGGAAAGGAAAATTCTCCCAGGAAAGACTGAGGGGGCTGGAACAGTGTCCAGGTGACATCCTGGAAGTGTCAGGGCAGAGGAAGGAGGTCCCACAAGGGCACAGCCAGACATGAGGCCCCGAGACTGAGGGCTGGGGCAGAGCAGGACAAAGTCCTCAGTGCTAGAGCAGGTTGGGAGGAGGCTCAGGGACCAGAGCAGGTGCTCTGGGTGCAGGAAGGACGGTTGTCAACAACCTGGGGTTCTCGAGGAGCAGGAGGGATGGCAGTGAGGGTGTCAGTGGGGCAGTGCCTTGCTTCCCCTCCGGGTAGGCTTGGGTGAAAGGAGCTCCCACTGCCCTCCCTGCTCTGATGTCCCAGCATCCTGTGGAGACCCATCCAACCTCCCAAGTTCAAAGGCCAAGAGGGAGGGAAGAACAAGGGGAGGGACAGGGGCAACCTCGGGAAGACCCAGCCCCCTGTGAGGATTAAAACAGAAGCTCCCACACTGAGTGCTCATGACCAGGCAGCGATGCACTGCCATGTACCCCTCTCGAGAGCCAGACACCCATTTTACAGATGGAGAAACCAAGGCCCACAGAGGTTAAGTGACTTGCCTAGGCCACACAGCCAGGCCCCATCTCCACTCCGATATCAGGAGGAACAAGTGTTCCCAGAGCCCCCCGTCTGCACCCCCTGCGCCCCCCACCCTGACCCACCTTGCTCCTTGATGATGGTGATGTTTACCAAGCGGCGCCCGAGGGTGGCCGTGCCCATGGGTACGTCGATGGCCTCCACCAGCAGCTGCTTCTCATCGTCATCCTCGGGCCGGATAAAGAGGGGTACCCGCACGTCTACCAGCTCCACGCCCTCCTGGAACTCCACCATGCCCCGGGCATCTGGGGGGGTGTCGGGGGTCACAGACGGGTCAGGGGGCCGCACAGGGGTGGGAGGCACAAGGCAGCGGTGCAGGGAGCCTGCCCACCTACCCTGGTCTGCAGTGAGGGTGTAGTAGCCGGGGGCCACCTTGAGCTCGTGGAAAGCCCCCTGCTCCACGTGCTTCTCTGTCAGCTTGAGCAGGGCCTGCTTGGCCGAGCGCGGCGCCGTCAGCACCGTGTCCACAATGGTGTGGTCCTGCCTGGAGTGGGGCGGGGGGGTTAGGTGGGAAGTGTCAGGCTGGCCACTATGCTGGCCCTTGCCCACCCCCAGCCCTGCCTGTCCTCTCCCCATCAGGGGACAAGACGCCGTGCAGCAAAAGGTGCAGGGTCTTCAGAACAGGGCAGTCCTGGGGGCCCATGCTGGCCCCATCACCTCATCGTGAGCCTCAGGGTCCTCATCTATGAAATAAGGCCCCTCCCGAGAGCCCCCCGGCCCCAGCCACACTCCTACAGGTGGGATCCCAGAAGTAGATGCAGGACAGAAAAGATGCTAAGGGCATGGGCGCTAGAGTCAGACAGCCTGAGTCCAAATCCTGCCTCCATTTCTCAGTAACTCGGTAATCTTGGGCAAGATACCCAACTGGGGGCTGCCCCACCCGTGTGCCTTCAACTCACTTTTTCCCAGAGTTGGGCTGCTGCCTGCGGAGGACAAAGAGGGGACCGTGAGCCACACAGTGTCAGAGGTAGAGGCACACCCTGCTTGGGGGGTACCCCTAGAGTTGGCAGTATGGGCAGCTCCCCCCACCAACCCTGGGCACCAACACCCACCGGAATTTGGTCTGCTGGATCTTGTGTGTGTCTGTGATCTGTCTGTACACCTCATTCAGCTGCCAGGCAAGGAAAGGCATGAGGCTGGCGCCCTGGGGAAGCCTCTCTACCCAGAGCCATCCAGGCCCAGAGGACATGACTGGCTGGGGACATGCACACGGGCGTGCACATTGCCCTGTCCCCTTCTGGAAACATTCACAAGGATGACCCCAGGCCAGGCACATATCCAAGGAAGCCCCTCTTTCCTACTTGGAGAAATCCAGGTTCTATGGCTGCTTTCCACCTGTTCTCCCTCTACTGGGATCACGCCCAGGCCCAGAGATGCCAGCTGCCCCAGGGTCAGCTTCTTTGGCCCTTACGTTTTCCTCCACCTCCTGGCGCAGTTGGTCACATTCTCGCGTGCCAGGCTTTAGCAGGTTCTCGGTGCATAGGCGGGCGAGGCGCAGGGACAGCCCATAGGGCACTAGGGACAGGCAGGGATGGGTGTCATCAGCTCCCTGTACAAGCAGGCACCCTGGGAGCCCCCTCCAGGAGCCGTGCTAGGATGCGGGGCAGCAGGGGGTTGGGGGGCATGGAGCTGGGTGGCTGAAACCCTGAGGCCTGTAGCACCATCAGGAAGGGTAGAAGGTGGCCAAGCCTGTGCCTGCACCCGACACCCAGAGAAAGCAGGAACGCTGTGATCTGAACCCTGGAACAGTGATAAATGTGCCCCAGGCCCCAGGGGCACTGCCAAGAGCCACTGTGCCAAGCTCCGGCCCTCACCCAGCTCTGTGGGGTTGATGCTGGAGGTGTGGGTGGCAAAGCCAGGCCGCTGCACGTTGTTGGTGATTTTCCATCTGACCATGTCACGTCCCTTGAGGTTCCCGCTGCGTAGCATGGGCGTGTCCAGGTGGTCGGAGGCCATCAGGTTCTCCCGCAGCATGTAGTGGTCCTCCTTGAAGCCCACCATGTGACCTGCATGACAGGGTCCTCAGCATAGGGCCTCACCTTACACCCTCCCGGCCAGACCCCCTCAAGGTGGGAGTCCAGGCCTCGTGGCTCTGTTCCAGGTTCAGCCACTACTTCCCCTCCACCCTATCTGGGAGAATGAGCGGCCAGAGTCCTTGCCGCCCCTGCAGATGCTGGACCAGTACCTCGGTTGCAGCAAGGAAGAAGTGCCAGGCAAGCCTAGAAGACAAGGTGGGGGAGGGGGGATGAGGGTTGGGACAACTGCCCGAGCGCAGGTAAGCCCCTCCAGTCACCCCCTCTCCATGCCAATTGTCCAGAGGGGCACCAGTGCCTTCCCTAGACACCGGGACATCAAGGAAGTCAAAGGGATCTAGGTGTGGAGCACCTAGGGTGAGGACAGAGGGTGATGGGGCCAGAGGATTCCCAGTTGGTGGGACCCTGGTCCTGCCAGATGATCTGTAAAGTAAAGGATCTATGATCGAACCCATTTGAGAAGCACTGAATTCATTCCCCATGCCCCTCTTAGGGTTTCACTATGCGTACAACTAGATCAAAGGCTTGGAGAAGTCCCGCAGAGAAGAAGCCTCTTCTTCAAATGTATTTGATCATAGTTGTCTTTTTTTCTTTATAACACATACTAACATCCCATAATATTGGGGCTATTACACGGTATTTCCCTGCTCCTACGATTCAGTATTCCGTGCCAGGCCACCCTCCGTGCTTTCCTGCCTCTTATCTTTTCTCCCCAGGGAGACTATCCGCTCCTGGCTCCTGGCGCAAGGCCCTTTCTTCCCTATTGGCTCCCATGGCTCTTTGCATGTGCCTGACCTGAGGGTAAGTGGTCTCAGGTATGGGCCACTGATGGTTGACAGAAGCAGAGGGCTGGGGTGGGGAGGGCACTAGGGCTGGGCGGAAGACGTGGGTTCACCCGGCCTCTGCCACCTATGGAGACCTTGGTGGGGAGAGGGGGTGGAGACCCTGGGGTAACTGGGGACCCTGGTGGAGGGTGAAGACCTGGTGGAGGTAGTGGTCCCTAGTGAGGGATGGGGACCCTGGGGTAAGTGGGGACCCTGGCAGGGGATGGGGAGGGAGCTCCCACCTTGCAGCAGGCACAGTACTTCCAGCAGAGCAGCAACAGCAGTGCCAGGAGCAGCAGGAGGAAGATGAGCAGAGGGATGAGCCACCAGAAGGACCTGGGTGGGCACTCTAGGGACGAAGGGGAGGAAGGAAAGGAAGAAGGCGATGCCCATTCCCCCTAGGCCCTGCCGGACCGCCCGCTGGCCCTGTCTGCAGGCTCACCTTTCTTCTTGTGCACCAGGACAGTGCTGTTGGGCCCCGGGGTGCCGTCGCCCTCCACGGTATAGCTGTATGTGCAGTCATCCTCCTCATCCCGGAAGGAGCAGTGCTCCAACACCTCCTCTCCTGCACCCACAGATGGTCAGCAGGGCACCCCAGGCCTCAGGAGGTGTCCTCTACTCTGGGGCCCACTGTTCCCATTGCACATCTCCCTGGGGGAGAATGCAAGTCCCCTGGCACAGGGCCAGGGTGAGGAGGGGCACTGCCCTGTCCCTGCCTGGGAGCATCAAAGGCTGCAAATCTGTGCCCCACGCCCACTTCCCCATCCTGGGTGTCACTCAGGAACTTGGCTTCTAAAACACTGATCTGACCTGCAGGAGAGGAGGCTGTGTGCCCCCATGGCCAGACTATGTGCCTCTACTGTGTTCATATCCCTGCCCGGCTATCTGCTCCCTGCCCAGGCCAGGTTCCCCCTCCCCAGACTCTTTGGCCCCTACTCAGCTGTGCATCCTGCTGGGGTCCGTGTGTCCTGACAAGCCCGCGTGTCCATGCCCAGTCGGTGTGCCCTATGTGCATTCTGTGACCTATCCCCAGTCTGGAATCCCTCTCTCTCACCTGCATGATCTCAGCGTGGATTGTGAGCCTTCCGCCCAGCTCTCCAGCCCCACCCAGATGAGTGACACACCCTACCCATCGGATGCCCTTTGCCTAGGTTCTTAGCACCCGGTCCTCAGCGCTGCATCACACCTTTCTTAAGCTCGTCCACCATCTTGACCTTGAAGCTGCACTCCTCGCACTTGCGGCCCTTCTTCTCACCGGTGCCCCAGGCTTGGCACTGCACACAGGAGCGCAGGTCCTCACAGAGGCCCAGGCGGATCTGGGTAGGGGATGAGGGGAGACCGGGACTGTGTTGGGTGGCTGCCTGGCCTGCTCCCCTAACCTCACTCACACCCCTGGCCGGCTCCTATGTCACCAGGCTCAGCGCCTCCTGTCTGTCCTGCCCTGTGTCCAGGGTTCCCATGCCAATACCCCAGTGATCTTGGCCTCACCGCTGAGTAGTTGATCTCACAGGTGGTGTCCGTGTAGAGTGAGTGCTGGTTGCAGTGACAGCGGCCGCACTCACAGTAGCCACGCCCATTACAGATGCCCTAGAGCAAGAGGGGACACCAGTGAGGCGCTGGGACCCCCATCCCTGCCCTAGAGGGTGGGTGGTTCTGGCTAGGGTCCCTTCTGCCGCCCTACGCTGCCCTCCTTGTGCCCAGGCCTACCCCACTGCTGTCGATGCAGGTGGCATTGCTGAGAGGACAGTCACAGCTCAAGCCTGTCCAGCCAGCCTCACACACACATTGGCCCATGGAACACCGTCCCCGGTCTGCAGAGGAGGGGAGGGATAGGAGAGGAGAGCCACAATCACTCCTGTGGTCCAGGCTCCCCATCTGCCAGGCAGGGCCTGTGGTGGCTGAGCTTGATCTGGGATTTCTCCAGCCAGGGGCAAATCCATCTCTTCCTCAGTTTCTTGGAATCTCCTTCCCTCCATCTTTTTGATTCCATTCTCCCTTCTACTTTCTACTCTACAGCCAGAGTCATTATCCCAAAACACAAATCCAATCATGTGTCTCTAATGAATTCTGGCCAAAGCAATAAGGTAAGAAAAAGAAAAAAAAATAAATATCAGAAAGTAAGAAATAAAACTGCCATTATTTTAAATATTAGGAACATGGGGCACCTGGCTGACTCAGTCAGTGGAGCACATGATTCTTGATCTCAGGGTTGTAAGTTTGAACTCCACAGAGGGGGTTTTAAGTAGAGATTACTTAAAAATAAAATCTTAAAAAATATTAGGAACATGTCACAAAATATCAAAAAGAATCTGCAGAAAAAAAAAAGAATCTGCAGGTAAATTACTAGATTTCATAAGTGATTTTACTAAAATGGCTGTATACGAGGTCAACATACCAATAGCTCAAAAGTGAAATCAAAACCTCCAATGATTTGCCAAAGCATGAAGTCTAATATCCTTAGAACAGAATAAGGGTTGATTAAGTAGACAGCCTACAGGCCAAATCCAACTCACTACCTATTTTTGCTAAAGTTTAATTGGAATACAGCCATATTCACTTGTTTCTGTGTTGTCTACAGCTACTTTCTGCTACAGTGGCAGAGCTGAGTAGTTGTGACAGAGGCCATATGGCTCATAAAGCCAAAAGTACTTACTTTCTGGCCCTTTAAGAAGTTTGGACTAGACTAGAACTGGATCCACCCTGGACTAGAACCCAAACACCCGCATTCTGGTCCTGCCTCCTTCTCCAACAGCCTCCACCTCCCCTCCTGTCTCACAGCTCAGCCTGTGTCAAATGTCTCTCTTCTTCCAGATGTACTGGGTTCTCCTTTCATTTCTCTGAGCACACTTAGGGATGGAGAGCTGACAAGAAGGAATGGCAGACAAAAGCAAAAAGAGAGGAAAGCAAGGGCTTGACCTCTAGTGACAAGTAGATAGGTGGGGCTTAATAAGTATTTGATGACTGGATTTTCGTTCATTCTCCTCCATTCAACAGGTCAATCCTTCCTATGGCCCCTGTGTGGGATCTGGGAGCCCTGCCCTGCTTGGAAGCCCTGGCATGCTGCATTAAGCCCTGTGGGGCTAGGATGGACAGGTAACTCCAGGCCCTGCTTACTGCAAATTTGCTATCTTCCGAGAAAGGAAAGAAGGTAATGACATATACCACCAACCACTGAGGATTCAGCTGGATGGGACCCATCCTAATGAGATGGGAGAGTGGGGATGAGGGTGGGCACAGACTACAGGACACCAGGGGGAGTGGCATGAGGCATGAGCAGAATAACGCACTGGTGGGGCCTTGAGCACCAAGTATGTAGAGGTGAGAGGTCCAGGTTGCAGTGGACTTGCGGGGAGGCACTTGGGAAGTCCCAAGGGGGGTTAGGTCCAAACTTGGGGATTCTGACTCCTGGCCTGGCCCTCCCACCTGGGTCAGGATGCAAGAGCCATTGGGGTGGGTAAGGGCCTGGGTACTCAGGTCACCCTTGCTGTCCTGAATCACCCCTGGTTGCCAGGGCTGCTGAGCTCACCATTACAGAGGACCCCCGAGGCACGGGGACACTGGAAGTTGTCATACTCGCAGAATGGACCCTCATAGCGGCCTTCTCCATAGCACACACAGTGGCTGCATTGGCACTCGCCACGCCCAGAGCACGGCTTGTCTTCGCCCTCCCTCAGGCAGGGCTTTATGTCACTCAGTGAACCAGTGGAGCAGCTGCAGGTCTTGCCACTCCTAAGGGAGGAGCCAGTCACTTCCCCACAGCCTGAGACAAAGGCTGGGGTGTTTATCATCCCATTTTACAGATGAGGAAGCTGAGGACCTAAGAGCACCTCAGTGGGTTCAAGGCATACAGACAACAGCGCCTGACCTGAGACTCAAACGTCAGTCCCAAGACCCTCCCAGTGTCCCTTCCTCAAGTCACCATGGACTTGTTCAGTGTCTTGAAGCTTTAAAAGCCCTCACGATCCTTATTTATGAGCCCATTTCTGACTAGGTCACATGTGTGCATGGTTCAGAATTCTAAGGTACAAATGGATGGAGTGAAAAGTAAGTGTCCCTCTCATGTCTGTCCAACAGCCAGTTCCTACACCGTGCTGGCCACCACTGTCCTGATTCTTGCGCCTTCCCTAGAGATATTCTTTACCTCTATGTATTTCGAAGTGCTTTGGACTGGATCCACCTAACAACTGGGCATGCCCCTCTCCGAGCCTTTCTACAACCTGCCGTCCTGTCCCCAGCCTGGCATACATGGTGTGTTCCACAGCAGAGCCTTACAGTGGCCAGGGCGTCCTGGCAGCCCCCGGGGCTCCCGCACACTCACCAGCCCTCATTGCACACACAGTGTCCACACATGAAGTCTCCGTGGTAGCTGCAGCGAGCTGAAAGCACCTCTTTTTGCTGGAATGAGATCACGGTGGGGTGTAACGGGGCCACTGGACACTTCTGCTGCCTCTGCCCCTTGGGGCACCCCGCAAGGCAGATATAGCCACTGAGGCGCTGCTTCATTCCTCAGGGCCCCATGGCAATTGGCCAGCCCTTCCCTCCCACCTGGAGGGGCTGCATCGTACCAGCTCACAGGGGCACACGTCACAGATGATGCCCACATCCATCCTGAGGCCATCTGAGAAGGAGGGCTTCAGGTGGATGTTGCCCTTCTGGTCCTCCTCTCCCAACTGGCACACGTGAGTCCCATCCACAAATTCCAAGGCCCTCAGCTGCACCTGGTATGTGCCCTGCAAGGACCCCACATTGACAAGGGGCATCTATGGCCCTTTCACTCATCTGAGCATCCCTCTGAGCCCTGTGCTGATTTATCCCCACTCTGCAGACGAGGACAAGCTATGGAAAGTGCCAAAGTCATCCAAGTGGCTCATCCAGGGGGCTTCAAACCCAGGCCTGTCTGACTTTGGAGGCCACACTCTTTTCTATTATTATTACTTGAAATTTTTATTTTAAATTAAGTAATATCTATGCCCAACGTGGGTATCAAGCTCATGACCCTGAGATCAAGTGTCAGTCAGGAGCCCATAAAGGCCACGCTCTTGAGCTCTGCTCACACAGGTCCCCCTGCAGGGCCTTGTCCCCAACCTCCGCTTCCCAAAGCCTCCCAGAGGCATACCACTTCCCCACGCTGGATGTGAAAGGAGCCGGTATTTGTCTTTTGGAACATCCTGGAGGTGACCTCTGTCCGCAGGCCTCGGGGACTTTCCAGGGCCCGGATGTCCAGGTTAGAACGAATGCGCTGAAGGAAGGCAAGCAATTGATGGTCTGGGTGGGGGAGCCAGGGCTCACCCACTAGGGCCTGGCCTGGCTGGGCTCCACCCACTTTGCATGGAGGACTGAGGCGTAGTGGGGGGTCAGGGGGGCAGAGCCTGTAGGAACTTGCGGCCAGGCTAAGGCGGGTGCCTCAGGGTCCCGAGGGAACAGCGCAGGCCCTTCCTCACTGCCCTGCCCTGTTTCTCAACCTTTACTTAGGACACCTTTTGCCCACTCTGCCCCTTTCCAGCCCTGCCCCAGGAGGGCTCAGACTGGAGCCCACGGTGCCCCTCACGTTGATGGCTTCCTCCAGCAGCTCCACAATGTTGGAGGAGTCCTCTTGCAGCACCCCAAGCGAGGAGACGGGGAAGTAGGTGTGCAGCTTCTGTAGGAGAGAGTGCCAGCCCAGGGCTAAGCCTTCAACAGTTGTCACCACTTCACTGAATTTGGGCAATGGCTTGGGATTATCCTCACTTTGCTAATGGGGAAGCTAAGGCCTGGTGTATTCTAGAGCCTGCCCTCCTCACCCCTACCTGGTTGGGAGTTGGGTTGGGGGATGGGCACATGAACTCCCCTTCCCATCAGAGTCCACCCTTGGGGGAGCCAAAAGTTTGGAGAAGGAAAAGAGGAAGAGGGGGGGATGAGAAGGCAGGGAGGGAGGGAGGAAGGGAGAGAAGCCCCCTGGACTTCCATCCCACGCCCACCCCCTTGCCCAGTGAGGCCTCAGCCCCCCACCTCATAATAGCTGTAGGAGTAGTTGGTGACGGCGAAGATGGGGATAATGTTGTGTTTGCCAAGCAGGCGCACCAGGGTGGGTACTGATGGATAGTCCTGTGTCTTGTACTGGGTATAGGTGCCCGAGGTGTCCAGGTGGCATGCCTCATCATTGCGGCTCATGATGCCAGCCAGCACGTTGGCACCATCGGCCTCATAGTGGAAAGCTGACTCGGTGGAGAATACCAGCAGGTGGGTGCTGTCGGGGCGCCAGCCAATGTCCCTCTGGGAAGGACAAGGAGGGGAGGAGGCCCATCGAGCAGGCTGCCTACTGAGGACAGGCATTGCAGTGTTGCCTATGACTGAGAAAGCAGGTCCCCAACATGGGGTCGCTAAGCCACAGGATTCACAGCACTCCACTATCACGGAGGATGCTCGTGACAGCACGTGAGCCATGGCTCTGGGCACAGCGATGAGGATGCGGGCAGGATGCAGGCGGGGTCTGCACACGGTGGTTACCACCCAAGACCCGAGCCAGCTTCACCTGACTAGTACCCCCAAGGCTTCAAAACCACTCTGTGGGAATATTTGAACTGCGTGGGAAAATGCACACAGGCAATATTAAATGAGAAGCCTGGTTAAAATAGATACAGCTGTGTGTGGCAGTTCGGAAATATATGGGGTGATTTGGAAAGCTATGTATTACAAGCGAAAATGCTCATGGTACTGTCACGTGGGGGAAAAAAAGCAAGTTTCAGAATTATAAGTACACTGATTGCAGCTATATAAAATAAGGAACAGGGAACAAAATATGCTGGTGGGATGTCAAGTGGTAGGCTGGCTGGTTGTGCTGAAATTACAGGCAATTTCTGTCCTTTGTCTTCCAAATTGTTTATAAGACGGGTATATTATTTTCAAAATGAAAAAATTGCTGTGCACATAAAAACTGTCCTCTTCAGCTGCCCAGTGCAGCTGGAGACTGGGGGGTCTCCTGGAAGACTGGCATTAGCACAGAGATTGATGGTAGGCTGGCTTCAGGGCACAGAAGATTCCAGAACCTCAGAACTCATGTCTGCTTCGCCAGCCAGTCTTTGGGTCACGGCCTGGCACCAGAGCAGGTTAATGGGCAGCTCATGTCTTTGCAGAGAAGCACAACCCTGGTCTAGGCGGGCAGGGCTCTCCCCGGCACTCACCGTGCACACGGCCACCTGCAGGATGGCATCAAAACCTCCTTCGGGAGCGTCCAGGTTGCCTGAAATCCGCTCTCCCAGCAGTTTATTCCGAAACTCCTCCAAGTTTTCTGTCAGGCTGATAACATTTTTGAAGGAGAAGGGGGGGTCGCTGTTGGGCCAGGGCTCCTTCAGCCTGGGCAGAGGAGAAGGGAGACAGAGTCAGCAGGGCAGCAGACCCCAGGCCCCTGTGTCCACCCTCTCTGAAAGTGTCCCATGGGCCTGCTGCCACCAGAGCCCTTGTGGGTGCCCCTGGTGAAGAGGAGGCAAGTCCCGTGGCCGGGTGTGGCTGGGACCCCTGCCCACTACATCACTCACTTCTCAGGCCTCATGTCTGTCTGAGGGACGCTGACTTTGTCCACAAACTTTCCAAATCCAATGGTGTAGTCGTTGGTGAGCTGGCTCAGGACCTGGGCTGGGTGTCAACAGGGAAAAGAGGGGGCAGCTGAGCCCCAATGCCCCCACAGCAGCACAGAGGCCAGGGGCTGGCTCGGGAAGGTGGAGGAAGGGTAAGCTTCTGTCAATCCCTCGTGTGTGAACATTGGTTCATGCTCATGATGGCCCTTGCTCTGGGTGCAGATGAGGGGGGACAGGCCTCGGGGCGGGGCAGAGTCAGGCATGGGGCAAGCCGGAGGGGGCACCAGGGGGCTGGACCAGCGGGCTGCAGGGCCGGGGAAGAACTTCAGCCTTGTGGCCATGGTTGTGCTCCTTGTCAGGGCCAGAAGGCTTGGCTGCTCACCCAGCCTGGGCCTTTTCTAAAGTCCTGAGCGGCGGGTGACTGGGATCTGGCCGGGATTCCCACTTCAGAATGGATGGGGAAGGAGTTCTTGGGGGGGCTCAGATGTCCTATCCTTCCCTGTGGCGTGGGTGCAGCTATCTTGAGCCCTGGCCTCCCGAGCAGGGGCCCAGCAGGCTAGGGGAGGCCACCCTCTCCATTCCCTACCTCACCATCCTCTACGCTGGCCCAGACATACCCAGCCTTTCCCCCATCTGCTTGAGGTTGTCCAGATCGTCGGACATGGAGTTGGAGAAGTCCATGAGGATGTACAGGTCCATAGGGCTCTCCCTGGGCTCGAACACCAACAGCTCAAAGTGCTGCTCCTCGCCTGGCCGCAGCCGGGCCCGCAGCCCCTGGGGCGACACCTGGCTGCGCCGCAGGGTCTTGTTGATCTCGATCTCCTGTGTCCAGGGGAGGGGGACAGCTGGCTGGAGGGTCACTCCAGGGACCTGATGGGGGAGCCTCTCAGCCTGACCAGAGGGCACAGCGGACCCCTGTAAACAGCCAGCCTCAAGTATGGGTGGGCCCACTTCCCTTGGCCCCCACTCCGGGCACCTCTGTGATCGTGAAGCTGCTCTTCATGACCACCACGCTCTCCCACCGGCAGCCCGCAGCCAGCAGCTCTTCCTGGGTGTTGCAGCGCCGCTCCTTGAACATCTGGCCCAAACAGATGGGGTCACGGGGGGCAGTGCCCATCCCCTGGCTGTCCCAGCCCTGGATCTATCCTGACCCTTGCCTGTTCCACACCCGCCTGGTCTGAGGCTGGGCTGAGGGTGTGGCAAGCATGGACTCGGCCAGAGCCCCGGGGTGGGGCACAGCGGGGCGGAGCACCCAGCTTGGGGAACTGGCCAGGGCAGGCGACGGCAGCTCACCTCATCCACACAGTAGGCGCAGTCTCGGTCCACGCGGATGCACTCCGTGCAGCTCTTCACCTGGGCCCTCTTGCAGCGGTTCGCTGGAGGGCAGAGATGCGCAGACCCACTGAGATGAACCTCACCAGTGACCAAGCCCTTTCCTATATGCATCCTCCTTGGAGAGAAGTGAGGGTTCTCTCCCACTTTACAGAGGAGGACGTGGAGGCCAGTGGGCGGGTGGTCTGCCCAGGGAGCCCAGCTCGGGGAGAGCCAGGTCTCACACCTGAGCTCCCCACTCAAGTCCAGAGGGAAGGATGGTGCGGGCTGAGACAGAGGTACTGGCTCATTCGTGGGTAGGGACACCCTGGCTGTCCCTCCCTGTTCCTCCGGGGGACAAGAGACTATGTTTGTCTTGTTTAATGCTGGTTCCTGGTGCCTAGCCCAAGCCCGGCACACAGCAAATTGTTAGTAAATGAATGATGGAAAGTGCTAGAGTTTCCTTAGGGGTTATTGGGATTCCCTTTGGTTCTGTTCAGTTAAAGTCACAGTGAGGACCTACTGTGTGCACTCAGTGCACACGGTGGTGGGGGTGTCTCCTGGGCTCTGGGCGATGATGCACTGTCAGTGTTTAAAACTGGCTTTGCTGGGGCCTCGCGGGATTGCCCATATTCCCTCCACAGTCTTGTTCAGGCTATCAACACAGCCTTCTCTGACAGGCAAAATTTCATCAGTAGGAGCTGGCTCCACACTGCAGGCACTCAGAGAGAGCAGGTGACGGATGTGTCACCTCCAAATTCCTAAGTAAAATCTTTATTTTATTTTTTTTAATATATTTTTTAGATAATTTATTTATTTATTCATAGACACACACACACACACACACACACACACACACACACACACACAGGCAGAGACACAGGCAGAGGGAGAAGCAGGCTCCATGCAGGGAGCCCGATGTGGGACTTGATCCAGGGTCTACCAGGATCATGCCCTAGGCTGCAGGCAGCGCTAAACCGCTGTGCCACCGGGGCTGCCCTAAATAAAATCTTTAAAAAAAAAAAAAAAAAGAATTCCAAAAGGACAGGGATGCCTGGGTGGCTCAGTGGTTTGGCGCCTGCCTTAGGCCCAGGGTGTGATCCCGGAGACCCTGGATCGAGTCCCGCATCGGGCTCCCTGCATGGAGCCTGCTTCTCCCTCTGCCTCTCTCTCTCTCTGTGTGTCTCTCATGAATAAATAAATAAAATCTTAAAAAAAAAAAAAAAGAATTCCTCCAAATTCCCATTAAAAAACTACCCTGCAAGTGCCTGAGTCCTCTGAGTGGGCAGCTTTTCCCTCCTCTAGAGCAGGTCTTCCTCCCTCCGTGCTCTGGGCCACAGGCTCAGGCTCACTGCTCCCCAGCCCTTGAAGTGGGCCGTGGCTGTTTGTTGAATGGCCAAATGAGTGTCGGGGTAAGACACCCTGTGGAAAGCCTCCGTGTGAGGGCAGTGCCTTGAAAGGGGTGCCCCCGCCCAGAAGGGCACTGTAGAGGGGTGCCAGACTTACCCATTTCCCCGGGGAAGCTGACAGTCATCAGGACTGCCAGCAGCAGCCAGGTCCATGGGTGGGGACTCAGTCCTGCCATCCTCTTCCTCCTGTATAACAGCAATAACAGACATAAGACGTTCCACAGCCCAGGTGCCTGCCAGTTCAGAGCTCCAGCATTCTCACCACAGAGGGGTGGAAACTGACAGCTTCAGTGACCTTCTAAAGCCAGCCAGTCTGCAAGTGGCAGGGTCCAGGGCCCCCAACTCCTTTTGCCATCCCTGGAGTGACTGGCCCCAAAGGCCTACACCTGCCCCAGGGAGGCCCCACCCTCTGGTCACTGAGGACTGCGGGCTCTGAGCTTGTCCTAATGCCAGGTCTCTTGTGCTGGTCTCGTTGAGGGCAGGGCAAGGCTTATTCCACCTTTGCTTTCAGATCCCGGTGGGCCTGGGTCAGGTCTCACCTGACAGGGGGCCACCCCTCGAGGGCCTGGCTCTCTACCCTCCTGGCCCCTCTCTGTCTTGCTCTTTTGATGAAGGCAGTGGGGCCAGGAGGAGGGGGTGCCCTCCCAAGGTCTGGTGCCTGCAGAGGGGAGTGGGGAGCTGGCTGCACTCAGCTAGGCTGTGCAATGACTGCCTAGCCCATCACTGGTGGGGTCCCCTGCCCTGCCCCCTACCCTGGCTGCACCAGAATTGAGTTTTTGGGGTGCCTGAGCAGATCATCCTTTCAGAATTTAGCCTGGAGCTAGATGGCAAGCCTCCCTGTCTCTGTCTCTGTCACACACACACACACACACACACACACACGCACACTGTCAGCCTCCCCAGGAAGACTGCCTGCCTCTGGCTTGCTACTACACCATCTCAGCTCATTGGTGACCTCAGGGCAGGCACTGGCATCCCTGAGTCCTTTTTTTTTTTTTTTTTAAGATTTTATTTATTTATTCCTGAGAGGCACGGAGAGAGAGAGGTAGAAACACAGGCAGAGGGAGAAGCAGGCCCCCCGCAGGGAGCCCAATGCAGGGGGTGGATGCTCAATCCCCCTACCCGGGATCCCACCCTGAGCCAAAGGCAGCTGCTCAACCACTGAGCCACACAGGCGTCCACACTGAGAGCCTTTTATTTATTTTTATTTTTTAATTTTTATTTATTTATGATAGTCACACACAGAGAAAGAGGCAGAGACATAGGCAGAGGGAGAAGGAGGCTCCATGCACCGGGAGCCCGACGTGGGATTTGATCCCAGGTCTCCAGGATCGTGCCCTGGGCCAAAGGCAGGCGCCAAACCGCTGCGCCACCCAGGGATCCCTGAGAGCCTTTTAAAAAGATGTGGCCAGGGCACCTGGGTCCCTCAGTGGTTGAGCATCTGCCTTTGGCTCAGGTTGTGGTCCCGGGGTCCTGGGACCCAGTCCCGCAACAGGATCCCTGTGGGGAGCCTGCTTCTCCCTCTGCCTATGTCTCTGCCTCTCTCTGTGTCTCTTAAGAATAGATATATGAAAAATCTTAAAAAAAAAAAAAAAAAAAAAAACGATGGGGTGGCCTGCTGCCTCGGGAAGAGAAGGTACTGGCAGAGACACCAGGCCTGCAGAGCTGAGGGCAGACATAAGGGCCCTGGCTTCTTTCTCCAGGACCAGTCCCTGCATGCTCACTGGCTTCCTCCTGGGACCGCTCCTCAGTCCCTGGCCTGCGGGGCAGCAGCAGCCCCAGGCTGTGCAGACCTAAGGCCCTCCCACTAAGCTTCCCTCTAGGTTTAGGGAAGCTTGTGGAAGGGGGCAGGAAGGCATAGCCTCCCTCCCCCTAAGGCATGTGGCTCCCAGGAGGCCACTAGCAGCCCCAACACATCCACAGGCTGGGGAGGAGCTGTCACCTCTGAGGGACCTAGGGTAAGGGAGCCCTGAGCCAGCCAAGGTGGAGGAGTCTCTGGGGGAAATGACTTTTCTGCAGCCTTGGGGTGTAGGCACCACACCCACATGCTACACAATACAGGCTGCAAACTTGGACCTCCCGGGGGCACCATAACACACCAGGTTCGGGCACTGGAGGGCTGAACCCTGCTCTTACTCACCCTCCTGAGCCCACAGGGCTGGGCACACAGCAGGCAGGCGCCCAGCACTTCACCTACGTGATTGGTATTTCCTCTGCCCGGGAATCCAGGGGGGGATGATTGCATTACCCCCACTTCCCAGATGAGGAGACACAGATGGGGCACAAGGCTGCAGGACTTCTTCATCCCACAGCCAGGAGTCGGGGAGCTCCAACCAAATGAGGGCCATCCAGACCCCCCCGCCCCGGCGTTAACCTCCATGTTATCCTCAGAGGCCATAAGATGGCAGTTAGGGGGCTGGTTATGCACTCAAGAGTGTCTGGTTTGACTCAACTTGTGTTTTAAAAGTTTTAAAAGTAGCTGTCAGTATTAAAAACAATGAGATTTCACGGAAAAGTTAGGACTATGGGCTTACCGGAAGTTGTGGCCGCAGGCTGGGCCAGGTACTCAGGACTTGCACTCCGCGGGCCACCCCGGGAGCTCTTCCAGAACCACAGTCACGCTTCCTGCCATCCCACAGGACCCCTGCTTAGCACACCTGTACCTGCCACCACAGCCCCCGCCCCTCCTGCCTTCCCATCCCCTGGCCCCTTGGCTGTTCTATCACCCAAGGAAATGGGGGCCAAGGAGACAGGCACCCCTTCCTCGCCGTCCCCCTGCTCTGCTTCTTCTCTCAGCCCCAAGGATGGACACAGACTCTCAGCCTTCACTTCTAGCTCAGTCAGATCCTCGGGCTCTGGGTGTGGCAAGGTCATGGCAGGGTGGGAAGGAGCCCAGCCCCGCTCTCCGAAGCCATCAAAGCCATTGGAGGTCCCTGCACCACAGCCAGAGGGCAACCAGGAGCTGAGTGGGAAAGGGGGCAAGCACTGGAGGAGGGTGAAGCGGTGGGCCTAGCCCCGGAGGCAGCTGACTGAGGTCAGGAGGGCTTCCTGGAGGAAGGGTGTCCTGAGATGACTTTGGGAGGAGGGCAGGCATGTACTTGGCCAAGAGGAGAGTCAGGGACTCCCCAGATCTCAGCAGGCATGTGCTTGGCCCAGAGGGGAATCAGGGACTCCCCAGGTCCCAGATGGACCATGGAACTGCACACAGCAGGCCAGGCCCGGCCAAACATGGAGATCCTTTGCGTCTGGGTGGCCGCTCCCCTCACCTTCTTTGCAAACCCCAGTGGGCCCAGCCCCGAAGGCCTGCCAGCCACTGCCTAGCCTCTGCCCACCTCTCCCGCACACCCACCCCACGCTCAGGCCTCTCTCCCTGCGGCCCTCCAGCCCCGAGGGCTCAAGACCAAGCGCCTTCTCCAGCTCCACCGCCCTGCTGCCCCCAGCCACCCCTGGGCACACCCTGGCAGCCCGGCATCTGCCCCGGCCGATGGGGCCAAGGCCTGCCAGCCTTTACAAAGGGAAGAGCTGAGCAAACAAAAGCCACCCGGCCCTCCCGAAAGGGTCCCCGGAGTTGGGGTGGGCACTCACTTTGCCCTCCTCGCCCCCGGGGCCCAGCCTGGACGCCCAGCTCAGGCGGTCCCGGGGCACGGGAGGCGCGGGCGGGGTGCAGCCCGGCGACCCCCGACTGCCCCGCCCCGCGCCCCGCGCCCCGCGCCCCGCCCGCAGCCCCCGGCGCCCGCCCGGGTCGGAGCCGACCTACCTCGGCGCGGCCTCGCGCCCTCCCCGCGCTGGGCTCCGCTCGGCTGCTCCCGCTGCGGCGCGGGCGAGCCGGGGACGGTCCGGAGGGCGGCGGCGGCCGCGGGGGGGCACCGCTTTATGGGCCGGGCCGCAGGTGGGAAGGAGGCGCTGGTGAGTCAGGCCCGTCGCATTCCTGCGCGCGGCGCGCACCTGTCGGGGCAGGAGCCGGGGCGCCGCCGCTGCCGGGCCCGCCCCCCGGAAAAGGCTGCGGCTCCCGCGGCGCCCAGCCCGGCGCCCCGACCCACGGCGGCGGGGGCGGGGGAGGAGCCACCCCCCCCCCCCCCCCCCGTCCAGCCCCGGGCGCCGCGCCTCCCCCTCCTGCGGGCTGCCCGGCTGCCCCGGCCCGGCGTGGCCTCCCAGCCCCCTGCCCCGGCCGCCGCCCGCCCACCTCCCGACGCTGCGCCGTGAGCAGCGCCACTGCCCCGACGGCCGGCGACCGTGCGCGTGGCTTCCGTCCCTGCGGGCGCGAGGCACCGGGCCAGGGATGCCCCGGCCCCATCTGCCATCCGCCGGGGCCGCGCAGCAGCCCCCTCCACGTGTGTGTCCAGCGGGAGAGCCCAGTAAGGACCGCGCCCGAGTGTCCTCAGGCAAGGTTCTTAAACCTCCTTCCAAGCTAATACCCATCAAGGGGCCAGCACCGACCTGATAGCGCGCACTCACGTTGTTAATAGTTGTTCTTGACAAGCCGGTTCACGGATCTGACCCCTGCCTGAGATCTTTCAAGTGCCACACGTGTTCAAGCTGGAGCCTCTCAAGTTGCTCCATGACCTCGACTTGGTCTACTCTGCTCCCACCTGCCAACGAGGTCACACAACACCCCGTGGGTAGCCCTGCCCAAACCATGCAGCTTCAAGCTGCCGCCACGCTTTTGCTGGAGGCTGGTACCTCTGCTCCAGGTGTCTCTATCCTCCCTCCCCTCTGCCCCCAAACAGCCTGATTTATCCTTCCTGTACTTGAAGGCATTGTGCTGATGTCACATGCCCCAGAGAGCCTCCTTGACTTCCCTGCACTACCCTTAGTTGCATTATGGGTCCCTGTAGCTGGTAGCCCCTGCCCCCGCCCCCCCAGCCCAGGGCATGGCTTTTTCTTGTCATTTGCCCACTGGCTTGAAATGATCTATTTAGGGGCTTCTCTTCCCCGCTAGACAGTGAGGCCTGATGACTGACACTCTCTAGCCCATCTTTTTTTTTTTTTTAATTTTTATTTATTTATGATAGTCACAGAGACAGAGAGAGAGAGAGGCAGAGACATAGGCAGAGGGAGAAGCAGGCTCCATGCACCGGGAGCCCGACATGGGATTCGATCCCAGGTCTCCAGGATCGCGCCCTGGGCCAAAGGCAGACGCTAAACCGCTGCACCACCCAGGGATCCCTAGCCCATCTTTTTATTTCCAGCACCTAGCACAGTGCCTGGCACATAGCGGATGCTCAATGAAAGTGTGGCTGAAACCAAATGGGATTGCCACACAAAGCTTCCCAACTGTCAGCGCTCTCATCTGCCAGCTGCACTGCCAGCTCTCAGAGTGATCACGGGAGTAGGTGGGACTGGATATGGAAGTGCCATGGACACATGAATGTTCCCTGCAACTGTATGAGCCACAGTCACCCTTGCCACCTTGCTCTGCACAGGCCAGGTGCTTGGAGAGGCTGGCTCCTAGATTTGGAAGCACAGTGGCAGGAGCCCCAGTTTGGTTGAGGCACTCAGGTCTGGGCATGCCAGGCCAGCACAAGTACCCAGGGCCTGGGCTACTCCAGTAGGTGCTCAGTCCACTCTGGGAAATATGAGCTCAGAGAGCAGCCCCCAGCACCATCCATTAGAGGGCTTGGGTAAGTGATACCCCACTCCACCGGGGGTGGGGGAGTGAGGCACCCTCCTGGAGAAGAAGACCCAAGCCCTGAGGCAACAGAGCCACAGACTCACTGGGCTTAGCAGCCCTTTCCTTTCCTCTCCTCATTGTCAGAACCTTCTAAACATGATTAGGAGGTTTGAAGATACCCCCAGAAGAATGAAACACACTGCCTGTTGGCTTCCTTTTTTTTTTTTTTTTTTTTTAAAGTAAGCTCTATGCCCAACATGAGGCTTAAACCCACTGCCTTGAGATCAAGAGTCCTTTGCTCTACTGACTAAGCCGGCCAAACACCCTCTGCTTAACGATGGGCCTCCAAAGTGGACTGTTTATTCTCCAGCCTGATGATCCGCTATTTTTGTGTTTGACAATGAACATCACTTATTCTAGAGTGGGACGTGTTTTTACAAATAAGTTAAATGATGAATAGTGGATATGTGATCCAAAAAGTCTGGTGCCCATTCTAAAGACCTATTGTCAACCGCCTCTCTAACTGACAGAGAGGCCCCTCAGGTGGATAGTTGCTAGGCCTGGTCTCTCCCCAGGGCCAGGGGATTGCTCAATAGGCTACTGTTTTTTTGTTTTTTTTTTTTTTAAATTTATGATAGTCACAGAGAGAGAGAGGCAGAGACATAGGCAGAGGGAGAAGCAGGCTCCATGCACCGGGAGCCCGATGTGGGATTCGATCCCGTGTCTCCAGGATCGCGCCCTGGGCCAAAGGCAGGCGCCAAACCGCTGCGCCACCCAGGGATCCCCTCAATAGGCTACTTTTAAATTATTTTTCTCCCCAGGCGCACCTGGATGGCTCAGTCAGTTGAGCATCCAGATTGAGTCCCACATTGGGCTTCTTGCATGGAGCCTGCTTCTCCCTCCGCCTATGTCTCTGCCTCTTTCTCTTTGTGTCTATCATGAATAAATAAATAAAATATTTAAAAAAATAAAAATATGGGCAGCCCAGGTGGCTCAGTGGTTTAGCACTGCCTTCAGCCAGGGCCTGATCCTGGAGCCCAGGGATCAAGTCCCACCTCAGGCTCCCTGCATGGAGCCTGCTTCTCCCTCTGCCTGTGTCTCTGCCTCTCTTTCTCTCTCTCTCTCTCTCTCTCTCTCTCTCTCTCTGTGTCTCTTGTGAATAAATAAAATCTTTTAAAAATTTTAATTAAAAAAATTAAAAATAAAAGAAATTATCCCCCCCCTTTTTTAAAGTTTTTTTTGTAAGATTTTTATCTTTTTATCTCAGTGATTGAGCCACCCAGGTGCCCCCCCTACCTTTTCAAAAAAATATTTTTATTTATATATTTGAGAGAGAGAGAGAGAGGAAGAAAACAAGCAGTGGGGAGGGGCAGAGGGAGGAGGGAGAGAGACCAGCAGACTCCCTGCTGAGGAGGAAGCCCAATTTGGGGCTCAATCCCAGGATGGGGAGATCAAGACCTGAGCTGAAGGCAGACAATTAATCGACTGAGCCCCTCAGGCGCCCCTCCCCGAACCTTAAATTTTGAATATTGGCAAGCATACAAAAAAAGTTGAGAGTACAAAGATCACTTGTATTTTTTACCACCTAGATGCAAGAGTTAACATTTTATTTATATATGTTATATATTTATACATCTTTTTATTTGAATTTAAGTTTTAAGAGACCAGGACATTTCATCTCTCGATGCATGCATCTCCCAAGAACAGCCCCCCAAGGGATGAGGATGTTGAGTGGCTGCCTTTGGCTCAGGGCGTGAGCCTGGAGTCCCAGGATCCAGTCCCCCAGTCTCCCTGCATGGAGCCTGCTTCTCCCTCTGCCTGTGTGTCTCTGCCTCTCTCTGTGTCTCTCATGAATAAATATATAAAATCTTAAAAAGAAAATGAACACAAATGTCTTACTATCCATGATTCAGTCCATATTAAATTTTCTTAATTGTCCCCAAAATGCCTGTTATAACCATTTGCTTTTTCTTAAGCTTTCTTTTAACCATTTCCTTTTGAATTTGAGTCCAATCCATTGCATTTGATTGCTTTATATCTTGATCTCACTTTAGAAGTCTCCTCCCCTTCCCCCTACGTTGACTTTTTTTTCTTTCTTTTTTTTTTTTTTTTTACCATTGACCTTTTAAAGAGACAGGGCAGTGGAGCTGCAGAATGTCCCAAGATTGCTCCTTAATGCTATCATTGGAATTGATTTTGTGTGTTTTTTAGCCTCCTGTAAACTGGAAGTTATGGCTAAAAGCCTGATTAGCTTTAGGCGAAAGATTTTTGGCAAGGATAGTTCTAGATGGGGCTGGGTGTGTTTTATTGGGTGGCACACAATATCAGCTGCCTCACTGTTAGAGATTATTAAGGAAGTGACTGCCGTGTCTCTCCATTGTAAAAGTATGTTATTTACTTTGTGATTAAGAAGTAAGGTAGAGGGGGTGATTATGCTTTGTCACACTGCCCGCTTCCCAGCAAACTTTCACTGAACGGTTTTCATCAGCATATCTTGTTGATCTTTGCCTGAATTTGGGGGTTGAAGAATGGTGATTTTCTGTTTCTACATTAATAGAAGGGATCCTTCTTTAAAAAAAAGTTTTTAAAATTTATTTATTCATGAAAGACATACACAGAGAGCGGCAGAGACATAGGCAGAGAGAGAAGCAGGCTCCATGCAAGAAGCCTGATGTAGGACTTGATCTTGGGACTCCGGGATCACACCCTGAGCCAAAGGCAGACAATCAACCTCTGAGCCGCTGAGCCACCCAGGTGTCCCAGAAGGCATCCTTCTGATTAAACAAACAAACAAACAAACAAACAAACACAAAAACAGGGCACCTGCGAGGCTCAGTGGTTGAGCATTTGCCTTTAGCTCCCGTAGTGGTCCTGGGGTCCTGGGATCCAGTCTCACATCGGGTTCCCTGCAGGAAGCCTGCTTCTCCCTCTGCCTCTCTCTGGGTGTCTCCCAGGAATAAATGAACAAAATCTTAAAAAAAAAAAAAGCTCCCTTCATCAACAGAGGATGAACGATGTGCCTCCAAAAATATAGGATATGGCTGACTCATTCAGTAGAGAATGTGACTCCTGATCTTGGGGTTGTGAGTTCAAGCCCTGCATTGGGTATGGATGCAGAACCTACTTTAAAAAAACTAATTAAAAGAAAAATCCCAGGCCCCCAAAATATAGGATAAATGCTTCTTTCTGGGTTCTAGAGACTTTTACTTTGTTTTTTTTAATTTAATTTAATTTAATTTAATTTAATTTAATTTAATTTAATTTAATTGTTTAAAAATTTATTCATGAGAGACAGAGAGAGAGAGAGAGAGAGAGAGGCACAGGCAGAGGAAAAAGCAGGCTCCATGCAGGGAGCCCGACATGGGACTCAAACCCAGGTCTCCAGGATCACACCCCGGGCCAAAGGCAGTACCAAACCGCTGAGCCACCCGGGCTGTCCTTTACTTTGTATTTTTATTTATTTTTAAAAAGATTTTATTTATTTATTTGAGGAGAGAGAGAGAGAAAGAGAGAGAGCGTGGGTGGGCAAGAGCTGGAGTAGGGGGGAGGGGCAGAGGGAGAAGGAGAAGCAGGCACACCACAGAGTAGGGAGCCTGATGCAGGGCTCCATCCTAGGACCCCAGGACCATGACCTGAAATAAAGGCAGATGCTTAACCAACTGAGGCACCCAGTCACTCCAATTTTACTTTTTATTTATTTTTTATTATTTTGTATTTTATTGAACAAGTCTGAAATGTAAAACTAAAATAAGACTTTTTTTTTTTTTTTAAGTAGGCTCCATGCCCAGCATTAGGCTTGAACTCACAATCCTGAGATCAAGACCTTCGTGGAAACCAGGTCAGACGCTTAGCCAAATGAATCACCCAGGCACCCCTAAAATAGGACTTTAAGGGGGCACCTGGCTGGCTCAGTCCAGAAGCCTCATGTTGAGGGTAGAGATGATTTATTTATTTTTAAATGTTTTATCTTTTTTTTTAATTTTTATTTATTTATGATAGTCACAGAGAGAGAGAGAGGCAGAGACACAGGCAGAGGGAGAAGCAGGCTCCATGCACCGGGAGCCCGACGTGGGATTCGATCCCGGGTCTCCAGGATCGCGCCCTGGGCCAAAGGCAGGCGCCAAACCGCTGCGCCACCCAGGGATCCCGGTAGAGATGATTTAAAAATAAAATCTTAAAAAACAATAATTCAGACTCTAAGAATGTTGAATAGTAAAAGGGGCTGAAGTCTTATTCACAATTCAGTAAGTAGTAAACTAGGAAAATATGTAAAACCCGGGAATTAGGAGTCAAAACCTGTTTGAGACTTAAGGGAGGTCCTGGGTTTTTTTACTACCGAGATCTCCTTTCCACTAAAGCCTATACAAATAAGAGTGTCAGTTTATGAAAATCTCTGAATTGCACAAAACCCCATTAGGGAGGAGAACCAGCCAGTTTGCAGCAGAGATGACTGGGCTGGGCTGGGAGGAGGAGGGTGTTGGAGGGCGGGGACCCCGCTGAAGGCTGCTGCTCAGGTTGGGGACCCATCGGTAAGAGGGTGGTGGAGGTTAGTGCATTCACCAAAAGCCTTTGCTTTCTAGCCTAAGTTTCTAGGATGCTAATGCTTTCCTCGAACAAGGTAGAAACATTTTTTTTTAAAGATTTTTTTTAAAAGATTTTATTTATTTATTTATGAGAGACATAGCTAGAGAGACAAGCAGGCTCCATGCGGGGAGCCCGATGCAGGACTTGATCCTGTGACTCCAGGATCACGCCCTGAGCCAAAGGCAGATGCTCAACTGCTGAGCCAGCCAGGCGTCCCTTTTTTAAAGATTTTATTTATTTATTTATTTATTTATTTATTTATTTATTTATTTATTTATTTAAGAGAGAGAGAGAGAAGGAGCATGGGTGGGGGAGGGGGAGAAGAGACTCCCTGCTGCGCTGGGAGCAGGACTTTGGGCTTGATTCCAGGATCCTGAGATCATGACCCTGAGCGGAAGGTGGACACTTAACCGACTGGGCCATCTAGGAGCCGTAAGGTAGAAACTTTTAAAAGTCACTATTTTTTTTTTAAGGATTTTACTTATTTATTTGAAAGAGAGAGTAATCGAGAGAGAGAGCATGCATGGGAGGGTGGTGGCAGAGGGAGAGGGAGAAGCAGACTCCCCGCTGAGTAGGGAGCCAGACACGGGACTCCATCCCAGGACCCCAGGATCATGACCTGAGCCCAAGGCAGCCACTCAACTGACTGAGCCACCCAGATGCCCCCCAAAATTTATTACAAAATGACCCAAAAGATCTTAATTGTGGTGAAAACATAAAAATTACCATTTTAATAATTTGTAAATGTACAGTTCAACAGCTGGGCAATAGGTCTCCAGAACTTTTCATTTTAAGAACTGAAACTCGGGGACCCCTGGGTGGCTCAGCGGTTTGGCGCCTGCCTTTGGCCCAGGGCGTGATCCTGGAGTCCCAGGATCGGGATCCTGGAGTCCTGGGATTGAGTCCGGCATCGGGCTCCCTGCGTGGGGCCTGCTTTTCCCTCTGCCTGTGTTGTGTCTCTGCCTCTCTCTCTCTCTCTCTATCATAAATAAATAAATAATTAATTTAAAAAAAAAAGAACTGAAACTCTATACACATTAAACAGCTCCTCATTTCTTCCTCCTCCAGCCCCTAGTTAGCTACCATTCTATTTTTTGTCTCAATAAATTTGACTACTTTAGAGACCTCATATAAGTGGTGTCATGCAGTATTTGTCTTTTTCTCATTGGCTTATTTCACTTCCCATAATGTCCAACTGTGTTGCATGTGGCAAGATTTCCTGCCGTCTTAGGGTTGAATAATATTCCTAAATATCTAAATACTACATTTGTTTATCCATTCATCTGTTTTTTTTTTTTTTTATCCATTCATCTGTTAATGGGCATTGGGTTGTTCCCACCTCTTAGAAGTTGTGAATAATGCTGTTATATGAACACAGTGTGCTAATAGATCTTCTCCATTCTACTTTCAGTTATTTTGGGTATATAGCCTAAAGTGGGATTGATGGATCACATGGTAGTCCTGTGTTTAATTTTTTGAGGACCACTATACTATTTTTTAGAGCAGTTGCATTATTTTATAATTCTATCAGTAGTGTCCAAAGGGTGAATTCTTTTCACTGTCAATTTTGGAGTAAGGAGTTAACATATTCCACTCCAATGGTGACGAATACATTTTTTTCTTCTCTTTTTTTCAAATACTACGCGTGAATAATTTTGTTTTGCATGAATAATTTTTTATTTATTCGATAATGTACAATGGTGATGTGATATAATAAGAGATCTATATTGGGTCATTGTCCACGGTTCCTGGAGCAGCTCTGGAGCTATAAAGGTGAAAGGAGTGTCTTTTGTTATTCATAACAGGCCCCTTTCGGATCACCACAGAGTTTATGCTAATGAGGTGACTTTTGGAAAGCCATGAAGGATGGGGGCGCTGGTTGTCAGGGGAACCAACCACGTGATTAGAGTTGCCACTTTCAGCCTCAAACGTCCCCCAACCCCTACCTCTGCCCCCACCGACCTTTGGGCTGGTGATTGCGTTCCATCACTAGTGGTAAATGATTTAATCCATCACGCCTAGTAATGAAGCCGCTATAAAAACCCTAACCAAAGGGGGTTCAGAGAGTTTCCATGGTGTTGAACACCTGACCCACTGGGAGGGTGGTGTGCCCAGAGAAGGCATGGAAGCTCCAAGCCACTTACTCCATAGTGAGCCCCTATGCATCTATTTGACTCTTACTTAGTCGTATTCTTTTATAAACCAGTGATTCAATAAATAAACTGTTATCCTGAACTCTGTGAGCCACTCTAGCAAATTATTGAATTTGAGGAAGGGGTCAAGGGAACCCCCAATTTATAGCCAGTTAGGCCGAAGTAGCAGCCTTAACAACTAGCATTTGAGTGGGAGGCTGCAGTCTTGGATTAAGCTCTCACAAACTACAGGCAGTTGGTGTCAGAATTACATGATGTGGAAAACCCACACATTTGGTTTCAGAAGTGTTTTGTGGGTGTTAGGAGTAGTAGTGTACAGGGAACAAGGGGTTTTTTCCTTTTTGGACAATAATTTGATTCTTTCTGAATGTTCAAATTTAATCACATTTGGCCAGTGGGAGATCCCTTCAAACCAGTTCAACTGACCTTTGAAACACTCCGGTTAGTCTTCCTTGCTTTCTGTAACAAACTGTCCCAATCCCACTTAGATTTCGGGATCTAAGATTCTTTCTCTAAGGAGCCCTGGTCCTTTTAGTGGAAAATCACATTAGAGGTGAAGATCCCAGTGCTTCATGTATGTACTCACTGCCACTGGGGGCCATTGCTTGTGGGCCCTTTCAATGGACATGGCCGGGAAATTTTTTGGGGGGGTCATGAGTTCATATTGATGTTTCCAGTTCAAATTTAACAAGTGAGAATTTTCTTAATTTCTTGGATGTTATTCTTTTATCTCTTTCTTTTGTTTTGTAAAAAGTAAGACAGCATTTCTTTTCTTCATAAAGACAGCATATTCCATACTGTGTTCTGCACGTTGCCCTTTTCATTTTATCTCTCCTTAAGATCACTCCAAATCTGTCCATGGAGATCTTCCTCATTCTTTTTTCTGGCTCCACAGACCTTTTTTTCTTAATTAAAAAACAATTAAAAAAAAAAAAGTAGGCTCCATACCCAACGTGGGGTTTGAACTCATGACCCTGAGATTAAGAGTCACATGCTCTACTGACTGAGCCCCCGCCCTCCCTCCCCCACACCCTTTATTCATTGATTTTAAAGAGTGAACTTGAGAGGTGGGGGAGAAGCAGAGGGAGAGGGAGAATCGGAATCTGTGCTGATGGGGAGCCTGATTCAGGGTTTGATCTCATGACTGAGATCATGACAAGCTGAAACCAGGAGTCAGATGTTCAACCTACTGAGCCGCCCAGGTGTCATTATTATTATTATTATTATTATTTTACTTTATTTGAGAGTGAAAGAGAGAGAGTGAGGGACACCTGGTTGGTTCAGTAGTTAAGCATCTGCCTTCAGCCCAGGGTGTGATCCTGGGGTCCCAGATTGAGTCCCACATCAGGCTCCCTGCATGGAGCCTACTTCTGTCTTTGCCTATGTCCTTGCCTCTCTCTGTGTGTCTCTCGTGAATAAATAAAATATATATTTTTAAGATTTTATTTACTCATGAGAGACACAGAGAGGCAGAGACACAGGCAGAGGGAGAAGTAGGCTCCATGCAGGGAGCCCAACATGGGACTCGATACCAGGTCTCCAGGATCAGGCCCTGGGCTGAAGGCGGCGCTAAACCGCTGAGCCACCCAGGCTGCCCAATAAATAAAATCTTAAAAAAAAAAAAGAGAGAGAGCAAGCAGGGGAGGAGCTGAGGGAGAGGGAGAAGCAGACTCCCCACTAAGCAGGGAGCCTGATGCAGGACTCAATCCCAGGACCCGGAGATCATGATCTGAGCTGAAGGCAGAGGTTTAACTGACTGAGCCACCCAGGCTCCCTCTAATTTTTTTAAAGAGATTTTATTATTTATTTTTAAAGATTTTATTTATTTATTCATGAGAGACACACACAGAGAAGGCAGAGACACAGGCAGAGGGAGCAGGCTCCATGCAGGGAGCCCGACGTGGGACTTGATCCTGGGTCTCCAGGATCAGGCCCTGAGCCAAAGGCAGATGCTCAACTGCTGAGCCACCCAGCTTCCCAAGAGATTTTATTTTATTTTATTTTGAGATTTTAAACATATACAAAATTAGAGGGGATAATAAACGTCTCTGTGCCCATCACTGAACATCAATAATTGCCAATGTGCAGACAACCTACAACAGGAGGCTGTGAGGGCAGGTCACTGGAAGTCCAATCACCTGGGCACTTGGGGCACAGCATGGTTGACTGCTTTGCCTCCATTCACAAAGGGAACCAGTAGACATGCGTGGTCTCAGCCTGGCAACCCGTGTGCAGAGGTTACAAGGCCCAGAGAAGGGGGCAGTTAACACCCAGGGGAGTCCGGGAGGAAAGTCTGAGCTGCATCTGGAAGAACCACATGTACATAGGTGGGGATGGGGACAGGGACAGTGGAGAAAAGGAGCTGGAGGCGGAGGCTGAGTGGAAAGACCATTTGTGGCCTTGCAATGCCACACTGAAGAGGACCATGTGAGCTGGTGAAGGGTTGTAGAGTGAGGCCAGATGGAGCTTGGATGGGAGTGGGGAGGCTGAGATGACATAGAAGAGGTGGAAGCAGCCTGCCACATGGGGGATGAGGGCCAGAGCTAAGCAGGAATGATGGTGATGGGGAAGGGGTTTCCCAAGGGGCCCATCTGACGTGGGGACAGCACAGGATCCCAGGTATGGAGCCATTGGCCTGGGATGGATCCTGAGGTCATTACCCATGGTTAGAACTATAGGAAGAGGGTAGGGATGCCTGAGTGGGTGGGATAGAGTTCATTTTGTCTAGATGGGAGTTGAGGAGTTGAAAGCAGGGGCCAACCAGGCAGAAATCACTTGGGTCCCTAGTGCCTGCAACATCCAGTGTCCACAGAGACTCCATGCCAGCCTTAGTGGGACTAAGGTGTGGGCAGGCACTAAACTAATTTTGCAGGAGAATGAAGTCAAATTCAGAGGCATTAGAGGCCTTGACCCAACTCACAAGGCTTCTAAGAGGAATAGCACGGCCCCCTTGGGGCTGCCCAATTCACTGGCTGAGTGGTCATGACTGTCCAGGCGCAGGGCAGGGGCTGCCCAGAGGACAGCAAAGGGCCATGACCCTGGCCAGTCTTAGTGGCTGTGCAGTCTGCTTCTCTCCTTGGTCTAAATCAAGAAGGAACCGGATGGGTCAAACATTTGTACTTATTTTTTAAAAAAGATTTTATTTCTTCGAGAGAGAGAGAGAGAGAGAAAGAAAGAGAGAGAGAGCACTGGAGCACAGGTCAGCAGGGGGAGGAGGCAGAGGGAGAAGCAGACGCCCCGCTGAGCAGGGAGCCTGATGCAGGACTCAATCCCAGGACCTGGGGGTCGTGACCTGAGCCAAAGGCAGACGCTTCCCCGAGTGAAACCCCCAGGGGCCCCAAGCACTTGAACGTTACAGTTTATACAGCTCTTGCACAAATCATCTCACGGACTTCTCACAATTGCCCTAATTATAATTAGAAAGCTTTATTACAGGAATTGACAGAGAAGACTCACAGAGATAAGGGCCCAAGACACACAACTTGAAAACACAACTTGTTTAAACCAGGATCCAGAGCAGAGCAGAGGGGCAGAGTCCACGTCTCCTGCCATGCCCACTGTGCTGCACCGCCTCCCACACAACCCCGGTGCCCCTGCACCACAGAGGGGCCTCCGCTGGAGGCTGCAGGGTAGGAAGCCTTCAGAGACCCTCTTGGGACTGAAGGGGCAGCAGCTCCTCTCCAGGGTTGCAAAGTCCCATCAAAGGAGGGGAGGATGACACTGACCTCTCTTAGCGCCCAAGTGTGTGGAGGGGGGCAAGGGTGGGGACAAGTGTGAGTCAATTTTTATTTTGGGGATGGTGGGGCAGGATCATGGTACTCCTCTGGTTATGCGACAGTTACCAGGTGCAATTTTAGGAGCACTTTTCTAACCCTCTGCCCATGCCACAGAAGCAACACGGCTCTTCACAGCCCGGCTTCCCTCTCTGACACATAGCCCTTCCGCTGGGCTGGACAGCTGCCAAGGGCCAAGAAAAGCGAGAGAATTCCCTCCAGACTTCTGGGCTGACAGCGGCTGGGAAATCTGTTTTGGCCTCAAGAGGAGCCCGGCGGCCACTGGCGCTGCCCAGGCGCTGCTGTGGGGCAGAGATAACAGGCACAGGAAAGGTGGGGTGGCAGGATCCTCCCAAGAGCCTGGCTTTCACGTAAACAATGAGCCGCCGCCGCCAGGGCAGGAGGTGATTCATGTCCCACACGGCGTGGAGCCCGCTGGCTGTGCTCGGTGGGCACTGAGGGACCGGGGCAGCCTTGGCCAGGCGCGGATGCCTCTCGGGCTCCCTGTGCAGCCTGGGGATCAAATCCAGGCCTTCTGGTAACGGGCCGGACTTCAAAAGCCTGGGTGTGTCTAAAGAGTCTGGGAGGGCTCAATCTCCCTCAAGGGAGCAGAGACCTCGGCTCTTGTCTGAGAACTGGCTGGCTTTCAGGATCAGGGCAGCGGCCAGCGGGACCATGGGGCCTCCCCCACTCTCTGGACGCCCACCTGCCCGTGCCAAGAGGCACATGCCGGGAATGACCACAGCCACTTCCTGGGCTGCCCCCACTGACTAGTGCCACAGGCTTCGGCCACTCCACTACCAACCCTGAGGTAGTAAACCCGACAAGAGGAGATAGAGAGGGCACTTGGAACTTCCGCATCTGCCTGAAAACAGACCACAGAAGAGGCCAGTGCAGCCAAGATGCCGACAGAAGAATACGGCACTTTTAATAGGGCACCGGACCTCAAGTGGTGTGTGGACACCGTCCACAGCACCCGACTCCTCTGTAGCTATGTCCTTTTCCTGGCTGCAACGCCACAAAGAGGCTCCTCTTGGGGTGGCATCTGGGGAGCAGATCCCAGTCCTGAAATAAACAAGGCGGCACCTCTGTGCCAATGTCGGTCTCCGGGCTGCACAGTCTCCCCAAGTCCTGAAGTGGCTCCTCCCCTCGATGGAAAGAAATGTCCAAGCCACCCCAAGCTGGTCCCTCAGGTCACTGCTTGGCCTTTTTCACGATGGTGCCCACGGCAGAGATCACAGTGGTCTTGGAGCCACTGGCACTGGTGGTCACCGTGACGACAGCTGGCAGGGTGGCTGTGGTGGTGAGGATGGTTGGCTGCGCTATCGTCGTCACCGGAATGGCGGAGTCCCACTTGCTCTTTCTCTTCTGGGCATCTGGAGTGAAGCAAGGGATGAGTGTCAGGACAATAAACTGACAAGCAACATTCTCTTTTCTAGGTCAGGATTTAGGGGCCCCTACAGAAGGGGTAGCCAGTGAAGTGGGGACCCCACCCCAAGTTCCCATGATGCCTTGCAAACTCTGGGGTCAGAAAAGAACACAGCAAGGTGGAGCCTACGCCCAGATCTCCATGGGCTCTGCTCCCCCAAACAAGGCAGGGAAACCCCGGCTCCATCTGTGGTGTGGCTAGAAGCAGACCAGCCTCCCTTTACCTGCAACTGCTGTGCTGGCTGTGGTGGTGGTGGTGGCTGTGGCGTTGGTTGTGGTACCTTTCTTGGTGCCTGTCACAAACTCGATCTGGAGAGAGAGAAAGGGAAGAGATAAGGGCTGTGCCAAGCAGTTTATCCGCATCCTCGGCCAGCGGGGCTGAGTTTGTGCTGTACAGAGGAGGCAGTGAGAAGCAGCCCTGTTGTGCTAAGAGAGGGAGAGGAGTCCAAGAGGTGCTTGGAGGAGACTTTTATTACATTTTTTTGTGTTCCGGAGAGGTGGGGGGGCAGAGGGAGAGAGAACTCAAGCAGGCTCCACACCCAGTGCAGAGCCCAAGGTGGGGCTCAATCTCATGACCCTGAAATCAGAACCTGAGCCAAAATCAAGAGTTGGATGCTTAACCCATGGGACCACCCAGGGGCCCCTTTGATTTTTTTTATTATTTTTTTGGGGGGAGGGGCAGAGGAAGACGGAGAGAGAATTGAATTTTACTACTTTGAGGACAGCCTTCTAGACATTGGACTGCTCCCAGCATCACCACATTTCTGCACGTGCAGGGCAAACCAGCTTGCTGCCCTGCCTCACATTTTGGGTGGAGGTGTACCCACCCGTGTGGCAGAAGCACAGCTCTGGTTCCCAGGTGCTGCAGACATGTCCCACACTAAGCCTGGGGTTTGGAATGGGGAGGGAAAGAGACAGAAGGGACACTCCATCAAGCACTAAGAACGAGAAAACCTGATCACCCCAGCACCAGCTCCTGGTGGGTGGCCGCCCCTCTGCTGGGGGTTGGAGGCATCCTGAAGGCTAAGCTGCTGCAGGAGGGTCAGAGCAAAGCCAAGGTGGGCAGAGCTGGTGCCAAGGCCCCTTTCTCTCAGAGACTGGTCGTAAAGGGCATAGCGCCCTGAGGATGTTTAGTCTCATCGCCAAATTTCTGTTCTCCAAAGATCTAAACCACGCTGCTGGGCAGCCTGGGTGACTCAGCGGTTTAGTGCCGCCTTCAGCCCAGGGCATGATCCTGGAGACCCAGGATTGAGTCCTACATCAGGCTCCCTGCATGAAGCCTGCTTCTCCCTCTGCCTGTACCTGTGCTTCTCTCTCTCTCTCTCTGTGTCTCTCATGATTAAATAAAATCTTAAAAAAAATAAAATGCAGAGCTTTTTTAAAAAAAGTAAATCACGCTGCTTGAGAAGAAGTGCTATTCAGACCCTAAAATAAGGGGTCAGCTGGCCACCAGGCATGGGACCTACAAGGAAGCATGGAGGCAGACTGTGCAGATCAGATCTCAGGAGGAAGACCCACTACTCTATCAGGCCAGGGAGGACACTGATGACCATGCCCAGAGCCAGCAGGGCTCCGCAGCTGTAGCAGGCAGCAGAGGGAGGGGGGAGTGCAGCAAACCACAAGACCCCAGGAAACCAAATGGAAGCAACTGAGAGGTACCTTCAAGCTGAAAGTGGGGGGGCGAGGAACGACACTCCACATACCTGCCCCTCCCCCTAGGACATCAGTCCATCACTTACTTTGGTTCGTTCCTTTTTGGCCTTTTCCAATTTGTCCATTTCAATCTTCTGGGCTTTAGCTAACAAAAACAGGAGAAGATGTTAACAAAAGCAGTCCCGGAACAGCTCCCACGTGAAAGGCCACCTGAAGCCGAGGGACCCCACACCAGCACTTGCTGCCTCCCCTGGGCTTTTGCTCAGTGTGTGCGCTAGCCTCTGGGCCACTGGGCTCACTGTCCTTTTGTGATGGACAAACGGAAGTGCCCGCCCCTGGCCAGCAGAGAGCACAGGCCTCACACAGAAAGGCCCAGGCGCTGGGGCCTTGTCTTGGAGGGGCCAGTTGCTCCCGAGCACTGGCTGTCACCATGTGGGGATGCAGGCCCTGTGTGGATGACCTGCCCAGTGACCAAGAGAAGCCGAGATTACAGATTTGAGGTAAAACGTTGGCAATTGATTCAAGTTAGAGCAAGATAAAATGTGTGTGGGCCAAACAAAACACACCTACAGGCCAGAACTGGTCTGTGGGCTGCTGGATTAAGGTCTGCCATCGGAGAGCTTGGACTCCTTGAAATTCCTCCCAGTTCTCCCTACGAGGACCTCTGAGGAAATGCTTTCTCGCTGGCTTCAGAATATGCAGTCCCCTTGCCTGAGACACTCTTTGCATCTGCCTGGCTGGCCTCTGGGCGCCTTCGAACCTCAGCTCAAACGTGACTTTCTCAGCAAGACTGTCCCCCTCCTTCCGCAGGTTAGCTGGCCCAGCCTGCACCCCCCACCGCAACACCCCTCATTACTAGGACTATTCCTTCTCTGCCTTCTGTGCCAGGTCATAAGCCTCCTAAGTCGCAGTGGGTCTATCTCATTCAAGACCGTATACCCACTCCCTTGGAAATGCCCTGACACAGAGGAGACCCTGATATACCTGTTGGCTGACAGCAGACAGGAGGAGAGACAGATAAGGGCCACCTACCTAAGGCCTCATAGTAGGAGTCCTCAGACCAACCGTGGGGGTCAAACATATCCTGGAAAAGTAAGAGTTAATGTTGTAGCCAGCCAGGGTCGTTGAATGACAAATGGCTTAGAAACCCACATCCCTTCTCCCCAAGTCTTCCCATGGATTTTCCTGGCCTGGAGGCTCTTGCCTTAAGGGCATGAGGGCTCAGCTGTTATCCCTGGTCTCTAGCGAAGGGGGTGGCCGATTTGCTCTTGGGAGTCACAGAGGAAGTGATACCTCTCTGTGGGCTGTGCTTTAGGAGCACAGTGATGCACACTCATGTCCTAACCAATCAGGGGCCTGGGGCCAGGTCTGTCGCTGCGATCTCTCTCCTGGACTATTTCAGAGCATTAGGGACTTAAATGAGAGAGCTGGGGGCTGTGCTCTTCAGCCAGTGCTACTGTTACATGGGCCTTTCAGTGGCTCCAGGCTGAATCCAGCAGAATGAAAACAGGGCCCTGGGCATCCTCCCTCAGCCCTCAGCCTCTGCATGCAGGACATACCTTTGGATAGTTGGTGCCCAGCTCATCAATTGCACAGAACTGGATCAGCTTCTCGTAGATGCTGAAAGAACAATACCAGAAGGCACTGTGCAGGCTCTAGTACCATGCCTTGTGTGGCAGCAGACTGAGAGAGATCAGAACCGTCTAGTTCTTAGGCTCAGAAGAACCATTTAAACCCAGCTAAACTGTTGCAAGTAAGCTTCCTAATAAAAGGAGAAATGTCCACAGGCATTAAGTCATTCCAAGTCCTTGCCACTTCCAGCAAGATGGATCGTTAGCCAGGAGCCAGGACTGGTATGGTGTTTTTTGGTCTTATCCAGACATCTGACATATGACCCACATCTGGCTGCGTGGCTGGGTCGGGGCCCTGATGCCACCAGACCAAACTGTTTACAGGTGTGGCACTTGCTCAGACCCTGGAGGGAGTAAGACCCAGACACAGCACTGTTCCTAAAACTTGTCACCTGCATGCAGAATCAGTGACAGTTTGGCGGGGAAAGAGGAACCCTCAGGGACTGCCTAGTCCAATTCCCTCACTCTAGAGATGAGATGGAGGCCTTGGGAGGGGCAGAGTGAGGAGGAGACCCCAGCCAGGCCTCTTCCATCCTAGCTCTGGCCTCACGGCCTCTACTCTTCATCCCGGTTTCTGTGTCACTGTAGTTGGGGTGATGGCCCCTTTGGGCACAGGTTACATTGTAGCTGGGCCTCTCCCTGCCACCTCCATGGGGGGTATTCTAGTCCCTAGTCCAATACTGGTGACTCAACTGACCCTGCAGACTCATGGGAAACTCACCTGGGGTTCCGAAATTCTTTCTTTCTTTGAATAATATAGTTCATATCCATTCCTTCCTTTATCTTCCGTTCATAAAGCTTCTGGATCTTGTCCTGTGGAAGAGAAACAGAAGGGCACCTATGACACCACCCTACTCACTGGCAATCCCAGTCTGTGGGCACATATGCTGGGTGGATGCCTGGGCACAGGAGACCCACAGAGCCACGTGAAGCCCTACTCCAGCCATGCTGTCTTTCTCCACCCAGCCTCTGACCAGCGCCAAGCACAAATAAGATAAATGGAGACCAATTTGTTTTTTGTTTTGCTTTCTCCTGACTCCCTCTGGATGGCTGGCAGCGGGGGCAGTAAAACGTCAAGGCAGAGAAACCATGGGGAAGACCATGGATGAAACTCCCCCTCAATTGGCTCCTGAATCATCCAAAGAGGATTTAGGCAAAGCTTTGAGGGGGAATGGAAGGGCTCAATACTGGTTTAAGTTTAACATGGGGTTAGGTCCTCAGTGGGAGACCTGGGAAGGGTAGGTCTTTTCAGAGAAAGGAAGGAGTAGAATTTTTTGGATTTGGCCTCACAAACTTCCTACAGGGTCCTTTGTAGGGAGGCTCATAGATGGCCAATCCCCATGACTTTATTAAGAGGCACTGTGGGGGGTCAAGAGCCCATCTCATTAAACCTCCCCCCACCCCAACCGCAGATCCCTGCTCTGGCTTTTTTTTCTTTTAAAGACTTCAGGCTCCATGCCAGGAGCCAGATGCAGGACTTGATACTGGGACTTGATTGCGCCCTGGGTCAAAGGCAGGCGCCAAACCGCTGAGCCACCCAGGGATCCCCTGGTTTGGCTTTTGATGGGCAAGAGGAGAATCACCTGGCAGGAGCCCGGCCAGTCCCACAGGTTTCTCAAGGCCCACAGAGATGAAATGGGCAGAAGATGGCATCCATACCACCCAGCACAGAAAGAGGCTGCAGAAACCTGAGTCTCGGGGCAGAGCCGCTTCTGAGGAGGAGCAGTCTTACCCAGCAAGGCTGGGGCTGGCCCAGGGCAAGGTTCTCTCTGCAGCCTCCCCCACTAGTGGCGGCTAAATGCACAAACTCTCCAGAAGGAAAACACTTGGGTCACTCTTCACCTGCAAGAGGAGGTGGGCAGGGCTGGAAATCCTGTGTAACGCCCTTTGAGGAACATCAGGAGAGGTGATCCACTCCCTTTGTCAGAAGGCCGAATCTTTCTGCAGAGACTGGCCAGAGGAAGCACTGAAGTGCAGAGAGAGGTCTATAATACATTTGCCAGGGGAGAGGCGACCAAGAGTGGCAACCTTCAACGTTCTCTCTTCAAGGGCAAAGCAAGGAAGCCTCACACAGAAGGCTTGGTGAAACGAGGCCGACCTGTATCTTACAGATTACTTTGCTGGGTTCCCTGGGCCATCAGATGGGTTTTCCCATTTCAGGTCAACTAAAGTGTTCACTTAATGTCATGGTTTCTACCATTAGGAGGATCTAAAAATGAGAAAGACACTGAACTGAAAGGCTGAGAAAGCTGGGTATCTCTGGCAGATTGCTGGACTCCTTACAGGCTGTGGCTTGTTGCCTGGCAGGGAGGTGAGGTGCTACGCTGACGGGTGGACAGCTCTGCCAAGGGAGGAGACTTGGGAAACTTCCTTGGGAAAGGAAGAGGACCTGCACTGTGCCCCCAGTCCTGCCCAGCCAGATGCATTCCGCTGCCCCAGGTTCCCTTAGTCATCCATCCATTAGGATGATTCCCTGGGGCTGTGGTGTGGCCAGAGGTGCCAGCAGAACCTATGGGATCAAAGGCAGAGTTGGTGGACCGGGTAGTGGGCAACCTTGGGTGTCAGCCCCAGTGTCTGTCACAAGGTTCTACCCACAGGGGAACCTGCAGAAGGCTAAGGAGAAACAATCAGAGCTGCTGAAAAGGAGCCAGGAGGCCTGGATGGCTCAGTGGTTGAGCATCTGCCTCTGGTTCACGTCATGATCCAGGGGTCCTGGGATGGAGCTCTGTATCGGGCTCCCCAGAGGGAGTCTGCTTCTCCCTCTGCCTATGTCTCTGCCTCTCTCGAATGAATAAACAAATAAATAAATTAAAAAAAAAAAAAAAAAAAAAAGGAGTTGCAAGCCCCAGCTGCCCCCTGAGGCCCTGCTCCCAAGGGAGTAACTGCATTAAATGCTCCAAATCCTTGGGATTTCAAAACCTCCGGCTAAGTCTATGCAGTTTTGTCAGGAGAGGAGGACAGGAATCTCAGGTGCATTAATACTTGTGTATTTACACTTCTATAATCTCTTTTCCATTCTAATGGTCCCTCTGTTTCTTAGAGGAGTTCCCCACTGGCTCACTGCAGAAAATCATGGTATTTTCTCTGCCTAGGCTCAGGACCCCACTGAGGATGAGCTTGGGGTCCTGTTAGAACAGCACACCAGGTAATGTGGCAGAGGCTGGCAGTGGGCTCAGAGCTACCTCCTGACAGGTAAGGCAGAGGCTGGCAGTGGGCTCAGAGCAACCTCCTGACAGGTAAGCCGGACATGTGAGCTCCTGCCCACCGGCCTGTTTCTTTGACAGAAGGCTTAAAGTCACACCAAACCGGACACCTGACCAGGCCTTCTCCCCCACACAGGATGGGCTGTGGCGGCCAAGCTCTACACTTACTTGTAAGTGGTTCGAACACCTGCCAGGGGGTTCGGGCGGGATCTTGATTTCATCAGGTGACATGTTCCGGACTCTTTCAGAAAAGGAGGCTGTGAGAGAACAGAAGAACTCTGTTGATGTATGTTGGGTGGCAGGGGCTAAACATGGATAGTTTAAAAAAGGCACATCAGATCTTTTCAGGGAGAGGGAAAGGCTATGAAACAGTAAAACGGTGCTCAGAGTGGCTTCTCTGTCATCGGAGTTGAGGTCAAATGACCAGAAGGAGCCAGCGTGTGCCAAGTAGGTGGAAGAGTTGTTCAGGCAGAGGGGACAAGTGTCAAGAATGTGGTTTCCTGCATCCCAGCAGCAAACTTTTCAGGAAAGGGTCTGTTTGAGGTATGCTGGTAAATATTTAACAACCTGCTTTGGGGGGGGCGGCAGGGAAAGAGCTATGATTTGCAGCATGTGTCAGTTTCTACGGTACCAATGCTCTTGTTGCTGGACCCAGGCCCAGGAAAAGAGGAGCACCACCAGCTCACAATGTGAACCAGCTCTAGCCCTCTAGCCCACCCCTCAACGCCCCCCCCCCCCCCGCTCCCCTACATTCCTATGACACCCTCCCAGGACTCTACTGTTATCCTTCTCATCCTACCCAAGATAAGAGGAGAAAGAGTTCAGGGTTCCCCCTAGGCTCTGGGATTCAAAACATTAAAAACTGCCTTGTGCATAAATGGTATTAAAAAAAAATTACCTGTGTTATTAGCTATTGTCTTTCAAAAATAAACCAATCAACCGTCCTTTTGGTCCACCTTATTCTTGGAAACAAAAGGTCTGATTCTGGGGTGAAGAATCACAACTCTCAAGGGGTAATCCCCTCAGAGATCTGCCACTGCCCACCCAAGATGCTGCATTCTCTGTTCTTTTTGCTGTAGCCTCTGGCCACCCTGGGCCTGTAGAGTATGCTCTGGATCACTCAGACAATGCATCGTTTGTTAAAAGGTTCTGTCCGTGCTCTTTAAAACATTCTCTCATGAAAAGGACCATACAGTGAGCAAACAGCAGGCGGAGAGGGGTGGGGCAGGATGAAGGGAAAGAATGAACAAAACAGCACCAGTAACACCCAGCAAGTACTTACTGGGTAGCCACTGTGTGCCAGGCTCCAGGCCACTATTTCTTAGCCCTGAGAGGCTACCTGGACTGTCTGGTGAGAACCTAGCACAGCCTTGCCTTCTTCTCTCCTTGTGCTGGGTTAATATTTTCTTAGCAGATAAGGTACTTTGATCTCTACTCAGAGTCTCACTACGATGATAAAGAACTCAGGGCTGAGGATATGGCTCCGGGGGCTTTGCCAATCTCTGTTGCTGCAAAACACACCTGCGTACACTGCAAAGCCCAAGGTGGGGGCAGAGTCTCCACATGCTGCCTGTGCCAACTCCCACGGTCGGCAGCGGGTTCTCACTGGGTATGCCACAACCGCAGAGCACTAGACCTGCCACTTTTGGTGAGGGCGAGGATCCTGTCCTGGACCAGTGCAGCTCAGAAGCAGTTTCCCCCAGGGGACCCCATGCTCCTCTTTGCCTGGTCCCTTCCATCTCCTGACTCCTGAACCAATGATGGCACCCACATCTGGCTGGAGTTCAAGTCTCATCTTGACTTCCTCAGTCTTCTCAGCCCTGGGAGAGACTGGGGTTCTCAGCCTGAGGTCCAAGCAGGCTGCAGAGGCCAGCTGAGAGTGGAACTGGCCAGGGCGAGCTGGTACTTGTTATTTCTGGAGGGCAAAAGCAAGGAGAGACTGGGTAGGTTCTGGGCACATGGAGGGTGAAGCACTCCCTTGGGGTGGAGAGTAGATGTGTACATGACAGAGAGACAAAGAATGCCCTTTGGCATTTGCCAGGAAAGCCTTTTAGAAAAACAGGGTGTGATGCCGTTGCTCAGCAACCCAACCACACTAAAGCTCCAGTGGTATACAGCGTGACAGCAAGGGAGAGCCCCTTTAGAGCTCCTGGGTTAGGAACAAAAGAATTCCTACAAAGTAACTGGCAAGTGAAGGGCCAGTCAGAAAATTAGGTAAAAATTTTCCCATAGCTTCCTGGAGCAATATTTCAGTGATTCTCTTTCCTAAGTCCCAGCATGATTTGAAGTAGAAGACACAAACCCACATAAATGGTTATTTGAGCAGCCACAAAGCCTCAAACTGTTTTCCTAGGAAATTCGTGGAGAAATGTGTCCAGGTACTTGGCGCAGCTCCAGGTACTGTAACTGCTCTTGGGTGTGCTGGGGGCATTCTAGAAGGCCAGCTGTACTCAGGATCTGAGAAGTCTATCTTGGTGATTCATCCTCTGTGCACACCCAAGCCAGGAAACAGTCATGGTATCCATAGCTGCCAGGTATGAATCTGAGCCGAGCAGCTAGTCAGCTGGGGTTACGTAATGGTGGGGAGTAAGGAGTGCCCAAGGCGGGGGGGATCGCGCAGTGGGTACTGTGGGGCTGGGAGCAGGAAGCAGTGGCGTGCTTTCTGGTTCACCAGACCCACGGAGAATCCAACTGGCTTACCACCCCAGGCCACTGTTCCAGGCATGACCACGGGGCATCAGTGGGGCATCTGCAGGGCATGTGCATTCAGCTCTGTCAAGTGGCCACAGTGCTGGAGAGACCCATGAGTCGGCTTCTCTGCTTTCATCTGCTCCATTAAACCTGCGGCTGTCTACACATATGAAAATCCTGCCCATATCTGGGGAGCAATCCAAGAGTCCTATCTCCAGAGTGACTAACAAAAGGAGCTGAGTTCAGACAGAGCTCAATTATTACCTCGTCAGTGAGAAATACGTAGGAGGATATAAGAGTATGAGGCTTTAAGACCTACTGTGGTGAATGGAGACAGAAATTATGGATGGGGGTAATCCCAGTGAAAGAATATACTGAGCAATAAAATGAAACTATGGATATGCCCAATAACATGGAATGATCTCAAAAATATATGGTATGTGAAAGAAGCCAGACAAAAAAATAAGGTGATAATTTCAATTCTATCCATGGTTCTCAACGGGAAAGGGGGGGGCAATTATGCTCCCTGGGGCCCTGAGGGGATGTTTGGCAATGTCTATCTTTTTTTTTTAATTTTTTTTATTTATTTATGATAGTCACAGAGAGAGAGAGAGGCAGTGACACAGACAGAGGGAGAAGCAGGCTCCATGCACCGGGAGCCCGACGTGGGATTCGATCCTGGGTCTCCAGGATCGCGCCCTGGGCCAAAGGCAGGCGCCAAACCGCTGCGCCACCCAGGGATCCCTGGCAATGTCTAGAAACATTTTTCCCCTGTTACATCTGGTAGAGGGAGGGGAGAGCTAGGAGCATCCTGAGACGGAGGATGCTAAAATTTCGTGTCAAACACAGGCCAGTCCTGCCACAAGGAATTATCTAGCTAAAAATGTCAAGGGTGCCATGGCTGAGAAATCCTGATTTTTATGAAATTCTAAAAAAGGCAAAACTATAGTGAAGTAAGTCAAATGCTGCTTGCCTGAGGCCAAGGGAGGAATCGGTCTGCCCTGCTTGCAGGAGGCTTTGCTCTGCTTCCTCTGCAAAGCAGACCAGCGCATCCTCTGAGTGCCATTTTTCTAAGGAGTGAATGCTAAGGTCTAGGAAAATTCTGATTTTTATAGGATTTGAAAAACTCACACTTGGGGATAAAGGCAGAATCCTGCTGAGGGTCTGGGCTATTCATTGTGGTTTGTTCCTACCCAAGCCTTCCTCAGAAAACAAATGTAATGAAACAATTTTCCATTCTTTTAGTTAGGGAAACCAGAATGGTTCCCCAACCTCCCACATCCCATGAAAGGATCCTGTCCAAAAACAGGACAGGTCCAAGGGGCTGCAAGCCACAAAGCCTCCATCTGGAAGCACAGGTGTAGGTTTTGTCGTCTACCTTTGAAGCAAAGCCCGGATAAGCAGGACCCCTGCTCAGTCACTACAGGGAGGGAGGGTCATCCTCTCCGTGAGGTTGGGACAGGTGTTGGCAGAGCTGTTACAAAGTCCATGACCAGGGGATCCCTGGGTGGCGTAGCAGTTTGGCGCCTGCCTTTGGCCCAGGGCGCGATCCTGGAGACCCAGGATCAAATCCCACGTCGGGCTCCCGGTGCATGGAGCCTGCTTCTCCCTCTGCCTATGTCTCTGCCTCTCTCTCTCTCTGTGACTATCATAAATAAATAAAAATTAAAAGAAAAAAAAAAACAAAGTCCATGACCAAACTAAGAGTTGAGGGACTTTCTAAAAAGGATGAGGAGGCTGGAGTTAGCACAGGAATGGTATGACATGTGTGCCATTTTTTCAAACATAACTGCCCTGCCCTCCCAAGTCACAAAAGGCCCTAGACTCTGGGGCTATGTACGAGGCATGTTCCCTCTTGGCGACAAAGTGAAGTGCCAGCAGAGGCCACATGTTTGCTCCTTGAGCATAGGAATATGCCAGCAAAACAGGGCGGGGGCGTACAAGGACAGAGGACAGGCCTAGGGCACAAGGGGAACGCTCCCAGCTGGAGGGGGCCCTCAATCCATCTTGACAACATTGGCAACTGACCAGAGCCCAATGAAATGCACCATGAATCCGATTTTCAAAGAAGAATTGTTCCCTGGGTGTCTTACTCAGACATCTTAGGAAATGCCAAAGGCCCTGAGAGAGCACATGAAGAGAAGGCTCTCAGCAGAACAGTGGCCTTGGCTGAAGCAGAGAGAAGCCCCAGGCAGTGGCAGGCCTGGGCATGGCTGGAAGCCAGTTCGCTCTGGGCAAGGCTCAGAGATCTGCCCCTGAGGCTCCCCCTGGGGTACTTACCAACTAATTCCTGAGGATCTCGCTTTTCTACTTCGGGATTATCCTGTAAACGAGAGACAAATACAAAGAGGTAAGCCTGGGACTCCTAACCCTCAGTTCCTCTCTTCACTGAAACCACTAAGGATTTTAAGGGAGGAGAAAAGGTGCAGGCAACACAAGGAACCTAAGAGTGAGCTGGTGCTCTGGGGGCCTTCTGGGGCCCCTGAACCTCCTACACCCCCTTCCTCATCAGAGCAGCCAAGATGGTCCAGATGCCCACTTCAATCCCTCCTCCACAGCCCCCAGCAAGGACCAGTACCTACCGATGCCAAGGAGAGCAAATGCCAGCCACCTGTCACCTGTACACCTGGACCCTGCCTGCTGTCTCCATGGGGCCTGGTCAGCCACCCCTACCCAGTACTGAGGAAGCAAAATGTGGCAACTTTGTAACATAAGACTAGCAAGACTAAAGCACAAAAGACTATCTGCTTCCAAGAGATTTTTCTTACTTTCAGTTTAAGCAAAAAAGGGAGACTTTATATAAGGGGCTAGCTCCTGGAACCCTGGAGCAGGCAGGTACTGGGCCGTTAATAAGGGACTGAACCAGGCCCCAGGACGGCCCTGGCACAGGGCAGCTTCTCTCCTGGCTCACCTCTTGGCGCTTTACATTGGCTTTATATCTCTCCAAAGAAAAAGCTTTCTCTGATCCTTAACGCAAACTTCTGCCCTGCAACACCCACTTCTACAGGTCCTTCAGCGACGGCCGGGTGCAGAAACTTTTAAAAGCAAAGGTTTCTTATCAGACGTTTTTCTGGATTTGCTCTGTATTTCAAAGCTCAGAGTAAGTGCTTCACCTAACCAAATTCACCCGGAGAAGGCTCCGGTCCCAGCTCCCGTCGCAAGCCCAGGCAGTGGGGAGGCCTTCCCTTGCTTCCATCGTCCCAAATGCCCAAGAACAACAACACACCTGTCTTCCCCATCTGGCGGGGGGGGACATCCGGCCCCTTACACACAGTCAGATCAGGAGGTCTCAAGTGCCACGACATGCTAATGAGCAAAGTGGCAGAAGCTGTGCTCACAACAAGCTGCTGGATCTTATTTCTTTCTCCTTTGGTTGGTGGGGGAGGAGACAAGACAGTAACAATTCTGGAACAAAGTAAAATGGGCACATGGACACAGCTGCAGACCTCTGTGTACTCCACTTACACGAAGAGATGTTACATCAGAATTAACACTTCAGAAAGGAAGGTGCCAGGCAGCCACCAAAAGCCCTCCTGTGCGATGGCTCCATGCCAAGAGCAGAGTAGTAGTTCTTAGCCTGCTTCCCCAAAAAGTCCCTCCCAACTCTGGGACAGGCCCAAACCCCTCACTCTTCTGAACACTGCAGCTATTCATTCAACCTGGATGGGCCTATCCTCCAGGCCCGGCTGCTTAGCAACCCATCTCCTCCAGTCCTTACTCCATCCCCTGCCAGTCAGGTGGGCAGAGGGGAGGCAGGCCTGCGCTAGGGAACAGAGGGTTGGGAGCCATGCCTGAGGAGTGCTGTGCCAAATTCAGGTTGATCATCAATCAGCTGGTCTACAGAGAGTGCCCGTCTCCAGCAGCCCCACAAGAATCCCTTTGTAGCAGTGACTCCAAAGGAACCAGTGTTAAAAAGAGTGTGGCAGCAACAAAATGCGAAGACTGTAAGAGGTCCTTAAATATTCCCTCTAGGGGACAGCTTTCTGGGTGCTAATTGTGAGAAAACATCAGCACAAGATTGTGGGTACATTCTACCTCCCCTCCCTTTCCAGACCAGTTGGCTGGTATTCTGAGGACTGACCTTAACCATTCAAAGGCCCCCTGGGGGCTCCTTCCCAAAGCACAGCAGGGCACCAGCCCCTCAGCTGGCCCCAAGAAGGAGGCAAGATGGCCAAGTGGGAATCCTACCCGGCCTACCCCAGAGGGACAAGGAAACGCAGTTACCAAACCTGTCTCTTCTCAAGGGAAAATACTTGTTCTCTTGAGGGTTCCTTGGGAAGGGTGAAAGAAAGGCTGTGAGCTATCCCGGGGGCCTCCAAGCAGCCTGTGCCCCCAGTGAGGTGGGGTGGGGATTCCCACATTTCACAAGGTCCTCTCCTGGCTCAGCTGAGGATGTTTAGTCACATCTCAGGGAGAAAGGCAATGTTAGGGCAAAACCACCAACAGGAAGGTGTTCTCTCTTCTTTCAGTCTTTCCTTTTTTGGCTTGGTTCCTCATTCTTTCAAAATAATCTTTCTACACAAACACAAAAAGTGATAAAGTTGATAGTTGGTTTCAATTTGCCAACAGCTCTGCTTTTTTTTTTTATTCTTACCATGCACAGGCATGCGCACATGCACATACATGGGTGGGGCGTGTCCAGGGCATACTCAGGCCCCATGGAGCTATGGACTCTTACTCAACCCCAAACCCAACATCCCCAGAAACAACCCCCACTCCCCATCACTGCAGAGGAATTCAGCTCCCTGATCCCTCCATGCAAAGCACCAACCTATGAACCATGGACCCAACTCGAAGTGCAAGAAGATTCTTTTGCCTTAAGAGAATCCTAAAAACTGAATATATAAATGAGCCACCATGAACTGGAAGGACTGGAAACCACAGAGGTTTTCACAAAGGTCTCCTGGAAAGACTTTGGAATCTGTGGTTGTTCAGATCCTCCTCCTCCCTGTCACAGCCACCTACCGGACTCCTAGGCATGGACAATGAAACAATGGGAATCTGTGCCTCCTGGTGGCCACACCTTGTTAGATTTTAGAATGTAATTCTGTCCTCTGACATGAATAAGCTGGGGTGTGAGCCTGTGGAACTCCTGGCCAAGATGCCCCCAAAGAAGCCAACAACCGACGTTCTTTTGAATCCAAAAGCAGTTTAATCCCACCTCTTGCCCTGAGCATTACAAGTATGCTCAGTTATGCCCTACGTGAAGGGCCTGGTGCCATACATCAGTGTTCTTCAAAGGGGAATGAGCCGAGGACTTCAAACGATGCTGAAGAAAGGTCAGCAATGAAGGAGAGTTGGTAGGTCTGCTGAGATCAGAGAGGATGACTGTCAAATACCCCAAAGATGCTTTTTGGGACCATTTACCCTCAACTGTCCCTTGAGGTAAATTTCATCCAATGAAAGCAGCCTCAGTTGGGAAGACAGGCCTGGGGACAGGTGGTCCACACTCAATACAAAGACCTAGAAAGACACCCTTCTCCTCCCAGTCATGCCTCAGATACCAGGAATTCAGTACAAAATGAACCAAGCACCCATGGTAGTTATTTTGGAAACCACCCATGAAAAACATCTGATGAAGTATTTCATATGACAGAGCTAAGGAGAGAGATGAAAGATTCACATTATTAAACTGCCAGTGGTTCAGGACAATGGCTATACAAACCTGCCATAGATTCTCTCTATCCCCTTAAGGAGGCTGAAAGGAACAGTTAGGAGGATACAAGTAAAAAGCAACAAGAAGCCACTGTTCCTTTTCTTCCCCCAAGGTGGTGTTTTGGAACCCACGGGGGTCCCTGTCTTGACTTGTAGGAATCCATCCCCCTGGCCTCCAGGTGGATATTCTCAGTTGGTCAAAGTCCTGAACCCAGGCAGGAGGCATGGAACCCAACCAGGAGGCATGTCCAGAAACCTGCACAGACCTGGAGGTGACAGTGCATGGCCTTCAGGTGTGGCAGGCTGAGGGGCTCCCCGGCAGTTCACCGGGAAGGTGAAAACAAAGCATCTCATCTAACAGGTCCTAGGGGAAAAGACCAGGTAAACCACCTCAGCTGTCTAGTTCAAGTCCAATGAAGACATGAAAAATAAAAACACACAACTCCTGAAGAAGCCAAGTGAGAACACGGGAAATGAGTGCTGAGCTGGTCAAAGACACCAATTCTGTGGCAAGGTCTCCCTGGCTGACTGTGCACTCCTCTAACCTCCCGAGGCTCCTCCTGAGCTTAAAGCCTCACCAACCGGGGCACCAGGACACAAAGTGGCCACAGCAGCCCAGAGGATGGCCATGAAGTCAGAGATCTGAACCCGCCCAACTTTGGTTCCTTAATCAACTGTGTCTGAGACCCATAAGAAGGCAGCAGCCATGACAGAAACCCTGTTCTCAGGGACTGTAGAACCTGGAATGTGGTTCCCTCTGCAGAGAACACAAAAAAGTCCAGCTACTCAGAAACTGCTTCTGATCAGAGGAAGGAAGCAGACACAATATGGCTCCATGACGTGGGATAAGCGGCCATTTGAGCTGGGAGGATTTGCTCAGCAGAGAAGTACCAGATCCTGGTCGTGAGAATGGAGGTTTATTTACAGCCAACAATACTCCATCAATCCGTCCCAGAGCCAGCCTCACAAAGCACGCTCAAGGGCCCAGTGTCCAAATGGAGACAAAGCAATGCAGCCTCCAGCAGCTGGATTCTGTCCAACCTAAACGTGGCTTTTTCGGCCCAGCTTTGGGAGCTTAGGCTCAGAGAGAGCACTCTGAGAAGAGGGCAGAGGGCAGCCTCTCCCCACTGCTGGGGAAGAATGCTACAGACTGTACATTTTCTGATAAATGACGTAATCTTGCTTCTTAAAAGTAGGGTGGCAGCCGGGGACGCAGATTAGTAAAACAATGCCTTCCAAACCTTCAATTCTCTCAGATCTGGGACTGGCCAAGTAGTTATTAAGTCCTGGTGAAATCTCACTTAGCAATGATTCCTCTCTGGGGCTCGAGGCCCTGGGGGACTCCCTGCAGCCATGTCAGCCTCCTCCTCCCAGCACAGAGCCGCACCAGGGCCTGGGGAAAGCCCGCTCCCTGGAACACATCCTCCCTATTCTTGCTGCAAGTAAGCCTCACTGAGGCCTCAGTCCTCAGCTCCAGGAAGTCTTCTTCCACCCCACTCCCACCCAGCTGATGAGGACATTTGCTCTATTCTGGGCTCTATCTTAGTTAACACTATGCTCCCAGCACCTGCAGGTTAGTGCCATGCCCACAACAGGTGCTTAAACATTGCTCAACATTGATGAAACACACACACACATATGTAGAGACACTCTCCTTTCTAATGGGCCAGTGGTCCATTCCTCAGCCCGGTTCCCCCCGCCCCCAGACTCTGGACCTATTTAAGTCCACAGTTAGTGTCAATGTGCGACTCAATGCCAGACAGGGAGGCAGCAGAGATGGACTAAGAAAGAGGCCAGACTTGGCGACAAAAAGCTGATGAGAGACAGGCAGAAGAAGGTGGCGGGGGCATCAATACTGAATTAAAAAAAAAAAAATCTAGCTTGTCACTCCTAATCCCAAAACAAAAATAATTATTATATAGTTAACTCATTTACTTATCCATAGATCATTTATCGAGCATTTATTGTATACCAGGCAGTGGGCCAAACAATGGGCAACTCAATCTCAGGGAATTAATTGTGTTATGCTAAGCACTTCAAGGAGACCATCTGATTCTCAGACAGTACCATGAAGTGTGGGCGGACAGCACTGCAGTTTCCAAAATGATAAGTATGCCTAGGAAGCCCCTTGAAGGCATCAAGATGAGATGAATGTGTGAGCCACTTCGGGTTGCCAAGAAGCAGCAATTCTGGAACTTCTGTCAAAATACCTCCAAGCTCCCGAAAAAAATTACTGTGATTTAACGGGCAAGGATGAGGCATAGTGAGGACTATCAGTAACCCCAAGGCTCAGCAGAAGTCACTGATCCCCATGCTGCACAGGACAGCCCTCCATGTCATAGACGCCCAGTGTCTATGCCCTGTTTTATCCTAACACACACACAGGGGAGCCTTGGAGAAAGCCCGTCACCAGCACATTTCCTTCAGTTGTATCCTGTTGGCCAGGATTGGGTCACTGCCATGGCACACTGCCGGCCTGGGGATGGAAACAGTCAACTTATCAGAAAAATGGGCGGAAGTTGGTGGGGCCACTTTGGATCCAAAGGACTCACCTATACTCCCAGCTTACTGACAGGAAGGCTCAGTTCCCCAAGCAGAGGTTTCTATAGGGAAGGGTTAAACAGGCATCCGCTAAGACAAATTAAGCTAGCTCTCAACCTGGCCTTGCAGACTGAAGAGGAAAAGACTTTCTTTTCCCTATCTGAAAAACTTAGCTCAACAAAGCCAATATTGCTCAACGTGGTGCTGATGCTCTGTCACATGGAACCAACCAGACTTCAACGTAAATGCAAGGCTCTGGCCAGGAGCCATTCCAAAGGAGAGACTTTGTTATCTGACTATTCCAAGTATAATCTCATATTTGATTCAAGACATCTGAAGACTCTGAGCTTCTTGAAAGTAGTACAAATTGTTTGAAGAGGGCCATTCCATTCCTCCCTCTTATACCTGGGGTGTCTGTGTTTGGGTATAGAGATCATCTTACATAAAAAATTTGAGTTAAGGGATGCCTGGGTGGCTCAGTTGGTTAAGCATCTGTCTTCAGCTCAGGTTATGATTCTGGTGTCCTGAGATCAAGCCCCATATTGGGCTCCCTGCTCAGCAGGGAGTCTGCTTCTTCCTCTCCTTCTGCCCCCTGACCTCTCTCAATGAATAAATTTAAAAATCTTAAAAAAAAAAAAAAAGAATTTGAATTAAGCCTTCAGTAGTGGGTCAGGTTGCATTTTTTTCTTAAAGGTTTTCCAATAAAAAGTGTTTCTATACTTCAAGTTGTTATTTGGGGCAGGGTGGAAGGGCTTGGAGTCAGACAAAGACATAGGAAATAGCTTTGTGAGTCTGAGGGCAGAAAAGTGAAGTCTTTCTGACACAACTCAACATGGTCACCAAATTACAATAGCATTATCCCAACTGAGAGGTCAGCCACCAAACTGAGGTGTTAAGATTAACATGTAGGACAAAAGTAACGTATGCCAGAAAGCCAGGAGACTGGAAAGGTGAACTGGCTGCCATCTACATACTGGCAGGAAGAAGAATTAACGATTTACAGGTCCAGAAGCAAAGCCAGTACCTTTAAAGCACGGTTTAGAAAACATTTACTTAACTCCAAAGTTAGGAATGCAAATGAACAAAATCTTAGCACAGCATCGTTTCAAGGGACAAGGATTAGAACACAGAATGAGGGTGGGAAGTGCTGGATCCCGAAGGACAGGCAGCTTGCTTTCTGCATCACAGAGTTTCAAAAAGATAAATCCTGACTAGGGAAGGAGGCACCCAGCCACACCTTGGTTAGTAATCTGTGGCATCTGGGCCTGAAGGGGAGAAATATGTTGGGGCTTGCACTGCTGAAGGCGGGCCGACTGGGCATGCAGGGGCTCCTTCTGGCTGAAGAACCACAAAGGAACAGGGTGAGGCTTCTGGGAGTCTGAGCTTCAGTTGACTTGGTGCAAGTGCAGTCAAGAAGGCCCTGCTGGCAGGTCAGTGGAGCCAAGGGGTGGGGGTGGGGGGGTCAGAGGGAGAATAATGGTTGTTCTCCTCTGCACGAGATCACAACTTCTAGCAATTACATTTCTACCAGCAGTGTTCAGCTTAAGATGTAAAAAAAAAAGATGTAGCCAGGCCGGGGATCCCTGGGTGGTGCAGTGGTGTTTGGGCCTGCCTTTGGCCCAGGGCACGATCCTGGAGACCCGGGATTGAATCCCACGTCGGGCTCCAGGTGCATGGAGCCTGCTTCTCCCTCTGCCTGTGTCTCTGCCTCTCTCTCTCTGTGTGACTATCATAAATAAATAAAAAAAAAAAAACAAACAAAAAAAGATGTAGCCAGGCCTTCTTTGGAAGGTGGCTAGACAAAGGACCTAGCTTGGAATTCAATCTGGACAACAAAAGAGCTACTTCCCTCTACAAAAGAGCTACAGCCTACACCCTCCCCCTCTCCCAATCTCTGTCTTGTCTGTTACTCAGATCAGATCACCACTTAAAATGATCGGATCACCACTTAGAACTACAGATCCCAGCCTGGGGTGGGATGGGTTCTCCCCAGCATGGAAATTCCATGACCATTTCATTTCCATGAAATTCCATGCCTATTTCTGCAAGGGCACCCCTTGCCTTGTTAAAGCATGAGGACTGAAGAACGCCATCCGGCTGTTCATCGTGGTGAGAGCAAGGAAACTCGAATGTTAAGTCAGCCTAGGCATTCTCAACAGTTCAAAGGCCACGTTACAACTTCCAACAAGAAGTTCAGAGTGGATGGCTCCCAATCCAGCAATGGTCAAGGGCCATTTCCTTCTCTGGTCCTAGGTGAGTCATGCTCTAAGTTTTTTTTTTTTTTTTTCTTTTCCCTAATCAGCACTCAAAGGATCATGAGGTATAGGAGGCAGAACATGGAGGAAGGTAAAATGACAAAACCAAGATGGAGGGACCAAGTACATATTCTCCCTCCCACGCCCTGAACAACACCACACTAGAAGCTAACACATACCATCCAACCTCCCAGTAACCCCATTAGGCAGACAAAATTATTCCTATTTCATAGAGGACTAAACTGAGGCAAAATCCAATGAAGTGGCTTCTCGCCCAGAAGTAGCAATGCTGCAACCCGAGTCTATCTGACCCAAAGCCTAGTAACACTGCTTCCCAATATCCTCCCTCTAGACTATGAAGTGGCAGATAATAACGGTTTCTATGAAGCCTTTGGTTCAACCACTGGGGAAAGCCAGCATCAACAACTAATGAGGAAAAATATCTTTCCAGGAATGACTCCATAGTAGGTCACAGAACAAAGAAGTTAAGCTCTCAACTTAAGGAGAGGACAGCCAGAAGTGTTACCTTTTAACTATAACGATTAGGGGAAAGAGCTCAAGGGTCCCCAGTGTTCCAGCGAGTAATGTCTGAGTTGACCTGAATGGAATGGCTGGTACTGAAGACTTAATCATATTAACAGCGGGTGGGATGGGTTCTCCCCTGGCCCTGAGTCTAGAGACTTCCTGGGAGCTTACAGAAGGAATGCTACCAAATTCTGACTGCTACTAAGCCCTCCTCCCTTAACGGGTGAACGATCATGAGGACTGTGAGGAGAACTCAAGTTTTAAAAAACGAGTTATAGGGATCCCTGGGTGGCGCAGCGGTTTGGCGCCTGCTTTTGGCCCGGGGCACGATCCTGGAGACCCGGGATCGAATCCCATATCGGGCTCCCGATGCATGGAGCCTGCTTCTCCCTCTGCCTGTGTCTCTGCCTCTCTCTCTCTCTGTGACTATCATAAGTAAATAAATAAAAATTAAAAAATAAAAAAAATAAAAAAAAAATAAAAAACGAGTTATAATAAATAAATAAATAAATAAATAGATAGATAGATAGTTATTTCTTCTGACCCACATAAAGAGTACACTATGTGTTCTGTCCAGAGAGTCTAATCAAAAAGAAATTGCTTACATGCAATCTTACTCAGTAACAACTTTAAACATAAAATAGTTTTTGCTACTACAGTGTACTAATTCTGGTTTCTATTCTAGCTGGCTCATTTGAGAAGAGCTATGGGAACTGATGTGAAAAGTGTGCTAATGACTGGTCTCACCCCTAAAATAAAAGCTGGATCTCAACCTTTTATCATTCCCCTTTGATAGTATTTAAACAATGACAAAAATTTTTTTTCTTAGAGCGGTTTCACTGAGATATAACTCAAGTCCCATTCGATTCTTAAGTGTTTAGCTTTTAAATTTTCACTTGTGTCCCATTATTAGTTCTGAAAATGTTCATTACTCAGTTGGAAACAAAACTAGATGCAAACTATATATGCTGTTATATAGGCAAACATAAAAGTACAGAAGAAAAAAAAAAAGTACAGAAGAATGTAAATGAATGCACTGTCAGGACTGTGGAATATTTTAACTAAATATTAAATTCCTGCTACTGTAATAATTTGGCAATAAAATAAAAACAAAAACAAACCTTGATAGGATAAACACCAGAAAAACCGTACCATATAACCCCATCAGATGTCAAAGACTTCTAAGAAAAAGTCTACATTATGCTCTAACAGATAAGCTCTGCTGTACTATCCTGAAAAATAATTCTCAGAACATTCCACAAGCATGGGTTGTCTGGAAGCTCACAATGCAAAGGCACACAATAACCACCGTGAAGGCTGGAAAGGGACTCATGGTTCCTATGCCACACCATACAACCTGCCTTCCCACCTTAAAATTTATTTATTTGAGGTAGAGAGGGAGAGGAAGAGAAAATGAACATGGGAGAGAGGGGCAGAGAGAGAATCTCAAGCAGCCTCGGCACTGAGCACGGAGTCCGATGTGGGGCTCGATCACAACCTGAGCCGAAACCAGGAATCATACATTTAACCAACTGTGCCACCCAGGAGCCCCAGAGCCCGTCCCTCTTAAGTATTCTTTACAATTTATAGCCAGAACACGTTCTGGAGTCTCTTTCCTTAAATGGTCGATGAACAGAATGAAGGATTTCAACTGGAAGTGCTGCCCACGTACAATTGCTGGTAGGCTCCTGAAAGTTCTTCCTAAAAATCAGTAGTCAGTAACAAATTCCTCGGAAACAAGCTCCATAGGCAGTTTCCAGGCTCCAGATCAATGAAGCCTGAAAAGATCAATAATAATGCTGGGTCCAGGGAGAGGCTGGAGAGGACAGGAAAGGAAGTAGGAGATTACTGAGTCAGCTCTACCCATCACAAATCCCTCCTCTAGACTTCAAGCCAATTCATAACAAATGGTGACTGAGACACTTGACCTTCTTAAGGGAATTCAAGTGTGTGAGGTACAGTCACTGTACTGCGCACTACGCTGAGCCAGGCCTCCGGGGAGGGTGAGAACCTTACCAAGTCCCAGTGTTCTGGAACTCCGAGACAATCTACCAACGCAGTTCCTAAACTGCCAGTTTGGGAACTGTTAGGAACTGTAGCAAACTCACAAAGGTACAAATGACATTTAAAAATTTCAAGGCAGGGGCGCCTGGCTCAGTCAGTTGAGAGTCTGGCTCTTAATTTCGGCTCAGGTCATGATCTCAGAGTCCTGGGATCGAGTCCCATGATGGGCAGCTCTGCACTAGATGTGGAGCCTGTTTGGGACTCTCTTTCTCCTTCTGCCCCCACCCCCTTCCACTCTCTTCCTCTCAAAATAAATAAATAATTAATTTTTTAAAAAGCCCTTATCATTTTCACTTGTTTTTTTTTTTTTTTTTTTTTTTTTTAAAGATTTTATTTATTCATGAGAGACACAGAGAGAGAGAGAGGCAGAGACACCGGCAGAGGGAGAAGCAGGCTCCATGCAGGGAGCCTGATGTGGGACTCGATCCCGGGTCTCCAGGATCATACCCCAGGCTGAAGGAGGCGCCAAACCACTAGGCCATCAGGACTGCCCTAAAGTAATTAATTTCAAGGGAAAAACAGCATTACTCAACATCTATCAAATACCACACAAATTCACATGTTACCTTTACCTCAAGTGGCTACCAAATTGTGAGAAGAGTAATGTTGATTGTTTGCAGCTAATTGTGAGGTATTTCTTTTGGCCTATGAGAGTTCTGTGAAAAATTCCTGAGACACCAAGGGTGCCATGAACCGAGAAAATGTGGTAACTTCTGACCTACAGGATGAGGGCATCCAACCAGACCCAGTTTTGTTAAAACTGGCTGCCAACAACTGCATTTTAGACCATGGACCGGACGTCTACACATGTCACATCACCTGGTAAAGGAGGCATTACAGATGAACTGAGGCAGCTGTAGCCATGAGCCAGTAGTCCCACAGCTGGAGGGGAGCCAAGCCAGTGCTCAATCTAGGTCTCCTGACTCCAAGTCCACTAACCTGGATCAAAGGAATGACCCCACAATTCCTCACTATTTTCAGGGTCAAAGAGTCTCAAAAATGTTTTTTTTGGGGGGGGGCACCTGGGTGGCTCAGGTGGTGAAGAGTCTACTTTCGACTCAGGTCCTGATCCCAGGGTCCTGGGATGGAGTCCCATGTTGGGCTCGCTGCTCTTCAGGGAGTCTGTTTCTCCCTCCCTTTGCCTCCCCACCCTGACTCAAGTTCTTTCTCTCTCAAATAAAATAAAATCTTAAAAAAAAGAAATAATTTATGTAATTAGGGTTATACACACCTTTAAAAAAATGCCGGAACTGTACTTTCTCCCACCCGATGCCACCTCCTTGACCCAGAGATGCTATTTTGTTTTGACAGATGTTTGCTTTTTGGGCCAAGAGGATTCTTTCCCTGGGTCAAAGCTGGGACTGCAGCACCTCAGGGAGGCCGGCAATCCCACCCCAAAAAGTGTAGCCAGCCCTCCCAGTTAGCTGGCAGCGGGCCGCTCCAGCTTTTCCATGCCAGGTCATCAATGCCCGTGTTTGTTTTCAACGGAAGGGCGGGTCAGAGACAGTAAGCCAGTGGAAATACCTCCATCCACAGGAACTGTGGGAGCAGGGGAAAAAAAACAAGGGAAAACGTTCCAGTGTAGCCGACACAGAACACGGACAAAGGAGAGTGGGAAAAGGAAACCCATATGCCAAGGGCAAACAGATGGAGGAAACACTTAAGCCATCTGGCACCCCTGTCCCCACACAGTAAAGAGCTGAGCAGAGGCCTGCCACTTCCGGTCTGTTTTTTTCTAGGACAGCAGTGCCACCTTCTGTTGAGTAATCAGATCTGAGTCAGGCCGCTGACTGCAGAGGTGAGACCAGAAAATTGGAAGTTAGATGAAAAAAGACGCGATGGAACACAAGTGCTGAGGCATTCTGCTTCCCGCGGAATGCTCAGCCACCTCCTTTTCTCTAGTTAGGGGCAAACTCAGCACCCCAGAGCTCGATCTTGGCTCCCCAGGGTGATGGGTCAGGACCAAGGGCTCCCCCCAGAGGTGGATCTGGAGTTACCATTTCTTACTCCAACCCCCAAATGGGGAACTTTGTGCTCAGAGGTAACCCCAAACATCACTGATAAAAACTAGGGCAATTCCCAGTCTTTGTATTCTACACTTTTACTTTCCAAAGTCAGCAGGTAATAAGTGAGGTTAGAGAAGGATACTCAACTTTGATTATCCATAATGCCCAAGCCCCCTCCCAGGACACCACTTGGGGGGTTAGTCCAAATCCATGTTTCTCTAGGACATTCTTGACAAATGCTTTCTTAAAACTTGTCTGAAAAAGGTCCAGAAGCAGGGAGCTCACTACCTTGTGAAGCAAATGTGTCCCCTGTAATTCTTGTGTGTTGCTTCAAGTTCTGCACATGGCTCTCACTTCCCCTCCTGGACCAGACCTTCACACAGCAGACACAACTGCAGGCTCTTTCCCGGTTGCTTCTCTTAGCTCCCTAGCTTCTCATGGCATGTGGTTTCTAGTTTCTTCAACATTTAGGACTGCTCTCCTCTGAATGCTCTCCGGTTTCAACGTGTGGAATTCGCTATTCCCAGACAGGCCCAATGACAGAGTGACCAGCCTGGGAGGCGAGCCATGGGACGTACTGGTGGTGGCAACTAACGTCACTAAACACCAACATGCCAGACACCATTAAGCTAATTGTCTGTTCACGTTTACTCAGTTAATCCACATTAAATAAATGAGGCATATTTTATTATGATGCTTGTTTCCTGGGAGACGAGCCCTGAGGTTAAGAGACTTCCCCAAGGAAGGTGGCATTCCAACACAGAGCTCTGGCTCCAGAGCCTTAACTTCCTACCCTGGGGCTGTCTCGTCTTACTCTGGATATTCTACCCCTCAATGCAGCTCAAGGCCCCCCTATGGCTGACAGCTCACTGGACACTTCCAAAGCAATGCAAACAGTCACCAAACACCTATTTAGTATTCCCAACCCAAAGGTCTAGTTTCTGAAAAATAGGGGTTCTCAAAGTTGATCTGTGGACCCCAGGGGGTCTGTAAGGTCAAAACTATTGCCCTAATATTAAGGTATCCCTTGCCTTTTCACTGTGCGTACATTGACAGGGGCAAGGGCGGACAAAGCTGGCCCTTTGGAGTAAATCAAGGCAGATACAGTGAGTTTTAGCAGTAGGCATACTCTCTCTCTCTCTCTCTTTTTTTAAGATTTTATTTATTTATTTATGAGAGACACACACAGAGAGAGGCAGAGACACAGGCAGAGGGAGAAGCAGGATCCATGCAGGGAGACTGACGTGGGACTTGATCCTGGGTCTCCAGGATCAGGTCCTGGGCTAAAGGCGGCTCTAAATCGCTGAGCCACCGGGCTGCCCATGTAGGCATACTCTCAATCACAAAAAAAATCCAATTTCATTTAAGAATATCCTTCTTAAAATGATTAATCTTATTGAGTCTTGACCCTTGGGTACACGTTTTTTTTTTTTTTTTTGCATTTTGTTTGATATGAGATGTCGCATCAACACCTCTGTACACCTCAAAGAAAAGCACTTAGGTGAGGGAATTACAAGCTGATCTAGGTGCTTTCTCCATAGAGCATCATTTTTACTTGGAAGAATGGCTGACAGACCAACTACAGTTGGTCAGATTTGGGTAGCTGGCACACACTTTCTAAAAAATGAAGCCTGTCACATCAAGGAAAACTCTATTTATTGGTAATGATAAAATTCAAGATCAGGTAAGAATAAGCATCTTGGAAAATGTGTATTCCCCACAGTGGGCAGTTTCCCAAAACTTAATGGCTTGTCTGATGAGATTAGTGAGGTCATTAACAAATGTAATTAACAAACACTAGATCTGCACAACTCAGTGAAACAACTTTGCCTGAGGTGGAATGGAATATCATGACTGGATGAGAGAGCCATTCAGAGGGCCAGGCACACCGAGGGGACTCGAATAAAGCAGAATACAAAGAGTTCACATTCCAAGGTGAGAGTAACTTTTTAGGAAATCACTGCTTGGATCCACAATCAATCATCAATCGCCTAGAGGGCTATTAAAATATTTCTCCTTGGGATGCCTGGGTGGCTCAGCTGCCTTCAGCTCAGGGTGTGATCCCAGGATTCCCTGTGGGGAGCCTGCTTCTCCCTCTGCCTCTTTCTCTCTCTCTCTCATGAATAAATAAATAAAATCTTTAAAAAAAAATTTCTCCTCTTTCCAATGACCTGTGTCTAAAGCCAGATTTTTTTTCAACCACTTCAACCAAAATAAAACATCACAACACACTGAACGAAGAGGCAGTTGTGAGAACCTAGCTGTCCACCAAAGTGGACGTTAGACGTTAAAGACACCCGTAAAATGGCAAAACAATGCCAGTTTTTGCATTGACTTTTTTGGGTTTCAGAAATAGTTACTTTTTGCTAATATAGTTACTTATGTTAATATATAATGGGTTCACTCATTTTTTAATTAATTAATTAATTAATTAATTAATTTATGAGAGAGAGAGAGAGGCAGAGACACAGGAAGAGGGAGAAGCAGGCTCCATGCAGGGAGCCCGACGTGGGACTCCATCCTGGGACTCCAGGATAGCGTCCTGGGCCAAAGGCAGGCGCTAAACCGCTGAGCCATCCAGGGATCCCTTATATAATGGGTTTAATGGATATTTCAAAAATGCCAAATATTTCAAATTTTTGTTTTAACTTCTACGATAGTAAACAGTAATAGATAAAACCAAAATGAAGTGAAGCTCTTTGGGATCCTCGGTTTTTAACTGTGTTAAACACACCAAAATGTTTTGAGAACTGCTGTGGTAAAAAAATCAAAAGCAGATTTTAAAAAGCCAAAGAGGCTGCACCTGGGTGGCTTAGTCAATTGAGTGTATGACTTCAGCTCAGGTTAGTGATTCAGGGTTGGGGTTGTGGGACTGTTTGGGGAGTTGCTTGTCTTTTTCCCTCTGCCTCTCCCCCGCTTGTGCTCTGTCTCTCTAATAAGTAAATAAAATCTTTTAAAATAATAATAATAGGGATCCCTGGGTGGCGCAGCGGTTTGGTGCCTGCCTTTGGCCCAGGGTGCGATCCTGGAGACCCGGGATCGAATCCCACGTCGGGCTCCCGGTGCATGGAGCCTGCTTCTCCCTCTGCCTATGTCTCTGCCTCTCTCTCTCTCTCTCTCTCTCTGTGTGTGACTATCATAAATAAAAAAAAAAAAAATTAAAAAAAAATAATATAAAAAGCCAAAGTAGGAAGGAATGCCATCTGGTGGAAAAGATAGTTTATGATACCAATCTCTTTGCTAATAAAGTAAATGACACCTCTAGTCCATTTGGTGACATATCCTATTTTAGAAACTTCACATACTTAAGGCAAAAATATTCAAAACTCAAGATTTGGAACTCAAAAATATCATTAATAGTCGGGGCACCTGGGAGGCGCAATTGGTTAAGCGTCCAACTCTTGGTTTCAGCTCACGTCGTGATCTTGGGGTCATGAGACAGGGCCTCACGTTGAGTCAGTTGACTCTGTCTCCCTCCCTCTGTCTTCCCCGTGCATGCAGGAGCTTTCTCTCTCTCTCAAATAAATCTTTAAAAAAATGTAAAATATTAAAAATCAATTAAGTATTCCAGAAGAGTTCAGGAATAGAGGGAGAGTTGGGAGGGGTCTGAGGCTGCTGCCTGAAGACAGTCTGATGCCAGCTCAGACAGGAGAGGAAGCCAGCACCAGGGTTAAGGCATGGGGAGCCCAGAAGACTGTTTACAGACCTTGGAGATACCACGGACATTCATGAGTTTTGGACCTAAGGACATCTGAGCCAGAGAGTTCTGGCTCGCCCCTTCCACATTCATCTGCCAAAAGAACTACAAGTCACCTTCAGGGCAGATTCTGTGTTCTGTCCCAAGAACAGAAACTTTCAGAACACTTCTCATTCCACAACCAGACCTGAAGTTCCAATGACTGAATAAAATACAGTAAAGCACACCACTCAAAGCCTAAGTATAAATGACCCGTCTTTGCAACATTCACGCGGTACTGAGAAAACCTGGGCACAAGACACATTAACAATCTTCCCAATTCTGCCCCCACGCCCCTAAACCCTGCTGTCCTTCCTTGTTCTCAGGGGATTTGTTGTTTAGCTTGCTGTATTCCAGAAGGGGTGACAGCGAAGTACCTCACTTCTCTAGCCAACTTCCCCAGGAGGCCTTCCAGCTTTAGGCAAAGGTCAGCTACTGTACACACAAAGGCTCTGGGGGCCCACACACCCTCCTCTCCCTCCACACTGAAGCTCCAGCACTTGGCAGCTCCTCAGGTTTATCTTGTGCATGGGCTCTAAGGCCCCCACACCCCAAATATGAAGACAGAAGACCACTACTGGCCATCTTCATTCCGCAAGCCCAAGCAGAGGTACGGTCACCCTTGACCTAAGCCACAGGTCTGCCCTTCAGCTTTGGATGCTCCGATGAGTGAAGCCTGGGCTCCTTACTTGACATAGAATGGAGTGGCATTTGCAGTACCTAGGGCTCAAACTTGTTCTCTCTTTTGCATACTGGTGCCCAAACTTTCTTCCTTGGTAAATGTGTTATTTGCATCATCCCACAGCCTTTCATGGGCTTATTTCAATGGTTGCACACAATTCGATCCAATCTCAGAATCAGCTCAAATTTGGAACAGCTCATGCTATATTTTTGGATATACTACCGTTTTGATTATAATTTGGTACAATTTTCCGAAGTTCTACTATGTTGCCTTGAAGGCTTCAGTTAGTTTCAAAGCAACTTTTAATCACAAAACTTGGCCTGTATTCCCCAGGCCTGGAGTGATGGAATTAGACTTTCTCTTTGAAAAAGAAATGTTTGTGGGGCATCTGAGTGGCTCAGCGGTTGAGCGTCTGCCTTTGGCTCAGGTCATGATTGTGGGGTCCTGGGATTGAGTCTCACAGGGAGCCTGCTTCTCCCTCTGCCTATGTCCCTGCCCCTCTCTCTGTGTCTCTCAAGAATTAAAAAAAAAAAAAAAAAAAGTTTGTTCCCTAAAGAATGTTTCCTCAACAGGCACAGTTGTACTGATGCTCAGTATACAGTATAGCAAACCTACCTCACACAAGGGGGTAGGTGTCTCAACCATCATCACAATAGGTCAAGGAGCAGACAGAAAATGCTAATCATTCCCAGTTGCTACCGGGAGGGAAATATCAGAAATGGTGATGTTGTTTCAGAAAGACCAACTGTTTACCTAAAAGCGGATGGGCACAAGCCTGGGGATACAAGGATTAGGAGGAGCTTCTCCAACAGTTGGGGAGAGGCCTCACTCTCTCAGACCCTCTCTCATAGTCCTTCCTCACTTCTAGAGGACTAAATAGTACAAAAGGCACTCCTGGATTCGAGAAACATTCCCACATCTAAGTCACCTGCAGGTGCAGTGATCCCACCAAGCTCACCTCGCTGCAGAGCACAGGTAGGCTGCTATGCTCAGCCAAGGCCTCTTGCCTTTCTAGTCTGAAGATATGGCACTAGCTGCAAGGCTGGAAATCCAAGCTGCCTGAGGGCTGACTCCCTCCATGGTAACCTCCTTTCTTTAGAAACCTGCTTTCATCCCGGATAATGTACACGTTTGTACAGTGCATTAGCTGGACCAACATAGGTCCAGACATAGGAACCGAGCCACAGTGTTACAACGCCTCATTTGCTTCCGGCCACCCCACCACAGCCAACACCAAATACCTTTGGGTCATCAGCCTCAGGTTTTTCAGTCTCTGAATCGTCATCTTCCTACAAGACAAAGAATTTAGAGGATTAAGCTTAAAGGAGCGGGCCTGAGAGTTCTCACATGCATAATTAGGGTCTGGAGCAATGTACCCAGCCTGGGCCATCCCACCAAGAACCCCTCCCCTCCCCTATGACCCAGAACTAGAGAAAGAGAAGGGGGAAAGGAGATGTTCTGGGAGGTGGGGGAGGGGGGTGGGGGTGGAGAAAAGAGCACCAGCAGCTCAAAGTCATTACTCCAGCAGTGTCATAGTCTACAGCAATGGAAATGCCTGAGATTAAAAATCACACACACAAAAATGGAAAAAGGCTGCAATGTTTCAGAAAAGAGTAAGAGCAAGCCCCATAAGATAAAGCAGGCATAGGGTTTCCAACGAAATATCAATTATTTAAAACCTGGAACATGAACCTCTTTTTTTCCTCCTTTCCTTTGCCTTTCATACACACAAGTACATCAGACTCAGACCTACCATGACATTGTTCACGGTCAGACTAGCATGACCCCCACACAACCACACCTGGGAACTTCCACCCAGGAGCATTCACAGCTACACCAACAACAGGTCACATGACCAGGGCAAGTGACCCAGGGAAGGACTACATAGCCACACCTGGCCTTTCCTGGGTCTCATAGAACTGTCACTGACCTGTTCTATCCAGTCTTGTTCCTGATTCAAATGGCCTGCCTGACACAAAGCACCATATGAGCAAGGCGTTTTCCAAAGTGTGTGCTGGCCTCACACGAGCCAGCCTACCATTTCACCGAATGAAGGTCAAAAATCAGCTACCCTATTAGGTAGCTATATCCACATCTGTTCCCAGAACACCCCAATGCACAAGAGCCTTTAACTTAACACCCAGGAAAAAATTAAGTTTCATTTGAAATTGCTTTTTTTCAATCGAGCTACACTCTAACCCAAACATTAAATAGCACCCCAGATGCTAATATAAACATCATCTGTGAGACTTGAACAAGGTACTGATGGCTTTGAGATTTCACTGTCCCTCTAGGTGCCAGTGAGCCCAAAGGTTTAAATCCAATCTCCATGATTCCCTTAAAATGTAATCAATCATGCCAGAAAGTCAGTGATATAGCTCAGCCAAATACGATTACATTTTTAAAATGTCTATATTGGGATCTGATGAGAGGATTTTACTAGAATATGATACAAAACTTAAATAGGATGAAAATTCTAAGCAAAGCAACATGGAGCGACACTTTAGAAACACATCATGCAAACTTATCAAGAAAATACAGTGTTAGGCTAGCATGTGTGCACTTAAGAAAATTTGCAAAGCTTTTCTAAACAATTTTAGTCAATTCTAAATTATTGGCATTAATGGTGGGGCTAATGATGTGAGAATATCTTCCAAAAGAGCATCAAATACAAAACGCTTTTTGGTTTAATCAGAAACTATTTTAACGCTAATATTTAAATATCAATGCATAAAAAAGTTTCAAACAAATAATAAAGTACATTGAGTGCTTCAGTTAAAAGTATTGCTGAATAGCCAGATTTCACTTTATATGACTGTGCTAAGCACCAGCTTGAATCCTTGCTTTCTCTCCAAACTTAAATTCTGGCTCCTGAGGCTCACTCAGGTGATAGTGTATCCAAAGGCTTTCTGGTTAATTAAGACACAGTTCTCTTTTCTTTGTTGCCAGTACATACTGAATGTCAGGCCAGATTTGTGCTCAAGAACTGAGGGCACTCTGATAAAAAGTGCCAAATAAAATGTCAAGAAAGAAGTTAAGAAGGATCAAATCACAAATAAGAAACTAAATAATTTTCCTCCCTAATCTTTTTAATGAGCTGAAAGATTTTAATAAACCCCAACTAAGATTAAAAATACCGAGTTGACTGCAGATATCAATGTTAGGACAAATGCATTGTCACAAACAGAATAAACTCCCTTAATGGGGAACGACACGAAACACTCATTGATATCGGAGTTAAATAAAATAGTCCACTATCTTTTCCCCCAAATTTCAATTCAAAAGTTAATTCAAGGGACAGCCCCGGTGGCACAGCGGTTTAGTGCCGCCTGCAGCCCGAGGTGTGATCCTGGAGACCCCGGAGTGAGTCCCACATCGGGCTCCTTGCATGGAGCCTGCTTCTCCCTCTGCCTGTATCTCTGCCTGTGTCTCTCTCTGTGTGTCTTTCATGAATAAATAAATAGATTAAAAAAAAAAAAAGTTAATTCAAAATGGTCCAGATGAAAACAAGTTTCGTTTTCAAACAGAACTACCGATAACCAACCCAGTTTCCTCAACTGATACCAAACAAAAAGTGGGGGAAGGGTGGGGAATGATGTTAGCCATGGAATGGAACATTGTTGGTACAGTTCGAAGGTTTCTGACAAATGAAATGGTGCTTGGAGCAACTCTGGATTAGAACAGATTTACTTACCGACTGCTTGCTGTTCTCATCCTCCTCTTCTTCATAACCATCTTCATCACCTCCGAGGCGAGAAAAGTCATCCTCTCCATAGGCTTCAGATACTAATCCACCTTTCTCCTCTGAAACAGAGGGAAAAAAAAAGAAAAAGAAGAATGAATGCGTACAAAAATGCAAGACGACATTTCCGTGATTCGAGCGGCCAGAACTACCTTTGAATGTCTTAAGTCTCATGTAAGCGACTATAGGTTTGGAATGTACCTTTGGAAAGACCAGAATTTAGTGGATGAAATCATCAAAAAGAACATGGAAAAAAACCAAATGCTAAATTCTTTCTTTCATGCTTTCCATTCACCTAGTATGCTGAGGACCTCTACTATTTCTATTACTACTGTTGCATGTTTTTAGAAAACCTTTTTAAAAGATTTTCCTTATGTATTCATGAGAGACAGAGAGAGAAGCAGAGATACAGGCAGAGGGAGAAGCAGGCTCCATGCAGGGAGGCCGATGCGGGACTTGATCCTGGGACTCCAGGATCACGCCCTGAGTCAAAGACAGCCGCTCAACCGCTAAGCCACCCAGGCGTCCCAGAAAACCTCTTTTGATATGGGTATCTCTACCTTCTATCAGAGGCAGTAAAACTTGTCTTCTCATACAAGACCAGGCCTCTGTTGCCCTCATTTTTGTGTGTCCTCCGCTAGGAACAGGAGCTTTAGCTGGGGTCACTCGGAGGGGCTACCAATCATACCTACTTGAGAAGCAAAATCTTCTTTTCCGTTTAAACCAAAACAAACAACAACAAAAAATATGAAATGCTACAAATTACTGGGAAACACCAGAGAACCTCCTGACTGGAACACACCACACAAAACTGAGAGTAGCTAACCTCCGAATGAGGAAAGGAAGGCCCAGATATGTTAGTTAACTTGCTGCCCTCTGATTCCAACGAAATCTGTTCCCATTTTCTAACACTGTGATTCTCAATCTGAGTAGCGTTAACAGTATCACTGATGGGTCTTTAACAGCTCACAAAATAAGGGAATCACTGAGGAGCATTAAAAAACTCACAAGGGGATCCCTGGATGGCTCAGCGGTTTGGCGCCTGCCTTTGACCCAGAGCGTGATTCTGGAGTCCCGGGATCGGTCCCCATATCAGGCTCCCTGCATGGAGCCTGCTTCTCCCTCTGCCTGTGTCTCTGCCTCTCTCTCTGTGTCTCTCATGAATAAATAAATAAAATCTTAAAAAAAAAAAAAGCTCACAAAATGCCCAGATCCTACCACAAACCAATGAATTACTCCCTCGCCAGCGAGACCAGGTATACAGATTTTTAAAACCTCCTAGATGGCGTGTAGGGCACATTCCCAACGCGAAGTCATAAATGCAAAGACACAACCTTTATCACCCTCCACGTACGTTCTACTCATCGCTCTCCCCGTTATACAATGAACCCGGAGGGAATAGGTAGCTTTGGATCCTCTCCATCCTTCGTCCATCCCTATGCCCCACGAGGCCCGGCACGGAGAAGTCTTTCAATAGTGTCGGCAGAGCAATCTAATCAACGGAAGGAGATGATCCATCCACTCTTATTCTAAAGCGTCTACTCTGTCCCAAGCAGGGCCTCGATCGCGCTTCGCGGCTCCGGGACCCGGGACTGGGGGCACAATGACCGTCTCTTTCTTTCCCTTCCCCCCTGCTAGGGGACCGGCACTCCAAGCAGCCACCTGACCCTCCCCTTCCAGTTCCCTACTCGCGCCTCACCAGCCGCGCCGCCCGCCGTTTCGACTCCAGCCTCGCCGTCGGACTCGGGCTCTGAATCTTCCGCGTAAACTGCCAGAGACGACAGAACATTCTTCTTCCCCGCCATCTTACTCCCACAACCCCGGCGAGCCTCACTCCTATGACTTAAAAAAGCCGACTTCCGTGCGTAAAGGCGACTTTTTCCTATCCCAGGAGAACTCGCGCCGGTTCCTGTCCGGCAGCCAATCAAAACGGCCGTTTCTGCGCCTGGCCCCGCCCCTCGCACCGGAGGTGCGGAAACGTCATCACTGCGCGACAGATGTAAAGTTGTGTGGGTTTTGCCTGACACTGATTTCCCAGCAATTTGGCTCCTCAGGATCTGGGTGGCTTATGTGGGTCTTCGAGTAGTTCCCGACCAGCGGGCAGCGGCGGCCCGGCAAGAGTCCTTCGCTCCTGGGTGGCCCACGCCCAGCTCTGATATCTTGGGGGTGAAGACAGGGAGGCTTCGGCTGGGAAAGGGAGAACCGAGCGGATCTGGGGCTTAGAGGGAGGAGGGAAGAGCTCTCCTCCGGGAGGTGGGAAGAAGAGGTCGGGGCTCTTGGGAGGGCGGAGGGGGAGAGCGGGCGTGATAGCGGCGCTTATAAAGGGAGCCGGAGGTGGATCTTAGAAAAAACAATTCCATCTTCTCCAAATTATTCTAATGAGACAGTTGTATTTCTCGTCGTGATCTGATTTCTAGCTCTGTGCTGTATCATGGGATAGGATAGTTCAGTGTTTCTGATTTTCTTGAGCATAAAAGTGGAGATGTTAAATTGCCCAGGAATTTGTTGCTTGACGCTGTTCATCTGGAGCTATGTTCGTTGCAAATAATATGTTGCTTGAGAGTGGATAAAGGAGATTTTACCTAGAGAAAAATAAGCGGTATTTAAAAGGCAGAACAGAGGGTTTTCATCGCAACCGTATGATCATCGCCTTTACCTTAACTTTTGGCCACTGTCGCTAAGATGAGCGCTCACCCTTTTGACCGTGAACGTAGAGTCCGGAGCACGTTGAAGAAGGTCTTTGGGTTTGACTCTTTTAAGACACCTTTACAGGAGAGTGCGACCATGGCTGTAGTGAGAGGTAACATTGCCAAATTTCCTGCATTTACATTTGTCCTGGCTATACTGTAGCACTGCCAGAGGGTGCCAACACCCTCCTTTTGACCCTACCTTGGTCCATAGTTGTTGGAAATCTTGTAGATGCGTCCCTTAAAACTTGCAGTTTTATTGTCAGAATCACCCAGCTGTTCTGGTTCTTACATTTCATAGCCAGAGCTGCAGATTGAAAACAACTCATAGGGGCACCTGGGTGGCTCAGTAATTGAGCATCTGTCTTTGGCTCAGGTCATGGTCCCAGAATCGAGTCCCACATCAGGCTCCCCACAGGGACCCTGCTTCTCCCTCTTTCTCGGTGTCTCTCATGAAGAAATAAATAAAATCTTAAAAAAGAAAAAAGCCAACTCATTATTTTCAATCCATGTTTATTTGTGGTCTAGGCAGTAGTGGGAGTGACAGGAATAGCCTAATCCAGTCACTGACCTGCTAAACTCTTTGTTGAAGATTGAGTAACCTGGGTCTGAAATAGAGAAGGAAGGAGTAATATTTTCCTTAAAAGATTTTATTTATTTATTCATGAGAGACAGAGAGAGAGAGAGAGAGAGGCAGAGACACCGGCAGAGGGAGAAGCAGGCTCCATGCAGGGAGCCTGACGTGGGACTCAATCCCGGGACTCCAGGATCACGCCCTGGGCCAAAGACAGGCGCTAAACTGCTGAGCCACCCAGGGATTCCCCGGAAGGAATAATACTATAAACTGAGATGTATTGGCAAATGGAGGTTGTCCAGAGAGAAGCAACAATGTAACATTAATTACATCATAACACTTACAAACAAAAGACCTCTAAATGATATCACTTCCATGTCTTCACAGGTATCCCCACTCATCTAGGAGTATTCAACTTTCATGGCTATTTAATTCAATTGTCCATATCCCAAAAGACTCAGACTTCTCACCCTTGTGGTTATTGCCATTACTGGAAATTGTGCCCATTTCCAAATCTCTCTGGATTGATCCCCACCCTTTACACAGGAAGGATGGGAAGGAAATTAGCATTATATTGAGATCTTTCCATGTGCCAGACACTGCTAGATGCTTTTCCTACACTCTAAGTTTTCAATAGCCATGATGAAGGAAAAAGATAAAAGGCAAGAAGCATGTATTTATTTTCTTTTAAAGACTTATCATTTGAGAGAGAGGGCACGAATGCTCATGCACGGGCATGGGGAGGGGCAGAGGGAGAGGGAGAGAATCTCAAGCAGACTCCTTGTTGAGCACAGAGCCTGAAGTGGGGCTCAACCTCACAACCCTGAGATCATGACCTGAGCCAAAATCAAGAGAGACACTTAACCACCTGAGCCACCCAGGTGCCCCTAGGCAGGAAGCATTAAGTGTCATTGTCTTGTATTTTTGCAGGTGACAAGGATGTCTTTGTGTGCATGCCCACGGGGGCAGGAAAATCCCTCTGCTATCAGCTTCCTGCTCTGTTGGCCAAAGGCATCACCATCGTAGTCTCTCCACTCATTGCTTTGATTCAGGTGAGGCTTAGGGAAGTGAAGATGATAGCTTCAAAAGTTTAGGGGAAGGTTTTTAGTTTAGTTTGTTTTTTTTCATCTGGAAATGTCACTTCTCATTTGCTTGGTCTTTTGCCTTTTATTTTCTTTGATTTGCCTATTTCCGTTTCTATATTGGGTTTCTGAATTGCCCAAATGTGGGGTCTCCACTAGTGCATTCATAACTAGTGGTTATGAATGAATCTTCTGTGTCTTGATGGCCTGAGGCCTTTCATTGTCTTTTTTTTTTTTTAAAGATTTGTTTATTTATTTATGATAGACATAGAGAGAGAGAGAGAGGCAGAGACACAGGAGGAAGGAGAAGCAGGCTCCATGCAGGGAGCCCGACGCGGGACTCGATCCCAGGACTCCAGGATCATGCCCTGGGCCAAAGGCAGGCACTAAACCGCTGAGCCACCCAGGGATCCCTTTCATTGTCTTTTGTTACTTTTCACCCAGAGGAGTATGGAAATGTATCTGTATATACAGACACTCTCTGGTGTACACACATATGTACTCTTGGTAGGTTAGAGGATGCAGATGGATGGAAAGCTAAATTGATATAAACTGGTTAGAACGTTGTCAGCATCTGCTCTGCACCTCTGGCTATATTTAAGGCCTGCAGGTGGGCTGACAGAATCAGAAATGAGGAAGTATGGCCATGCGGTTAAGAGCCATCCACTGTGAAGGAGAAACAGGAGGCAGTACCAGTGCATCGTGAATTTCACGAGATCTCAGGCTTTGTGCTAAATGCTTTATGTTCATTCACTTTACTTTTGCATCATAAAATTTCATTTAATGCTAACAACCACCCTGTTAGGTAGTTACCGGTTTTGTAGGACGTACAGAGGGACAGAATGAACTGAGTCTCAGAGGCGAAGAGCTAGCCAAAGAGCATGCAGTGATGAAGTGAGCCAGGGCTGTCTCCCTTCAGAGTCTGTGCCCTCAAGACTGCTTCACCTTCTGTACTTCTTGTTTGTGCAGAGGAGACCTTGGAGGTTGGGAGGAGAACATTTATGACTGGGAAATGCCCAGTGAGCCAAGGTGATATTTATCTTTGGGTCCTCCCTTGTGGCCTGTTTCCTTTCTTCCCTCAGGACCAGGTGGACCACTTGCTGGCCCTGAAGGTACGAGTGAGTTCCCTGAACTCCAAGCTCTCAGCACAGGAGAAAAAGGAGCTGCTTTCTGATCTAGAGCGAGAAAAGCCACAGACCAAACTTCTGTACATCACACCAGAGATGGCAGCCTCACCCTCCTTCCAGCCCACCCTGAACTCACTGGTGTCCCGCCACCTGCTCTCCTACCTGGTGGTGGATGAAGCTCATTGTGTTTCTCAGTGGGGGCACGACTTCCGTCCTGACTACTTGCGTCTAGGTACCCTCCGTTCCCGCCTGGCACATGCCCCATGTATAGCTCTGACCGCCACAGCCACTCTCCAAGTCCAAGAGGATGTGTTTGCTGCCCTCCACCTGAAGCAACCAGTTGCCACCTTCAAGACTCCCTGCTTCCGGGCCAACCTCTTCTATGATGTGCAGTTCAAAGAACTGCTTTCTGATCCCTATGGGAACCTGAGGGACTTCTGCCTTAAGGCTCTTGGACAGAAGGCTGATAAAGGGGTGAGGGCCCTCAGGCTGGGAGGCCAAGACGCTCGAGAGCAGTGGGTGGTATCTGCAACACAGAGATGGATATTGGTTTTCTAGAACCTTTGCTTTTTCTAGCTTCTTTAGAACTAGCTGAAGCTTCTTAAAACTTGTGCACAGAGAGTTGTTCCTTTGGTTTCTTGGCATTATTTCCCTTAGTGGAGTTCCCTGATGCTGGAATTCTGTGGGAGATGGGTGTCCAGCCCCTGAGTGAGGCCTTTGCAGACCTATCCAAGCAGGGGAGCTATATGGGTTAGGGTTTTGAACTGCTTTGTTACAAATGGCAGAGCCCTGCTGGTGGCCTGCCTTACAGGAACCTGTGAGAAGGAGCGAGAGCTGCTTTTTTTTTTTTTTTAAAGGACTTATTTATTATTTATTTATTTAGTCAGAGAGAGCCAGAGAGAGGCAGAGACACAGGCAGAGGGAGAAGCAGGCTCCATGCAGGAAGCCCGATGTGGGACTCCATCCCGGGTCTCCAGGATCACACCCTGGGCTGCAGGCGGCGCTAAACCGCTGCACCACCAGGGCTGCCAGCAAGAGCTGCTTTTACAGCAGGACGAGGTATAATAGGCAGATTGTTCTGTTCTCAATGCTTACTTTCTTCCCATGTCTTCTCATTCAGTTGCTGTCTGGCTGTGGCATTGTTTACTGCAGGACCAGAGAGGCTTGTGAACAGCTGGCAACAGAGCTCAGTTACAGAGGTGTGAATGCCAAGGCTTACCACGCAGGTAAGGGGTGCCTGGGCCATCTGATCCCCTTCCATTTCAGAGACCTCTCAGTGGGTCTCTTGTTCTTTAAAGATCCTGGATAATCAGCTGGTCTGTCATCTTTTTCCAGATACCCAGGCAGAGCTAAAGCAAAAAGGAGTCTAGACACAAATGAGATCTAAAATGAGAACTATGACTCCTGAATTCTTTTTCTCTCCCTATGCCCTCCCAGTAGCAGTAATGAGTTTTTAGAAGGCCAGGTATTGGTGTTGTGGAGAGAGCACAGGTTTTGGAGGCCAATAGACTTAGGTTTCAATCTGGGCTTTAACGCTTATTGGGTGCTATGTGCTCCACAAGCTAGGGTCTTTATGAGGTTAAGTGTGTGGCCCAAGGCCACACTGCTGGTAAGTGGTTAATCAGGGTATGTGTACAGCGCCCAGTACAGTGTCAAACCCAAGGTAGATTCCAAGGGAAATATGGGTTCCCTTCGCCACCTTCCCCTCCATCACAGGGCTGAAGGCTTCTGAAAGAACGCTGGTGCAGAATGAGTGGATGGAGGAGAAGGTGCCTGTCATTGTTGCAACCATTAGTTTTGGGATGGGAGTGGACAAAGCCAATGTCAGGTGAGTGATGGTTCTTGCCTTACCATCCCAGGTGGGGCTTGCCTCAAGTGACTGCCTAGTGCTCTGCCTCAAGGCCCAAGTGCATATGCTCCTTCTATGGCCAAAGGGGAAGGAGGCCCCAGGAGCGAGTCCTATCCCCCATCAGAGGACTGCACAGCAGGGTTCTATCATTCCCCAGTAGAGGGCAGCATGCAGCCGTCAGGCCCATCCATTAGCACTGCCCAGTTCCCTGAGTCTAATGCCTGGTCCCCGTGAGGGGGTGGAATGAACTATCTTAAACTGCTCCCTGGGGAAATCCTCAGCAATGCCTTATTCCCAGCATTCCTTGTTACTGCTTACTGATCTTCCAGAAGAGATGGGTGTGTCCCAGCTTCCTAGCCCCACTCTGGCAACCCTTGGGAAGGCTTTTACCTCTAGCCCCACCTGACCTTCCAGAGACATTTTCAGCTACAGCCTGAAGCCCTTTGCTCTGATCAACACCAGCAGTAATGCCTTATATGATTTACAGAGCACTTTTGCATACATGATCTCCTTAAGACTCAAGTTGATCAGGAGTGGAATGAGTCTCTGTGCTTGCGTTTACGAGAACACAAGCTTTGGAATCAGTTTGGACCCTAGGTTGGCTGTGGATCTTTAGGGCCAACTTTGAAGTCAGACACCACTAGGCCCAAATCCTAGTGCTACTGTCCCCTTGCTGTGTCACCTTGTACACATTTTTTTAATCATTTCATTGTCTATAAGATGGGGTTATCTCATCTGATAGTAACTGTAGAATTAAGTGAGACAAATAGATAATGTTATTTATTTATAGGAGGTATATAATAATGTTGTCCCTCTCTCTCTTCAGAGAGGTTAAAGGGACTTACTTGGATCATGCAGCTTATTAGTGGCCATATATTGTTTCTTTAAGTCCAGTGCTTTTTCTCCTGGGCCTGTGACACTGAGGGTTTTGGTTTCTCATATGTGCTGAAATTGCTCCTCTTAACTCTGCTGTGGCCTCTGACTTGGCCACTCCGTGGCCAGGAGATCTACTGATGGGGTACAGGGGTCATAGCCACATTTCTTCTGGAACCTGCTAGCCTCCCTGCTCCTGGTGGCCACAGAAAGCCCTGCTTCCCTGGTTCTGATCACTCCTCCCCTCAGCTCTTCTGCCACAGCTCATGCTGCTTGTCCCTTTGGATCCTACAGGTTTGTCGCCCACTGGAATATTGCCAAGTCTATGGCTGGGTATTATCAAGAGTCTGGCCGGGCAGGCAGAGACGGGAAGCCTTCCTGGTGCCGTCTCTATTACTCCAGGAATGATCGGGACCAAGTCAGTTTCCTGATCAGGAAGGAAGTAGCAAAACTCCAGGTAAGTCCTGGGCAGCAGGAGCCCTTTCTGTCCAAACTCCCTCCCACTCTCCAGTTTCATGCAGCTTATTTCTGAACCTAGGCAGCTTGCAGCAGCTAGGTTAGACTTTTTCCTTTAATGGATCTTAGTGTGATTTTTTTGTGTGCCTGTTATTTTACATAGCCAAGATCAATCCTGTCTTGTGTTTTAGGGTGGGGAGGGGCAGAGGGAGAGAGAGAATCTTAAATGGGCTCCGCAGTCATGAGACCATGACCTGAGCTGAAATCAAGAGTCGGATGCTTAACCAGTGGAGCCTCCCAGGCGCCCCAGTCCTGCCTTGTTTTAATTAGCATTGTTATATAAGAATTTTTCCACATTGTTGAAAGTTCTGTGTTTTGGTTTTCAGCTTGCTTGATTGCTTTTTTCTTTCTCTCTTTCTTCTTTTAACCAAGTACCTAAGTGAACTTGATGTATGATAGGTGACATTATAAGTCAGCAGAAAAGGATGCACTCTTGAATAATTGGTGCTGGAGAAAGATAAAATCAGATACCTACCTCCTCTACCATACACATATGAATTGCAGGTGCAGTAAGGATCTCAAAAAGGGGTAAGGGACACCTGGGTGGCTCAGTGGTTGAGCATCTGCCTTCAGCTTGGGGCATGATCACAAGGTCCTGGGATTGGGTCCCGCATTGGGCTCCCTGCATGGAGCCTCCTTCTCCTCCCTCTGCCTATGTCTCTGTCTCTCATGAATAAATAAGTAAAATCTTTTAAAAAACCTGTAAAATTGGGGGAAAATATTTTATTTCCTTGACAAAGGGATGAGCATGTCAAGATTTTAAAAGTGGAATCCAAGGAAGACCTGGCTATTTGACTAAATCCAAACTAAAAATTTCTCTGTAATAAGAGACACCATAAACAAGGTGAAAAAATGAGCCATTTTGGGGGAAGGTATTTGCAATATGCATAATTGAGAGAATTCCTATTGGTGACTCTGTAAAAGGCAGATAACTGCAGAGCAGAAAGTATGAATTTCACAGAAGAGGGAACCAGAATATCTAATAAAGGTATGAAGAGTTGCTTAGCCTCCCTTAGAAATCAGGGACTTGTAAAAGAGATGATGAGCTGTCACTTTATACTCATCATACTGGCAAAAATGTCCAACATCTTTATAATCACTGTTGGTGAGGATGTGGGGAAAGGGGAACTCATGGTGTTGTCAGGAATATGGACTGGTATGACTGCTTTGAAGAGAGACGAGGCAGTACATGTAATGGGAGGATTATGGTGCTCTGTGATTCAGTAATTCCACTTCTAGATAAACAAGTTGTCATGACGCGTATAAGGAAGTACAGGGATGTTTGCTGCAACTCTGTCATAATGAACTCTTCCTCTATAGAGTATCGGATAACCCACTGTTTACTGGGTTAGTCACTCGGTGGAATGATCTAAAGCAGTTAAAAATGACACCATAGGGGATCCCTGGGTGGTGCAGCGGTTTGGCGCCTGCCTTTGGCCCAGGGCGCGATCCTGGAGACCAGGGATCGAATCCCACGTCGGCCTCCCGGTGCATGGAGCCTGCTTCTCCCTCTGCCTGTGTCTCTGCGCCTCTCTCTCTCTCTGTGTGACTATCATAAATAAATAAAAATTAAAAAATTAAAAAAAAATGACACCATAAATCTACATTAATCAACACGGATAAAGACCTCAGAGCATAATTTGTGAAGTTGCAAATGGAGATGTGTAGCCGTTTTTTTTTTTTTACCCCCACCGACATTTTAATAAGTCTTTTTTTTTTAAGATTTTATTTATTTATTTATTTATTTATTTATCTATTTATTTATTTATGAAAGACACACAGAGAGAGAGGCAGAGACACAGTTAGAGGGAGAAGCAGGCTCCATGCAGGGAGCCTTCTGTGGGACTTGATCTCGGGACTCCAGGATCATGCCCTGGGCTGAAGGCAGGCACTAGACTGCTGAGCCACCCAGGGATCCCGACTTTTTCTTATAAGAAATATTGAATGCCAAATGAAAAAAATATTGAACACAAGTACTTATATCTGATCTTTACCAAAATGAGGTTAAAAGGACAAAAGTTTTATAAACCCACAGGGACAAGAAGAATAGAAAACAAGGTAGAAATGTCAATAAATGTCTGCCTAGAAAACCCCTGACTCTACTGGAAACCTATTAGAGTTCATAAGAAAACCTGGCAAGATGTCTATATGTAAAGGATATATTTTTTAAAGCCTAGCTTTTCGCCACATTACCATGAATGCCTAGGAACGGAAATGAAAAAATATTAAATTTGCAAGAATAAAACTTATAAAATACCTAAAAGTAGGGGTGCCTGGGTAGTTCAGTCAGTTAAGTGTCTGCCTTTGGCTCAGTTCATGATCTTAGGGTCCTGGGATCAAGCCCCACATTGGGCTCCCTGCTCCTTCCTCCCTTTCCCTCAGTCTCTCCCTCTCTCTCTGCCCTCTCCTTTGCTCATGAGTGTTCTCTCTCTCTCTCCAATAAAGAAATAAAATCTTAAAAAAAACCCCAAAACTCACCACTTTGTATTTTTTGTTTTAAGCATTTTATTTATCTATTCATGAGAGACACAGAGAAAGAGAGGCAGAGACATAAGCAGAGGGAGAAGCAGGCTCCCTGCAAGGAGCCCGATGCAGGACTCGATCCTAGGACCCTGGGATCACGACCTGAGCTGAAGGCAGATACTCAACTACTGAGCCAGCCACCCAGGCGCCCTCCCCACTTGGTTTTAACATGCAGCCAGGGATGGAAACTACTGATTGAGATAAAGAAAACTAATAGCTCATTGAAAGAAAACAGGCTTTGAGTAGGCATAAAAACTGAGTGGGAAGACGTAAAGCTACATACAGTTCTCCTCAAAGTTAGTATATAAATGAAGTTCCAGTAGAAATCCTAAAAGACTCCTATTGGGAAGTGGAATCTTAGAACTTATGTGAAAGAAGAGCCCAAGAACAGCCAGGAAAAGTCAGGACAGGAAGAATGGTGAAGGGGATGAATTTAACTCAGTGTCAGAATGTGCTGGGGTGTTGCTGTAACCAAATGCATTTAATACAGCAGCAAGCTGTGGTACAAAGAAATTAGAATTCAGTCCCAGAACACGTGAGAGTTTAATATGTGATGAAGCTGATAGTTCAATTTAATGGAAAATGAAAGGATTGTCTAGTAGGTGGTATGGGCATCCCTCTGGAATAAAATAAAAGTGCCCCGTTTAACACCTTATATAAAAGACAGATTTAAGGACCTACATGTAAAAAATAAACACTGTTTTGTAAGACACTTTATTGCATGTATAACCTAGGGCTTGAAATAGTTTTGTAATGGAAATTGGAAATTCAGAAAACTATATTTTATTTTATTTTTAAGATTTTATTTATTCATGAGAGACAGAGAGAGAGAGAGAGAGAGAGAGGCAGAGACACAGGCAGAGGGAGAAGCAGGCTCCATGCAGGGAGCCCGACATGGGACTTGATCCCGGGTCTCCAGGATCACACCCCAGGCCGAAGGTGGCACTAAACCACTGGGCCACCGGGGCTGCCTGAAAACTATCTTTTAAAGAAAGTATTTGAATTAAAGTTCTTGAACTTTTATATATCCTTAACCTGTGGGGGGGGGGGGGGGGGACATATTCAGCAAAAGATACCATAAACAAAGCCAGCACATAAACAGCAGATCTGGAAAACTAGTTATGTAGAGGGCAAACCAGAGGTTGATGTTGAGGATAAATGGAAAGATTTCACCAACTGACAGGAAAAAGCAAAGTGTGTGAAAGTGGGTTCCCAGAAAAGCTCATCCAAATGGTACATCCAAAGAATTCAAATTCAATAGTAATCAGATAAGTGCAAATTAAAAATAAATGACACATGTGAAAGGGCTCTAACACTCATTGCTAGTGGGCATGTGCAGGAGAGGGCCTGCACTTCGCCTGGAGAAAAATGAAGTGTTGCAGTCTTTTTAGGGGGAAGCATTCTAGCAATATCTATTACATTTTATTTTCTTATTTTTAAAAAATATTTGAGAGAGATAGAGCGTGAGCTGGGGGAGGGGCGGAGGGAGAGGGACAAGCATACTCTGTGCTGAATGTGAAGCCTGATGATTCCATGACCCCCAGATCATGATCTGAGCCAAAATCAAGAGTCAGATGCTCAAATGACTGAACCACCCAGGCACCGCCTATTGCACTTTAATATGCAGTTATCCTTTGCCCCAGATACCATATTTCTGGCACCAAATCGCCTGAAATAAAAGCAGCAGTACACAAGCTTGTGCCTGAGGGCTTGTGTGGTAGAATTGGTCATGAGGACTGAAACTGAAGAACAAACTAAATACTCGGCCACAAGCAGTGATGGAATTATAGTACATGCTCACCATGGGATCATAGGCACAACTGAGCACCCAGGAGGGTTCTTCTCTTGGTTTTTGAAAAAGAAATCATGTTGATTACTGTGTGACATTATAGATTTGCTTATTCTCTATCTGCTCTGTCAAAGTTTAAGTTACTTGAGAGCAGGGACCTTTTATGTCCTGTATATCTGTAATGGCCAGACCAGTGCTGGGAACATAGTAAGTGCTTAATAAATTTTTTTTGAATAGAGAAATGAATGAATGAATGAATGAATGAATGAATGAATAGGGAGAGGAGGTGAATACAAGTTGAGATTGGGAAGGAAGGGGCCTTTTGTGGACCTGGTACTCTGCCAGGAATGAAGGGGGCATGATTAACTTGTCCCTTTTATCTGAAATTCAAATTAGACAAAGAAAAGATATTGGTAAGATGATTAGGTATAAGATATTTATTTAAAACTTACAGTGAGATATAAGAACTCATGCTAAGCTTATCAATAAGACATGTAAGACAGAGACAAGATCCAGAAAGCTTCCAGAGAGGTGATACATGGAGGACTGGTAGCCAGAACAGCACCAGTTTTCTCCATCATAATATCAGAAACAAACAATGAAACAGTGCCTTCCAATTCTAGATAAACTGTTTCCAACCTAGAATTTCCCACCCAGTCAGCCAATTAAGTGTAAAGGCAAGTTAAAAAGACATTTACAGCTTCCAGTTTGATAAGCGGAGTTCGGAAGTGTTGGTCTTTACAGGCTCTGGGGATAGAAGGGTGTTGATAGCCTCAGCAAAGTGCTCACATTCTCCCGGCTGTGCAGGGATTTAACCACCACGTCAAGCAAAAAGGCAAAGACCAAGACCACCAAGAAGCACCCCCCCAATGCTCAACATCCAATGCATTCACCCTTTCTGACCAGTCACAGATGCAGAAATTCAAAGAGGCCTTCAACATGACTGATCAGAACAGAGATGGTTTCATTGACAAGATTTACCCTGATATGCTTGCCTCCCTGGGGAAAAAAATCCAACTGATGAGAATCTGGATGTCATGATAAATGGGGCTCCAGGGCCCATAAATTTCACCATGTTTGGTGAAAAGTGAAATGGCACAGATCTGGAAGATGTCCTCAGAAGTACTTTTGCTTGCTTTGATGAAGCAACTGGCACCATCCGGGGAGAGCACCTGGGAGAGCTGCAGACAGCAGTGGGAGGCCACGTTACAGGCAAGGAAGTGGATGAGCTCACAGAGAAGCACCTGGACCAAAAGGGAAATCTCAATTCATGTGCATCCTTAAGCCAGGGGGAGCAAAAGACAAAGATGACTGAAAAGAACTTGGGTTCCAGCCAAACATTCCTTGTGGCCACTTGGGGTATTTCTGAGACTTTGCATTCTCTTAGCTTTGCAGCTTTTGCCTTTCTTGTATTTGTTTTCAGCCATTTTGGGCACAAGCATCTCTATAATCAGACTGGAAGTGGGGGGACTTTTATGATTTTTCAGAATTGAAAATGGGGCAGTTTAATTTGCTAGCTCCCCCCCCCCAAATAACTGCAGTCTACACAGAGTGTGTTTTTTTTTTTTTAGAGAAAGTTATCTCCTTAATTTTTTCTGAACCATAATTAGACTTTATGATAGGGATCCCTGGGTGGCACAGCGGTTTGGCGCCTGCCTTTGGCCCAGGGCGTGATCCTGGAGACCCGGGATCGAATCCCACATCAGGCTCCCAGTGCATGGAGCCTGCTTCTCCCTCTGCCTGTGTCTCTGCCTCTCTCTCTCTCTCTGTGACTATCATAAATAAATAAAAAAAAATTAAAAAAAAATTAGACTTTATGATAAAAAAAAAAGACATTTTTGGACACAGGGTTTCAAGAAACTTCCTCCTGTGGAAAAGCTACTGAAGGATGACCCCTACTCCCCCAGCCCCCAAGAGGCAGTAATTAGAGAGGGGAAGATAGAGATCTGACCCAAGCCAGGCAGAAGGAATGTCCTGGGGGGTACCACTGAAGGACAGTCTCAGCTGTGCACACCAGGCCAAGGGAGAGGCAGTTCACATTGAACCTAGAAGGACAGAAGGCTCCGGTAGGGGGGGATGTTTCTAAAAATAAAAGTGAAACCTGCCATCTTTGGCCGCTGTTGACATGAATTTTTCATTATATCACAGCATTTGGGGGGTGAAAGAGTAATATACACTAAAATCTAAGTAAGTGAAAAAGTGTAACAGTTTTTTGTTTTTTTGTTTTGATAGTCACACAGAGAGAGAGAGAGGGAGGCAGAGACATAGGCAGAAGGAGAAGCAGGCTCCATGCATCGGGAGCCCGACGTGAGATTCCATGCTGGGTCTCCAGGATCACGCCCTGGGCCAAAGGCAGGCGCTAAACTGCTGCGCCACCCAGGGATCCCCAAGTGTAACAGTTATTAATTTTGGGAGGACAAAGTTGTTCAAGAAAGGGATATGTGATCATGAGAAATATAAAAATATAGTCACATGGTTTTTGCTCTGGTCTGATGTTGCTGTAGTTTTCCTCCCCATAAGGAAAATTATGATTTCAGAAGAAATTGCGATACAAACAGATTGGCAGAATGAGGGGAGAGGTAGTAGGTTTATTTATATGCGCTTGGGAAGTGGGGATGATTCATTCACCTTCCAGAAGCAGAAAGTCAATATTTAAGATTTCAGATATCAGTGTCTTATATTTTCAAAGTTCCTTTTCTGTATCTTTTTCTTTATTTTTGAAAATTTCACAATTTTTTGAAAGGAAATTTTGACAAATAGACATGTACAAAAAGGCAAATAATGCATCATCTCAGCACTCAGAAGAAATCCCTGCTCACATTATAGTATATACCCTTCTCTACACACAGAGGTATATGTGTTCTTTCAAATCTAAATACATTTGTGCATATATTTACTATTGAATTGGATATATTGGGCAGCCCAGGTGGCTCAGCAGTTTAGCGCCGCCTTTGGCCAGGGCGTGATCCTGGGGTCCCAGGATCAAGTCCCGTGTCGGGCTCCCTGCATGGAGCCTGCTTCTCCCTCTGCCTGTGTCTCTCATGAATAAATAAAATCTTAAAAAAATAAATTGGACATATTATATTGGAGAACCTGGCTGGCTTATTTGGTGGAGCATGTGACTCTTGATCTTGGGGTTGTGAGTTTGAGTCCCATGTTGGGTGTAGAGATTGCTTAAAAATAAAATCTTAAAAAAAAAATCTGGATCTTATTATGTAGGATTCCCAAATGCCAGTTCCTGGGACCTCTGCATAAGAACCACCTGAGCAGCTTTTTGAAAATAAACTCCAAAAGTTCTGGCTCCAAAAAGTTCAATTCAGTAGCCTGGGTGTGGGCCCCAGGTCACTTTTTAAAAGTTATAGGTGGGGGACACCTGGGTGGCTCAGTGGTTGAGGGTCTGCCTTTGGCTCAGGATGTGATCCTGGGGCTCTGGGGTCAAGTCCCGCATCAAGCTCCTGCATGGAGCCTGCTTTTCCTCTCTCTGCCTGTGTCTATCATGAATAAATAAATATTTTTTAAAAATATAAAAAATAAATAAATAAATAAATAAAAATATAAAAAAATTAAAAGTTACAGATGAAGGACGCGTGGCTGGCTCAGTCAATAGAGTACGTGACTCTTGAGCTCAGGGTTGTGAGTTTGAGCCCCTAGTTGGGTGTGGACGTTGCTTGAAAATAAAATCCTTTTTTTGGGACACCTGGGTGGCTCAGTGGTTGAGCACCTGCCTTTGGCCCAGAGTGTGATCCTGGAGTTCCAGGATCGAGTCCCACGTTGGGCTCCTGCATAGAGCCTGCCTCTCTCTGCCTATATCTCTGCCACTCTCTCTCTCCTTGTCTCTCATAAATAAATAAAAATTAAAAGAAAAATCCTTTTTTTTTTAAGATTTTATTTATTTAATCATGAGAGATACACGGAGAGAGAGGCAGAGGCACAGGCAGAGAGAGAAGCAGGCTCCATGCAGGGAGTCCGATGTGGGACTCAATCCCGGGTCCCCAGGATCATGCCCTGGGCTGCAGGTAGCGCTAAACCGCTGAGCCACCCCAAAAATCCTTTTTTTAAAGATTATCTATTTATTTATTCATGAGAGACACAGGGAGAGAGAGAGAGAGGCAGAGACATAGGCAGAGGGAGAAGCAGGCTCCCTGCAGGGAGCCTGATGTGGGACTCTATTCCAGGACCCCAGGATTACGACCTGGGCCAAAGACAGATGCTCAACCACTGAACGACCCAGGTGCTCTGTTAAAATCTTAAAAAAAAAATAAAGTTATCCAAGTGATCCTGAGGTATGGTTAGATTTGGGGACACCCATTTTGCAAATGGCTTTCTTACTATCATTTGATGCTTCTTCCCTCATCATCCTTTAGGCTGCAAGGTAGTTCAGCTATGTAAGGCTTTTGCTAAGTGGTCTTTTCTTGCCTGCAGGAAAAGAGAGGGAACAAAGCATCTGATAAAGCTGCTATCTTGGCCTTTGATGCCCTGGTCACCTTCTGTGAAGAATTGGGGTGAGTGACTTATTTCATATGTGGAGTGACATTTTAGATCTTTCTTCCCCCAATGCCTACTAGTTAACCAACTAATGTAGGGCAGCTCTTAGGCGACCGAGGCACCGTCTCCTGCCGAAGGCTATTGTGTGGGGTGTTTCCTGTCAGGCAGCCTGAAAGTCAGTATCCTTGCCAGGAAGGCTCCAGAAACTGGCAATGTGAAGACTCATTCAGTATTTCGGGTGGTTTTCCAGCCACCCAACTCCGCTCACTTCTGGAGTGGCTGGTCCCATGAGTGAGTCATGAATCATGTGACTGGTTCTTGAGCCATTAGCATTGTGGTGGTCACTTGACACTGAGCTGGACCACTGGCTTCACTTGAGTAAGAGTCATTCTTATCCTGGATTTGAGAGGAGCTACATGACCTACCTTATCTCTTGGGGGTGGGGTGGATAATAAGCTTGGAGAGAATTCAGCTTTTTCTTTTTTCTTTTTTTTTTTTTAATTCAGCTTTTTCTATCGTAACACCATACAGCCCACTTGGAGTCCACTTCTCTATTTCATCTGTATGTGCTGGTGGTAGAAGTTTGAAAGAGCCTGATGGCTGCTCCGTGACAGGCAGGTTGTGGCAGGACAGGTTTGAGACATGAGGGACACTCAGGATGATTCTGGAATATCTGGGAGCACTTTTTTTTTTTTTAATATTTTATTTATTCATAAGAGACACAGAGAGGAGGCAGAGACACAGGGAGAGGGAGAAGCAGGTGCCTCACAGAGAATCTGGTGTGGGACCTGGGAACTCTGGGATCACGCCCTGAGCCAAAAGATGCTCAGCCACTGAGCCACCCAGGAGTCCCTAGCTGGGAGCACTTTGTATGTATGCAACCCTTTGGTCTAAGAAACTCACATGGGTCAGACCTCGTTGGACAACTCTGTAAGGTAGATGAGGCAGGAGTGATTGCTTCAGACTTAGAGATGAACAGACTGATGCCCAGAGAGGTCATGGTCACAAAGCTCCCAGGAGACAGACACCACTAAACCTGGGTCTCCTGATTTTTAGTGACATGTGCATCTCACATACATGTCCCAGCTTGGTTTTTGCAAGACTAGATTTTTGAGGCACAGAGCTGAGTAAGTACATAGACCTGGTGTCCAGCAGATGTTTGAGGCTCTCCTCTGGAAACCAGAGAGGTGCTTATTTATAGGGCCACGTGTTTTGCTTCCCACCCCCTCCTACTCACTGATGATTTGATGGCTCCTTTGAGACTGAGTCTCCCACTTGACCTACCTGGCACGGCCACGCCCAGCAGACGTGTTTGGCACCCTTGCCCACATCCATTGCAACTAGAGCCCTTTTCAGGCTCTCATAGCATAGAGGGAGTTGTTAAACTAGGCCCTCAGGCTCCTTGAGCAAAATGCTCATAATGAAAGGGCCCAGGGTCCTTGCTAATTATCAGAGTCCCTTCTGCTGGAAATAACCCTTCTGGGTTCTTTTCTGGGATGAGTCTGAGGCTCTGTAAGGCTGAGGGGTTAGCTCTGCTTTATCTCTCTGGGCTGCAGCAGTCCACCTGGCAACAGGATGGGTCCTTCTAGGGACCTGTGTCATACTGGGGAGCTGGGGCCTCTTAGTGCGTTGAGGGTCTAGGCATTGGTGCGCCTCCTGCTACACCACGTGCAGCCTCATCTATCCTACCTGTGTGCTACCTGCGAGGGTTCCAGATTCTAGGCCTTCCTGGGATGGAACGAACACTGCTGGTGTGGCTGGATGTGACATTGCTCTTTGAGTAAAAAGGAATGTTTCTTTATTGCATAAATGGCATATCGCCCGTTCCCCACCAGATATTTGCTCTTTTTCTAAGAATAGTCCTGGTTTGTGGGTTAAGTGAAAGCAACTGTTTGCTAAGGGAGGACACCTGGCAGCAAGGGGCAGGCCGGCATGATGGCTTTGGCGGAGGCAAGTATGTGCCTACAAAGGTGGTGCTGTAGGGTCTGGAATGCACGGGGACTGTGGCACCCTGTGTAGGATACCTGGGCATTTCCGGGACCAGTGGCAGAGACACTCAGGTCAGTATGAATGAGGTCGAGGGCGGCCATCCAGTGATGTTCCTGTCCTCTCTGCACACAGTTGTTTTGTCTGAGCTGTGGCCATAGAAAGCATTTGTTCACTCAGGACAGTGCTCTTCATCTTTTAGTGTGCAAAGGACCAGTCACTAGGTTGAAGCAGCTCCCAGCTTAGAGGGCTCTGGACCTTGTCTGAGATAGAAGAACAGGCTTGTGTTTGGGCCTTAACTGAAGCGGGCACTGTCATCCGGGGACTATGGTTCAGAGGAGCCCGAGAGCCGAGCCCAGCCCATTAGCCCGACAGCCCAGACCTTCTGTTTATCCATTTGTTTGGTCATTCATTCATTCATTCATTCATTCATTCATTTATTTATTCAACCACCAAATATTGACTGAAACTGACTGTGCCAGACACATTGGGTATGGGAGATACAGTGGTGAACAGAAAGAGACCCATCCCCTGCCTTTTTGGTGTTTGGCCCAGTGGGGAAGACGGGTACTTATCAGATAAGCACGTTAGCTATGTGAACGTGGATGTGTAATTGCAGATTCTTAAAAGGTCTCTGAAGAAAAGGTACATGGTGTTTTGAGAGTTAACAGTGGGCCCCTTCCTGAGCCCCAAAAGGCCAGTCACAGCTCTTCACACTGGTTGGTGTTCTCAGCCGGACTTAAGAAACCAAATACGATTGCAAACATAACAAGAGACAGGATCGTGACGATGAATAAGCCGATCACTGCTAGGCCTCCCTGGTCCCAGGGGTTCTCCCAGAATTCATCATTCCACATGTGCTTCTGCTTTATCAGCTTGTCTACGTAGACCTGGAAAAGCGGGGATGGAGCCCTTGAGTGCTGGGACCTCCCCAGGTGCTGTCCCAGGCGCTGCTGTCCACCCCTGACTTCACCCTCTGGACCGGTCTCAGCACAGCCGGTGCTCCTCCACAGGGGTGGCGGGCTGAGATCTAGACTTTAAAGCACCCTGCCACAGGTCCTTGCTGTTTTCCCTGCCTCAACTGCCAAACATTTGGGAAGCATTTTGAGAGATGAGCATGGGAGTCGAAAAGCGGACCGACTCCAGCCAAGGCCTCGGTAAGCTCCCTTGGAGGCAGCTGCAAGCAGAACTAGCTAATCTTGAACAGCTAAGGTCAGCAGGCTGCAGGCCTGTAGCCCATTGAAGGGAGTAACGGCGGCGAGAAGGAAGGAATCCCTACCTGATTCTGCTGTTTCGGCTCCTGTGTCCTTAGAGTGGGCCAGTAGGGTAATCCTGCAGGCCCCACGCTCTGGGTGCCCGAGCCACACCCGGACTTGAAGCAGCTGTTGGGAGGAAAAGGTGTTGGTATTGCCAAGTGGCCCTGACCAGACCCCATGTGCTGACACTGGAGCCAACAAAGGTGGGCTAGGGCCCGTTGCCTAGCAACTGCATTCCCCTGCTGCCTTTCATACTTACCCTGTCAGCTGCGTTCTCTCCTTTTTGTGATGTCGTATTGGGGGCTGCTTAGGGTACGGATGTTCAGGCGTCTTCACCGAGAGAAGTCAGGCTTGGGTAGGATGGGGAAAGAGACTGGATCCAGGACCCTTGCCTCAAGCCCCCTATCTGCCTCACCTGTGGCTGGGTCCTGCGTCTTCTCTCTGTCTGGCTGCTGGCCTGTGAACTGGGAGGCCCTTGCCAGAGTGCAGGACGCCCAGGACTTGAGGAAGCCCTGGGCTGGAGCTGCACTGGGGCTGTTCTCTTCCTGTGGCGCTGGAGTGCTGGTGAATGTTTAACTAGCTCCAGCTGGTACCTCCTGGAAGGTATTTCTTTCTGGGGGTGTATTATCACTGTTGAGGCTCCAGGGTCCTGCCTTTGCCGGCCTCTTGAGGCACAGCTGCAGCTGCTTCATGTGATTGGTTCCTACCAACCATACAGTTGTGATAGGGCAGCTAGGAAGCAGAAATGGAAACCTAGTGGCCACCATTTATTCCTTAAAAGTTAGGATTCAAGTGCCTGGTGTGACCAGGAACTGCGGTAGGTACCTCATGTCCACCGTGAACCAAAGGAGGCTGGCCCTGCCCACCCAGGTTTCCATTCTAGCTTGCTTGGTCCTCAGCCCTGCTCATTAGACTCATCTGGGTCCTGCCTGGTACCACTTAGCTCAGTGTCTGGGCAGTCAGAGCCCCGTGCTCTGCAAAGCTGGCCAGGTGATGTTAACCTGCAGCCAGGGTTGGAGGAGACAGATGATGAACGAGTTCAGTAAAGTCCTTATCTGTCATAGGCTTACCTGATACTTTGAGTTTCCCTCCGGAAAACGTTGTGATGTGTGCCCCTGGCTGCTCAATGTTCCCAGCCCGCAGGCAGGTCTCTAGCATACTTACCTCCATCCTGTTGGATGCTTATCAGGAGTCAGCTGTTTGTTCCCAAACCTGTTTGTGGCATTTGTCCTTATTATTGTAATGACGTGATTGCACTTAATGTTACATAAAAACATGGAGCAACAGTAATAGCTGAAACCCCAGTTTTATAGCTGAGGAGCAAGCACGGAGGTTAAGCAACTTTTACCCAAGGTCCTACAACTAAGAAGTAACTGGGCAAGGGTGGGGATCGTGTGTGTGTGTGTGTGTGTGTGTGTGTTTAAACCCACCTGTTGAGCTCCACTGCAGAGACTGAGCTCTGAAGCTCCCTGTTGCACCTCAAGGGGGTGGGGGTTAGTGGGAGCTGTTGCTATAAAGCACCTATTGGACCACTTTGGAATGACTTTGGAATCACTCAGTATTTCTGTCAAGACAGATGTGGCAAGCCAACTGGAGATGTTTTGCAAAAATCCAGGATTTCACATGCCGATTTCTTTGTGGATATCTTCTTGTTCTGCTTTACAGTAACCACAGTTAGTAAAGAGCCAACATAGGAACTCTCTGGCCTGCACATGCCACACTCAGAGGAAAGACCTTGGCCCCCCAGCAAAAAGATTGGCCAAGGAATGTGCACGTATATGTTTCTTTTTTTTTTTTTAATTTATTTATTTATGATAGTCACAGAGAGAGAGAGAGAGGCAGACACAGGCAGAGGGAGAAGCAGGCTCCATGCACTGGGAGCCTGATGTGGGATTCGATCCCAGGTCTCCAGGATCGCGCCCTGGGCCAAAGGCAGGCGCCAAACTGCTGTGCCACCCAGGGATCCCACGTATATGTTTCCATTTAAAATGAGGTGTGTAGGGAATGGTATGTGTCATGCACACAGAAGTGGCTTTGACCAACTCTTCCAGTTAATTGCTGGCTATGATCAGAAAATTCTGCCGAAATGATCACCATGAAGGGAACGTTATAGGAAGAGGTGGAGAATCCTGTTGGTGTGTGTGGCATAGCCTGGCCTGGGGGCTGAAGGGATCCCCTGTAAGGAATGAGGTTAGGTTGAGGCAGGAAGACTATGTACGAGGTGGGGCTAGGGGACAGTGTTTCATGGCAGGCATCAGGTCCCTAGGAGGGTGAGAAACTATTTTTGAGAACAAAATTACCTTGTCCTCAGCTCTTTGGTCTGGAAGTTGTGTTAACCACAAGCAACTCTGTCATGAAGATTTTTACTATAGATTGCTCTCAAATGTTAATGGTTGAGAAAACAGATTTAGAAGAAAAGTGTTTTATGTGCTCTCTACCAGGTTTTGCTTGTGCAATTCTTGCACGGGTGGCTCTTCTGTGGTTTCTAATAAGGCATGAGAGCCGGTGAAATGCCCAGATCTCAAATGTAGATCTTTGGAGGAAGTGAGAGGCTCCTGTAGAGTAGAGGCCAGAGTCAGAGGAGGCCTGACAAGGCTGGGAAATCTGTGCAGCAGTGAGTGTAGGCAAACCTTGGGAGTGGCTTGTTCCAGGGGGGCTGGTGGCAGGAATGGAGACCTGTGATAACCAGATGCCTTTCGGGGCTCAGACAGCCTGCTGGCCTCCCCTTCCATGGCCACCATTGCTGCTTCCCACAATGGGGGATTGCTCTTCCTGAGAAGACCCATGGTGGGAGTGTGCCAGGCCTCTGCCCTGCTGGAGCCGATCTGGTTTGTTGAGCTGAGTGGGATTGAACGACTGCCGTGGGGAGCCGTTAGTGGTGGGGCTCAGCGTGGGCCAGTCTGCTGCCAAGTGGGAAAGGAGTAAGCCTTCTCAGAAATGTAGGGATGGCATCTTACTTGGGTTTAGTATTTAGGAGGAGGAGAACGCCAAAGACCCGGCCTATGGTCCCTACCTCTTGGCAGCCAGACCACGGAGCCAGAATCTCCTAGCAGAGGCACAGCCTCAGCCACCCTCAGCCACCCTCAGGCTTGCTTATGGGAGAGTCACATGAGAATTGGGCTGTCCCATTGTCAGAGCATCTCCTGAACTGAGGGCTGAATAGGGCAGGGTTTCCCATCCGTTCCCTCCCACCTCCCCTGTTTTCCTTCAGGGAGAGAGACCTAGTTGGGCCCCACCCTAGCTCTTACTTGGGCTCCACCCAGTCACAGGGAGGTGATTTTTAGACAGCTTGGGGTGTGGGATGTAGGATTGGTTGATAGAGGATAATGGGATAGGAGCCTTATCTGCACTGCAGCTGGTAGGCCTCAGGGCCTTGGGTGTGGTCATCAGGGGCTCTGCAAGCCCCTTGGGCTGGGCCCAGAGGCTGGCTCTGCCACTTTTCAGCTGGTTGAACCTAGGAAAGTCACCTAGTGTTGCTAGGGCTCAATTTCCTCAACTCCACTGTGGGGATGGTCATGGTACCTATGGCCTTTGAGGCTGTTGTGATCAAACAAATTCACTTGCATCAGAATGCTTTAGGCAGTGGCTGAGCACGCATAAACCCCTCAGGGAATTTCTGCCAACTTGATCATCACCTGCTATTTTCACCATTCTCATCCTTTCTATTGTTATTCTGAATCCTATTCTTGTGGGGTAGAGGGCACAGGCTGGTTCTTGAGTTTCTTTTCTTTTGTATGGAAGGACTTCCTCTCTGGGTCTTCAACCTAAACCAAACCCGTCAGACAAGTCAATGGACAGCAGGAAGTGAAACTCACCAGAGTTTCTCCCACCTGCCTGCCAGCCCGAGATGGGGGTGGGGGCAGAGCCTGGCATCCCCTCTCCACTGTTTTCTGGGTAGACAGGGCTCCACATCTAGGCAGCCAGAGCACGCAGACCTCTCTGTGGCTCTGGGGGGCCAGTGGGGCAGGAGGGGGAAGATACCATGGAGAGCTTTTGGACTCCCCTACCCTCATTCCTGGGTTGGTAGTTCTACCTGGAAAGTTCTCTGGAAGAGAAAGTAAACTGAAGGGAGGGAGGCAGGGTGGTGGTGTTGCATCGCAGCAGGGTCAGTCCTTAAAATGGGTCCACGTTGCTCTTGTTTTAGACGGGCAGATAATGACAGTGGTTCATATCTGCAGCGCTCTCAGGATATGCCCAGCACTGTGCCAAGTGCTGTACGTCATCTTAGTTTCTCCTCACCCCAGGAGGTAGCTACCAGGGTTAACTGAGTCTCAGAGGGGAGGAAATGTGGGTCAGGGAGGTTGAATCATTAACCTGCATTCACACAGCCAGTGAATGATGCAGTGAAGATTTGCACCCAGACAGCCTGGCACACAATAGGGAAAGGACAGAGGGGCTGGGATGCAGCTTATGGACGATAGTAGGGGCCTGACCTCTCTCCTCAGACTCTAGAAGTTTGGGAAGACCTGGTGGCCTGAGCCTGCTGGTGTGGGGCGTGCAGGCTTAAGTAAATGGCCGCGGAAGCTGTGGAGTGGCATTCCTGAGCCCAGCATCCGGCAGACACCACCTGGGCACTGCGGAGGGGGCATCTGGAAACCAGAGCTCGTTAGCAGCTGGTGCTGACGGGACTTTCACCCTCACCCTTCCCCCGGCTCCCTCTTGCATGGCATTCCTGCCTTTGTGTTTTTCCAGCTTTCATGGGCACAGCGAGAGCAGAGGCCTGGCAAGGACAGTCACCGGCCACACCCTTGGAATTCTGGCACATTGCCCTTCAGAAGCACAGAGCCCAGGCCGGGGAGTCTGGTGCCACAGAAACACATAACAGGAAAGCTTTTACTGGGAAAGAAATGGGAAAATACTGGAGTAGAATACTGACATGCTCCCCTCCAGGGGGAAGCTTAGGCTCCAGTAGCTATTGCACAAAGCTCCTCTTTGGCATGGGAGCCCCACGGGCCAGCTCCCCACAGGTGCAGGCTCTTCTCCATCCAAGTACGGAGACTCTGCTTCTGTGTTTTGTTAAAAGGTACAGGTTGGGGGAAATCCCCAATTTTTGTTTACTCAGGGTTTTAAACCGTTAACTCCTCCTTGGCACCCAGGATTCACCGGCAGGTCAGAGTTTGGTGGCTGTACCAGCCCTTGTTTCCTTGGTAAGGGCTGCAGGTGTCAGGTTCCTAGGCAGGGCCAGAGCTGGGGCCACGGATCACAGTCTTGTGAGGTGAGGGCCACAAGGCCAGGTGTCACCTGGGGTCATGGCTTTGGCAGCCTCCTTTCCAATGTCTCCTCCTCTCTGTCCTTCACGGTGGGGTCATGGGCCGCACTTGGACCTTCCTGCCTCTGCGCTCAGGGCAGCAGCAACAGCTGCAAGCTATCAACAGCAACAGCAGCACAGTGGCTGGGGGCGCAGGGGAGAGAAGCAGAGAGCACAGGAACCTCAGGCAGGGGGACACAGGGAACACACACCCAACTTCTAAAGAAACCCCTCTGGGGGCACCTGGATGGCTCAGTGGTTGAGCCTCTGCCTTTGGCTCAGGTTATGAACCCCGGGGTCCTGGGATTGAGTCCTGTACTGGGCTCCCCTTGGGGAGCCTGCTTCTCTCTCTGTCTGTGTCCTGCCTCTCTCTCTGTGTCTCTCATGAATGAATAAATAAAGTCTTTAAAAAAAAAAAAGAAAGAAAGAAAGAAACAAACAAACAAACCCCTCTGGGGTGTGTAGGATCTTTGCCCTGAGGTGTTGGCTGTCCCCATGCTGGCCACCAGGCCCTAATCTCCCTGCCATGCCTCCTCCACTGCCCACAGCTTTGCTCCCTTCATCCCTGGTTGGGATACAGGGCTGCCTCTGGGCCCAGCACCATCCTGTCACTTGAGCAGCTTGTTGAGGATTAGGGAAGTCCCTTGGCTTCCCCCCAGGGACATCCACTCTCCTCCTCTATCTAGCGGACACCTAGCCAGCCCTCTGGTCAGCACCATGGTCCCACCTTTCCTCGATGCCAAGAAGAGCCAGGGGCTCTGGGGAGAATGTGAGAACCCCAGCTTACCTGTGAAAAGGAGGATGACGGAGAAGGCCACGATCTCCACAGGCTCTGCCTGGGGTAGTTTCTGTAGCTTGAGCAGCAGCTTCTCACCCATGGAGCGCATCTCCTGCACAAAGTTGGCAGCTGCCATGGTGCATCAGACTCCTGCCAGGCTCCTGCTGGGCGTGTCAAGCAGAGACAGGGCCGGGAGTCGCCACCCACCTGCAGCCCGCAGAACGAGTTCGTCAGGTCTCACCCCTGTACCCCTGGTGGCTCATGAGGGGGGAGGGAGCCATTGGGGCCCTCCACCCAACAGTGGCCCTCATCCCCCACCCAGCCGACACCACCCGTGGTGAGGGAATCTGATGACCGCAGGGAGCCTGAGGCCCTGCTGTGGGGGGTACCCAGCGCAGCCAGACACAGGGGAGATATGCCAGCTGGCCACGGTTGGCCAAGGTTCCTGACTTTGAGGTGGGGTGACTTCACTGTTACATTCCTTTGTCTCAGGCACCACTCCTGATTTTGCTGGGGTGCCTCGGGCTCCCCTAGTGACCTCTGGGTCCTTCAGGACTTAGGTGCCTCCCCTGGGTTCCCGGTGGGGAAACTGGGATTTAAGATTCCAGCCTGGTACTCTTGCCCCTCATCATATGTGGGCCAGAGGGATCAGGTTCTTCCTCAAGCAGGCATCTGGGGGCTTCTAGCTGGGGTCAGCTGGAGGTGAGAGCTAATGCGAAGGTAGTCTGAGCCCCGTCAGGGCCCCCACTTCTCTAACCAGTCCAGTTTCTTTACTCATATGGTGTTCTTTGAGGAGGAAGAGGTGACACTGTGTCCCTGCAGTTTCTCCCATGGGGATCCTCTCAGGATGGGATTAGGTGTCCCACGGCTGGTTTACCAGCCTCTCTGCTGGCTCAAACCAAGAGTCCCCTCTGCCCCTACCCCTGTCCCAGGTATATAGCAACTCAGCCCTCCAGGCCCCGTGACTGAGAGCCTCTTCTGGTCTAAGAGTGCCCGACGGGCTAAAGGTGAAGATCCAGGCTGCATCTGTGAGTTGGGGCATGCTCTACGTCACTTTCTTTCCCCTTCGGCCTCAGCTGTGGGCACAGGGAACCAGTGCCTCTTCAGAGATGGACCTGGGACAGCCGTGTGCCAACCCAGCCTGACTTGTTCACCAAGACAGCTCTAATCCAAGGGAGGGTAACAGGTGGCCAAGGGCTGGTGCCAGACCTTAGGATCTAATTACTGCCGCCTCGTCCTGGGTCTTAGCCAGGCGGGTTCTCCCGAGATGGCTGTAGTCTTGGAAGCTGGTCACTGCTGGTACTACCACCACAGTAGAGCTGTCTCCGAACTGCCTTGAAGGCTGTCTGCTTGAAGCCTCTACCTTGTATCTGGCTCTCTGCATTCCTTCTGGCGTGCAGCCTTGGCTTGAGCCCCTCTGGGTGAGGTAGGGAGTCCCAGCCGCTCTGGCGGCCCACCTTCTTCCTTCTTGGAGCTCATCATTGGAAATTGGGACTTCCTCCTGATCTCGTTGGTCCCACCTAGGGTCACATAGGACACTTCTACTCCTCTTCGGCCTCATGGTCCTTCAGAACCTAGACGGCAACTGGCACATGCCCCCTGTGTCTCCTCTTCCACAAGGTAACTGTTCTCGTTTGGTCAGCTGCCCTCTAAAGAACATTCATTTGATGCTGCCTGCCCCTTTTGCAGTTTTGTGACATGGACGTGTCACTCTGTCTCTCTGAGTCTCTTTTCCTCATTTTACGTGAGAGGAGATGCCCATCCTTTGAGACCATTGGGAGGATTGACACTTGGAAGCACAGTGGCAGCCAGCACAGATCCTGGCACACATTGGTGCCCAGCACATGTGATTCCCCTCTGCCTGGGGTCTGGCCATTGTAGGAGCATCAAGAAAGCCTTTGAGGGCAGTCATACCCCCTTGTACACTGTCAGAGATCCTCCTCAGACACCGTTGGGGAGTTTCATCTGTGTCCTTCGATCCCTGGATGTTTGTGGTGTGTGAGGTGAAGGCAGGTGGTGGAGCAGGCTGGAGATGAAGTTATGTTTTAAGTGATATTGACGGTAGTAGGCAGATGGTGGGTCCATCAGGATTAGAAGGTTTCCTGTCAGAAGTGGGAGGCTCCTGGGGTTAGATCCTCCTGTCTTCTCTCACGCCCCACCCCAGGGTTAGCATGTTTCTGCAAAGGAGATCAAGATCCCAGTTTCCAAGTATACTAAGAGGCACGAGATCCTAGAATGCCAAGAGTCATCCATTCCTGTCTCCCTTTACATATGGAAACAGAGCCGCGAGAGTGGTTCCTCTGGAGTCACACAGCAGGACAAGGGCCTGGCCAGGCTCCCCCTGCTACCGCACGCTGTCTCTCCTGGAGGCCTGTCTTAGGCAGCCTGCTCTCTGGCTGGCAAGGTAAGTCAGCCCACAGAGCAGCCTACTGAGGGCACTGTCCATGCATTGGGCCCAGTGCAGGGACCAGGGCTCCAGAGCCTTTTGGAAGCTGTTGTGCTCTGCACGATCAGCCCCATTCCACATTCATGAGTCTGGAAAAGAACACTGCTTTTATTCAGGCACATCCCCCCCAGGCCAGGGCCATACCTGTTCTTTGAGAACCACATGTGACTTGTCACTGAGGGAACAGATCTTGCACGTCTGTCTCAGGTTCACCAAGAGGCCCTCTCATTCTGGGGCCTCTCTGGGCATCCCCAATCCCCATGTTTCCAGTAGTACAGTAGCCTGCCTGCTGGTCTCATTCCTGAGGAGGGAACAGAGGTGCCAGCCAAAGCCCCAGCAGAGAGTTTGCACAGGGCTCAGGAGTTGGGCACCTTTTCTCTCTGCCCCCTTCATCTATGTTTGTCTGGCTTCTTCAGCCTGGTTGGCTCCGTGCCTGCATTGCCTAATGTAGCCATCAGAGACTCCTTGAAAGAGGAAGCAGGTGGAGGCCAGCTGGGCAAAGGCAGTTTTTTCACTTGTTTCCATGTCCAAAGACCCAGGGAGGGATTGTGGAAGGGAGGCCTCTGCCTGTGAGCAAGACATGGTGTGGAGACCCGGTCAGCCTGAGGTGTGTGATTTCCAGAGCGGAGGACACAGGTTGGGCCAAGACTGCTCTGTTGTGCCGGAAAGGTGGGCTTTGTTGGTCAGAAGCTTTGGCTCTGAAGTGGGCCATCCTCTGGGCATTGTGAAATCAAGATGCTGCAGAGTCACACCCAGATGACCTGGGCCCCACTCTGAGAGGAATGCCAGTCCACACCAGTGGCAGGCCATGGGGCCATGGATGGCATTGTGCCTTTGAGCCCAGGGCCTCTCTGGTGACCTGAATTAACAAGGTGTCCCAGCCCTCGGGTCTCACCCAGGGCTGCTCACTGATTTTGTCTGTGCTGTGAACTGCAGTGGGGCCATTGGACAACCACGGTTCTGCCCCAAAGCCTGAAGGGGAACTCCCTTTTTTTTCAGTTGACATTTTGCCATTTCCAGCTTGGGCCTGAACAGAATAAACCTTAGTGGGGACTGTGGGAGCTGGAGGGGCCTTGTTCTCCTAAGAGGGAGGAGGCACATTCCAGCAGGTCCCAGGCACTCTTCCCAGTGGGCTATTTAAAGCGAGGCCTTGGGGGGTGCCTGACGCCTGGTGCCCAATATAACCAGCAGTCATCAGGTGACCGTGCAGTATGTTCCTCAGCCGTTGCTCTGTAGGGAATCCCAATCTGTCAGTGTTGCCAGCTGTAGCCCAGGGAAAGTGGGTGCTCTGAGGATGGCTGCTGCTCGTCCTTTTTACTTTCCCAGGGTTGGAGGGAGGAAGACAGGGAAGTCCAGAGCAGGTACTAATGATCGCATATATCTTTCTGGTCTATCTCAAGGAGATAGGAGGGTCATCCATTCTCCTTCCAAAACTGTACTTCCTGCCTGTGAACCAGGGAAATCAGAGTCCCTCCCAGCCCTGTGCTCCGGAGTGCATCGGTTGGAGGCAGCCAAAGCAAGTTGCTTCCCACGGCCCAGGAAGGCAGAGCAGTCTTGACTGTCCGCCTGGCCTTTCTTGGAGCCTTTGGATGGTACACGGTGGCTGAAATGGCAGCCAGTGGAGGGGGAAAGTGAGCTGGGCAGAGATGAAGGCTGGCTGAGCTGCAGGGACCAGAAAACATTCCTTTGTGTGGCATCTCCTGGCACAGAGAACCCTGTGACAGAGCATGCGGGCATCCTGCAGGCTAGACAGCTGCTGCTTGGTACTGAAGCTACCCTGTTTCCTCCTTGCAAAACTGATACTCCGACTCCAGAGGCCCTTTGTGGAAGAGACCAGTCAGCAGGCGGGCCTGCCTATGACTGATAAGTGCCATGCTGATGGCTCGGGGCCCCAAGGGCTTCTTGCTCTGCCTCTCATTTTGTCATGGTGGGTTGCAGCCACTCTTGCCCCATAGGGCATCGTCTTGTTTAAGAAGCAGCTCTAATAAGGCAAACTGATGGTCGTGGCAGGTTTACAGGGTCTGGAGGCCTGACCGGTAAGGCAGAGATTTCCACTGAGTGCTGCATCAGGCCTTCAGACTTTGCCCTTTGCTACTTGGCTCTAAGTTGCTGTGGGAAGTAGATGCTTGAACCCAGAGCTATCGTGCTTCCCTAGCCCCGTGACTTTGCAGGACTGGAGAGGGCACTTCTTGCTGCTAGTTGATGGTTCCCATTCTATTCCAGCTCTGTGCCTGTCCTGGCTCAGCATCTGTGCTCACTAGGACCCATCCTCCTATGTCCTGTGGTGCAAGCACTCTGTTGTCGCCGTCCTAGTGTCCCCCACCACCCCTGCCTGTATTACAAATCAGAGCCAGCAGGGGTAGCCCTGGGCTCGCCATTGTGCCCTTCCCTGCCTTCACCCAGCCCTCCCCCTGTTTCCCAACACACACCAGTGCCTGTCCCCTCTCTGCCATGCATGGCCCATCACTGTGGGGCTTTTAGTCTCCCCAGCCACCAACCCAGGCCAAACCCCACAGCCTCTGCTGAGCCAAGAACACTTGGACTGATCCTTGGTTTCCACTTTTCCTTGGATTGTTGTTTTTCTTTCTAAGTAGGTACCAGCCTGTTTGCTTTGGGGGAAACCTCTGGGGGACAGGGGAGGAAGATTTTAACCCTAGTGTAGGGATGTGGAGGCAGGAGGCGTAGGCAGCCTCGGTTCATGGGGGCCTGCCCAAGGGGGCCGCTCCCAGTGCTGCCTGAAGAGACATCTTGGGCTCAGCATTCCAGGGGCAGCAGAGGGCCAAATACCAGCTTCAGCTTCGCCATCATTGCCTTCTCCCCACCCCACCCTGGGTTCAGAGTCAGGCGCTCATGCTTCTGGCACAACATTCGGGGTGGATAGGGAGTGCACAGGATTCCAAATGGGCCCAGGGAGGAGCACCTGGGCTTAGCTCTGAGCTGAGGACACCTGGCAATGAGTGGGCCAAGCCCCTCACCAGAGGCTGCAGCTGCCGCGCTGATGAAGGACACCGATGGGCAGAGCTGCCACGGGTCCTGCCACGTTCCTGGGGGGCATGAACTGGTGGGGCAGACCCTGCCCTCAAATGCCTCTACAGGGAGAAAGCAGGCACACAGAGGGCTCTGCGTTGATCCCAGGAAAAAGGGAGGCTCAGCGGGCAGGCAAATGCTCTCTCCCAAGCCAGGACAGCCAAATCCCTTGTTTAAGCCTCCTGAATAGAAAAAGCTTAAACTAACTTGCAGAGTAAGCAGGCACTTGGGGCCCCTCTGCCCACTCAGCAAGCACTCTGAGCACAGAGCTGCAGCCCCAACCAGTGTCCCCCAGGGCTGGGTCCCAGTAAGAGAAGGGAGAGCCCCGGGTTAAACGAGGCTGTCTGGAGACTGTGCCCAAGTGCAGCCCCATGAACCTCTGTGTTGGAGGTAGTTGGTGGCTCTCCACCCTTGAGGCAGGGGACCCTGGGTGCCTCCCCCTAACCCCGTCCTATCCCCTGTGGCCGGCACCACTCACCTAGGAACTCAGGTGTTGGGCTGGGGGGCAAGCGCAGATGCTGGGGAGCCCAGCAGCCTCCCGTGCCTCTCCTCTGCCAGGGCACCACCTCTTCCTTCCTTCTCGGATGCCTCTTTCCTGACCCGCTTCTGGGCGCCTTCCTCAGAGTGTGTGGAGCTCCTGGCTGCTGACAGCCAGCTGCTGTCTCGGCCTCAGCTTTTTTGTTGTTGGTCGTCCTGGAGATCCAAGTGTCAAATTACACGGGGGCCGGCCACTGAAGCTGGGGAGCCTGTGCCACCGCTGCCCCTGCCCGGCAAGGGAATCCCTGCTGGGACCTTGGCGGGTGGCTTCAGACTCCTGGGAGTCTGCCCCTGGGAGGTCTCTTCTGTTCCTCCTCTTCCTCTCCTCTCCCTCCTGGCGGGTGTGTGCTAAGCCATCGTGGGCTGGGCCTGGGCTGGGAGCTGATAAAAGGAGGTTGGCTCTCTTGTTCCCTGGCAAAGATGCCCTCTGGGAGGCTCCACCTGAGCAGTAGAGCGGGGAGGGAGGGAGGCCAAGCAGCACTCCCAGCTCTTTGGCTCCCTCCCTACCCTCAGGAAGGCTTTGGGCCCATCCCCCCTGACCTAGCGAACCTGCCTCTTTGGAGACTCCCTGGATGGTCCCGCCCTTTGGTCCCTCCTAGGAAAGAAAGTGACTGGTGGGGGAGCTGCCGGACCACCCACAAGGCCAGCCCCCTAGGGAGGCATGCTGGGGGTGACTTGAGAGTACCCTGCACTTGGCTTGCTTGCCTGCGAAGTGCCTGGTGTTCCTCAGCCCCAGGAGGAGGGGGGACACTACTGATCTCATTCTTCCCAAAGGGTGTTTGCTGGGGCCAGCTCTGCACGCCTGACCCTGGCCATCAGGGACGGGCTCCAGAGCTCAGTGGCTGGCAGGGCCCTTTGACATTTGGTTGGTCGTGCCACCCCAGCAGACCAGGCTGTGCCCGGAGCAGGACAGGAGCCGACCCTAGCCCGCATCTGTGAGCTCTCAATGGAGCCCTTTGAGTGTGAGCACAAAACCCCAGTGAGTCCGGGCTTGAGGGAGGGTGGGGGGAAGGAAGCCAGCCGTGTAGCCACACCACTTGGATGCCAGAGCCTCCCAGAGGCTGGACAGGCCGCCGCTCTGTGGACTCAGACTGGCAAGGGAAGCAGCCACACGTTCATTTTCCGAGTGGTGGGAGCACTGCCCTCTGCTGGCCGCCTGGGCCCCCTTGCCACCTCCTGCCCCTCAGAGCTGCATTCTCTAAACAAGGCACCCAGACCTCACTTCTTAGGGCCTGTGTAACAAGCCCTCAGGGTCTCAGCTCCTCAAAGAGTTTCTTGCATTTCCAGGCGGTGTTCTGGTTAGAGAGTGATGCCACCTATTCTTGTCCTTGGGACGTGCCACCTGGACAGCCCTGCCTCTGCTGCCCAATCTCTCGGGCTCCCCATCCCGTGCCACATTTCCATAGCGAGACTGGCCCTCTGCAAGGACCCTGATCTGTGGCCCCTCCAGGGGCCTCTGCAGCTGCCCCGAGGACCAACTGTGTCCCCATCCTGAGAGTCCTAGGAGAGACAGCTGCAGCTGGCACAGCAAGGGGCTGTGGCAGGGCTGAGGCACTGGGAGATGTGATGAGACTTCTGTCAGGGCTGGTCTCCTCACTGCCCTCACCAGGGACCAGCATACGATGCCAGTCCTCAGAGCTGCTGGTTTCTGCTCTTGGGCGGTCCCCTAGCCCCGGGCTGTGTGTGCAGGCGGTCTTCTTGGGGACAGAGAAGGTCACCAAGAGGTAGAAGCGGGACAGGGTTCCGAGTCTGGGGTAGGGCCACCTTGTGCTTCCCTCCTCCGCCTCCGGGAAAGGGTGAAGAGTAATCATGAGAGCTCACTGTGTGCCAGACGCTGTGCGCTGTGCCTCTCAGCCCTGCACGGCCAGAGGAGCCAGTGCTCTTCTCGCATCGTTTCACAGGCAAGAATGTATAGGCTTTGAGCCATCAAATGCTTTCCCCAAGGATGCAGCCTCAGCAGCAGAGTCAGCATCTGTACCCAGAGCCGAAGCTATTCCCAGGACACCCCACCGCCGGAGGACAGAGTAGAGAGCAGGAGGCCAGGACCTAGAATAGCAACCTGTAGTGAAGCAGGACAGAATGGGGCTCGTAGCCTGGCTCCTCTGGTTGTGGTGTATGACCTTGGGAAAGCTCCTTCACCTCACTGTTGTCGTCTGTAAAATGGGTGACCACGTGATGCCTTGATAGGCTCATACAGCATGAGGTGTGTGATACTGAGTGTGGTGCCCACATGTAATGCTCCTCAGCCAGAGTTTAGGGAGTGGGCAAATGAACACTAGCCTGCCCAGGTTCCTCACCCTTTGACTCTGCTGTGCTGCCTCCGCCAGGTGCCGCCATGCTGCCATTGCCAAGTACTTTGGGGATGCGCCCCCTGCCTGCACCAAGGGCTGTGACCACTGCCGGGACCCTGCAGCCCTGCGGAAGCGACTGGATGCCTTGGAGCACAGCAGCAGCTGGAATAAGACTTGCATCAGGCCTTCCCAGGGGAATGGCTTTGACCCTGAGCTGTATGAGGGAGGCCGTCGGGGCTATGGGGGCTTCAGCAGGTGAGGGACTGTGAAGTCAGGGGTCCCCAAGCCACTGCAGATAGGCTGGTATTCTCCTGGTGCCAGGGCCAGACCAGTGGCGCCCCAGGGTCATCGTTCACTCCCTGTCCCCGTGGGCTATGTCAGAGCCAGCCAGGACCTTGGTGTTGCTCCTAGCTGCCAGCCTATTGGAAACATCAGTACCCCACCAGAGAAGCATGACAGGAGGGCAGAGCCCAGGTCCGGGGCTGCTTACACCTCACCTGTCCCCTAGGTATGATGAAGGTTCTGGAGGCAGTGGGGACGAGGGCAGAGACGAGGCCCACAAGCGGGAATGGAATCTCTTCTACCAGAAACAGATGAGCCTACGCAAGGTGAAGGGGGTTGGGGGCCTGATGGGGTCCCAAGTGGCACTCCATTCACACTCCCTCAGCCCCTGCCCTGGCACTGGCAGCACTGGGGGCTGTTCTACAGCCAAGCAAGGTGCTTCATAGGCGCTTCATGTCATCCTCCAGGGCAAAGACCCCAAGATAGAAGAATTTGTACCTCCAGGTCAGTACAGAAATGTCCCCAGGGGCCTTGGGGGGAGGGCTGGGGACTCCAGAAAGCAGAAAGTAGAGTGAAAGGACCTACCCCTCTTCCCCCCAGATGAGGACTGTCCCCTGAAGGAGGCTTCTAGCAGGAAGATCCCCAGACTCACTGTGAAGGTAAGCAGTGGGCAGCTACCCACACCTTCCCCCCTGACTCCTTTCCCAACCCTGAGGCCTAAGTGACCAACTTCCCTCCCCTGTGTAGGCCCGTGAGCACTGCCTGGGGCTTCTGGAGGAGGCTCTGAGCAGTAACTGCCAGGCCACAAGTACCACCCATGGGTGAGTGTCCCAGGTCACAGGGGACAAAGAGGCTTCCCCAAGCCCCTGTTCCTTGTAGACCACAAGAACGAACCCCCATCCCTCCTGGCTTATTTGGTCACCTTCTCCCCAGATCATGTCTCATCCTTCTCCCAGTGGCTGCAGGTCTCACAGCCCCACCAGGGGGCAGGCTTTGCCAGGACTGAGGGGCTGCCAGTGTCTGCTGGACAGAAAGCCACAGGGTGCCTGGAGTCCGAGTCGGAATCCTTATGCCCAAGGCCATTCCCACCAGGCCCTGAAGCCATCTCCAGGGTCCCCAGGGAGAATCCCATAGGAGCTCAACAGAAAGGGCTCAGGCCCACCTGATGCCTTGTGTTCATTCCCTCAGCCCTGATCTCCAGGCCAAGGCTGTGGAGCTGGAACATGAGATGTTCCGAAATGCCAAGATGGCCAACCTGTACAAGGCCAGCGTGCTGAAGAAGGTGGGCCCCGGGCAGGGTGTACTTTTGGGCTGGGGTGGAAGAGCCAGCCCCCATACCCTCCCGGGCTGTGTGGTTGCCCTGCTGGGAGGCCACTCACACAGAGGGGGCCTGACTGCCCTTCTTTGCTGGCTAGAAGATGTTTCTAGCCAACTGTGTCAGGACTAGAACTTGTCCAGTGTCCAGTTACTTGCAGCCATGAGTCCCAGAAGCCCACTTGTGGAAAGCCTGGGTTGGGGCTCTCAGGAGCTCGTGGAGGTTATGGCATCTCTGCCTTTCCCTGACTCAGGTGGCTGAGATCCACAGAGCCTCCAAGGATGGGCAGCTCTACGATGTGGGAAGCAATACCAGGAGTTGCAGCATGCATGCCCAGCCCCCAGAGCCCACTGAGTATGACATCCGGCCAGCCTCCCAGGTGTACTCGGTGAGCAGCATCCTAACATCCCCACAAAAACCTGGCTCTGGGACAGGCATTGCTTCCTTTGTCCTCACCCAGGGTGTAAGCACTTGCCCTCTCCTGGTGGTCCTGGCCCTGGGTGCCCTGCAGCAGGCCCTCCAGCTTTCCTGCCCGCGTCCTCCCCACCTCTGCGGCCCCCACGGCTCTTCTCTCCTCAATCTGACCCCCAGCAGTGTCCTGCCCAGTATCTCCCTCCTCTACTCCCCAGAGCCCACCAACTCAGCCATTCATGGATCACAGAGAGTGCCTTTGAAGGGGGGTTGGGGGTCAGAACCTTCTCTTCTCTTCACAGCTCAAACCTAAGCGGGTGGGAGCTGGTTTCCCCAGGGGCTCCTGCCCATTTCAGACAGCCACTGAGCTGATGGAGAAGACTCAGGCCGAGGAGCGAGCCCCCCAGCCTGTGCAGGAAGGTAAGCGAGAGCCCCCCAGCCAGCCTTGTGGCCTCCAGGATGAGGACTGCAGCAAGGCCCTCCCTGGGCCCAGAGCAGAGGCTCCTGGAAGCAGTTTTCATTGTGGAGGATCCTCCCCTGAGAAGACGGGGAAAAGCCCCTCCAAGGGTGGTCCCCTTGCCAAGGCCCGGGCCAGTAAGAAGCAGCAGCTCCTAGCCGCAGCGGCCCTCAAGGATTCTCAGAACATCACCCGCTTCTGCCTAAGGGCCAAGAGCCCGTCTCCCCTCACCTCAGCCCCAGGGGCGGAAGATGCCGGCCCTGGCCCTTCGTGTGAGGGAATGCGGGGACCCCCAGCAGCCCCAGAGAAGTGCGCAGGGGAGGAGGATGGAGCCCTGGGGTGTTTGGCTGCGCACCCCCAGACCAAGGAGTGTACCAGGGAGAGGCCAAGGTAAGGGCCCTGCTAGTTCTGAAATTCTCTGGAATCCTCTTTGCTAACTGGGCCTCTGAAGTTCTGTCCCTTCCTGGGCTGCGTTGTGCTGGGCGGGCAGAGCTGAGGGTGTGGCCGGTGGCTGGAGCTCTCACACCTACTCTCCCCTCTGGCCAGAGCCTACACACTTGGAGACCAGGGGTCCCCTGAAGGCCAGCCCATCCCCACAGAGGAGACCCCCAGGGGCAAGCGGCCCAGACCCCAGCAGGTACTGACAGGGACAAGGGCACAGGGGAGGAGGCCTGCAGACCAGGCTGCTATCTGTTCTTCTCTGGACTAGGGGTTTGGGGGAAGATCATCTCTTTTTATATCCCAGGGATAGATGGCACAGGTTGGAGGTAGCCAGCGGATGCTGAGGCCCAGTCTTCTAGAATGACGGGTGGGGCCACTGACAGGGAGTCCAGGAGTGACTCTCCACTCTCGTCCGACACAGGAGAACCTAGAGAAACAGACTCAGAAGAGGCCTCGCCCCTCAGCCAATGCCTCCGTCTTAGCTGAGGCCAAGGACGGCATCCCGGCCTGGAATCAGGACACCTTGAACCCCACGGCCCAAGGCTCCTGCCTTCTCCCAGCCCCTGGCATCTCTCTTAAGGAGGCTGCAAACGTTGTGGTCAAATGCCTGACCCCTTTCTACAAGGAGGGCAAGTTTGCATCCAAGGTAGGGTAGGTGGGTGGGTTCTGCTCTGGCCTGGGCCCTTGGGTGCAGTGGGGTCAGGGGGTGGAGCCGAGGGCAAGGCAGGGCAGAAGCAGGCTAACCTTGCCTTGGTTCATGGCTGAGGGCTATTGGCAGGGGGCAGGGCAGGGGTCCATGCCCTTGGCTCCTGTCACCTTCTGCCTCCAGGAATTGTTTAAAGCCTTCGCCCGCCACCTCTCACACTCGCTGACTCAGAAGGCCTCTCCTGGAAGGAGCGGTGAGTGCCCACCTCACCAGGCCAGGGGGTGCTCTCGGGGCTCGGTGGTGGGGAGGGTACTGGCCCTCATTTCTGCCTTCCTGAATCTGTAGTGAAGGAAGAGGCCCAGACTTTCATCAAGCAGTTTTTTCACGGTCGGGCCCGGTGCGAGAGCGAAGCTGACTGGCATGGCCTGTGTGACCCACAGAGATGACCAGCTACTGCCCACCAGGGCCAGAGTGCTTCCCAAGCCTCAGCTGTAGGAAAGCCTGCAGCTGTCGGGGCGTCATTTTCCTCAGGATCCATACCTTGCTTTGGAGACGGCCCTAGACTCTTTCCAGATCGAGGCAAGAGGCCAGCCACTCTGCCTGCAAGGTCTCGGGTCATCTTCTCCTTGCTTCCCTACCTCTCTGGGCTGGGTTTTCTGAACCAGATCACCAGATTAGAAGGGGTTGGGGTGGGGTGGCCGCTGCCAGGGGAACAGGAGGAAGGAGTGGTCTGTGTACCGCTTGTACTTAACAAATTGTAGACCAGGCCAAGGCCCCCTGTCCAAGGCTTTGGGCTATCTCAGGAAGAGCCCTGCTGGCCTCGGGTCCTTGACCCACTACCCCTTTCCCTGGTGATGCCAGCTTCAAGCCTGGCCCCAGGTGCAGAGCTCGGGAGGAGGGCAGCAGCCAGGCCTTGCTCTCTGCTCAGTTCCTGGGTCAGGAAGGCCGAGCCGGCCAGAGATTCAGCAGAGAAATAAAATCCTCTTGGTTTTGACACACACACCACATCCCCAAACACAGCCTTTTTCTCTTAGGAGTTTTATTTCTGCAGAGTTTGCTCCTCTGAGGTCTGGATTCATGCTTACATTGAGCATGGGGCCAGGTGGGCATCCCTCCAGCCTGGGCAGCACTGGATGCCCAAGTGAGTTCCCTGCAGTGCCCACCTGGGCCCCCCCAGGGGGGATCCTACTGCTCTTTCTCAGTAGACGTCATTGTAGCAGCTCCTGCCTTGTGGCCTCCACATGGGCCAGAAGCTATGGCAGGTTCCAGAACAGCCAAGTGGGGAAGTCCAAACCAACGGCATGACAGCACCCAAGAGAGACCTTCCCAGTCAGACTTGGACCTGGGAGGGGCCCCTTCCTCGTTTCATCCCTTCCCCCACTCGTCTCGGCCTCTACTTGGAAGGAAGGCCTCTGTCTGTCAGGAAGACGATGGTGTGCATCAGTTCCTGGGCCTGCCCGGGAACAGGCACACGTATGAGGACAGGGCTCCCCGGTGTGCCCCCACCTCTGCCCTGGCCCACACCACACCCGAGCCACAGGCCTGGGCCCAGGCTCCGGGAACACCTGGGTCAGGCACGCCTGCCTCACCAGGGTGTTATCAGAGGCCCTGGCCACTCACCTTCAGCAGCTCAAACCAGATGGTCTGGGGGTTGTCGGCAGAGCCATAGTTGAGTTCCAGGCCAGGGGGCCCCTCACTCTCCAGGGGGCTCAGCAGGTGGAGCCGGTGCAGGTCCTTCAGGGTGATGGAGCAGCACTGTTTCTGGGGCCGTGGAGACAGCAGAGCTTGGTCTCTCTCCTCTCACCCATGGTGACCCCTCCCCTGAATATGGTGCAGGGGTGCTCCAGCCAGCACTGGGGCAGGAGCCTGGCCCACCTGGCTGCAGGGGTCCATGACGATGAGATGCTGGTGGTTCAGTCCCAGGAGGCTGGGTCCAGGCAGGGCCATTTGACTCACCCGCAGCACCACATAGACAGTGTAGCCAAAGAGGGGCAGCTGGCTCACAGCCTCTGGGAAGGGAGGGGCCAGGATAGGCGTTCCGGCCATCCAGGCCTTGGGACCTGCTCAACTTGGCCCCCACGGTGGATGTGAGGGGCAGGGCAGGTAGAGAAGCTTCCTCAGCCCCTCCACCTTCACCCATGCCCTCCTGGGCCTCCTGCCTCAGCTCCTGTAACTCCCAGGCCCAGACCCACCAATGAAGCTGATCTGTGCCTCCTGGGAGTTGTAGACTTGCAGCTGCCTCAGCTCCTGGTCTATCAGTTTCTTTATGATAGGTATGTTCACGTGCCCTCGCAGCGGCTTTGGCAAGTAATTCAGCATGTCTTGCCTAGGACAGACTGGTCAGTCAAGGCTGGGTGTACAGCAGGTGCTAAATAAATGAGCAGGGGCTACTGGGGGTGAGACTGGGGATCCAGATTTACGAGTGAGGTGTGGGCCCTGCCCACGAGGAGCATGGGGTGGGAAGGTCAGCCTCCTCTGCTCCAGGACTATCAGGTTAAGGCTGTGGAAGGTATAAGTTGAGTGGCCTTGACCTTGGGGGACTGGGTGGGGGGTGGGGGTGCTGAAGGAGAGGCCCTTGGGGTATGTGCTGAGGTAGACCTCCGCACCCCCAGGGACAGAGGGTGGATGGAGGTGGGGAGCCATGCTCACTCACTCCAAGTAGTCCTCTTGGTCCTGGCTGCGGTGCTGCAGGGCAGCCAGCCTGGCGAGTTGGGTGTCTGCCTGGGGGTTGACCAACAGCTTCCCCTGTAGGTAATCCCGCAGCACCTGAGAGGGGGCAGCAGTGAGCAGAGCCCCCCCCCCCCCCCCCCCACCGCTGTGCCCAAAGCTCCCACGTGGTGGTGGCTCCTGGGGCCCAAGTCTGGTCCTGTCACCATCTCTCCTTGCGAGGGCGGAGGCTTGGAGGTCCCCCACCCAGGCAGGGGCTCGTTTGCAAGCTGCAGCCCTGGGTCAAGCGACCTGTAGGCTGCATGTAGCCCGGGGTGGGGGTGGCAGCTGACCTGCTTGTAGTGGGTGGTGATGTAGGTGGGATTGTCGAAATGCAGTGGGGTCTCCCAGATGAGCCGCCGGCTGTGCAGGCTTGTGTCCTGCTCCACCACGCTGTTGAGGTACTCGTGGGGCAGCAGGGGCCGCACCAGCTCGCCTGTGTGGGGAGCCCAGGTCCACAGCCCACCCTGACCTCCAGGGCCAGCCCTGCCCGCCCCAGCACAGGAATTTGCCTCATTCATGGCCACACAACCAGCAGATGAGCCACCTCTTGGAATCCAGCCTGGCCCCACTCCCTCCCCAGGCAAGAGACTCACCTTCCTTTTTGATGAGGAAGAGGGCAAATTCTTGCATTTCCTGGGGGTCCGTGATGCCCATTTGCCGACACAGCTCCTCCACCACTTCTGCCGCCACCTGGGCATATAGGTGGGGGCTGTGATGGGTGGGGGGACGGGAGGCTGGGTGGGTCCCCAGAACTGGTGCCGCAGCTTTCCTGTGTCTCACTGACCCCATGCTCACCGTGAAAGTCTGGATAGTAGTTCTGTAGTCCACACCCCCTGGCAGGTGAATTAGAAGGGAGCGCATTCCTTGCCCTTTCTGTGGAAGCAGGTTAGGGGTCAGTCCATCAGTGGCCAGAGGCCCCAACTCCCTGACCCCATCCAGGAGTCCTATCATGCCCAGCCTTGTGTACCCCCCACCACCCCTGCCCCCAGTACCAGGAAAGCCTGAATTTCACCCAGGGAGGGCAGCCGCTGGCGCCCCCCATACTTGACTGTGCGCTGCAGGTGCTCCTGGCTGTTCCGGGCCAGCTCTGCAGAGGGGAAGCAGGCTGGGGTGGGCCTCTCCACACCCCTCCCCAAAGCTGCTGAACCCCAACCTGGAAGTCCCTCCCATAAGGCACCTTGGCTTGAGCCCGAATTTTGCAGAAACTTGATCACATAGGGCATCAGCGTGGCTGACGGGGAGAAGCAGCCCGTGAGGAGGCTGAGGAGGTTCCAGCCACGGGTACAGTGTTCCCTACAGGGTGGAAAGCTGGGCTTCAGGCTGGCCAGACCACGCCGTGGCCCCAGGCTGCCCTCCGCCATTCACCCTGGCCCCGCATACTCACGGCTGAGGGTGACAGGTGACTTGCTTGATGACTTGGCAGTAAATCTCATCCCTGAGGTTCTCCTCCCGGCATAGCTGTGGGGACAGAAGAGCAGGGGACAGGGTGGCACTGGAGCTGAAGTCAAGGAGAGATCCTGCTGCTGGCTTCGGATGGGGGCCCATCTCTGGGTCTTTGACACAGCTTGTGCCCGACTGGCCACTCCCTACGTCACTATCTTCATCTGCTTATGGGCTACCCTCAGACCTGCCTTCTCTGCTGGCTCCCTTTATCCCCTTGACCTCAGGGGGTGCAGCGCCCTTGGGATCCACCCCTGCACTCCCCGCCCCGGTGAGCTCAGCCGCTCCCACTTGCCGAGGACTACCAGTGCCAGCAGACTTCTCGCTTGAACCCAGGCACCCCCCTTGGAAGACCAGACTTCACATTTCATGATTCCAAAACAGATTCCTGCATCAACCCAGACCTGTTCCTCCCTTACACCTCCATATGGAAGACGATCATTGCTCTGGCCAAGGCCTCAGCAACATCCCTGGCTCCTCTCTGTCACACACCACATATAATTCACAGCAAATCCTGTTGCTCCGCGTCTTCCCTCTGCTGCTACCGCTGGGCCTGGCCAGCACCATCCCTCACCTGTGATCATTGCAATAACCTCCTCTGGCGCTCACATCCCCGGGAAGGGGTGGCAAACAGGCCCAGGCGGGAGGACAGGAACAGATCCTCAGGGCACACGGTCTCCCTGCAGCTTTCAGCACACAAGCTCTTGCTTACCTTCAGCAGCTCATAAAGGAGCTCCAAGTCATTCTTGCCCCGGGGCTTAGGCTGGTCCCCCATAAATTGCATCAGAACTGCAGGCAGGATGAGAAGCATGGTGAACTGGGTTAGGGGCCTGGCTGTGGCGCATGCCGTTGCTAGACAGGGCTTTCCCTTGTCATCTCATGCCTGGCTTGCAAAAACGCATGTGAGGCAGGTAAAGCAGTCTCCGCTTTACCAGTGAGGAAGCGGCTCAGAGAGGTTCCGGGGGCACCTGTGGCTGCACACAGCACATAGCCAGCTGGACGTAGCACTGCCTTCCTGCCCAGGCTCCACGCAACCCACCACCCTTGGGTGTGAGTAGAAGTAGGTGAGGGCTGTGGGGGTTTAGTAGCCACCAGTGAGCTTCCCTCAGTTGACAAACCCAAGGCAAGAAGGTGACCTGGTGCCTAGGTCCGAGGCAGCACAGACACGGGGACCCAGGATGCTGTGGTCACTCACCCCGGAAGCTTTCCACAGCCTGCTTGTTTGTGTCCTCATCACTGAGGCTGATGAGTGATTCTTTAATGGGAGCCTGTGGCCAAAGAGACTGGATTGTGGGTCCAGGGGCCCCCATGGACCCCCAGAGGGCAGGCTCGACCCTTCCCCACCTGTCCCCCTCACCTTGGTGTACTGTACCAGGCTGGCCATGGCCATGTCCTTAGCAAGTCCATCTGTCTGGTCCAGCCTGAGGGAGGAGAAGGAAGGACAGCCCCGCTTGCTCGGCCCTCCAGCCCCCATCCCAGGTTGTGGGTTGTGCAGGGAGGGTGCAAGAGCACTGGCCCGGTGGCTGAGCTCAGGGAGACTGAGGACAGGCAGGCAGAAGGGTGGGTCCCGGGCACTCACAAGGCCTGGGGCTTCCGGAAGTGGCACAGGGCGAATTCCTGCATGGTGTAGCTGTGGGAGTCCGTGGACAGGGAGGCGTAGGCGATGGAGTCCTCACTGTGTGCCTGGCTCCGGGGGCGGACATGGCGCTGGGGGCACAGGAGACCTCATGCCACCCGAGTGCCCACTGGCCTGTCCAGGGGCACTGCCCAGCCCCCAGCCCAGCCCAAGAGGCGCAGCCAGGGCAGCAGCAGTGAGCACACCACCAGAAGCCAGGGAAGTCAAGAGGCGTTTATTGAGCATCTTCTAGGACAGCCCCTGCCCACAAGGAGCTCACACTCTTGCTGGGGAGACAAGGCAGGAAGTCGGGAGACGCAGGGGCAGTGTCAGGCCAAGCGCTCCCGCCCGGCAGCAGGTGGTCCTGGCCGCTCAGGGGCAATTGAGCCCTTTCCTCCTCGACGCCTAGTCGGGCCGCGCTTCGGCCTCTCCCGTCTTCCTCACCTCCACGGCCCCGTCCCAGGGAGCCAGCCCCGGCTCCCTGGGCTGCAGCTGACTCTGGTGCCGGCCGCTCCTCTCAGGCGAGAAGGAAAAGTCTGGAGCCGCCGCTGGCTGAACTAGGTCGGCAGGGAAGAGTCCAGAGCGGCTGCCAGTGGAGCCAAACTGCCAGCCTGGAAGGCACCCAGGGACAGCGCCTCAGCCACCCGCCCCCTGCCCCTGGGCGGCTCCGCCGTGCGCTGCCCTCCCCGAGCGTGGCCCCGCCTGCCCGCAGCGATACCGGGCTCCAGGGTGGCCACAGGCAGCAGCTTGATGAGGTCCCCACGGTGGAAGCTCAGGAGGCTGTGGTCGTCGGTGATGTAGCTGCGTAGGGCGACGACATAGCCGGAGTCCTGCAGGCGGGACGGTGAGCAGGCAGGGAGCCAGGGAGCCCACCTGCCCCTCCTGCTCTCCCTGGTGGTCTCATGCCCCCCACACTCGAGTTCCCCAAGGCCTGAACCCCAGCCCCCCCACTGGCAGCTTGAGGGAGCTTGGCTGACAGCCCTGAACGCAGCCAGCCGGATGCAGCCCGGGCCAAGGCCCCCCGACCGGGCCCCTAGCCCCCCAGCCCAGCGCCCCCTGCCCGCCCGCACTTGCCTTCCTGAGCTCACGCAGGAACAGCTCAACCATGGCCTTGATGGTGCTCGCCCGCGCCGTGTGCAGCACCAGCTGCTCGCTCTTCAGCGACAGCTCCAGGGTGGAGCTGCCCCGGCACTCGATGCCCAGCAGCTCAGCATAGCTGTGCACAGAGGGCGGTATGAGCCCCGGCTCCCCCCCCCACCGCCCCTCGGCCCTGCCCCACCACCGCCCAGGTTCACCTGTATGAGCAGAGGGTCTTCAGCTGGTTGAGGTGGAAGCTGGGGACTTTGGTCACCTTGAGCAGTCTCAGCCCCCGGTGGGACACGCCCAGCAGCTGCACATCACTGCTGCTCTCACCCTGCCCGGAAGGTGGGGGGGGTCACAGACAGGCTCCGGGTCCCCACCACCAACCAAGACACCCCGGGGCCGCCCAGGGTGAGCACTGTTCTTCGTCCTTCCGGTGGGGTCCACCCACCCCAACCCCGGTTCTCATCCCTGCCTCAGGGGCCCATGTTGAGCGTGCTTGGGATCCAGACTGGGGTGCTGACACTCCCACAGCCCTACGTCCAGGCTCACTGACCGAGACAGGGAAAATTCGGGAGAAGTAATTGGCCCAGTTGTCCCTAGCGGCCACCACGATGCGCTTCTTGACATTGTCCTCGGTGGTATCCAGCGAGTCCAGGCCCACCTCCAGGTCTTCTGTGGGCAGGAACAGCCCCGGACTGGCCTCAGGCTCCCTCACAGGGGGCACCCCAGAGTTTGCTCCCTCCAGACAGGCAGACCCAGTCCCAGCACTTCAGCTCCCTGATCCCGGGGTCCCTGGACCCTACCCAGCAGATTTTTCATTTTGCTCCGCTCATCCTCGGTGATCCGGATGCAGGACTTGGCAAAGGTGTCCTTCAGGATCTGGGGGCAGAGCCAAGTGGTCACCACCAGATCCCTATGCCAGAGCTCACCATGGACGCAGCCACACTGGGAGGAAAAGCTGGAGAGCCCGGGGGCAAGGGTGGAGCAGGACGGATGTGGGGCCTCTGAGTCCAGGGCCACCCCGGCCCAGAGCTCCCCCTCGCCTCCCTCAACCACGTGCACTAGTGGGCTGAAGTTCCTCGGAGGGGAGGGGGGATGGCTACAAAATTTGGGGGAAGAGACAGGGTCCCAGGAGCATCCAGGGGTGGCACAGGGACAAGCATCAGGGAGCATCTGCTGTGTGCCAGGGCCTGTGTTGGGGACCGTATACACTTCGTTTTGAATCCTCATTGCCCACCAGCAGTGGTCCTTCCTCTCGGGGATGCGGTGAGGGTTAAGGACGCAGGGCTTGAAACACAGCACCTGCCCTCTGAGCGCCGGCTGCCAGCCTGGACCTCACACGGCCCGGCCATAACCTGGCCCAGGTGCTGCTGCAGTCCCTCCCTCCGGCCACGCGGCAGGTGGGCGGGGCTCTCACCTGCTCACAGAGGAGCCTGAGGCAGTAGGGGTGGCTGAAGTTCTCCCGGGGGTAGAACACCTGGAGAGGCAGCGGGGGAGAGCAGATGGGAATGGTGCCCTGCCCGCCTGCCACCCAGACCCAGGAGGAAAACCGGCCCGAGGAGGTGGGTGGTGGGGAGGTGCGGGGGTGCCACCCACAGCGTGCCGTGCACCCCCCAGCCCAGAAGGGCCCGGCTGCGGCCCTGCCCCCGTGCCCACCTCCTTGCGCAGGAACAGCTTCCAGGACGTGCTGACATAGGAGAAGCACACGCTGCCAGAGGGCGGGAGCAGCTGGGTGGACACTCCCTGGTCCTCCATGGGCTCCATCAAGCCTGGCAGACGGAGGGGCCGAAGGGTTTCAGGCGAGGAGCTGCCAGAGCCAGAAGGACAGGGACACGAGGACAGAAGACGCTCCCCTCCCTAGGGCCCAGCTCCACCTTTGCTGCCTCACTTGCCCACCTCCCATCTCCAGCCTCCATTTCCAGCTCTCAAACTCTCCCTGCCGTCCCTGACCACGTCAGCAGGGCCACTAGGTTCCCGATGGAGCCACCAGGTTGCGTTGAGGACAACACCCCGGGACAGTGCTCCGAAGCCACTCAGGCCCCAGAGGTGCCCGGGGCCCTGCCCTAGCCAAGAACGCGGAAGCTGGGGCTCATGGCTCCAAAGTCCAGAAGCCTGAGACCCGGGTGGCTGACCTCAGCCTTGAGGCCTGAGAGGCCGCTGGGACCCTGCCCTGCCTGCGCAGCCCCCTCGGCAGAGGACAGGCGGGTCCTTACCACGGGGCCCAGGGGAAAGTGTGTCCGGGGCCTCAGGCGGCGGCAGCGGGGGTGCTGGCGGAGGCGGGGGTGCCTGGGCAGAGGGTGGGGTCTGGCCAAAGGGATCCAGCTTCTCCTTGATGGAAGTGGAAGGCCCCAGCTGTGGTGGGACCTTGGGCCGAGGAGCCACGGCTGGTGGGGGGCCCTTTCCTGGGCTGGGGGATGGCATCTGGGGAAGGTCAGAGAGAGTACACCGCTGGGTCTGGGGGTAAGGCCAGCTTTACCCCAGAGACCCCAGACTCCCGAGGTGGGAAGCCACACCCTGCGCCCCCTGCACGGGATGGGGCCTCACCGACATGGGGACATGGGTGTTGCTGATCCCCAGCTTAGCCAGAGCCTCATCCTTAGGGTTATTTTTCTTCAGGAACATTTTTGAGGGCTTCCTGAGAGAAGGAAGAGGTCCTAAGTCCACAGGATGACTCCCGGGGGTGTAGGTGGTCCTGGGCACCCCCGAGGCCCACCTGGATGGCTGCACTGGCACAGGGACAGGGCCTGGGCGGCTCTGGTACATGCGGATGATGTTCCGGATCTCCCTGCTCGGCTCTGCCCGTTGTCGGGACTCTGGCTTAGGAGCATCAGCAGGCTCCGCCTTCCGGGCCGCCGGCTTAGCCTCAGCCTCTTGTGCAGCTTTGGCCTTACTTTGCGTCACTGGCTTCTTTACTATGGGGGGAGGCGGCGGGGATGGCTCTGACCAGGAGAAGAAGAAACACATGAGACCCTGTGCATACCCCCAGGGCCAGGCCCTCCCCCCAGGCCCCACCACCTGCTCTTGTTTCCTCCTCGTCCTGTTCCTCCTCATCCTGCTCCTCTGCCTGGGGAATCTGTATCTTGGGTGGAGGCTTCACTGTCTTCACCTTGATCTGCTGCTGCCCTGTAAGTGCCCCCAGGTGGCCCGGTCACTCTCCCCTGGCCTGCCCATCGGGCTCCTAGACAGGCTGCATTAACCCAGGGGAGGAGAGTGCGCCCCCTGTGCCCCAGCCAGGCTGGGGTGGGCTGGTGGCCGGGTTTCTGCACAGGCCTGCCATCCCAAGCACCCTCACCCATCTTCTGGAAAAAGTCCTGTTTCTGCCGGAAGCTCTTGGACTGCCAGGGGTTCTCTTGGGCCTCCTGTGAGATCTCCTGTGGGCAGGAAGGGGAAGTGGAGGAGCAGCCCTGCCAGCCAAGTCACCACCCTCCCAGCACCCCTCACCCCACCCATCCCTGGAGCTGGGGCCCTGGGCATCTTTTCCTCATCTTCCTGCTCCTGTGGAAGCCCTGGAGCCTGCGGTCTCCATCCCAGATGGTGCCACCTGCTTGGCCTCCACTCCTCACCCTCAGGCAAGCACCCACCGATTCTGGTTCATGCTCTGGCTCCTCCTGCGGGGCCATGGGCTTCTTGGGCTTGGGGGCGACGGCTGGGGGTGAGTTTGGGGAAGCAGCTCCAGGGGTCTGGGCCTGGGCCTGGGCCTGGGCCTGGGTCTGAGCCTGGTGCCGGCGCTGCTGTGTCTGCTGCTCCAGCGACAGGGTCATGGCCTGGGCGGTCATCTGCTGGGCCTGAAGGGGGAGGGGCAGTGGGCTCAGTAAGAGCTGGTCTGGCTCTGCCCCACAGACCTGCCCCCACAAGGTGATCTGAGGGCCCTGCCCACCCTCACCAGGATCAGCGCCTGCTGGTTGATGAAGTTCTGCTGCTGGATGGCCAGCTGCCGCTGGTCCACACTGGGAAGCAGGGGCTGCGGCTGTGGCTGCGGCTGTGGCTGTGGTGGCACCACCATAGCTGCAAGTGGCACACAAGTGTCAAGCTTGCACATGGTCCTCTGCCCACTGTACCCTCTGGGCCCCTGATAGGACCTTCCTTCCTCTCCAGTTCCTTGGGACTTGCTCCCCAGCCTTACCTGGCATGGCAGGGACCGCGCCCATCGCTGGCATCATAGGCATGGGTGCAGGCATCATGGCTGGCTGGTATCCAGGCATCTGCACCATCCCTGGGTAAACTGAGGGAACAGGGCCCTGCTAGGTTGATCCTTATCTGGGCCCATAGCCCCCTCTCCCCCGCCCTCCTCCAGCCCCAGGCAACAAGAGGATGGGTCACCAGGTGCTGGCTGGAGCTCTGACCCCCACATCCCTGCCTGTGCCGCTGGACTAGGAAGACCCTGGACAGATGCTCAGCCCTGTACTCACCCATGGGGTAGCTGCCTTGCTGCATGGGCCCGATGGCGCCCCCTCCCTTCATGCGGCTGCTCAGAGCCCAGCCTTGCTCCAGATCCTGAAGGGACAAAGGCCACAGGCCACAGGGTCAGAACTGGAGCCCTGGGAGAGATGGGAGAGGCAGCGGAGGCCCCAGCGGAGGCCCCAGGTAAGGCCATGGATGGGGTCGGCTGTGTGTGCAGAACACTCACGCTGTGGCTTGGGGAGAGAACTGGCTGGAAGAGGTGGTCCAGGAAGCCATCCAGGTTCCCTGAGCCCCGAGATTCACCTGTGGGGCCAGAGGAGGGTTAGTGTCACCCTGGGGTGTGGGGCTCCCTGTACCCCTATTCCCATTGCACTGCCAACCTCATTATGCCCATTCTGGCCTTACCTGAGTAGCTCCTGCTGGGTAGTGTGGGGGCTGGAGGTGGACCTGGAGGCAGTGAGGGGGCCTGGATGCCAGGGGCGGGGGGGATGTCCTCAGCTCTGTGGGAGACAGTGTGCTCAACTAAGGGGATGCCTTGGATGGGGGAGGTGTCCAGGCTGATGTCAGGTCTAGAATCTGCCGTGGCGGATCATTCCCATGCGATAGGAGAACACTGGGGAGGGTGCCGGGCTTGTAGCAAGTCCTGTGAACCCTAGGGTGTGATAGGCTGGGTCTGGGGGTCACCTATGACAGAACAGAGACAGGAACAGGTTGGGACAGGGGGCTGGGGTGGCACGTACAAGCCATGAGGGGCAATGGGGTAGCTGTGGGGACTGATTGGGTCCCCCGGGTCCTCAGTCTGGCCTATGAGATCCAGCACGAAGTCACAGCCAGCCAAATCCTGCCAGGAGTCCCCGGAGTGCAGTGACACGGACCAGCCACGGGGGGGCAGCTCCAGGCCTCTGGGAGGGACAAGGGCGTGATCAGCCAGGAAGGGGGGGCGGGCAGAAAGACACCTGAGTGCTCTTTTATTTCTTGACCTAGTTCATTAGAATCTGGACCACAGATCTCACCTCTACTCCTGCTCCCTACCTTGAATCTATTCTCTGGCCCCTGCCCACTTACCCCTCTACACAACCCCCACCCCACCCTCGCACACCGCCCTGGGGGAGTGGGGTGCAGGCCTCATTTGCAGGAGGCACCCAGCGGGAGAGTGGGTGGGGAGGATGAGGAGCACGCAGGAGGAGGACGGGACAGTGGTCAGTGTTGGCCACACCCCACCCCAGGCCCCTGCACCTGCTCTGCAGAATCCACCCGGCGAACTGCTCTCCCGTGGTCCAGGACTCCACCTCGGCAGAGTAGCACTCCTCTATAGGGACAAGGGGTGGGGGCCGGAGTGAGGGGCAGCAGGCCCTGACAGAGAGGGGCTATTGTCCCCAGGGGGGTTCCAGGAGAGGGACAGAGGACAGCAGGACAGGACCCTGTGATCAGGGTCACTGGGGTGCAGCCCAAGGGCTGAGGCAGGAAGGGGGTCCAGGGAGGGTGAGGAGGCGGGGCTGGCTCCCCTGTAGGCGTGGGGAGGCCGGAGCAGAAGGTGAGCATCACCATTGAAGGTAAAGATGTCCAGCGCCATGCGGCCCCGCCGCCAGCCAGCCGTCCACTCGAGTTGGGTGGGTGGGTGGGCCCGTGCCATCCTGGGGGCCAGATGCGTCTGTTCCATGGCCCCCAGCAGCTTGTGCTGGCACAGTGCTGCCATGCCTCTGGGGGCCTGGTCAGACACAAATCTGCGGGGACAGCACAGGGCTGCAGCGGGGGTGGGCGCTCCACCGATCCCACTCCCTGGGCCCCATGTGGCAGGCCCCTTACTTCAGCAGTGGCTTCTGTAGGGTGGGCATGGGGGGAAAGGCGCTCAGCAGGATGGCCATGAGGGCCCAGCTGCGCTGGCTCTGCTGCTCGTCCGGGTTGTGCCAGATCTGGGCCACAAGCTGGCTGAAGATCTCGTCCCGCAGCCCTGGCCAGCGCTGCCCCTGTCGCACCAGGTATTCACCCATGGTCTGCTCCTGCCATGGGGCCAGGGACCCATCCCCTAGGAGCCGTAGCATCTGTAGACGCAGAGCAAGGTGAGGGCAGGACTTGCAGGGCTCCCCTGCACTCAGCCAGCACCCAGGAGCCAGCGTCCAGCCCACCCTGTCCCCTCCCCGACATGTCACTCACCACCTTGTTGATGTCCAGGGCATGCTGAGGGTTCTCACCATCCAGCCGGGTCAGGGGCTTTGCCAGCGGCTGTCCAGGGCTGGGCAGCACTGGGTCCTGCAAGGAAGGAGGGAGACAGTGCCTGAGCAGGTGCTGGTCTGTGCTGACCTGGAGACGGCCTGAGTGGGGCCGCTGGGAGCACACGCCCTGGGAGAAGGTGACAGGCTGGCCAGGAAACTACCTTAAAAATGCATTTTGGTGGCTTTTTCTTTCTTTCTTTCTTTGGCTCTTTCTTTCTTTCTTTCTTTCTTTTTCTTTCTTTTTTTCTTTTTAAGATTTTATTTATTTATTCATATGAGAGAGAGAGAGAGAGGCAGAGACACAGGCAGAGGTAAAAGCAGGCTCCTTGCAGGGAGCCTGACATGGGACTCGATCCTGGGTCTCCAGGATCACACCCTGGGCTGAAGGCGGCACTAAACCGCTGAGCCACCCGGGCTGCCCTCTTTCTTTCTTTTTAAAGATTTTATTTATTTTATTTATACATAAGAGACACACACAGAGAGGCAGAGACACAGGCAGAGGGAGAAGCAGGCTCCCCGCAGGGAGCCTGATGCAGGACTCGATCCCAGGACCTCGGGATCATGCCCTGAGCCAAAGGCAGACACGCAGCCACTGAGCCACCCAGGCGTCCCTCTATTGCTGTTTCTAACAAACTTGGGATCCTACTCAATGTCCAGTTTGGAATCCTGCTTTTGTATCCAACGCTGTAGCCTGGATGTTTACCTTATCACTGCACACCCTGAAATGACAGGACTTCAATGACAGGGCAATGCCACGGGTGTTAACAAAGGTGTGGCATCACAGATCTAAGTTATTCTAGAGAGTTCAGGTTTGATGGATGTTCTCCAAGCAGGGTGGCTGCGCCTATCACCCCCATGACAGGAAAGGATGGGTGGAGGGGGAAGTAGGAAAACTGGGCACAGCTGCTGCCTGGCAGGGCTAATACTTTGGGAGCCATGGAAGTCAGCCAGAAAGAGCTGAGATATGGCGACCTACCAGAAAGTTCGTGGAGATGAAGCTGGAGAACAGGAACTGGTTGATGTCAGGCGGGAGGGTCAGGTGGGGCCGGGCAGGAACTTCGGGGGGCATGGACTCGGTGATGCTCTCAGCCAAGGCTTGCTGCCGGCCTGGGCATAGCAGCGAGAGGCAGCCCAGGAAGGCCCAGGTAAGGAACCGGCAGTGACCCCACCTCTGGGGCAGAGGGAGCTCAGGGGAGCCCAGAGCATCCTAGGGAGGGACTGTAGGGACAGACCCACTGCACCACAGACAGACCGGAGGAGGGAGGGGTCATGCCAAGAATGACACTTAATCAAAACTCACCTTCTGCTGTCTTCAGCATGACGGCCAGCTCAGCCGGGATCTCCAAGCACCCCAGCTCCTGGCAGGGAGGAAAAATTGGCCAGCTAGTAAAGGAGGGGGCATGGGGACCCAGTGGCTCTCCTCACCCCCAGGACCATAAACTTCTCCAAAGACCAAGGATTTGATCCTGGACACAAATAGGACCCCAAGAGCCTTTAGAGGGAGACCATGGGCCCAGGCCTCTTCTTGGGAGGCATAAAGGATGCTCCCCTTGGAACCCCACACTCATCCTCAAGCCGTGCCAGTTTCCAGAGGTTCACACCTCAGTGGACACCCTCCAGCTTCCAGGCCACCTACCATGCTTGGGACTTTCTTGGAGGCTTTGCTGCTACACCAGCCACGCCAATAGCCAAGCTGCGGGGGGAGATGCAGGAGGAGCCGGTGCCCGGTGAGGAGTCTCCGCGAACCTCCTGGCAGCTCCTCCCCACCTCAGCAGTTCGGCTGCCCCCTCCCGCCCCCAGCAGGGAAACAAGCGCAGACCCAGAGGGCCGGCTGCCTGCTGCCAGCCCTTCAGAGCCCTACTGGCCTTTGCTGCCCGTCTGCCAGGGTGCTGGGAAGAAGACAGGAAGAGATGGTCCCGGGGACAAAGTCCAGCCAGGGAGGAGCCCCGGGGGGGGGGCACTATGTGGGCCCTGACCTTTGAGCCGCTTTATGGCCTGCACAGTGGAGTCATCAGGCAAAAGAGGGAAGCAGACAGGCCCTGAGGAAGGTCTGGAGGGGACAGGCAGGCACCCCAGGTGGGCAGGGGAGCATCAGCCTCTGGAGGGTGAGCAGGGGTGAAGGAAGTGACCTTCCGGAGGCCCCAGCCTCCCCTGACCAGGCAGCAGGAAATGGGAAGAGTGGACCAGCAATGACTCTGAGACCTTGGTCCTGGTGCGCGGGGGCCAGGGGTGGACCAGGCTGGGGTCTGGCCAACTTGGCCAGCGAGGCGGCCTGACGTCCCTACCGTGAGCTGCTGAGGGCAGCGGCCCCGCCCGGACGTCTACCTGACCTGCAATCTCTGGCGCCTCCGGAGCAGGGGCCGGGCCACCAGCAGGACGGTGTTCAGTTGTCCCAGAGCTGCCCGTCGCCGGAGGTACCGCTTCCTGGAGGCCGGGAAGGAGGTTGGGGAGGGGTCCAAGCGTAGGCCTGGTACCCAAACCCTCTGAGCCGAGACATGAACGTCAGCGTGGACCCCAGGCCGACGTCCCCTGGGTGCTTAACTGAAGTCACGGGGAAAGGACAGGACACCTTGAAAGAGCAAGTAAATTAAGGTGTTCGGCACAGGCGATTATAGTCTTTGGCAGCAGAGCCCACCAGCAGGTGCACCTCCCTCCTGCTCGCTCAGTGTGGTCGTGGATAAGTCACCGTGCCTCTCGGCTTCATCGTCATCATCCACAAAATGAGGATTCGTGTAACCCTTGCCCCATCACAAGATTAAATGAATCAACTGACACGTTGAGAAGAGTCTGACACATTTTTAAGCAGCCGAACTCCTAAAAATGAAAAAACTGCTATCGCTGGGAGTCTAATAAGAGATCGAAGAAGAGATCATGTCTTTGAGAATCTTCCAGGTATAAGAAAAACTAGACTTCTCAGTGAAGGAGTCCAGAGCAGGATGAAAATGAGAAAATAAATGCACAGCTTTGAGGTGGCCAGCTGGCTCGGTAGAGCATCTGGGGGTCATGAGCTTAAGCCCCGTGTTGGGGGTAGAGTTTACTTAAAAAAATGATAATAAGTGTACAGGTTTTGCACATCAAAGGACACCATCAAGAGGGTCAAAAGACAACCCACAGAATGGGAGACCATTTGCAAATCACGTATTTGATAAGAGTTTGAGGACATCTAGGATTTATAAAGAACGTCCACAACTTAATAAGACAAACTAAACACACAAAAGGCAGACAGAGGACTTGACTAGACATCTCTCCAAGAGGATACATAACTGGCCAAGAAACACACGAGAAGATGCTCAACCTCGTCAGTCATTAGAGAAATGCAAATCAAAACCCCAATGAGGCACTGCTTCATGCCCACTAGGATGGCTATCATTTAAAAAGTAGAAAATAGGGCGCCTGGGTGGCTCATTGGTTGAGTGTCTGCCTTTGGCTCAGGTCGTGATCCTGGGGTCCTGGGATCGAGTCCCCCCATCTGGCTCCCTGCAGGGAGCCTGCTTCTCCCTCTGCCTGTGTCTCTGCCCGTCTCTCTTTGTCTCATGAATAAATAAACTCTTTTAAAAAAATTTTTTAAGGTAGTAAATAAGTGTCAGCAAGGCTGTAGAGAAATTGGAACCCTGACCCAAGCTGGTGGGAGCTAACTCCTCAAAAAACAAAACATAGAATGACCATATGACCCAGCAATTCCACTCCTAGGGAAAGACCCCAAAGAACTGAAAGTAGAGATTCAAACAGACACGGGCACGCTCGTGTTTCCAGCAGCCTTATTCACAATCACCGAGAGGAGGAAAGAGTCCAAATGACCACTGGTGGATGAGAGGAGACACTATGTGTGGTCTGCACATACAGCGCCACGTTCGTCAGCTGTAGAAGAGAAGCCAAGTCCTGGTACCTGTTACAACGTGGCTGAACCTCACAAATGTTCCACTTAGTGCAGTGAGCCAGATGTAGAAGGAAATACCGCATGAGTCAACTTACATGGAATATCTGGAATAGGCAAATTCATAGGGATAGAAAGTGGACTGGAGTTTACTGGGAGCTGGACGAAAGGCGAACAGGGAATTATTGCTGAGAGATGCAGAGCTTCTGTTGGTGATGACATTTTGGAAGTAGATCGTGGTGATGGGTGCCCTGTCTCGGAAGGCTCCCTGGGCTCCAGGGCACTGCCCTTATTTTGTTCTCAGCACTTTACCGCCACCTTTTGAGTGACTGGTGGCTGGTTTACTGCCTGCACCTGATCCTGCCACCACCACCACCCCCCACCCTCCCCACCCCCCTGGGTAGGTGTCACCTCTGCCTCCATCCTGGGGTCACCAGCTCTGGGCCCAGGGTCATGAAGAAGGGCAAGCAACAGCTGTTGGATGAATGAGCACGGACATTCACACCAAACTGTGAAGGTGAGTGGGAGCTAATTATGTGAAAAGGGGGAGGGAAGTGTTACAAGAGCGAGAAGTCCAAAGAGCCTGGAGTATAAAAATCTGACCTAGCATCTGGAGAGGTAGGCAGAGCCCCACACAACCTGATTCATGCTTTTAAAAGATCATTCTTGGGATGCCCGGGTGGCTCAGTGGTTGAGTGTCTGCCTTTGGCTCAGGTCATGATCCCGGACTCCTGGGATCAAGTCCCATATCAGGCTCCCCACAGGGAGCCTGCTTCTCCCTCTGCCTGTGTCTATGCCTCGCTCTGTGTGTCTCTTATGAATAAATAAATAAAATCTTTAAAAAAAATTGAAAGACTGGAGGTTCAGATGCCCTCAGCAGTTAGTGAGCTTCTTGTGAGTTGGGGTATTAGAACAGAAGTTGTATGGACACGGACCCGGGGTGCTGACCGGATGGCCCCTGGGGCAGGCAGACTTTCCTTGAGGCCCCACCACCTGGAGAAGGGTCATCCCACCCCTGCAGACCTGGCCTGGAGCCCCCGCACGCGAGCCTGCATCCGTGGCAGGAGGAGGCGGCTGAGGCGCTGGCGGGAGATGCAGGTGCGGAGGCTGCGGTGCAAGGTGAGCAGGGCCTGGGAGCGTCGCAAGGTGAGCAGGGCCTGGGAGCGTCGCCGGGTCCAGTGCTGCTCCAGCTGCTGCCAGCCGGGCTCCCGCAGCAGGACCTGGGGGCAGAGAGGAGGGGCCCCACCCTGCTCTTCTCCTGAAGCCTCCGCCTCCTCCCTTCCAGCGGGACAGTCTTGTGGGGAGCCCAGGACCCCTGCCACCCAGGCCCACTCCGTCTCCTCACCACCCAGAAGGACCACCAATTCCTGAGTTTGTCCTGGGACACTCCTCTGCCTTTCCAGCCATGCCTCCGTCTCTGTGTGCGTGCACGCACACGCGCACACACACATACACACACACACACACACCTGGGTGGCTCCGAGGTGCCAGAGGGGCGACTCGGCCCCCAGCACCTGGCTCAGGATGGCGCCACACCTCTGGCGGTCAGAGGACTCTCCCTGCCCCTCTGTCTCCAGGGCCCGGAACCTGCCCCGAGGATGGAGAGCTGAGGTCAGAACAAGCACAGCGAGGCACCCCCTACTTGTTTGACCTCCCGCCTCCAGCACATATTCAGTCTCTAAGTCATTCAACATTCAACAGCGATTTGGAAGGCACCTACTATGTGCCAGGCACCCAGCAGAGCTTTGCTGAATAGAGGGGTGGGCGGAGGCATGGAGGGAAGGGGCTGATGACTAAGGAAGGGAGGAGGGACAGAGGGAACGGAGAGAGAGCAGTGAAAGGAGGGAGGCTGGAGCCAGGCCGATGTCCCTAGGAAAGGACACCCTGAAGGGGTGCTAGCCCCCCCTTGCGGGTTCTGGCCCTGAGGTGCGGGGGCCCTTGGCCCCCTCCATCCCGGGGTCCTACCTGGCCAGGAAGGCCTGAAAGGCCACGCGGACAGGAAAGTTGGCACTTCGGGCGTACACGGCCTCCAGGACACCCGCCTGGTGCAGCTGCTCTGCCACGTGTCCCACGTCAAAGAGGCCTGGAAGCTGTGGCCATGGAACAGAGCCAGCAAGAGCTGGAGTCAAGGGGCCTAGAACTGCGGGGGAGGCCGGGGGCTTCTGAACAGGGCAGGCAGGTGGATGTGGCCAGGTGCCGTGTGGGGGGTGTGGTTGAGGCTCACCTTTCCCGGGTTGGGGTTGAGGCACTGAATGAGATAGACGTAGCTCCTGATGGAAGGAAGGGGGTCACTTGGGCACAGGCCAGCTCCCCCCCCATTCAAGTCCCTGGGGTCTCATGTGGGGGCCGCTGTTCTCACCTGCCCAGCTGGGCTATGAGGTCCTCTAGGGAATGCTGGAAGCGGGAGGCCAGTGTGGGTTTGTGCGACCCACCCCAGGATGGGGACTCTGCTTCCTGGAACAGGCTGCCCACCAGCTGCGGGGCGAGGGGAGGCTGAGCTGGCTCGCTTCCCAGGCCTGTCCAGAGCCCAGCCTGTGCCCGGGTCCCCGGGAGCCAGGGTGGGCCAGTCTCCGGCATCCAGACCCTGGGAAGCTCAGCCCATGGTCCAAGGGGGTGGGGGGCAAGTGTGGAGGGGTAGGGGCTCAAAAGGGGCTGGCAGAGCACCTGCAGCTGGCTCTGCGCAAGCATTTCTGCCACGGCAGGGTCAAGATGATCCCGGTTTCTGTTTACAAACCTGTGAACCTGCAGGAGACAGTGTGGGGTGTGGAGGAGAAGCCCAAGGGAGAGGCTGGGGTGGAGGCTGGTCCCTTTGTCACAGTCCAGCCTCTCCCACTGAGCTAAATAAAGGGCCACCTTTGTTTTTTTCAACGAATGGCTCTGAGAAAACTGGAAATCCCCGTGCACATGAATGAAGTTGGGCTCTTATCTCATACCAGATATAAAAATTAACCCAAAATGAATGGATCAAAGACCTAAATTTAAGGCCTGGAACTCTAAAACTCTTAGAAGAAAACATAGGAAGAAAGCTTTGTGACGTCGGACTTGGCAACGATTTCCTGAATAGGACACCAACAGCATAGGCAGCAAAAGAAAAAATAAATGGGATATCATCAAAATTAAAACTTTTGTGGGGTGCCCGGCTGGTGCAGTGGGTGGAAATTTGTGACTCCTGATCTCAGGGTTGTGAGTTCAAGTCCCACATTGGGTATAGAGAGGACTTAAATACATTTTTTTTTAAAAGATCTTATTTATTTATTCATGAGAGACAGAGAAAGGCAGAGACACAGGCAGAAGGAGAAGCAGGCTCCTTGCAGGGAGCCCGATGCGGGACTCGATCCCTGGACCTGGGATCATGACCTGAGCTGAAGGCAGATGCTCAACCACTGAGCCACCCAGGTGTTCCAATAAATAAAATTTTTTTCAAATTAAAACCTAAGTGCATCAAAAGACTTAAAAATTTTTTTAATATATTTTTTAATAGATTTTATTTATTTATTCATGAGAGACACAGAGAGAGAGAGAGGCAAAGACACAGGCCGAGGAGAAGCAGACCCCATGCAGGGAGCCCAATGTGGGATTGGATCCCAGAACTCCAGGATCACACCCTGGGCCGAAGGCAGGCATTAAACCACTGAGCCACCCATGGATCCCCTCCCCTTTTTTTTAAAGAAAATGTGAGTTCAAAAAAAAAAAAAAAAAAAGAAAAAATGTGAGTTCAAGCCCCACTTTGGGTGTTGATATTACTTTAAAAAGTTTTAAAAAAAGTTTTTTGGGGGCGCCTGGGTGACTCAGATGGCTAAGCATCTGCCTTTGGCTCAAGTCATGATCTCAGGGTCCTGGGATCGAGTCCTGCATCGGGCTTCCTGCTCAGCAGGGAGCCTGCTTCTCTCCCTCTCCCTTGCCCTCCACTTCATGCACTCTCATTCTTTCTCTCTCAAATAAATAAATAAAATCTTTTTTAAAAAGTTTTCTTTTGTGGTTTTCTTTATTCAATCTCCTTGTGTGTGTATTTAGATGTGATTGGTTTTTGGTGAGGGGGCAGAGGTATGATTAACATATATATATATATATATATCCCCTGGGTTTCTTGGTTGGGTAATTCCTGAGTGGTTTGTGTTTTCTTCTATAACCAAAGCATGTCACCTCTTCCAGGAAGCCTTACAGGACTTGCCCTACCTCAAACTAGCCACATGATCTCACCCTTTATATGAGGCCTCCTCCCCTCAGCAGTTCTCCTCCTGGGTGGGTGTGCAGTCACTGCGAAATTTCGAAGGGGGAAAGGCGAGTCCCTTCAGTGAGCACCTAGTGTGTGCTAGGCACTTGCCTGACCACTTCCCCATTACTGCATTTAATCTTCCCAACAGTGTTATAGGACAGACTGTATTCCCATTTTAAAAATAGGAAAATGAAAGTTCAAGAGAAGCAGGCAGGCCAGAGGCCAGTCTCGTCTCCCTTTACCCCATGGTGCTCATCCAGAACTCATTAAATTATGCTTGGAACTGTGTAGGGCCTGGGGATCCCTGGGTGGCTCAGTGGTTTGGCGCCTGTTTTGGCCTGGGGTGTGGTCCTGGGGACCTGGGATCGGGTCCCACATCGGGCTCCCTGCATGGAGCCTGCTTCTCCCTCTGCCTGTGTCTCCGCCTCTGTGTGTGTGTGTGTGTGTGTGTGTCTCATAAATAAATAAATAAAATCTTAAAAAAAAAGAAAAGGAACTGTGGGCATAGGTAGAAATAACAGTCAAACCCTGGGAGGGGCCGCCCCTCACTTACTCCTCTTTCTCATCAGATGACTCAGCTCTGGGGAGGGGACACCAGGGCCACATCGCCCTCACTGATTCACCCAAGAGTCTGTCCCTGATTTACTCCGATACCTGGTAGGTGACGGTCCCCGCGTAATGCCTCACGGTGAAGATAGGAAGGGGCAGCTGGGGTTTGGCATAGCAGGTGTGATTGCCATGGTGATAGTGGCACTTCTGGAGGAAGGTGTGGTCTGTGGCCTGATAAGAGGGATGAGCTTCCCTCAGGCCTTTGCACATGATGTTCCTCTGCCCAGACTGTGTGTCTCTCCAGGGTCAGCCAGTAAGTACTTGTGGAATGGGTGCGCCGCGGCCCTGGGGCTAGCTTCCTACCAGCTGGAGGCCTGAGGGACCCCCCGCAAGCCCTGCATGAGCCCCGTGCAGTCCCCACCACCCTGCCTGTTCAGGACTTGAGGAACCCCAGAGAGGTAGGTATCTTGCTCAAGATCACCCAGAGACAGGATTTGAACCCAAACTGTGCTGAGAGGCTATGGGCAGAGTTTCTGGACCAGGGCCCCCACCGCTTGGGGCTCACCTGTGACAGCCATGTCTGGGCATCCAGGATACTCAGGAGGCTGTGAGGCTGGTCTATGAGGAGGTCTAGGCAGGTCTCCCGCACAGGCTGGAGAATGGGCACCCAGGACAGCAGCTCTCGCCGACACACCTCCTGGGAACAGCCAGCATGGGGCCAATTGTTAGAGCTCATTGGAGCCAGAGCAGGGATGGCCCTCCCATTGTCCAGATGAGTAAAATGAGGCCCAGCAGGGCTCAGATGTTTCATAGTGTGGTGGGGGCGGGGATGGGGGTTTGGGGGCAGAGTTCTCAGTTCAGGGCGCTCTGTTTCTCAGGGATGGCCCCTGTTCTGGAAGGCCTGGTGTTCCCAGCCACCACCAGGCCCAGGGCCTCTTACCTCCTCCTGGGCCAGAAGCATTTGGCTGGAGAAGAGCTGCAGGCGCTCGCTGGCAAGGTTATTACACAGCTGCTCCAGGCCATTCACCCTCAGGGCCTGGAGGAACAGGGGCAGTGACGTGGGCACCCACACAGGGCACAGGGGAGGCCTGCACGCTGACCCGCTGACCTGGTGTCCCTCATTCCCCTCCCAGAACTCAGGGAGGAGTGTGCCCTGGGGCTGCTGCTACAGCCCAAGGGGTCAAGCCCAAAGGCACAGGCCTCAGCCCACACCCCTCCCTTTGCCTCTGTAGGACCGTGAGCCTTCAGGCCTCTGGTCACAGCCATCCTGTGGTCTTGAAGGCATCTTTTCCTATGACCTAGTGGCTCGCTGGCTATCAGAATCCTACATCCTCATAAGCAGGGCTCCAGGCCACTGCCTCCAAGAAGCCTTCCAGAAATCCTCCTGTAGAGATCACAAGTCCCTCCCTCTGTGTCTGCCAGCACTTTACTCACAAGCCCAGCAGAGTCCCTCCCTCCATGTGGCTTTGTACAGAGAGCTCTGACACACTCTAACACACACACAAGAGCATGTATGTGCACATACACGCACACTTGCCACTGCCATCCCTCCCTCCGGAGAGGGCATAGTCACCAAGGGCATGCTGGAGAGGAGAGAGCAAGGGCAAGTGACCAGTGCCCACCCAGGGAACAAGAGTGGAGGCCACCTTCTCTTGCTCAAGTCCCCTCCTCCCTGCCCGGAGGACGTAGGATCTTCTAGAAAGGGGTGAAGAGCTTATGAAAACTCAGGACCATTCAGGGAACTGTCCCTTTTCCTGCTTCTCTTGGTGCATGGGAGGTGAGGCTGTGGGCTGCTTCATCCTAGGGCTTCTGTCTTCTGCTGCCTTAGAGGCTCCTATGAGACTCTGCAAGGCCAAGCAGGATGGAACTCTCCAGAGGTGATGTCAGGACTGGACAGGCTACACCTGTGGAGTGTGTGCTATCTCACGGCCAGGCAGGCAAGAGCTCACAAGTGCTCCCCTCATGGAGCGCTGACCCCAGAAATGCTCAGGATGAGGTGAGCACCCCATAGTGGGGCCTGCCCCAAGGGGTGACCTCAAAGCCGTAGACATCCATGACAGTGATGGTGTCCATGTTCTCTCCCTCTCTGGGCGGTGCCAGCTGCGCATTGGTCCTCCTCAGAAGCCAGGTGAAAAGCCGTGAGTACAGGGCCTTGGCCAGGGCGTCCCTGTGGGCACGCTGAGTGAGCCTGTGCGGTAGAGTGGCCGCCTGGCGATGGCTCCCTCCCGTCCCCAGGGCCACCTGGCATCAATGGCGCTTTCCATCGGCAGAGATCTGCAGACCCAGCCATAGGGTGTCTCCTGGAGGACAGAGGAGGTAGGGCACGTGGAACAACAGGTCAAGCCTGCGGGGGGGGGGGGGGGGGGGGGGGGGGGGAGGGCGGGGGGGGGATTGGGGCATTGGGGCTGCCTCCCCACCCCGAGGAGCCCAGGGCTCACCACGACCCTCCTGGTGACGGCCCCCTCCAGGCGCTCAGGCGGCACCAGCAGTAGCCGGGCTGCTGCGTGGATCTCGGCCCAGCTGGACACAGCAGCCACCTCCTGGGACCCCCGCTGGACAGAGAAGGGAGGAAGCAGGGAGAGCTGTGCTGGGGAATGGGCCCGCCCTCCCGCGGGGCAGGCAGGGCCTGGCTTCCTCTTCCCGGGAGCTGCCCTGCTGCCCAAAGTCAGACTGCGTGGGGAGCTGACTCGAGTGGAGGGGGGCCCTGAGATTGAGTCCTAATTTATCTTCTTGACTAGCTGGCCGGCTCTGGAAGTTGCCGCCCTCTCTGAGCCTCCACTGTCTCACTGGGGGTTTTTTTGTTTTAGGTTTTATTTATTTATTCATGAGAGACACAGAGAAAGAGAGAGAAGCAGAGACACAAGCAGGCTCCATGCAGGGAGCCTGACGTGGGACTTGATCCCGGGTCTCCAGGATCATGCCCTGGGCCGAAGGCAGCGCTAAACCGCTGAGCCACCCAGGGATCCCCTTTTTTGAAAAAAAAAAAAAAAAAATTATTTATTTTTTTATTTAAGTAAGCTCCATGCCCAGCATGAAGCCAGGCCTTTGGAATCTACCTACAAGTGCTTGGTATCATTGTGGCCCTGATGATGCAAACACGCCACAGCTGACCCAGCGTCCACACTGGCTGCTGGCCGTGGCAGGAGCCCACCTCTGAGGAAGAGAAGCAAATGTTGCCCAGGTGCAGGATGGCGGCCAGCACGGCCCAGGCGGCGGTCACCTCCTCGGGGCATATGACCTGCAGGGCTTTGTGCAGTCCTTCGAAGTCCTGGGCGTCGTCCTTACCCTGGAGACTGCAGGCCTGGCCCTGCGGAGCACAGCAGGGGTCAGGGGACAGGGCCCAGCCACCAAGAGCTCCACTCCACCAGGGCCACTCCTAGACCCCTGAGCAAGCCCTGTCACCCAGTGCCAGCTGGGCCTTCCCCCACCTGGTTGAGGTAGTAGTAGGTCTCTGGCCCCTGGAGGGAGAGCCGCTCCCGTTCCACAGGGTCTAGCCCCGCCAGCATCTCATAGAACACATGGAAGCTCCGCTCAGCCTGGGCCTTGGGGAGAAGGACTGGCTTAGGGGGAGTAGTGGTCCGGTCCTGGGCCTTAGGGGAGCAAGGACAAGTCCTGAGAAAGGCAGGGAGGGGGCTTAGTGACCGCAGGCCCCCCCACAGTGGGCCCTCCCTCTTTCCCATTCTGGGAGCAGCAGGGTGGCTCTTACCTGAAACACCACCCTTGAGGTCTCAAGCAGATAGTGTGACACAGAAGCTCCCACGATGACCCCACTGTGGGCACAGGACAGTGGGTGGAGGTGCCTGGGGTGCATGCAACCTAGGGGTGCTGCTCAGAATGGGACACACTAGGGGCTGGACCCAAGGGCAGCAGCCTCAGGTTCCCAGTGAAGGGAAGTGATCATGAGTGCTCCCTGCGCCCACCAGGACTCCCGGCACTCACTGCTGCAGGCAGAAGCAGAAGACCTGGCCAAAGCGGCTGGCGTTGGCGTTGAGGACTGTCTTGGCGTGGCCAAAGCTGCTGAGCAGGAGCAGCACGCCATCCAGCTGTGTGGGGGAGGAGCGTTCAAGCGTCCCTGGGCGTGGCAGTGGTAGCCACTGATCAGCTGAGGATACTTTGCGCCCAGGGGCTGTGCTCACCCCTGAGAGGCTCAGACCCCCCTACCCGCCCCATGGTAGGCAATGCCTGGGGCTGTCCCCAAGGAGAAGCCTGAGGCTGGAGACCACTCTCCTGGCCCAAAGGAGAAGGAAGGTCCCTCCTGGATCCCTGGGAAAAGGCCAGCTGCCCCTCACCTGACATCTTCTGTCCCTTGTCTGCTCCCTTGCCAGGCTGCTGAGGAACTGCACAATCTTTTTGGCAGCTTCTGTCTTCCCGGAGCTACTGTGCCCACTGCAGGAGGGAGGAGCCGACAGGGTCTCCGGGAAGGGGCACAGAGGACACCCCACTGAGCCCAGGAAGTGGGGTATGCCCACCTGGAAGTGAACAACCCCCGCACACACAAACACACCTGTGGAAATGTGGAAAGACAGACACAGGGCATGGAGACCAAAGAGAAAGAAGTCTCCAAGATGCCACATTCAAGGGCACAGGGATGACTTAAGCCAGGAGCACAGCCCTTACCAACTCCATCGCTGCTGCCCAGCAGTGGACTAGACCAGCAGCTTCAAATGCAGACCCCACGTCCCCTGCGTCCCAGCCCTGAGTGGTCTGTGGGTTTAGCAGGGCACCACCACTCACCTGAGGAGAATGCATGTGCCCTGCCCGGTGCTCTGCGACAGGCTATAGGCTGATACCACGACGGCCAAAATGTGTCTGAAGGAGGAGGATAGGGAGCCAATGAGAAGGCTACCAGAGTTGGGCCCTCCTAGGTGCAGACAGGACCCTCAGTCCCCAGGGTCTCAGGGGACATGCTGGGGCTTGGGTGCCCAGGGAGGTGAGCAGAGGGTTGGTGGGGCAAAGTCACGTACGGGGTGGTGTTAGGGGCCTTCTTGGGGTGGTAGCTGGCCAGGACCTCAGCTGAAAAGAGAGGCAGGGGCCGGCGGGGGTTCAGAGAGAGCAGAAGAGGGCCCCCAAAGGTCTGGGGAGAGAAGTAGATGCTCTCATCAGAACATGGAGAAAGCACCCCTACTTCCTCTGCTACAGTTGGAGTGGGACTCGGGTGCTCCCTGGCCCAGTCCCCAGCCCCTGGCTCCCACTCTGCAGGTCCCCAATGAGGGTTCAGCACCCAGCCCTGGGAGGAAAAGGAAGGAGAAATTCTAGAAGTGCCAGAGGGCCCTCTGATCCCAGGAAATGGAATCCCACCCCACCCACCCTCCCCAGGTGCCCCCATACATAGATTCGGCCCAGATGAAATCTCTTCTTGAGGCACAGCAGCACAGAGCTGTTACACACTGGTCTGTGGCGACAGCAGGATAGAGGAGCGGGGAATTGGGGGCAGAAGGAGGTCCTGGGTTAGTGCTGCCACCGGCCGCGGAGGTACTTTGGGCAAGTCGTGCACCCTCTCTGAGCTCTGACCAGAACACAGGGGCCCGGCTGCCAAGTGAGGTACCCACTTCATGGGGGCTACCAGCAGGACCAGGTCGCTGACCCAGAGGCAAGCTGTGAGCCAGAGAAGGAAGTCCCAGGCAGGGCTCCTGATTTTCACCCCTCTCCTCCCCTTCCAGCCAGAGGACCTCTGGTAAGGTACAATCCCTTCTACGGACACAATTTATAAAACTGGAGGTAGGGTGGGATAGGAGGAGCTGTGGGACCCGGGCGCCACGCGTCTGGAACTGCCTCCCGCTCACCGCAGCAGAGCCAGGTCCTCCGTGTCTTCCAGACCTTCCCCGGGGCTCCTGCCCTCAGCGTCCAGTGCGGGCGGCAGCTCCAGGCCGGGCCCCAGGCTCAGCTCCAGGTCCCTCTCCAGCGCTTCCTCGGTCTCGTCCTCGGGCTCCCACCGCTCCCTCGGGGACCCGCAGGGGCCGGGGCTCCTCCCCCACCGCACGCGGGTCTCCAAGGTGAGTCTGGGCAGCAGCGCGTCGGCGCCAAGCCCAGGGTCCTGGCGGGGTTCTGAGCTCTGGGCCCAGTGGACCCGGGCCTCGGCCCCCAAGGTCTCGGGCTCCGCCTCGCTGCTGGAGCCGCTCTCGTCGAGTGGGGGCTCGTCGTGGGCAGGAGGGTCGAGGAGAGACCCTCGGGGGGACCCGGCCCCACTTTGTCCACTCGCCCCGCGCCCCTCACTGTCTCCCGAGGCTCCCGCACAAGGCCGAACGTGCCCCTCCGCGGGTGGGGTGTCCGCGGACGCGTCCTCTGAGCTCCGGCTGCTCGACGCCCTCCCAGTCCTGTGGATCCTGGGGAACACGACGGCGAACTTGGGATCCGGAGTCCGGTCCTCGTCCTCCGAGGGGTCCCCGGGAGCTGGGCTCTTCGCAAGCTGCGGGGAGCTCGAGCCGCCGCTAGGGGGAGCCCCGGGCCGTCCCCCCAGGCCCGCTACGCCCGCCAGGCGCAGCACGAGGCGGCGCCGCGGCCCCGCCCCCGGCCCCCGCCCGCCCGCGGCCCCGCCCCCCGGCCCCCGCCCGCCCGCGGCCCCGCCCCCCGGCCCCCGCCCGCCTGCAGCCGCCGCCGCAGCCACCGCAGGAGACCCAGGGCGCGCACGACGCGCAGGAGCCGCTCCTTGAGGCCGGTGCAGCCGGGAGCCGGGGCCGCGGCCTGGGGAGCCGGGGCCGGCGGCGCTTTTGCGCGGAGCCTGCGGAGCGCCACGAGGGCGGCCAGCGGCGCTGGGTCCCGGGGCCCGTCTTCTCCTCCAGCCCCAGATTCGCTGTCGCCGGCCGCCTCCGGCACCTTCGCCACCACCTTTCCGACCTGGCGGCGCCGAGTCGCGGCGGCCGAGGTCTCGGCCCTTCCAGCCTCGGCGCCCTGCGGCTCAGCGTCGGGCGGCGCCTCGTTGTCTCTCGCGTCCCGGGGCAGCCTGGGGCCCCGAGAAGCCCGCGAGCTCCGGGGGACGCGCGCGGGGCTGCCCTCGAGGGAGCTGGAGGCCGCGGCGTTTTCGCCGGGCCCAGTCTCTTCGGCTCCAGCGGCCCAGCTCGCCGATCTTGGGGCCGCCCGTGGGCCCCCTCCTGGCCCGGCCCCCTCCAGGCTCGACTCCGTGTCTGCCCCGGAATCCTCGCTCTCCTTCCTCCGTCCCGCTCCCGACGACCCTTCCCGGCTCCGGGGCTCAGCGCTGTCCCCGTCGTCGCTGAAGAGCCCGTCGCTGCTGGCGCGCTCGCGGGGTTCCGGCGCCGGCTCCGACCCGGGTTGCGCGTCTCCCGAGCCCGAGTCCGCTTGCGCCGGCCTGGGCCGCAGCCCCGGGGCCCCGCTGCTCCGGCGGTCGCCGTCCTGGGCCTCGCGGGCTTCGCTGTCCGGGCAAGAGCTGCCCGCGTCTCCGCCCGACGCGCCGCCCCCGGGGCCCCGGGGCTCTCGGCCGCCCTGCCCAGCCGGGGGTCTCCGCCCTTTCCCTCTATTCCTGCGGCGGCCGGGTTCGCGGGTCCTGCCTTCTCCGGGGAGACGCTCCTCCTCCCGGCGCCCGCCTTGGCCGTCCGGGTGCTGGCGGCTGTCCTTGGACCCGGGTCCCCGACGCCGCGCGCTGCCGGGTCTCCGCTGGGCCTCCTGGGCCTCCGCTGGCGGCGCAGCCCCGGGCGGCCCGCCGCCGCCGCCTCCCTCCGCGGTGGGCTCCCGGCGGCCACCGAGGGCCCCGCGGCTTCCCGGGGTGGCGGGCCCCGGGACCGACCTGGCCCTGCGGGCCTTGCCGCGACCCTGTCGGCGTTCCCGGCTGGGCGCGCCGTCTGCGCTGGCGGACCCCGAGCCCTGCTCCCCCGAGGCCGGCGCCCCGGCTCCCTCCCGGCGCTGCGGCGCTTTGCCCTTGCCTTTGCCCTTGCTGTCCCCCATGGCGGGCTCCGTGAAGAGGGGCTTCCCGGGGTCTCGGTCCTCTCGCCCAAGATCCCGCAGCCCGGGCGCCCCGAGCGGAGCCTGAGCGAGCGCCGCCTACCCCGGTTCTGCTCCGGGGGGACAGGCGCAGTCCACCCCCACCCCCCGGGGGCTGCAGCCTTACCCGCGAGCATTAATAATGCAGGTGGCTGCGGGTCCTGACCCCCAGGCCAACAAAGGAAGGGAGGCCGCCCAGGAAAGAGGAGACGCTGCAGCGGCAGACAAAGGCCAAGGACAGGGCAACGGTGCAGCCCGGGAGGGAGTCGCTGCGGCCAGGTCAGCCTGGCACCCCGCCGCGCTGGGGACCCACAGCTCTGCTCCTGTCTTACTGCTTGCCCAGTGGGGGGGCGGGATGGTGAGCCCTACTTCAAAGTTCCTGTCCTGACCGTCATCCTGGGGGCTCAACAGATACCCACTCCTTCCTTAGTCCTCTTGGACTCGATACATAGCTAGTATTTCAGGGCTTAGTATGTGCCAGGCACTGTTCTGAACACTTCACCATGGAGTCATTTAGTTCTTGAAAGCGCGCTAAGAGGTGGGTACCCTGAGGATTCCCATTTATGGCTCATACGATGAGGCTTACAGCTGAGCGTCCCAGTAGGGTGCCAATCCAAGCAGTGTGGCACCCAGAGCCCTCTGGAGCAGGGGTGTGGGGGCCTACCACCAGCAGCAAACCTGACTTTCTTTGGCCCATTGCAATGTACCCCCCACAAACCCCTGGAGCAACCAGAGAGCTCAGTGCCCCTCTCCAATCTCTTATCTTCTTAGGAAGATCCAATCCTCCTGGTTGATCCAGGCCGGGGCTTGTAGCTCACTCAGCTCTGTGATCCCTTCCCCGGCAGCCTTTCTTTTTTTCTTTTTTTAAAAGATTATTTATTTATAGACACACACACACAGAGGCAGAGACACAGGCAGAGGGAGAAGTGGACTCCATGCAGAGAGCCTGACGTGGGACTCGATCCAGGGTCTCCAGGATCATGCCCTAGGCTGCAGGTGGTGCTAAACCGCTGTGCCACCAGGGCTGCCCACCCCGGCAGCCTTTCATTCAGATCTCCCCAAACCCTAGGAAAGGGATAAGATCTCAGTTGTACAGATGGGGACAGCTCAGGATAAGTGGATGAAGGCCATATAGCCAGTAACTAGAATTGGGCACCAAACCCAGCTCCTTGACCATGACTACCTGCTATTCTGTTCCTCAGAGCTTCTGCTGGGAACTGGCTTTGGAACCAGGCAGCCTTGTCCCTCCAGCCTGCCTCCTGGCTGTGTGACCTCAGGCAGCCTCCAGGGACCTCCCCCTACCTGTCCACCAAGCCCAGCTCTGGACTCTGGCTCCTTTGTTCCCTACTCATTCATCCACCTGCTTTTTTTTTTTTTTTTTTAATTTTTATTTATTTATGATAGTCACACACACAGAGAGAGAGAGGGAAGAGACACAGGCAGAGGGAGAAACAGGCTCCATGCACCGGGAGCCCGACGTGGGATTCGATCCAGGGTCTCCCAGATCGCGCCCTGGGCCAAAGGCAGGCACCAAACCACTGCGCCACCCAGGGATCCCTTCCACCTGCTTTTTTTTGCTTCTTAAAAGATTTTACTTATTTATTTATTCATGAGAGACACACGGAGAGAGGGAGAGACACAGACAGAGGCTCCCTGCGAGGAGCTAGATGTGGGACTCAATTCCAAGACCCTGGGATCAGGATCTGAGCCAAAGGCAGATGCTTAACCACTGAGCTACCCAGGTGCCCCTCCTTCACCTGCTTTGCTCCTCCTCTCACCATGCTCCCTCCCTCCCTCTCTCCCAGCCCTACCACTAGCCAGGGTCCCTTGCCTGGGTTAAGGTGCTGTGCGATTTTACAGACTCTTTTAATCCTTACTATCTGTAGGGTAGGCTCTATGATTATGCTCTGTTTTATAGATGACTAAAACCATAGCACAAGAGTGACGTCATCTACCCAAGGTCACACAGTGGGTCACAGGCAAAGTGACACAGTGTTTGGGGACTGGGTCTACCTGCCTGACTTCCAAGTCTAAGTAAGCACTAAGTGTCCCACCTGTCAGTGCCGAAGACCCTCAGATCCCAGTCTCTAGACCACGTGTCCAGCTGCCCTTGGAACACCAGCAAGGCCTTGGAGTCAGCAGTGATCTCTGTCACTCACTCACCTTCTCCATCTGGCAGAGGTCCTTGTCACCTCTACTCTTGGTATCCCCACCTGCTGCTACCATCACCCCTCCCTGGACAGAAGCTGCAAGGACCTCCAGCTTCTCTCTGTGCCAGCCCAGCTTCCATTAATCCACTTTCTAGACAGTGCCAAACCCTTCCATTTGTGCATGCCTATCAATAAAAATTGTTGATCTCATACTCCTGATAGGGGAAGGTTTTTCTAGAACTGAAATAGGTGAGCCACCGACAGTAGCTGATACTTCACAGCACAAAGTACTTAAGGCAAAGCTCAGCCTCAGTGAGCATGGATGTAAATCCAATCCATGTTCAGAGTGGATATTTTCAGGTGTGTGTGTGTGTGTGTGTGTGTGTGTGTGTGGCGCTGGGTGGCTTCTGTTCAGTGGAGCTGGATCATTGCTGTGGCTATGAGGCTCTCTGTGCCATGGAAGTGTTTGGGTCTGTTGTTTTCTGACATGTTGGTGCTTGTGTTATTACCATGGTCTTCAATTCTTGGTTTCTTTGGGAGGAAACTTCATGTCACTTGTCCACTTGTGTGAGTTAATTTAGCTAACTGGACAAAAACAAGCAGTAAGCCCTTCTAAACCAGTAGTCAGAAAAGCACATGAGTCCCCATAGACTGTGTGTGTGTGTGTCTGTGTGGCTGTCCAGCTCTCTGGGGTGTCATGTTCTCACTCCCTCCTTGGCACCCACTTTTGGAGCATAACCCTCTGACCTCCAGACTGAGGACCCAGTGCCAACTCTATAAGGTGTAAACAGCAGAGTTTAATTTCTTTTATGATAAAAATAAAGATCCTGTGCAAAAAAAAAAAAAAAAAAAAAAAAGATCCTGTGCAGGGAAGCGGTAACATGCTCTCTGTGACCCTGACAGAGGGTCATGAACCCGTGAACTTCGTGGACTCCCTTGAACCTCACAACAGGTCCTGAGCAGGTACTATCATTATTCCAATCCCCAGAAGAAGCTGGGACGCACAGCAGGTAGGCAATTTGCCTGAGGTCACAGAGTGGAACTCGCTGGGATTTATGCCACGGTGATCTTTGGAAGCATAAATTTCACAGGGAAATTCCCTGCTTAAGGGAAGCATCTGAGATGCTTCCAGAGTCTCAGAATCAAGTCCAGACTGTCTGGCTGGGTGTGTAGCAGTCCCCTCCTGTCTGTAGCTCTGTCTCTGTATCTACCCAGAATCCCTTCTCCACTACTTCTAGGACCATGGTCTGGGCCCCTCTTCCTTTTGAGGGACTGTTCCTCCTCATTCCTTGTGGCTTTTGGGACTATCTCAGTAAGCGCCACCCCCACTTCCAAGGAGAACAGGGGCCACTGGAGTGGCCCAAGTTAAATAGCCCAGAGACTTTTGAGCTGCACATGCTTGCCTGGAGGGTGCTAGGGAGGACGTTCCCACAGCGCATCCATCCTGGGACCTGGACCTTGGCTCCTCCTCTGCCTTGTGCACCAATCCATGTCCTTTTCTAACAGCCCCAGAGGTGGGCTCCTGTGCCACACAGCAGTGCCCCTGCCCTCGCCAGGCTCCAGGGGCGGGGGGTCCCAATCTGGCCCCAGTCACGTGGTAGTCTTGTTTTCAGAACACTTCCTGACCACCCCCTTCAGTTTTTTTTGTTTTTTTAAGATTTTATTTATTCATGAGAGACACAGAGAGTGAGGCACAGACATAAGCAGAGGGAGAAGCAGGCTCCCTGTAAGGAGCCTGATGTAGGACTTGATGCCAGACCAGGAATCGTGCCCTGAGCTTTGGGGCTCAACTGCTGAGCCACCCAGGCGTTCCCACCCCCTACCCCTGCCAGCTCTGGACCCACCAGCTCCCAAGGCAAGCTGCTGGCTCCTGTCTTCTGTGGAGCACCCTCTCTGGTCATGTTCCTGCCCCAGCTTACTGTCACCCCCGGACTGCCTGCATCTTAAGACTTCCTGCCCTTGTTAGGACGGTGAGCCCCACAAGGCAGGGACCCCATGTGCCTGGCATATAGTAGATGCTCACCAAAGACAGGTAAATGAAGTAGAATCAAGTAGACCAACCCCCGGGGCAGCCTGGATGGCTCAGTGGTTTAGTGCCACCTTCAGCCCAGGGTGTGATCCTGGAGATCCAGGATTGAGTCCCCCATCGGGCTCCCTGCATGGAGCCTGCTTCTCCCTCTGCCTGTGTCTCTGCCTCTCTCTCTCTGTCTCTCATGAATAAATAAAATATATATATATATATATATATATAAAGTAGACCAACCCCCCTGGTTTATAAGGACCAGAACAGCTATCTGATCCAGCTGTTCATTTGAGGGTAAGACCTTTCATCTCTGGGCACAGTCTCTGACCTCAGCAGCAGCTCCCAGCCCTTCCCTGAAGTCTGGAAGAAGGCAACAGGTCTGAAAATACGGTGCGCGTCTTCCCCTTCTGACAGCAAGGAAAGGCCAGTCAAACCCTTCTGCCTCGACCCAGGGATGCACAGTCATGCAGACTCGCGATGGTTAACTCTTGCCATTCATTCCCAAACACAGAAGTGTAGTGTCCAGATACAACCAAGCTCAGTTTGCTCTGACTCAAATGTCTTAAAAAGAGAGATTCTCGGGAGTACTGGTCTGGTCCAGTAACTGCACCCCAGGGGCAGAGGCAAGGGACTGGCTAACCGTTGTTTCCGTAGAAAATTTCTGCATAATTAAAAGAATTAGTCATTGGACCAGTCTGGTGAAGAGGTAATGTGTTTATTAAAAATTATTTTTCCACCCAGAGGCAGTTAAAATTTATAATTTAAAACCCAGCCCACTACAAAAAGGGGAGGGAGTAAAAACTGTGCAACATTGACAAAAGAATCAACAGAGACAAGGCCCAGGAGGGGCAGCCCCGTGGCCCTAGGCCCCCGCCTCTCCCGAGGCCAAGAGCAGCAGCAGGAGGGTGGACATGGGGCTCCGCTCCAGCCCTGGGCATGGCCCGGTGTCCAGTCCTCCCTGGGGTGGGGGTGGGGTTTAGGGGAGGGCAGGGCCCCAGGGAGAGCCCTCAGTAGTGTGTGTTCACGGTGTAGCTTGGACTCACAACCTGTTCACTCCGCTGTGGAAGTAGATAGAACAATGACAACTCAGGAGTCTCTTGGGTGGGCCCAGAGGCCTCGGTCACCCACCCTGAGCCTAGACACACAGCTTTTCAGGACCCCCGGGGGCATGTATGGGCTCTTCCTCCTACCCCCTCTCACCCCAGGCCAGCAGGCATACCCTCCCAGTTGCCCCCAGCCCTGTAGCAGTGCCCAGAGCCCCTACCTCCCCCATTGCTGAGGCTGTACCCCACGGTCACTCGCTGAGAACGCCAATCGCCATAGCTCCTGAAGGGCAAAGACAGGGCAGTCACCATCCATGGGGACCACTGGGAGGCCAGACGAGGCCCATCATTTCCTGAGATCTCTTGGAGCCCCCGGACCCAGCCCTGCAGGCCCCAACAGTAACTCACCCTCGGTCTCCCTCCAGCGTGCTCTGGATTTCCTTCAGGACCCCTGCAGGGTTGGGGAACAGAGGCGCTGTGAAGCCCACAGATGCTGAGCCGGACACGAATGTTTCGCCCCCTTTTACTGGCAGGGTGTTGGGCAGGTCTGCCTCCCACAGGGTAATGGCCCTCAGTTCCACCCTGGCCTTCCAAGCCTCCCTTGGAACATCCCTCAAGCCAGCCCACCAACTCCTGCCCCAACTCACTCTCGTCATTGAGCAGGGCGTGCTCCATCACTGGACCAGGCCTTTTCTCTGAAAGGCAGAGGCTGAGTCAAGCAAGCCTTGGGGCCCCTTCGGCCCCAGCTCCCTCTTTACTGAAGTGGGAGTGCTGGAGCCCAGAGCTCAGGACTGGAGGGGATGCCGTTTCTTCGCTTAGCCCAAACACATCTGCAGGCCTGGGGTTCCTCTCCTTCCCCTTCGGTCTGGGTCTGGGCCCAAGTCTCACACTGCCTCTGTCCCCCCGCACCCCTGGCCACAGGGAAGCCTGTCTTACCCTCTCCATCACTCTGGCTCCCTGAGTTCCTGTGGGGAGAGAGATGGTGAGGACTGGAGTGAGGGGGGCAGCTAGGCTCCCCCCCCCCCCCAATTCCAGCTCAGAAAGCTCTGATCCCATGAAGAATGAAGTCAACTGACCGGGCCCACCCTGAGCCAGAACCAAGCCCTGCCGGGGATAGCAGCTTGCATGGGAGGGGCCTACGAAGGGGGGTGGTGAGCCAGAGCCAGGAGGGTGGGGAGCTCACAGGAGAGGGGGGTCTCAGCGAGGCACCCTCAGGCCACCCGCCTTTTTACCAACCTGGCTTGGCCCAAGGCCTTCTCTGGGCCTGATCCGTTGCGAGGGCGGCTGTGGCTCTTGGCTTCTGCTGACTCCACCAGGCAGCGGGGCTCAACCAGCCACTTGGTGGAGAGAGAGAAGCGCTCAAACTCTGAGGGTGAGATCAAGTAGAAACCTGGGGGGAGGAGAGGCCTGGCAGGTGAGGCCAGCCCGTGGCTCCTGGGCCCGGCTGCCGACAGGACTTCCCTCCCAGGAGGAATGGGGGGCTGGGGCCTCCCTCCAAGTTCTCGGCTGAGGTAAGTCCAGCCTGGCCCTGGCTGCGACAGCCCTGGCTGTCATCGCTGCGGCCCCGCCACACCTGCCCGGTGCCCACCTTGGCCGTATTTGGTGAAGACGCAGGAGGCGATGCCACTGACATCTTCCCGGCGAATGCAGCTGTACCGCACCTGGGGCTTGAGCAGGGGCAGCGAGACCACCTGCACGTCGCCCAGGTTGGTGAGGACGGCCAGGTGATGCTCCCCGTAGTCCTCGGCTCGACGGCTGCTGAAGTGGGCCACGCTGACCCGCCGCACCCGCGAGCCCTCCAGAGCGGTCAGCTTCAGCTTCAGCTTGGCACTCACCTTGGGCAGCGTGAACACCTGAGGGCACAGAACAGCTTGAACCCTGGCCAGACCATGGCGCCCTGCTTCCCAGCAGATGCCCCTGCCCTGCCCTGATTCCCAGCAAAGTCTGCTCAAGCTCTGTGCCTCTCTGCCCAGTGCTCGGCCACGCAGCCACTGCACCTGGACTGCGAGGAGGCCTGGGCTACTTCTTTCCATGTCTGTTTCTGTCCCTCCTATGGACACAGGTCCTGTTTCAGTGTCCTCCTGCTGACGCCGGGGCCCCGGACTCTACCCCTCTCCCTTTCTGTGCCTTGGTGACATCTCACATCAACTGCAGATCCAACTTCAAGTGGACCCCAGCCACTGTCATTGTGCCCAGGATCTGAGCTCCCCAGATGTCCCCCGGACTCCCTGAGGTTCCTGGTTCTACCCAAGCAACACCTTGAATTGCTCCTCTGACACCACAAGCAGCTGGTGGCTTCCCTGCATGTCGGGGCTCTTTGACAGGTCATGTGCCACCTCCAGGGGCTCAGGAAGGGGCACGCTATGTCCGTCCAGCACCAGGATGCCCACCACGGGTGCTCGGTGCATCAGCTGGATCTCCTTGGCTACAGGGCAAGAGGCAGATGGCGGGTGATAGTCAGGCGGGGGGCAAGGCCAGAGATACCACCCCAGCCTGAGCCTCAGCAGATGAGCACCCTCTGCTCTCCCCACTGCCCAGCACTCACCCTGCTCTGCCCGCACGGGCTCGTCCATTCTCCGCTCGGCGGGGGGCACGCGCAGGGCAAAGGCGTAGACGGCACCCCCATTGGTGCCAGCCCACAGAGAGGGGCAGTGGCGGGAGCCTGCCAGGAGGCAAAGGTTTATATCTAACCCAAGGCTCTGGGGGTCAGGTAGAGCCAGGTGACCTGAGCTTGCATCCTTGCCTCGCCACTCACTACCTGGGTGACTCTGAGGTCAAGCCTCTGTTTCCTCCTCTGTAAGACAGAATGGCTGTGGATCCTGCCTAACCCCCTGGGGTGTAGACAGAAGCCAGAAGGGCTGTCTGACAACCAAGGGCCCCAAGCACAGATGATCTCAAACCCAGGACAGCTCAACCCTCAAGACACAGCACTGGATATCCCCATGCCACCCTTGCCCTGGTGGGAGGCCAGCAGGGGAGCTTCTGCAGGGCCCACTGGATGCCAGCAGGCATTTTGCGGGGGCAGAAGCTGAGACCCAGATTAAGGGACGTGTCTAAGGTCACACTTCCAGAGAGTGGGGGAGCCTGAGTATGTAGCTGGGGCAAGCTCCCTTAGAGACCCAAGCAGGGGAAAGAAAGAGGCAGGCGGAGGATCTGGTCTCCCCATGCTCCAAGCCTGGTCCTTTTAGCCAGGCCAGGTGGCAGCCCCCAATATGACCTCAGGCCAAGGAGTGCTCTCCTGGGACCCCCCACCTCAGGCTGGCCACTCACTGTCCCTCAGATAGGTGTCAGCGAAGTAGAGGGTCCGGACAAAGCCCGTGAAGGAGTCCTCTGCTGAGCGAGCTTCAATTTTCCGCTGCACGGGTGCCAGCTCCATATTCTGCACACCCACCCGCTCGGCCCTGGCGCTCCCCTCCTGCACCTGCAGTGGGTCGGGTGGGGCCTGAGTGGGAGGGGTACTCTGGCCTCCCCTTCCTGGGGATATCAGATTGCCCCACACCAATCCTTCCAGAAGATGATGACAGGCCACTGCCCATGCCACCACCTGTCCAATGACATTTACTGAGGACTTAACCCTTTACATTTGGGGAAGATGAGGCACAGGTCACTTGGCTGGTGGGCAGTGAGGCAGGACACGAAGCTACTGGTGGGGCCCAGAGCCTGTCCTGGCAGCCAAAGCAGCTGGGGGATGGAGGCCTAGTCTGGACCCGCTGCTGGCTGCTCTGAGCTCTCCCCAGGCTCAGCCTCACCTCTCCAGGGGGACCAGCTGGCCGCCGCTTCCGGCTGGACACTCGGCTCCGACGAATCCGGCGGAAGGACTGGCGCAGGGATTTCTTTAGGGACTTCACTCGGGACAGCGGGCCCTCCAAAGCTAGCTGGTCACTAGGGTGCAGCGTGCATCTGGGGGGGGGAGGGGCGCATCAGGGCATCAGTGCTGCCAGGGCCCAGGGGTCATCGCCCACTGGCAATCCTAGGTTCAGGCCTCGGCCACCCCGGGCACGCTGCTTACTTGACAAAGACTTGCCGCCGCTGCTGGTGGTCAAAGAGGCCAAAACCATGGCTTGTGCCGAAGGCCACAAGCCGCCACTCAGAGTGCAAGGCCAAGGAGGTGACCACAGCCGGGGGCTGGCACTGCACCAACACAAAGGGCTGGAAGCCAGGCTCGAAATGCACGGGCCCTGGGCGGGCACACAGGCGCTCGTGCCCCTTCCAGCGGTAGCCCTCCTGGTCCTGCAGCAGGTCGGCCTCCACCTGCTCCACAGCATGCTCTGCTTCCTCATCATTCAGCTCAAGCACCAGCACCTGGGGGAGACGGCAGGTGGGCTGAGCAACCCCAGCACCAAGGGACAGCACAGGGACCCTGTGTGTGGACAGTAAAGGACCTGGGACTCATGCCAAGTCCCAGGGCCCAAGGAGAGCCAGAAGGCCTCTGCCCCATCCCTGGCCCTTGATCTTGGTTTTTGGAGGAGAAACAATCACCTCACAGGTCTGTCCCAGGGGACCAGGCAACCTCTATCCATTGGGAAAAGCCCAGAGCCCAGAGGAGCAGGTGATGGTCTGGTGACACCATCAGTGGGTGCTCAGGAGATGGGCCCCTGTCCTTCCTGCTCTACGACCCCGGGCCGCTACCCAAAGTCACCTGACTATTCCTCCTAGCAGCACCCCCTGAGCCCAGCCCAGCCTGCTACCTGCCCTGCCGTGCCTGCCACAGCCAGGTAGCCACTGTATTTGCAGAGGAAAATCTTCTGGATGCCCAGCCTAGGATCATCACTGTAGGGGTCGAAGGAGCCCACCTGCCAATGGAGAGGTCCATGGGGGGCTGTAAGTGCCAGACCCAGCCTGTCCTTGCCCACCCTAGTTTCCAGGCTCTTGGCCTTACCTTGCGGAGTGGGGGCCACTCATCCTCACCCTGGGCATTGAGGTTATCATTGGGGTCTGTGTCGGTGAGGAACACCCGGACCGTGCTCAGTTTGTACAGCAGTCGTAAGCAGACACCGGAGGCGTCCCAGAACCGCACTGTGCCATCCTCGTGCCTGTGGACAGAGTCCACCTGCCAGTCATGAGAGATGCCAGGCCAGGGGTGCCCGAGAGGCCTCGGGCTGGCATGCACCCCTCTGGGCTCTGCTCCCACCCCGTGTATTCTACTCAGCAGAAGGAGAGTGCTGTGAGAGTCGCCTACCCTGTGAGCAGCAGGTCCCTCTGGGGAGGGGCTGGGGCCAGACTGGTACCACCATCAATGGGCCACTCCTAAAGAATGAGACCAAGAAGTCCATGGGAGAGCTTGGCCCGAGGTGGGGCAGGGCTGGTGCCGGACCTACCATGGTGGAGAAGTGTGTCTGCTGCTGGTTGCCTGCAGCAACGATCCGCTCCCACAGCTTCAGGGGGATGTTGGAGACGTGGTGGGAGCAGGTGATGGCGGAGCAGTGCAGGGAGGCCAGGTAGGGAGGCTGGATTGGCGGCCAACCAGCTGTCTGCAGGTCAATCACCACCAGCTCCTCCTCGGCCAGCACCACCAGGGCATAGGGGTTGTCAAAGGCTGGGGGGACAGACAGGCAGAGGGTCAGGGGCTGCAGGAGCCACAGTCTGCCCCAGCCCAGCCCTGCGGAATCTGAAGCCCTGAGGCTGCAGTCAGGGAATGTGCATCTTAAAAACAAGCTCCAAATCCAGCAATGAACAGAGAAAATTATACACCACGACCAAGCGAGATTTATCCCAGGCGGGTAAGGCTGCCATTTCATGTGAAAATCAGTTCATGGAACCCAGCACATCAATAGGCTAAAGAAAAATACGTGATCATATCGATATAGGCAAAGTATTTAACAAAACCTAACACCGTTTATGATAAAGGAAAAAAACCCTCAATAAATTAGGAAGAGGAGAACTTCCTCAACTTGGTAAAGACCATGAAGAAGCCACAGCTTGTGTAACTTAACAGTGAGAAATGCGAAGCTTTCCCACTAAGATCAAGAATAAGGCAGGTGCCCCCTCTCTCTGCTTCCTTTTACAAGTCCTGGCTGATGCAGTAAGACAAGGAAATAAAGGTTTAGATCTGGAAAGAAGAAAGAACACTGTCTTTGTTCACAGATGATGTGATCAGCTCTGCAGAAAACCTGAAAGTCGATCCTACTCCCAGCATCCTGCATCAGGTGTGAGGAGGGAAGGGGCTGAGACAGTAGGCAAAGCGGGTTTGGAGTCTCCCTCCAAGAGGCCTGTGGTGGTGAGGCTGGGAGAACATGGCCCAGCGTGTCCTGAGCAGGCCCAGCTCGTATGGAGGGGGAGGCCCGCCCTTCTGGAAATCTGCCAGGCCTCCTCTCCAGGTTTCGACATCAGCCCTTTCTGGTCTCGCCTGTCACCAATTTATGAGGCTGACTCAGGGCTTTGCTGTCCTGGCCGGGCTCCAGGATGCTGGCTCAGAGCCGCCCGCGTTGCACCCCCTGCCCCACCCCACAGATGGGAGGGCTTTCCGTGTCCAAGCCAAGACCTCCTTGCCTCAGCTGGGTGGCTGTGAAACCCAGATCAGTCCAGGTCTGCCCTCTTTGGGCAATGGCCTATCAGAGCTGGGCAAGGAAGAGAGAGCTCAGGGCTGGCGGGAGGTGTGGCCAGCAAAGAAGAAGCCACAGGCCGGCAGGGGGAGGACAAGGCACCAAGAGGGGTGCAGTGGGGCGGAGGGACTCCGGCAGTGGCAGGGCTGGGAACAGACTGGGAACAGACTGGGAACAGACGGGTGCATCCCCACAATTCCCCGAAGCCAGCCGTCCACACCCATTCCGGAAGCCCGCCTACCCGCCGCAGGGTCCGCCTCAGTGAGGACCGTGAAGTCGATGATGCGGGAGGTGAAGTCAAAGGCCGTCTGCTGGCCGTCGTGGACCACCGAGATGCAGTGGCGGTCCCCGTAGCTGGCCCGTGGCATGCCCCCCTGGAAGATGGTGAAGGGCAACCTGGCAGGCACAGGAAAGCCGTGGGGTGGGCTGGGGCTCCCATCAGAGAACCCCAGGGCTGAGCCAGCAGGTGGGACTTTCCTGTGACCAATGTGGCAGGACCCAGGAGGGAGGCCAGGCTCAGGGTGAGCACCAACTCAAGGCCCCTGGGAGGATGGGGTGGACTGCTCTCACTTCCTAACTGTAGTAACCCAGGAGAACCTGGGGGTGAGGTAGGGGCTCGCAGCCTCCTCGACCTTGGCAGCTACTCCCCTGTGGTGCCCCCACCCGCTCCCACTGCTGCTTGTGAGTTGGGTCTCCCCGTATGCTTCTGTTTGAAGAAACAGGTCTCCTGCTGCAACGAAGTTTGAAACCTGCTGACCACAGGGCACCTGGGTGGCTCAGTAGGTTAAGAGTCTGCCTTAGGCTTAGGTCATGATCCCAGGGTCCTGGGATTGAGCCCCGCCTAGGGCTTTCTGCTCAGCGGGGACTCTGCTTCTCCCTCTCCCTCGGCCCCTCCCTACCCCTCGTTCTTGCTCTCTCTCTCAAATAAATAAAATATTAAAAAAGAGAAAGTACTCTGCTAATCTGAATCATCTCTCTGGGATGGTGGAGGGAAAGGTCAAGAATGGTCACTTAGGAATTAGCCGTGACAGGTATGAATAGCCCGCTCGCCCTTCACTGGTGTCTAAGACACTGATGGACGGAAAGGCACTCACTCCCCAGACACCCCGGGAAGGCTGTAGCATGGGGATAGGACAGAGCATGGATACCTACCCCTGCCTGGTGGTCAGCCAGAAGATTTTGGTAATAGCTTTGCAAGGAAAAGGACCTACAAAAAAAGGAACCAGGTTGCAGAAGCTTTTTATAAAGAATCTCAGATTGAACTTTTTTTTTTTTTTTTTAAAGTAGGCCCCAGGATGCTTGGGTGGCTCAGTGGTTGAGCATCTGCCTTCGGTTCAGGGCGTGGTCCCAGAGTCCCCGCATCGAGTCCCGCATCAGGCTCCTTGCATGAAGCCCTGCTTCTCCTGTCTCTGCCTCTCTGTGTCTCTCATGAATAAATAAATATTTTTTTTAAAATAAATAAAGTAGGTCCCATACTGAAGCCCAACATGGGGCTTGAACTCACGACCCTGAGATCAAGACCTAAGCTAAGTTGTATGCATAACTGAGCCACCCAGGTGTCTCCCCAAAAAGGAAGCAGCTTGAAGGGGGCCTCCACTCCCGTGTTCACAGGGCACAGACCCCTCACACCCACACCTGCACAGCAGACCTATGCTCAGGAGTCCTGCTCTGATCAGTCCCCGGAGACAGCCATGACCAGTGTCAAAACCTGCTGCATGGCTTTGGACAAAGCCTTTCACTTCTCAGGGCCCCAGTTTTGCTGCTAGGAGTCGGGCACCTACACCCAAATTTGGGAAAGACAAGACTGGGGACAGAGGACCTTGCTTTGCAAGCGAAAAGGTGGTTCCAAGCGACAGGGCAGGGCCAGGCCTCCACGAGGCAGGTGGAGAACTGACCGTAAGGCACACAGTTGCGCAGGGGCTCCGGTTGCTGGGCATCGCTGGACACAGGCCACTGGCAGTAACTGCCGTCGGAATGGCAGCTGACAATCAGGCGGCCGTCCCGCTGCCAGCAGACATTCTCCAGTTGCTTCAGAGGAGGAGAGGCAGAGTGTGCAGGCTGGGATCAGGGTGCTGGTCCTATCACCCGTACCCCCATGTCCCAGCACAGGGGCTGTATGACATGGGAGCCTGGGAGAGCCCTGTGGCACCTGCCACACTCCTGGCATGGCCTACCTGGTTGCTGAGGAAATGGCAGAGTGCGCGGCTGCCCTGCAGGTCCCAGATAACGATGAGGCCCCGGCTGTAGCCGATGAGGATCTGGTTGGGGTCACGGGGGTGCTCCTGCAGAGCTTCCACCATCTCAAACACCCGCCGGTGGCGGGCCTCCTCGGGCAACCTGGCCAAAGGAAGCACTGTGAGGCCAGGCTGCCGCCGCTGCCAGGGCAGGACAGAGCACTGGGCACAGGCACGCCTGTGGGTGGGGATGTGCCAGGGTGGGGAGATCGCAGGGACACCGCCAAGGTGGGAGAGAAGCCGTGCGCAGAACAGCATAGTGATATATAGGAACCTAAGGATGCAAACACAGCTGGTGCCGCTACAAGGGAAGGCAAGGAAGTGACTTCCAGAAGTTGATGTGGTGGTTATCTCCGGGGAGGGAAAGGGTCGTGACTGGGGAGGGCACGTGGAGGCTCACTTTACAAGAATTCACTAAACTGTACATTTGTATTTAGTGCATTTCTGTATAGAGGTGATATTTCTTAATAAAAAAGTTTTTAAAACCCACTCAACAAAGCTCTCTATGTGAGTTGGCCTGGCCCTGAGCTTTGACCCCCTCCCCCTTCTCTGGGCCTGGAATGCTGATGTGAAGTCTGGAGGTGCTGCAGCCAACAGAGAATGAGGTGGCAGACGCAGGACCCACAGCCAGCGCCACAGGAGAGTAGGTTATGCAAATAGCCTGGACCTCAGGACACTTCTAGGCACCCAACCAAGTCAAACCTCTCTTTATTTAGAGAAAAGATTTACATAGGTAGGAGGGGGCTCCCAGGGCACTCAGGCTGGGGGAGGCCCCCCAACTGGACTTCCATCGGCAGAGTGAGGTGGCACTGGCATGGCCACATGTGAGGAGCAGGTCCTCCCACTGCCCTGCCCACAGACTGGGCGCCCAGGCTGAGAAGCGGCCGAGCCTGCTGACCTACAAACAGCAAACAGTCCTGCTCTGACCATGGCCGCGCTGCCCTGACTCTATCCTGCCGAGCGGGAAAGAGGGAGGCGGTTGTGCTCAGAGGGACCCAGCCCCAAGCAGGAATCCTCTCGACCCAGCTCTGGACAGTGGGCCTGACGGATGTGAGTGCATTGGAAGGTTGGTCCTTTCAGGAACAGTGTCCCACCGGCTCGAGAAGCAGCTCCCGTCCAAGGACCCTGGCCTCCTCTCTGTCCCGTGAAACCCTGGAATATCCCACCACAGCTGATTCTTCAGCTCCCCCTCCCTGGGACCCTAGTACCCTCTTCTCCACATCCTGACCTGACCTGACCTATTCTCTGTCACAGACTATCATGGGGCAAAGCCTCCAGAATGATCTGAAGAAGCCTAGAGGGTCGAGGCTGACCAGGAGTTTGGGCCATGGGGCATGCATGTAAATGAAAACTCAGCAGACTCCAAAGCATAAACCTCCCCAGAAGTTTGGGGAGAGGTTTGGGCCCCTTGTGCCCCACTGCAGAGCCTGGGGGCTGGGAAATTTGTGGTGACAGTGCAAAGGACAGTAGACTAAGAACTGATGACAGTGCAAAATCATTTTGAGTCTCATTTTTCTCACCTTTAAATGAAATGACAAGTTACCCCCAAAACCATTTGAGTGCTATGATGTTAAACACATCATGGGGTCAGAGTCTCTGCTTAGGGGACAGGTGGGGAGCTGAGAATCTCTCCTCCCTATAGATAGATATAGTCTATAGTCCCTATAGACTCCCCAGGAGAGAAATTAGAAGCTCCTGAGGTATTACTGGGACAGATGGGAGGAGGCCAGGCCCAGCTGGAGGGGGTGGCTCCCCGACCGCCAGGGGTCTGCAGGCTCACCACTGCAGCACGGCGTCCGAGCTGATGGTCTGGTCCTCCAGCGTGTGGAAGCCCGGCAGCTGCACCACGAAAACGTTGCCACTCTCAGTGCCCAGGTAGAGGAGCTCGTGGGAGGAATGTGGCAGGACCACGGTGATCTGTGTGGCGCTGGGGGCAGCCCTGAGGATGGGAGTGGCTGCCTGTGAGTTGGCTGCCACCGGGCAGGGAAGCCCCTGGGCTAGGGGCCCCTCGCCAGCCCCAGGAAAGGCCTCGTCCAGGGAAAGCAGACCCATGAGGTCCTTTAATGGGGTCCAATGGGGTAAATACAGGGATTACTTTCTGCCAAGACAGAAGCCAGATGGTGGAGGGCGAGGGCTTGGACGGGGCAGCAGAACCCCTGCCCCCTTCCAGAGCCTCCTATGTAGACGCTGTGTGGGGATGGAAGGAGGCAGGGCCACCAAGGGTTCCACAGGACCTTCCTGATCGACACCCGGAGCTGGGTGTGCATGTCAGGCCGGCTGGGAGACGACGGGCACCAAGTCCTTACCCTGGGGGGCCACGCAGTGTGAAACTCTCATCTTCCTGCAGCTCCGACACACCGCCTTTGACTGTCAGTCTCCACAGGTGCAGGCTATTGTCATCTAGCAGGGTGACCAGCTGGCACTAGGAGGGGAATGGCACCAAAAGCAGGCGGGTGCCATCTTATTCACTAGGGAGGGCCAGCATTCACTGTGGCCTCTCCCACTGGGGTGGCCCACCCCATGTTGTTTGATTTGGGGAGGCCCAGAAGCAAATCCCTGGCTATACTCGGGGTGGCCCATGAACCCAAAGCCGAGGGAAAGGGAGTCCCAGGCCCTCCTATCAGAACCAAACCCAGGGCCGCCAGATGCCCGCCTCACCGTATGTACACCCCTTCTGGGTGGCATGAGAGCAAGAGGGTGTGGAGGGGCCCCTCACCTGGCCAGGTAGGAAATGGATCTGCACCACAGCATTGTTCTCTCGGTGGAGTCCCATGAACTCCACCCCTGGCGCACCATAGCTACAGGCAGCAGGCTCAGGAAAAGCTGCAGAAGGCAGGACACCACCCCCTCCCTCTAAAGGGCCAGGACCTCTAGGCCCACGTGGCAAGAAATAGAAGTACCTCAGCGACAGGCTCACCCTCCTCCCAGATGGGGCCTGGGGTTGGGTGACGCAAGTCCTTTTCCTTGCGACAGCACTTGGCCAGGGGTGATGTGACCCTGATGGGGAGCCCACTCCAACCAGGGATAGCTTTTCCAGCCAGGCAGGTGGGGTGACACTCTAGGAGGGTAGAGCCTTATCCTGGCAACTGCGGACTGCTTGCTGCACCCTCACCATGACCCTAGCACCTAAGCTGCAACAGACCCATGAGCTACCACAAGGTGGCACCTGAGAAGAGATAAGGGCACCGCCCCCAGCAGCTATGGCCATGAGTCTTGGCAAGGAGGATTGGTAACCAGGATATGGCCGTGGCCTGGCAATGATTAACCAGCTGAGGGGGTGCTATATACCACCTCCAGTGTAGCCCAGCCTGCTGGAGGCACCCCCACCTCCCCTGCCTATGCTGCAGCAGAGGATTGGGAGGGAGTCACAGCTTCACCGGTGTGTGTGTGTGTATGTATGTGTGTGTGTGTGTGTTCCAGCTGGGCCCTCCATGGGTGATCTCCATTGGAACTGAGGGACCACCTTCCAATCCTCCCAGGAGCCACCCTGGCTCACTCTAGGGGCTCAGGTGGGACTTGGGGTTGGGGGAGCTTCTAGACTTGTAGTCCAGGCCAGCCAGAGGACCCAAGCAGTGATCCTCCATCCTGGAACCTGTGGGCTTGCCTCTGAAATAGCCCAGAACCAATGCTCTGGATAGAGGATGACCCTACTGGACCATGTCCAGCCTCTGGCCAGGGAAGGCTATCCATGCCAACCAGGAGCCCATTCTACTTCTGGTGTGCCTGTGTATACACGGGGGGGTATGCGTGCTGTGACAGAATCTGGAAGCTTAGCACTGCTCCTCTGACCCAAGGCCACCCTGCTTTGGATAGCAGCCTGGGACCAGTCTACTAACTGGGAGAAAGGAATTAAAAAAACAACCCCAACCTGCCTCTACTTCCTACATTCAAGGCCAATTCCCAAGAGGATATATAGAACATCCCAGGAACAGGAGGGGTCATCTACAACTTGCCTCAGTTTGGATCTCAACCATGCCAGGGCTCCCACACATTCCAGTCCCCCAACCCCCCACCCCGGTGGAAGCTGGGGTAATGGAAAGGATACAGCTTGACGGCTCCAGAGCGGGTGCCAATGGCCAGGATGCGCAGAGACAGGCTGTAGCCAAGGGCGCTGGGCTGGTGTGGGAAGCCATGCTCCACCGTCTGCAATGAGAACCATGTGGGCACAGACCTGCTGATATGTCCCCTCTGCCACGCCACAGCTGGGGAGCCAGTGCCGGACAGAGGAGCTGCAGGACAGAGCCACTCCTAGCAGGAAGGAGCAAGTGAGTCACGTTCAGGTTCCTACCCAGATAGCTGAGTGTGGAGCCGATCCCAGACCCATTTCTGACCCAGTCCTTGGCCCTGTGGCCATCCCTGGGAGCACGTTCTCCCTTGACACTACATTGGCCACTTGATGCTCTCCAGGAACTCTACCATCCACACTATGGGTGACCGACCCAGTCCTCCTGCGAGGGTGCAGGGGCAAAGGAAGCTTTGGGGGGCTGGCACAGTGGAGGACCAGATGGCTCAAGAAGCCTGGATGTACCACAGCTCTGGGCCAGTCCCTTGAGGCTGGACAGAACCTGCAGCAGCCTCTCCCAGTTCTGAGCTGTCCAAGGCTCCTCCAGCTCTGAATATCTGTGCCTTTGTTACGGCGAGTTGTCCGCTATTTTTCCAGAGAAGCTTCTGGAGTTTTGTTCCAGACACACATTTCTCTAATTTCTTTCTTATTTTATTTATTTATTTATCCATTCATTCATTCATGAGAGACACACAGAGAGAGAGGTAGAGACACAGGCAGAGGGAGAAGCAGGCTCTTTGCTGGGAGCCTGATGTGGGACTCGATCCTGGATCCCGGGATCATGCCCTGAGCCGAAGGCAGATGCTCAACCGCTGAGCCACTCAGGCGAGCCTCTGCTTATTTCTTATTACAGAAGTAATACACATTATAGAAAACTTGGAACATATGAAAGAGTTTGAAAAACAAAACAAAAATCACCTGTACTCCCACAACTAGCGTGATCCTTGCTAACATCTTGGTGTGTCAGTCTTTCTCGTGTTCTGATTGTATACTTGTGTGCCTACACGTAACAGAGACCTGAGGTCATGCCACACGGCTATGTGCATACACACATAGCTTTGTAGCCTGTTTGCCCACCTGCAGCCAGCCCAAGTTGTCCAAAGTACTAAAGTGACTTTAAAATGGCTAAGGAGGGGTTCCCCGGTGGCTCAGTTGGTTAAGCATAAATTGATAATTTCAGCTCAGGTCATGATCTCAGGATTGTGAGACTGAACCCCACGTCGGGCTCTGCACTCAGAGGGGAGTCAGCGTGGGATTCTCTCCCTATGCCTTTGCCCCCCAACCCCCCCATGTGTGTGAGGGTGCATGCGTGCTCTCTCTCACCCTCTCAAATCTATTTTTTTAAAATAAATAAATCTTTTGGGGATCCCTGAGTGGCTCAGCGGTTTAGCACGCCTGCCTTCGGCCCAGGGCGTGATCCTGGAGTCCCAGGATCGAGTCCCGCATCAGGCTCCCTGTGTGGAGCCTGCTTCTCTCTCTGCCTGTGTCTCTGCTTTCTCTCTCTCTCTCTCTCTCTCTCTCATAAAGAAATAAATAAAAAATCTTAAATGGATATTAAAAAATAAATAAATCTTTAAAGAAAATAATCAGCTAAGAAATGTTCTCTGTGTCAAGGCACCCAAACTTGCCAGGCTTTTGTTGGTGAACATTTTCTGTTTCTACAGGGTTTACAATTGCCAATTGCACCGATGACCTTCCTTGGACTCCTATCTTTGCCTACAACTCAGTATTTCCTTAGGCAGATGTCCCAGTGGTGGAATTACAGGCTTAAAAGGTATGGAAGTAAACACTACAGACTTGAATTGATAAACCATCTCTGGGAAGGTTTTTGGTTGTTTCTTAATCAGTGCTCCCCGCCCCCTACCACCCACCCCAGGGGATACCGAACCTGTAGAGCTAGATCACAGCAGGGCAAAAGATGCCAGCCTGCTGGTTTACATTTTTTTTTTTTTTTTTTTTAAAGCAATGTAGACTCTCCAGGCAGAAAAAGATTGCACCAATGAAGCACCTCTCCTTAGGCTCAGGGCTCTCCTCTGGGCTTACCTTGGCTGTCCCTTTAACAAACCCAACTGCTGGCAGCTAGCCTGTCCTGTCCAGTCTAGTGGTTCACGGAAGGAGGTCCTGAGGTGGGTTCAGCCAGAGAAGAGAGCTCCAAAGAATGCTATTCTGGGGACACATAGGTATAAGCCCCCCCAACCCAGCTCTTTGCCAGGAGCTAGTCTGCCCTACAAATGGCTATACCTGGAAGGGAGAGCCTGGAGAGCACAAGTGACCTGCAGGAGCCCCCCTGGCCAGACCAGGTCCCTGTTCAGCTATGTAAAAAATGCAGTGCCTGGAAAAGCCTTGGGGAGATAGCACAGTGTCTGGAATGTAAACACTTCCCAGGAAAAGGAGGGCAGGACACGTGATGGTGTGTGCGGGGGACCAGCTCCTCCAGGGCTCCTGGTAGGCGTCAGCCAGCCTCAGGTTGCTGGGGCCTCAGGAAGTCAGTAGCCAGGGCCGGAGAAAAGGTTCCTGGGACGGTAGCATTTTCCTATCATCCCGGTCAGCAGCAGCACAGGGCCAAAGCCTCTGGAATTTGGAGGCATCTGGGGAAAAGGTCCTGCGGGAAGGAGCCGCATGCCCTGGGTTCCTCAGTGTGACAGCCATGAGCGGTACAGAGATATCAAGCACTTGCAATGTAGCTGGTGCCACCAAGGACCAGAAATTTTAATTTAAATTTAAGAATGAGGGCTCTGTTCAGTCACTGGAAGACCTTCCAGGTATGCTCTTGAGTTCCAAAGGAACAGGGGGCTGGCAGGCCAGGCTATGAATATCCCTTCTCAGCTACACACCTTTCAAACTACAGATTACGTAGCCCCAGAGAAAATTTTGTGTCTGAATTGAAATATGCTCTAAGTGTAAAATACACTGGGGGGGGGGGGGGTGCTCCTGGGTGGCTTAGTGGTGGAGTATCTGCCTTTGGCTTGGGTCATGATTCCAGGGTCCTGAGATCGAGTCCCACATCAGGCTCCCCAAAGGGAGCCTGTTTCTCCCTCTGCCTGTATCTCTGCCTCTGTATCTCTCATGAATAAACAAAATCTTAAAAAAAAATAAAATAAAATAAATAAACAAAATCTTAAAAAAAAAAAAAAAAAGACATGAAATGAAACGAAATGAAATAAAATAAAATGCTTTCGGATTTGAGTGAGCTCCTTTCACATCTGATCAATGGGATATTACCAAGGACGGCACTGAGCAGGGCCACCCTCAGCTTGAATGTGACCTTCCAGAAGACCACCAGACGGTGGCTGGAATGCTCAGCTCACCCCTCGGAGCACACAGGCCTTGCCCCATGCAGCCTGCCTTCTCAAGTTCTCCATCATTCCCTTGGACTCCTCAGGGCATCTCTCCAGGGGACCATGGCTCCCTCAAGAATGAAATGAGAGAAAATGTCATGGTGCCCTTACCCAGCCAGGAGCCCACAGAGCGGGTACAAATGTAATTAGTGTGAGAACAGGGGATCCCCCAAGTCTAGGGAAGGGTGGGAAGGGGAGGTGGACATGCAAATAACGCTCACAAATCCTCAAACGAGGCAATTATAATCCAATAGGAGGCCACAAACCTCCCTGCAGGCTGAGGTGTGAGGGCCCCAGGCCAGTTGTGAGAGGCTCGGGGGTCGGCTGGGAACAGGAAGAAAGGGATTTGGATTTGGGAAGAGGACAGTGGTCAACAGGGCAGAGCTAGAAACCCAGAGCAGCCTGAGGAAGCGGGAAGGTTCTGCAAGGCACCTCTGTTCTGTGCTTCGGCTGTTCCCCCAACCTCAGACGCCCTCCCCATTCCTTGGCTGTCCCATCCCACAGCTTCTAACAGCCTCTAAAGACTTGGCCTCCGACTGCAGTCTGAGGTCCATGTGGGGCACAAGAAGTGCCCCCGGGGGCGCCTGCTATGGAACTTCCCAGGCACACAGCAGCCCAGAATCATGGCTCCACCCAGGACAGGGGGTGGGACGGGGGCTCAGCCTAGGACAGCAGAGCCTCCAGCTCAGAGTCAAGCTAGGAGGTTGCCCAAGGCCTGACAACCAACCACTGGGACCAACCTCCCCTACCTCCAGAGCTCAGCATCCAGCATCCCTGGCCCTGCCCCCACCCTGTTACCTGGCCCAGGTGACCTCTGCCAAGGGAGGAGAGAACAATGAACGCTTTTGACAGGAACTGAGAAAGGAGAGATTTATAGGAGCCGCCAAACTGCAACATTAGCCTGGTGTGGGAAAGAAAGCCCTGTCTGTCTCACGCTGGTTCCTGGACCCCATTTCAGGTTCTCGGAAGGGAGAGAGCAAAGGTTGTTTGGTCAGAGACAGTGGGGGCCCTTCACCCTGCTCTCAGGGAGGGAGGATGCCGGCCAAGATCCAGGGCTGAGGAGTCCCTAGCCTTCGTTGGGGGGCTGGAAGGCGGGCTGCCTGGGGCCAGAGGGGCCACGCCCAGCCGCTAGGCCGGGTGGCACTGCCCTATACTGGGTGTAGTCAGCTCAGATTCCTGGTGGTGGCAGCAACCTGGCCCTCACTGTGTGCCCGTCACCTGACACCAGGGGCCCAGCCACAAAAAAGCCAAGACAAAACAACCTGGTCCTGGATAGAGGTGGCCAGTCAGGAACACACTGTTTGCTTGGGGCTTGGGGGGGTGGGGAACGTGGGCAGGCCAGACAGGAAGGGCCAGGGACCTTATCAACTGGCTGGTTTCACCAGGGAGGGAGCAGCCGCAAGGGATTTCCAAGGAAGGAGCTTTACTGTGGCAGGAGTTTCTGTCCCCTTGAAATCACTCCCTCTCCACTGAGATGGCCAGTGGGTTCCACAGGCCCCTCATCTGGTTTTCACTGGCTCAGAAGACTAGTTCACAGGCAAAGACACTGAGGCTCGGGGGTTGAGGTTACCACCCTCAGACGCGACCGGAAGACCCTGTTCCAGCCACCATATGCTCAGGCTGTGCAAGCCTCAGGGACCTCAGTTTTCCCACCTGCAGAATGGGAACACCACCTGGGCGTGAGGCGCCATGGGGACAAGGTGAGGCACCAACTGTGTGTGTGTGCCAGGTGCCATTCAAATTTAGTTTTGCCTAGCACACCCACCTGGACATCGATACTATTAGGATGCCCACTTCACAGATGAGGCAACTGAGGAGTGGAGAGGTTCAGTAACGTGTTTGTGGTTACTCAGTGAGAAAGCCACAGAGCTGGCATCTAGCTCCTGTGTCCCTATCCCTAACCACGGGACCATCTGGCCCCTTTGCTGTTTGGTGGGGGGTTCAGAGAATATGTCTACACACTCAGCTCCTTCCCAGGTACCACAGGTTCGGCCTGGACACCTCTTGCTTCACCAGCTGTGGGCACCCTTCAGAGGGCTGCCCTTCACCTCTGTGTGAATGACACCTACAGACGGGCCAGCAGAGGCTCAGAGCTCCAGCTCTGAATATCCCACAGTCTGCGAGGACCAAGGGTTCCAAGGTTCTCCAAACTCAAATTTGAGGCCCACAGAGCTGTGCTCTGAATCTGTGGCCACCAGCCATGCACTGACTTTCAACTTAGACCTTAACTCACGTGATCCTCTCACCAACTCTCTGGGGTAGCTCGTATCATCTTATGGAAATGTGTGACTTGCCTAAGGTCACCTCGCTGGTGAACCTTGGCAGTCCTGGGCTTGGCACCACTAACCAACTCCTGGGCCAAACTGCCTCTTGATAAATGATCATCATTGTTGCTGTTCTGTCCAAATCAAGTGGATCACTTTCCCGTTCACCTGCTCCTCACCTCTCCTTGGGTTTCCCTGCTTCCCAGGGCGTGGCACCATTACCTGCTCCGGATGGAGCCCCCCCCTTCCCCAGTCGTGCTGGACAACTATCTCCCTTCCCTGCCCCCTTACTCCTACATCCCCATCTAGCACCAGGCCATACGCCCTAAATAGTTCTTTAATCCAGTGTGGTCCTCAGCCAGGGGCCAGTGGGCAGCATTTGGAAACATTTCTAGTTGGACATGTTGGGGAGGCAGGGTCAGGGATGCTGCTAAACATCCTCACCACAGGGCCAGCCCCAAATGTCAACAGTGAAAAGGTTGAGAAGCCCTGTTCTATTCAAGCCCTGCACCCCACCCTACTGCCCCGGGATAGGCCTTGTCCCATCGTTGCAATCCTCCCCTTAAAAAAAAAAAAAAAAAAAAAGTTCTTTTCCAAACTAAATGGGATTGCTTACTCCCCTGCTCAAAAGCCACCACAGCTATAGTGTGTCAGGCCCCAGACTCCCAGGTTCCAGGGAAGCCTGGGGTGGGGGAGGAGTTGGCATGGGTGGGACCACCCAGGTTTCGGGCCTCATCTTTCAATCCCAACCCTGCAGGCTGCACATTCACTCAGTGTTTAGATGAGACCAAGCAGGCCCACCTCCCTTTCCCTGTCCCCTTCCTCCTTTCTATTCCCAGGAAGTGGCATTTCAGACCAACAGTCCCTTCCCTCCTTCCAGGCTATAAAATGCCTGGAGGGCAAAGATCTTATCGCGATCCCACAGCCCCAGGCCCCGGCTGTCTTTGCAATAGATGCTTAATGCAGGTTTCTAGCAAGTGAATGGAAAGAGGAAGGAATTTCAGGAGCCTCCCCTCCTCCTCTCCCCAGCCAGCCCTGGGGGTGGGGCAGCCAGGTTTGGGGGCCTCCGGTTGTGAGGCATGGTTAGGGGGGAGAAAGGATTCCTCTGCCCCACCCCACCCCACCCCACTGCACAGCTGGAACTTGGGGCAGGGGTTCCTCCCTCTGCTGAGCCTGTCTATCCGGTTTCTACTAGAATTGGTGATCTTTTTGGGGTGTGAGATATCTCGGTGTCATCAGGTGCAACGGAGGCACACGGGGGTCACCTAAGTCCCCAGGTGGGTGCTGAGGCTCTGAGACCGGCACTCACGGGTCACTTCCCTTGGAACCAAGGGTGTCAGGCACCCAGGGACTTTGAGATCTCCCATTCCCAACACCTGTACCCCATTTCCCGAGGCCCACAGCTTCCTTCTGCCAGTTGAAAGAGGTGCTCATTCAGGGAAGCCCTTGTCCCACAGGTGAGTGGCCTCAGCAAATCTCCATCACCACACCTGCCACAGGTCAAGAAAATGGCAGGGCACCCCCACCCACCTCAGACAAGCCCCTGGAACTGTCTCTCCCTGGGAGGCAGCTCCTGAGAACAGCAGCTAGAGCTCCTGGACAACAAATCAGCTAACTCCATACAACCCTCAGAACGAGCCTATGTTGGGGGTGACGGGCACAGGGTCACCCAACTTCTAAGTGGCCAAGCTGGATTTGAAGCCCTGTCCATCAGCATGTCCCGGAGGGGGCCCCAGGCCCGAGGAGCAGAGCATCATGATGCTCCATTTCCTGCAGTCCACCTTCTGGGGCAGGAGGAAGCTAGGGCATGCAGGCCATGGGCCTAGATCAAAGCAAACGTGAGAGGCTAATTACCCCCGAAACGGCAGCAGATTGCTAGGTGGCTGCAGACCTAATAAACCACATTGTGCTTCTCCTGTTTACAGGCCAGCTCTGGCCTTCTCGGGCACCAGAAGGGCACCACTGTGAGGAAGTTCTGTGGCGCTTCTGGGACCCTCTCTGTGATCTTGGGTGACAGGTTGCTCTGGCTTCAGGAGCCTGAGGAACAGGTTTGGGGCTAGGGTAGCCAAATGCCACCCTTGGCACACTGACCCACTCAGCCGGGCCTAGAGCCTGCTGCAAGGATGCCACAGGAATCAGTGCGTTCTGACTGGAGGGAAAACTGCGTTCTCCTGTGGGGGCAATGTGGGGAGCAAGGGAACAGTGGCCACTGCCCCAGGGACCTGGCATCACTGGAACGTTGCTACCCCTGGCAGGGGTCGGCCCCCTTTCACCTCTCCTGCCCCTGAGCCTCCTCCATGGCCCTGTGAGGAGGTAGGCTGTGCCAGCCTTATTTTACAAGTGGGGAAACTGAGGCTGGAAGAGGGAGTGTTTTTTGCAGGGGTCACACAGCCAGGGAGACTCGCGAGAGGGAGTCCTGACGCCTGGAGCTCCTGCTGCCTTCCTGAGAAAGCTCGCCAACCAGACCCAAATTCCAAAGTCAAGGGCCGGGAGGCAGGGCCGGCAGCGCCAAGTCGGTAGTTTAACCCAGGTGACGGCCACCGGAGAGCCCCGGCCCGCGGAGGGTGGACGACACAGTGCGGCCCCTCTTACCTTGTTAAACTGGAAGAGGTCCCGCTTGAGCCTCTCCCGCGCAGGGTCATGCCCTGGCCTCAGGAACCGCCGCATGGTGCTGAGTGTGGAGCCCCCTGGAGAAAGAGGAGAAGTCGCGGACCGCCAGCGCCAGGCGGGTGCAGCCCCCCAGCACCCACGCTGGCTCCCAGGCACCTGTCCAGCCGCTCTCCCCAGGTCCAGCAGTGGCTGGTCCTGGCCCAGGCCCTCGCGGCGTCCCCGCCCACCCTCCTGCGCACCCTCGCTCCATCTGCCAAGTACAGGTGAGGAACCCAGGGACTTCTGTACCTGCAGGCCCAGGGCTGGCGGAAGCTCTAAGCCTTGTTCCAGGCCCCCGTGGCCTTATAAAGCCAGCGGGAGAAGCTGGGGGAGGAAGCCATTTCACCTGGCTTTATAGGAACGGAGGCCCCGAGGTTAATGAGCTTAATTGTTAACCTGTTTTCTGAAAAACCCTAAAACCCCGGCTAAACAGAAAGGGAAACTTCACAAGTCTCTTTCCCCAGACTGGTTGGGAGGTAGAGATACAAAGCCTCCACCCGGGAGTCCACCGGGGCTCCCAGACCAGAGCCCCGACGGGGGAGGGGGCGAGGCCTGGTCTCTGGGGTCAGCACACCCAGGCCCATTCTTCCTGCTGACTGCGGGGAGGGCGCTCCCACCACGGCTGTCAGGAGCCTGAGCGGGCGAGGAGCAGGGTGCAGGGCCAGGGGGTGCTGGCCCATGCCACCCCACGCCAGGGCCTACGCTGGCACTGGGTTCACCCCATGAGGCTGCTGGGCTTTCTGGAGCTGCAGCTCTGGCCCTGGGTGGCCCCTGCCCTTCTCTGTCTATTCTGGTCCCCGCTCCCCCGGGCTCTGATGGGGCGCACTTTAGAGACTCCCTTTCTCGTGGGCCTAAGTGGAGCCTTATTGAGAGAAGAAATCTGCTCCCAATAAAGAAATCAGCTCAAGGCCCAAAACCTATCCGTCCAAACCATATGAATGTAGAAAGCTTTCCCAATCCAAGGGGAACTATTTCTGGATCATCCTTGGGGGAAGGGAGGAGGATCATCTTCACTTCAGTTTCCGGCTTCCAACAGTACAGCCTCCCACTGACCATAGGACACCAAGGCCTGCCCTCAGGAACACAGGCGCTCAGGCCTAGCCAGACACTATAAAGAGACTAAAGAGACCTGGTCCCAGCCCCAGAGGAACTTCCTGTGGGCAAGGGCAGAGCGCCCTGCTAGGGAGGCACCAGGCCAGGGTGCGGATTTGGGGAAGCACCTGGTCCAGACGTGCTGGATGTCCGATGGGAGAAGAAGATATCTGAGACCTGAAAGATGCCCTTCAGTTTCTGGCTTCTTGTGAAGTGACAAAAATTAGCCATCAGGCCAGTGCTCTGCATATGAAAGGACTCTGTGTGGTCTAAGACTTGGGGGCTCCCTCTAAGGCATGTGGATGGCAGAAGGGGGGCCATGGTGGTGATGGTCTCTGGCAGAGTGACCAAGGGCTGGCCATGCTGGGAGGGGTGACCCCACTTGGCAGAGACACATATGCTGGGGCAATCCGGATACCATCTCTGCTAGAACAGGTGGAGACTGGCCCTCAGAGTGCCATCACCTTCTGGGGGCACTGAAAAGAACCCCCACTTGCAGGAGGGGGGATGCAAGAGATTTGTGCCTTCACATTTTGGGGGAGCCAGAGCAGATCGGGGGCGGGGGGGCACTTCCCTAAAAGGAATGGCAGGTAGTCGGGAAACTCCTAGGTGCCCACCTGACCCGAGGTCCTGAAGCGGGTCAGGGAAGGAAACCCAGGAAAGTCCTGGAGGCTCTGGCGGACTGTGAGTGAAAACACCCCCTGGGCCTGCCGCAGTGACCTGGGGCTCCCAGACAAACAGCTGAGCCATGGCTCACATTCCAGCTGTGGGGGAGGGCAGCACAGGCCCAAGCTCATAAATCGGCTCCGCTCCCGGGCCGGGCTCCGGGGGCGTCCACTCTCCCTTCCTGGGCCTAGGTCACTGGGTCAGAAGTCAGAGGAAACTGGGAGTGGTGCCCTGGAGGAGCAGAGGGGCCTGCAGATTCCCAGGAGAGGGTGATCTGGGCTCTCCCCTGAAGGACCCTCCCCACAGGCTGTGGGGTGGGGACAAGTGGGCACAGGGCCATCCTTGCCAAGGACCCACACGGGCATAGCCCCCGGGGGAGGAGCTGCAGGCAGGCGGGAGGCAGACCGGATGTGGAGATGGGTGGGAGAAGGGAGGCACTCCATCCACCCACATGCCCCTCAGAGCATCTGCTGCATCCCAGGCACTATACCAGACCCCTACGTGTTATGTTTACTACTTTTAAAACATTTTGCTGGAGTAATCTCTGCTCACTGTAAAAACAAAACAAAACAAAACAAAACAAAACAAAACAAAAGAAAGAAAGAAAGAAAGAAAGAAAGAAAGAAAGAAAGAAAGAAAGAAAGAAAAAACAATCCTGAGGAGAAAATCCTCCCTAAATCCCACCACTCGGGAGTAGGCACAGCGGCATGTCGGGACACATCCTGACCCCTCCTCCTTCCCACTCCTGTACAAGGTACACCTAAACCCCGTCCCGGATGTTTGTTCACCCTCCACGAGCCTCCCTGGAAGTTGAGTGGAATATCTCCACTTGGCAGACAAGGAAATGAAGACCACAGAGGCTGGGTAACTCGTCCAAGGTCACTGAGGAGAAACCAGCAGAACTTGGATTCGCCCCCAGGTCTGGTGAACTCCAGATCTAAGGACTCTGGGCGGCAGGGAAGGATGGCCAGGACAGGACGGAGGGTGCCTAATCACACCCCTGCAAATAAAAGGCGCGGGCTGGGGCACACGTGGGCACACAGGCTCCCACAGGCCTTCAGCGCAGCATCGACCGAGCAGCTCGGGGCCTGGGGTCCAGCCTCTGTCGGCGCGGTGCTGGCAAAGTGCCACTTCCTCCACAGGAGATGGGGACCTCACGGCCACGGGGTGAGGAAACCACAGCATTGGTTCCTCACCCCCACCAACCCCTCGGTGTTGCTCCCAACGCCGAAATAACTGCCCAGGTCGAGGTGCAAAAAGTGCCACCCCTTCTTGAAGGGGAACAGGTCTGGGAGTGGCTACACTCACCTCTAGGCAAACCCTTAGCTCCAATGACCCCAGGTAAGGGAGTCCTACAGAGAAGCTTCAGGAACCCAGACGTGGAGCTTCCTGGTATGGAATAGATCCTACCTACTCAACCCACCCCTGAAGGTAGGAAATGAGGCGCGGGGGTCGTAAGGGAAAGAGCCTGGGCTCAGCCACCACAGCCCAGCTCCTCCAAGCCGGGGGGCCTCCCAAGGTAGCTCCCAGAGGCCCAGCGAGCTCGTCTGTAAAGGGCGATGCCCCGGTCTGCTGGCAGGAGTGGGAGCGACGCCAGGTGCCCAGCGTGGAGTAGGCGCTGTCCTAGGACCGGGGACACAACGGTGGAGAAAGACAAGATCCTTTCTTTCACCAAGCTGGCATCTTTGCAGGGGGGTGCGTGATGACTCACGAGGACACAGATCAGTCAGCGCGATGGTTTCAGAGAGACAGCAGGGCCAGCAAGGAAATGAAAGAGGAGGCCAGGGTGTGGTTGGATGGTCTTGGTGAACATTCCCGCGTCTGGGTCCTGGGTCCGCGGGCTTGCTGGTCCTTTGCCTGGGATGCTTTTCCTCCAGGTCCCCACCTGCACTCTCTCACCCACCTCTACTCAAATGTCCCTTCTCGGACCTCCTCTTTCGGAACTACTTCCCAGCTTTGCTTTGCTCCTTAGCACTTGGTCACAGTTACCCGTGCAACCCTTCCCAAGGATGAGCCTTCTCAGTCTTACTCGGGACCGTTGCCGTCTTTCTCACTGAGGCACCCCTGCTGAATGAATGAACACGGGCAGAAATGTCTCCACCCACACCTGAATGATAGGAAGTGGTCAGGCGCTAAGATTCAGGGGCAGGGCGTGGCAGGGGAAACGGAACAAGCTTGCGTCTTCCAGCAGGACGAAGGCAAGCACAGGGGCCCAGTGCAGGCAACAGGAGAGACGGAATGGGCCAGAAAGGGCGGCCTGTCGGGCCACAGCAGACAGCTTCAGCCCGGGTCCACTGGGAGCACCCCCCTCATTCCCCCAACAGTCCTGGGCAGGGCCTGCCTTAGTCTGCCCTCCCTTCCCCCACCCCATGTCCCCTGTCTGCTTGGCCGGGTGTTGGCCGGCCCATCTGCTCAGTCCCCACCCCAGGCCCCTTCTACTCCGGTCTCTGCATTTTTATCTGAAATAACCTTCTTGCCCTTCATGCAATACCATCAAAAATCGTCTTCTAGAAAGCAATCTCTTTCTGAACCTAGCCTGACCACTCTCCCCCTCTTCCCTCAGGGCTTGACCACACCTTATACTGAAACCACTGCAGACAACAGCACCCATCTAGCTCCTGGAATGTTCTCCCCCGCCTTGTTGTGCAGGTCACCAGGCTATCAGGGAAAATCAGAAGCAACCCAAGTGGCCAACAACAGGGAGCAGGGGAAGGGAGCTCAGTGTTATGATCGAAGGCGTAGTCATTAGAAGGGCAGAAGACGATGGATCCTGAAGTCAGCGACACTCTATTAAAAATATTTACATAAGTAGACACCACACTGGCAGGGTTATGGGATTAGTAGAGATTTTTTTTCTTCTTTTGGTTTATCTGCCTCTCAGGCGGGTAGATAAGAGGATCGCATGGGAGAGGGGGTGAAGGCATAGGCAGCGGCCAGGTATGACAGTGGCCCCATGCTCAGGGGAGGCGGTCCTGGCGGTGGCATCCCTTCTGCTCTCCTGGGGACTGGGTTCCTCTCCAGCCATGTTAACCTGAACAGGAGAAAAGCCTGCCCCCTGGACACCAAAAGGGCGCAGAGGGAGGAAAGACACAGGTGGGGAGACCGGCTGCATGACCTCGGGCATCAGGGTCCCAGGACCTGGGCGTAAAGGACACTACTACTTTACAGGCCATGCCTGGGGGGATGCCAAGGAGAGTCTGAGGCAAAGTCACTGGAGAGGTCTAAGAGGCTCTGGGGGGTTCTGGCTTCCTGCACTGGGCAGGCCATCTGGCCAGAGCAAGTCACCTGGCCAGAGCATGTCCCCCAAGAGGGGGCTTCCTTGGAAGAAACAGCTTCATCCCCTGAACTCCTAAAGATGGCTCGACGTCAGTCTCAAGCTCCTGCCCACCACACCCTCCATCCTTGACAGGACCAAACTCCGAGCAGCCCTCCCTGCTCTGCCCTCTGTTCCCTTGGGTGTGGGCACGTGAGACTTGCTGACCAACGGCTGATCTGTGTGGATGTGTGTGGGCAGGGGCGGAGGTAGGAGCTGATTCTTACTGATCTTCCACACAGGTCTGTGCCTTGAGTGTGAAACTAGCCTGTGCGTTCCCTGGAGGCATCTGACCCCCCCCCCCTTTCTGCACCCATCACCCAACACTGCCACCAGCCACCACCCAAAACTCTCATGCCACGGGCTGAGACTGGTCTCCCCACACCCTGATGCCCGCCCTGGAAAAGAACAGGAGAGCTGCCTGGTTGACAAATTCATGCCCTGGCTTCCCTTCCCATCCCTCTGTGCAGATCCCACCTCCAGAGACGTGCATAGGCCCTGCCCCCCTGCATCTTAGGACCTCAGTAAAGAGACCAGTAGAGGTGGACACCTGACTTGGCTCTCTTTCTTCTCTGAGAAGCAGATCTGATGGTGCTGTGGGGAGGACAAAGGCGGGGTCCCAGCCCGGGCTGCTCATCCCACACAGATACTGTTTGTCCCCGACACAGAGGCTCGGCCGTGCTGAGCCCGTCTGTCCTGGAGGTGTGTGATGTCTGTCCTGGAGGTGTGTGATGGGCCAGCCACCGAGAATGCTGCTCAATAACCCAGTCAGCCCTGTTGATCTTCCCAGAGAAGCTATGCTTAGTGGCAGGGCTCTAGGCATCTTGGGCCCTACCACACAGCACCTAGCTGGAGTCCCGATCTCCAGGAGCATAAACAGCGTGAACCAGAGTCCCAAGCTGTCCTCTCCTCTCCCCTGTTTGTGCTCCCCACAGCCCCCTGCTGCTGCAGAGGCTGCCCTCCCTTCCCAACATCCTGTGTGAGGCCTGTGTGTGGCTGTGTCCTTCCGTCTGAGGGGTTTGAGTTCACCCCTGAACCTCCAGAGGAGGGGAGCAATGGGGCTGGGCTCTCAAGGGTGGGGGCAGCCGTGGACCCCTCTGGTATCTGTTTGTGCCAACTCATGATGCTCGAGGTTGCTTTGCAAGCGCCCGTGTGATCCCGGCGAACCCAATCTCCCAGAGGCAGGGGACAGGGCCCAGGCCAGCTGCTTAGCAACCAAACTGGCTAAGAGGGCGTGGAGCTGGGTGGGAGGTGGGACCACAAGAAACACCCAGAGAGGGGGCAGGAACCAGAGGGTTGTCCCTGCTGTCGTTAGGTAATAAAAAGGATTGAGACCAAACTGTGACCAGATGCCACCTGAAGCACTTTCCCCACAGCATCTCATGTAGTTTTATTACTTATGAAATAACCAATTCAGAGAGCTACCAAACCCAAGCTGTTCAGAGTCTGAGCCCCAATCTGAACTCCAAGCTGATTGCAGAGCCCTCTGCCCAGTGCAGGCCTCTCTCCCAGGACAAAGGGGCTGGCCAGCAGTGGCCTGGATGGGACAACCTGGGTCAGCAGCCAGAGGCTGACTTCACCCTCCCCGGCTGGGCCCAGACCAGAGGCCCCCATCCTAAGGAGCCACAAGCCAGCCCCACAACCCTGGGAGGACCCTACTGCAGGATTTCCTCCCAAGGCCCCAGAGGCTGGAGGGGAGGGGCAGGGAGGGGAGGAGACATGCATGCATTCCCTGAACACATCTCCATTCTGGGGGCCTCAGTCCCCTTTCTGCAGCCCAACTTCAGACTCTCCAGGCAAGTGACAGACTGGATATGGCCAAGTCCAAAGAGCAAAGTCATTCTGGGGAGGAGGTTGGATAACTTGCCTGGGGTGGGAGTGGTGGGTGGCCTGGCCTATCCTATCAGGCCCATTCCATGGCCTCTTACTTGGCTCAACACCTGAACACCTGACCCAAGGAACTTCCAAAAGATGTCAGTTTGGAGGGGCGGGGGCAGGGGAAAGGGGGAGTACCTGTCCTGTCCATGGTTGTACCCACAGCAGTTAATACCCTGACACATGAGACACACTCGTGTCCGTTGAGGAACCCCGTCACTTCCTGCACGTCCGTACTCAGATGCAGCCTTCTCCTTGAGGCCACCCTTCTCAAGCTGCAAACTGCTCCCCACCCCAGGGTCCCCAGCCCCTACTTTGTTTTTATTCTGGGCACCTCGAATCACCTTTTAACACTTTGATTTTATTACTTCCGCTTATTTCCTGTTACTCACGCTCCCCACTCTTTAGAATGTGAGTCCTGGGGTGACAGAGCTCAGCTTCGTGTAAGGATTTTGCCTAAACCTCGCTGGGCATATGGAGGCACCAGTAGATACTTATCGCACGAATGAGTGAACAGCAAGGACTGAATAGAGATCAAGGAGGTAAAGGTCTTCTCTAGTTGGGAACCACTGACCCCCGAGGAGCCCCGGGCTGGGGCTGCTCAGGGAACTTCCTCACTCCCCATTCTCAAGTCTCCGGCCAAGGCCAGGTCATGGAGACATCATGCCTGGCATCCTGCTGGGGATACCTCTGTGGGCCTTGCCTCAGACCAAGGCTCCTGGACACCCTGCTCCTCAGCAAGAAGGATCCAAGAATAATATTATTGACTAGAGTCAAATAGTCCTGTGCCCAGGTGTCCCTCTCAACAAACCCTGGGAACACTGAGTCAGGTGTCTTGAGAGAAGACTCTAGTCTCTGCTGAATTCCTTAGGGGTAGAGTCAGGTACCTAGCAGCTTCCCTGTCCCCACGCCCTGAGGAGCCTCTCCTAGCTCAAGAATTCACTGTGGTTCCTGGGAAGGGGAAGGAGCAGGGTGACTCTTTAAAGTACCAGTTTCCTCTGAGAGGCAGGGCGAGGAGAGAAGGTCACCTCAAAGGGAGTTGGGCAAGGCCCTGTGGTGCCAAGGCACTGGGAGGGGAGGGTGTCCCGGGGAACCGGGAGCCAAGGCAGAAGAAGAGCCAGCAGTACCCATGGCCCCACTGGGGGACGCCCCTCTCCTGCCCCATACCCAGCTTCTCCCTGAAAACTGCTCCTAGGTAGGGGAAAACAGCTGCCAAACAGACCTGGCATGCCTCAACCCAGGAGGAGCCCTGAGAGTGATAGCGCCTGAGTGAGATAAGAAGCCTTCTCTGAGCTGAGTACTCAGGATAAGGGAGTCCAGGCAGCCAGCGCTGCTCAAAGCAGCCAGCCCAGCAGTGGGGGCAATGGGCCCCTTGGGCCTCCACTCAGGTGTCTTGATAGCTGCCCCTGACGCTTCTAGAAAGTTGAGGAATCCTTTAGGAAACCCCACAGTGCTCCTGGAGACTCTTGCCCGGGATGCTCAATGTCTCCAGTGGGTAGACAAGGGGTCACAGACTGATGGTAGAGGCTCCGGAATTTCCAGCTCCTTGTACCACTTCCCTGGGGTGGGGGGGGTGGGGAGGGGACACAGGTGCCTGGGGCCAGGAAGTCCTGTCAGGGGAGGACACCTCTTCCCTAAAAAAGGTTTAAAGAAAGCACTATGGAGTTCCCAGAAAAGCTCCTTAATGGTAGCAGAGCAGCACAAGAATGTGATCCCCTCCACCCCCAACAGGGTACAGAATGTATACAGCCAAGCCCTCTGCTGAGCAAAAAGCTGAGCGGATTAGATTGTACACCCCCTTCTTCCCAGAAAAGGCCCCCAGCTGGGGTCTGGCCATCAGGACTCACTCCTGGCTCCGCCAAGGAACAAGGCAAGTACCAAGGGCCAAGGGAACAAAAGTGAGGCTGCAAGAGGCCACTGTCCTCTACCTCTGCCTCCCTAGTTTCAAGGAACAATATTCACATTTTAAAAGGTCTGACCTCCAGAGGCTTTCAAAAATCAGGACCTCTAGGCTAACTTCTGGACAAAGAAGCCAAATTCCCTGATGACCCAGCAAGCATGTCCAAAAGATTCAGGTGTCTGCCCACGGGCCCACAAATGACACTTTTTATGCTTTATGGAGCACGTTAGGCAGCTCACCCACCCCAATGCCTGCTCTATGCCAGGCCACGCGTGTTCATGACATTTTTTCATTCTCCTATCAACAAGGCTCGCTGAGGCTTCGCATGATTAGGTGACTGAGCCAAGGTTATGCAGCAAGAAATCAGCAAGGCATGATTGAAAACTACACCTGATATCTGGAAAGACACTAAAAAACTGAAGAACACCATGTTTGAGGAAAAAGTCTGAGGGGCGAGAGGGAGTCTTACCTCTATACTTTCTAAAACATTTCACTTTCCCCACTATGGGTGCTTATCACCTTTTTAATTTTCTAAACCAACAAGTCAGTTGGAATTATGGGCCTTTTTCTTCTTCTTCTTCTTCTTCTTTTTTTTGAGAGACACAGAGGAGAAGCAGAGACATAGAGGGAGAAGCAGGCTCCTCACAGGGAACCCGATGTGGGGACTCAATCCCCAGACCCGGGATCAGGCCCTGAGCCAAAGGCAGAGAGATGTCCAACTGCTGAGCTACCTAGGCATCCCCCCTCTTCTTCTTTTAACGAAACTATTTTAAAAGTTGCTAAGTGCTAAATTATTAAGTAATTAAAATTATATTATTCGGCCACCAAAGAGGCACTCCATTGACTTAAGGAAGAGTAGGGATAGGAGACTGGCCTCAGACACTGGAAACACTGTCCAGTGGGCCCCGCAGAGATTGACCTCTAACTTTGGAGAAGAGGAGTAGTAGCGGTCAGAGCCCCCAGAGCTAGGTTTGCCTTTTGACTGCCACCAGTGAACACTGTGGGCAGACCACTTAAGAACACCAAATCTGGGGATACCTGGGTGGCTCATGGGATGCCTGGATGGCTCAGTGGTTGAGCATCTGCCTTTGGCTCAGGTCGTGATCCCGGGGTCCTGGGATGGAGTCCCACATTGGGCTCCTTGTGAGGCACCTGCTTCTCTGCCTTTCTCTGTGTGTCTCTCATGAATAAATAAATAACATTTTAAAAAAAGAAGAAAACCAAATCTGGGGTGCCTGAGTGACTCAGTCGGTTGAGCGTCAGACACTTGATTTTGGCTCAGGTCATGATCTCAGGGTCCTAGGATGGAGCTCAGGGTCAGGCTCTGCACCCAGCAGTGAGTCTGCTTGAGGATTTCTCTTCCTCTGCCCCTCCCACTCCTGCTCATGCCCACTCTCTCTCTCTCTCTCTCAAATCCATAAATAACCCCATCATAAAAGAAAGAAAAAGAAAACCAAATCTGAGTGCTCGGTGCATAAGACAAGTAGGACCATCTCTCCCGGGACCCTTCCCATGCTTCAGCTCTGGAAGACACAGACTGTCTCCCTCAAAAGCCCTTCTGACCCTGGCTTCCCCCGGGGCTAGGCCACAGCTATTCCTACCGCTGCTCTGTTCTTCCCACCTGGGGCTTTTGTCTCCCTAACAGTATCATCCCACCCAGCTCAGCTCCCAGCTGGCAATCCCCTCTGCAGCCTGACAGAGGACTTTGAGTTGTAAACTCTGCAGAGGATCCCCAGAGCCCACATTAAGACGCCCCGCATCTGGCACATGGATCCCCAGGGGAAGGGGCACGGAGTCTAAGCCCTGCCCCCTCACCCAGAGTTCACCTTGTCTCAGGTGAGAGCCCGAGGCCGCCACACCGCGGTTCTCCTGGTTACAGTCAGGTCCCCCCACAGCTAAAACTCAGCGCGCCTACAAACTGCCCGGCGAGGGCAAACCAGGAGCAAGCGTTGCACACTTAGTTCAGCAAGACGATATTTTCCCCTTCTCACCAAGTCCCATCGTATCACAGCGCAACCCCACCCCCGGCGTCGTGGAAAACACACCGGATCTCGATGCCTTCCCTTAAAGGTGTCCAAGGCCGCCACAGGCGGAGAAAGGCCCAGAGACCGAAGTCCCTCCCGCGGGCTTCCTGCGTCCGGGGATTAGGAGGCACAAAGGGCCGGCAGGGAGCGGGCCCAGATGGCAGGGGCAGGCTCTAAGCCGGCGAGGTAACGCGCTGCGGCCGCCGCTCGCGGAGAGCCGGCTACCTGAGCCGCGCGTCGCCAGCCACTCGGGCCAGGCGCCCTGCACGTGGGCCCAAGGTCCCGGGATCCCACCCCCGCCCGCGGTGACCTCCTGCACTCAGCCAGGCCGGGCACTTGTTTCCCCGTTTCCCCAAACCAACAGTACTAGGCAAACCTGGAGCTCGAATTCCGTAAACGCGGACGGATCAGGCAGGGAAAAGTTCCCAGCCGCACTTCCTACAGGTGTCTTTCGCCGGGACGAACGGAGCCCCGGGATCCAGGGCGACGCGCGCGCCGACCCGGGCACAGCCCTCCCCGCCCCGCCCGGGGAAAGCAGGGGTCCCGGCCCTCTCCCGCCTTCCCGCCCCGAGCGGAGGGCGCTCCGAGGGGGCGGACCCGGCTCGGTGTTTCCGGGCCCGCGCCTCACCTGGAGCCCCAGGCCGGCCCCCGCCCGAGGCCTCGGCGTTCCACGGCCCCCGCCGCCGGCTCCGCTCACTCCGCAGCCGGGCCACGGGCTGCTGGGCGGCAGACTCCTTCCTGCTCACCTCCGGCGCGGCGAGCAGGGGGCGGAGCCGCCGCTATTTACATAAAGGGCGAGCCGGACGGGCTCGCCGAGCCCCGGGCCCCAGCGGCCCCGCCCCCGGGCCTGGCCCCGCCTCCCGCAGCTCGGAGCCGACGGGGCGGGCGCGCAGCGAGGGCGCCCTCGGGGGGCGGGCGGCGGCCGCTCTCGGGCCAATCCGCGGTCCCGGGGAGCGCGGGGGCGGGGCCGCGCCGCCTGAATATGCACGAGGCGCTTAGGGCCCGCCCCTGTCTCACCTGAGCACACCTGGACTCAGGACGGCGCGCCGCGCCCAATGTCCTGCCGCGTCCGGGAGGAAATAGTCCCTGGGACGCGCGGCAGCCTGGCCCGCCTCCCAGGCCGGACCGCGGAGGGGAGCCGTCCCTCCCCCCGCCGGCCCCGAGCGGCCGAGGGAGGGACGTAGCCGGGCCTGCTCTTCCCGAAGACGCACAACCCAATCAGAGCGGGTGACCGGCGGCCACTGGGCCCGGTTTCGGGACCCCACGGCGAGGTGGCTTGGGGACGGGGGCGTTGCCGCCAGGCGCCTCCCCTCGGGGCGGGCCCCGAGCCCGGACCCCAGTCCGCCGAGTTGCTGCGGAGTCAAGAAGGCGCCCGAGGCCCCAAAGGACAACGGTGACCAGTTTTTAGCACAACTGCGGAGCGAGGTGGAGCGACGAGAGGCGGGAGCGGAGGAGGCGCGGAGGCCAGGGGTGCGAATGGCGCGCTCCGAAGCCGCTAGCGTTCAAGCCACACCGACATGGCGCCTCTCCGCCGCCCTTCTACCCCGAAGCGGGGAAGTTCAGGGAAGGCCCGATGGAGCGCCAGCCTCCTCCCCGTGGACGACCATTGAGAAAGCCAAGCTGATTAGGTCTGTGATTTCCTGTCCCCTGGGCGCAGGGCCTGAGGAAAGTGCGGGGTCGCGTTCTTGCCCTCGCGGGGACCTAGCTCCCGCACCAGAGAAAGCACGGTCTGCGGGTTGGCAAAGGAGGGGTGAGGGCCTGGAGCCTGCTCCACGGACATCGGGACTTGAGGGGTGGTGGCCTGAGGCTCGGGCCGGGCCGGGGAGTTTTGCACCATCTCCAGCCACAGCATTAGAGCGATCTATTTTTTAATGGCTTTGGCTTTATCGCACGAAGCAGGCACCCTCTCGATTAAAGGCACAGAGTCCTCTCTTCTGCCCCACCCCGCTGGGTCTCTGAAATCTAGTCCTGAGTTCCAAAGTATCACTGCAAGACAGCAATCTCAGGCCTGGGACTATGGAAGCCAGGTGGGGGGAGGGGAGGGGCATGGCTTCGTTCTCCTGCAAGCATCAGACACTCAGGGCCAAGGCCCAGACTAGCCCCTGAAGCTACAGGTGAGTCTGGGTATAGGAGGCAGCTGAGATGGTCCCTGAGAATAGACAGTCCAGGTCCCCCCGAGCAGGTCCCATGCCCTGCCAGAGCGGTGTCATTAGTGTTCCAGATCTCTGGGCAGCGTGAAGTCCCTGAAGCTGTAGAAGGAGATGTCTCCATGATCCACCAGGGCAAAGATCAGAGGAACATCCCCACTCTGGTAGGACAGCCGCTTGAGGGTACAGAGGTCTGGAACTGGCTCATCAAATCTGCAGGGATAAAGTTAGACAGGGAGGTAGGCACAGGCCGCCCATAAGCTCTGAGACCCCAGCCCTCTCAGGCTACCAGGGAGGGGGGAATTAGACAAGAGTTGGGAGTGCAAGAACCCAAATGGCCTCTGGACTCTCCTGTCTGCAAACTGCATGGTTCTAGTAAGTTCTCCAAGAGTGACCAGAGCCTTGGTTGAGTACCAGGGCTAGGAAGAGTGAGGTTCTTACCACTCATAGCCTGTGAATCCCTCTGATTCCCAACCCTTCTGCTGGGTGAGCCCTGCAGTAAATTGGCACAGGAGAGAGACTGCGCAAGATGCCAGAAATGAGGGCTTAGGACTTGGTATGCTCTGGTTCCTATAGTACTGACTGGCTGTGTGGCCTGCATCAATGACAGCTCTCTGGACCTCTGGTTCCTCTCAGATTGGCAAACTGGCTAGGGGTGGGGAGGAGAGGTCCACTTGGTTTACAAAAGAACTGGCAGCAGCCTGGGGGTAGGGTCACTGGTCTCGTACCCACTAATGCACATCCGGGCGTAGGGTTTGCCGGGGTTATTCTTTCGGAATGTGGCCACAGCATCGGCCTGATAAATGTCAAAGCTGATCTCCAAGCCCCCAGACTTCTCCAGCAGCCTGTGGACAGAGGAAGAAACTTTAAGAAACAGGGATCTTTCTCCTCCTCTCCCTTTTCTTTCATGCCCCGCTCTTTCCCTCCCACAGTTCCAGGAAGCAGCCTCATCCACAGGGATGGAGGTCCTGCTGTGAGGTGCCACTTGGGCAGGGGGAGGTTTGGCTGCCTACCTCAGAATCCTCAGGCTTAGTCCACCTCTTGCCTCTCATCCCTCCCTCTCCCCTAGACACATGAGACTCAGCCAGGCTGAGGGCCCTGGAATGATCCCCCAGCTCATGCCCAACTTCAGGAGTCAAGTCCCAGCTGCCAACTGCTGGCAGCCAAGGTACTATGGAGACAGGCACTACCTGGAAACTCACCGGGCACCTCCATCAGCAAGGTGTGTGGTCTGCAGCACAGAGATATGCTGAAGGGCTATGGCTGCAAGGACAGTGAAAATAAGGTATTGGGGAGGGAAGTCAACCATCTGCAGACTCCTCTGATGTTTCTGAACCTGCCATCTAGTTTAGGGTTGCCAGACTTAGCAGATTAAAAAAAAAGTTATAGGTACGTCCCATGCAATATTTGGAGTATACTTATGGTGACATCTCCCGTGTTCTCATAAGGATTATAAAGAATCCTGAATCTGTTAATACCAATCTTGCCCTATTAGTTCCATTCTTAAACACACAGGGCATACAGTAAGCCTTCCTTTGATTTGGCCAGGAGATGACCTCTTGCTCCCCTCTCACAGAGCTGCGAGAACAGGGGACCACAGCTAGTCGGTGGCAGAGCTATCCACATGTATCTTGTTTATTATTTTAAGGATGTAGTTGTAGTTTCGTTCCCCCTCGCCTCTCCCTGGACACTGACTTGCCATTTCCACGCCTTCCCACATGGGTCCTTTTGCTGCTTTCCAGGAGAACAGACTCCTTATGGGTTCCACTCCCCTGGATAGCTCTCTCTGCCCCATCTTTCTTAAGCCTCAATTGGTTATGGCCAATCCATGCCCCTTTCAAAGTCTTTTGATTCCTCAGCTGCTAGGAGCCTGTGGGGCTTTGGCTGGGTGAGGGGGGCGGGTACCTGGGGAGTCTGCCTGGCCAGGACTCAGCAAGGGTCTGACAGGTTGTTCCCACAGGTGTGGGGGGCGGCTCTGGCTCTTCTGCAGACACCTCCTCTGCAGCAGCTGCTTGTACTCCTGCCAGTTGGAGCAGCACTGCACCTCGGGATCTGAATTTACATCCTCCCGGAAGCGCTGGGCCTCTGCTTGTTGCTCCCGTTCCCGCCTGGAGAGCTTCTCCTTCCTTTGGTTCAGCTTCTGGCACCAGGATTCAGCATCTGTCTCCCGCCCAGCGACATTGGCTGGGAGCAGCTCTGGGGCTGGGGCAAGCAGAAGGGTGTGGCGGCTATCTGAAGCCATGTTGGGGAAGGAGATCTGTTCAAAGTTCCAGCGTGGCTTACAAAACCCCTTGACCCTGTTCTCTACTTTGCCACTCTCCGGGCTGCACCCCACCCCCTCGTTAGCCAGGCCAGGCCAGGGCTCCAGGGCTCCCAGAAGCTGAGATGGGCCCATTGGGCCCTTTACAGGGCTTGACTCCTGAGGTTTCTCCTCTGGGCATCGGCTGTTCTGGTTGCAGGGAGGTGGGCTGGAGGCTGTCAGGCTCTCAGGTGTCTCATCCACCCCCTGTGGGGGATTCTCCAGGGCCTTGGCCTTCTTATTAATAGACCTGAGGGACGTGAGGAGGAAATGCAGCACGTCTGCTCTTGATTGCTGAGGTGCACATGTCCCACACATATTATACTGCCTCCAGGATCCTACAAGGGAGCTGCCCAAGCCCAGCTCTTAAGCCAATGAATTCTCCAAGGTCCCCAAACCAGCACTCCCTCAACAGCTCTGCTCCCCAGAACTCCCAGGGGGCAGGGGGTGGCCATGTGGGGAGCATTACCGAAAGCTGGAGCTCCTCCTCTTCCTTTTGCCATTCTGATCCTCTAGGCACTGGGCACTGCCATCCAAGTTCAGCTGTCTCTCATAAGGGGACAGGATGGAACTGTGGAGTGAGAATTGGGTGGGCAACAGACCATCTCCTCAGCCTGGAGTTCCCAGGGGGAATTTGTGAGGGACTGGCCCAGAGGATAAGTTAGGGGGCCAGAGTCAAAGCCAAACCCAAGGGCTAAGTCCCTGGGCAGACCTGCAAGCAGGGTAAATGGGGGCAACCACAGGGGCCTGCCTGCTCATATGTCTCTGCCCAGGCCTCTGGGATTCACCAGTGGCCCCTTTGAACAGAGATTTACTGGAACTGGGGCTCCCACACAGCCAGCAGTAAATGATTAATCATGGGTGAGAAAAATCAAGAGAAACGGACACTTGGAAAATAAGAAAAACAAAAATACTCACTATAACACTTTTGGTTCTTACAAACACATCCTGTCTCCGTATTTTTTTTTTTTTCTATCAAAAATGGCATTGTACTGGGGCACCTGGGTGGCTCATTCGGTTAAGCATCTGCCTTCAGCTCAGGTCATGATCCCAGGGTCCTGGGATCAAACCCCACATCAGGCTCCCTGCTCAGCAGGGAGTCTGCTTCTCCTTCTCCCTCTATACTCCCTTCCAAATTCCTGCACTCCCCCCCACAAATAAATAAAATCTAAAAAAAGAAAAGACATTGTCCTAATATACTACGGTTTAATCTTTTCTTACTCTCAATAATATATTATGGACATAGCCCCTTACGATGCTAAGGCTGCACTGTCCAAATGGTATCCACTAAACAGAAGGGGCTATTAAGGTTAAATTTAAACCCATTAAGATTAAACAAAAATTCAGTCTCACAGTTGCACAAGCCACATATATTGGACAGCAGAGGCCTGGAACGTTCTTATCACTGCAGAAAGTTCTACAGGACAGTGCTGCTCTAAGGGATAAACTCTAATTTGTGTGACCATCCCTTCCCCATTGAACTCACAGGATGTTTTCAAGTTTGCCAATTTTGTAAAGTGATGTTTTGTGTAAGCTCCCCACTAAATGCACGTTCTATAGGGGCAGTGATTTTGCTCTTTGCTATTCCTCAGCAATGAGCACAGTGCCTGGCACCCAGTAAGGGATCAACAAATATTACTGAATGAATGAATGAACATTCTCACAGGTGAACTTACGTACACTTCTGTGACTATTTCCTGAGTATATATCCCACTTTTAGGAACTAAAAGACATACCTGTTCTAGAGCTTTCGTGACATGCTGGGAAACAGTAAAGAGTATACCAGTTTCCACTCTTTAGCTGATGGTCTCTGTGGCTCTTAGCAATGCTGGGCTACTAAGGTGATCATCTTTAGAGGCCCCAGAAGGAAAGAACATCTAACTTAGCAAAAGGAATGTGAGACCCTACTCAACTATTAATTCCTCACTTGGCCCTTCATTCATGCATGCACTTACGAATCTGCTTACACACCTACTAAGGCATCGTTCTGGCACTACAGCTATGTGCCAGTGCACTGTCCTGAGCTATAAGTGCTCAACTGTTATCTGTGGAGGGAATGGGCTGAAGATGGGGCTCAATTTGATAACCCAGGATGAGCTGAAATGACTGAGACTTGTCCCAACGTGTCTCTCAATAGGGCACTTCCAACAAAGGCCCCCAGCCCATGCCCAGGAAGCTGCAGCTCCAGCGAAGGATTCCAGGTAACGAGAGGCCATTTTCCAATTTGGGGCTAGTCTACCAGGTCCCAGGACTGGAACAAATGGGAGGAAAATGGGATCGGGATTTACCCTGGTTGGAATCGTCGAACCACATAGCCCAGTCTCTTCAGGTGGCTGAAGACCTCAAAGAGAAAAAGTAAAGATCAGAGGTCCACCTTTGAAAATACCAAACAATCCCTCCAAACAGGAGCCACTCCCCACACGCACCCCCCTCCCCCGCTCCTCCTACACACCCCAGTTCCACGCCCTGGGACTGGCTGGACTATATTCTGTTATAAACACCCTCTCCAAACTAAGGCCTGTTTCTGAATTCCTGTCTCTTGCCCACCTTACTATGGGCACAAATGACACTGAGCAGTTTCTTGATTTAAACGCAGAATCTCAGAAAAGCTGATACATGATGAATCAGGAAAAGAACCAGGTGCTAGCATGCTATGATACCAAAGCTGTCGAGAGTGAAGCTCCTGACCACAACATGAACAAGAAAGTGGCAAAAGGTGATAGCACACCCCCTGCCCGTGCTACTCCACCCTACACCTCCAGACACAGGCAGGGTAGGAGTGGTCTTTGGTAAAGAACCTGTCCATCCTTGTGTTCTGATACCCACATCAGAGAGATGTAAGCAGGAATGCCCCTATCCTGTTTGATCTCTCAGCAGCCTTCAACACAGCTGACAACTTCCTTCTCTTGGCTCTGTGATACCACCTCTCCTGGTTTTTGTCCAGTGTTGTCAGACGCTCCTTGGTCCCTGTTTCTGGCTCCTTATCTTCTCCCGTACCTCCTCACAACTGAAATGCTCCAGGTCTCAGACACAACCCTCTACTCTGCCCTATGGTTTTAAACACCATCCATGTGCTCATGATGTCCACATTTATATCTCTAGCCTTATGCTCCTCCCCGGCTTTGTTTTCTTCCCAGCCCTCAGTTCTGTGAAGTCAACCATTCAGTTGGTGCTCACTTATTCCCAATTGCCACCACTAGGATGCAAGCACCATGTCAGCAGAGCCCTTGGCTGTCTTGTCCTGGCACACAGCTCTGCGTCCGGCACCTCACTGGTACTCACTGGTGTCTAGCACCTGATTCAATGGATGGGTGGCTCCTCTCCTGGGAGAGGGTGGCAGATACCTGGTACTGCAGAAAAGTCACAGCGTCCTCAGTCAGCAGTAGCTGGTAGGCCTCCTGAATAGACAGTGGCAGGTCTTGGTGGAAAAGTTGGATAGAGCCCTGGAAGTGAGGCCAACCACTCAGCTTGTGTTCCCTCCTGCAGTGGCTCAACTAAAGGAGCAACTTCCAGGCAGTGATATAGGGGCGCCCCCCCCCCATCTCCAGCGTCACAACAAGAATGTGGCCAACCACAAAAGGAGGGCACCACCCCCTCATTTGAAGGGAATCCCAGCTCTCTGCACGGTATTCTTGTCTCCGGTTGTAGAATTCGGGTTACAAGCTTCTTGAATTTTTCTCCAATTAAAACACGTCCTTTCAGGTCCTTGCTCCCAACCCTTCCTCACGCTCCAGGGGCCCCACTCACACACTCCAGCAGATACAAGGCCTCTTCGGGGTGAAGCCGCTGGCGGCCCTGTTCCGAGAAGCCCATGGTCTGCCAGAATTTACCCTGTGCAGGACCCACAGCAAATGTCACCAAGGAGCCTGCAAGGCGGAGAAGGCGGGTCCCCCTCCCTGCGCCCCGCCGCTTACCGCTGGAGACTTCAATTCCACGAAGCCCTCTTCCGGCCTCCACTCGGCAGCCACCAAACTGCCCCTGGCCAAGAGCGGGGAGAGGGTCCGTCTGAGTGTCCCCCCGCCCAGGGGCCGCGGTCCGGCCGCCCCCGCCCCCGCCCCGGCCCGGCCCGGCCCCCTCACAGGCGCTCCACGCGCTCCTCCGCCAGCAGCTGCCAGAGCTCCTCGCGGCACACGCGCAGCCGCTCGGCCTGGGAGGCCGAGCCGTCGGGGAGGAAGTCCTTGGGCCCATGCGAGCGCTGAGGCAGCTTCTGGGACCGCGAGCGGGCGGCGAGAAGCTCCCGGGCGCTGCGGAAGGAAGGGACGCGGGGTCAGCGCGGCGCCCTGGGGCGCGTCCGGGGTCCCCGCGCCCTCCCCCCAAGCCCTCTCCGCGGGCCCCGCGCCTCCGCGGGCCGGACCGCACCTGAGCACGCGCCCGGCGGGAACCTCCACCGCGCCGGGCTCGAGCTCGGGCTCCATCGGGCCGCCGTCTGCGGCTGCGCGCGCACCGCCCCCGGCCCGCCCACCGCCGGAGCTCCGCGTGGCCCTAGCGCCCGCGGATCCTCCCGCCGCGCCACGAGCCCCCGGCTCCACCAGCCGGCTTTCCACGACTCCCTGGCCGGCCGAAGCCCTGCCAACAAGTTTGCGCCGCGATTCCGCGGGCAGAGAGACTGCAGGTGTCTGGATTTGTAGGAGCTCGCCTCTCCTCCCAAGCCGTCCTCCGGGATCCTCTCTAGTAAAAATCGAGGAGCCCGGCGTCTCAGAGCGTAGTGTGGACACTCAAATGCGTGACCGTCCCCTCCGCAGCCCCGGGCCGCTTAGCCCTCACCACTCAGGCCGGACAAGGAGGAAAGAGGGAGGGTTTAGAGGAGGGAGAGTCATGGGTTCCCGCATTCCAGCTTCGCAGACTGGCCACCGGGGAGTGTCAGATACGGTCTGGGTGGATTCAGACGTCCTCTGGGGCTTCCGCTGGGTCCCTTCCTAGGGGCTCGGAAGCCGGGTTTCGCGGGCCGGGGGCGGGAGGAGCTGTCCGGCCCACGATGGTGCTGAAGCGCCACTCCAGCCAGTCACCAGCACCTCCTCGAGGCTGGGGTCCCCGCCGCCGCCACCGTGGGCCGCTCCGACCTGGTCCGCTAGGTGGCACCATTGCTCCAACCAGCGGCTGGTGTCGGCGCCTGTGGCCGCGGGCGGAGGTCACTGTGGGCGTCCCAAGAGGGGCGAGGGGCGAAGAGGAAAGGGGGCTTCCCGAGTGGGGTCCCCAGGTCTCGGCTTCCAGACCCCTTCACATCACGTCTTCTCTCCCACTCAGTCATCAACAGGGCATCTCGCCCTTGGGTCTGAACTCCAGGGCCTCAGGTCCCGGCCGCTCCGCCACTGGGATGCTGGGCGCGCACTCCGGTCCCTACCGCGCCGTTTCACCTGGGCGCATGCGCTGACCCGGCCAGCGTGCCCGGTCCGGACGGACGCAGCGGGGGCGGGGTCTGGCAGGGCAGGGGCGGGGCCGCGGGCGCTGACTGACAGCCCGACTGCGAGGCCGGGACGGTCCCTCCGCTCGCGATCCGGCGGGAGGGAGGGGGGAGGGGCGGGATTTCCTGCGGGAGGCGCCGAGCCGGCCTTGGAAAAGGAGGAGAGGGAGGAGAAAGGGGTAAGGGGGGCAGTGGGAGCCACCGTCCAGAGTGCCAGGGACCGGGCAGGGCCAGCCAGACCCCCGGCGGGGCGGCTGGGAAAGGTGAGACCGCGGGGCCTGCGCGGGGGGTCAGCACCTTTGAGGGCGGGCGCAAACTAACTTTTCTTTCGGGATCGGCGGGCGCCCTCGTCTCTCTGCTCCTTCCGTCCTTCTCGCGCCCCCGTTCCGTCCTCCCGCATCAGTCCCGCCCGCGCTGGGCTCTCCCGGTCGCTCCCGCCGCTTTGTTCCCTGGGTCGGCCTGGGTTGGGCTGGGTTGGGGGATTGCGCGGCGCTGGACGGGCATTCCGGGGGGCGGGGGAGCCAGCCCGACCCCAAGCACTACCGGGGGCGTCCTCCTCCTGTGTTGGCTGCGGGCGAGAGCAGGAGTCCCATCCGTGTCGGGCTTGGGACGTTCTGGGAGTAAGGAGACCCCAGCTGGGGCCCCAGGCCTGCATGGGTCTCATGCCACGGGGCTCGGGCAACAAATTCCTGGCCACTGAGAACTGACGTAAGCTTTTCTGCAGCGAAGTCGGGGCTCCGGGCCTCAGGTTCAGGCTTGGGGGGCCACGCAGCCCAGTCTCTCAGCAGTGCCCCCAGCTCTTGTCTCCTCTCTGCCCAGCTGCTTTCCTCTCCCGCGCAAGGGGTGAGGATGGGTCAGCAACAGGTGCTATAAAGCCTCCCTGTCCAGCAGTCAGACACCCGCCAGAAATGGGGAGCTGTAAGCTCCCCACTCCACCCTCTGAATTCGTAAAGAGCCTGGGGCTAGGGCATCCAGCTATTACAGTAAAGCTTAGATTGGGAGGAGTGTGGGGGCAGGTACTTTCCACAGGGAGTGACCCTTCCAGGCCTCACCTCCTGGCCCACCAGTTGTCTGTGGGTGTCAGAGCCCCGGGCTGTGGAGAACAGGCTGCTGGGCCCAGCCTGCCCCAGTGTGTCCTGTTGCCAGCTGCCCCTCCTGCCTCAGGTTGAGGTGCTGCCAGGTGCCCTGGGGCCTCCATGACTCAGCCTCCCTCTCCCAGAAAGTCACCGCCTCCCCCCAAATACTCCTCTCATGCCTGGCAGCTGTCTCCCTGCTTTGAGTGGCTTGGCCCTTCCTTGACTCAGAAGGGCAGCTAGGGTGGTTTGGGGGCTCCCTGGAAGCCCTGTCCTACTCTTCTGAGCCCCGCTTTTGGGACCCTTGCAGGCCTGGCCCAGCCTTCAGCAGAGGCACTGCACCTTTTCCAGACCCCTGAGACTTGTCCACTGCTGCTTCCCGAGGCCCGAGGGAATGCTGACTGCTCTCTGGGTGGGCATTGGTGCTCCTGAGCCACGCTGGGAAGATTGGCGTGCCCAGTCCCAGCCCATCCCTGGGCCGTCAGACGCGGCAAGCAGCTATCTGTCCGGGTTTCCACACGGCCTCCACCCCCTCAGAGATCGGTTTTCCTGCTTGTGGTGGCTGCTCATGAAACATTTTGAGGGAGTACCCGTCAGTGCGTAACAAGAAGCCCCCTGCTGGGACACCAGACAGGCTCCCCCAGGAGACACCTGGCCCTCCAAAGGTCCAAGGCATGGCACCCTGACGCCTTGGCTTAGACCTAAAGTTTTCCTGCCTCTGCCCTGGACTCCTGATCCCAGAGCCCAGCCCAGGGACCGGAATGGGTCGTGAACAGGACCTGATCCTCGCCGTCAAGAACGGAGATGTGACTGGTGTGCAGAAACTTGTGGCTAAGGTCAAGGCCGCAAAGACAAGTGAGTGCTTGGTGGGGTGACTGTCTAGCAGAGATCCTGCCCTGAGTGCTCAGGCTGCGGAGAGAGGCTTATGGGTCTTTGATTTGGGGTCTTGGGGTGGGAGGACTGTTCTGTTCTCTAAGGAGTGACTGTGGGAGAGCCATAGAGGGAGCTGGGTCATCCCTTGCTGTGTATTGTTAGGCAAATCATGTAATCTCTGTGGACCTCAGTTTCCTCACCTATAGAGTGAATGGGTTGAAATGCATTCATTCAAGTTTGTTTGAGTGCCTACTGTGTGCCAGTTTGTTCTAGGCGCTGGGCCATTATGTGGCAGCAGTGAATAAAATAGACCAAAATTCTTGGCCTCATTGGAGTTGCCTTTAGCAGGTGGTTTTTCTGATGTCTTCTTTGGAGGCACGAGTTTTCTGGCAGTGGGCTGGGAAAGACTGACTAGCTGGAGTTCCAACCCCATCCCCCGATTCAACAAGAGCATTTCTGCATTTATGTTGCCTTAATGGGGATGCCTGTAAGATCACCTCAGAAAAGAGGGATCTACTGCTTAAAGCAAAGCTCATTGCTTTCTCAGCACTTGCTAAAGCCCCTTCCCCTTGACTTTGCTGCCTGTGTGCCCTGGGAGGGCTGTGGCCAAAGCTAACTTTCTAGAGGTCTCTCCAAAGCCTGGGTCTCTAGTCTTGACAGACTTGTGGGGGCTCTATGCATGGGTGGCCATACCTGAACCCCATCTCTTGGGTACCTCTGTGGTGAGACTCCCCCCCCCCCCCCCCCCCCCCCCCCGCCAAGGAGAGTGGATCTCTGGGTTTCAGGGCAAGCTGTCTCAGCTCTATCCCAGGAGACCCTGGACCTGTCCCCGGAATTTCTAGACCAGCAGGGGCAGGAGGTAGCTCCTGCCACCAGACTGGGGCTAGGGAGGGAGGATTTCCCTCAGAGTGCTGGGGCTCTAGCCCCAAGACATACCTTAGTCCTATGCACAGCCAGCGGGCACCCCCCCCCCCCCCCCGCCCCAGACAACATGAAGGCATCTAATTATCCTCACCCACACCTGGGAGTTTGGGGGTGCCAGAAGGTTGAATTTGAAGGGCCTGGGAGTTGTGCAAGTGGGTGTGCACCCACTTGCACACTAGGGCAGGAGACCCAGGGTATGGGGAGATGGAACTGGGCCAGGGGGGCTGGGGAGCACAGGTAGTGTGATCTCTGTGCCCTGGGGAAGTGGATACCAGGTGAGCACAGTGGGAGGAAGGTGCCAAGGAGGTCCCGGAGTGCCCTGGAGGCCCAAGAGTGGGAGCCCCTCCCCCTCCTCCCCCTCACCTCTGTGTTGTTTTTGGCGACCTGCCCAGTAGGGCTTTGGTGGAGCTGCTGTTGGCCTCACGGCCTGGGGCCTCGAAGTTAGGCCCTCAGGAGGGCAAGTGGGGTGGGGTCGAGAGGCCAGTGGTGGGAACCTCACAGCCAGGCTCCTAGGCTCTGGGAAGGTGCCCTGTGCCCCAGGGGAAATGTCTGTGGGGGAAGAGATCCCTTCCCTCAGCCCCAGAGGGGACTTGTACATTGTATAGGCAGTATGTAGGCACGGGCACAGAGTGACAGAGTCCTGGGACTCCTTGTGAGGCCCTGGCACTGAGCCTCCCCTCCCAATCCTCTGAGAAGCTGGGAAAGCTGGTGCAAGAAGGAGACTCACAAGGCGACATTTCAGGAACCTGTAGGTTATGAAATATTCTAAGCGCTCAATTCCCTGTGAGATGGGTATTTCTATATCTTCTTTACAGATAAGAAAACTGACACTCAGAGAGGATTAGTGATTTGCCCAAGGTCACACAGCCATTTTGTGGCAGATCAGTCAAGTCCCTGTCCTCTCCCCTCTGCTCCTGCTCCTCAGAATTACCTAGTGATTGTTCTGAAAGTGCAGGCTCCCTGTTCTCCCTCAGAATGAGAAGCATCACAGAGATCTGGAGACCGCAAATCAGAAAGTTGTCCAGGTGCCTCTAAAGCAGTCTCAGAAGGGAGGCCGGGAACTCCTGCCCCATATCCCAGAAGGGCGAAGGAAACTGACAGAAAGGGAGGTGTCAGGGCTCCCCCTTGAGAGCTAGAGCTAGAGCCTTCTGGTTGGCCACTGGGAGATGCTGTCTCTTTGGCTTCTATTTGCTGTCTGGTCACTGGGGGGTTGGCATTCCCTGCCCACCCAGGTCCTCTTGATGGAGCAGGTGGCTGGGAGAAGAAGGTGCCCCTGCCCTGCCCTCCCTCGCTCCCCTACTCCCTTTTCTGAGCTGTCTCCTTCTCTGGCGGGAGGAAATGGAGTGGGCTGAGGGTGGCCCAATGAGCTCACATCCTCTGCCTGAGCCTAAATCAGGAGCGACCCTTCCACCCCCAGAGCCAGGCCGGGAAGAAGGTTGCACTGCAGGGGAAGTGCCTGGAGCCACTGCCAGGAACCAGGACCCTCCGCCCTCCAGCCAAGGTCCCTAGCCCAGTCACTCGGAGCCTCCCCCCACAGCCTTTCCGGCCATTGTTCTGGAAAGAACAGAGCCACCCAGCCTGGCCCTGCCCCTGTTCCTGTCTATCCCTCCTGTCACATTGTCCTGCCACTCCCCGGAGGGACTGTATCTCACTACTGGGCTACTCCATCCTGGGCTGTCCAGGCCAGCAGCAGGTGGAGGGACTTTTCTGTGTCTCCTCCCCGCCAACCTCGTCATCTTCAGTGACTGGCTGGCCAAGGTCGTGCGGCCAGTAAGGGGGAGCATTTGAACCACACACTTCCTGCTCCTAAAGCCCCTCTCCTTTGCAGTGCCCTGAGTGACTCTCTCTGACAAGGACTTTCCAAGGAGGCCAGAGGAAGGCTGGGAGGCCTCTGGTTTTTTTCCAGCGGCCTCCACCCGCTCACCCCTTCTGTCACTGCCCAGCTCTGTATTTACCTTTTCTGCATAGCGTATAGTGTGATTTGGCTTAGCCCTAAACGTGGCCGTCCCCTCTCTCCCCATCCCGTGCTCCTCACTACCGTGTTGATCCCTCCCTGTTGGAATGAGGCCCTGTCTTGCTGGGGTATTCAGGGGCCCACCAGGGCCCGGAGGGCAGGCCTAGACCAGCATGCTTGGCACCCTGCCCAGCCTGGGTTGAGCCAGGCCTCCTTCCCAGCAGGGGTGGGTTCCAGCAGGAGGCAGGGGCCCGCCTGTGACAGACATTCCCCTTCCTCTCCCAATGCTCATCAAAGACTGTCCCCTCCTGTGCCCTGGCCGGTGCATGGAGCACTCCTGCCTGAATCCTATCGCCCTCCCCGATGGGGACCAACCAGTGTCCTGCCCATGCCCCTGGCTCCTTTGGCCACCACCCAGCAGAGAGCCCTCTGCTGGGGCATGGACATCTCTGCTGGGAGCCTGTGGGTGCAGAATCAGCAGTTACTCCCCTGACAGGAGCCAGTGGGGGACTGTACCAGTTTTGCCAGAGGACAGCATGTGGACAGTAACAGCTAAGGCGTAAGGAGCTCTGAAGGGTGACGGCCACGGCCCCCCTCTGTGGTGTGCCGACAAGAGTCAGGCATAATCCTTACAACTCTGGTGAGCAGGATCTGTGATTGGCCCATTTTACAGATGAGGACACTAACCCTGACAGGTTAAGTGACTTGCTCAGGATCACACAAGCCAGTACATGGCAGAGCCGGGCCCAGTGCAGGTCTGTCTGATGCCACCTTCTTCACCCCGCTCCACTCAGGGATGTCCCCAAGCTTGAGTCCAGCCCCAGCATCTGCCCTGCTACCTCCAGCGTCCAGTGGCCCTCTCCTTTCTCTCCCAGCTCCCTTGGCCCAGTGGGACAATGAGACTCTCCTTGGCCTGCTCAGGCAGGAATGCTAACCATGCGCTCGTGGGCCTGTCTGTTGAGGGCATGGCATGCCAGTACCCCCCTTTCCCGCCCCCTCTGGCTCTATAAACAAGCTGGGGACCCAGGGAAGCCAGGCCCCTGGTGCGGCTACTCCCTGTACTGGGCACTCTCAAGCTGATGAGCCTGTGGGCCAGTGGGGAGCCATAGGGACAGGACAGCCGAAGGGCCATGGGGCAGGTGCTTTCTTGCACACCAAGAGGTCAGCCGGATTCAGCAGCGGAAGGGAAAAGTGATTGGGATGCAGGTAAGGACAGATCATTCTAGGGTATCCTGATGCCTTCTGCTCTGATCCCCCCAGAGCTCCTCGGCTCCACGAAGAGACTCAACGTCAACTATCAGGATGCTGATGGGTGAGTGTGAGCCCGCATCCCTCTCCAGAGCTGTGGGGTGGGGGAGGGGTAAGGGGAAAGACCTGGGCCCTAGAGTCCCTTCCCCTGTCAAACTTGGCCCTTGAATTATGTTTGCTGAGAGCTCTGGTTCCTGCCCATCCTCCTGCCTGTGGCGCTATCCTCAAGTGAGGGGAGGGAGCCCTAGTGCCTCTCTGAGGGGCCTCCTGGGTCAGATTCCTGCTAGGCCCCCTTTTCTCCCCAGAGGGTAGGAGCCCTCGGGCTCCTGCTCCCACGGCCCCCTCCCCTGGGCTGGCTGGGGGGGGAGGCCAGACAAACAGGCCTCTCAGCCCAGACACTGAGCCCTTTCATGCCGTAGCCCGGCTGCTCTGCGCTCCCACGGCAGGGCTGGCAGGGTGGGGGGGCGAGGGCACAGTGGGCAAGTCACTCAGCCCTGCCAGCCTCCAGGATGAGTCTGGTGTGGACGACCAGGATTTGGGGGGTGGGGGACTGCTCACTCAACACCCCTACTTTGTGTCCCCCACACCAGATTCTCTGCTCTCCATCATGCTGCCTTGGGGGGCAGCCTGGAGCTCATAGCCTTGCTGCTGGAGGCTCAGGCCACTGTTGACATCAAGGACAGCAATGGTGAGACCCCAGTGTGTCCCCTGGCCACACCCTGTGGTCACAGTTTGCTCCTGTGACATCCCAGCAATGCTAACATGGGTTGGTGTAGTTTCTCTGGCTTGCGGATCCTTTACCTCTTTAATCTTCACAGCCTTCTGGGGTGGTGAGTGGTTCTAATACCCCGTTACCCAGATGAGGAGGCTCAGGTTACCTTCCTGTCGTGAGATCCCCCCAGATCACCTCTGGTGGGCCAGATGGGATTTTGACTTCAGCCTCATGAACCAGACATTTCTCTGACCAAACCAGCATCACTCCCCTTGGGTCTGTCTCCCCCTCCAGCTGGGGTGGCTCTGGACTCTGCTGAGCTCCCTCCCCTGACCCCATAGCAGCCCAGGACCTCCTCAGATCCGCTTCCCTCCTGCAGGCATGCGCCCGCTGCACTACGCAGCCTGGCAGGGCCGGCTGGAGCCAGTGAGGCTGCTGCTGCGCGCCTCTGCAGCTGTCAACGCCGCCTCGCTGGATGGGCAGATCCCACTGCATCTGGCTGCCCAGTATGGACACTATGAAGTGGTACGTGAACCTGCCTACCTGCCCGCAAGGGGCTCTGGAGCAGTGGAGGGGGCGGGGAGGCTGGCCAGGCCAGACTCCTCACTCAGCTGCCTCCACCCCAGTCAGAAATGCTCCTCCAGCATCAGTCCAACCCATGCCTGGTCAACAAGGCAAAGAAGACACCCCTGGATCTGGCCTGTGAGTTTGGGCGGCTCAAGGTGAGGCCTGCAGCCCTTGGGTACTAGGTCCTGGGCACCTGTGGGGTGAGGGGGGCGTCTCAGGAGGAAGCCCTACTGGGTGCCGCTTGCTATAGGTGGCCCAGCTGCTACTGAACAGTCACTTGTGTGTGGCGCTGCTGGAGGGTGAGGCCAAGGACCCGTGTGACCCCAACTACACCACACCCCTGCACTTGGCTGCCAAGAATGGCCACAGAGAGGTCATCAGGTACCCACTGGGTGCCCCCCCACCACTTCCTCATCCCCTTCCTGCGGAATGAGTGCTGTCCCCCTCGGCTCCCTGCCCTGCTGCCCTCTTCACCCTTGCTCTGGATCATTCTCCCAGCCCCCAGCAATCTGCTTCCTTTCCTGCCCCCACCCCCATGCCTGTGACTTGCCCCCCACGCCCACAGACAGCTCCTTAGAGCGGGGATCGAGATCAACCGGCAGACTAAGACCGGCACGGCGCTCCACGAAGCCGCACTGTACGGCAAGACGGAGGTGGTACGGCTGCTCCTGGAGGTGGGTGTGGGTGCCTGGCCACCCTGCACACGTGTGCGGAGCTCCCCTGGGTGCCATGGCCTAGAGCCGCTGTGGAAGCATGCCACAACATGGTGTTTGGGTGGGCGGAGAGCAGACCCACCTGGTTCAGGCCCCCAGCTCTGCCTCTCACCAGCTGAATGACCTTGAGCACCTCCACGATCCTATCTCTGAGCTTCCATTCCTTCATCTATAAAACGTAAAAATAGTAGGAACCATTCTCCTCCTGGGCAGCCGTGAGGATTGGGGGAAGTGGCAAGCACAGTGTTTCGTGCACGCTTACACTGCACTGTGCACCCAGGGCGGAGTGGACGTGAACATTCGGAACACGTATAACCAGACAGCACTGGACATCGTGAATCAGTTCACCACCTCCCAGGCCAGCCGAGAAATCAAGCAGTTACTGCGGGGTGAGTGCATGTGAGAGAAGACCCAGCCCAGGGTAGGATCCAGAGCTTCTCTGGTGCGTACTAGGAAGGGGAGCAGGAGCAAGGTCCCAGGAGCAAGATGTCACCTTCTTGAACCCAGCGCTAGTCAGGGGACCGCTGCAACGGGATCCTGGGGGAGGGTTGTGGATGGGACCGGACAGGTGGGAAGATACCCTAAGGACCCTCAGTGGACGCCTACACTGCATCTTCTCTCAGAGGCCTCAGGGATCCTGAAGGTGCGAGCGCTCAAGGATTTCTGGAACCTCCACGATCCCACTGCTCTCAATGTCCGGGCAGGGGATGTCATCACGGTGAGGACCTGGTGCAGGCATCCCTTTGCTAGCACCAGTGATTGCTGTCACTTAACGTGGGCACCTGCTGTGGATCAGGCTCTGTGTAAGGTCTTTAGGTGTACTGTCTCGTTGAGTTCCTCCCCATCCAGGTAAGGAAGGTGCTATTTCTATTTCCTTCCCAGAATGACAAAATTGAGTCTTAGAGAAATTAAAATGGTTTGCCTGAGATCATATGGCAAGCAGTAGCATTGGGATTTGAATCCAGGCTGATTCGGGGACCCTTGTTTGCCCTGGAGGCACACAGAGAGGGTTGGGCCTGAGCCGGACGCCGGCAAGTAAGGGCAGTGCTCTGGGTGCTCTTGGGCATCAACTTCCTGTGGGAAGAGGAGGAGCTGGACTGTGGCTGGGGGGCTGGCTGGCTGCTCTTGTTTGGTGCAGGAAATGATTGTTCTCATTGTCACCCCCCCCCAACACCCCATCTGCCACAGGTGCTTGAGCAGCATCCCGATGGCCGCTGGAAGGGCCACATCCATGAGAGCCAGAGGGGCACGGACCGTGTGGGCTACTTCCCCCCAGGCATCGTGGAGGTGGTCAGCAAGCGGGTGGGCGTCCTCGCACCTCGCCTCCCATCTGCTCCCACCCCCCTGCGCCCAGGCTTCTCTCGGACACCACAGCCCCCTGCCGATGACCCCTTACACCCTTTAACCTATGGCCAGCTTCCTCGGGTGGGCCTCAGCCCAGACAGCCCAGGTACATCCTCCCAGAGGGCAGTGCCAGGCACCAGGGTGGGCATCTGGCCTTGGCAAGCTGCCAGTCAGCTGTTGGCAGGGCCAACTGGGGTTCAAACTTCTTTGCTTGTGCCCCTGCAGCAGGTGACAGGAATAGTGTGGGCAGTGAGGGCAGCGTGGGCAGCATCCGCAGTGCCGGCAGCGGGCAGAGTTCCGAGGGCACCAATGGCCATGGCACTGGCCTTCTTATTGAGAACGCCCAGGTAGGAGAGAGGGGGTGTTGGGACCAGGACAGAGCCCTACACCCTGCAGTCAGCCCCCCACCTGCTGAGTAGACCCTTCTCTGTCTCTAGCCTCTGCCTTCCATGGGAGAGGATCAGGTGCTGCTGGGATTGCACCCACTACCCCTGGCAGGTAGGAAGGGGATAAATGGTACCTGGGTGGGCATCCCTCTACCATGCCGCTCCTGATTCCAGTTCTTTTCCTCCCAAAGACAACCTGAACCACCGCCCTCTGGTTCACTACCGCTCTGGGGAACAGCTCTTCACCCAGGATGTGAGGCCGGAGCAGCTGCTGGAGGGGAAGGTGTGACCTCCACTGGGAAGTGGGCTGTGGGCTTCAGGGGGCACAGTGGTGTGGGATGGGTGCCAGTATGGACTCAGGCCAGGCCCCTAGGGGAGGCTGGAGCAGGTGGCTGGGCCACGGCCTCGGCTCTTCCTCAGTAGACACGGCTCTGTTAACTTCAGCCTCTGCCCCTATGCCACAGGACGCTCAGGCCATTCATAACTGGCTGAGTGAGTTCCAGCTGGAAGGCTACACCGCCCACTTTCTGCAGGCTGGCTATGATGTGCCAACCATCAGCCGTATGACTCCTGAGGTAGGTGCCACAGCAGGAGGGCAGTGGAGGGCCCAGTGGGCGCCGGAGGGGGCCTGATGGCACGAGTCTGTGTGGCAGGACCTGACGGCCATCGGGGTGACCAAGCCTGGGCACAGGAAGAAAATCGCCTCAGAGATTGCTCAGCTCAGCATTGCTGAGTGGCTGCCCAACTATATCCCGGTAAGCAGGTGGCTGGCACCGGCTCCCACCCGCAGCCATGGCCATGTGGGCCCATCCTGGCTTGGGGGCTGCAGCGGGCCAGGGAGCCAGCTCCCATGGGGTCCTTTTCCAGGCGGACCTGCGGGAGTGGCTGTGTGCGCTAGGGCTGCCGCAGTACCACAAGCAGTTAGTGAGCAGCGGCTACGACTCCATGGGGCTGGTGGCCGACCTCACCTGGGAGGAGCTGCAGGAGATCGGAGTCAACAAGCTCGGTGAGGACTGCCCTGGGGCCTCCTGGCCGGGCCCCCACGTGCCTCCAAGGGTCTCTAAGACGTCCCAGGGTTCAAGCCCAGCAGGGAGAACGGGGTCCAGGAGGGGCTAGGGTGGCCCTTTGCAGCCCTGGCTAACCCTGTGGCCTCTACCCGTCCCCTCTCAGGTCATCAGAAGAAGCTGATGCTGGGAGTGAAGCGGCTGGCCGAGCTGCGGCGGGGCCTCCTGCAGGGGGAGGTCCCGGTTGAAGGCGGCGGCCGCCGGCTAGCCAGAGGCCCGGAGCTCATGGCCATCGAGGGGCTGGAGAATGGGGATGGTCCAGCTGCCACCGGCCCACGCCTCCTCACCTTTCAGGGCAGCGAGCTAAGCCCAGAGCTACAGGCAGCCATGGCTGGGGGTGGCCCCGAGCCACTCCCCTTGCCCCCCGCCCGCTCCCCCAGCCAGGAGAGCATTGGAGCACGCTCACGAGGGTCCGGGCACTCACAGGAACAGCCTGCCCCCCAGCCCAGTGGTGGAGACTCCAGCACCCCACAGGAGAGAAACCTTCCAGAGGGCACGGAGCGACCCTCTAAGCTTTGTTCCCCACCTCCTGGCCAAGGGCCTCCCCCTTACGTTTTTATGCATCCCCAGGCCTCACCCTCTAGCCCAGCTCCGGGGCCACCTCCCGGGGCACCCCGTGCCTTCTCCTACTTGGCTGGTCCTCCTGCCACTCCTCCGGACCCACCCCGGCCCAAGCGCCGGTCACACAGCCTGAGCCGTCCGGGCCCTGCGGAGGGGGAAGCAGAGGGGGAGGCTGAGGGGCCAGCGGACAGTGCCTTGGGCAGCTATGCCACCCTCACCCGGCGACCAGGACGCAGTGCCCTAGCGCGGACCAGCCCTAGCCCGACCCCAGCTCGAGGGGCTCCCCGCAGCCAGTCCTTTGCCCTTCGTGCCCGACGCAAAGGCCCGCCACCCCCACCCCCTAAACGTCTCAGTTCGGTTTCTGGCCCCACCACAGAGGCGCCTTCGCTAGATGGAAGCCCGGGGCCTAAGGAGGGGGCCTCTGGGCCCCGAAGGCGAACACTGAGTGAGCCAACTGGACCCTCGGAGCCCCCCAGCCCGCCTGTGCCAGCAGGGCCCGTGTCGGACACAGAGGAGGAGGAGCCAGGGCCTGAGGGGACGCCCCCATCTCGGGGCAGCTCAGGGGAGGGGCTCCCATTTGCAGAGGAGGGGAACCTGACCATCAAACAGCGGCCGAAGCCAGCTGGCCCCCCTCCCCGGGAGGCGCCTGTGCCCGCTGGCCTGGATTTCAACCTCACAGAGTCAGACACTGTCAAGCGGAGACCCAAATGCCGGGAGAGAGAGCCTCTGCAGACGGCCCTGCTGGCCTTCGGGGTGGCCAGTGCCACGCCCAGCCCCTCTGCCCCCCTGCCCTCCCAGACCCCCAGCGAGCCCTCCTCAGCTGCTCCCAGCCCTCCCCGGCTGGACCCTAGCAGCCTTCCAACTCAGGGAGCTCCAGCACCCCTTTCTCCCAGCCCCCAAACCCAGCCCTCTGCACCCCCCTGCCCCGGGCCTGCTCTGGAAAGCTCAACAGGTGATTGGCGGCACGGGGAGACAGAGCCCCCAGCTTCCCCCGCTGCCCTCATCAAGGTGCCAGGTGCAGGTATGAGGCAGGGCCTGTGGGAGGGGGCACTGTTGCAAAGGTTGTGGCCGGCCCATCAAGTCACAGCCAACCATTTTGTCTCTGCAGGAACAGCCCCCAAGCCTGTGTCTGTGGCCTGCACCCAGCTGGCATTTTCAGGCCCAAAGCTGGCTCCCCGGCTTGGCCCCCGCCCCGTGCCTCCTCCAAGGCCAGAGAGCACTGGGGCTGTGGGCTCTGGCCGGGCCCAGCAGAGGCTGGAACAGACCAGCTCCTCCCTGGCAGCTGCATTACGGGCCGCAGAGAAGAGCATTGGCGCTGAGGAGCGAGAGGGGTGAGGGGCGCTGGGTGCTGGGTACAGGGAGGGAAGGGGCTACAGTGGAGGAACAGCTCTTCCTCGATCCTCTTCCCCGGGGTCCTGGGATGTTGGCAGGGGACGGGAGCAGGGGGGAGGGTGCCCAGACAGATCCTTAGGCTGGGGTGACCCTTACTGGAATGGCCAGAGCCCAGGTTCTGAAACCACCCAGATCTGACCTGTGGGGAATCCTGGTGGCTGGCCCATAGAGGCATGTGAGCTGGAGCACATCCCTTCCTCCTGAGCCCTGTACACGTGAGGGGCCGCAGCTCCTGCTGCCTCGGGAGGCTGAGAAGTAAGATGCACGCAGAGTGCTTGGCATCAGCCAGGAGTTTGAGAACAGCCCCCAGCCCACCCATAGCCCATGGGGTGCAGGCCAGTTTCTGATCAGACCTGGTCCTTCCCCCGCTGCAGCCCTCCCAGCACCTCCGCCAAGCACATTTTGGATGACATCAGCACCATGTTTGATGCCCTGGCTGACCAGCTGGATGCCATGCTAGATTGAGCGCTTCTGGTGGCCTTCGGAAGTGCCCATCGTGACCTGCAGTGTCTGTCGCCTTTGCCCCAGCGCAGAAGCTCTTGCTGCCTGAGTGCGGGCCCTCCTGCTACTCCAAGCCTGTGGCTGTCCACGCAGCAGCTCTGGAGGGCAGTTCCATGGGAGGCTGAGGGGACTTGTCAGAAGCTGCTATCTCAGCAGAGCCCCCTCCCAGCGTGTAATCTGACCAGACAGCCCCTCCTCCATGGACAGGGACCCTGGTAAGAGCTTCCTTCCCAGGAAGGTGGGGGCAGGGCTCCTGCAGTGTTTCCTCTGCCCTCTCCCACCCCAAGGGCCTGTGGACACCTGCTGTGCTGTCCGACACATTGAGGGGCTGGTGAAGGCTGGGTGTCTCACCAGGTCTGCACAGTGTACACAGGACATGTAAATAAGTGGCCAGGGGCCTGCTCTCTGTGGTGGTGGCAGTACCCAGGCCTGCCCCCCCTTCCCCAGTGAGACAGAGCTGGCACAAGCAGAGACAGTGGGATTAACAGATTCCCCAAAGTCCAAACTTTTTCAACTTGTAAATGTTATTTTTTAAGCAGAGAGAAAAGCATATATTTTAAATGGAATTTATTCTATCTATAACCGCCTGAGAGGACACAGGGGAGGGGGCTTCGGACCACAGCAAGAGTGCACTGCTCGCCTCGGGGCTGGAGCCCAGTCTGGTTGGCCCAGGCCCCGGCTCTGTAACCATTAACCTCTTCTCCCAACTAACCCCAATGAAAAGTGTCATTCCCCGTGACTGGGCTGTGTGTTTGGATCTGTGCCACGGACCTCTGAGCCCAGGGTTCTTGCCCGAGCTGGACCCGAGGGCTCCCGCCAGTGTGGAGGGAGCAAGGCTTGGGCTCTTCCCTCTCCTCCCCCTTGGGGCTCCCTCACCAGCCGAAGCCTTGGGTGGGCCCCTCAGTGGCTGCCTCATGGACCAGCCACAGATATTTGTTAAGCAATTTACAAGTTTTAATACAAACCAGTCTACATTCATTCCTAAAAGGCTCATTTCCAGTAAAAAATATACACCAGTAAAAACATTCTCACAGGAGAAATAGGGTGAGGGGCCAAAAGGAGCCCTGGGCCATAGCCCCAAGACTGACGCTCAAGGCCAGCGTGGAGGCAGGCACAGGATGAGGTTCCAGGGCAAGGCAGGGGGCTTCTTCATCTTCAGATCTGAGCGTGAGGCTCCCCCACAGAGGGAGGGAGGGAAGTACTTGACCACCTCCAGGCCCCTCTCCCAGGAGGACAGGTGGGGCGCAGGGAGGGTGCACTACCACTGCTATCATCAACAGTGGTCTGTCTGGACCCACCACGGTGGCTGCCACTGAGGCCCGGGCCCCATGGTTCTTGGCTCTACTTGGAGACCCCACAACAGAGGGCCCTGGGTTAAGAGACCCTAAAGGAGGACAGCCTGCAGGTGGAGGAGGCTAAGGTCCCCTATACTAAGTACACTGGGTCATACATTCAAGACCAGACTGTCCTGATGCTGAGGCCATGGCTCACCAACTCCTCCATGGGAAAGCCCTGGTGGTACGGACAACAGCTGGGTCTGACGTGGAGCCCGGCCTCCAATGCCATGGGGCACAAGAGGACACCCAGAAACATTCATGATACCAACTCCCCAGACTCAGAAACTGGTCTGCCTGTGGCCCTGGGGCCAGGGCAAATATGACCACAGTGGCCAGTGGCTCAGAAGGGGGAGTTCATGCCCAGCTTGGTTTCAAACTGCAGTTTCTGCCGCTTCTGGTAGCGAACCCGGACCCTGGTGGGGCAGGAAATGAAAAGCACAGGTTAGAGCACAGGGCAGGACCCCAGGGATGGAGGGAAGTACAGGCCGCGGCCAAGTGGGAGAACAATGCCCAGGACGCTACAGGCCTCAAGAATGCGCCCGACCCCAGAGGGAGGCCCGGCCGTGGCTCACCGAATCTCATGCAGCTTCACGATCTCATTGGTGACCACCACAAGGACCAAGGAGAGGCAGCCCAGGAGCCACGTCAGCAGAGGCACGTCCTCCAGGCCAAAGTGGACTTGGCTGTCCCTGTGCGTCCACAGCTGCAAGTCCACTGCTGTCTGGACCACCTGCCCCAGGAGGCTGCAGGGAGAGGCGGCAGCCCGCATGAGCCTGGGTCTTCTTGCTTCCTTCCCTGCTTTTCTCAGTTCGAGCAGCTAAAGGAAGGCAGTACTCCACCTCTGCCTTAACTCCTGGAAGCAGGACTTCGAAGCACAGTCCTGCCAAAGCCCCCGCCCCTGCCCCCGCCCCGTCCACAGATACTCACACCACAGGCACCGTCATGGCCCACCAGAGGTTTGTCAAGGGGCTCTTTCTCCACAGGGGCTTGGTGCGATGCACATGGGTGATAGAAATGAAGACTGGAGAAAACAGGGTCAGTGGGGGGCATCAGATGTCCTGCCACCACCGGAGGCCCTGCCCACAGGGCACCCCACCAGCCACCTCTGGCCCCTCCCTGGGAGCCCCTCACCTGTGTGCAGGACGATCAGGGCGGCCGTGAGCTTCTGAGCCGTCAGCAGCCCATTGGCAAAATCATCAAACCAGGCCGGAGCTGTGTCAGCATGGCTGCCAAAGCAAGGGGTGGACTCAGCGCCCCCTGGGCCCCAGGAAAGTGGGCAGGCAGAGGTGTAGGTGGAGGGGTAGGGTCAGGACCCACCTGGGCAGCATGATGGAGGAGCAGTTGGTGAGGTTGCGGGCTCGGGAGCTGTCACAGAAGCTCTGCAGCGTGAAGCCAAAGCAGATGAGGCACGAGCTGATGGTGAGGCTGAATTTGAGCAAGAAGCAGAGGAGGAAGTAGTGCTGGGTCTGCAGAAAGAAGGGAGGCCTGTCACTCCCACGGCGGCAGCCCCTCTGGCACCGGGCTCAGCAGCCTCTTCAGGAAACGGGCAGACCCAGGGCAAGAGGATCCTTCTCAGCTCTGTACCACCACCTCCCTTTTGGTTCAGGGGAGTTCTGATGGAAGCCTCTCTCTCCCCGAAGGCTCGGCCCCCTCCACACCCATAGTCCTCAGGAAAAGCCCAGGCTCACAGGACTCCCCGTTGCTTACCTTCTTAGGAATGGACTGAAGGTTCTTTCCTGTGGCCATAGACATGATGGAACTGTGGGGCGGCTTCCCCAACAGAGAGATGCTGAAAAGGATGGACTTGGTGAAGGGTGGTGGCTGTGACCCTCTGTCCCCCGATTCCCACTTGGGAAGAAGCCTTTGGGGAATTTTAGGAATGAGGACAGGTCTGAGGGGAGATGTGACAAGACAAGGGAGAGCGCCCCCACCCCGCCCCAGGGCCTCCTGTGCCAGGGGACATGAGCACTGAGCGGAACCTGGGCTCCTGAGGCTGCTCGGTGACATCCCAGCCCTGCCTGCCTGGATATGGATGGGCAGCATGACCCTCACCTGAGCAGAGGGTAGCAAAAGCAGGACAGCCACAGGATGTCGGTGGTGCTCAGCAGCGGTGGCAGCTGAACCAGGCAAGAGAGGAACTAGACCAGGAAAGCCCAGGAAGCAGGATTAGATTCTGGCAAACTTGCCCCGTGCCCAGATGGCCAGAGGAGCTAGGGCCGCAGGGGCCAGTTCTGCCAATGGGGTCATCTCCTCAAGTCCAGGGGTTCCAGAGGCTAGGGGCCCTCTAGGCTGTGCTGCATCTCCCAGCCTGCCACCTTGGACTTTCAGCCAGCCCTTGAGTGGAGAAGCAGGGAGGGATGGGCAATGCCCATGCAGACCCCACCTCACCTGGATGACCACGAGAGTCAGCTGGCACTGCAGCAGGAAGAGGAAGCACTTGCGAATGCCGTAGGTGGCGTGCCGAGCCTAGGGACCAGGAGGGACAGATTGTGGCCGGGCCTACAGCCGACAAATCTCAGCCCAGAGCCAGATGCCCCAGATGCTCCTGCTAGGAAAGGGTGGGGGCAAATAAAACTGCCTGGGAAAGCCTCTCTTGGAGGGCAGTCAGCCCTTGGGGGCCCAGATAGATCCCGTGTCACCATTCCCCACTCTGCAGGCTCCCCATCCCTGCCCCCTCCACCTGCTTGAGCCCCTACCTGCTCAATGAGCCGGATGATGCTTATGGTCTCCTCCTGGCGAAAGGTCAGGGAGCAGGGCAGGCTGTTGAGCTGCCCTGAGAGCTGGAGGGGAGAAAGGCCATCCGAGGCCTGGGCCATGCTGGTGCTGGTGGCGTAGCCAAAGGTCTCCCAGGAGCAGCGGGATGGGTACAGAGGATCCAGGGCAATGCTGCTCAGTGCAAGGGGAAAGCACACCCATGAGCTACACTCTGTGAAGACCCCACCTCCCGTGGGACTAGGCAAGCACCTGTCGCCTCTCCTCTCATCGTGCCCAGGCCCCTCATTCCCAGCCATAGCATGATCAGCCATGAAATATGCCCCAGCCTCATGCAAGCCCCCAATCTGGGGCATCACCCTGACCTGATGTCACTCTGGAGGAAAAGGCAACTGTTCCTCAGGTTGGCAGAGCTGCCCAGGCAGCAGGTCACCTCCCCATATTCCTGCATGATCTTGATCATCTCACACATGGCTGAGGGGGCAGAGTTGGGGGGCACAAGAGTCAGGCAGGTGGAGCCCTGTGTGAGGCTCTGAGCAGAGACCCACAGGACAACAGAACAGGAAACAGGGGAAGGGAGCCCCTCTTTGGGACAGTCCTCCCCTCATCCCAGAATATGAATGTCAAGTGACTGACAGTCACTTCTGAGCCCTAGAATGGGACACCCACAGTTCCCGCCCCCTATGTTCCCTGGTTCATCCCAGCTCAGGTTTGTTCTGCTCCCAGCATGGTACATCATCTCCTGCGGAGCCGCCAGGTGCCTGGGTCTCCTCGGTCGCCATGGCCACAGTACTCACTCTCAGGGGTACAGTCGGTGAACAGGGGTACTAGCAGGGGCACGTTGTCAATGTTCTGCAGGTGGGGGCGCACCTGGTGGATGCCGCGTGGCAGCTTGGCCTGGAGGAAGCACAGATGTCAGTAGCCTCAGGCTGGGGAGGTGGTCCCTGCCCCCCTTCTCTGGACCAGTCATTGGACTACTTCGGGAGACAAAGGGGTGCAGACCATGCCATCATACCCGGTTGCAGTCCTCCAGGAAGCTGGGGAGGTCGCTGTCCGTAGGCTGGAAGCTAATGAGGTCTGAGTGACCCTCCTCCTCCATTAAGAGGAGTCCTTCCGCATCATCTCGGGACACTGTGGGGATGAAACCCTGTCCTTCACCTTGGAGTCAGCCTTCTTTTTTTTGTTTTTTTTTGTTTGTTTGTTTTTTTAATATTTTATTTATTCATGAGAGACACAGAGAAAGAGGCAGAGACACAGGCAGAAGGAGAAGCGGGCTCCCTATGGGGAGCCCGATGTGGGACTCAATCCCAGGACCCTGGGATCATGCCCTGAGCTGAAGTAAGATGCTCAATCACTGAGCCACCCAGGTGTCCCTGGAGTCAGCCTTCTAAGGGCTGTTCCTTGCCCGGAAGAAAGCAAAGAACCTTCTGCTTCCGGGTCTCCTCTCTTCCACTGTCAACTGTTGTTACCACAGGGAGACCAGAGCCATTTTTCAAGGGAATGTACTTATTAGGAGGGATCAATGGAGGCTCTTTCTAGCTATACCTCTAAAGAAGGGGAGCCATCCACAACCCCCTTGACCCCACCGCAAACCTGTGCCATTACCCTGATTCAGGTCATCATGCAGGGAGCCGGCATGGCTAGGGCTGGAAGGGGGGATCTCAGAGCCAGGCATGTCACCATTGGGCGTGAGGGAGATGTGACAGTTCCAGCCTGTCTCCAGGCCCATCTTTTCTGCAAACACCTGCAAAAGGCAGATGGCAACGAACAGATGGTCCCATGCACCCATGGGCGAAAGGGTCGGTGGAGGCAGAGGGGGATGTCTCTCCCCACCTTGCTTTTGAGCTCGTCCTCCAAAGAGAAGTAGACAAAGCGGATGCAGGCATTGACCAGCCCGTCGATGAGGCGCACAATGTCCAGCCGGGCCTGGTACTGAGAGGACACCATGCCCATGAAGATCTGGCCACTCAGGGCCTGCATGCAGTCTTCCTTCTCCAGCACCTCCCCGATCCCTTCTTCAGGTAGGCATGAGGCACAAAGCCCGGCCGGGACACCCAGGAACCAGCAGATTCCAGGAGGCAGCCCAGGCCACACACACAGATGCCACACCCAAGTCAATGAGCATGTGGGCCCCGGGGGACCACACACAGCCACGCGCGCACAAACACACAGCCAAGACGCACAAAGGAACCAACAGACACAGGAGAAAAGACAATGAAAGGTACTCATCAGTCAGGTGATGATGCTAAGAAGTAACAATAGAGCCCAGCCCTGGTCCAGGGCTAGCGGGCTGCCCTCACTCTCAGCAATGGCCTCAATTCATGGTCTTTTGGGCCATAAGACCATGTGAGTCTGTCTGTTGGGTGGAATGAGGAGGGGTGGAATGGGGAGGGGTAGAATGGGGAGGGGTGGGGTGGTTCTGAGTCCCTCTGTCCCAGCAGGTTTGTAACCAGGCCTTTTATCTGATCAAATAAGGCTAACGTTCTATAAATACAGCTGCTTTATAACTTTCAGAGATAGCTCTTTGCTATCCCATCAGAGGGTCACGAGAAACCGGTGAGAAGGGCAGAGCAGGCACCTAATTACCCATGAGAAGGCTAAGGGACTCGTCCACGTTGCCAGACAACAGGTGCCATCTTGATGCTCCAGGGCCAGTGCTATGCCCACCGTTCCTTCTACTATGACGGATTCTGTGGCCCTCCAGAAGCCCTCCCCTGTAGGGCCCCCAACGGGACAGGCGTGCACAATACCGTCAGAGCTCCAGCTGTTGCGGCGCGTGCTCAGCTTGAGGGGGATGGTGCTGGGCAGCTCACACATGGTGAAGATGCTGCTCTGGCCAGGCGCCTGCACCAGCTCGATGCACTTGCCATTGAGCTGAGAGGACAGGGCACAGCTCATGGGCTTATAGGCGAAGGCAGAGCAGTAACCAGACAGGCAGGCTCGCTGGTAAAAATCCAGCACTTTCTTTCTACCAGAGAAGCAGGGAAGAAGTGAGGCGAGGGGTCCTGAGATGCCCCCAGGCCTGTGAGCCAGGCAAGCAGACGGCCAGGGCCGTGTGCCACCAGCACGAGGGGTGCTTGCTTCCTCACCCACCTGTCAGAACCGGAAAGCGGATAGATGTCCGCCCCATCCCAGAAGTCTGTACAGGCCTCTAAGACCACGTCGGCTGTGCCATGAGACAGCATCTGTTCTGTGCCTGGGGTGGGGAGGGGGAGGACGAGGCCGAATGTTAGTGCCTGCCACTGCTGCCTCTCACTCCCGCCTCAGCTACCACCCTGCTGTCCTCGAGAAGGGTGCCAGGGAGCCCCTGGGGAATAGAATGTCCCAGGTCTATGTGGGCTTGCCACCCTTCAGACGGTCCCCAACCCCTGTGGCCACCACCATCCCAGCACCAGTCCCGAAATCCAATCCCTGCCACATCTGAGGAAGACTAGGAAGCAGTCTAGGGCTCATCTGCCCAGGGCCCCCTAAAAAGGGACACCTAAAAGCAGCCCCGCCCTGCCAAGCTCCAGGAAAGTCTGGCCTAATGCCGGCCAAGTGCGGAAGGCTCACTCGTGGTGGTGTCCTTGATGAAGAGACTAATCATATGGCTGAGGGGGGGACGCCGCTTGGTGACACAGGAGAGCCTCCCCAGTGAGGTCTCCTTCACCATCTCAGCACTGGGGAGGCGGTAGAGTGCAAGGTGGTTCTCCTGCTTGAAGAGCTCCTTGGCCCCGGGGGTGAAGCCTGCAGGGGGAGAGATGCCAACTTGGAGTGTCTGGGGGGAAGTGCACAGCACCTGGACCTCCCTCTCTTGCAGGGACAGACAACCCCAGTCAGGCTGGGCTGGTTCCCTCCCCCTATTCATCCCACCATTGGCTATGTCCCCAGACTAGGAAGCACTGTGGAACAGCGCCCAGTTAAAGGGGGTGGTCAGAAGCTGAAAGGGCTGACAGTGCGCTTCACGGGCACCAGCCTGCTTGGGGTCAGTGGCGGGCACAGCATGGCCCCCCATCCTGCCAGCGTACCTATGAGTCGGGCGAGCTCGCAGAGGCCCCAGGGCACATGCACAGGCAGGACGGCGCTGTGGCTCTCCTGTAGGGCGATGTTGCACAGATGGTCCGAGAACCGGCACAGACGCTCAGTGACGCTGGCGTTACACAGGTTCAGCAGCACGTTGAGACCCAGGGGCTTCAGGGAGGTGAGGTGGAGCTGCCAGTTGGAGTCATCGAACTGGATGCAGGAGGGGTTCTGCTGGTCCTGTGACAGGCTCAGCATCTCCAAGTGGTAGTCACACACAAAGTCTTCTGCTTCATAGGGCTCGCCCTCCAGCCCAGGCTGGGTGTCAGGGAAATGTGGCAGGTGGGGAGGGGAGCCTCAGACTGGGAAGGTTCCGGGGTGGCCCCGGGAGAAGGCACCCCCTTCCCAGTGAGCAGCATGCTCATGCCCACGCTCTCCTCATCCCTCCCCCAAATCCTCTCCCTGTCCTTGGTGGACTTTGGCTTCTCCTAGGATCGATGCCCAGCAATGGTGGTACCTAAGAAAAGGATGCCCAGAGCAAGGAGGGAACAACAAAAGATCTCTTTCAGACGGGGTTGGGAGTGTATTTTAGAGGGAGCCACCAGCTTTCTGTATTTAGGTTATGACGAGAAGGAAGGGCCTTGCCCCAACCAGTTACCACCTGTAAGACCCAGAAAGGGAGAAAGGGCCTACTTCTGGAAGGGCCCCAGGCCCTGGATGAGGCCTCAGGAGGCCAAGCCTGGAGGCCTGAGCATGGAGGCCACGACATCTCAGGATGGGCTGCACCCCTTGGCCCCTGCGGCGGGGAGGCCAGGACACCCTGTGCCTGCTCTCCCCTTTCCTCTCACCTTGCCAGGCTCTTCTTCACCGCCCTCCGTGTCCCTGCTGAAGCTCACATTGGAGCCAGATGGGTGTTTGTTGCGGCCATGTGCTTTGTGGTGAGAGTAGAATTCAGGGGGCTTGGGACCGTCACCAGGCCAGTCGCCACGTTCCTGCTCATTGGAAAGGTGCAGGGTAGTGTTCAGGGAACCGGCCAGGAGGGCATCTCGCTCGTGGGGCTGAGGAGAACAAGGAACACAGGCCTCGGACCAGGGTCCCGCTGGCTGCCATGGACCGGGGAGACGGGGCAGGTATGTCCTCTCCCTGCCTGCTGTGGTGGCTCTGCCTGAACTGCCCAGAAGCAGATCCTAACTGTGCCTGAGCCTTTCTTCTCCCTCCTAGCCTTGCCCTCCCTGAGGCCACTGGCCGGGCCCAGAGCTGGGTCCCCGGGAGCCGGCCGTACCTCCTCCTCTACCTCGGGATGGCAGAAGGAGCGGGTGGACAGGTCATCTGTTAGGTCCTCATGGCTGCTGTGTGGGGGCTCCACTTTCCCACTAAAGAACAGCACAGTCTCTGGGCTGGGGTTGGGCCATGACAGGATCCCCTGTTTGTCCACACAGCACAGGACCTGGAGGGAGAGATGGGGATCGGAAAGAGCGCTTGGCATCCTCCAACCCATCAGGGTCCACTCCAGTGGCAGACAGGCACCCAGACACAGCCAGGCAGCAGGCCAGCTGAGGCGGGGGTCCTCCCTCAGGGCCCCCCTCACCGTGACGGAGCCCAAGCTGTGCAGCAGGCTGGAGCTATGGCTCAGAGTCGGTGATGTCCCTTGGATCACCCGCAGGAAGTGGCCCCAAATGCATCGTAGCATTTCCTGGTGGGAGAGACAAAGTCCATGTTATTTCCCTAGAGATAGCCTCTGGGGCCACCAGAGGAAACTGTCGGGGACACCAGGAAGTTAGGGTGGAGAGGCATTTGTCTGGGCAGAGCACATTGCCCACATGAGACAGGAGGCTCCAAGGCCATGGGGTAGGGGAGGAGCCCCAGGGTTCCAGAAGGGGCAGCCAGCTTGAGGGAGCTCAGGCTGGTGGCTCTGGAGGCCTGGGGCAGACGGTGTCCCAGGTGAGTGTACCTGAGAGGAGACGGCTTCTGTATAGCTGCTGAGAGTATCCTCTGAGAACTTGGCCAGCTGTGCAGAGAAGAGGGCGCCAGCTCAGGGAGGCACCCTCACATAGGCCTCCAAGATGCAAGGGTGGGTGCCCCACCCCCGCAAGGCTCCTGACGCCTTTGGTTTAAGGACACCTGGGCAGTCCCCGAACCCCCGCATCTGAATGCCAGGATGGATGCTTGCCTGCCTCCCAGGGCCTGGCCTGGGAGCCCTTCCACATGGAGAGTTGCCCAGGGCTTGCTCCTGTACTGGGCCCAGAGTGGCGCTGGACCTCTGTACCTGTTCACTGGGGCACAGCCAACACCTTCTTTTTGCTCCTGATTTTTGTTCTTTTTGTACTGTCCCCAAGATGCCTTGGAAGAACCTACCAGGGAGCTGGGAGAGGCCTTGCTCATCTGGGCCAGGACTCGAGCTTCTCCACAGGCGGTTGCCAGAACCCAGAGGACTGGAAAGAGCAGGGGAAGGATGGGCAGGACGCCATTCACCTGAGAAAGCACAAACCACACTGAAGGCACCCAAAGAGCTGCTGGCCTGGGAAGAGGGAGGGACAGAAGGGCTTCCCCAGCCCTAAAGCCATCCCCTTAATAGAATGGGACAACTTTCCAGAATGGGAAGAGAAGGGAAGCAAGCATTCCTAAGCTGGAGCTGGAGGGACCCCTGGGCTACAGACAGGGAGGGACAGCCAGGGCATCATGAGGGGACCCAGCCTCCAAGGAAAGAGCAAAGCACAGCAGAGGGAGAAGGGCGGAGGTTACCTGTAGCTGGAGGAGGGTGTACTGCCAGGATGTGACGCCAGGGGCATTCAGCATGAAGCGCAGGGCATTGGTGATAAGGAAGCCAGCCTTTGGGAACAGCAGAAGTGCAGCCCTATTAGCTCCCCACCCAGAGAAGGACCTAGGCTCTAAGGCTCCCTTTCCTCTGCCCACTCACACCCACCCCCCAACCCCAGCACTGGCCATCTCACTCTGGACCACCCCCATCTTCCCTCACACGCTCACCTGAATCTGGCCCTGAGGCTCCCCCATTTCCTGGCCCTCTCCCCTGCCCCGCGAGGCCCGCCTCACGCACCAGGACCACAGGCACGGCGTAGTGCAACATCACCGACTGCACCGTGAACCTCTCGTTGTCCAGGGCAGTGACTGGGCGGGACAGGGCCATGTCCAGGCACCATCTGCAGAAAGGGGTGACCCTTTAGTTGGGCAAGCTCTTAGCGGGGGAGGCCAGAAACACGCACGTGCACTGGGCATCGCTGAGTCAGGCAATCTCTCCTATTCCCGGCCCCCAGCAAGTGGCCCCTGAGAGAGGGGTCTGGAGCAGCCTCCTGAGCTGTCCCCTCAGAGTTCCCACAGGGAAAGGAACAATCACCCAGTCTAGTAATTTTCATGAGATGCTAAAATGAAGAACCCACAGAGGTGCCTACCCTAAAGGGGCCTCAGTAGAAACCAGGCTATCTCCTTGTCACCCTGCCCTCGGTTCATGGAGGCACTCGGGAAGAGCACCCAGGGGCCAGAAGGAAGGCAGGGCAGCGACCCTACCTGATATTGTCAATCACTGGGGTCTCGAGGACGCGGAACAACCGGTGCTGCTGGGGGTTCTGTGGCCCTTTCTTTACTTCTCCCCGGGGGGAAGGGGGTGGAGAAAAAGGAGGAAACAGGTCTCCTGGCTCTAAGACGATGTGTTCATCATCCTACCAGAGAGTAAGGGGAGGAGGGTGAGGGCAATGAACAGGTTCAATCGGAAGCCACTCTCTCTTGACAATTCCAGCCAACTGGGGACATCTCATTGGGTTTGAGACCATCAGTTAGCACAGAGTCAGCTGGTGGGGTGCAGGGTGGGAGGGGGTTGCTGTGGAACTAGATTCCTAGCAGCTTAAAGGTCAGAGAAAAGAAAGAACAGGACAAGGAGAAAGACATTCCAGATCTTCTCCATTCTTCCAGAGCTCTGGCCAAGGAGCCTGTGTGCTGGCCAGGAAGCTTCAGGATTTAGCCCTGGGACCCTCCCCCATTGCCTGTAGATGCTCCCACAGCATTTTCAGGGAAGGAGAAAAGCCTCGAGCTACCTTGATCCCCCTCAGAGAGGCAAATGATTCCTGGCCAGGCCTCAGGGCTATGATGTCTCCTTCTACTAACAGGCTAACTGGCAGGTTGACCAGATGTCCATCTCTGTAGGCCCAGTGCAGAGACCAGGATGGCGCAAAGGGCATGTGGAGGTCTGGGTACATGGCGTCGGGCCACTTGATCTCCTTGCCATCCCTGAGTGCATCTGAGGAGAAGGGAAAAAAGGAAACCATCTCACCCACAGCTCCACACATCAGCCATGCAGCACACACCATGAAGCTCTGTGTGCTTTCCTTCCTTCCCCAGAAGGCTTGCAGCAACCCGCACCATTCATCCCAACACCACCCCTCTCTCAAGGTCACCTCCCTGTGAAGCCTTCCCCACCGGGCCAGCCCAGGCACCGCTACCTCCTCTGAACACCTGAAGCTCATATTCTTTGTACCCTCATTCCATTCAAACACATTTCACAAGCGCTGCTGAGGGCTTTGAGGGGGTGCAAAGGTCAAAGGTAAAGATGATACAACCCCTGCCCTCGAGGAGCCGCAACCGAAAAGAGAGATGTATGTGGGCAGATAATACACATCAAGGCAAACACATGCTCAGAGCGTTAGGAAAGAGCCCGGAGCTGCAGGAGATAGCTGATGCGATCAGAGGCGGCTTCGAGGGGAAAGGGAGCACTTAGGATGGGTCTTGAAGGATGGGCAGGATCCGACAGCTGGAGCTGAGGGAGGGAGAAGCACGCCAGATGGGGACAGCAGGGCAAAGGCACAGAAGCAGGGAAGTCTGTGCAGTGGCTTTAGCACCAGGGAGGAGTTTTGGGGTGAGGATGATGGCAAGAGAACAATCTGGAGAGGGAGGCTGGAGGCTGATTCAGAGGTTCTGGGCTGCTTTGATGAGCAAGAGGGAGCCATTGATGGTTACGAGCAAGAGACTAGGCTCTCGGAAAGCAGGGCCCATCTTTCTTGGTCACTGTTATACTTTCCCATGCCTGGCACGTGGCTACAACTAACTGATCGTTTCAGAATGAAGCAACCCCTTCTCACCCTAGCTGCCCGGTCGGGTTAGAGAAAGGTCTCAGACACTGAGTGTTTCTCTTATGAGACCACAGGCCCTTGGAAAGCAGGAGCCACCATCTCTCAGAAGAGCCTATTTTTCCCAATCCATAGCTGGGGCTTAATAACCACCACCTGAACCAAAGGACAAGCAGAAATCTGACTGAGCAACTCCCTTCTTCAGGAACACAGCTGCTCCGTTGGGGCTCCCGGTTCCGGGCACCCAACCCTGACTCTTGTGGGTTTTAGACTTCTCTGGCCCATCTTCCTACCTGCTGGCCCCACACCACCAGACAGGACAGCCTTGGAAGAGAAAATCTCAACTGTCCTCCTGCCGAGAGAAGGTCTTCTCTGTTAGCCTCCCATCATTAGTGAGCCTGCAAGCTGACCAGGCCTCCGTCAGCCACCCTGCATGCCACACTCGGGCCACTGGCTGCATAGGCCTAGCTGTCCCTGCTCTCACTGTCCTTGCTCAAAAGAGGGCAGGGCAGCCTCCTAATGCTCTTGGTGCCAAGAGCCCCCAGAACACTGACCATTGGCAACGCCATTGTGCTGGGCTCCAGGCTGGGACTCAGGAGGAGAGCTTGTAGGGCTGACACACATCATAGGGTACCTTTTCCCACCCACCATGCTTGGCCCTTGGCCTCACCTTGGATTTGGTCAATGATCCCTCGGAGCCTCCGCTCTACCTCCTTACGCTTCAGCCGATCTTGCCGCCCAATGAGGAGGAGGTTGAGAAGCAGCAAGAGGAACAGTGCTGAGGCATTCACCAGCTCCACCCCATGGCTGGTGGAAAGAGGTGTGGGGGTAGTAGCAGGGAGAGGGGCTCCCCGACCCAGCTGACCAGAGGCACCCCACCCCAGTCCCTTTTGAGAAGAGTGTCTTGCTTGGGTGCTGATGGCAGCCAGCAGGGAACTGAGAACCCCTCACCACTCAGGAACCCACTGTGACTGTGTGTGTGTGTGGGGGGGGTCAGTCCCCGTGGGGCGTTCCCAGGCGGGAGGCTGAGGCAGGAGGGGTGGACCAGCACCCCCAGGATGAGAGGCAGGAGGAAGGTTACCTGCCTGCTGGCTGGCTCCCATGACAGCCAAGCAGCAGCAGCACAGCCAGCAGCATGAGTGAGGCTCCAGGCCAGTGGAAGCAGGAGCAGCGGTTACTGTGGTGCAGGAAGCTGCTTCTCCACAGCTCCTGCGGAGGGGCAGTGGGGAGTGAGGGGCCCGTGGAAGGAGCTGGGAGGCAGCATCCTGCTGGAATCTGGCCGCCTTCCTCCCACACCCGCCTGGCCTGGCCCAGGGCTGCCTCTGTCTTTTCGCTTTGCTCTCGGCTGGGGTCCAGCTGCTTGGGCTCCTGCAGCAAGTGGGGCCAGGACATCACTCCCCAGGCAGCCCCAGCTTCCTTCTGATTTTTATAGGGAAGCTTCAGTGGGGTCACACCACGCAGCATGAGCACAGCTTCCGGGCCTGTGCTTGGGCCTCCCACGTCTGTCTGCCCATCCCACCCTGGCTCTGGCTTCCTGGGGAAGAAGCTTCACCTTCCATGTGAGACATTTCTTCCGCTCCTTCAGGTGTCCCTCCAGCACCGCCTCCAGCTGCTCCTTCAGGATGCTGAGGGCCTTCTGGGTAGACAGGCCCAAGGCCAAGGGTGGCTCGCCCTGGGGGGAAGCAGGGGGCACTCAGCATCGCCCTGGAGGCCCCAGGTCACTGCACAGAGAGGCCCTCTGTTGCAGGCCAGGTCATGGCCTTGTCATCCCACCCCATGAAACCTCCCCTACTCTTCCTCCACCAGCCCCAACCTCGACCCTCGGGGCATTTGCTTAAATCTCCACCGTGTTAAAAGTCCCCTACTCCTCAAGGCCAAGCTTAAAACAGAAACAGACACACAACCTTCTCTACTCAGTGTTTCTGAACCCACCTTCCAAGGCCACAGCATCTCCTGGTCCCATGCACTACTCTTGCCCCCTCACCTCTCCATCTACCTCTGCTGCCATCAGTGCATTTCACGGGCCAAAAAATAGTGGGGCTTTTTTTTTTTTTTTTTTTTTGCTTTTTATTTTTTAAAGTGAGGAAAGGAGAACTAACAAGGAGACAATAGTTCTTCATTATTGCTATGTAAAAACATTAAGGATAAAACCACCAGAGGCACCTGGATGGCTCAGTGGTTTAAGTGTCTGCCTTTGGCTCAGGGCATGATCCCGGAGTCCTGGGATTAAGTCCCGCATTGGGCTCCCCGCAGGAAGCCTGCTTCTCCCTCTGCCTATGTCTCTGCCTCTCTGTGTCTCTCATGAATAAATAAATAAAATCTTAAAAAAACAAACAAACAAACAAACAAACAAAACCACCAAATTCTGTTTCCACCATTTCACAGAAGGGAGCACATTGTGACACTCCAGCATCAGGAAGGACACAATATCTCAGACAAGGGATAGGTGCTCCCAGGAAAGCACCTGTGACACCGTACTCTCTGGTCACCAGGGGTGGTGGAACAGGGCATGGATTGGGTGGTCCTGAGCGGCACTGGGGACCACCCACACTGTCCTGTGCGAGCCCACCCTGGCCTCTCCTTACTGGCAGCCCCACTCCTGGGCTTTACCTCTGTCTTCTTCTGACTGGCTCTTCTTTTCCCTCTACCCTACAGACTATCCCTCAGACATCTTCCAGGACAACCTCAGCCACCACCGTGGAGTCACCCGCCGCCACCAAGCTTACAACTCCTGAAGTTTACCTCCAGGCCTGACCACTGCCCTGAATTCTGACCTGTTTACTCAATGGCTGCCTTGTGGTTTCATAGGCCCCCAGGAGTGGATTCATCCAAAACCCTGGAATGTGGCCCTCCCGGCTGGACATCGTGGCTCCTGCGGTGATCACCTCCCCCTCCCACTCCTCAGTCTCTACCTCTTCCAAACCAACTGCAACATCCAGCCAGAGCAGCGTGCATGTCACATCAACTGACCCCTGCTTATCCTTCCAATCGAGCCCAGACTCCAGAGCAGGACCTGTGATCCGCCAGCTTCTCCAGCCTCCTCCTCCTCTTCGCCTGCATTTCCTCCATTCCTGCTGCAAGCCGTGCTCTTCTAGCTCATGTGCAAGGACCTCTATGTGTTTTCCTGCCCAGGAACATGCTCCCGGCCCCAGACACCTCTTACTTATTATCCTTCAAGCCTCAGCTCAAACGTCATCCGCTCTGGGAAATTTTCCCAAAACCAAGGGCTGCACTTACAGGGAGAGGTTTGTATTTCAAGAGCACCCTGGGCAACCTGGCTCCCGGTCTGCATTGTGGAGAACCGTCATTATAGATTTACTTGTCTGGCTCTCCCACCAGACTGCTAGTTCCTTGAAAACAGGTACTGAATTCTTCTATCTCCACATCCCCCTGACCAGCTGCTGAGACAGTGCCTGGCACACAGCAGTGGCCCCACAACCACCGGCTGAAGGAATGAAAGAATGAGCAGGCACATATCTTCCGTGGTCCCAGTGACATGTTAATCAGGAGCTGTCAACCTGGGATCTATAACAGAAACACCTGGAGCTCCCAAAGGTCCAGGTCTCACCCCAAACTGACCGAATCAAGACTTCTGTAGGTGAGGCCGATGCACACACTGAATCTGATACACAGATCCCTAGGTTGGGGGTCCTGGCAAAAAGAACATCCCCCATGCCCACCCCCCACCACTGCCCCCTGGGAAAAGAGTGCTGGCAAGCTGGGCCATCCCAAGAGCTCTGAGGCGAGTTCCCACCAGAAAAGGTTCCTGAGCAAGAGGAGCAAAGCCCTAGACTTGGGGCCCCAAGAAAGGGGCTGGGGTATCTACTGAGTCCTGACCAAGGGTGGCTGAGCTGGTGGCGCCCTGGCTACTCCAGCTCATTGCCCTCCCCTACACTCCCTGTGCTTTCCCTGGGGCCTGCCCTGGCTTTGCCTACTGACATTCCAGATTTCCTTCTCCATGCCTGTCTGCATATCCACCGCCCTCCTTGGCAACCTTGCCCCTCACAGGACACATATCTCTACAACTAGAAGGGACAGGGACAGTATCCCCTGACTGTAGATTCCCCCCCCTCTCCAGTAGGATGCACCTGAGTGGAGCCCCCACACTGGCTCATTGCCAGCTATCTCGGCCTGAAGGATGAGGACGGGCTCCAGGGTGAGCCTGGCCCCAAGATTTCCCAGATCCCATGCCTAAATCTCCCCTAATCCCTGCTCTCCATGCTGGCTTTGGGGGATTATGAAGATAAGAGCTGCTTCTTCCCAGAGGGATAACTGGTTATTTCAGCTCAAGAAGATATGGCCCTCTGGGCAAAGGGCCTATACCCCAGCATGGTTAAATACTCTACTCCAGAGCATCTACCTCCCTCTGGCAGAGACCCTGGGGCCTTCCTGAGAAGCCATGGCCCAGGACAGATGAGTGTCAGGGAAGGCTAAGATCTGCACATCTGCCTCCCTGATTCCTCACATGGAAGGAAAAAAAGTTTCCTGCATGAGGGGAGGAAGAAAGGAGAAGAGGCCTTCTCAAGTCTCAGGGGCTGGCCTGGGGGGTGACACCTGTTCCACCCAACCTAGGGAAGAAAAGGATTTGCAAGACACAGCCACTGCACACAGGGTCTCCCACACTGTGCCTCCCCACCGCCCCCTTCTCCCTTAGGCTCCACTTTGGGAACCCTCTTTCCACAGGGGGAGATGTGAAGGTTCCCGAGATGGATTTGCCTGGGCCAGGCCTCCAGAAATGCTCCAGTGAGAAAACGTCCTGGAGGCAGGGAAAGGCTGGCCCGCAGAGGTGGAAAGGCTGCCGGCCAAACAGACAAGAGACGGAGATTGGGCAGGAGAGAGGGAGGGCCGGATAAATCTCAGGGGCTGCAGGTCACGAGGGAAGCTGCAGCATCTGGGATGCTGACCATGTTCAAAAGACAGGCAAAGGCTGAAAGGAGCAGCCAGGGAACCAGGGTGATGCCCCCCTTCTAGTGAGGCCTTTAGACTTTGGACATTTGTGACTCCCCTCTGTGCATCTCGTGGCCGTCCTGACATCCGCTGCCTCATTCCAGGTGCCCCCCTCTCCACAACCCAGAAATGGATTTACTCTTCCTCTCTGCACCCAGGTTCCTAGAACCTGCACACGACTGCTCTCCAGGTGTGGGAGGTATGGGCCAGAGGGTAGCAGATGCTCCTGGGGCCGGGCCAGCAGAGGCCTGCAGAGCTGACTGTGTGCGTCTGCCCACGCATGTTGTGTCTGGCCAGGAACACCAACCCCAGACTGGCGATTAAAGACAGCGAAGCAGAGAGAAAATAGCCACTCTGTAATCACACGCCTCCTGGAGAAAAATGCCTGCCCATACAGGCAGGCCCTGGGGCAAGGACACAGCCTTCTGGGCCAGCCGGCTCTCCGTGGCCCCAGGCACACTTCTTCAGCTGCCTCCGCCCCTCACACACACCTCACCCTGTCTCTGGCAGGTAGGCAGGCAGGAGAGTACCAGTTACCGGTAAAATCACGGTTTCTCCTGTTGTGCTCCACCCCCCACCCGGTCCCCTGCAACGTGAGAGCCAAAGATGAGGAACTTGGTGGAACTTCAGCATTTTCAAAGGAAATGAAGAAAGCACCATGGGCGAGAGGGCTCTGCTGGCCTTTCTCAAAACACAAGTTAGGCTGAGCACCAATAGAGAGACCGTGCAAGGATGCGTGTGGTTGGTTTGGGAGGGACCCAACTCTTACACATGCCATCTGAAGGTCTGCTTTTCCTGTCTACAGGGCCAAGAAGGGTGAGAAAAAACTGCCCCAGCCTTAAGTACCCAGAGGGAGTGAGAGATTCTTCATGCTTCCCAGATGGTCCAAATCTCCCACCCATCCCACTGCCAGACACCTCCCAAGATGTTCCTGGGGTGAGGAGTGAGAGCTAAGTGCAAGCTCTACAGCAGAGGGGAGGCAGGAGCCTGCATCTCCACTTACACCAATGCTTTGCAGGTAGAACAACGCTCAGGCTCAACTGAACCCAGCAAAGTAACTTGAGGTGCTAGGAAGCCCAGGCCCAGGAGATGCTGGCCACAAATGCCCATCATGAGCTGGGCTTCTCCTCCATCAAAGAGGGACACTGAGTGTGGGGGGGAGGGGGGGCAGCGGTGCCTGGGTGGCTCAGTCAGTTAAGAGTCCAACTCTTGATTTCGGCTCAGGTCATGATCTCTCTCTTTCTCTCTCTCTCTCTCAAATAAATTAATTAGGGGCACCTAAGTGGCTCAGTCAGTTAAACATCTACCTTCAGATCAGGTTGTGATCCTGGGGTCCTGGGATCGAGCCCCATGTCAGGCTCCCTGCTTCTCCCTCTCCCTCTGCCTGCTGCTCCCCATGCTTGTGCTCTCTCTCTCTGTCAAATAAATAAATAAAAATCTTTAAAACAATTTTTTTTAAAGGGGACACTGGGAGGGCATGGGGATTGAGAGCAGCAGAAGGGTAGGGAAAGAACTCGGTCAAATCAGAACTACAAAAAATCCACTACTGAACAGGACCAGCTCTGTGGGGCCTGATGCTGTGCATCTGGGTCAGTCTAATGTGCCTTTCCAGAGCCAACACCCCTAAGCTGCACCACTTTGGTCAGGTTTCCCAGGTGGCCCAGATCCAAAAGCATCTGGCCCCCCAGCCCCGGTCCTTTCAGGACCCCTCATAGGTTCTATCCCCACAGCAGTTGTTTACCTTCCCACTCCACCTGCTTGGGGAGCAAAATCTGTTCCCATAGGCTCAGGTAGATAGGTTATGAACTTAGCCCATGACCCCTAGCCCTGATAATAGCCAATAGCTAATCAGAGCTGGCTGGCCCCAGAACCAGGTCCCCACCATCCCAGCTTTCTTGGCCAGTGCAGGTGGGGAGTGGACCCAAAGCTGGACTCCACGTCATGCCTAAGTCACTGAAGCTGGTCTTTTTTAATAGCCATGATAAATCTCTTTTTAGCTTGGCTAGACACAAATTGAGTCTTTTTTCAGCCAGGCAAATCAAAGCCTCAAGCTTCTTCCTCTTCCAGCCTCCTGCTGACCTTGGCACTTCCACTCATCTTCTTCTTCTTGCAGCCTCCCAGACTGAGGAAGAAATCAGCCGGGCCCTGGTTCCTCCCAGCTCAACAACGCATGTGGTCCAGCAAAAAACAAAAACCCTTCCTAGCCCCAAGGAGGGTTGACATCCAGGCCCAGGGCTTCCCGTTACCCCCAGGTCCCAGCATAACTCAACAGGATGCCCCACTGGGACGCTCAGCTCCATTCTTGCTCTGGGTGACTTGGGAGCCTGGATGGCAGCTGCCTAGACACACGGGCATTGGGATTCCCATTCTTAACCTTCTTCAATCCTAGCTACCTCATAATCTGAGCTGCCTCCGGTGCAGCACCCATTTTCAAGACTTGTGGCAATTACTATGCCACAAAAGCCTTGCACACAAAGCAGAGAACAAGGCATTTGCAACAGAAATATAAAACCAAGTTAGCATACTCACTTTGGTGCATTTGCCCTGAAGGGGCATCCATAGCTCTGTCTGCTTAAAGAGCATGTGGTAGAGCCTGAGCCACAAGGAGTCAACTACAGAACTTCCAACACCACCCTCAAGGAGAGAGGAGTAGAGGCAGGAACAGAGAGAGAGAGAAAGGGTGAGAGAAGAGAAAAAGAGGGGAGTGGGCTGGGGAGCGTGGGAGCGAGGAGCCGGAGCCTGTGCCGCAGAGGATCCGTGCAGAGTGAAGCTTCAGTCTGCTGATTAATTCAGCCTATTTCCAGTCACGCTGCAGATTTAGGGAGGGAGGAGGAGGCAGTGCAGCAACGGAGCTGTGGGAGGGAGGGAGAGCCAGAGGGAGGGAGGAGCCGGGTTGAGGAGAAAGTTTGTAGATGCTTTGCCAGATGCCCAGGAGCTTGGCCCAGTGATCAGAGGCCACCGAAGGGTGAGCAGGGGGGCGGCTGCAGCCAACAAGGTGTGCGTACACCAGGAGGAGAGGCTGTGCTGAGCAGGCTGCTGGAGCCCGAGGGCTCTCTCCCCAGACCACCCCTCCTTGGCCCCAAGTCACTGGGCAAGGTGGGGGCCTGCCATCCACAAGAGCTTCCCCCATATCACTCAGAGACTCCCAGTATGGAGCCATGCCAACAATAGCTCTTCCCACAGTTGTAGCTGCAGGAAGGAGGGGAGGGGGGACTTGCCAGTTATTAATAGCAGCACATCCAGTGTGGAAGGGGGAAAGACTGGCAACTGAGAAGCCTGGAGCAGTGACTTCTAGGAGACAGAGCAGGGGACTGGAAGCCAACGGAAGAATCCAGTGGAAGAGTCCAGAGAAAGAGGGTAGAGCCAGCAAACAGGAAGGGCTTCTGAGGATTCCAATACCTTCGACCTAACACCTTCCCACTAGATAGCAGGAGTTTGGGGGTACCCCCAACAGCAGAGCTCAGCCAGCAGCTGATAAACATGCAGTCACATTTAGACATACCTGCCAAAGAGCTTCTGGGACAGGAGGCCCCTGCACACACAGGGCCTTGACTCCCACGCAGGGACCTATGATTCCAGGAGCAGCAAGCAGAGCCTGAGCATCGATCGCTCTGGGACTCTGAATTTGACACACAGGCAGCTCCCTGCACAGACCCCCAAAAGGCCCTGGGAGTAAACCGGAAACATCTCAGCCTACGTCCAGGCCACTCTTAGGAAGGCGCTGCAAAACCCCAAGGGAGAGGAAGCAGCCAACAGGTCCAATAACTAGAGAGTGCAGGCTAGAGCCTGAGCACTCCTCTCCAGGGCCCTGTTTCCCAGACAACACCGACAACACCATCTCTACCATCTCCACCATTGCCAGCTGCAAGGAGGGGGAGAGAGAGAGCCTCAGCTGAGTTCAAGCCAGCCTCTCCTCTCCCCCTTCTGAAGCACAGCTCCTTGTCCTCCCACCCCACCCCTGCCAAATCCAGATCTGAACGGGAGCAGAAAAGGAGGGGCCAGGACGTCCAGAAGTTAAGGGTAGGAGGTCTCCCTGAGGAGGAGTCATCTACACATTGGGCTGCAGCCTTAGCAGACCAAGGAGAGACCAGTGTCCCCCTGTCCCCTGCTCCCAGGACACACTTCCCTCTCACTCCCAACCAAGGCCCTGCTCTGTGGGGGCCATAGCTAAGCAAACATTCTCCCTCCTGTGTGACAGGCCCTAGAAAGAGCAGCTCACGGGGCCTAACCCAGGGCTCCGCAGGACTTCCATCCTGTCCCCTTCTTACATATGAAAAGTGGAGCACTGCACCTAAGAAACAAGTCCAGACATTCACCACTACAGCCTGTCCACCACAGGGGACTGGCGACCGAGGAAAGGAGGTTCAGATGGGACACGGAGGACTGGTAGGTCATGAAGGGGTGGGGGAGCAGAAAAGCAGCCAGCAACAGCCAAGCTGATCCTGGGCTACTGCCAGGGAATGCCAAGCCCCTCTCGATCAACTTCCGCCACCCAGCTCTCTGCATTCCCACGCCCTCCACCCTCTAAGAAGCCCTGACCTTAGGAGGTCACTGGGGTAATCTTTAGAAACCACGTATACAACTCGCAAGCCACTTCCAGTAGAACCTCTGTCCAGTTCTATTTCTTCAGTGCTTACACTATTATTTCCTCAGCTGGATCACAAGCCTCTCCAAACTGGAGTGGGGGTGACCCCGCCAGAGCCTAGAGCTCCACCAACCCCAAGTAGGTATTCCATGAATACGGCTGACAATGTTTCTAGTTCAGAACTCATCTCTCCAGAAAGACAAAGAGGATAAAGAAAAATCCTGTAGGCAGAACGGCCCCTAAGAGCGATCCCTCCCAAGCCCTGGAGTGTTCTTGCTCAGGCTTGAGAGAGAAGCCAGCCCGCTGGCTCACAGAACTTTGTTTTCCCGGCTTGCTAGGAAGCAGTGTTTCAGCAACAGGTTGGAACCAGAGGACAATGCTGTCAGCCTCACCCCGGCTGGCCACCACATCACACAACAGCAAAGCTTCTGGGGGCTGCCCTCCGTCACTGAACAATGCACGGCTCTTGTAATTGGATGTGGCGGCCTTGCATTCAGGCTAGGGACAAAGTAAACGTAGCTTTCCCTCTGTGCAATCATGCATAGGATGGACACCTGCAGAGCAGCCAGGGGCATCTGTAACCAGGAGGCTGCACACAGCTGCTCCAGGTTCAGGCCCACAAGCCTGATCCACAGCCGGCCCAGAGGCATGTGAAGCCTGGAGCTGAATGAGCCAGCGGGCAGGCAGGCACCACCAGGGACCCAGTGTGTGGACCCCACTGCTCCTTCTCCAAACCTTCCAAGATCTCTTTGACAGGAAAATTGCCATCCTTAAGTTCAAACTGATAAATATTCACCAAGCCCTTGCTGCGCGCCAGGCTCTCCACTAGGAGCCAGGGACACTAGAATAGAGTGGGACGGGCAGATTTCAATACAGCGTGGTGGGCACAGTGGTGGAGGTACTACTATGAATCCTGGAAGGAGGGACTTCTGGAGGGGGAAGGAGGACTTATTAGGAGAAGGTGATGGGGCTTGAAATAAAGAAGAATAGGAGTTTGTCAGGAAAAAAAAAGAGCCTAAATGTGGACAGTGTACCCAAACCCTAAAGCATGCAGAATGACAAGTAGTAAAGGCAAAGTAGGGGAGGCTAGGGACGCAGGGCCAACGGGCAGCAGTGGGATGACGGTGAGCTTTGCCTGTCACATTCAGTGTTTCAGCAGGTGGCGCGGAGTCACTGCAGACTCTTAAGCAGAGGTGACAAAAGCCAGCTCTGCATTTTGGACACCTTTCTCTTACAGCAAGTGGGGAAAGAAGATGAGAGAAAGGGGACCTGTAGGATGCTGTGCCAGAAGTCCAGGCAAGAGACAGAAGGACCTCCCCTGGGGCAGTCTTCGTCACAGGGGAAGGATACTCCGATTGCCAACAAATCCACTGCCTGTCGAAGGCAGTATACAGAGGCTGGGAGGTGTACCTGCAGTATACAGAGGCTGGGAGGTGTACCTGCATCAGGCTGGGAGGAGGGGGCCGACCTTGCCAGTGCCTGGGCCTCCTGGCTCCTTGCCTCCAGCTGGTTATGCAGCTGTGTTTGGAGTCTGACTGAGGAGCTCTTCCCTAACCACAGAGAGGGTGCCCAACAGTACTCAACATGGCTCAGCAGGTTGGGGCAGAGCCCTAGCAAAGAGCAAACAAATGAAATTACACACCCCTGGGCAAGAGGTGGAAGACTGGCTCAGAGCCAACCCAAATCAGAAACCTGCTCCCAGGCCGGCATGCTAACTGGTCCCCACCCTCTGGTCTGTGCTCCCAGCTCCCTGAGTGCTTCCCAGCCCAGTAATAGCACTGTCTTAGGGGGGACCACCATCCCACACCCCAATCCTGAGAGCCAAAGCCCCCTCTCTCACTTTTGGTTTAAAGCCCCCAAAAGAGGAACTCCCAGGCCAACGCAAGTAGGGAGAGTCCAACAGAGACACATAGATAATACCCATCAGGTCACAAACGTGGCCTACCGTGCGCTTCTCCTTCACATCCATGGGCCCAGAGTACTGCAGGCATGCCCAGATGAATGCGGTCACCCCCAAAAGGAAGGCTCCTCCCCGGCATGTACAAGGACCAGTGACTCTATCACTGTCACAGCATCTGGCAAGAAGGAAGGGAGAGACCCCATCAGTCCAGGGTGCTGCATGGGCAGCTAGTGAGAAACAGGATGGTATATACACAACAGAGAGGCTCGTGGAAAAGACTGGAACCCTGGACTTCCGGGGCCCAGCCAGCCCTGTCCTGGCAGCACAGTTTCCCCAGGTATCCAGCTGTGGGTGGATTGCACCCTGAGGCTGGGAAGGAGAAGGCAGCACAGGGCTCGCTGGAAGTCCGAAGCTTCCCCTCTATGAACCCTCATTTTCGGACGCATGCTATATGTTGCTCCATGTGCACTCTGGCTCACTGACTTGCAGCAAGCAGGAGAAACCTTGGCTTCTCAGCTTTTTTAAAAAATAAAGACTAGGGGTACCTGGGTAACTCTGGTTGGACGTCTGTCTTTGGCTCAGGGCATAATCCCAGATCAATCGATCATTTGATTCGATCATTGAATCCCGTGTCAGGCTCCCCACAGGGAGCCTGCTTCTCCGTCTGCCTATGTCTCTGCCTCTCTCTGTGTGTCTCTCATGAATAAATGAATAAAATATTTTAAATAAATAAATAAAAAATAAAGACTAGGGGTGCCCATCTGGCTCAGGTGTATATTCGAGCCCCACATTGGGTGTGGAGATGACTTAAATAAATAAAAACTTAAAAAAAAAAGTAGAGATTAGGAAAAACAATGAATTAATTAATTTTAAAAATAAAGAAAGGTTAGCATTAAGGTAAACTGGAACCCACCCACATGTGCCCACAAACATGCCCACATGCACATGCCCACACACATGTGCCCACACATGCACACCCAGACACATATGCCCACACATACACATGCCCACATGCCATACAGCTGAGCTTCTTGTGTGCTTTGCTGACAGGGCAGTGCTCCACAGGTACCTGGGCAGATACCTACCAGGATGGGTGATCCAATCTGACAACCATCTGGAAAATGAAGACTAGTCCTATCTCCCCACACAACCCCTGATCCTCACCCACCCATCCTGGCAACCAACACACTTTAATAATTTCACACTGGGGAGTGTTTGGGTAGAGTGCCACTGAGTAATCTGGTTCGGTGCCCGGTGACTACTTGTGGAGAAAGCATTAACTTGCTGACTAGGGCAGTTCTTTCTGGGGCCTATAGCAAAGCCTCATGAAGTGGAGCTTGTCAGAAGCCCAGAAGAATTGATCCAGAAAAGAGCTGTCTAGAAACAGTAAAAAAGCTGCACCCAGAGAGCCCAGCCAGGAGGCCTCAGCTCTGCAGCCACCAACTCCACTCCAAATCCCCGTGTGATTCCTTGCAAGGTGGCACTAGTGCTGACCTGACAGGCCTGTGCTTCCACGTCTCTCCCTATCCCTGCCCTTTGCAACCAAGGCTTTCAGAGCTGAGTGAGCTAGCCCCAGAGGGTCAGAGACAGATGGTGACACTGGAAGCAGCCTCTCAATGCAGTGACATTTGGTCTTTGGCAGCCAACTGAAATGGGATCCTGAGAGGTTGAATCCATGTCTCCCCAAGGCCACTCTGACTCACACAGCCCAGTCCCTGTTTACAAGTACAGCTCAAGGTCCCCATGCACCCCATCCCAGCAGGGCCTGGATGAGGTAGTCGCCACACAGGGCAAGGCACCAGAAGCCAGATGGGGATTATGCTTGGCTCCTTCTGCCAACACAACAGGAGTGAAATAACTCTGCGGCCAGCTGGAACCACAGCATTCAGAGAGGGCAGCCAGGAGCAGGACATTTTTCTAAGAGTCTCTGTTTTCCCATCACTCTATATGTGGGATTCTGGGAAAGAACGGTCCTCACTGTCTAATCTGAAACCAGCAGCTAGATCCTTAAAGGGCCAGTTCTACCTCTGGTCCGTTGTGAAAAAATGCACAGGCTTCGAAGCCACATACCCCTGGTTCAAATCCTGGCTCTAACATGTATCAAGCGCCAAGTGCCCTCGGTAAATTACTTGTCTCTCTGAGCTTCAGTATCCTCGTTCATAGAAAGATGCCTATTTCACAAAGAAGCAACAAGAATTACATAAAATATTATATGCAGAAGGTCTAGTACTGTATTTAGCATATAGTAAGTCTTAATAAACACTTGCCATTACTATCACCAGGAAACAAGAAATATGAACAAAGTGCCACCTAAGTGAAGAATAAACTCAAAAGTAAGAAGAGGGTAACTGGCTGGCTCAGTAGGTAGAATATGGAACTTTTTTTTTTTTTTTTTTATTCATGAGAGACACAGAAAGAGAGGCAGAGACACAGGCAGAGGGAGAAGCAGGCTCCATGCAGGTGTTCCGATGTGGGACTCGATCCTGGGTTTCCGGGATCATGCCCTGAGCTGAAGGCACACGCAAAACCACTGAGCCATCCAGGTGTCCCAGAACACGGTACTCTTGATCTCAGGGTCATGAGTTCGGCCCCGCACTGGGCCTAGAGCTTACTTTAAAAAAGGGCGGGGGGCAGCCCCGGTAGCCCAGTGATTTAGCGCCGCCGCCTTCAGCCCCAGGTGTGATCCTTCGAGAACAGGATGGAGTCCCACATTGGGCTCCCTGCATGGAGCCTGCTTCTCCCTCTGCCTCTCTCTCTCTCTCTGTGTCTCTCTTGAATAAATAAATAAAATATTTTTTTAAAAAGTAAGGGGAAGAAGAAAACGAAAGGCATAAATACTATAAAATATGTAAAACTCTTTATTTGCAAAAGACTCGATCGTATAGGAAAAATTCTAAGAGACAGAACAAGTAAGTGTGTAAGTTTACAAGATACAAGGTCAAAATACAAAATGCAAATATAGATTAAATTCCTATATGTTATAAGGAAATATAGTGAATACTTAGGGATGACTTTTAAAAATATATACGTAAGGCCGCTATGCTATTGAGAGAAATTCAAGACCTAAATAAATGGAGAGATATGCCATGTTCATAAGTTAGAAGATTCAATATTAACATGTAATGTTTAAATAATTAAATTAAATGCTAACATTTATATTAATGTATTCATCCCATAACCCTGAGATCATGACCTGAGCCAAAATCAAGAACCAGATGCTTAACTTACTGAGCCACCTAGGTGCCCCCAATATTAATACATACCCACTTGAATGGCTATAATGAAAAAGACTGACAATATTTAGTGTTGATGAGGATACAAGCTCATAAACTGCTGGTGGGAATGTCACGTGGTACAACCACTCTGGAAGACATTTTGGCAGTTTCTGATAAAGTTGAGTATCCAGGGCCACCTGGGTGGCTCAGCAGTTGAGCATCTGCCTTCACCACAAGGGCTTGATCCCAGATCCAGGGATCAAGTGGGCATCAGGCTCCCTGTGGGGAGCCTGCTTCTCCCTCTGTGTCTCTGTCTCTCCTCCTCTCTGTATCTCTCATGAATAAGTAAAATCTTAAAAGAAAAAAAAAAGGAAAAAAGTTGAGTATCCACTCACCATACTTCCCCATGATGAAAGCATACTTCCTCAAAAAGAACTGTCTACAAATGTTCATAGCATCTTTATTTAAAATGGCCAAAAGCTGGAAACAATCCAAACGTCCATTCACACGTGAATGAACTGTGGTATATCCATACAATGGAATTCTGTGCAGCAACCAAAGGGAGTGAGCTTGCACGGATACAATGCAACAATGTGGCTGAATCTCAAAAACATTTGCTGAGCGAACGGAGGACAAAAGAGGGCATAGCATATGATCTCATTTCCATAAAATTTAGAACAGGCAAAATTAATCTATAGTGACAATTGGGCAGCCCAGGTGGCTCAGCGGTTTAGCACCACCTTCAGCCCAGGGCCTGATCCTGGAGACCCAGGATCAAGTCCCATATCAGGCTCCCTGCGTGGAGCCTGCTTCTCCCTCTGCCTGTGTCTCTGCCTCTCTGTCTGTCTGTCTGTCTCTCATGAATAAATAAATAAAATCCTTTTAAAAAATTTAAAATTTATCGTGACAATAAGCAAGTGAGGGGTTACCTGGGGTTACAGGGAGGGAAAAACTGTAAAGAGCACAGGAGCCTTTAGTTCAATATCTTGACTGTGGGTGGTGGTTACAAGGGTGTATATATTTGTCAAAACTCTTTGAACTCTATACTTAAACAGGTGCATTTTATCATATGGAAAAAATGCCTCAGTAGATACAGCTGATTTCTAAAAAGTAAGGTGGGATCTAAGTTCCAACTAAATTAGCTCTACCAACCTCTAAAATGTCTAGCACATGCAAAGTTTGGTGGATATGAAGGAAAACGGTTGGGTGCCTGGGTGGCTCATTCAGTTAAGCATCTGCCTTTGGCTCAGGTCATGATCCCAGGGTCCTGGAATTGAGTCCCACATCCCCAACTGGACTATCTGCTCAGCGGGGAGCCTGCTTCTCCTTCTCCCTCTGGTATTCCCCCTGCTTGTGCTCTCTGGCTCTCTCTAGCTCTCTGTCAAATAAATAGAATCTTTAAAACTAACTAACTAAATAACTAACTAAATAAATAAATAAATAAAAGAGAAGGGTTGATGAAGGAAACATTTATCCAGTGCCTACTGTGTGTAATAACTGTACGTATTTACTCAATGTAAGGAATAGTCTTATTTTCACAAAAGTATAAGATATGGTCCCTTCACAACAGGGATTTATAATACAGCCAGGCTTTGAATATTCTGAGAAAATATAACTGATATTTAAGTTGGCGTTGAAATACCAAATGAGAATTGAAACAGGGGTGTGATACTACACTTGATCTTAGCCAAAAGGCCGAGATGGCGCAGCGGTTTGGCGCCTGCCTTTGGCCCAGGGCGCGATCCTGGAGATCCGGGATCGAATCCCACGTCGGGCTCCCGGTGCATGGAGCGTGCTTCTCCCTCGGCCTATGTCTCTGCCTCTCTCTCTCTCTCTATGACTATCATAAATAAATAAAAATTGAAAAAAAAATATTAAAAAAAAAAAAATGAAACAGGGGTGTGGGGGCCAGGAATCCCTTGCTGAAAGAAGCCAAGGCCCAGGGCACCTGCATGGCTCAGTTGGTTGAGCAGCTAGCTGACTCTTGATTTTGGTTCAGGTCATGATCTCAGGATTGTGGGATCGAGGCCAGCTTCAGGCTCCATGTTCACCATGGAATCTGCTTTAGATTTTTTCTCCCTCTCCTTCTGCTTCCCCCCAGCTCACATTCTAAATAAATAAATAAACTCTTTTAAAAATAATAAAAAGAAGCCAAGGCTCAAGCAGTGCACTTAGGAAAGCTTAAGAATGAGAAGAGTGGGCAGCCCCGAGAGGCTCAGCGGTTTAGTGCCGCCGCCTTCAGCCCAGGGTGTGATCCTGGAGACCCGGGATGGAGTCCTGGAGACCTGGGATCGAGTCCCATGTCAGGCTCCCTGCATGGAGCCTGCTTCTCCCTCTGCCTATGTCTCTGCCTCTCTCTCTCTCTCTCTCTCTCTCTCTCTGTGTCTCTCATGAATAAATAAATAAAATCTTAAAAAAAAAAAAAAAAGAATGAGAAGAGTGAGAACAATCCAAGCAAGAACTAGAAGTCTCAACAAAGGCATCAAGGAAGAAAAGCATGGAGCCCTTTAGAAATATGGTGATCTGGGGTGGTGGGTGGCTCAGTAGTAGGTTAAGTGTCCCACTCTTGATCTCAGCTCAGATTTTGATCTCAGGGTCGTGAGTACAAGCCCTGTTGGGCTCCATGCTGGGTGTGGGACATACTAAAAAAGCAGGGGAGGGGGAAAGAAAAATGGTGATCCGATCTGTTCAATTAGAGCAGAGGATCTAAGAAAGAGAGAAGAAATAAAGGACTATATTGAGCAGGGAATCAGGGGCCAAAATGCACAGGTGCATAAACGCCAAACCAAAATAACCCTGGGGAGTCACTGAAGGTTCTGAGCGGGTCCCAGTATTTTGAGAGGGTAGAGAATGGATCAGAAAGGGAAGGAAGGGGATCCCTGGGTGGCTCAATGGCTGGGTGTCTGTCTTCGGCTCAGGACGTGATCCCAGGATCCGAGACTGAGTCCCACATCAGGCTCTCTGAGTGGAGCCTGCTTCTCCCTCTGCCTATGTCTCTGCCTCTCTCTGTGTGTGTCTCTCATGAACAAATAAATAAATCTTTAAAAAAAAGGAGGGAAGGGAAAGAAATTACAGAAGAAGTAGATGAAAATTATAATCTTGGTTTGCCAGGATGAGTATCTAGACAAAGGCAGCATAGTAGCCATGGAAACAAAGGGATGGATGCTTCCTGCTGCCAAGTTCAGAACCAGCTCACAAAGAGCTAAGTAGGTGCCCAAGATTCAGGTTGAGGGCAAGCTGAGGAATTGACTGTCCTTCTAATTCCTTCCAACACAACCTTCATTAGCTGCACTTATATTCTAACCATAACCAAAACACCGAAAACACAATGGGGTGGACTGGTATTGAGTTGAGTAGCTGTGCCCAAAGGGTACTAACTGATGGACTGATGTTCAGTTGTGGGTAGGTTTTTAATAACAAGCCTCAGGGTTCTATCCTTGGTAGTGTCCTAATCAATATTTTTATCAATGACCTACTCTGAGGGGGTGTTGGGGGGGGGGACTCAACATGAGTGGTATCTTTTATATAATTAGAACTGCATAAAAAATGGAACAAATTAAAAAAGAAGAAAACAAAACAAAAAAATGGAACAGGGACTCCTGGGTGGCTCAGTAGTTGAGCGTCTGCCTTCAGCTCAGGTCGTGATTCTGGAGTCCTGGGAACGAGTCCCACATCGGGCTCCCTGCACAGAGCCCCTGCTTCTCCCTCTGTCTATGTCTCTGCCTCTCTCTGTGTGTCTCTCATGAATAAATAAATAAAATCTTTTTTTTTTTTTAAAGGAACAGGCTTCCCTGAGAGACAATGAATTCCCCAGCATCAGAGGGATCCAAGCAGAGGCTGGAAAATTATGAAGATAATAATACATCAGGTAGCAAATAAAAGATAACCTTTTATGATGTCTTCTAACCCTGAGAGACAAAAGAGATCAAGAAATCCAGTAGCTTCTGCACATGAAAAGATGCTCAGTTCCACTTGTAACAAGAGACGTTCACGTTAGACCCCAAGAGAACAAAGTTTGGAAGGCTTTCACCACCAGACTTCAAGGTTTTTAAAGCCACAGTAATTAAGGCAATGTGGTATTGACCTGGTAATAGAATATCCAAAAATAGATCCAGATATATATGGTCAATTGATTTTTTGAGAAGTCTGCAAAAGTGGAGAAAGGTAGTCTTTTCAACACACTGCACTGGAAAAATTGGAACATTCAGATTAAGAGAAAAGAAGAACTTGGAAATACAGCCTGCACTATACACAAAAATGGATCTGATACCTAATGTAAAATTATAAGATAGGAGAAAATCTTTGTGACTTTGGCTTAGATTTCTTAAGTACCAAAAGCACAGCTCACAAAAGAAAAAATTATTAAGTTGGAACGGAGTGGCTGTGGACAAGAGTCAGAGGGGAGGAATCTGACTGTACATATATTTATACCTTTTGATTTTCAAACCATGTGAAAATTTGGAAAATTAGCAATAATTCTGGATATATGCCCCAAAGAAGTGAAAACAGAGACTCCAACAAGTATTTGTATACTCAAGTACCTAGCAGCACTATTCACGGTAGCCAAAAGGTGGGTGCAAGCCAAGTGTCCATCAACAGATGAATGGGTAAGTCAAATGTGATCTACACATACAATGGAGTATTACTGAGCCTTAAAAAAGTAAGAATAGTCTATCATATGCTACGACATGGATAAACTCTAGTGACCTTACACTAAGGACAAATGCTATATGATGATTCCTCTTATTTGACGTTCCTGGCGTAAGCAAACTCCTACAGACAGCAAGGAGAATGGTGATCGCCGGACACTGGGGGCAGGAGGGGACATGAGGAGTTAGTGCTAAGGAGGACAGAATTTTAATTTGGGCAGATGAAGAAGTTCTGGAGATGGATGGTGGGGATGTTTGCACAACAGTGTCAATGCACTTCATGCTACTGAATTGGTTCAAATGGTCAATTTTATGTTATGTATATTTTACCATGATAACCAAAAAATCACTAACTTCTGACTCTGATTTTGCAATTAGCTCTGGCTTATGTTACAAAGCAATACTCTTCCCTTTAAAGATATATATGCTCTTTTAAACACACCTTTGATATTCTCTCTAGTGTATATCCTTTCCAACTATTTCCCAGTATTTTGCTGTTCGCCTTTCTATGAAGGAATATTCCTATCACAAATCTCTTTCTCAAAAGGATCCTGAAATTAAGAAAACTAGGTTCATATAACTATACTGAGGTTTCTGGTTTCCCAAAGGCCACTGTAACCCCTTGAAAGGGTCTCCATCCCTTGAGCACCCCTGGTTCCCCCACCACATGGGTCTCTGGAACTAGGGAAGCCCAAAGCAATCAGTGTGAGATGTGCCCAGCTTGAGGCAGGCATCTTGGCGGGTCTAAATCTGGCCCTTACCCTACTTGCCATACCATGTGACCAATACTGTTTACTACCATCTCAGCAGCCACAAGCAAAGCTTATTATTACACAAACCCCTGATCACCAAACCACACATTCTGGTTGGCGGGTCAGTTCCGGCAGAAGAACATTCCCGCTACAGCTTTGGCTTACCCTTGAGTTCACCTGTGCTACTGGACACAAATCCAGGCTTAGAAACCAGGGTTCAAACAACATTTTTTTTTTCAAACAATATTTTTAAAGGAGGCTATCTTTTAGGTAAAGAAAGACACTCTCAAGGAAACAACACTGACACAATAACAAGATAAATATTGACACACATGTAGGAGTGGAGAAGTGCCAACCATGACCTAGAAACTTCTCACTTGAACATCAGGAATGGATTTAGAGTCTTTGTGTCTTTCCAACTGGGGAGGTTTATAAGAGTTCATCCTGGACTCACCAGGTAAGGTTCAATAAAGCCTCAAGTGTAGGTAGTATTTACATTAGCACTCCTCCCCCTCTCTACAGAAATTGTTTCCCAAGCTCAACATTAGGGAAAGAGCATTGAGGAAGAACCAAAGGATCGTGACCTTCACTTCTCATTAGTTGGGCAGGAGTTAAGCTTTCCAAAAGGCTGATTCTCAACACTTGGAGCTGGCACTCCCTAGCAACTTCTCAAAATAGAAATGTGAAGGGCTTTCTGTTTTCCTCCATTTCACTGCCCAACCCTGGCTCTCTCCATCTAATCTTCTGATGTCGGGTCACCACAAACAAGGGACAGGGTAAGGCTGGTGGGGGGAGTTCAAGGGCAGTTAACTCTCAATTATTTGACGGCTGATTATCAAGGGGATGGTTTATACTTCACCTCCCTGGTCTAGGAACTATTCCACGGTACCCACCAGTTTCTCTATTTGAAGTTCTAACACAAAGAACCAGTGAACAAGGAAGTTAGAGCTAACACAGCAGCTAAAATAAGACTTCAGAGAATTTGTGGATTTTATTTGAACATGCTGCCCCTGTTCCAGGGTTAATAATAGGCTATGTTCTGATGTGTTCTGATCTTTAGAGTGATTTTCAAACTTTTTTACTCCGTGGAACATTTTTATTATTCTAGATGATGAACCTGACTTGTGCCATTGCTTAAAAAATAAATAAATAAAACTACCTGTTAGAATACTAAGATCGGCCATTCTTTTGCCAAGATTACCATGAAGACATACCATAGGGATATTTCTTCTTTCTTCTGTGGTTCTCAAGTGTTTTCTGCCTCTACACTGTTCTTACACAAAACACATCCCCATTAATAACACTACAATTGTTCTCCCAAAAAACAGACAGCCTACCTTGCTCTGACTCCATCCTTTCCTGCCCTCTCAGCTAAGAATCACTGAAGTCATTTCACCTCAAAATATTTATAAAGACTACAATAAATATTAATACAAGAAATCAGCCAGGGAACTACCTGTTGGTTACTTACAAATAATGAATGCAAAAATGTATTATGAACTTAGTAAGTGGGTGGCCTAGTAAGTGGGTGGCTCAGCGGTTGAGCCTCCGCCTTTGGCTCAGGGCATGATCCCGGGGTCCAGGGATCGAGTCCTGCATCAGGCTCTCCACGGGGAATCTGCTTCTCCCTCTGCCTAAGTCTCTGCCTTTCTCTCTGTGTCTCTCCTGAATAAATAAATAAAATCCTTAAAAAAAAAAAAAAAAGAATCTAGTGCTGGTGCTCATGCCATATATACCTATAGATAGAGATCATCCACATACTATCTCTAAGGCAAGCAATTACTCTGCAAGAAGCTCAGAAAAGTTAAGGAACTATTTCTCAATCACACCTAGCAGACAACTGGTCTGGTGGATAAAGAACTTCAGACTCTTAGACTTCAGAGTGCCAGTCCTGGCTCCAGGTGACCCTGCCCCTGCCCCTTTGCCTCTCCCAAAAGTTACTCTCCACATTTGTAAAGTTAAAGCGTTAAAACTCCTCCCTCCCCACTTCCACCGTCCTAGAGTGTCTAAGAGTACCCAGGGAATAGCCAAAGTACGTCGCTAAAGCGGAGTGTGTTGGACAAAGCAGGAGAAAACCATCAGCTCCTCTGATGCAAAAATCACAGGCTTGCAGGAAAACAGGCTCAGTGCAAACCTCCCTCCTTTTTTCCCCTGGAGCCACACAAAAACTCGGAAGAGAGGGTGGGATGTGGCAGCACGTGACCAAATCAAGGAACACGCCAAAGTGCAGCCCGTGGTTCCACACCAATGAAAGAAGGGCAGGGTTTCCCTGGCACTTGGCACCGGGCACCCGGCAGGGGCTCCCACCGCGCACGCGAGGGACTGCGAGGCTGGACTTCAGGGGTGTGCGGCAGGGGAAGGAGGGCGCGGCGGCAAGCACAGCAGTCGGTTTGCAGGATGGCAAGTATTATGTTCCTATGGTTGCTTCTAAGGAGTCTTTAAACGCTTCTGTAAAGACGGAAAGAAAAAAGAAGGAAAAAAAAAAAAAAGGCAGGGCACGCTCCAACTGCAGGGTCACCGGGCCGCTCGGGGTCAAGGCCCTCGGGCTCCATCCACCTGGACTCGGACGTGGTCAGCACGAGGGCCCAGGTGGCAGCTGAGAGCGCGCGCAGGGGGGACAACGGTCTGAACCGGGGGCTGGGGGCGCGGGTCCCCAGGGGCCCGTCAATACACCGCAGCCCCCTGAGCCGGGGCCCAGACACCTCCACCCTGGGGCCGGGATTCATTGTTGGCAGGAGGCTCCCATCGGACGCGGGACCCCCAAGGGGCCGTGCCAGGGCCGAGGGCAAGTGTGAGCACCCGGGAAAGGGAAGCGGCCAGGAGCTGGAGGCAAGAGCCGGTCCCCGGGCTCCGCCTCCGAAGAGATCCCCCGAGGCCATTTCTTGGGTGCAGACCCCAGACTCCTCTCTCCCTGGCCAAGAATCCAGAGGGCGTGGAAGGCCGAGCCCCACGCCCCCTTGCTTCCCTGCTCCCCTTGCCTCGGGCCACCGGCCTCCTGGTACTTACCGGGGCCGGGGGGCTGTCCTCCTCGCCCGCGTCCTCTTCCCTCCCTGCCCCCTCCTCACTTCGCGTCCCCTCCTCCAGGGGCCGCGGCCATGTCCGGTGCTGGCAACTCTAAGGGGGCTTGCCTCCCTTCTCAGACAACCGAGGCGCCGCTAGCAGGCCAAAGTGCTGGACGCCGATTGGTGAAAACCCGAGACGGGCGGAGAGTCCTGGTTTCTTATTGGCTGCGGAGCGCGCTAGACTGTAGCTGAAACAGTCCCTCTGGGAGCCTGGCGGAATTAAAGGCCGAGTGATGCCGGCGGGAGAGTAGGGACCCGCTGTCCACTTGTGGGTGTGTGGCTCTGGCGCTTTCAGGTCCAGAGGTCCTGACCAGAGGCGAGGGCACGGCTTCCACCTCAATTACTTTTCCTATGTATATCCTAAAAAGATAGAGCCACACCCAAGCCGCCTTTTTTTCTTTTTTAAAATCAGCCCTTTCGTAGAACGCCAGGATCTGCTATTTCTTCTAAGCTCCCCTCTTGTTGCTGTGAGCAAATGCCTAGAGACACCTGGCTTAGAGACCTCGGAGACAGTCCCTCGGAGACTAATACTGCAACCGAACCAAAACTGGAGAACCTAAGGCAAGACTTCAGTTTTCCCTTCAGCTCAGCTGTACCCTAAAGGGAAAAAACAAGCTTAAAAAAAATTTTTTTTTTCTTAGATAATTAGAGAAATCGCCTGGGAGAGCTCTCTTGGGAAAACCAAGCAAGCCTGTGTCAGTATTTACTTCAGTTTTCCCAGAGATGGAAGTCTGGAGACTTGTTTTTTTGTGTTTTGCTTCTCTGTTTATAAAATTAAAAGAGGGTCATGGCTGGCCTTGGGAAGTAAGAGCCCCCTTCCCCCATTAATAAATTTAATTATATAATTAAAATCTCTCTTCTCAGCTGAACAAGAAGATATTTTGGTATCTGCTTTTATATGTTTCAACTGTTCTAGCCCTGGCTTAAAACATCATGTTACCTTTCTGCACACAACAATCTTCTGCAGTTTATCTTTTTTTTTTTAATTTTTATTTATTTATGATAGTCACACAGAGAGAGAGAGGGGCAGAGACACAGGCAGAGGGAGAAGCAGGCTCCATGCACCAGGAGCCCGATGTGGGATTCAATCCCGGGTCTCCAGGATCGCGCCCTGGGCCAAAGGCAGGCACTAAACCGCTGCACCACCCAGGGATCCCCTGCAGTTTATCTTTTGCAAATAGATACCTCTCTATACAGGGAGATCTCTGTGTCTCTCTTCCTGACATTCAAGGCCCCTTATAAATCAACTCAGACATATGTTTCCAGACTAATTCCCCACAGGCCAAACTATTCCTGCAGCCGCATAGATTCGCCATCCTCTAAATGCATCTGGGACCCTCCCACCTCTGCTCTTTTTCCCAAGAGGTTCCCTACCCTTTGAAGATTCCTTCCTACCAATAAAGCCAACCTTCAAATACACGCCCATCCTGAAAATTCACCTCTAATGCTCCCTGCCCCAAAGCCGTCCCTGACTTTGAGTCATTGAAATTCTCACTCTCTAGTGCTGTGTTTCTGTTGCCGCCTTTACGGAAGTAATGCTTTGTAAAATATTATTTTTGTAAGACCTGGAGCTCCCAAAAGGCAGCTGGCTTATCCTGGCAGCCCCCACAGCACCTTACTCAGAACCTGCACCCGGTAAATGTTTGTTGAACCGATCTAGCCAATCGCCTGTGCCTTATGTCGTTCTACTTCATCTCAGAAGGTTTATGTGGCCAACAAATGTATCATAGTCATCCTGCCCTGCTCCACCTTGTACCTCAAGTCACCTCTGGCTGCTCTTGTTTCTCTGCTCCACCAGGTTTTATGAATATCACTCAAACTTAAACTGTGTGTCTACCAGTTTAAGGAGCTGTGCTACAATCCTTCACCCCCCGACCATCCCCAAAGTCATAAAACTTTGCTGAAGAAGTAAATCGAATAAAGCTAAAACGCGAGGGGGGTGGTCCTGGGTCGCTCAGTTGGCTAAGTGTCTGCCTTTGGCTTAGGTCATGATCCTGGGATGGTCCTGGGATGGAGTCCTGCATCAGGCTCCCTGCTCAACAGGGAGTCTGCTTCTCCCTCTCCCTCTGGCCCTCCCCCTGCTTGTGTGCGCGCTCTCTCTCTCTCTCTCTCTGTCACATAAAATTTTTTAAGTGATTAAAAAAAAATCAAGCCAAAACATGCCAGTGTACCCAGTCTAAGTTCACCCTGGCAAGACTTTTTGCATCTCTGAGATCCCTGTGGCCATGTCTTGATGTCTATCTAGCAATACCAGGCACCTGTACCAATCCTTCATTTTTCTGGAGCCTCATCTGTCTCCATATCAAAATAACCTTGATGTGAGGGGTGCCTGGGTGGCTCAGTTGGTTAAACAGCCAACTCTTGATTTCGACTCAGGTCATGATCTCAGCATTGTGGAATCGAGCCCAAATCAGGCTCTGCTTTCAAGGGGGAGTCTGCTTGAGGTTCTCTCTCTCTCTCTCTCTCTCTCAAATAAATCTTAAGGAAAAAAAAAAGCTTTATGTGGAAACCAAAGCCTTCCAGTGGATATTCCTCATCTACTATTTCTTTTTTTCAACATTCCTCCAAAAAAGAGAAATCCCTCTTCCTTTCTCCATCTGTATTCTTAGTCCCTTCCCCTACCCCAGCCTCACATGCTATATCCCATCCCTAGGACTCAGCTTGTCCTGTTCCCTGGGACTGAAATGCCTCTCAACTCCTGTCTTCCTGGATAACTCTCTCTCATCCTCTCTCATCCTCTCCGTTTGCCTCAGATAACTATCACTTCACTTAACACATTGTTTTCTGTCTTTGACAGGAAGATAATAATGCATTACCGTCAACTATATATTCTTCAATTTAAGGGACACCTAAGTGGTTCAGTTGATTGAGCATCCAGACTCCTGATTTCAGCTCAGGTCATGATCTCGGAGTCGTGGGCTCAAGCTCCATGTCAGGCTCTGGGCTCCACACAGATTCTGCTTGAGATTTCCCTCTCTCTCTCTCTCCCTCTGCCCCTCCCTGCCTTCTCAAATTAATTACTTTTTAATTTTTACAATTTTTTAGAAGATTTTATTTATTCCATGAGAGACACAGAGAAAGGCAGAGACATAGGCAGAGGAAGAAGCAGGCTTCCTGTGGGGAACCTTGATGTGGGACTTGATCCCAGGACCCTGGGAAACCTGAGCCAAAAGCAGACGCTAAACCACTGAGCCATGCAGGTGTCCCAAATTATTTTTTAAAAATAAAAAGGGGGGGGATCCCAGGGTGGCGCAGTGGTTTGGCGCCTGCCTTTGGCCCAGGGCGTGATCCTGGAGACCCGAGATCGAATCCCACGTCGGGCTCCCGGTGCATGGAGCCTGCTTCTCCCTCTGCCTATGTTTCTGCCTCTCTCTCTCTCTCTCTCTCTCTCTCTCTCTCTCTGTGACTATCATAAATAAATAAAATTAAAAAAAAATAAAAAATAAAAAAAAATAAAAAGGGGAAAAAAATAAAAATAAAAAATAAAAATAAAAAGGGTGCCTGGGTGGCTCAGTCAGTTGAGCATCTGCCTTCTGCTCAGGTCATGATCTTGGGATCCTGGGATCAAGCCCTGAATCAGGCTCCCCCCTCAACAGAGAGTCTGCTTGTCTCTCTCCCTCTGCTGCTTATGCACACTCTCTCAAAATCTTTTTATAAATTAAATAAATAAATAAATAAATAAATAAATAAATAAATAAATAAAATTACAATAAAATTGGAACACCTAGACACCTGGCTGGCTAAGTCAGTAGAGCATGTGACTTTTTAAAAAGATTTTATTTATTCATGAAAGACATAGAGAGGCAGAGACATAGGCAGAGGGAGAAGCAGGCCTCATGCAAGGAGCCCGATGTGGAATTCAATCCCAGATTCTGGGATCATGCCCTGAGCCGAAGGCTGATGCCCAAACATTAAGCCACCCAGGCATCCTGAGCATGTGACTCTTGATCTCAGGGCTATGAGTTCAAGCCCCACACTGGGTGTAAGGATTACTTAAATACAATATTTTTTTTAAATTACAATAAAGACCTATCATATCATAAATAATAATAGGAATAGTAATAATAATCTGTGAATATCTACAGTCTCCTTCTCTCCTCTTACTTGTTAAGGAAGATTCTGTGCCTGTTAGGTTCCCAGATCATTGGAATAATAGGGGAAAGGTAGGCCTGAGAAGGGCAGAGTCTTGAGTGATTTAGTTTACTTTGGGTAGGATGAGGAATTACCAGCTGGTGAGAGCAGATGGGTTTTAAAAGAGCACAGGAGTGGGGCACCTGGGTGGGTTAGTTAAGTTCTGCCTTAAGCTAGGGTCATGATCTCAGGGTCCTGGGATGGAGCCCAGCATCGCTGCATCTGCTGCATCGGGATCCTTGCTCAGCTGAGAGTCTGCTTCTCCCTCTCCTTCTGTCCTTCCCCCCCACTAATGCTTATTCATGATCTCGTTCTCAAATAAAAGAGCATGGAAGGAAGCAAGGAGAAGAGTCAAGATGGTATGGATTCAAGAAGAGGTGGAGGAAGTTTGGAGCAACAGGAGAGAGAAGCTTTAGGGCAGGGGGAGAAATTCCTTGGGTGAATAGGTGAAATACCTTTTCCCTATTATTCTGATATTGTATGATGATCAGTGATCGGGGAACCTAGCAGGTAGAGATAGAATCCTCAACAGACAGGAGAAGGGAAAGAGAAATGAACAATGGGATTTTAAGAAGGTTTCTTATAAATCATTCATGTAATTTCCCCCCCCTTCGGCATTTTTCTTGAGACTACAAAAAGATTTGAAGTTGCTTTGGGATTATTTTTGGATGCCAACTTACATTTCCTTTTTTTTTTTTTTCTTAAGATTTTATTTATTCATGAGAGACAGAAAGAGAAAGGCAGAGACATAAAGGGAGAAGCAGGCTTCTCCTGCGAGGATCCTGATGCGGGACTCGATCCCATGATCCCAGGATCATGACCTGAGCCAAAGGCAGGCGCTCAACCACTGAGCCACCCAGGTGCCTCCCTTGTATAGGATTCTCTATAGACACTGGACATATCTATCTATAGGCGCTATATAGTTAATAGCATTACCTGTTTATGTGTCATTTCTCTTTCTGTGAGTCCCTCAGAGTCCAAGGACTGTGTCTTATTCATCTTTGTGTCACTATTGATTAACAAAGTACCTAGCACACCATAGATGTCTAATGTTTATTGAATAAATGAACTAGGGTCCAGTTATCCCCTTTCTGTAGCATCTTCTGTTACTTCTTTTCCATCAGCTCTTTTCCCCCAACTTCTCATAGGTCTCTCATAGGTCTCTCATAAACACTCATAGGTCTCTCCTGAAAACAAAAAGAGAGGGATAGTAGAGGGAAAAGAGAAGAAGAAGGGGAGGCCCTCTCACACTAAATGTGATGTTCCTCTGCCAGATGGCTCATGGATCTGCCATAAAGAAGCTCCCTCTCCTTCCTCAGTGTAATGTCTCTGTTATACTAGCCAGTGTATAACACCTACTGACTTCACCTTAGCTCCAGCCAACAGACAACCACTGCTTCATTTGTTTTGGGGCCCCGTGGAGTATTTGAGAGATATAACTGAATCTGTCCATGTAGAATGACTTTAAGAAACATGTTTCAAATGTTGTAAAATCAGCCTGGAATAAATACCTCTGGAACTGACCAACAACGTCATACTATGTTGGCCTACCTGCCAATTGGTCAGCACATGTTTACTGAGCCCCTTGTATGCGCCAGGCCCAGGACTGGATGCTGGGCATACAGCAGTGAACAAAACTGAGAGGATCCCCATCCTCACGCCACTAATATTCTAATGGAGGAGACAAGGCATTAAACAAATACATAATTACATCAGAAGTGTGCAAGGGGTACCTGGGTGGCTCAGTGGCTGAGCATCTGCCTTTGGCTCAGGTCGTGATCCCAAGGTTCTGGGATCAAGTCCCACACTGGGCTCCCCGCAGGGATCCTGCTACTGCCACTGCCTATATCTCTGCCTCTTTTTGTGTCTTTCATGAATAAATAAAATCTTTTTAAAAAGAAGAAGTGTGCAAACAAGCATCTTTAGTGGAATCCTGGAGTTCTTGGGTGGCTGGGGTAGGCTTTCCTGAAGAAGTAACATTTAAGCTGAAATCTGAAGAATGATTACAAGGTGGCCAGACAGGGGCATCTGGGTGGCTCAGACAGTTAAGCATCTGCCTTCGGCTCAGGTCATGATCCCAGGGTCTTGGGCTCGAGTCCCACAGCTCACTGGGGAGTCTGCTTTTCCCTCTGCTATTCCCCCTACTTGTGATTTCTTTGTCTCTCCCTCAAATTAATAAATAAAATCTTTTTTTAATTTAATTTAATTTTATTTTATTTTTGAATAAATAAAATCTTAAAAAAAAAAATTAGCCAGACAAAGGGAATGAAATAAGCCCTGCAAGGAGAGAGGGCATGTGTAAAGGCCCTGAGGAAGGAAGATATGAGACCAAGGAACTGAAGGAGATTCCCACATGAGTGGATCAGAGATGGGGAGAGCAGAGTGGTGGAGACAAAGCCAGAAGCAGGGCGTAGGGGGTTGGGGGTGGGGCAGCTCATGAGGGGTCCTCTGCAACACCTTGCAAGTATTGAGGCTCTATTCTGAGGGCACTGAAAAGCTCTTAGAAGGTTTTGTTTTGTTTTTGTAAGTAACCTCTATACTCAACATGGGGCTCAAACTTAAGACCCTGAGATCAAGAATCGCTGGCTCTACCCACTGAGCCAGCCAGGCACCTCTCTTGGAGGGTTTTAAACAACAGAATACCAGGGTCTGTTTGGCACTTATAGAAATACTCATTTTGACTCCTGAGTGGGAAATGGATTGTAGAGAAGCAAGAGCAGCTTGCAGAAGCCCAGAGAGAAGGCTTGGCCATAATCTGCTCAACATAGCCCCTGTACTGAGATGACGGCAGCCCAAGTGGCAAGAAGTAGATGTATTCAAGGGATATTTAGCAGGTGGACTAGGCAAAAGGTAGTGATGGATGGGATGTAAGGTCCGGGGAGAAAGAGGGAGGGATGACTCCAGGTTTCTACATGCTGGACCTCATATAGGGTCAGTTCTAATGGCAAGGTACTTCTGCTCAGCAACAGATACCTCTATATGGCCAATTTAGAGCAAAACATGGACATAGCATTATCCAGAAAACTCGACTGTTATGAGACTTCACTTCTTCTGGATGCAGATCTGAGACATGAATCAGAGACCCTGAGTAACTCCATAGGACTGATGCATGTTTTGAACAAGCTCTGGCCCCTGCACTAGAGCATCCCTCTCCTAGCCCTAGCCTCTATACCTAATCATCTGTTTAAAGTCAGAAGGATGAGGAGCTCCTGGGTGGCTCAGTTGGTTGAGCATCTGATTCTTGATTTCAGCTCAGGTCTTGATCTCAGAGCCCTGAGATCGAGCCCTGCATCAGCCTACCTGCTCACTGTGGAGTCTGCTTGTCCCTCTCCCTCTGTTCCTCTCCCTTTTCCTCACTCTCTCTCAAAATCTTTTTTTAAAAAAACATTTTATTTATTTATTTAAGAGAAAGAAAGAGAGCACAGGCAGGGGGAGGGGCAGAGAGAGAGGGAGAGGAAGAAGCAGGCTCCTTGCTGAGTAGGGAGCCCAACATGGGCCTCAATACTAGGACCTTGGGATCACCACTCAAGCCAAGCCCAAGGCAGACGCTTAACCAACTGAGCCACCCAGGTGTGCCTCAAATAAAATCTTGAAAAAGGAAAAATAGGGCAGCCCCAGTGGCCCAGCGGTTTAGCGCCACCTTCAGCCCAGGGCGTGATCCTGGAGACCTCGGATCAAGTCCCACGACGGGCTCCCTGCATGGAGCCTGCTTCTCCCTCTGCCTGTGTCTCTGCCTCTCTCTGTGTGTCTGTCATGAATGAATAAATAGAATCTTTAAAAAAAAAAATAAAGGAAAAATAAAGGTGGTAGGATAAAATGGTGATCGTTGAAGATCCCTGAGCTGATATTCTTTCAATTCAACTGAACACTGCAATCAGATTTAGAGTCCTTTGCCAAAAATCGGTGTTGGGATCCATATCCTGCCAATGGCTGAGTATCTCTATTGTGCCAAAGTTCCAGCACTTCCAGGCTCTTTGGAAGGATATCCAAAGAATCAAAGGACATAAGCAGACAGTTCACACACGAAGAAATTAAATATTAGGAATAAGTTTTTTGGGGGAGGGGTGCCTGGAAAGCTCAGTTGATTAAGCGTCTGCCTTTGGCTCAGGTCATGATCCCGGGGTCCTGGGATCGAGCCCCACATGGGGCTCCCTATTCATCAGGGAGCCTGCTTCTCCCTCTGCCTGCTACTCCCCCTGCTTGTGCTCTCTTTCTGTCAAATAAATAAAATATTTTTTTTAAAAAGGTTTTTTTTTATGGAAAGGGTTCAATCTCACTATTAAAGAATATTAAACTAAAACTTACACAGAGGGATCCCTGGGTGGCTCAGCGGTTGAGCATCTGCCTTTGGCCCAGGGTGTAATCCTGGAATTCTGGGATCAAGTCCCACATCAGGCTCCTGCAAGGAGTCTGCTTCTCCCTGTGTCTCCCATGAATAAATAAATAAAACGTTTTAAAAAATAAAAAATAAAATAAAACTGACACAGAGGTGCATTTTTCACCTATTCATTAGATAAGAAAATTTAATAATGCTGAGGCTGTGGTGAAACTTGTATGTTTATACAGTATATTTTCTTATTGCAATGTGTATTGTTACAATATCTTTGCTAGCCAACCTGACCATGAAATGATCAACTCTCTGTTTTGATTCTCTCTTTCTCTGGTAATACAATTTCAGGAAATATTTCCAAAGCTGTGTGTGCGTGGGCACACCTTAAACTTACCCAATGTTATATGCCAATTATATCTCAATTTTTTTAAAGGGGAAAAAGAAAAAGAAAGGCTAGGGTGCCTGGGTGGCTCAGTGGTTGAGCATCTGCCTTCAACTTAGGTTGTGATCCCGGGCTCCTGGGATCGAGTCCTGCATAGGGAGCCTGCTTCTCCCTCTGCCTGTGTCTCTGCCTCTCTGTGTCTCTCATGAATAAATAAAATCTTTAAAAAAAAACAAAAGAAAGAATAGGCTAAACTATTGGGTGGGGTATCTATAGAGGGTCATGGTAGAACTTCGAACAAATTATAACATGTGTGGTCACAGATTATGGCCAGATGGCATGCACCCCAAAAGGGAATTTTCAGGAGGAAGAAAGGGAAATGGTCTGGAAGCAGGCACAAAAGCAGGGAAAACCATGCTGCTGCTTCTCAATCCCAGGGTACTTGGGTTTGAGAGAAATACTACCTCTGCTCAAAGGCTACAGGAGAAGTGGTCTCTTTATGGGAAAGCCACTCCTCAGGGCAAGGAAAGGGATAGTAAGAGAATCAATTTGAAGATCTTGAGGCTGTTGGAGATTTTCCTCACAAAGAAACCAGGGCTTCCAAACCAGGGTTGGAGGGAGACAGCAGGGGAAGAAGCCATGAGGAAATGGCCCAGAGGAAGGAGGGAGATAGATAAGCATTTAGGATACTAGGAACTGGAAATTGAAGATCCGTGAAATCACTTGAGCTGTTGATTCTTTGTATTTTATTTATTTTATTTATTTTTAAGATTTTATTTATTTATTTGAGAGAGATAGAAATAGCCACAGAGATAGCAAGAGAGAGCGTGAGCCAGGGAGGAAAGGGAGATGCAGGCTCTCTGCTAAGCAAGGAGTCCAACGAGGGGCTCGACCCCAGGACCCTGGGATCATGACCTGACTCAAAGGCAGACACTTAACTGACTGAGCCACCCAGGCACCCCGATTCTGGGTTTGTTTGTTTGTTTGTTTGTTTTTTCCGATTCTGGGTTTTTAAAATATTTTTTCTATGTTTTTCTTAAAGTAGGTTCCATGCTACAACATGAGGCTTAAATTCACCACCCTGAGATCAAGGGTCTCATTCTCTACTGACAGAGCCAGCCAGGTGCCTCTAAAGTTTTATTTTTAACTTCTCTCTACACCCGATGTGAGTTTTGAAACCACAACGTCGAGATCAAGAGTCTTGTGCTCCACTGACTGAGCCAGAGTCAGCCAGGCATCCCAGAGCTGTCCATTCTTTCCTGGGTAGTTCCTACTGCCCTCAGCCTCCTTGGTTCTCAAAAGCCTTTTGCCTTTAAGTTGTGAGTGACATTTTTAGAAGAAGGTGCTCTTTTAATATCTGCAACAACTCAGAGTTATGTCTCACTGATGAGGAGGGCCTTTTCCTGAGCCCCTTGAGTCACTCAAATGGTCCAAGGGAGAACTATGTTAAAAATATGGAGAACAGGGGATCCCTGGGTGGTGCAGCGGTTTGGCGCCTGCCTTTGGCCCAGGGCACGATCCTGGAGACCCGGGATCGAATCCCACGTTGGGCTCCTGGTGCATGGAGCCTGCTTCTCTCTCTGCCTGTGTCTCTGCCTCTCTCTCTCTCTCTCTCTGTGTGACTATCATAAATAAATAAAAATTTAAAAAAATATGGAGAACAGGGCAGTCCAGGTGGCTCAGCGGTTTAGCACCGCTTTCAGCTCAGGGTGTGATCCTGAAGTCCCGGGATCAAGTCCCACATCGGGCTCCCTGCATGGAGCCTGCTTCTCCCTCTGCTTGTGTCTCTGCCTCTCTCTCTCTCTCTCTCTCTCTATGCCTATCATAAATAAATAAATCTTTTTTAAAAATGGAGAAAAAGCAATTCTGAAACTTGTTTGTCCTGCTAAAAGATGGTCCAGAAACAAGGCGCACAACTTTACAACACAGCATGAGCATCTGAAATACATAAATCTTGGGGTGATAATAGCCCAACCATTAGCAGGAGAATGGGTGGACAAATGGTGGCATATCCATACAAGGGAACACCACACAACACCAAAAAAAATGCACCACTGAATACCCATCACAATATGAATGAATCCCAAAACAGTATGCTGAAGGGAAGAAGTCAGACATAAGAGATCACACACAGACTCCATTTACATGAACTTCTAGGACAAGGATGGGGCGGGGGGGGGGGGGGGGTGGTGGTGGACGTGAGGACTGATTTCAAAGAGGCATGAGGAATATTTAGGGGGATGAAGGAAAGGTTCTATATCTTGATCAGAGTAAGTGATTTAATGGATTTATAATTTATCAAAACCCATCAAACTACAGGGGCACCTGGCTGGCACAATCAGTAGAGCGTACAACTCTTGATCTTGCGGCCATTGAGTTCCAGCCCCACGTTAGGTGTAGGGATTACTAAGTAAATAAATAAACTCTTTAAAAAAACCTCATCAAATTATACAGTTAAAATCTGTATGTTTTACAGTGACTTTACAGGTAACACAGTGGCACTAAATTCCTATCTTTCAATAGTTACTCTGAATATAAATGGGCTAAATGCCCCAATCAAAAGACACAGGGTATCAGATTGGATAAAAAAACAAGACTCATTGATATACTGTCTGCAAGAGACTCATTTTAGGCCCAAAGACAGCTCCAGATTGAAAGTGAGGAGGTGGAAAACCATTTACCATGCTAATTGACATCAAAAGAAAGCTAGGGTAATAATCCTTATACCAGATATATTAGATTTTAAACTGTAATAAGGCAGCCCTGGTGGCTCAGCGGTTTAGTGCTGCCTTCAGCCCAGGGCGTGATCCTGGAGACCCGGGATCGAGTCCCACGTCAGGCTCCCTGCATGGAACCTGCTTCTCCCTCTGCCTGTGTCTCTGCCTTTCTCTCTCTCTCTCTCTCTCTCTCTCTCTCTCTCTCTCTCTGTCTCTCATGAATAAATAAAGTCTTTAAAATATAAATAAATAAATAAATAAATAAATAAATAAATAAACAAACCGTAATAAGCCCTCTTATCTTAGTCACCTGGGTGACTCAGTGGTTGAGTGTCTGCCTTCGGCTCAGGGCATGATCCTGGGGTCCTGGGATCGAATTCACATCGGGCTCCCTTCAAGGAACCTGCTTCTCCCTCTGCCTATGTCTCTGCCTCTCTCTGTGTGTCTCTCATGAATAAATAAATAAAATCTTTAAAAAAAATAAAGACTGGAATAAGAGATGAAAAAGGTCACTGTGTTATAATTAAAGAGTATCCAACAGGAAGACCTAACAATTGTAAATATTTAGCCCCTAACACGTGAGCAGCCAATTAATAAAAAAATTAAAGAAACACATCGATAATAATATAATAATAGTAGGGGACTTTAACACCCCACTCACTGCAATGGACAGATCACCTAAGCAGGAGATCAACAAGGAAACAAGGGCTTTGACTGACACACTGGACTAGATGGACTTCACAGATATATTCAGAGTGTTCCATCCTAAAGCAAAAGAATACACATTCTTCTTGAGTGCACATGGAACATTCTCCAGAAGAGATCACATACTGGGTCAGAAATCAGATTTCAGCCAGTACCAAAAGATTGGGATCATTCTCTGCATATTTTCAGACCACAATGCTTTGAAACTGGAACTCAATCACAAGAGGAAATTTGGAAAGAACTCAAATACATGGAGGTTAAAGAGCAACCTACTAAAGAATGAAACTAAAGAAGGAAACTAAAGAAGAATTTTTAAATTTCATGGAAACAAATGAAAATACAACTGTTTAAAACCTTTGGGATGCAGCAAAGGCAGTCCTAAGAGGGAAGTTTATAGCAATATAAACCTTTCTCAAGAAACAAGAAAGGTCTCAAATATACAACCTAACCTTACATTTAAAGGAACTAGAGAAAGAACAGCAAATAAAGCCTAAACCCTGCAAGAGAAGAGAATTAATGAAGATTAGAGCAGAAACCAATGAAATAGAAACCAAAAAGAATGGTAGAACAGATCAATGAAACTAGCAGTGTTCTTTGAAAGAATTAATAAGATCAATAAACCCCCGGGTAGACTTATCAAAAAGAAAAAAGAAAGGACCCAAATAAATAAAATCATGAATGAAAGAAGAGCGATCACAATCAACACCAAAGAAACATAAACAATTATAAAAACATATTATGAGCAGCTATATGTCAACAATCTGGAAGAAATGGATACATTCCTAGAAATGTATAAGCTACCAAAACTGAGACAGGAAGAAATAGAAAACCTGAACAGACCCATAACCAGCAAGTAAATTGAAACAGTAATTAGAAATCTCCCAACAAACAAGAATCCAGGGCCAGATGGCTTCCCAGCAGAATTCTACCAAACATTTTTTTTTTAAAGATTTTATTTATTTATTCATGATAGTCACACAGAGAGAGACAGAGAGGCAGAGACACAGGCAGAGGGAGAAGCAGGCTCCATGCACCGGGAGCCCGACGTGGGACTCGATCCCGGGTCTCCAGGATCGCGCCCTGGGCCAAAGGCAGGTGCCAAACCGCTGCGCCACCCAGGGATCCCGTGAATTCTACCAAACATTTAAAGAAGAATTAATACCTATTCTTCTGAAGCTATTTCAAAAATTAGAAATGGAAGGAAAACTTCCAAACTCTTTCTATGGGGCCAGCATTACCTTGATCCCAAAACCAGACAAAGACCCCACCGAAATGGAGAATTACAGACCAATATCTTTGATAAACATGAACGCAAAAATTCTCACCAAGATACTAGCCAATAAGATCCAACAGTACATTAAAAGGATTATTTACCACGACCAAGTGGGATTTATTCCTGGGCTGCCAGGGTTGTTCAACATCTGCAAATCAATGTGATACACTACATTAGTAAAAGAAAGGACAAGAACCATATGATCTTCTCGATAGATGCAGAAAAAACATCTGACAAAGTAGAACAAACTTTCTTGAATAGAACTCTTCACAGTGTAGGAAAAGAGGGGACATACCTCAATATCATAAAAGCCATATACAAAAAGCCCACAACAAATATCATTCTCAATGGGGAAAAACTGAGAGCTTTTCTTCTAAGGTCAGGAACATGGCAGGGATGTCCACTCTCACTACTGTTGTTCAACATAGTACTAGAAGTCCTAGCCTCAGCAATCAGACAACAGAGAGAAATAAAAGGCATCCGAACTGACAAAGAAGTCAAACTCTCCCTCTTCACAGATGACATGATACTGTATGTGAAAAATCCAAAAGACTCCACCCCAAAATTGCTAGAACTCATACAGGAATTTGGCAAAGTGGCAGGATATAAAATCAATGCAAAGAAATCAATTGCATTTCTATACACTAACAATGAGACAGAAGAAAGAGAAATTAAGGAGTTGATCTCATTTACAATTGCACCAAAAACCATAAGATACCTAGGAATAAAATTAACTAAAGAGGCAAAGGATCTGTATTCTGAAAACTATAGAACACTCATGAAAGAAATTGAAGAAGGGACACCTGGGGCGGTTCAATGGTTGAGTGTCTGCCTTTGGCTCAGGTGGTAATCCGGGGGTCCTGGGATCGAGTCCTACATCAGGCTCCCTGCAAGCAGCCTGCTTCTCCCTCTGCCTATGTTTCTGCCTCTCTCTCTCTCTTTCTCTCTCTCTCATAAATAAATAAAATCTTTTAAAAAACAAAAAGAAATAAAAATTGAAGAAGACACAAAGAAATGGAAAAATATTCTATCCTCACGTATTGGAAGAACAAATATCATTAAAATGTCTAGGCTACCTAGAGCAATCTATATATTCAATGCAATCTCTATCTAAATACCATCAACTGATTTCACGGAGCTGGAAAAAATAATCCTGAAATTCGTATGGAACCAGAAAAGACCCTGAATAGCCAAAGGAATGTTGAAAAAGAAAACCAAAGCTGATGGCATCCCAATTCTAGACTTCAAGCTATATTACAAAGCTATAAGCATCAAGATAGTACGGTACTGGCACAAAAACAGACACGCATATCAACGAAACATAATAGAGAACCCAAAAATGAACCCTCAACTGTATGGTCAACTAATCTTTGACAAAATAGGAAAGAAAATGTAATGGGAAAAAAAGATAATCCCCTCAACAAATGGTGTTGGGAAAATCGGACAGCCACATGTAGATTTTATTTATTTATTTGACAGAGAGAGAGCACAAGCAGGGGGAGCAGCAAAAGGAGAAGGAGAAGCAGGTTCTCCCTACTGAGCAGGGAACCTGATGCAGGGCTCGATCCCAGGACCCCAGGCTCATGACCTGAGCTAAAAGGCAGACGCTTAACCAACTGAGCCAACCAAGCAACCCCTCTTTTTTTTTTTTTTTTTTTACGATTTTATTTATTTATTTATTTATTTATTTATTTATTTATTTGAGAGAGAGCACAAGTGAGGGTGGAGGGGGCCGGGCACGGGGAGATGGGGAGGGAGAGGGCTTCATCCCAGGACCCGGAGATCACGCCCTGAGCTGAAGGCAGCCACTAAAGCATCTGAGCCACCCAGGCGCTCAGAACATGTGACTCTTGATCTGAGGGTCATGGGTTTGAGCCTCATGTCTGGTGTAGAGCTTACTTAAAATAATAAAATAAATAAAATAAATAAAACTTTTTTAAAAAGACAGTCAGGTTTGGGGAGAAGAAAGCTAAATTAATGGAAAATAAACTAGAAAGGGAGCCCATGGAGACAGGAAGCCAGCAGAGACGGGTCCAGGTGCCAGCTGGCGAGGCAGCCAGCCATCCTCACCTCCCACTCCAACCTCAGGAACCCTTCTCCAGCACTTTATTCCCCAAACACCAACTCCAGACTTCTCTGTCTGGCATCCCGTACTCATTTTCACACTTTGGGTGTAAATACCATTTCATTAACTACATTGACGCTCTCTGGGAGCAGAGACAACGCCCTCCTGCCTTTAGTTCCTCCCGGATCATCAGAGCGGTTGTTTACACACACATTTGTGTCCTAACAGTGGCACAGAAAATGACAGGAGGGACACTGTTTAGGAAAAGACTCGGTAAGTCTTTTGAAGAAAGACGAGGCCCCAAACCCCTAGGTGTGCAAGCACCAAAGCGGTAAGAGATCACGCCCACTGGAAACTGAACCAAAAATTTGGAGCTGGGGGGCACCTGGGTGGCTCACTCGGTTGACCATCTGACTCTTGGTTTTGGATCAGGTTATCTCCGGGTCCAGGTCCCTGGGTCCTGGGATCCAGCCCCTACATCAGGCTCCCTGCTCAGCAGCGGGGGGGGGGGGGGGGGGGGGGGGGGAGTCTGCTTCTCCCTCTGCCCCTCACCTCACTTGTGCTCTCTCTCTCTCTCTCTCTCCCTCTCAAATAAATAAATAAAATCTTGAAAATAAATAAATAAATTTCCTCCCAGGGAAATTTTTTTTTCCTGAAAGTCCCCTGGTGTTTCCACGGTTCAGTCTCCAATGTCCCTCACATCGTTCAGCCTTCCTCTCTGCTCTTTCTTCTCTTTCTTGTCCAGCTCCAAATTATTGTTTTTTTTTTTTTTTTGTTACCTCCAAATTATTGATTGATTGATTGATTGATTGATTGATTGATTTGCGATAGAGAGAGAGGCAACGAGAGAGCACAAGCAGGGGGGAGAGAGAAGCAGGCTCCCCGCTGAACAGGTAGCCCAATGCCGGGCTCGAACCCTGGATTCTGAGATCCTGACCACCTGGAAGGCAGATCCTTAACTGACTGAGGCCCCCAGGCGCCCCACCCCGGTAGGAATTTGAAGTTCTTTCTACAGTGTAAATGCCTGCACCTCCCCAGCTCCTCAGTGGCGCCATCTGCAGGCATAGATGCTTGTGTGAGTGGTTGGTTTAGTGAGGATTCAAGGGCAAGAGTCAGTGCGGTCCCATGAGGCACCACCCCAGTCGGACTGTGGGAGAATCCCTAACACAAACCAGTCCACCCAGAGACCAGAAGGGACCATGAGGGGGCTACGTGGGTTGAACAGAATGGGAAGCATTGAAGAAAGCCACAAACCTCCTGCAGAGGAGTGCTCTTTGTCAGTGCGCAGTCGGGGCCCTTCGGGGTGACAGACACACTTGTTGAAACATAAACAGTACTCCTGGCCCACTCCTCACCCTCCTAGAAAGACTTGCCCTCTGTGGGCCTCTGGGTCGCCACTCTGTTCTGGTTCCTGTCCCACTCACTGCTTACCCCTTCCCTGTACCCTCCACCCCATGCTGGCTCCTCCTCTGATCAGCCCCTGGGTATCAGAAGGAGGAGGGTCTCCTCTCTTCTCCACTGCAGACTTTCTCTAGGCCCCTGGTCCTAAATACCTGATTCATTCTGACGACTGTCACATTTATATCTGTCTAAGTCTCTCCCCTAAACTCGGGAGGCCCTGAGCCAATTGCTTACTTGACACCTCCACCTGGATTGTCTAATAAGCATCTCGAACTTAAAACACCCAAAACAAACTCATGGCCTCTCCCCTGCAACAACATCCTTCTCTCACTCCTCCCCTCTGCAGTAAATGGCACTAGCAAACACCCAGCTCCTCCAGCACAACCCATCGGGTGTGATTCCTTTCTGTTCTTCACTATCCAAATTCAACTATCCACAAGTCCTATGGGCTCTAACTCCAAATTACTGCCCTAATCTGTACACTTCTCTCACTTCCTACTCTACCACCCCAGTGGAGGCCACTACCAAACACCTGCTGTCCGGCGGCCGTGGCTTGCAGCCAAACCAGGCCCCTGCTTCTTCTCCAGCTCACCTCCACACAGTATCTGCATGTTAGCCACGGGGACCTTCTCATGACATATGTGAGATCGAGTCACTCCTGTTGGAACTGAAATGGCCTTGTGAACAGGAAATTGTATCTTTTTTTTTTTTTAAGATTTTATTTATTTATTCACGAGCGACACAGAGAGAGACAGAGACGGAGAAGCAGGCTCCCTGTGGGGAGCCCCATGCAGGACCCAATCCTGGGACTCCAAGACCACACCCTGGGCCGAAGGCAAGGGCCAAACCGCTGAGCCACCCAGGCTGCCCGGAAATTGTATCTATTTTGATCATTACTATCTTCTCAGCACCCAGCCCGCATTCATAGGACTTTGACAAATGAGTGAATGAGGGCTTTCCAAAGTCTGATGAATATCCCACAAGAATATCCACCTGCTTCTGAGTTCATGCTTTCTAAGCATCCTTCTGATTCAGCTCCTTAGTACCTCAAAACCAGCTAGGGGGTGTCCTGGGAGACATGATGTGATTAATAATAATGTCAGTAATCGTTAACCTTTATGTGGGGTTTACTATGTACTCTGCACTGTTCTAAATGTTTTGCATAACTCATAATAACCCTATGAGGATAGAAATTCTATCATTCCCACGTCAGAGATGAGAAAAATGAGGCCCCTAGGGTCCAAGTAACTTGCCACGAGGTGCACAGCTAGTAAGTGGTAGAGCAAGATTCAAGCCAGGCAGTCTGGCTCCAGAGGCTGAGTTCGTTGTTTTATTTCTTTCCTTCTTTCTTTCTTTCCTTTTTTTTTTTTAATTTATTCATGAGAGAGAGAGAGAAAGAGAGAGAGAGGCACAGAGACACAGGCAGAGGGAGAAACAGGCTCCATGCAGGGAGCCCGATGTGGGACTCGATGTGGGACTCCATCCCGGGTCTCCAGGATCACGCCCTGGGCTGAAGGCGGCACTAAACCACTGAGCCACCCGGGCTGCCCCCTTCCTTTCTTTCTTTAAACAGCTTTATTGAGATGTAATTCACATGCCATACATTCACCCATTTATTTTTTTTAAACATTTAAAAAATTTATTCGTGAGAGACACACAGAGAGAGGCAGAGACGCAGGTAGAGGGAGAAACAGGCTCCCTGTGGGGAGTCTGATGCAGAACTTGATCCCAGACCCTGGGATCATGACCTGAGCCAAAGGCAGACAGACGCTCAACCACTGAGCCACCCAGGTGCCCCCACCCATTTAAAATATATCATTCAATGGCCTTTAGTATATTCACAGAGTTGTGCAACCATCACAACAACCAATTACAGAACATTTTTGGGATCCAGAAAAGAAACCCTATCCTCCCTAGCAGTCATGTGCATTTTCCCCCTACCTCTGCCCCAAGCCTCAGGCAACCACTAATCTACTTTCTATTTTATAGACTGTATATTCTGAACATTTCATATAAAAGGAATCATATAATATAGGATCTTTTGTGACTGGCTTAGTTCATTTAACAGAATGTTTTCAAGGTCAGCCACATCATAACATGTATCAGTACATCATTCCTTTTCTATTTTATTTTATTTTATTTTATTTATTTATTTTACTTCATTTTAGGTAAACTACACACCCAGCATGGAGCCCAACACAGAGCCTCAACTCATAATCCTGAGATCAAGATCTGACCTGAGGGATCCCTGGGTGGCTCAGCGGTTTAGGACCTGCCTTCAGCCCAGGGCATGGTCCTGGAGTCCTGGGATCAAGTCCCACATTGGGCTCCCTACATGGAGCCTGCTTCTCCCTCTGCCTGTGTCTTTGCCTCTCTCTCTCTCTCTGTCTCTCATGAATAAATAAATAAAATCTAAAAAAAAGAAAAAGATCCGAGCTGATATCAAAAGTCACAGGCTCGGGATCCCTGGGTGGCGCAGCGGTTTAGCGCCTGCCTTTGGCCCAGGGCGCGATCCTGGAGACCCGGGATCGAATCCCACGTCAGGCTCCCGGTGCATGGAGCCTGCTTCTCCCTCTGCCTGTGTCTCTGCCTCTCTCTCTCTCTGTGACTATCATAAATAAATAAAAATTTATAAAAAAAAAAAAGTCACAGGCTCAACCAACTGAGTTACCCACGTGCCCCTTCATTCCTTTTAATTACTATTAATAGTCTATTATTTGGATAGACTGCATTTTTTAATCCATTCATCCACTGATGGGCATTTGAGTTGTTTCCACTTTCTGTGGCTGTCATAAATAATGCTGCTATGATCATTTGTGCATAAGTTTCTGCATGGATGTGTGTTTTCATTTTCCTTTTTTTGTGTGTGTGTGTTTTCATTTTTCTTGGGTATTACCTAGGAATGAAACTGCTGGGTCATGTGAGATACAGAGACAAGTTTGTTTTCTTTTTAAGATTTCATTTATTTATTTGAGAGAGACAGAGAGCACACATGATTGGGGGAAGGGCAGAGGGAGAGGGACAAGCAGATTTCCCACTGAGCAGGGAGCCTGATGCAGGGCTCTAGCCAGGACCCTGATATCATGACTTGAGCAGAAATCAAGAGTTGGACACTTAACCAACTGAGCCACCAAGGCGCCCTAGACTTCTTAAGATTTTTATTTAAATTCAGTTTAGTTAACAGAGACAAGTTTATTAAATGCCTCCCTATGTAACCTTCTGTAGTGAAGGCTGCTATGAACCAAATGACGGGTTTGGTGTTTATATCAGTATTGAGATTCCTAGTTAGTACAGTTGACACCTGCCTGGCCTCCTGGGAGACCTAAAACCCAAGAGGTGAGGAGTTGCCTCTGAGAATAGCAAAAAAACGTCCCCAGAGGAAAAACTTGCCAGTTGCAGATTCCTTATGTCAGGTCATTCCCTGACAAGATTGATGTTACTTCCTTTTCTGAAGGGAGAAATGGGTTTGTATCAGTTTACCTGCACCTTTTCATCCATGGTCCTTTCTGATCAAGGGCATATATATTTTTTTTTACGATTTTATTTGTTTATTCATGAGAGACACATAGAGATAGAGGCAGGTTCCCCCACTGAGCAGGGAGCCTGATGTAGGACTTGATCCCAAAACCCTGGACCACAACCTGAGCCAAAGGCAGATGCTCAACCACTGAGCCACCCAGGTGCCCCCAAGGGCAGAAATTTGCAAAGGCCCTGGTTAGTGTCTGTGTGTGCTGTCAATAGAATAGGAAAATAATAGAATATTCCTATTTTTAAAAATTGGTCATTATAGGGACCAAGGGTAACAGAAACCTCCTCAGTACATTTCCAGCCCTTTAGCCCATGCTCACACCCTCTTCCCAGCCCCTCAGGAGCGAGGCTGCGTCCACTCAGAGTGATGGGTCTTTCTCCCTCAGGGAGCTTGTCTCAGCTTCCAGGATCAGGATGTGCAGATGAGTGGAATGTAGCTATGGCATCTGCATGACCAGCAAGCCTCCAACAAGGAGCAGAAACACTGGAGGGGGGGTGCTTTGGGTCTTGCCCAAGGGCAGCACTTGAGACTTCTTCTTCACATGTCTCTGCTCAGCTCTGGACAGTCCCTTGCCTGGGTGGTGATATTGGATGCCTCAGTGTCACCTCTCCTTCATTGCCATCTTCCCAATGTCAGGGGGCCAGCCTCGGGGGCCTGTTGGTGCAGTAATAGCTGTGTGATCCATGTCAGCTAATAAACACAGGAGCCTCCCTGGGAAAACATTCTGCCGGGGCTCAGAAGACAGCCCTGCGGCTGAGCAGTTCCTCCTGGGTGTAAAGGCCAACCAACACAGGTTGTTGCCTTGGTTTTGTTTTGATTTTATCATGGGTGCGGTTAGTGTATTGTTCAGCGCCAAACGAACTTTTGTAGTCTCTCAATGTCTTTACTAGACTGAAGTTCAGAGCTGTTTGCACTTCTCATAATAAAGCCTTGAATGAACTCACTGCCTTTTCTTTGGGTTCCTCGCAGAGCTTTTTACTGATGACCTCCTTTCTGCCTAGGACATCTCAGTGAGATGGGCTGCAGTCAGTAAGATCATATCCATATTCTCGAAGGCAGAAAAGTAGGACAACCAGGCTAAGAGGTTTTGCTCAGGATCACACAATAAATGGGCTGTGGGTTGAAGCTGAAAATAAGCCCTAAGCTTGTCATTCATCGCACCCTTCTCTCAGTGGGGAACCTTAAGCTGCCTCTGCTGCAGGCTGAGTTTTTGAGGGAGGGATCACGTCATGTAGGGAGCAGATGCCTGCTGCACATACCCCCAGGGATCCCAACTGATTGGAACGTGCCCTTCCAGCTTCTAGACTAGAAGGGAAAATCCGGGCTTAACTTGAAGGGTACAGTATGTAGCTTTGTTTTCTTTATCCTTGATAAACCACCAGGCTATTCCAGGCTATTTCAGGGTTGCAGAGTGGCAATTTGGCCAAAGCTGTTGATCTGTAAGCTGCAGATTTGAGAACTGAAAAAGTGATTAAGTTCAAATTTACCTAATGGGGGGAAAGAAAAAAAGAAAGAAAGAAAGAAAGAAAGAAAGAAAGAAAGAAAGAAAGAAAGAAAGAAAGAAAGAAAGAAAATTCAGACAAAAAATATACAAACAGAATTTATTTTCTATTCAGCATTGTAATACTAGTTGCTTGGTATAGCTCATAATTTTCGGTTAAGAGTAATGCATAAGTGGCCATCTAGGGAAAAAAATATGTTCCTAAAAGATAAACTTTGAATTTCCTCTTTGCAATGCATTCTCGATGTGGATAATATTGCCCCTAAAGGAGAAAAGAGGAAATTGGTTCTTGGAAGATGAAAGAAATCTCATGTATTATAACTGTTTGTGGACTTCTAAAGCTCAGCTCTGCCCAACGAAGTCTTGTTTCTTAGTTTTTATTTATTTTTTTTTTAATTTTTTATTTATTTATGATAGTCACACAGGGAGAGAGAGAGAGAGAGGCAGAGACACAGGCAGAGGGAGAAGCAGGCTCCATGCACCGGGAGCCCGATGTGGGATTCGATCCTGGGTCTCCAGGATCGCGCCCTGGGCCAAAGGCAGGCGCCAAACCGCTGCACCACCCAGGGATCCCTGTTTCTTAGTTTTTAATTTCCAACACCAAGAAGAATTTGAATTCAATTTACTTTTTCCTCTTTTGGGGGGAAATAATGAAATTTTGGAAAGGTTTAAAATACCACTTAATGGAAAGGTTGGCTTTCTCCTGCAAAATCTCCATCAGCCATGGCCTACCGTTAGCTCTTATCTTCTCTAGAAGTCATAACTATTAATTGAGAGTCAAACTCCCAGGGTCATGTCACTGGAATTACGACAGTCAACCTTGCATAATCCGGAAGTCAGCATCCTGTTGGGATCTGCTGGGCAGAGATGCTGAGCACTGGGAAAGGACATGTCTTGGTGGCTCAGGCTGTGTCTATCTGTGCTTCTCAGTCACATGGCTTACTCAGGTGGTGGCTTATACTTGCCAGTGATTAATTTCAAGAATGTCATAAATGCAAACTTTGAAAAGGAAGGTGGGTGAAATCTCATAAGTTTTTTTTTTTTTTAAGATTTTATTCATTTATTCATGAGAGACACAGAGAGAGAGAGGCAGAGACACAGGCAGAGGGAGAAGCAGGCTCCACGCAGGGAGATCCCGGGTCTCCAGGATCATGCCCTGGGCTGAAGGTGGCGCTAAACCGCTGAGCCACCAGGGCTGCCCAGTTTGTTTGTTTTTTTTAAGATTTTATTAATTCCTTTTAGAGAGAGCACATGAGCTGTGGGGGTTGGGAGGGGCGCAGAGGGAGAGAGAGAAGGAGGCTCCCCGCTGAGCAGGGAGCCCAACATGGAGATGGATCCCAGGATCCTCAGATCATAACCTGAACCCAAGCAGATGGTTAACCCACTGAACCACCCAGAGCCTCCTCTCTAAAGTTCCGGTTGTCAACACTCAATCACCACTGTGAGCTTCATTGTTGAAAAGCAAATTTGTAGGGCAGCCCCGGTGGCCCAGCGGTTTAGCGCCGCCTTCCGCCTGGGGCCTGATCCTGGAGACCTGGGATCGAGTCTCACATTGGGCTCCCTGCGTGGAGCCTGCTTCTCCCTCTGCCTGTGTCTCTGCCTCTGTGTGTGTGTCTCTCATGAATAAATAAAATCTTAAAAAAAGGAAAAATAAGTTTGTGTCTCCAAATACTGGACCATATTCAGAACCTGCAGACTTTGAACCTTGCATGCTGCTGCTTCCTGGGGTCTGCTATTCTAAGGCAGCATATCCCATGTGCCTTGGGTGGTTGCTTGGTGGGGGTAGGTATAGAGACAGAGGTTGGTGGACTCCAGGACAAGGAGGATGAGGACTCTTGCCTGATCACATGAAATAATGTATGTGAAGATGTTTTTGAACTGCAAAGTATATAATGTATATCATAAATCCTCCTCCTTTTTTTTTTTAAGATTTTATTCATCATGCGGGACTTGACCCCGGGACCCCAGAATCACGACCTGAGCCAAAGGCAGATGCTCAACCACTGGGCCACCCAGATGGCCCCATAAGCCCTCCTTCTAACTGTGTCAGTAAGCTACACGAGGGAAGGCAGGTTTATTTAAGGACGACGACCAGATCCTTGCCTTGATTTTTACCACAGAAAGTTGAAATAATTGATGGCTGTTTATAAAACCCTTTTTCTATCTTTGGGCGACTGTGCCTTCAAGAGAGCGTGTGATATATTATCAGCTGTCATTCCACCTGGCCTTCTGCAGCCTTGTCTCGAATTGCTGGCTGCTTACTTATTTTTCATTGGAATCCTGTCCTTTCTTCTTGTGTCCATAGAAACTGCCAGTAATGCAGAGGCTTGTCCTTTCATGGGGCCTCTAAGATTCTCTCAGCTTAGCTCTGAGCTCCAAAGCCTTCCCCCTTAAGCCAGAAATAGAGCTGGTGTAATCATTGGTAGTGTCTTCTAACTCAAACCAAAAGTGTCCCCTTTTCCATCTGAATACCACTTACCACAGGTCCTGCTGAGAGGGACCTCACTGAGGGTTTGGTTCTGGGGGATCAGAGGCCTGACACTTTTTAATAAGCTGGCTAGTCAGTCATTGTGGCACAGAATGATCTATGCTCCAATGTGAAAAGGCACATGTACTGAAAAACCCAGCTTTGCTATCAGGCTAAGAATGTGCATGAAATGGTGTGTGTGTGTGTGTGTGTGTGTGTGTGTGTGTTTAAGATTTTATTTACTGGGGATCCCTGGGTGGCTCAGCGGTTTGGCGCCTGCCTTCGGCCCAGGGTATGATCCTGGAGTCCCCGGATCAAGTCCCGCGTCAGGCTCCCTGCATGGAGCCTGCTTCTCCCTTTGCCTGTGTCTCTGCCTCTCTCTCTGTGTATCTCTCATGAATAAATAAATAAAATCTTAAAAAAAAAAAGATTTTATTTACTTATTTATTCATGAGAGACACAGAGAGAGAGGCAGAGACATAGGCAGATAAAAAAGCAGGCTCCCTGTGAGGAGCCTGATGCAGAACTTGATCTCAGGACCCCGGGATCACGACCTGAGCTGAAGGCAGAAGCTCAAGCACTGAGTCACCTAGGCGTCCCCCCCCCCCCCCCCGCCCCGGAAATGTTTTTCAACACGTCCATGCCTTTTAAGGTTTTGGCTGACAAAGGAATTTGTGAGAAAGTTCTTAATATATTTGATGCACTTAGCACTTCCGTGTTCTAACTGTTCCTGAGGAAGAAGGTTTGGGGTTAGGTGGGGCCCAGCCAGATAAAACCAAGTTTGCATCGCAGATCTGATTCTTGCTGGTTATGGGACCTGTCTAAGCCCTGGTTTCCTCATCCATAGAAGTTGGAAAACCATGGAAGCTTGTCACTGGCTTGCTAAATGAGACCATGAGGTAATGGACAGGAGATCCTGAGCACAGCCCCTATCACTTAGTTAGTGGGCGGTAGGAGGTTGCGGTTGTGACTCTCAGTGAAATGGGAAGCTGGATAAGAAAGGGAAAAAGCCTGCTTTGGAAGACAAGGAGCCAAGTTAATTCCACATGGAATTTTACAAACCTGGGGAGAGGGGTGGGGGGACAGGGTAACTGGGTGACAAGCATCAAGGAGGGCATGTGATGGAATGAGCACTGGGTGATAATATGCAACTGATGAATCACTAAACTCTACCTCTGAAACTTACAATTCACTGTATGTTAATTAATTGAATATAAATTGAAAAAAAGAATTTTACAAACCTTACGTTGAAAAAAATGATTGCATTTATTTTTGAATAGGTAATACATACCCATAAATAATCCCAAGGAAACAAAAGGTTATACAAGGAGAAATAGGTCCCTTCCCAGCCCAGTCCCCTACCTACCAGGTTCCCTTGGAGGAAACTAATATGTAAATTTCCTAAGTATCCTCCCAGAAATTTTCGTTATTGAAAAAGCTACTTGTTGGGGTGCCTGGGTAACTCGGTTATGTATCTGCTTTTGGCTCGGGTCATGATCCCAGGGTCCTGGGATCAAGTCCTGAGATCCAGCCCCGTGTCAGGCTCCCTGCTCAGCAAGGAGTTGGCTTCTCCCTCTCCCGCTCTGTGCTCTCTCTCTCTCTCTCTGAAGTAAATAAATACATAAATCTTTTTTAAAATAAAGAAAAAGCTACTTGTGAGGAAAATTCAGGGTTTTTTGTTTGTTTTCAATAACTTTTTTAAAAACTAGCTTCCATGTTGTAGAACCCAATGTTGGGCTTGAACTCAGAACACTGAGATCAAGACCTGAGCTGAGACCAAGAGTCAGATGCTTAACCCATGAGCTAGCCACCCAGGTACCCCCTCAGATTTTGATTTCTTTCAAGTAACTTCTACACCTAACATGGGGCTCAATCTCACAACCCCGAGATCAAGAGTCGCATGCTCCACCAACTGAGCCAGCCAGGTGCCCCATGTGAGGGAAATTCATTTTGATGAGCACTGTGATGGGATGACTTGCTAAACATCAGATAGAACTATTTGATAATCAAGACAGCTGTTGGATCTTGAGTTTAAGGAGTATTTTGACAGCAGAGCTAGTCCTCTGCAGCCTGAGCTAGACAGGATAAAGTCTTTCCTGCTGGAATAAGACACATGGGCTCAGAAAAGCAATATGATTCAGAAGCAGGATTCATAGCTCCCAAAGCAGAGAGCCCCTCATCTGTGATGGAGGATGTCAGGGCTGGGCAAAGCCACACTGTGAGATCTGAACTCTGGACTGTGGGCTCATTCTCAACATTCCCCATTTGCCAAGCCCACATTGCCGACATTCCCGCCAGGCTTAGGTTCTCAGCTTTCCTCCTGGGCACAGATCCTTGAGGTCGCATAGCTTCGGCCTCAGCTGCTAGAGGGTCCGAAGGACAGGTCAGAGAAGACAATGAGCAGAGGCCGTGTGAGATGAGCCAGGGAATCCCTTCCTACATTCTCTCCCTGGGCTGCTGGAGTCCAGTGTCTATTCCATAAAACCCACAGATTTTATATTTATCCACGATTGACTTGGGAAATTTAAAGCTGCCCAAGTCCTCAGATGCACCTGTTTATTGGATAAACAGGGCTATTTGTTGTCACACTGTTAGCAGGGTAACTATGTGTATATATAGAGCTAAGAGAGCTCACTCACTTGCCTTCAATCTTATGTCAAACAAATGGGTACTTAATCACCCCAATTGAAAGAGATTCTGTGACCTCAGTAACACATTCCAGTACTCAACTCTATGTCAGAAAGTGGGAAGTTGGATCCAACCTTAATTCACGGAGCTAGAATTTGTCTGGTATCCACTAATTAAGGAAAATGGTGGTGATCATCTTCCTGGTACCTGAAGATAGGAGCCTTTGTCCCTTTAACACTAAATGAAAGCCCATCTAAGTTCTTTCATCTTCCTTTTACATTGAGTTTCTTTCTTTCTTTTTTTCTTTCTTTTAAGATTTTATTTTATTCATGAGAGACCAGAGAGAGGCAGAGACATAGGCAGAGACAGAAGCAGGCTCCATGCAGGGAGCCCGATGTGGGACTCAACCCAGGGATTCCAGGATCACGCCCTGGGTCGAAGGCAGATGTCCAACCGCTGAGCCACCCAGGCGTCCCTTACATTGAGTTTCTAATCCTTCAGTTACTCCTGTGGTTCGGGTCTGCTTGCTCTTCTTTTCATGACCTCTGAAACAGGCCAGAGGCTCATGAAGAGTTTTCCCTGCACAGACCATCGGCATGTTTTACTTTATTTTCCATTTTTCACATGCATCCTACAAGCCTTGGAGCCGCCTGCCTGATTCATCTTCAGCCTGTGTGTATATGAGCACAGTTTCACAAAAGCAAAAGATTTTCCCCATCTGACATTTCTAAATATCAGAGTGAGTGAATAAAGATGCTGCCTTCTGGTCTCTAGGCAATTCTGATATTTATATTGATCTGAGCTCATGATGATGCTTGCAGAGATTTCATTTTCCGAAAGTCCAAATGCTCATGCTAACTTGGGAGTGGATTCTTGAACAGAGCCAAAGACTCAGGAGCTCAGGAGTTGATTCCTAACCCCAGAAAGTCTGCCAGCAAGACCTTGAAGCGAGTCGCTTGATTTCTTTGGCGCTCAGAGCAGGAGAACAGAGATGGCATTAATAAACTTCCCCGCGTTTTATGACAGGTTGAAGTCTCATAAAACACTCAGCTAGACAAAGAAGAAAGAGGAGGAGGTGGCGGAGGGGAGAGGGGAGGGAAGAGGGGGTTGGAGGCGAAACTGGAAAAACAAAAAGCATTAGAATTAATTTACAAGCAAGCCTATCTAATTTTTCAGACAAAATGAGCCTAAAGAAAGCAAGAAAATGTACATGACCCACCAGTCCTCACAACACCCTACCGTTATTTCAATGGGCTCTGAAACTTCGTAGGATGAGGTAAATTGTGCCAGGTGCCTAGTACAGGGTCCTAAAACATAGTTGGCACTCACTTCAAATCAGTTATTTTCCTGTTTACGCTGCTCATAACAAGAAGTGTTAGAGGAGCAATGGAGTTGACATTTTAGTTGCCAATGAAAACCCTTAGCTGTATCGTCATATAAAACACAGCCAGTAAAAGGCAACTGTGGTCAGACTGCCCAGGGAGAGTTGCTCTTGGTGACAGTCTGGTTCGGGCTGTCTGGCCACCTTGGGAGCAGTTTGGGGGACAATGAATCCCTGCAACCAGTCTTGTTCCCCTCGGTCCTGACCCACAATTACCTTAATGCCATGGTCCAGATGCCATAATAACAGTAATAATAATAACATCAAACATTTCTTAAGAGCTTACTGAGGGCCAGGCTCTGACTTAAACACACTACATGCATTATTACATTTAGACTCCTAAAGACAAAATGTTCAGACGTTGAGGATCCTTGCCAGAAGGGAGGACGCCACAAACCTTGCAGCTGAAACATCTAACTCTGAAAAGGTTTGAGAAGAGAGAGTAAGTTCCATAATGTTCTACCCTCAGGCCATAAAACCAGAAGAATAATCTAGCAGAGACGGAAGAAGTGTTTCACACAAGAAGGCAGGGAAAGTGCAGCTTTGGGGTTTATTAAATAAATGGGAAAATATTACTTCTGGGCTTCGGTAACCACAAAGAGTTGAAACTTGTGGTTAAAGATTTGGGGGTTAGGAAGAGTGAGAGGGGAGGGGAGTCTTGCTCATTCCTGATTTCTCTTTTGGTTCCAGGGATATAGGGCTTCTATTGCATGGGGTGCAACTGGATATTTCCTCCACTCTCCATCGTTGGGACCTGGCAAGCGACATTTCCTGGCACTCAAGAGCAGCCAGTCCCAGCAGCAGCGAGGTCAAATCCATTTTTGGAGCCAAACACCAGCATTCCTTTATAGTTAGTTAGTGCTGCAACCTCAGGGGAAGCTCTTGCCTGTCTAGATGGACCTCTACTGGCAACCAGAGGGAGTTGCCCAATTTTCTAGCCTATGGAAGAAATCATTGGACCGGTTGGGACTCCTTGTTCCAACAGAAGCCTCTCGCTTCTTTTGCTAATTGCCCTGTGGTTAATGATGACAGGTCAGGTTGACAACATGAGCAAGCTGAAGTTATTCTACTTGCTAATTAAAGCTGTGAAGTACGCTTTCACATAAAACATGAAACCGCTGGATATTTGGATGTGCCCAACCTCCTGGCCTTGGCAGCGATGGTCTTGAATTGGAACGAGACACTTTTCTATCTAGGGGGATAACCTGCCCAGCTATGGGGGGGCAGTGGGATGTTTCCTCTCTAGAGGAGCCTTAAGGCTTTGTGGGAGAAACTGTACACTGGTGCTCACTTATAAAAAGGATGTCCTGGGGGCACTTGGGTGGCTCAGTCGGTTAAGCATCTGCCTTTGGCTCAGGTCGTGATCTCAGGGTCCTGGAATCAAGTCCCACATTGGGCTCTCTGCTCAGCAGGGAGTCTGCTTCTCCCTCTCCCTCTGTCCCTCCCCCTAATCATGCTTCTCTCTCTCTCTCTCTCTCTAATAAATACAAAATCTTTAAAAAGAAAAATATTTTGCAGCACTTTTACGATGCATTACCTAATGTTGGTTCATTTTCATATCAGCTCTGTTTTGAGTTGGATCATTTTCCTCATTTTTCCAGATAAGAAAAGTAAGTCACACGCAGGTCGTATCACTTGTCAGAGATCACACAGTCGGTTAGCAGAAAGGTTAGCATTAGAACCACTTCTTCTGCCCCAAATCCTGTGTTTGCTTCACTGTGTCTCCTGGGTCGGTCCTCCCGTCCTCAAGCTGGAAGCCCGGGAGTCATCTTTTACTTCTCACTGTCACTCACTGCTCCCTTCCGACACAGCAACATGCAACCACACGTCTCCACACTCCATCACAGCAACCTGCGGTTTCTGTCGGCAGTAAAGATCTCAAGCCTGCCCATCCCACAGCCCCTCTGGCCATCTCTGACTCACCAACCTAGTCCAGACTCACTTAAACGGTTGCAACAAGCTTCTGAAATTGTGGTTAAATATTTGTTTACCGATTTGTCCTCCACCTTCCCCCCCAACCCAACCCCACCACAGGATTGTAGGCTGCACCAGAGCAGGAACCCTGTCCTTTTAAAGTCACCTTTTATTTATTTTTTAAAAAATATTTTATTTATCCATTTGAGAGAGAGTGAGAGAGAAAGCACAGAAGGAGAGGGGGAAGCCGACTCCCCCCTGATTGAGCCACCCAGGTGCCCCTAAATTCACCTTTTAAATTCACTGGTGCCGGGACGCCCGGGTGGCTCAGCAGTTGAGCGCCTGCCTTTGGCCCGGGGTGTGATCCTGGAGTCCCTGGATCGAGTCCTGCATCGGGCTCCCTGTGTGGGGCCTGCTTCTCCCTCTGCCTGTGTCTCTGCCTCTCTCTCTCTGTCTCTCATGAATGAATAAATAAAATCTTTAAAAACAAACAAATAAATAAATAAAAATTCACTGGTGCCTAGCTCATAATGCACGTCGATATGTGTTTGTAGAACAAATGAGGGAAAACATGCTAATTCAGGATTCCACGGTCTAGTAAAATCCTCATGTCTAGGCCCCAACTCCAGGGATTCTACTTTATCTGGGACAGTGCCAGGTATCAATAATTTTTTTAAAATATTTTATTTATTTATTCACAATGGATACAGAAAAAGAGAGGCAAAGACACAGACAAAGGGAGAAGCAAGCTCCCAGCAAGGAGCCTTATGTGGGACTCCATCCCAGGATCCCGGGATCACACCCTGAGCCAAAGGCAGAGGCTCAACCACTGAGCCACCCAGGCGTCCCTCAATACTTTAAAAAAAATATTCAATATATTTTAAAAACTTCTTATTGTGGTAGCATATACATAATCCTTACATTTTAACCATTGAAAGTGTACAGGTCAGGGACACCTAGGTAGCTCAATGAGTTAAGCATCTGCCTTCAGGGCAGCCTGGGTGGCTCAGTGGTTTGGCGCCACCTTCAGCCCAGGGCCTGACCCTGGAGGCCCAGGATCGAGTCCCACATCAGGCTCCCTGCAGGGAGCCTGCTTCTCCCTCTGCCTGTGTCTCTGCCTCTCTCTCTCTCTGTGTCTCTCATGAATAAATAAAATAATAAAATAAAATAAAATAAAATAAAATAAAATAAAATAAAATAAAATCTTAAAAAAAAAAGCATCTGCCTTTGGCTCAGATCATGATCCCAGGGTCCTGGAATTGAGCCCTGCTTTGGGCTCGCTGCTCAGCAGGGACTCTGCTTCTCCCTGAGGCCCTCACCCTGCACATGCTCTCTCTTGCTCTCACTCTCTCAAATAAATAAATAAATAAAATCTTTTTTAAAAAAGTGTACAGTTCAGGGATGCCTAGGTGGCTCAGCGGTTGAGTGTCTGCCTTTGGCCCAGGGCATGATCCTGGAGACCTGGGATCGAGTCCCACGTAGGGTTCCCTGCATAGGGCCTGCTTCTCCCTCTGCCTGTGTCTCTGCCTCTCTCTCTATCTGTCATGAATAAATAAATAAAATATTTTTTTAAAAGTGTACAGTTCAGTGACATTAAGCACATTCACACTGTTGTGCAATCATCACTAACCACCCATCTGCAAAACTTTTTCATCTTTCCAAACAGAAACTCTGCCCCCATCACATACTGCCCCTCCCACCCCCACCTTTCTCTTCTGCCTGCTTAGATTCCATGCCCCATAGGGCTCCTTGTCTTACACACATACTCTACACTCCAGCCTTTCTCCTTTGGTGGTATCAGCCTGACAAAATCCCAACCTGGCTAAACCAGACCCTTTACAGGGGCGCCTGGGTGGCTCAGTGGTTGAGCATCTGCCTTCGGCTCAGGGAGTGATCAATGATCCTGGAGTCCTGGGATCGTGTCCCACATTGGGCTCCTTGCATAGATAGAACCTGCTTCTCATCCCTCTGCCTATGTCTCTGCCTCTCTTTCTGCCCCTTTCTGTCTCTCATGAATAAATAAATAAAATCTTGAAAAACAAAATAAAACACAGAGCCAGCCAGGCTGAGTGGCCTTTTCTGAATTTTCAGTCCCAAAACCCAGTGGGACCACAGCAGCACCTGCAATGTTTCCTGAATCGATTTCATCCCCCATAGTCCAAAAGTTCAGTTTCATGCCTTCCGACCAAAACAAACTTCCTGCCCTCTTCTCCCTTCCCCCACCTCCCCTCCTTTAACTGAGAGACTGGAAGTCGCCAGGGCAGAGAGGTTGCACCTTCCCACAACCACTGCCACACACCGACCCATACCTGTTCTCACCTGTGCTTCTCATTGTCCATGAAAATGCCTGACCCGCAGGGACTTTGCTCCCCAATTCCTTCTTCTCTCCTGCAACCAGTTTCCCTCTCTACTAGATAATTCCCTTGAGCATACAAAGCATGCCCTAACAGGTCCCATACTTAAAATCCCTTCCTTGGTCCCCTAAGTCCCAATCTTTGTTCAGCTTTATAAAAAAGCTCTTTTTTAAAAAAGATTTTATTTTTTAAGTAATCTCTACAACAAGCATGGGGCTCAAACCCACAACCCTGAGATCAAGAGCCTCATGCTCCACCAACTGAGCCAGACAGATGCCCTTATAGCGAAACTCTTCTATAAGAGCTGCCCTTACCTTCTGTCTCTACCTCCTTACTTACATTGTCTCTCTTTATCCCCTCCAATAAGACTCTTACCCCATGATACTGCTGAGGCTCTTGTTCTTTTCATCAACAATCTCCAAATTCAATGACTGCCTCTGTCTTCATCTTACCCGTCCCCTTTGGTAACATTGGACATGGCTGACTACCTCCTCCTTATGGAAACAATTTTCCCCATCAATAGAAGAGGCATAGTCATTATATCCAGTGCATGTGGCTCTTGTGGAGACTATATGGGATAAAGTGCAAAAAACCCTTATAGACTTTCCCTGGCCTCAAATTGGTGCTCAATACCTGCCTGCTCATCTTTGATGTTTTCATCTTTCATGAGATCATGGGTTCATGTAATATTTGTCTAACGAAAACTCAGTGTGTAAAAAATAAATAAAAATAAAAAGCAAAAGGACATCAGAAGCTCAAATAAATTTTAAAAAATGAAAAATGTTAAGGGAGAAAAAAAGGGAGATTCTTCTATGTGGAATGTTTTATTATTTAAAAGAATATAATAAACCAATATTGGAGAAACTTCTTGGTCTTAAAATTGCTAATGCTTCTTTCTCGGAGGCGTAGGAACAGTGGGGAAATTTCCACCCTTTGGATGCATCGATTCCATTTTAGCTCACAGCCAAAATGGAACTGACTTCATCTCCTTAATGAACAGAATGTGTTCTAATGAAAAAGTGATGTGAAAACTGAAACAGAAGGAATAGAAGAGTGCCAGCCTTCTCTGAACTTGACTCTGGCATCGCTACAGAGAGCAGTCAAGACCAGAGTCCATTTGCTTATCTGTGCTTTAATTTTTTTATTTATTTATACTGTGGCGCTAAGTGCCACCCGCCCAGATAATGACCACACCAATAGCCTTTACTGGCATTTCTCAGCATCAGACAGCATAAGATCCCAAGGGAGTGCACAAAGGAGTAAGTCCTCAATTTCTCTGGCCCATAGCAATTCACATTTTGATTCCTATAATCTAGGACATATTGGGAAGGTCCCAGAATTCCCATGACTCAGTTATTTAGTAAGCATTGTTTCTCAAAGTCTGGTTCAAAGAAGAACAGCCTAAGAATTATCTGCAGCTGCTTACTGAAAATGCATATTTCTGGGGGCCCAGCTAGCTCAGTTGGTAGAGCATGAGACTCCTTAAATGCATATTTCTGAGCCCTTCTCAGACCTAATGGATTGAATATTTCTGGGATATTAGAATTTGCATTTTAAACAGATCTCCAGGTGCTTCTCTTGTGCATTAAAATGTGAAAACAGGGGATCCTTGGGTGGCGCAGTGGTTTAGTGCCTGCCTTTGGCCCAGGGCACGATCCTGGAGACCCGGGATCGAATCCCACGTCAGGCTCCCGGTGCATGGAGCCTGCTTCTCCCTCTGCCTATGTCTCTGCCTCTCTCTCTCTCTCTCTCTCTCTCTCTGTGACTATCATAAATAAATAAAAATTTTTAAAAAATGTGAAAACATTAGAAAAGAATTTGGGGCCCTTTACTCCATCTTAAAAACTTGCTCTTCAGTCTAGTGGGGTCTCCATTGGTTCTACCTAATGGAATTCAAACTGTTCTTCAAGATAACTCAATTACCTCCTCCTCCATGTAAGGCTTCTTGGACTCTCTATCCCCAATTTATCTCTCTCTTCTGGACTTCCTTAACTCTGAGTCCCCGTGCTGCGAGAGCACTTGTCATGCTGGATCATATTATTTAGAATCATGGTTTATTTGGGGAGCCAAGAAAAACAAGATATGGCACCTGTTCTTGAGGAACTCATAGTCTAAAGGGGAGAAGGACAAATAAGTTGATGGCTAACATATGGTCTTAAGAATATGGTGATGGGGCTGCCTGGGTGGGTCAGTTGGTTAAGAGTCTGCCTTCCACTTGGGTCATGATCCCAGAGTCCTAGGATCGAGCCTGCTCGGTGGAGAGTCTGTTTCTCTCTGCCCCTCACCCTGCTTATGCTCTCTCTCTCTCTCTCAAATAAATAAAAAAATTTTTAAATATTTTATTTATTTATTTATTCCTGAGAGATAGAGAGAGGCAGAGACACAGGCAGAGAGAGAAGCAGGCTCCATGCAGGGAGCCTGACATGGGACTCGATCCCAGGTCTCCAGGATCAGGCCCTGGGCTGAAGGCTGTGCTAAACCGCTGAGCCACCCGGGCTGCCCTCAAATAAATAAAATCTTAAAAAAAAATATGGTGATGATGTGGTATGCTGAAGGTGCTATTCTTGGGACCAGAGCATCATGGGATGCAGCACCTTAGTTGAGTATTAAAGGACAGACAGGAGCCAGGTTATGATGAGGAAGGCAGGGAAAAGAGGCATTCTGGCCCAAAGGAGCAGTATGTACAAAAACGTGGAGGCAAGAGAACTGTAGAATTATTTAGGAAACTGCAGGTCATTCAGAAGGGTAGAGACAAAAGGCCAGCCACAGAGGGCTACATGGGGCATGCTAAGGACTTCCATCATCATCTATGATCATGATTCAATCTGTAATTTAGAAAGCCCACCCTAGGAGATCCTTGGGTGGCTCAGATGTTTGGCACCTGCCTTCAGCCCAGGGCATGATCCTGGAGTCCCGGGATCAGGTCCCACATTGGCCTCCCTGCATGGAGTCTGCTTTTCATTCTGCCTGTCTTTGCTTCTCCCTTGCCTGTGTCTCTGCCTCTCTCTCGCTGTGTCTCATGAATAAATAAATAAATAAAATATCAAAAAAGAAGAAGAAGAAGAAGAAGAAGAAGAAGGAGGAGGAGGCGGCACATCCTGGTTGCAATGTAGATAATGATTTGGAATGTGGGGCAGAATGATCAGTAAGCAGGTTGGGGGAGCGTCCCAAAAACAATGATGTGGATCAGGTTAGGTAATAGAAATGGAGTCAGGGGGTAGAGGAAGGGAAGTCACAGGACTAGGTGTCCCACTGGTAGGCTCGGCATGGGAGGCCACCCTTTAAGCTTGAGAAGCAGACAGAGACTTGGCTCACAACTTGACCAAATGAAATTCTAAGATGAGAACTTCAAAGATCAATTGAGCAGGTGGGAGTAGAATTTCAATGACCAAGTTTAGGTTGTCACTGGTTGTCTGATTCTTCCTCGCTACAGAAATGCTCAGAAATGTGGGCTCAGAAGACTAGCCTGAAATTGGCTGGAGGCAGCTTCCAGGGGAAGAGGTAAAACGCTGGCCCAGTTTTGGGGAGGGGGGCGGGGGGGGGGAGAAGGGGGCGGGATCAGAAGGTTCAATAAATGCCAGGGTAATTTCCAGTTCTTACCGGCAGGCGGCAGCACGACAATTCACAGAAAACAAAACGAGAAACCCTTTCCGACGACTAAAAATAACTGCAAACCCCCACCACCACCCGCAAGGAAAGACTTTTGGGTCATTAATTTGTGCATTCTGGGATGCCTGGTGGCTCAGCGGTTGGGCATCTGCCTTCAACTCAGGGCATGATCCTGGAGATCTGGGATCGAGTCCTATGTTGGGCTCCCTGCATGGAGCCTGCTTCTCCCTCTATGTCTCTGCCTCTCTCTCTCTCTGTGTCTTTCATGAATAAAATGAAAGAAAAATATAAATTTTATTTATATCTAAATAAAATCTGGGAATCCCTGGGTGGCTCAGCGGTTCAGCGCCTGCCTTTGGCCCAGGGCGTGATCCTGAAGTCCTGGGATCAAGTCCCACGTCAGGCTCCCTGCATGGAGCCTGCTTCCCCCTCTGCCTGTGTCTCTGCCTCTCTCTCTCTCTCCCTATGTCTATCATGAATAAATAAATAAAATCTTTAAAAATAAATAAATAAATAAAACATACATACATACATAAATACATAAATAAAATCTTAAAAAAATAATTTGTCAATCTGAAGTGCCTGGTGTGGCCAGTTTGTTATCAGCAAGTTTTGCTACAGTTACACAGGTTTCCATGCCAGGGTGTGACTTTGACTTTGCAATTGCCTCTCACTCACTCCTGTACCTTTTTGCTATTTAACAGTAGTCACACATTCAAAATATTATTGTCTCTAGTGTGTCTTTTTTCTCTACATGGAATGATCTTGGGCAATGTTCTTTTAAGTTTCTGAGTCTTTGTAGGCAAGACAACATAACAAATGTTGAAGATTTTGGTGTTTTGTTGCACTTTTTTTTTTTTTTTTAGGATTTTATTCATTTATTCATGAGACAGAGAGAGAGAGAGAGAGGCAGAGACACAGGCTGAGGGATAAGCAGGCTCCATGCAGGGAGCCGATGTGGGACTCGATCCCGGGTTTCTAGGATCATGCCCTGGGCCAAAGGCAGGCGCTAAACCGCTGAGCCACCCGGGCTGCCCTGGATTTTTTTTCATACGTCACCCACCATCACTTCATTTCAAGACAATTGTTTTTACTTTTAAATGTTCCCTTCCAAATCTGGTCCATATGCATATATTTTTGCAAAGACATACTCACAGTCTGTTTTATCAATGCTGCATTTTAAAAGGAAGTGCATATTTTTTTTTCCTGTTCTCTTAGGCATCTATACTCTTCTGAGATCTCACCCACTTCCTTAGCTTCAAATATCACATTGCACAGAAAAGCAACCACATCTTTATCTCGAGTCAGCTTCTGTTATTTATTCTCCACACATCCATTTAGTCACTCCATGCACTGTGCTGGGGGCTGGGAATACAAATGTGAAAAGGTACGGTCCTGTTTCTCTGAGAACTTGTAAAGCATTATAAGGAAGGTGGTGGGAGGCAGGTTTTGAATAAATAATGCTGCAATGAGATTGGAGGTATAGTGGGAATTTTGAAGAAAACCTAAAACCGGCTTGGGTGCCTAAAACAGAGGTGGGGCAGGAGGCCAACAGAGCAGAGGAAACTGCATGTACCACGATATGGACGTTCAAAAGATTATAGTACCTTCTGGAAACCACAGTGGTTTAGTTTTGGTGAAGTGTGTGTGTGTTGGCTACAGAAAGAGAGTAGGGCTGGCAGGCTGGGGCCAGATCCATAAAGATCTTGCAAAGGATTTGAGATATTGTCTCGATTTGAAATATGTCTCGAGACATCCACGATTGTCTCGTGGATGATAAATATCTTAGTTCCAAAAATATATATATCTTAGTTCCCATCGATTTCCATTCTGCAATCAGTGATAAAGTATTTTGAAGATGAAAATCTGACTGTGGCTCACCCCTGCTTCAGGACCCTATAGGATCAAGTGCCTAGTTTTTAACAGCAGTGAAAGGACCCTGCATGAGCCTCTCCAAATCCTTTATCATGTGCCACATTCTTCTTCATCCCAATTATAAACGGTTTCCTTGAGTTCTTTCTTACTCTCTGGTCTTTATACATGCTATGCCCTCTTCTAGAACACTCTTTTCCTCTTGGGCTAACTAGATTCTCAAACCTTCCCCCTCAGTCTTTACTGATCGTAGGCTAGGTCAGGACCCCTGCCATAGGCTTTCAAAGCTGCCAATACTGCAAATGTCATACTCTCAATAGTATGTTCCCTTTTAGGCTGCAAGCTCTGTGACAGATCATCCTATTCTCTACAAAGTAGATGCTCTGTTGATGTTGTGTGGAGGATGAATGAATGCATTGAGCTTTTCAACAGCATACTGGATATTTCCACCTGCATGTCTCCTAGAATGATGAACTCTACATGTCCGAAACTGGACATCATCATCTCTTCCCCTCCCTCCTCCCTACACCACCTCATCCCTGCCCAGTTAACGACTCCTCTTGGCTGGCAAACTTCTCTGTTGTTCTCTTCACTCAAAACAAAGAAATCCAACTCTTCCCTTACTTCTTCCTCCTCTCTGCTCAGAAGCTAAGTCTTTCCCTTTCATTTCTTTTTTTTTTTTTTTCTGGCCATCATTCTAGAATTACAAAGAAATGATAAAGTATCATAGTGGGGAATATATGCGTTTTAGAACAAGATAGGCCTAGGTTCAAGTCTTGAGTCTACTGTGTGTAGGTTTCCTTGGGTCATTTCAGTGAGTTCTCTAAGCCTCGGTTTCTGAATCTGTAAATGAGGATATTTATTATTCGCCCTGTAGAAACACTATGCACTTCAGGTGGCAAATAGTTAGTCCTCTTATCATTTTTCAGTACATATCAGACATGTCCTGCTCTAAAATCTCCAGAGGTTGCTAATTACTTGACAATGAGCCCTAAGCCATACATTTTGGCCTTGTCTCTCATTACTCCCCCACCCTACCCCAAATCCTAAAATCTGGGCAATCTGAAATATTGGCTAATTTACTCACTTTTTCCTCCCTGCTTCCAGGTTGCAGTTCAAACACCAAGTCCTCCCTGATTACTTGAGCACTAAGTAAGCCTCCCTCCTCTGCAGTCCTGTATGCAGTTCAATGGGATTTAAGTGCAGCTGTTTTGTCTTGCACGCTCCGAGACTCTCTGGATTAGAAACTGCTGAAAGCAGAGGTTTGGTGGGTTCGTCTATAACCTTGCATAGTGCCTCGCATGCAGTTGATGCTCAATAAATGCTTGGTGAAAGAACAACTCATTTTCCTAATTTCAATGGCTTCTTTTCTCTATAGAATCAGATGTTCGGTTATTCTCATCTCAGCACTATTTTGTTGGCTTCCAGGGAGCACACTACCATTAGATACGTTCTGTTCTCTTTAATTGGAAAGAGCTTTTGGAACTGAAAAATAGGAGTTACTTCTTCAAGCCTCATCTGCTGCTCCCCCGTTCTCACCCGCCTCACACAGGAATCGAACAACTTAGCATCGCACAGAACACGACTCTCTCTCACGCCTCCGTTCCTTTGTACAGGCATGCGGTTCCCTTCGCCCGAAGCGCCTTTCCCCGACAGCTCCGTCTAGTGAACTCCTACTCGTCCTCCAAGACTCAGCTCAGACATCATCATCACCTTCTCTGGGAGGCTATTCTGAGATGGGCAGAGTAGCAGTTCTCCCTCCCATCTTTTTAGCTTCCTCAGCATTCTCCCAAATAATTCTAACATTGCATATGGCATTTTTTTGTTTTCTTCCGCTCCTCTAATTTTTTAAAAGATTTTACTTATTCAAGATTTTATTTATTCAATTCATTTTTAAGATTTTATTTATTCAAGATTTGATTTATTCAATTCATTTTTTAAGATTTTATTTATTCATTTATTCATTTATTATTCATAAGATTTCATTTATTCATTATTATTCACACACAGAGGCAGAAACATAGGCAGAGAGAGAAGCAGGCTCCATGCAGGGAGCCCAATGTGGGATTCGGTTCAGGGACTCAAGGATGACGACCTGAGCCAAAGAAAGATGCTCAACCGCTGAGCCAGCCAAGCCTCCCTCTCCGGCTCCTGTAGACCGCGATTTCCTCGATTTCCTCGAGGGCCGAGATACCTGTTCATCATTGTACCTCTTTACCCAACACCTGTATACCTATACCTATGCCTAGGATTAGCACACATCAGGCACTTGATTAGACCCATGAGCGAAGAATATGTTCATTCGTCTAACAGTGCGGTTTGGACCGAATTCTCAAGCATTTCAAAAGCTGGTCCTCTATTTGGAGCGCTTCAGGATAGAGGGAGATTCCGACATCCCCCGGCAAAATCCTCGGTTTGATGGCAGGAAAAGGGAAGTGATTAGGCTGTGATGAAGAGTTGCTCCTTCAGGGCTCAGCTGTCATCTACCCTCCTTGGCACAGAGAGGGTTACAGCGACCCAGAGGCGGGGCCACGTGGGTGCCACCTGCTCCGGGGCGGTCTGGCGCAGGCGCCCTGGCGTCTAGACGGCGGCTACCTGCGGGGCCCCGGCCGAGGAGGAGCGCGTGCGCTCTGGGCCTTTTCCGCCGGGGGAAGTCTCGCGGGGGCGGGGCGAGGCGGGACGGGGCGGGGCCGCGCGGGGAAGTTCTCGCGGGACCCCGACGAGGAGCGGAAGCCAGGAGGCTGTGTTGCTGCTGCTAGCGAGCGAGCGGGCGGCGGCGGCGGCGGCTGCGACGAAGACTGAAGCGGCGACGGCGGCGGGAGCAGGCGCTGCCCTCGGGGAGCAGCAGCGCGGTCCGCGGCCGCTCGCACCGCTGCAGACGGGTCGGCCGGGCGCGGAGCGGAGCTGCTGCGCCACGGTGAGTACGGGCGGCGGCGGCGGCGGCGGCGGCGGCGGCGCTGCTGCTGCTGCTCCGGTGCTGCTGCTCCCCTGCTCGGCAGCGGGAGGTGGCCCGCGAGGACCGGGCCCGGTCTACCGAGGGCTGCCAGGGTTGGGGATCAGGGTCGGGGCGACGAGGCCTGGCGCGGGGAACGGAGTCCCCCGGGCTCCGTATTTCCCTTTTTGGGGCGCTTCCTTCCTGGGGACCGTCCTTCCCTTAGCTTAGCTCGGGGCAGGAGGCCGGGTGCGCCTCTTTAAGTTTCACGCTTTCTCGGGGGACGGCTTGCGCAGAGGGGCCCGGGAGAACCCCGGGAGCCCTGGGTACTCATTCTGTGAGTCAGTCTGACTCGGCCCGGCCCGGGAGGCGGGGGATTCGCCGCGGCTGCAAGTGTGGTGATTGATGCTCTTGCGACCTGCACGGCCACCACGTCACCATCTCCCGGTGTCTTTGGGCCAGAATTTGGGGAGGGAGCCCACCGACCCTATGAATACCGTGATTTAGAACTTTTGCTGCCGGAGCCAGCTGAGATGTCTAGTTTTTTTGTTTTTGTTTTTTTGAAACTACACTGAAAAATACTTGTAAAGAACAATAAGCAGCAGTTGGTTGGAAATGCTCCGAGGAAAGGTTTCTGTGCAAGAGGATAAGGAAGGCACTGGTATTTTTCATTTGCATCGCTCTCCATATACGCCCCGTGAGTTAACAGCTCGTTTAGGGAGTTCTTCCAAAAGGTACGATTTGCAGAGGAGCCGAAGTGCACTCGACCTGTGTCTTTTGGTACTGTTGACTCAGAAAAGAGCCCAAAAGACACATGAAAGAAGATAGCATATCTCTTTGGCTTTCCTGTCTCTCTCTCTCACTTTATACTTCTCCAGTAGTTGCCTTCCCTTTCTACCTACTTGTCTCCATTTTCACTGGGGACACTAAGTGTTTGCTTGTGTAATGCAAGTCATTTGCTCATCCCTCCCCCCCTTCTTCTAATCTACTTCCCCTTCCTCCTTTTTGTCCCCTCTTTGGCATAATTTTTCAAGGTTTCTGCCCTTTGGTGCAGTTTGTCTTCTCCCTCATTTAAAGATTCCGTTTTCTCTCCGGGGAAGATACCCTTTTTCCTGCTTTATCCTTCACTTTGAAGCGTCCACTGTGTTCCTTCAGTCAGCCAGAAGAGTTGCCAGAGAGCCTTGGGAGACTTTAAGTTCTCCCCCTGGGAACTGGGAGGCTCAAAGGATTGAATTCATCCGTAAGTAATCAATACTGCCACTAGGTCACAAGTGTAGCTTGCTTGTGTTATTTGTGTTTTAGTTGTTCTCTTCATTTTAACATTGTGCTTTTGTGCCTGCTTACACTTTTCTTCCTATGTCTCTTTTATACTAGTAAGGAAGATTGGGTCAATTTGGGGTTTGTAGGACTTCTTTTTCGGCTTTTAGTGGGAGTGGTGTGTGTTAGAAAATGAAAACCAACCTTAGACCTATGTTACAGTAGAATTAAGATAACATTAAATATTTAAGGGAATAGAATTTCTTTAGATCACTGATGAATTAAAACTTGCCCATTGGGCAGCCCCGGTGGCGCAGCGGTTTAGCGCTGCCTGCAGCCCAGGGCGTGATCCTGGTAGACCTGGGATCGAGTTCCACATCGGGCTCCCTGCATGGAGCCTGCTTCTCCTCTGCCTGTGTCTCTGCCTCTCTCTCTCTCTCTCTCTCTCTCGCTCTGTGTCTCTCATGAATAAATAAAATAAAATATTTAAAAAAAAAAACAACTTGCCCATTGTGGCAATTGGATTCTTTACCAGGGTTCTTCTAATGGGGCATCGTTGTTACTGTTCTTGGGGTTTTTTCGATATAAATAACTGTTTCATTACTCCTTCCTTTGTCCAAAATTTTCTGAATTCCCAAAATAAAAACCGAAGTTAATTCTTGTAATTGGCTTTCTTTGATACTAAAAGCAAGCATTTAAGTGCTTGAGGCAGTTTACTCCCTTAGCAAGTGTATTCAGATTTGAGGGATTGCTGGGTTTTAAATACTACTAGTTGATGGTACTTAGCAGTTTTTTTGAGAAATTGCTGTTATGTTGCCTGTTGTGCAGCAGCAGTTCTGATTGTTGCCTAGAACAAAATAATAATAGATTTTGGAGAAATTAATACAGAATAGAGATGTACCATGCTCTCCTGAGAGAAATTAATAGTTCCTTGCTTAGTTCAAAAGACTTTCCTAGCACTACTGAAAGGCTATTGAGAGCCCTTGGTTTTATTTGTTAAAGTTGGCTTTTTCCTAGTTGAGCCAAGTGAATGTGCATTACTTTTATTTTATGCAAAGACATTGTAGTGCATTATCTGGAATGCAAAGTTTGAAATCTGGTTAAGGCATTCTACTAGTACAGCAGTGATTCTTAAAATTTAGCATGCTTAAGAATTACCTGTGAATCTGGGATGCCTGGGTGGCTCAGGAGGTTGAGCATCTGCCTTTGGCTCAGGGCGTGATCCCGGGGTTCTGGGATCGAGTCCCACATCAGGCTCCCTGCTACGAGCCTGCTTCTCTCTCTGCCTGTGTCTCTGCCTCTTTCTCTCTCATGAATAAATAAATAAAATCTTAAAAAAAAAAAAAAGAATTACCTGTGAATCTTATTTTAAATTAGGCTCTGGGGCTAAGGCCACTACATTGCAAAACTCCAGAAGGCATCCCACAGTGAATCAGTGTCTGAATGAGACTATTTTGATGCAGCTGGTCCAAGGACCAAAACTGTTGTTACAGAATGCAGCTGTAAAATAGTCAGGCTGGAATGTGGCTTTAAATTAGTCAACTTAAATTACACTTTCTATATGTACAGAGCAAATATTTAAAAGCTTAATAGAATATGTGACGATAGATGTGATTAGTCTTTATATGTGTAAATATTTGAGCATTGTTAGGACTCTGATGTGGAGCAATTTAATTTTAAAGTTTATATTTAATAGGACTGTTAATTTGCCTACCAGAAAGCTCTTCTAAGTTTGTATGTAGATAGAGGAAGGTGGACGATGGAGGAACATATGGACTGGTACTTGAAAAGACACTGGTGATGCTAGCCAGTTAACACTTTTTTTTTTTTTTTCCAGTTAACACTTCTTAGCACTTTGTGCCAGAGACTCCACGAAGGCCTTTACATTTGTTTTCTCTTTTAATCACAAAAAGTGTCCTCTCAGATACTTTATTACCCCATTTTCCAGCTGAGTAAAACTAGGAATTAGAGAATATAGGTTATTTCTCCAGTGTCACCCATCTAGTGGTAAAGGGATAATCAATTATCCCTAGACGCAATTCAGGTCTAACTCTATAGTACCATGAAGATTTTGGTGTTTGTCTAAACTACAAAAGTAGTGATGAAAATATAATTGAGATGTGTAGTGCAGAAAGTAAAAATATTTCATGATCATGCACCTAGAGATAACTCATTGTTAACCTTTCGTTTTTCTTTAGCACACTGATAAATACTATTTTGCTTTATTGGAAATGGGACAAACTAGTTTTTCTGCATTTTTGTTTTTAATTTGATAGCATTTCTTGGTATTTATATAGAAGGATGTTTCTTAGATATTCTCATGGATATTGATCAGGTATATATGTATTTGGCACAGCATTTGTCACTATTTCATTGAGATAAATCTAGGAGTCCAAATTGCTTGTTCAACAATTGAAGCAATTTAAAAATTGCTTGTTTAAAATTGTCAGTGTAAAATTATTATCCTATAGTATACTACTATAAAATTACCTTCCAGAAAGATTGAACTGATTAATTCCCTGCTACAGAGTGGGCTCTGTGATGGTTTTATTATTATAATCCAGTACTAAGCACATTGTCAGGCATATGGTAGCTGCTCAAAATGTTAAATGGATAAACATTAGATAAAGAATCAGTGTGCGGGGATCCCTGGGTGGCGCAGCGGTTTGGCGCCTGCCTTTGGCCCAGGGCGCGATCCTGGAGACCCGGGATCAAATCCCACATCGGGCCCCCGGTGCATGGAGCCTGCTTCTCCCTCTGCCTATGTCTCTGCCTCTCTCTCTCTCTGTGACTATCATAAATAAATAAAAATTAAAAAAAAAAAAAAGAATCAGTGTGTGTTCACCCAGAATATTGCAAAGGCTAAATATTATAAACTTTTTTAAAAAGATTTTATTTATTTATTCATTAGAGACACTGAGAGAGAGAGGCAGAGCCAGAGGAAGAAGCAGGCTCTGTGCAGGGAGGCCCTATGTGGGACTCGATCCCATGACTCCAGGATCACACCCTGAGCCGAAGGCAATCGCTTAAACCGCTGAGCCACCCAGGCATCCCTATTAGAAACTTTTTAAAAATTTGCTTATTAGTAGATGGAGGAAATCTCATGTTTGTTTGTTTGTTTTAATTTTATTTATTTATTCATGAGACACACACACAGAGAGAGAGAGAGAGAGAGAGGCAAAGGCAGAGGCAGAGACACAGGCCGAGAGAGAAGCAGGCTCCATGCAGGGAGTCAGATGTGGGACTCGATCTCGAGACTCCAGGATTAAGTTCCGGGCCGAAGGCAAGCACTAAACCGCTGAGCCATCCAGGGATCCCAAATCTCATGGTTTTAATTTGAAATTTTTAATAGTGAAATTGCATATCTTATGTTTTACATAGAATCACATTTTAACTTTGAGTAACTTAATGTTGAGCCCTGTTCAAAGCACTTCATTTATATTATCTGTATTACTTAATAGTGAGTGAACCTTATAAAATAGGTGGTACTGGGATCCCTTGGTGGCGCAGCGGTTTGGCACCTGCCTTTGGCCTGGGGCTTGATCCTGGAGACCCGGAATCGAGTCCCACGTCCGGCTCCCTGCATGGAGCCTGCTTCTCCTTCTGCCTGTGTCTCTGCCTCTCTGTCTCTCTCTGTGTGACTATCATGAATAAAATAAAATCTTTAAAAAAAATAAAATAGGTGGTACTATCCCATTTTACATATGAGAAATTGAGCTTGTTTTAAAAGGCTTGCTCAAAATTATGGCTGGTAAGCATCAAGGTCAGTACTTGAACTCAGGTCAGCCTTTTTTTATTTTAAAGATTTTATTTATTTATTCATGAGAGACAGAGAGGGAGAGAGGCAGAGACATAGGCAGAGGGAGAAGCAGGCTCCAATTCAGGGAGCCCGATGTAGGACTCGATCCCTGGTCTCCAGGATTACGCCCTGGGCTGAAGGCTGTGCTAAACCGCTGAGCCACCTGCCCTCAGCCTATTTTTAGAGACCATGCAGACACTAAGCTATATTACCCAGGAAGTGTTGTGTATTTTATTTTCTGTGAATTTTGGGAAGAAAAGAGTTAAATGCAAGAAAGAAAATAAAGTCCTACAAATACCTTTAGGAGACTGCAATTTAAGATTCAGTGCACATTGCTTGAAATGAACAATTCAAACTGCATTTGTGTTCTTAAAATTTGCTGCTTGTGATAGACTGTAGGGTGTATGCTGGACAGCTTAACCATTCTTATTAGGGTTCAGTATTAATGTGCTGTCAACCCATGTTCTCTGTTAAAATCATTATACTTGCATCTACTTTCAGTTTTCTTCTTTTAGTAGTTAGTGTCGTGTATAAGATAGTTTTTTTTGGGGGGAGGGGTGTCGTTTGTCTTTAATGAAACACACCCTTTTGAATTCCTTTAGCCTGTGTGCTCTTTTTTCTGTGGCTAGCCCGAGATGCTGACCCCTTCAGGTTTTCTCCATGAGCTGCTAATTATTATTTGGCACAGCCACAGAAGTATTGATTGTTCTTGGGTTTTCATTTCTCTCAAACTGTATCTCACAAAACAGTAGTTACTTGAAACATGATTTTCAAGAGTGTTAGTCTGTTTATGCTTTCTCTAGGAAACCTGTGGTAGATGAGTTGGGTAACAGGAAAACCCAGTGTTGAAAACTGTCTTGGTTTTTATGCTTTGGCTGTTCAGTTACATTGCAGTTGTATGAAATCCCAAATGACATAGAAGTTTATGCCCTGTTACAACATAGTACCTTGACAGTGACAATGCTTTGAGTTTCTGATTTTCTGATTTCTGTTTTTTAAAAATGAAACTCCTTATCTTTGTTAAATCGGCTCAATTGTTCCTAAGTTTCCCATCACTTTTTAAAAATTTTAAGGCTTTTTATTTATGAGAAAGAGCGGGCACAGCAGGAGAGGGAGAAGCAGACTTCTTGCTAAGCAGAAAGCCCAACGTGGAGCTGGATCCCAGGACCCCAAAATCATGACCTGAACAGAAGGCAGACACTTAACCGACTAAGCCACCCAGACACCGCTATGGCTTCCCATCATTGATACATGGTCCCAACAATCTGCCCTGGAGACCAGTTAAAATAAATGAGCTAGTCAAGTAGAAAATATTGAAAATACTGACAGACATATAGCAGAGATCTTGGAGCATTTGTAAAAAAAAAAAAAAAAAATAGGGACACACATTAGAAAGTAGGCAAAAAAGGAAAAGCGGTTATTAATGCCAAGAAAAAGTAAAGGATTGTACTAGAAAGGAAGGTTGCTTATAATTAAGTCAGCAGTGAAGAGTATTTTGTAATGTGAAACTCTGCTTAAACTGGAATATGTGATATTACTGGGATGGGGCAAGGGGAAGCTGGCAGGGGTTAACATCTTGCAAGCGTTAAGTCATGGCTGGAATAAACTAAGAAACAGCAGTAAAAACATGTTATTTAGAAATATTTTAAGTAAATACAAAGAGAAAGCTAAAAACAAAATTGAGGGTGATTGTTAGGTGTTAGTGTGGGGAACTGCCTTTTTTTATAAGCCTTTTAAAAGCTGTGACTTTCAAAATTATATACATGGATTAATTTTTTTTTTTTTTAGATTTTATTTATTTATTAATGAGAGACACGGAGAGGGAGAGAGACAGAGGCAGTGACACAGGCAGAGGTAGAAGCAGGCTCCATGCAGGGAGCCGGATGTGGGACTCGATCCTGGGTCTCCAGGACCACGCCCCAGGCTGCAGGCGGCCCTAAACCACTGCGCCACCAGGGCTGCCCTATATGGATTAGTTTGATTTAAAAAAAGCATCTACAGAGAATAAGTAAAGGGTGTTTAAGGACACACAAAAAGAACTACTTGGCGGGGTGCGTGGCTGGCTCAGTCAATAGAGCATGTGACTCTTGATCTCGGGGTTGTGAGTTCAAGCCCCATGTGGGATGTAGAGATCACTTAAAATTTAAAATAAATACTCTGAGACTAATCTTACATATTTTTTAAATATTTGCTAGAACTCTGTCTTCCCTCTCTTAGAGCCAGCCCCACATGAGATATCATAGGTGTGACCTGATAGAATAAACATTGGTTTGGTTAATTAGTTTACCTGTGGTAGAATGTTTGGCTTTCAGAATTTGACTGAAGGACTTTTTATTACCAGGTGATTTCTTTCCTCCTTGGTAACACTCATTTCCTTCTAATCTTAATATTCCCAGCTGGTTTACTGCTTAGTCCATTTGCAGCTATGCATGATTAATGCCCCAATTGTTAAGTTTAGAACAAAAGAATAATAATCACCGGTGCCCCTCAGATGAGCTTTCCCCTAGGTGGTAATTATCCAAGAAGGGTGTCACTATAAATAATCTGTCCCCATTCTGCCAGTGTCAGTGTTGTTTTCTGCTTTTATTTAGCCTGTATGAAAACAGTATCTGAAAGCAAGAGTGGGGCTTTATTTTCCTTTAGTTAGGCGAAGGTCTAGATTATGCCCGTATTCATGGCTGGAGACTGCTACGGCAGTGATTGTACTGCCCACAGTTCACCATCACATAGTACACTGCCTAAGGGTTATTACAGAATCTTTACCTGCAAAATGCAATTTGATTCATTTTAGAACCCCTCTGGCTCTGAGAAAAGCAGCTGTTGTCAGGGTAACTGTGAGAGGCTTCTGTTTGATTTACTGGCACCGTCTCCCCGCACTTTCTTTCCCCAGATAAGGCATCTGGCAGCTCAGATTCTGAAAGAGGGATTCCTTTCAAGTGTAGTTAGGACTTTAGCTTTGCTCCCTAGGGTAGTTGGAAATAATGTGGAGGCTAGTTCTGGAAATGCTGAACCTTCACATCTATTTCGAGTGCTATTGGGTGGGACTCCAGATCCTCGGGGGTTTTCAGGGGAGAGGGAGCCTTAGGCAGGAGCCAGTCTTCACCAACAAAAGGCTCCCTCGCAGGATCTTTTTCTGGGTACCTGAGCTTGCTGATCACAGTTTGGAAGCGATAGAGGGAGAGCTGCCTTGCTCAGAATGCAAACTGAATTTTAAAAAGTTCCTAGGTTCATTTTGTCCTGCTTTCCTAGGAGCAGACCCAGGGTTGGTTTTTGAGAACAGTTCAAACAGCTCAGGACCAAAAGCCGGAATTGCTTGCTTTTGACTGGATAGGGGACCCAGCGTTTTCAGAAGCCCAGAAAGCTGGGCAGGCGAAAGGAAGGGTAGGCCTGTGTAACAAGAGCAGGGTGCCATCCCCAGGGAGAGGCCTTTCTTCGAGTGGACCGCATTTCGGGCCGGAGGAGCAGAGAACGTGAGGGGCGAGGGAGGAAAGGCGGAGACTGAGCGGGTCTCCAGCCGGTTCCTGCACCCCGCGCACACCCAGCGGGAAGGAAGAGGAAGTGTGTTCGGGAATAGCTCGAGCGGCTGCCGCCATTGGCCGGCGGGCCTGTCAGTCGCCGGGGGGCTGAGACTGCGAAGAGGAAGGAGGCGATCGGGGCTCCTGCCTGCGAGCGAGGGAGGCGGGCCGAGCCGGGCCGAGCCAGGGGGCGTGGGGGCTGGGGCGGCAGGCCGATCGGCAGGGCGGGGCTGCCTTCGGTGCTGGCCACTTCTCTCACCCATCCCTCTTGTGATCCAGGGTGGCATTGTGTGTCCGGAGTGCACGAGCAAGTCCCGGGAGAGCGGCGAGGCCGAGCCCAGAGCGCTGGGTGGCTTCGGCAGGGAAGACTCCTTCCCTCGGCTTCAGGCTGCTGAGCCCTGAGCAGCGCTCAGAATGGAAGCCATCGCCAAATATGACTTCAAAGCTACTGCTGACGATGAGCTGAGCTTCAAGAGGGGGGACATCCTCAAGGTAAGTGTAATGCCACGCAGATGCTGAGATGGCCTCCTCTTGTACTCACCTACCTTCGTTTGCCCTGATAACACAAAGAAGCCGAGCTTGTTCTTTCTCATTGCCTACTTTTCCCATTTACCGTCTGGCGGGCTCTGGATAGCTGATATAGATAGATGCTGAGTGGAATATAAAATATGACTTAGGAGGGTTGGTGTGATGTATGGTCTTTAACTGCCTTTGTGTGAATACCTGGAGTATCTCTTATTTGCTTGTTGGAGGGTAATTTGAGTAAAGTCAAAGCAGCATGGTTGTGGCAAGGAAGTATATCAGTAAACTGATTTATCCCATTGGGATTTTTTTTTTAAGACTTGAGGTATTTATGTAAAAGCACTCAATCTTATTGTGCCTAGTCAAAAGATTTTTGCATTCTGGAACGAGATGCTAGTTGGTTAGAAATGAATTTCCTCTAGTTTAGAGGGGTGGTTAGAAGTATATGCCAAAATTCATTAAAGAACCTCAGCCTTTTTATTCTTTGTGAAAAAAACTAGAGTACTAAATCCTAAGGTTCATCTTGCTGTTGCACGAGTCAGATGGCGATTTTCTTAAAAGAAACTTGAGCAATTACCCCATATTATACTCTAACTGCACAAAAGAAACCCGCTGACAGTTTAAAAATAAGCTGCTTTCCACTTTGCAGCTCATTCTGAGCCCAAACTATTTACAGGAGGATTCGCTGTCCACCTGGCACATGGTAATTATGTTGTTTACCCAATTGACGGCAGCAGCTTGCCCTTTTGGATATGTAATTTATTTTTACAAGGGTGGATGTTATCGAATAATGTGTCAGCTCTACAGGAGGAGAACCTGAAGCTTAACGTTTGCATATTCCATATTCACTGCCTTTCAGGTTTTGACATTTTTTCCTGAGAGCTGTAGTCTGATGATTGGGAGTTTGCCACTCATTTGTTTACTACCCCTGAATGAAATTATTAGAATTTTACAAAGAGGAAGAAAGTGGAAATGTAGAAATATGGTCCCCTATAAAAAGACTGCTGTTTTTTTTTTTTTTTTCTTTTCTTTTTTGAGTCCTGCAGACCCGTGGGTAGTTACTATTTTGCTCTCCTTGCCCGAGGCATAGAGTTCTACTCTGAAGTTTCTTGATGTTAGAAATGTAGGTTGTATACTTCATAGAAGGCCATATTGAAGAGCTCTTTAAGGAGAAGGAAAGTGTTTTTTCCAGAGCTGTTTTTGTGTTGCCAAACTTACCTCTGATATTCTCAAAGTCAGCACAGAATTGTCAGAAAGCAGACAGAACCAGCTGTAGGTTTTAGAGTAACATGAAATAGAACTAAAATAGAACTCCGTATATCTGGCTTTTCTGTTTCTATTTTCTTAGCTAGAAGTCAGAGCAAAGGAGCAAGCTTAACTTAGACTATTAAATTACTCTATCATTGATATACGGAGGGGTAATTTGATGTTTTCATATGTGATTACTGTTTTCAGCAGATAACCAGTCATGCTGTCATCATATTGCTTTGTTCTGTTTTAAGATTTTACTTATTTATTCATGAGAGACACAGAAAGACAGGCAGAGACGTAGGCAGAGGGAGAAGCAGGCCCCATGCAGGAAGCCCGAGCCCGATGCAGGACTCAATACTAGGACCGCAGGATCATGCCCTGAGCCAAAGGCTCAACCACCGAGCCACCCAAGCGTCCCAACTATCATCATCCTATATGCCTGAAACTAAATAAAACAGTGTATATTAACCATAATGGATTTTTAAAAAAGATTGGCTGCTCAGGTACCCACATCTGTAGCCTGTACAAAAACCCTGTGGGAACAGTTTTTTTTCCCCAACACAAACTTTGTTTTTTTTTTTTTTTTTTTTTTATTTATTTATTTATTTATTTATTTTTTATAAAATCTTTTTTTTTTTTTTAACATTTTTATTTATTTATGATAGTCACAGAGAGAGAGAGAGGCAGAGACATAGGCAGAGGGAGAAGCAGGCTCCATGCACCAAGAGCCCGACGTGGGATTTGATCCCGGGTCTCCAGGATTGCGCCCTAGGCCAAAGGCAGGCGCCAAACCGCTGCGCCACCCAGGGATCCCCCCAACACAAACTTTGATTTCTCCCTTAACCTTACCCAAGAAACTTGAGCCTGGAAGCCTGGTAGTTCATATTTTTCTCTAAGTTTATCCCATTGTGTATTTAACATTAAGCAACAAAACCAAACTAGGGATTTGAGGTCTATTTTTAATAATTTTTAGGCAAGAACTTTGTTACCTCTTAAGTTTATCCTAGACCTAGACCATGAGCATCTGTAAGTTCTCCAATTTAAATTGGTAAACTCTTGAACAAGTGTGAAATGCTTCTCTCCTATCCTATAATTAGAGAAGATGATACTGTTTAACATTCCCCCAGAAATTGTTCTAATGGGAAAGAAAGTGAGTCAGAGTGCTCACATTTACTTTCAGATTTTCTTTGGGGAGAGAAAAATGCATATATTTGGTTCTTTCCAATTTGGTAGATAACTGGCATATGAAGTCATAATGTCATTATTACTTTTGAATGGTGACCGTTAGCTGTTTATTAGTAATCTTGTGGCTTTACTCCAAAAAAAAAAAAAAAAAAAGTGACGATACAGTAGTTGCCCTTTGTCTTGAAATTCTGTGAAACAGCTGAGTGAAAAGAAGGGACATTGCTTTGTCTTAGAGCTGTTTTAAAAAGCAGGGGTTTCCTTCATTTGATTATTCAAGGAGTAACTGGTTTTATTTGAGTGGCTTTGATTTGATTTGATAGCTCTTTAGGATGTTAGCTGTGAGCCACAACATGTTTAAAAGTAGCTGGAGTAGCATTGACCAGTTTGACTTGATTGAAATAGGGCTATATTTGCACTCTCGATAAGGGGGGACACATACACATGAATACTGAATACATTTTACTTACTTTTTTTAAAGATTTTGAGATAGCAAGTATGAGAGAAAGCCAGCAAGCACAAGCAGGGGGAGGGGTAGAGAGAGAGAGGGAGAAGCAGGCTCTCCACTGAACAGGGAACCTGATGTTGGGCTCGATCCCAGGACCCTGGGATCATGACCTGAGCCGAAGGCAGACGCTTTACCGCCACCGAGGCGCCCCTGAATACATTTTATTTGAGGATAATGCAGTAGCAAGGGGCTTAGCCCTTTGCTTCTGACTAGAGTTCAGAAAGGGTTTCCTCTTCTCTCTGTCTTGGGGCTCCCGGTTAACTTTGGTGAGTTGAGGACCCCATCCTCCAGCAGATTACGTCCCTACTTTCCATCTACATGCTGACTTGTGCTGCCCTGAGAAAAGAGAAAAACAAAAACATTTTACTGGAAGCCTAAAATAGAACTCAGTATATCTGCCTTTGTTCCTCTTATAAAAGCATGTGTTTTTTGGAGGGGAGGAGGAGAAGGGCATTGAAGCAGAGAAATGGAAGAATTTGCTCTTCTGTTGCAGGTTTGCAGGTTTCAGCCTTGCGTGGCTGAAATGAACCCAAATTTCCCTGCCGTTGTATTGCAGGCTTCAGATAGTCCCAGGGGTTCTCCACCAAACAAGGCCCCTGAATTCTCTACCCTAGAACACAATACATCTGAGTTGCGTCTGCTGTTTTAAGGGCTTACATACCCATACTTCAAACAGTGCTGTGTATAGACCATTTTGAGCTCTCAAACCTGTGTTCATTGCATTCCAGAGCTGGCGGCTTTTCTATAAAGCAGACTTTTAATTCTAGAAAAGAACTAAATGATTCTGTTGGTTCTGATTGTAGAAAAGAACCAAGTGGATCATCTAAGTGTCTTCTGTCTGGCACTACCTACTTTTATCAGTTTTCAGTACTGCTTTAGAAATACGTTTTGAGGGATACCTGGATGGCTCATTGGAATGTGCACCTCGATCTCAGTTTTTGTGAGCTTAGGCCCCACGTTGGGTGTAGAGATTACTTAAAAATAAAGTCTTTAAAAAAAAAAATAGGTCTCGGGATCACACTCAGCTTTTTGAAGCTTTCTATCTTGGTGCTAATGACCTGTTTTAATGTCACATTTACTGAGCATCTCCTTGAGCCACATCCTGGGATAAGTTGCTTTGAGAGTTGGGGAAGAAATACTTTCTCCCTTGAGGAGCTCTAAGTCAAATAAGAGAAGTGAAATTAATATGTGAAACAGGATGTGGCAGTGTACAAAATTAGAGGATTTTTAGAACAGAAGACCTTTTAAAATCTCTTAATTTCGATTTTTATTACTTTTTAGATGAGGAAATAGCCCATAGAGTTAAATGATCCATCCAGGATCACAACTATTAGTACTTAGTAAGGAATACCTTTAATGGGATGCTGAGTTGTGTGACACACTAATTGCCAGAGTAATATAGGAAGAGCAGTGACTGGTAAGAGCTAATGTCTGATAGTGCTGTGTGGAGGGAGTGCGACTTGAACTTGTGAGATGGCTGTGGAGGGGGATTGGGGAGGTGAGCTGTGGTTTGAGATAGTAATGCTAGAATGGGGTCGTAGACTGTGCCATGGTGGAAAAGAAGGTAGAATTGGAGCAAGATAAGAAAAACCAGCAGGAATTTGATCTTGTCCTTAAGAAGCCTTTGCAGGCTTTTAGCTGATTGATGGAAATGTTCTGGGATAGGAGGGAAGCCTGGAGGCCCAGCCTGGGAGGTTGTAGTGAGCAGGCTATGAGACTACTGGGTGCATAGGTGTTGGAGACTAGGAATGAAGGACTGAGTGGAAGGTGTTAAGAGTTGCTAAATGGAAAAATGAGGGAGATTTCTGCCTGTCAGCTGGGGACATTGGAATGAATCTATGTAACTGAGAAATGAATGCCCACTGAGTTTATTCCTGAGAGCCAGGAATCAGAACTGGGGTTTGATTGATAATAGTTTTCATAGCAGCCACAAGTCCTGAATTTGGATACAGGAGTCCCCTTTCAAGTGTTTGAATGATTACATCTAAAAATGGGGTTGAGGTGTTTATTTCTTCACTAATTCAAATTCCTCGTATCAGTGTACTAGGTAGGAGTATTTGCCTGTTGATGAGAATTCTTACTAATCTTATTGACTAAACCCAGAATTTTACATTTAATTTTTATGAATGAGGATGGTTTGAGTTCTCTTAGAACAAATAATTTGCCTTTCGCTGTATTCATTTTTTCCCTCTGTCTTCTGAATGAACTGTTTCCAAATAGGTGTTAAGAATGAATTTCAGTTCCTATACAAGACTCCTTTTAGGGTCCTGGCTAAAGACCAGTCATCCCTGTTTGGAGAAAGAAATGAGTAAGGAAATGCAGTGTCCCTTTGGGGGGGTCTTTCAGTTTTCACCTCTGTAAGCCATTATGTTTGAAGTCCTCCTTGAATAGCTACCATTTATGTAGCATTTATTATGCAACAAAGTTCTACATTATTTCTAGTTTGGGTACTGAAAGGTTGGCGCTCCTTAGCATCAGTCTATGGCTGCAGAAACAGGCACACAAACTTGCTCAGGTTCACACATGTAGTAAGCAGCAAACCTGGGGCTTGATTTTAGGTCTTGGTACAATGTCTGCGCCCTCTAACTCCTTCTGCGGTACATTACTGCTCCTCTTAACTGTAAGGTATGAATAAACCAGAAATGTGAGGTATCAGCAGACCTGCTTTGCTCATCTGCAGTCATGGACAGCAGGTTATGGTACTGCTTCTACTGAGTAACTTACTAGACATAGTATCTAAAGTAAATTGAGTTCAATAGTGAAAGAAATGGGGAAAATGAGATCATTTTCCAAGATGATAAAGATTACCAAGGATGATAAAGTGGCCCCACCCTGTGTTGGCCAGGATGTAGAGAACTGGACTCTTGTCACCTTCTGCCAGTGGAGGTTTATACCAATAACACATTCTTTGAGAATGGTGGCTTGATGACATATATCAGAACATAAAATGGCCGAGGATTTCTAGAAAAGAAATTTTCTGCTGTTAAATTTGAAATATTATTTGTTAGATGCATTTCAGAGATGTTAAAGTGTGTAAAAAGAGGCATCTTGAAAAGGTGCCCAAAAAACCCTACCAAAGACCTAAGTATGCATAAGTGGGGGGCTACTTAAGCAAGTTATGGTACCTGTAGAATGGAATGCTGTGAGGGTATTAATGCTGGTGTAAATCTATATCAACACAGAATAGTGTCTACACTTGGCACAGAGAAGTATTTAAATTGATCCTCTTTTAAAAAGTAGTAATGTGGGATGCCTGGGTGGCTCAGCGGTTGAGAGTCTGCCTTTGGCCCAAGGCGTGATCCCAGAGTCCCAGGATTGAGTCCCACATCGTGCTTCCTGCATAGAACCTACTTCTCAAAAAAAAAAAAAGAAAGAAAGAACCTACTTCTCCCTCTGCCTGTGCCTCTGCCTCTGTCTCTCGTGAATAAAAAAGAAAAAAAAAATAGTAATGTAACAATATATTGAACGCTCAGGATGTCTGTCCTTGCACTAAGCCAAATATTTTACTTCCATTCCATTCCCTTTGAATCCCTGCAAGAATCCTAACAAAGATGCCGTTATCCCCATTTTACTGATCAGGAACATGAGGCTTAGGTTAAGTAACTGGCCCAAGTTTACAAGTTAGCATTCCAGTTGAGGCCGGTGTGAGTCCAGATTCTGTGTTCTTAACCGCAACCCTGCAGGGCCTTTTCATACCCAAATGAAGTCAATAGAGAGGGAGCTCACATTTAGGGCTATTTGTTTGCTTATTAAATACATAGACTTTCTGAATGGTCCTCTAAAAGGTAACAGTTGCCTCCAAGGGGCTTGATTTCAGGTGATTTTTACTCCTTTTGTGTCCTCATTTCTCTTACTTTAATCAATTTATAGTTTTATTTACTTTTTTTTTAAGATTTTATTTATTCATGAGAAACACAGAGAGAGAGAGGCAGAGACACAGGCAGAGGGAGAAGCAGGCTCCATGCAGGGAGCCCGATGTGGGACTCCATCCCGGGTCTCCAGGATCACACCCCCGACTGAAGTCAGCGGTTCAGCATCTGCCTTTGGCTCAGGACGTGATCCCGGAGTTCCCAGATTGAGTCCCACGTCGGGCTCCCTGCATGGAGCCTGCTTCTCCCTCTGCCTGTGTCTCTGCCTCTCTCTCTCTGTGTCTCTCATGAATAAATAAATACAAATTTTGTAAAAAAACAAAAAGCAAACAAACCCCAATAAAGTTATATTCAAATAGTAGTTAACATTTTACTTGACAGCCCAGGAAGTAAAGGGCTCTGGTCAGGGGTTGGTTGGTTGGTTGGTTGTTGTTTGTTGTTGTTTAAGATTTTATTTATTTATTCATGAGAGACACAGAGGGGGAGAGAGAGAGAGAGAGAGGGAGAAGCAGGCTCCATGCGGGGAGCCCGACCCGGAACTCAATCCCGGGTCTCTAGGACCAGGCCCTGGGCTGAAGGCGGCGCTAAACCGCTGAGCTACCCCGGCTGCCCGTTTGGTTGGTTTTTTAAAGGCTGAAGTTTAACCTGCGTTTAAATCATTAGGCTGAAATTCCTGAAATTCGCTGTGGCTCAGTGTCCAGAACTGAAAGATATTTTAAAAAGTGATACAAAATGACTTTAAGGGGTGCCTGGGTGGCTCAGTTGAAGGTCTGCCTTCTGCTCTAGTTCTGATCTCAGGGTCCTGGGATCGAGCCCCACATCAGGTTCCACGCTTGGCGGAGATTCTGTTTCTCCCTCTGCCCCTCCCCCCTGCTCATGCTCCCCCTCTCTCTCTCACAAATAAAATGTTTTTTAAAAATGACTCTTAAGAAGGAACACCTGGGTGGCTCAGCGGTTGAGTATCTGCCTTTGGCTCAGGACGTGATCCCGGAGTTCCCGGATCAAATCCCACATCGTTCCTGCACAGAGCCTGATTCTCTCTCTGCCTGTGTCTCTGCCTATCTCTCTCTCTCTCTCTCTCTCTCTCTCTTTCTCTCTCTCTCTCTCTCTCTCTCTCTCTCTCATAAATAAATAAATAAATAAATAAATAAATAAATAAATAAATAAATAAATAAATAAAATAAATCTTTACAAAATAAAAAGAAAGAAAAACCTAATATATTCATGTGCTTAAAGCAGTGACTGGCCTAGAGTAGACAATGCTAGCTGCCATTAGTTTTGTTTTGTTTTGTTTTTTAATTTCTTTTAAAGATTTATTTATTTATTTATTTGAAGATTTTATTTATTTATTCATGAAAGAGAGAGAGGCAGAGACACAGGCAGAGGGAGAAGCAGGCTCCATGCCGGAGGCCCGATGTGGGACTTGATCCCCGGTCTCCAGGATCACGGCCTGAGCCAAAGGCAGGCGCCAAACTGCTGAGCCACCTAGGGATCCCCTAAAGATTTATTTATTTATTAAAGTAATCTCTATACCCAGTCTGGAACTTGAACACCATGACCCCAAGATCAAGAGCCGTACACTCTACTGACTGAGCCCACCAGGTGCCCCTGCCAGTAGTTTTATTAATGTTATTCAGGTGCACAGCTTTGATAAAATGTCAGGCCAACCCCTGGCTCAGGTAACTGTGTTAAGTCACATGACTCTATCCATAAAACCAGCCAGGTGCTTGTCCTGCTATTACCTCAAACTCAAGAACTGTTGAAACCTTGTCCTAGAGCTCAGCGGAAAGCACGGCCTTGGTAGAGGAGTGTGTGAAAGGCAAGTTGTTCCTCTTTTCTTAAAGTCTTTGGTTTCTGTCAGGATTAAATCCAAAAGCAAGGAGATGGGCACCTGGACAGTGTCCGGCTGGAGGCCTCTCTTTTGTAGACTACTTTGGCTGGATGGAGCTTTGGGGGTCATGCTGTTGGCTAACATTGAGACATGTTAAAAGAAACAGCCTTGGGAAAGCTCATTATTTACAGTAGGGGTATTAAGGCGTCTTTCACTGTCCCTCAGTTCCTCAGTGAGAAAACGTTCTCTCTGGTCTCTATGCCAAGAATATGCAGATTTTCCCCCACACAGCTTTCTAAAATCTTAAGGATGCTTATATACTGTTTTAGTATGTTTCCTTCTTTATCTTGTAGGAAAGCTTAAGCCTACTTGGGTGTCCCATTTCTAGCAGCAGTTCTTGTGTTTTCGGTCCTGATATTTTTACCCAAACAGGTGCTAATGATTCGCAGTAAAATACTGGAAGTATTTCCTCACTTGAACAATGGCTTTCTTTTTTCTTTCTTTCTTTTTTTTTTTGAGTGTTAATACTACTTTAATGTCATTTGTTTGTTTATGTTAATTTTAACTAATTTATTCGCTAGTTTAACACTAGACTTTTAAAATCTTAAGTTTAGCAAAATGTCAGAAGCCTTCTGTAGAATTTTGCTTTTGAAAAATACAAAAAACAATCAGTTTTAGTTATAAAGTGAGAGGAAATACATTATGACCCTTGGACTATAGGCTTCGAAGAGAACTGGAAGGGGGGATGTGTTTTCAGTGAGAAGATGGATCATGGCTTGTCTTCTTCATGTCATTCTTACATAGGCCTTTGTTTTCATAGAGAAGTATCGTTTGGAATGGATTGCTAAGGGAAATATATTTCACCATTTTATTGGTAATTCCATTTTACTTTAACATTTAAAATTTAATATACATTCATAGGAAAAAAATAGGAAACTCAAAATCCTGCATAAACTACCCACCCCCACCCCCTGGTAATTTTACTGTTTCAGAGCTCTTCTAGGCTTTGTTATATATGCATTTTCATAATACTGTAAAATTGTAGTGGACTTAAAATACAACATGTTACCTTTTTTCTATATTGATTTTACTGATTTTTTTTTTTTTTAATTTTTTATTTATTTATGATAGTCACACAGAGAGAGAGAGAGAGGCAGAGACACAGGCAGAGGGAGAAGCAGGCTCCATGCACCGGGAGCCCGACGTGGGATTCGATCCCGGGTCTCCAGGATCGTGCCCTGGGCCAGAGGCAGGCGCCAAACCGCTGCGCCACCCAGGGATCCCTGATTTTACTGATTATTTTTAATGGTTTAATAATATTAAGTAGTATTAGAGTTAATGATCTTAAAAAAAGGTAATAAAATAAAGTTAGGGGCACCTGGGTAGATCAGTCAGTTAAGTGTTTGCCTTGGGCTCAGCTCATGATCTCAGTGTCCTGGGTTTGAGCTCCCCACCCCCTGCATTGTTGGGCTCCCTGCTCAGCTGTCTGCTGCTGCTTCTCCCTTTGTCCTTCACCCTTCCACTCCCCACTCATGCTCATTCTCTCTCTCTCTCTCTCTCAAATCTTTTTTTTTCTGTCAAATCTTAAAAAAAAAAAGTTAATCTATTTCCCTATTGCTGGATGTTTAGCTTGTTTCTTTTCTTTCCTTTTTTTTTTTTTTTAAGCTTTTATTTATCTATTTGAGAGAGAAAGAGATCATGAGCAGGGGGAAGGGCAGAGGGAGAAGCAGGCTCCCTACTGAGCAGAGAGCTCAGTGTGGGGCTCTACCCCAGGACCCTGGGATCATGACTTGAGCCTCACCAGATGCCCAACTGACTGAACCACACAGGGCACCCCTTAGCTTGTTTCTAATAATAATTTAGTTCATAATCTCGAAGGAGGTTGTTGGTGTATATGTTGCTCTACTCTCTGAAAAGGCTGAACAGATTACCTGCTTGAGATCCGGTTAAATGAGAATGGCCCATAATCCATAGCCAGAATATATAATAACACAGCTAAAGTCTGCTTCATGCACCAGTCTCTTTTAACACAGAACATTATTTCACAGTTTGACAAGTGTTTAATAGGAATGTAGAACCAGATGTGTGAAATGAGGAAACATCTACTCAGCATCTAAGATACTTGGTCCACAGCAGCACGTAGTTTTTCTGAGGTACATTTTATTTTGTGCTAGTCCTTCTGATTGATTTGCTTTTGTAACTGTATCAGATTAAGTTAATAAGTCATTTTGATAGCTGAGAAATTTGGTGTGTATTTATAGGTGTGGGTTTTGATTTGTTTCATTGTCAAGTCCTCTACACCCAGCATGGGGCTTGAACTCAGGGCCCGGAGATCGAGTCACATGCTTTTCTGACTGAGCCTGCAAGGCGCCTCACATAGGTATAGTTTTTTCATTTCATTCTGTATTTTACTTTCTTGGGCTAAATGAAACCCTTCTAGAAGGAAATCATCCATGCCAATTTATGTTTAGAAAAACAAACCAGGCTTTGTTGATGCTGCAAACGCTGAGCTTTAGAGCCAGGACCCTCTGCTGAGACAAAAAGGTAGAGTGGCTTACTGAAGCATCCTCACATGTACTGCAATATAAAGAAAAAAGAGAACCATTCTGTTGGTAGCAGTTGATCTTCTCTGGGTGTTGAGATTTTGGTGAATTTTCACTCTCGCTAGCATGCATTTCTATCATGGATGTTTTTATAAGCATATATTAGTTTCATATCATAAAAGCAGTAAGAGACAAAAGCACTACAGTAATTTTCCAGATATCAGTTTACAAATCAACAAACCTTCGGGCAGCCCCGATGGCCCAGTGGTTTGGCACCGCATTCAGCCCCGGGTATGATCCTGGAGACCCGGGATTGAGTCCTGCGTCGGGCTCCCTGCATGGAGCCTGCTTCTCCCTCTGCCTGTGTCTCTGTCTCTGTCCCTCTGTCTGTCTGTCATGAATAAATAAATAAAATCTTTAAAAAAAAACTTTTAATGACCTGTTTTGCTTTCTTACAAGGGAAAAAAAAATCACCGAGTACAGCCTCCTAGAGCAAATTTATTAGATATTGAGACTCTTCTTGGTTCAGGAAGCACAAGCACAAGTCCTCCACATCATTTAGGGCTGTTAACACATACCTTGTGTAGAATGCATGACGGGAAACCAGATGCATGCTCAGCCCTTTCCTTAGGAACAGATTGGCCCAAAAAATGGTCTTGCTGCCCAGTTCTAGTTATTTCTTGCTTATCTTTTCCCTACACCTGATATGAAAGTAATGTTATGTGCTTTCTTACATATTTCATGTTGACTTAGGTCAGTCTTCAAACTGGATTAAAATTACTAATGCAGCCAAATTGCAGTTTTTCAGAGGTTTAATTATTCATTTCTCCTTTCTTTTGTCCATATTTAGCTCTGGTCAAGCTGACTTTTAATTACCAACTTTACAAAAATGTTTAACTTAGAAAAGTAAAATCAAGAGACAAAAAGATTTGAAGTTTGAAGTAATCAGTGGCTTCTAGTTATCTATTGTGCATTAAAAAAAATCAGGTGTTTTCATTTTATTCTTTTTAGATGTATGTTAGAATTATTTAATAGGAAAACATAAAAGAAAGGCCATACTCCCTCCTGTCACCCAGATAACTTTTTTGAAATTAAATAAATGTCTCTCTTAATGTTAGAAAATGTAAAAAAGGAAACTCTTCTCAGAGAAAATCGTTGTTCAGTTTTTTTTGTAACCTTTCAGGAAAAAATTTTTTTTTTTTTTTTTTTTAGGAAAAAGAAATTAACAAGTATAGCCATAGTTACATTTTTAATGCTTTCCAGATACAGTAAGAAATACAGTGAAACCATATTCAAAATTTTAATAATGAAAGTAAGCAGGTACTTCAGCTTACAAAGGGAGGATGGGGTTTCTGGTTAAGTGTACTGTACCTCTTTAGAAAACAGCAGTAGCTCAGAGGATTTCTATGCCAGGCTATTAGAGATCATAATGATTAAAACTTTCTCAAAGTCGCATGTTAAAGCTGAGTCAGAGTAGATCTTAAACCTGAAATTGGTGTCATCTTTCTATTTTTTTTTTAATATTTTATATTTATTTATATAGTTACACAGAGAGAGAGAGAGAGAGAGGCAGAGGCATAGGCAGAGGGAGAAGCAGGCTCCATGCACTGGGAGCCCGATGTGGAACTCGATCCCGGGTCTCCAGGATCGCGCCCTGGGCCAAAGGCAGGCGCTAAACCGCTGCGCCACCCAGGGATCCCTGGTGTCATCTTTCTAAAACTGTGCTAATATTATCCATATGAGATACCCAGGTGAATTTGTGACTAATGGCCACTTAGTGCTAGAAGTGGAAACTAGTAGCCCTACAGGTCTTTTCCTGAGATTGATTACATTATTGGTCTTCCAAATTTAGATTAGTGGTGTAGTAGACAGAACATATATTTTGTTTTCATTAACTTGGGAAGTCATATTCTTATGTGTTCAGAAACCCTTTATCTGCCTTGAGCACTTATAACTATACCCACCTGAACAGCTGTTGCCTTTAAAGGCTGTAGAATATTCAAATTTAGCTGGGTTTTTTTTTGGTATTGTATATTAAAGTGTGACATTTCTGCATGTTCTTTCTCTCATTCTTCCCCTTTCCAAGTATGAAAGTAAAAGCCTGGCAAAAAGAGCATGCTGCTTCTTTACATATTCTCAAGTAACCTGATGAAAAATTACCTGCTTTTGGACTTGGGTTTTATATACAGAATAATTGCAACCTCAATTTGGAATGAACTGTAGCCCATCTTTCAATATAGGTATTTATAGCTATAAATTTCCCTTTAAATTCTGCTTTAGCTGCATCCCATAAATTTGGGTGTGCAGTTTTTGTTTTCATCTCAAAGTATTTTCTAATTTCTCTTGTTATTTTTTTTCTTTGACCCATTGATTATTTAAGAGTATGTTATTTAATTTCCACGTATTTGTGAATTTTCCAGAACTACTTCGGGTGTTAAATTCTATTTTAATTTCATTGTGCATGTATAATATACTTTGAATTATTTCAGTCCTTTTAAGTTTATTGATGCTTGTTTTATTGCTTCACAAATGATCCTGAAGAATGTTTCACTGTGCAGTTGAGATGAATGTTTATTTTGCTGTTTTTGAATGGAGTTCTTTTTAAAATTTTATTTAACTTATTTGAGAGAAAGAGGGAGAGAGTACAAGCAGAGGAGCAGGAGAGGGAGAAGAAGACTCCCCACTGAGCAGGGAGCCCCACACGGGGCTCAATCCCAGGACCCTGGGATCGTGACCTGAGCCAAAGGCAGACATCCAACCCATTGAGCCACCCAGGCACACTGTTAGGTGGAGTTCTATATGCTATATATATCTCGTAGGTGGGGCACCTGGCTGGCTGGCAGTAGAGCATGTGACTAGTTCTCAGGGTTGTGAGTTCAAGCCCCAAGCCCCGTGTCAGGCATAGGAATTACTAGCTAAAGATGTCTTTTAGGTCTAGTTACTTATTTTTCCCTTGAGTGTGTCAAGATAGTTTTAGGATTTTGGTGAATTCATACTACTGCTTATCTAGTATCTTGGTAAATCACAGCATGCTATGCTTAGTGCATAGGGTTCAGGATATACCTAATATTTAATAATACACTATTTTAAGAACTGTGCCAGAGGTATGCACTGGATGTTCTGAAACAGACTCAGTAAGACATGAGTATTGAAAAAATTTTTGAGCTAATTTAGAAACGCCCAGGACCACTTTGTCTATCCAGATATGCCTTACTGATTGAGGACTGTTTCTAACATTAGCAGCGGTTACTGTCAGTTCTGAGGAGTTGTTGGAGCTCTCCTAAAACACTTAACCTATGAAGTTAATGGCCTTTCATTGTATTTGGCAGTTATAAGAATAAATGTGCGCCTTGTTGATAACAGCATGGCACATGCAAGAGCTTCAAAGTAGTTATGACTCTTTTTCACATTTTGTTAAAGACTTTATTTTGTCTCTCTCACCACCACATCCATGAAGGAAATGTTTATGGAAACAGGTTTCTACTACATGTTTGTATGTAGAAGATACTGAATAACATTACTTTAAGTAGGATTATTTTTTAAGATTTTATTTTATCTTATTTTTAAAGATTTTATTCATGTCTCAGAGGCAGAGACATAGGCAGAGGGAGAAGCAGGCTACCCGCAAAGAGCCTGATATGGAACTCAATCCCGGACCCCAGGATCATGCCCCCTAAGCTTAAGATAGATGCTCAACCAGGGGTCCCTAAGATTTTATTCTTGTGTAATCTCTGTACCCAGTGTGGGGCTCCAACTCAAAACCCCAAGATCAAGAGTTGCATGCTCCTCTGACTGAACCAGCCAGGTGCTTAAATGGGGCTACTTTTAACTAGAACTTCTCACATTGAAAATAGCATGAGCTTAACACCAGTGTTTTAGTAACTTAAGAATTGGAAAGGATTAGCCTTTTATTTCCTTCATCACTAGAATATAAATTATATTTAACAAGTGTGTATGTAATCCAGAGTTGGTGTACCTGAAACCTGATCCCTACATATTAGTTTCTAAAGTTTAAAAAGTCAGTGAACAGGGCAGCCCTGGTGGCTCAGCAGTTTAGTGCTGCCTTCCAACCGGGGCATGATCCTGGAGACCCGGGATCTAGTCCCGCGTCAGGCTCCCTGCATGGAGCCTGCATCTCCCTCTGCCTGTGTCTCTGCCTCTCTCTCTCTCTTTCTCATAAATAAATAATAATTTAAAAAATCTTTAAAAAGTCAGTGAACAGGACGCCTGGATGGCTCAGCGGTTGAACATCTGTCTTTGGCTCAGGGCATGATCCCAGGGTCCCTGCAGGAATCCTGCTTCTCCCTCTGCCTGCTGCCTCTCTCTCTGTGTCTCTCATGAATAAATAAAATCTTAAAAAAAAAAAAAAAAAGTTGGTGGTCAAAGAAGGGGAAAATGGAATACCATTTCATGAACCCTTTGTAAAGAAAATTGCTCCAGTAAATAAAGAACCTCAAGATCCCCCTTCATAGACCTCAAAACATTTACCCAATTAATATTGTTTTTTTGTTTTTTAAACTTATTTTTATTTTTAAATTTTAAGAAACTTTAAGCTCTATTCCCAGCCTGGGGCTTGAAGTCACAACTTGAAGAGTCACATGCTCTACCAACTGAGCCAGCCAGGCACCCCCCAATTAATATTGTTTATCAAAAATAAGTTTGGAAACCCCAAAATTCAGTTCTCTGTTTACAGGGAGGGTGGATCAAGATAGCACTACCACTTGTCCCCTCAGTCAGGGTCCCCTCAATAGGATCCTGTCCTTTAAAAGTAAAGTTCTTACAGCATGTTTACTGAATATAGTTTTGTTTTGTTTTTTTTAACATCAATTTTCAAAAAATTATTTTAGGACATTTTTTTTTAAATATTTTATTTATTCATGAGAGACACACACACAGAGAGGCAGAGACACAGGCAGAGGGAGAAGCAGGCTCCATGCAGGGAGCCTGATGTGGGATTCGATCCCGGGTCTCCAGGATCCCACCCTGGGCTGAAGGCGGCACTAAACCGCTGGGCCACCAGGGCTGCCCTATTTTAGGACATTTTAAAATTAGAGGTGCCTGGATGGCTCAGTGGGTTAAGTGTCTTACTCTTCATCTCAGCTCAGGATCATGAGTCCAAGCCCAGTGTGGAGCCTACTTAAAAAATAAATAGGAGTGCTTGGGTGGCACAGTCGATTGAGCTGATGACTCTTGATTTTGGCTCATGTCATGATCTGAGGGTCCTGGGATCAAGCCCCACATCAGGCTCCAAGCTCAATGGGGATTCTGCTTCTCCCTCTGCCTCTTCCCCTTGCTCATTCTCTCTCTCTCTCAAATAAAAAATAAATAAATAAATTAATTAATTAATTAAATAAAATAAAACCTTGGGATCCCTGGGTGGCGCAGCGGTTTGGCGCCTGCCTTTGGCCCAGGGCGCGATCCTGGAGACCCGAGATCGAATCCCACGTCGGGCTCCCGGTGCATGGAGCCTGCTTCTCCCTCTGCCTGTGTCTCTGCCTCTCTCTCTCTCTCTCTCTCTGTGTGACTATCATAAATAAATAAAAATTTATAAAAAAAAAAAACATAAAATAAAACCTTTTTTAAAGCATTCATTTCTTCACTTGCACTTTCCATATTTCGAGATCTTAACAGCTACATGTGGCTAGTGGCTCCTGTATTGGATAGTGCAGATATAGGACATTACACCATTGCAGAAAGTGTTTTTTTTTTTTTTTTTAAGATATTTATTTATTCATGAGAGACAGAGAGAGAGAACTAGGGTTCATGCAGGGAGCCCGTTGTGGAACTCAATGTGGGACTCGATCCCAGGACCCCAGGATCACGCCCTGGGTCGAAGGCAGGCACTAAACCGCTGAGCCACCCAGGGATCCCCAGCAGAAAGTGTTTTTAGACAGTTGCCCTGTAGATTGTCACTACCCAAATACCACTGTTAGTGTCAAAGTATTTTGGATTTTACCTTAAAATGCCAGGAATCCTATCTTTTCTTCTCCTTGCAGAGCATCTGTGGTTATTCTGTTCCTTGGAGGTGAGGCCCTGGGAAGAACGGAGATGGGAGAGTGACCTCAGAATGGTGCTGTAGTCTGGGGGTAGAACTGGGGTGAGCTTTGTCTTTCTCAGGAGTTTGTCCCAGTCTGTACTCCTCTCTTTCCTTGTGAATCTGAGTCCCCAACCCCCTTCCTCATAGTGCTGCACCCTCCTCACTTCCAGCCTGTGCAGAGGCAGATATGAGGAACCCCTTGCCCACCTGGTATTGTGTCTTTTCTAGTGAAAATTGAAGAGTACTGGTATAGTAGCTTTGGTGCTGTGAGCCATGAGGTTCCTGAGGCTAGTGCAGCCTCTTCTAATTTGGGTTCCTTGTGTCACTGGATGTGTAATGTGGTCTTGAGCTGAATGTGCAGACAGCAGCATCTGAGGCATATCCAGAGAGCAGAGGCAGCATTTCTTTGAATTTAGCAAAACCATAATTACTGTGTTTTCTTTTCAAAATGTTTTACATAAACAATCTCAGAGAAAGTCTTTTATTGTAGAGTCATTTTGATTCTTTGTTAACTTGCACTAAAATTTTGCACAATTTAATGTCCTCACCTGAAAAACTCTACAGTGTTTTGTTGATGAACGTTTTTGCCAGTAATGTCAAATAATGAGTTAGTTAATCTTCATGGCTATTTTTATTTATTTATTTTTGTTTTGTTTATTACTTAGAATGAGCAGGGGGAGGGGCAGAGGGAGAAGTAGACTCTCCCCTCAGCATGGGGCTCAATGAGGGGTTCCATCTCAGTACCTTGAGATCTTGAACTGAGCTACCCAGACGCCCCCATGACTATCTTTAAACAAAATTTGGTCAATTTTCAGTTAGTAGCATAGTTTCCCTGAACACTACCTCTTCTGGTTGTTCTTTTCATCTGGTGTAATCTTGGGTATCTCCCATTCCACACTCATTACCTAGAGCAAGCCCTGAGCTCCAGAATTTTTTCCTGAGCCATTTTTCTCCCCTAGATGCCTCTCCACTGCCCCTTTGCTCCACTGTCTACATCTGGCCACGGCGTATTTCTGATTCCCCATATCTCAATAGGATCCTGTGTCTCAGTGTCTTGCAGGGTGCCTAGCAACATGGTAGTTTAGTGGGTGGAATGGAGGAAGCGTTGAAACCCACACCAAGTTTGTTCTACTTGGTATAAATCGAGTCTGTAGTTGACACTGTCTTTGTTACCATCATTGCACTGTCAGAGGTTAGGCATGGTTCTTGTGTTGCCACAGCTGTTTTTGCATTAATTTAGGTGACATAGACCAGAAATAGGAGTTCTTGAATTTCGTGTGTGTGTGTGTGTGTGTGTGTGTTTTTTAAGGTTTTATTTATTTGAGAAGGGAAGAGAGAGTGAGCAAGAACAGGGAGAGGGAGAAGCAGACTCACCAATGAGCAGGCACTGACATGGGGCTTGATCCCAGGACTCTGGAATCCTGACCTGAGCTGAAGGCAGACTTAACCAACTGAACCACCCAGGCACACCTTTGTTGTATTTTCCCTTATTTTTTGCCACCACCTTAGTTAGGTTTCTTAGCTATTTTCCCATTGAGTGTAAAGTATAATTATACTTTTCTGTGCATGTAATCTAAAGGATACTCAATCTTTTTTTTTTTTTTAAGGATTTTGTTTATTCATAAGAGACACAGAGGGGGGCGGGGAACAGAGACACAGGCAGAGGGAGAAGCAGGCTCCATGCATGGGGAGCCTGATGTGGGACTGGATCCGGGTCTCCAGGATCATGCCCTGGGCCGAAGGCAGCACTAAACCGTTGAGCTACTCCAGGCTGCCCACTCAATTGGTTTTATTTTTAAGCTACTGTTCAAAAAACATTCCAAAAAAAAAAAAAAAATTCCAGTTTCCACCAGCTTTTGTTCTTGAACATTTATTCCAGCAGATAGTCCATACATATTTTTTAAAATACCACTATAGGAGATTCTAAACTAGGCTTTCTCTCCTGAGGTTTTTTTTTAAGTGTATAAGAAAAACAGGAAAAAATTTTTCCAAGAAACAGTTTGAAGTAATTCTGATGATTTGTTGTAATTTACATAGTTTACACAACTCATAGGCTTGGAGAAAGTGCCAGAGAACAGCTTTGCAGAGCACTGGATTGCGGGAAGAGGAGTCTTATCAGATGTTCTCTTGACTTTACTGCTAAAAAGGGAGGTGGGTTGAAGGGAAGAGGGAAGAATTTCTTGTTTTTCCAGCTTTGCCAGCACACTGCTTACAAACAATTGTTTGAACTCTTACTTGCGTCCCTGTACTTCCAGGTATGCTTTCTGGCCTCTTAATAGTAACACAGCTAGGAGTGGAGGCATGCTTTGTGATGCCAGACATAGCTGTAGCCAACCTGGAACAGGTCCAAACCGAGCAAGATACTGAAGTCAGAAAGAACAAGTGGTACAAATACTCTCTTAGTCAGAGTCCTGAAAGTCTTCACGGGAGAGCAATGCAGGCAGATCTGACAAGCTTTGGAAGATTTGTCATAGCCTGACATTTCAGTTTTTCTAGGGGCCGAGTAGTGGGTTTCAGCCAACAAGGCTAGAGTACTTCCTCTTAAATTTACCCATAGAAGCCAGCTGTTGTACATGTACTGGTGATAAACTTGGAGCTGGAACAGTGACTGACCTGTTAACATCCTAGCCATGTGATACTCACACAATAATGAATTTCCATCTGTTGTGGGGCTTGGCTTTAGCCATTGAATCCATGAGTTGGTCTAAGCTTCAGTTTTAAGCATTCATTAATTTGTTTTTATTTTTTTATTTTTTATTTTTTTATTTATTTATGATAGCCACACACACAGAGAGAGAGAGAGAGAGAGAGAGAGGGGCAGAGACACAGGCAGAGGAAGAAGCAGGCTCCATGCAGGGAGCCTAATGTGGGACTCTATCCCGGGTCCCCAGGATCATACCCTGGGCTGAAGGCGGCGCAAAACTGTTGAGCCACCTGGGCTGCCCTGAAATGCATTTTTTAAGGCAGAAATGTTTAATCTTCTGATTAAACACTGATTTAGAGGATTTATAGTAAGGTAGACTCAGATATAGTGATTGTGGACTATAACTAAATTTTGAACTCAAGATACTAAGAAGTACTGTATGAAATGGTAGCTACCATCTGAATAACCAGACCCTTCTGTGTGGGAGGAGACAGACTACGGAGATGGAGGTGAATACCCGAGATGCCTTAATGAGGTAAAACTTTATAAAAAAAAAAAAAAAATGTAAAGCTTTCATTGGACAAGAAAATTAGCTCTTACTGAGCCTATGGTCTTGGGAGTCAGGCAGGCTTTGTACCGGGTACTTTTCTGCTCCTTAATCCTCTCAGCAGCTCAAGAGAGAACATCTTCAAGAATGCCTTAACAGAGATTCAGAGAGGTTGAGTAACTTGTGTGTGAAATTGCATAGCTAAGGTGTGGGAAGGTAGACATTTGATCATAGTTTGATCAGGTTCTGATTTTGAACTGTGGGCTAATCAGAAGACAAGCGTTTATGTAGATGTAACAATGGCATTTCCAGTAATTCTTGAACAGTGAGTTCACCAAAGCTGTGTTTTGGAAAGATGACTTTGGACTAGTACAGATAGAAATAGGGAAAGGTTGGAGGCAAGGCATAGGGTTGAAGAGGCAGGGCTGGAGCCCAGGCAGTCTAGGTTCAGACTTCAGCTGTGCTGTTTGCTGTGAGTGTGACACGGGGCAAATTTTTTAAACTACAGTGTGCCAGATTTCCTCTTTGGAAAAATGGGGGTGGTATTAATACTATTCCAGTTTTTGTGAGGATTAGATGAATTGAATGATACAAGTATTTAGAACAACAACTATATAATTCTTATCACCTAGGAAGTAGTTTGGTTGCAGGGTACTGATGGAGTAAGTTGTCAGGGATCAGCAAGAGTCCCACTCCGTGGGCGTTACAAGGGGAAAAGCCCCAGGGTTAGGCAAGAGATGCAGGCAGGCAGACTGGGAGGCTTTGAGGCTGGGATGCCCTGCTACTGCTGACCCAGGTGGGAAAGGTGGGAATTCTCTAATTGAGGAAAATAGGAGCTTGAATGCTGAACTGTAGGAAAAGGTTTGACTGAACATATTGTGGATTATTTAAAATCTCCCCAGGAATGAATAAAGTAAACAGCAACAGAAGCCACCTCATTGCTCCCAACGTAACTTCTCCTTATGTCTTCCATGGCAAGAAGCAGCCTTAATCTGGAGGAGCATCAGTCATCCCTGGGATTTACTGCTCTAGGCAATTCCTATTTAACTATCTGTCTTAAAATAGAGTGATGAATGGGATTGTGACTCTTTGTGGCAAATGCTAGAATCCACTGGAGTAGGTTTTTTAAATTGATTATAGTGGAAGGTACTTTTTAAAAAAGATTTTATTCATTTGAGAGAGAGTGAGCACGATTGAGGGGAGGGGCAGAAAAGAAGGGAGAAGCAAACTCTTCTGCTGAGCAGGGAGCCCAACCTTGGCCTCAATCCCAGGATCATGACCAGAGCCAAAGGCAGATGCTTAACTGACTGAGCCAACCAGGTGCCCTGAATGTAGTTTTTAAAAAATATCTAGGGGGGGATCCCTGGGTGGCTCGGCAGTTTAGCGCCTGCCTTTGGCCCAAGGCGTGATCCTGGAGCCCCAGGATCGAGTCCTGAGTGAGGCTCCCGGCATGGAGCCTGCTTCTCTCTCCTCCTATGTCTCTGCCTCTCTCTATATATCTATCATGAATAAATAAATCTTTAAAAAAAATAAAATAAAATAAAAAATATTTAGGGCAGCCTAGTGGCTCAGCGGTTTAGCGCCGCCTTCAGCCCAGGTCATGATCCCGGAGACCTGGGATCGGGTCCCACATCGGGCTCCCTACATGGAGCCTGCTTCTTCCTCTGCCTGTGTCTCTGCCTGTCTCTCCCTCTCTCTCTCTCTGTTTCTCATGAATAAATAAATACAATCTTAAAAAAATAAAAATATTTATTTATTTATTGGAGAGAAACAGTGCATATGCACATGTGAACAGAGGAGGGGCAGAGGGAAATGAGAGAGAATCCCAAGCTGAGCACAGAGCCTGATGAAGGGCTTGATGCCAAGACCCATGAGATCATGAGCTGAGCCAAACCGAGTTAGATGATCAACTGACTAAGCCACCCAGATGCCCCTGGAATATGATTTTTCTTTTTATTTATAGCTAATAGAATAGTATAGTCCTATAAATGAACAGTTCTAGGGGCACCTGGGTGGCTCAGCAATTGAGTGTGCCTTCAGCTCAGGGCGTGATCCTGGGGTCCCGGGATCAAGTCCCACATCGGGCTCCTGCATGAAGCCTGCTTCTCTGTCTGCCTGAGTCTCTGACTCTCTCTCTCTCTGTGTGTGTGTGTCTCATGAAGAAATGGATAAAACCTTTAAAAAAAAAAAAAAAAAAGAACAGTTCTAGTAAGAATTCCCACATCTCAGTGATAAGATCCTCAAGTACTGAAGTTTTGTGTTAGTTTTATACCCTCATTAGCCTCATTATGCTACTGTACTTGTTATGGTAGGCCCAGGAAAAGCTTCCTGGCTCAGCTAGAATGATTTCAGTTAAAGCTAATTCATATGGACAGAAGGTTGAAAACACAGGTACTTCCAGTAGAAAAGGGACCCTTAACAGTGCTGTCACCTATCAAGGGAAAGTTGTACTTGCCTCCCTGTCATTAGAAATCTTTGTCAAAGGGCAGCCGGGGTGGCTCAGTGATTTAGCGCCACCTCCAGTCTAGGGCATGATCCTGGAGACCCGGGATCGAGTCCCACGTCGGGTTGTCGGGTTCCCCGCATGGAGCCTGTTACTCCCTTTGTCTGTGTCTCTGTCTCCCTCTCTCTGTGTGTCTCTCATGAGTAAATAAATAAAATCTTTAAAAACAATTTTTTTTTTTTTTTGGTCAGGTCCTTAAAGCCTTATAGTATACTCACAAAGGGACTAGAGATCAATCCCTCTACTTGTGCTGATGGGTGTATATTACAGGCCATTTTCCATGGGAGTCTTTGGCTTCTTTGTGTCCTTGATAGTTGCTGATTGAAGAACTGTGGAATCTTTTTTTTTTTTTAATCTTTTTTTTTTTAATTTTTATTTATTTATGATAGTCACATAGAGAGAGAGGCAAAGACTTAGGCAGAGGGAGAAGCAGGCTCCATGCACTGGAAGCCTGATGTGGGATTCGATCCCGGGTCTCCAGGATCGTGCCCTGGGCCAAAGGCAGGCGCCAAACCACTGCGCCACCCAGGGATCCCTGTTTGTGGAATCTCTATTGCTGTACTTCTTTTTAAATATTTTTATTTTTTATTTATTTATTTTTTATTTATGATAGGCACACAGTGAGAGAGAGAGGCAGAGACACAGGCAGAGGGAGAAGCAGGCTCCATGCACCGGGAGCCCGACGTGGGATTCGATCCTGGGTCTCCAGGATCGCGCCCTGGGCCAAAGGCAGGCACTAAACTGCTGCGCCACCCAGGGATCCCTATTGCTGTACTTCTTAACTGCTTTGGAGGTCACACCTTTGAAACTATTGAAAACTTTCAGGAAAACACACACACACACACACACACAAAACTGTTTCCAGGAACCTGGGTGGCTCAGTGTTGAGATTTGCCTTTGGCTCAGGTCGTGATCCTGGGATCAAGTCCTGCATTGGACTTCCCACAGAGAGCCTGTGTTTCCCTCTGCCTTTGTCTCTGCCTCTCTCTCTGTCTCTCTCATGAATAAATAAAATCTTTAAAAATACATACATACATACAAAATGTTACCTGGGGGGCCGCCTTGGTCAGTTAAGTCAGTTAAGTGTCTGCCTTTGGCCCAGGTCATGATCCCAGGGTCCTGGGATTGAGCCTCACATTGGGCTCTCTGCTCAGTGGGGAATCTGCTTCTCCCTCTGCCACCACCCCTGCTTGTGCTCTCCCTCCTTCCCTCTCTCAAATAAATAAAATCTAAACAAACAAACACCTATTTCCTGGGGTGCCTGGGTGGTACAGTTAAGCATCTCACTCATGGTTTTGGCTCAGGACTCTGTGCTCACTGTGAAGTCTGCTTAAGACTCTCTCTCCCGGGATCCCTGGGTGGCGCAGCGGTTTGGCGCCTGCCTTTGGCCCAGGGCGCGATCCTGGAGACCCGGGATCGAGTCCCACATCGGGCTCCTGGTGCATGGAGCCTGCTTCTCCATCTGCCTGTGTCTCTGCCTCTCTCTCTCTGTGTGACTATCATGGAATAAATAAATCAAATCTTTAAAAAAAAAAAAAAAAGACTCTCTCTCCCTCTGCCTCCTCCCCCCTGTACACACATGCATGCATTCTCTCAAGTAAATCTTTATAAAAATATATTTCTTACCTTGCAAATGTGTATAAAGAATCCATATTAAGAGCCTCTGCTTTATTTTAGAATATGCTAGGTGTTGAGGCAATTCAGTATAAACGTAAAACAATTCCTGTCCTCTAGGAATTTTGTATTTAGTTGAAAAGAAGTGACTCAGGCGCCTGGGTGGCTTAGTCGGTTAAGGGTCTGACTTCAGCTCAGATCATGATCTCAGGGTCCTGGGATTGAGCCCTGTGTCAGCCTCTGTGCTCAGCAGGGAGTCAGCTGGCAATTCTCTCTCTCCTTCTCCCCACCCCTCCTGCTTGTGCCAATAAATAAATAAAATCATTTTTTAAAAGATTTTATTTATTTATTCATGAGACACACACACAGAAGCAGAGACACAGGCAGGGGGAGAAGCAGGCTCCATGCAGGGAGCCCGATGTGGGACTCTATCCCGGGTCTCCAGGATCACACCCCGGGCTGAAGGTGGCACTAAACCGCTGAGCCACCGGGACTGCCCAATAAAATAATTTTTAAAAATTAATACAGAAAGTTATGTTTTTTTTTAAGATTTTATTTATTCATGAGAGAGAGAGAGAGAGAGAGGCAGAGACACAGGCAGAGGGAGAAGCAGGCTCCATGCAGGGAGCTTGACATGGGACTCGATTCTGGGTCTCTAGGATCATGCCCTGGGCTGAAGGCAGGAGCTAAACCGCTGAGCCACCTGGGCTGCCCAGAAAGTTATGTTTAAATGTAATAACGTAAAGTGCCCAGGATGTAGCTGGTGTTATAGCAGATGTTCAGTAAATGAGGTGGATATTATAAATTCCTGCTGTTAACTGTTGAAGGCATCAAACATTCAGAAAAAGTAGTTGTTGGGGATTCAAGGTAGGAAGGAAGAGAAGCACTGATCTAAGTGGCTAAGATTTGGATAGGTACAGAAAAGTGGTAGTATTCACAGAGGGTTAGCATGTACATGGAATATGAGTTTCAAAGTGATCAGTATGGCAGTCTCTTTTTTTGTAATTAAAAAATATGTGATGGTTCCTGATCATTGCCCCAGGCTAGCCCCATCTTTTACCCCAAAATGATCACTGTTTATATTTTATTTTGCCTAATAATAATTTTCCTAGATATTTTTATTTTTTAATTTTTTTCTAGATACTTTTTTTTCTAGATACTTTTTAAGTGGAGATCACCATATGTGAAATTGAAATTTTTAAAAAATTAATATTTTTCCATTGCATTAAGTGGCTTTTGTTTGCAAATAACAGAAAATGCTGCTACAACTGGTCTAAACATAGGCTTACGTTACCAGAAAGATCAAAGGTAATGTAGAGATGAGATATGGTTTGTTCAGGGCTCCAGCTCAGTGTTGCCATGACTTTTTGGTAGCTGTGCCCTATTGCATGTGTTAGCTTTGTTCTGCAGCTGGTTTCCCTTGTGACCAGTCACCAGATATCCTTGATTAGAAGACGCCTTACTGACAGTAGCAGAGGAGAGAAGTATGCCTTTCCCACCTTCAGCAAAAGTCCTGCAATTTGGGTTGGTTGGTTCAAGTAACCAAAAACTAAACCCTTCCTACAGCCAGCTCTCCCTGGGGGTCAGGGGAGAGTTGATGAGTGCCACATAGCTGCTGGACTAGAGGTTGAGGAGACCACCAGGTGTCTACTCCACCCAAGCTATTATAAACTCTTAGAAGTAACATTTGTAACAGCTGCAGAGTATCTTGTTATATGAAGGAACCATAATTTTTAACCTTTCTGCTACTGCAGGACATTTTAGAATGTTTCTCCTCCCCACCCCACTATGCTCAATAATGCTTAGGTGAACATCCTTATTATATTTAGAGGTGTTTTAAAGGAAAGGTAAGACTTGATACCCGAGTAGATGTGAATATGAAAGAAAGGAAAAAGAAGTCACTATGAAAGTGTATGACCATAGACAAGAGTTGCAAGTGGATAGTAGAGAGGCTTGGGGGATGATTGGTTTTGGTTTCCACAGGTTAAGTGAGATCTGTTCCTCTGATAGTTCTAGTTATCTTTTTGGTGTTCCTGAGCAACCTTTGGGGACCCATTGGTTATTAATTGTTTCCAGTTACTTTCACTTACTCAACTTGTAAAGACATTCATTGTACTGATGGTGCTTTTTAAAATTTTACTCATTATTTTCTTTGTGCCCCACAGTCCCATTGTACTTCGACTTGAACTTTTCACCTTGATAGAGATCATACCAGATGTTCCTTTTCAAGTCAGACCAGTCTTTACTACCACAGTTGTAAAGGCAACTTCTGGCCCTAATAGCCTGTCCCTGGTGTCCCCTTCTAGTTTTACTTATATTAAAAATGCAAAATTGATTTATTCTGAGTAAAAGGTCAGCTTAATTTCCTGTACCATTTACAACAAAATAAAATTCATTAAAGGAAAATTGAGAATTTCTTTGATACAAGGTTCTATCTGGAACCTTATAAATGGTTCTAATGTAGAAGGTTTTTGGTTTTGTTTCATTCTGAGACAGCTAAAAGTAGGAATCTCGCATAAGATGAGCCCTTAGCTTCTACTCCCTTCATGGATTTTTTCCCAGTTTAAATGTAAGCATCTGGGTGAGTAGCAGATGGAGCTGCTGTAGGCCTGGTATCAGACACCTGCCAGCTTACATATTCTCAGTATAGCAATCATTTGATACTAGAACTGCCAGAGAATGTCCTAAAAATAAAGATGTCCAGGAGCAGAGGAGAGACTTACAGGATTAGTTTGATCTTACTTTTGTCTTTGTGGTCTGCCATCAGAAGTTTGGTTATTGGACTCAAAACCACCAAATAAAAAGAATTTTTATATTTTCAGACTGTCCTGCCTTCCAAAAATTGAGAGGAGTTACTCCTTTTGAAGACTGACCTAAGTAAATAAGTAATTGGTAGATGTTTTTTTTCTACGTGGACCTCAAAAAGCTACCTTTCCATGGCACCTGGAGGCTCAGTCAGACCTCTGCCTTTGGCTCAGGTCATAATCCCAGGGTGCTGGGATCTAGCCCTGCATCAGGCTCCATGCTTAGCGGGGAGCCTGCTTCTCTCTCTCCCTCTGCCTGCATTTCCCCCTATGTGTACTCTCTCCTCTCTCTCTGTCAAATAAATAAAATCTTAAAAAACAAAACAAAACAAAAAAAAACTATGTTTTCTGGCTGGTTCTTGTTTGGTTTGTTTATTTTTAAGATTTTATTTATTTATTCATGAGAGACAGAAACACAGGCAGAGGGAGAAGCAGGCTCCATGCAGGAAGCCTGATGCGGGACTCGATCCCGGGACTTCAGGATCACGCCGAGTCAAAGGCAGATGCTCAACCGCTGAGCCACCCAGGCGTCCCTCTTGTTTGGTTTAACTGGAAAGATTAGGTTGAGTAGCAGGTACTTGTATGTAACGCAGTTTACAGTAATCCTGTTATTCTGAGGTCATTGTCCATGGCATTCTTTATCTGAAATAACTATTCTCTCAGCTGTAAAAAGTGTAAAGCCTCAGTAGAAACCTAGCTAGATAATTCTGTGAAGTATTGGTTAATTCTGTGAAGTGGTTACAAACGGCATGGAGGGATCCCTGGGTGGCGCAGCGGTTTAGCGCCTGCCTTTGGCCCAGGGCGTGATCCTGGAGACCCGGGATCGAATCCCACGTCAGGCTCCCGGTGCATGGAGCCTGCTTCTCCCTCTGCCTGTGTCTCTGCCTCTCTCTCTCTCTCTCTCTATGACTCATAAATAAATAAAAAATAAAAAATAAACAAAAAAAAAACAAACGGCATGGATAATAGTCTGGGAGGTCTGTCAAGGAAAGTGTAAAACAACACATGGCGGGAAGTGTACATAATGGTTAAAAGCATGAACCCTGGAATCGATCAGACCTGAGTTCTAATCCTCCCTTTTCCATTTATAAGCTATGTCTCCTTGGGCAAGTTATCTGGCCTCTTTGAATGACATTAGATTCCTCATTTATAAAATAGGATGATAGATAGATAGATAGATAGATAGATAGATAGATAGATAGATAGATAGATAGATAGATAAGGATAATAAATACCCACCTTACGGAGTTGTCATGAAGATGAAATGGCCCAGTAGATCATGAATCTATTTCTGGTACATGATAAATGGTTAATAAAGGTAAGCTGTGTTATTTCAGTTCCTCATTAAAGGAGGGATTAACTCGTTCCTCAAACAGGTGTTTCATGTCTCCCGTATCTCGGTGTGTGATGAAACCAAAGACTGGACTCAGCAGGATATAGGAGGAACATATGCTCTGTGGCTGTGTAGTTACATTTCACTAGCGGAGATGTGTACAGGGTACAGACCTAGAGAGGAGAGTTAAGATGATAGATGGCCCAGATGATGGGCCATCCAGCTACATTTGAAGAGTGAGATTCAACTGGGTGAATGAATATGGAGGTAAGGGCGTTACAGCAGAGACATGAAAACACACGGAAGGTTGAGGAACTGCAGGGAATTCTGCCTTAGTCCCAGTCAGTGCAGAGTCTTTGTGGGGAAATGGCAAAGATCGTTGGAGAAGTAGCCAGAAATCGTATAATTCAGGAGTTCATATTGAACTTGATTCTTTTTAAGAATAGGAAGTAATTGGAGGATGTTAAGCATGGAAGTAACTCAGAGTTGCATTTTAAGAAAGAAATTGTTAGGGCACCTTGGTTAAGTGTCCAACTCTTGGTTTCAGCTCAGGTCATGATCTCAGGGTTGTGAATAAAACCTGGAGGAACGTCAGACCTCTGAAGAGGAGTTGGCATGGTGCTGTGGAAGCACACCTGCTGCCTGAAATCTAAAGAGGCCATTGTAACACTGTACCAGCAATATCCTAGGTTGATTTTTTTGATACGCGGTCATGATGTTGACTTTCTGGCACACACACCCAAGTCAGTTGTATCTTTGTGTTCTTTAGCGGATTTGCCCTTTGGACGAGCTTAACAAAAACTCAAGGCTGTGATTTCTTAAGAATGAGATTCCGTCTAAAGCATTCTGCAAATACAGCATTCTTTGCATTCTTTGTCCTTTTGGATTCCTGAGATAAATGATCAAACAGAGTATCCCTGTTTTCTACCTAATCCACATAGTTTTCCCAAGTGGAAAAGATGTTCCACAGAGAAAGCCTAGAAGCAGAAGGTGCTAGCCACTCTAAGTGAAAACAATAGTAGTCTACCCCTCTGGGGCTGATTTTAGAGGTGGAGAGGTGGAAGACCTGGCAGTTACTTATTAGCAGATGGGTATTGGGACATAGGTTGACCAAAGAAGACAATTTAGGTGTTCAAAATCTTTAAGAGAGTGTGTCTTGATTCTTGATGTTAGAAACCAGGAGATCTATGTGATGGAAAAGAATCTTTCCCCCTCAAAAAGATAGGACACACATACTTTGTGAACAGACATGGATTATGAAGTGTGGTGTCCAGAATAAACCCTCAGCTGGGCACCTTTATTTTCATTTGTTTCTTCCTTCAATTTCCTAACTGGAACAAACAGTTCTAAATGTGTTTCTCTGTCTTCTAAGACTCATTATTCTTCCTTCCTGTACTCCTAAGATGAGAAAGCCTTTAGCGTTCAAGTGTAGTACTTTATTTAGCTGTCTGTATCTGTCACATTAGTAATTGGGTGATCTTGGCTGGAGGTGGGGGACCGTTCTGCCCTTTTAAAGATTGGCCCACACACCATTGTGCTTAGGTACCCACACAGGAGCAGAGGCAGGCTGGCTGGATTTTTGAATGCAAAAGCATGATACTGGGGGTGGGAGTATGTATCGTTTTAGAATTTTTACAGGAGACAAAGCCCATGCACCTAATGGGGCCAAAGGATAAACTTTACAACAGATAGAACTTTTAGTTCTTACTCTACATCCAACAATTTAAAATACTAAGAACAGAGACACAGTAAAAAGTATTCAGGGGGGATCCCTGGGTGGCTCAGTGGTTTAGCGCCTGCCTTTGGCCCAGGGCGCGGTCCTGGAGTCCCAGGATTGAGTTCCGCATCAGGCTCCTGGCATGGAGCCTGCTTCTCCCTCCTCCTGTGTGTGTCTCTGCCTCTCTCTCTCTCTCTATGTCTATCATAAATAATAAATAAATAAATATTTTTTAAAAAGCATTCAGTACCTGTATGTATTGCTTATTGGTTTTTAAAAAAATCAACACATTTAAAAATGTGTGTTGGCACCCAGATTATTAATACTTGCTGACATATATGTTTCGAGTAATTTATGGAGGAAATGAACTGGATTTTGCGTTCTCAAGAGGAATTCTTTCTCCCCTGTGGGGGTGAAATTTGGTGGTTGGAGGGTGAAAAAAAAACCCATACTCTTTTTATGCAGACAGTGCATAAATATACAGTATATCTGTGGTATCAAAATTTCAGTGGGGGAGGTGTTTGTTTGTTTATAAAGGCTAAGAAACACTGGGCTACCTGACCTCATTTGAGTGCCTGTCATGCTCTGAGTCTGTGTCTGTCTCAGGGTATTAGTGTACTTTTTTTTTTTTAAAAGATTTTATTTATTAGAGCATGCAGGGGGAGGGGCAAAGAGAGAAGGAGAGAGCCCTCAAGCAGACTCTGTGCTGAGCTTGATGGAGGCTCAATTCCAGGACCTTGAAATCACTACCTGAGCTGAAATCAAATCAGGTTTAACCACCTGAGCCACCCAAGTGCCCCCAGTGCACCTTCTTTATTTTTCTCATTTCTAAAACTGGTCCAAGGGTGATAAAGTCTCAATGATCTGAAGTGTTTCCAGAATGCTTATGGGTACTTTTTAGGATTTATGTGATTCTAACACTGTATATGTAATGATTCAAAAAATATATAGTTCCCCTACATCAGGGAACTTTGAGGTTGGCTTAAACATGAGAAAATAAGCTGAAAAAAATACCAGGGGTGGGAAGACATGAATCCTAAAATATTTACAACATTATAACTTACAGTATTAATGATCTGTAGGAGTGGAATTGGCCCAGTTAGCAACAGACATTTAATGAGCATAATATATTTTGCTCTGAAGTCATGTTGTTTCAGGGATGTTAGAAACTGCTAGGGAGGGCAGCCCCGGTGGCTCAGCGGTTTAGTGCTGCCTGTAGCCCAGGGCCTGATCCTGGAGACCCGGGCTCCCTGCATGGAGCCTGCTTGTGTCTCTGCCTCTCTCTCTCTCTCTCTCTCTCTCTCTCTCTCTGTCTCTCATGAATAAATAAAATCTTAAAAGAAAAAAAAATCTTTAATAAAAAAAAAAAAAACTACTAGGGACGAGGGACACCTTGTTTCTGCCTTCAGCTCAGGGTGTGATCCCAGGGTCCTGGGATCGAGTCCTGAATCAGGCTCCCCACAGGCAGCCTGCTTCTCCCTCTGCTGTGTCTCTGCCTCTCTCTGTGTGTCTCTCATGAATAAATAAAATCTTTTTTTTTTTTAAGTCTACCTTTTTTTTTTTTTTAATTTTTATTTATTTATGATAGAGAGAGAGAGGCAGAGACATAGGCAGAGGGAGAAGCAGGCTCCATGCACCGGGAGCCCGATGTGGGATTCGATCCCGGGTCTCCAGGACCGCGCCCTGGGCCAAAGGCAGGCGCCAAACCGCTGTGCCACCCAGGGATCCCGAATAAATAAAATCTTAAAAAAAAAAAAAAACTTACTAAATTGGGAATTTTTTTGGTCTTGTTTTGATGGGGAGTTTATTGTGTGGTGTGCCTGCCATGCCCTCCTGTCAACCATGATACTGAGAGTGCTCCTCACATTGTTGGGAGTGTTAACCTCACATACCTTTATTCAAGATGCCTGGTATTTTGCAAGTAGTAGATCAATGAAGTTAGTGTGATGATATTTTCTGATTAATTAAGCAATTGGTAAGGAAACAATATAATTTATAATGACATTTTAAAAGAGCCAAGTATTTGGGCCCATTTTTCTTAGGATTTCCCTATCCGTTCCCATAGCGTAATAGACCATCTTGACCTATTTTTCTGTCCTCACACTGTCTGAAAGAAAAACACTTATTTGTATCTTTGCCACTCTATAGTTTTGGGTTCCCCCCCCCTTTTCCAGGAGGCAGATTAGCAAGATGTCTTTTAGAACAAGAGAGACTGTGGTTTCATTTTATGTTAGCTGTGTTTGTGATTGAGGTGTTTAATGAACCTCTTTGGAGCTCAAAATAAAAATACCCTCTCTGGAAAGGGTGGTTTTTAATATACACATAAAGGTTATATAACAGACACACAATACACTGTAAAAAAAAATTTTTTTTTTAATAAATGGCTACAATTAGTATTTTAGAGCTCCAGCCCAGAACACTATGAGGGATTCGTGTGAGACCCAGACAAACCAAGAGACTGGAGCAAGGTTAGAGGGAGGGACAGCATGGATGCCACTAACTCTGTTCTTTTCACTCTGGTATACCTTTTTTTAGTGTCACATCATTCCTTACGGTGCAGACACACATGGTAATGGTGGTGGTTGTGTGTGAGCCGATGCTGAGTGAGACCTACATTGCATTGGCAACGATTACACTTGTGTGGATTCCTAAGGATAGTTCTGAGGAAGCCTTCTAAAATAGGATAATTACTTTGTCCGTATTTGTGACTTCATTTACTAGGCTTTATAATAGGAAAATGGGTTGGAAAATCTCCTAAAAGCCCATCTGGTCCTTTGATTTTTATGTGTAAAGGGCTTACAATTACCAGGAATTATTCCAAATACATATAAAACCAGTCCCTGTTGTCCAGAATTATCTTTTAAGATGTGGGTGGGTGGGTGGGGAAGTGAAAGAGGGAGGGTGGAAGGTGGGTGGAAGGGAGGGAGGGAGGGAGAGACTTACCCTAAATGGCTGCAATCTGTTGAAACCATATTTTTGAGACTTAAGCTATTGAAGCATTTGCTTATTATGAGTAAAAAGAAAACTAGCCATAAAAAATCATTATGTAATAATCACATTTCCTCATTTACACTTGAGAGATAGTTTATCATTTTTTTTAAGGAAGAAAGAACTAGAATATTTCCATAGCACACTGTCTTTGTAAGACAAATCAAACTGTCAAACCCTTACTGAATGCCCTTGAGGATACCAAGATTAATAGAGGTTCCTGCCTGCAAGTAGCTCAATCTCCTAGAGAAGACATATTATTAAAATCTATTGATGGTACAACTGAGATAATCCAAAGGTCAGTGGTAGCAAAGAGGAAGTGATTCTTGAGTCTTGAGTTTGCCATTTTAAGGAAAGGAAGCAGCATATACCAAGTCTAAAAATCCTAAAACATCTTGGCAGTTGGGAAGCCACTTCCAGTAGTTTTAGTATTGTTGGAACTTGGAGCTCAAGGCAGGAAGTAACAGCCACGAAGGCTGGCAAATCAGGGGGTGTCTGATGCAGAGGAGCTGTGCCACTGCACACCAATCTCGGAATCTCGGAGCCTAAATGATTAGTACTGTTTGCTGTGTTAGTTTCAGGTGAGATTTCTGGAACTAATCTTCTCCAGCCTGTCACTGGAGTTAGTTATTAGATTCACTGCCCACACAAATAAGTATAAAACGGGAAAAAAATAGCTTTTATGAGTAATCAATATTTAAACTAAAAATTTGGTCATAAAGGGATCCCACCTGGGTGGCTCAGTCAATTAAGCTTTTGCCTTCAGCTCAGGTCATAATCCTAGAGTCCTGGATAGAGCCTGGAGTCATGCTTCCTGCCCAGCAGGGAGCCTACTTCTTCCTCTGCCCCTTCCCACCACTCATGTTTGCTCGCTCACTCTCAAATAAATAAAAAAATTTTTTTTAAGATTTTTTAAAATTTTTTTAAATTTTTATTTATTTATGATATAGAGAGAGAGAGAGGCAGAGACACAGGCAGAGGGAGAAGCAGGCTCCATGCACTGGGAGCCCGACGTGGGACTCGATCCCGGGTCTCCAGGATCGCGCCCTGGGCCAAAGGCAGGCGCCAAACCGCTGCGCCACCGGGGCTGCCCAATAAATAAAATTTAAAAAATAAATAAATAAAAATTTGCGTATAAGACTTGTTAAGATGAATGATTCCAAATTGTATTTTACCTACATTGTTATGAAAGAAGTCCTTACATTTAACATTTTTATTAGAATGTTATTTATTTACATTTGAAAACTTGCATAATCTAATATTGAGGGCAGGAGAGGGAACAGGAGATAACAATTAGGAATATAGACAACTAGGGATCCCTGGGTGGCTTAGCGGTTTGGCCCCTGCCTTCGGCCCAGGGTGTGATCCTGAAGTCCCAGGATCGAGTCCCTGTATTGGGCTCTCAGCATAGAGCCTACTTCTCCCTCTCTCTCCCTCCCTCTCTCTCTCTCCCCCTCCCTCCCCCTCCCCCACCCCCACGCCCATGTTTCTCATGAATAAATAAATAAAATCTTAAAAAAAGATATAGACAACTATTCTAAGGAGTTATGATGTAAAGGGAAGGAAAGATAAGCAGTAGAATCAAAAGAACTGTTTCTACCCCAATCCCAAAGATGGAAGAAATAACAGCATTTTTAGTTACTGATAGCAAATATCCAGTAGAGACCGAAAAAAATCGGTGGTGTAGAAGAAAGGAAGGAATATTACTGGATGAATGTCCTGGAATGAGCAAGAAGAGAAGTAGCGCAGTAGTAGATTTTTACATGGGCAAGAGTAATAGAGAGTTAGGATATGGATACAAGCAGGTTTTTTTGTTTTTTTTTTTAAGGTTTTATTTATTTATTCATGGGAGGGGGCCGCGCAGAGCACTGGCAGAGGGAGAAGCAGGCTCTGTGCCGGGAGCCCGATGTGGGATCCCGGGACTCCAGGATCATGCCCTGGGCCAAAGGCAGGCGCCCAACCGCTGGGCCACCCAGGGATCCCCGGATACAAGTAGTTCTGTGGATGTGGAGGAGCTTTTTAAGATGTCTTCTCTTGCTTCTGTTTTGTCAGTGAGGTAGGAAGTAAGCTCATCTGGTGGGAAGGATGGTGGAGGGGCTGTTGAGACTTAAGGAGATAGGAAGAGTGTGAGCGTCGGCTGGGAGAGTGAATATAGTGAGAACCAGCCCACTTGTGGGCTTTTATTAGGACTGATAACTGACAGACATTTAAAGTTTCAGAAAGAGAACTGTGTAAATTGAAGGAAAGATAATCACATTTTTAAAAAAGGAACGTCTTATAGCTGATGAATGTGAAATTCCAGGTTGGAAGGGCCTACCCACCAAATACGCAGCCTAATGAGTAAAAACAGATCCAAGCTCAGATGCATTATTGTGAAGTTTCAAAATGGCAAAAAAAAAAAAAAAAAAAAAAAAGTTCTAAAAGCATCTAGAGAAAAAGAAAGAAACAAGTCTCTGTAAAGAACTGATAATCAGACTGCCAATTTTGCATAAACAACTCCAAATACCAGAAAACAATGTCATTCACATTCTGAGAAAACAATGTCAGAAAATTCTTCAGTCTAGAATTTTATGGAGTTCTGTACCTCATCGGACTAGCATTCAGGTATAAGCATAGAATCAAGGCATTTTCAGACCTGCCAGGACTCAAAACATTTGCTTTCCAAGCACTCTTTCTTGTGAGAGTACTTTAAGGGTGCATTCCAGTAAAAACCAAGAATGAGGAAGGCTTGAAATCTAGGAATCAGGACATCCAGTTGAAAAAGGTATTTAGAGGAAACCCCCAAAATGATAAACCTATTGAAGCGGGGAGTAGGTAATCCAGATATTTTACATCGTCCTTGAAAACTTGTAATAGCTTAAAAGTGAGATGAAGCCAGGAAAAAAAAAATGTTTTAAGGCCATTTGAACTCTAGGAAAGCAGAAGGCCATCCAATAAAGGAACTGTAAATTTTTTTAAAACTAGCTTAACTTTTTCTCCCAGAGGTACACACTGTGACCTTGGCCATGAAAATTTAACTGTAGAAAACACATTGTCCTTTCAGATTTGTTACCTTAGTTATTACAGGTCTATTGTGCTCAGCCATTTGTGACATTAAAACCCTTTTGTTAGGGCATCCCGGGTGGCTCAGCGGTTTAGTGCCACCTTCAGCCCAGGGCCTGATTCTGGAGACCCGGGATTGAGTCCCACGTCGAGCTTCCTGCATGGAGCCTGTTTCTCCCTCTGCCTGTGTCTCTGCCTCTCTCTCTCTCTGTGTACCTCTCATGAATACATAAATAAATGAAATCTTTAAAAAAAAAAAAAAAACCCTTTTATTGAATGGAGGGGGATTATAAAGGCCTAACAAGAGCATCCTGTAGCTGCAAACAGTAAGCATATCTTAGTTGATCCCAATAATGTCAGATCATTTTGGGGAAACTACTTCTCACTGCAGGCAAGGGAGGGAATCCCATATGCCAGCTTCCCTCTTGAATTTCCAGAGAGCACAGCTTAGTTCTGTACACAGTTGATTCTGTGGCTACCCCAGAATTAGGGGGAGGGGTTGGCACCCAAGTTTCCCATTTTTAAATGCCACATGCAGCCAGGAAGTTGTTCTTGTAGTCTGGAATTGAGGGTCTGACAAACCTATCGTTGACATTAATATATCCTGTTATTTAGTCCTCTGAGTCCCTCTGTGCTCTCTGCAGGTTGTGACATTTCCGTGGGACGAAAGTGCTGATTTTCCCCATGGAGCAGTGTGTAGGTGCTTAGAGAGAGAAAATGAACAGGCGAGCAAGGCTGGGCCTGTCATCCCCGACGGTCCCAAGCAGCCCCACCCCCACCCATCCCGTGAACCTGCTGTTTCTGGCTGTGCAGCTGCCTGAGGAGGCCCCAGAGCTGGGTGATCACAGAGAGGGGGCCTACTCTCCACTGGTACAAGGAGGGGTAGTCAGCCTAGCCTGCCTGTTAGCGGCGGCTGTGTCCCCTGTGGTTCTAGTGGTGCTGAGGAAAAGTTGTCCTATCCTGGGCTCTTGTGTCCATTTTCCTCATGTCACTTTTGGAAATAGGAAAAGGTTAGTAAGTGAATAAGCATGTGTCAGAGTATACTAGTTAAAATTTAATATTTTCATGGATTGTAAAGTTTGTCTGCATGTGATATCTGTTTGAATTGGTTGTCAGGAAAAGTAATGTCAGTTTTGTCTAGCAATTTTTAATGGTATAGCAATTAAGATATCACCTGTGTTCTCAAAGAGCTGAGGGATTATCCCTTTTCCCTTTTATAGATTTCCTTTTTTAAAAAATGTATTTATGGTGGAAAATACTTCAGCTTTATCCAGCTTTTATATTTTGTCACCATGAGAAGCCCATGGAATGGCACAAAGTTTTTTGTCTCACCCTATACTAGACTGTGTTCTCTGTTCCTGCAGACCGGGGATTTTGCAGGGTAGAGGAATAAGTTTAAATTCTTAAAATAATGTGTATGGGTTTTTAGTGTTTATTTTAGAGCTTTTCAAAACTGTCAAAATCCCCCTACCCTAGTCTAAATTTCCATCTCCTCCTACCTGACTTGCTGCAGTTACTTCTTAACCAACTGGTCTTCCTGATTCCACTTTTGTCCCCACAAAAGCCAGTCATCATCTCAAAGCACATTTAGTGCATATTCTCCCAGAATCCTCATTCTACTCTCCAAAGGCCTCCCAGTTCTCTCTCCTTGACTTCCAGCGCCTCCCCTTTGGACATCTTCCCTGGGATTCAGGGTCTGAATGCTAGGCTCTGCTAAACCCCCTTGTCACCAGAAACCTCTGCTCATGCTCTCCCCTCTACTTAGACTCTCTTTCATTACTTTTATTCGTGTCTTCATACTTGGGTTTTCGGTTGAGGCGTTACCACCCAGGTGAGCTTTCCTTGACATTCATCTCTGCTCAGGGTTAGATTAGATCTCCCTAAGATGTGCTCTCCTACAAAGTGCCCTGAACTTTTCATCATATAATTTATCCTATCTGAAGTTATAATTCACTTGCTTCCCCCACTGTCAGCTCCTTGCAAGTAAGGATCAGTTCTTTATTATATGCCTGGCCAGTGTCTGACTCAAAATGGATACTCACTGCATTCCTGTCTGCTCCCTGAACCTTGGTATACAGTCTTTGATTATTTTATTAGGCTAGAGCTCTAAGAATGGTATTACTGGGTTATTAGGTATGAAAATTGAGATCTTGAATACATATGGCCAAATTCCTTTTCATAAAACCATGTACCTTTTTCTGTTCCCACCAGTACCATCCCACCACCATCACAGAGTATTAACTTGTTTTCATCTTTGCCAATATGATCATCCAAAAGGAAGGGAGACAACGGGCAGTCTGTCAAATATCTGAGTGATAGAAACAGAAGACTTGGAATAGGCCACTTGATCTGGTTGTTCCAGGCATGCCTACATGAAATTGCTGGCTTTAGGACTGTTCCGCCTCCTGGCGTCACTTCAGCCAAGTGGAAGAGGCCACAGAGAGAGTAGCTCCTCTTACTTGGTTAGGCAGTAGTTCCCCTGCAGTGGAGTAGCATTGCCAGAGTGATTCCCTGTAAGAGGTAACTCTGCTTGATGAAGCCATATCCAGCTGTCCAGTATCTATAATTACCATTTGTCATTTAAACACATGACACTTTGTCCCAAGCAGGACATCTTGAAGCCTGGCAGAGGGTCGTAGGCAAAGTGTGATGAAACAGCAATGGCTCCTTCTCTTATTGAACCCTAGTTAAAATATAAAGGGGAAGGGGGCCCTGGAATGGAGCCCTGAGTCAGGTTCCCTGCTCAGTGGAGAGTCTGGGAGTCTGCTTCTCCCTCTATACCCCCCGCCCCCGGCTCATGTTCTCTCTCATGCTCACGCTCTTTCTCAAATAAATAAAACCTTTAAAAAAAAAAAAAATAAAAGAAGATTTGTTTGCTTACCATATCCTGTAACATACTGAGTTGCTCTACCTTTAGGTTCTTGCTCTATTCCTGGACTCTTTGAAGTTGCCCTTTTTATAGTTCCCAGACAGGAACTGAATTTTCTACATCAGCCATGCAGCTGATTTGGAAACCAGTAGCTGTGGGTTCCATATTCAGCTCAACAATCAGCAATTTCGCTTGTCCCACGTTTTACTTATTCCCTCATGATTTATGTAGACAGCTCCCTTAGCTCATAAATGCTTCTGAGGGCAGGACCGTGTCTTTTTTTTTTTTTTTTTTTTTAAATTCACAGTGTAGCTTCCTAACATCACATTTTCCATGTAATCGATATGTAAACACTAAAGTGCAATGCAAAGAGGATAACAACTATGAATTATTATGACTGTCTAGTAATGACCAGACGACAGGCTCTAGATTTTTCATACCTTCACTCCCTTTTTCAGCTTCCTGGAACTATTTGAATAATAAACAGGACAGAATCATTTGTCTCCTTAAAAATAGTGGGCCTCATAAAGCAAGGCCCTTTTATGATTTTCTTCTCCCAAATAGTTGGTAAAATTCGGGTATTTCTTGCATTCTCCTTGCCCCATAACAGATGTCACTTTAAAAAAAAAAAAGATTTTATTATTTATTCATGAGAGACACAGTGAGAAAGGCAGACACATAGGCAGAAGGAGAAGCAGGCTCCCTATGGGGAGCCTGATGCGAGACTTGATCCCAGGACCCCTGGGATCACGCCCTGAGCCAAAGGCAGATGCTCAACCATTGAGCCACCCAGGTGTCCCCAGATGTCACTTTAAATCGTGAAATGTCTTCTTAATGAGTTCCAAAGGATAGATTACAACTGATTTTGAGAATCATTTCAATCAGGGTCCTGGTAGGAAATACATGACACACACTTAAGTCAGCTAATTTGAAGAGACTTCAGTAATGAGACTCTACGGGGTGTAGGCAGAGCTTCTCTGAAAAACCACAGGGGATGGTGCAGTGCCCAGTGCTAGGAACCAGGTTTCCATCTTGAGGGCTGAAGAAGAATGGGGCAGAGGAAGTAGGGGGAGTTACCAGAAGCTGGGGGAGAAAAGGAGTGTGTCAAAGGGCTGAGAGTAATAGTTGAGGGTCCAGAATTGTCCACAGAAACCCACAAACTGGAGGAGGAAACCAAGAGCAAGAGATCCTGTGAAGGAGCCTGTTAATAGGGTCCACACAGGACAGAGTAAGGTGTCAGCCAGATCTGGAAAGGCAGAGGTGGATGATACCATCTACCTTTTAAAATTATTCTTTGTATTCATGGTGGCCTTAAAAGAGAAAAATTTGCCCAGTAGCTCTAAATAGGTAGTTTTCTAAAATGCTTTTTTTTTCTTTTTTTTTTTTTTTTTTTTTTTTAATGATAGGCACACAGAGAGAGGCAGAGACACAGGCAGAGGGAGAAGCAGGCTCCATGCACTGGGAGCCCGACATGGGACTCAATCCCAGGTCCCCAGGATGGCGCCCTGGGCCAAAGGCAGGCGCCAAACTGCTGCGCCACCCAGGGATCCCTCTAAAATGCTTTTCAGAAAAAAATCAGTGGCCAAGAGAAACACCACCCAGCCACATCTAATTACCAAGCCCTTTTGATTCTACCTCCAAAAATTGTCTTAAGGGGATCCCTCAGTGGCTCAGCTGTTAAGCACCTGCCTTCGGCCCAGGGCATGATCTGGAGACCCGGGATCGAGTCCCATGTCAGGCTCCCCGCGTGGAGCCTGCTTCTCCCTCTGCCTGTGTCTCTGCTTCTGTGTGTGTGTGTGTGTCTCATGAATAAATAAAATCTTTAAAAAAAAAAAAATGTCTTAAATGTGACTCCTTGGGCAGCCCCGGTGGCGCAGCGGTTTGGCGCCGCCTGCAGCCTGGGGTGTGATCCTGGAGACCTGGGATCGAGTCCCACATCAGGCTCCCTGTGTGGAGCCTGCTTCTCCCTCTGCCTGTGTCTCTGCCTCTCTCTCTCTGTGTCTATGACTAAATAAATCTTAAAAAAAAAAATATATATATATATATATGACTCCTTCCCTTCATTGCACTGCCTCTCCCCTTGCAGACCATGTCATCAGTGCCCTTAGCTATAGTGTTGCCACCTGTCTTCCCTGTCCCTGCAAAATGGCAGCTGTCAGGCCATGTGAAAAAAATAAGCCTGAGTGTCAGTCTTCAGTGCCTTCTGATTGTCATCCCTAGCCACCACTTTTCATTCCCTAACCTGCACATGATAAACTTATGCCTTCAGCATCCACAGGAGACCTTCTGGATCTCCCCTCAAATGTCAGTTTCTGACTGCCTAGCCTAACACGGGACTAGACTAGGTTCTAGTTTTCTGTTCCCTCTTGCTGTACGTAACAGTAATCCACATTTTCACCTTAGTATTGTCATTACCTGCCTGACTGCCTGCACTCACCTCCACCATGGGACTAGGGAGTGGGAACTTAACACTCTACCCAGTACGTCCATTCTAACTTGTGATTGCAAACTATTCTAATTTGGAGCTAGATTCATGGGAAGTGGAAGTCCATTTGCAACTAGCTTTTTTAGTTCAGAATGTTAACATTCTTGACATTCTGGCCTTGAGTTTTTCAGAGGCCTAGATCCTTATGCACTGTCAGTGATTAGCTCAGTGACTGACATTGGTTTTTGGTGTGGTGTTGTGTTTTTGTTTTTTTCTTTCAGTTATATTTTCTGAGGTGGCTCTTGTGTCACAAGACCACCGTAAATCAGTTGACTCCGGTTCACATCTTGAATCAATAAGGCCTTAAGTGAAATTTAATAAATTATTGTCATTAATAATTTTTGGACTGAGGTGGGGGTGGGGGTGTTGGGAGTTCCTGTCTCCTGTTGTATTTATTATGGTGAAGCAGCAGGAAGTAGGTCTCTGAGGATGGAATGGGTGAATGGGAGCAGGTTTGCCATCCTTAGAAAACAGTAGCTCCTGTGCTCTGGCCTCTCCTTGTTTATTTTGTTTGGTTCTTAGAGGAGAGGGTTGTAGAAATTGACCCAAGATTGAAAGCCTTCTGTTGTCAGTAAAGAGTATGGCAAAGACAGTATCTTTTATAAATATATTGTTAAAGTTAGAGATTATTTTGGTCACTTCCGTTGGGAAGTTCTGATACTGTTAGTAAAGGTTTTACTTTTCAACTTAAGGAAGTTTAACCAGTCATTTAGTTAATGGCAGCTAAGTGTGACCAAGAGAAAAACCCACCCTCCATTTGGCTGATAGCAAGTCGAGAAGTGTGCCATGTTGCTTCCATTCACAGCTCTGCCTGAGCTGGGCAGAGCTAAAGTTGCAGACAAAGAGTGTAACCTAGTTCACACTTGATCCAGGAAGTTTTCCTGTGTTCCCTAAATTGGACTCAGGTCTTTGTCTTCAGTGTTTGGAACCCAGATATCGTCTGTTAAGTTGGCATTTACCGTAGCACCCATTAGCACCTCCTCCCCAGCATTTTTCTCCCTGTGTTGCACCTAGCAATTTACTAAACTCCAAGCGTCTTGGAAAGTGTATCCATTGCATCCTCAGCTCACCTAGCTCAGGGCTTGGTACTCTTGTGACATAGTACTTGCCTGATACAGGTCATCATATGATTGCTGAATTTGCAAATGCACAGAATTTTCTCTCTTGTAACTCCTGGTATCTATCTCTGTCCCTCCCCTTTCCCCCAGCTCTCCTGACCCCCTGAAGTTGAAATTCTAACATTCTAACTGCATTTTATGGTTCTGTTTGAGCAGTCAGCTACACCAATGTAATATGTCTTCTATGAGTCATAAAAACACAAAAGACAGTTATTTTGAATGGAAACTCTTGGTACCCCCTTGGTAGAATGAGTTTATTTTGGGGTATTGCCTGTGCATTTAGGTTTCACTGCCTCCAGATTTATCTGGGTGGAGTAATAGCACATAAGTGTGAACTACCTTCCTGTTTTGTTAAAATGTCATGAACAGCTTTTCTCAATGACAACTGAACCTTTACTGGTTGATGAAAGTATCTCATTTGGTTTTTAAGTACTTAACTGTTTCTCAGAGAAGGAGAAATACATAATTTGATTAGTCTTCTTAATTGTTCATCTTCTTACACGTATAAATATTAAAAAGAAAGTCTTCTTACATTTAAAAAAAATGCACACATAGTCCTGAGCTGTTAATATAATCATTTTGTGTATACACAGTGTGTGTCTAATCATTTTTCTGTCTACATCAACTTAACTACCATTCAGTGGAAGCATAGAAAAGTCCAAGGCCTAGGGGCACCTAGGTGGCTCAGTTGGTTGAATGAATGACTTCTGGTATCAGCTTACGTCATGATCTTGGGATTGAATCGCCTCCTCCTCCTGGTCTCCATGCTCAGTGCAGAGTCTTCTTGTCTCTCTCCTTTCCCCTCTGCTCCTCCCACCCCCTGCTCATGCTTGCTCTCAAAATCTTTTTAAAAAATCAATTAAGGCAACTGCCCTTCTGCCCACGGGTCCTGTCACTTTAATAAAACTACCATTTAAAAAAAAATAAAAGTTCGGGCAGCCCCGGTGGCTCAGCGGTTTAGCGCCACCTTCAGTCCAGGTGTGATCGTGGAGACCCGGGATCGAGTCCCCCGTCAGGCTTCCTGCATGGAGCTTGTTTCTCCCTCTGCCTCTCTCTCTCTCTCTCTCTCTCTCTCTCTCTCATGAGTAAATAAATAAAATCTTTAAAAAAATAAAAGTTCAAGATCTTCTGGGCTTTTTTTTCTTAAGATTTTATTTATTTGAGAGAACAAAAGAGAGCACGGGCATGAGCACGAGCAGGGTGAGAGGCAGGAGAAGCAGACTCCCCGCTGAGCAGGGGGCCTGGATGCAGGACTGATCCCAGGACCACCACCTGAGCCAAAGGCAGACGCTTAACCCCTGAGCCGCCCAGGTGCTGCGCCTCCCACTTTTTAAAGACTTATTTATTTACCTGAGCGAAAGACAGAGAACTGGGGAAAGGGCAGAGGGAAAGGGAGAAACAAACTCCCCCTGAACATAGAGCTTGATTTGGGGCTCCATCCCACGACCCCAAGAACATGACCTGAGCTGAAGTCAGACATTTATCAACTGAGACACCCCAGACACCGCTTCTAGGCTGTCTTTTGTTAAAAATTTTGCTGGAGGGCAGCCCGGGTGGCGCCCAGGGCATGATCCCGGGGTCCTGGGATCGAGCTTCCTGCATGGAGCCTGCTTCTCCCTCCGCCTGTGTCTCTGCCTCTCTGTGTCATAAATAAATAAATAAATAAATAAATAAATAAATAAATAAATAAATAAATAAATAAATAAATAAATAAATAAATAAATAAATAAATAAATAAATAAATAAATAAATAAATAAATAAATAAACAAACTTTTTTTAAAGATATTTTTTGCTGGAAGAGTTTTAGCTATAAAGTAATACTCTGCAAGTCAGAAGTCAAACATGCCGACTGAAACGGGCATCTCTGCATTCCAGGAAGTGCTCCCCTACTGGGAGGCATTAGTATGAACAGTGTAGGAGCTACCTCCCGTTGCTCTGATCTACCCAAGTCATCTGCTTTTATCCATTTCATACTGAAATTTCCCTCACCTACCTACACACCCCCACCTTATGTCTTTTTATCTAGGGGAAAGTAAAAGCAGGTAGTCTTGTGAAAAGGATTCCCCCTTTTGAGGTACTTTCTCCACATGGAAGTCTTTGGGCAGTAGTAGTCATGTTGCAGCAAGACTAACTGCCTAATTCTATTACTTGCTTTACTTTGCCTCTTCCTCCTTGGAGAAACAAACTCTTAGGAGAGTCCTCTTTCTAGGTTCTATTTAAGAGGCTGTTGTTTTTCATCAAGGAGTCTGATGGTGTGTAATGTATGCTGCTCCTACCATTGATCTTAGATCCAGCTAGCTCTGGGATATAGTGTACATCACTTAGAACACAGCCCCCATATTTAAGTCAATTCCTCAAAATATGCTAGATACCATTCTAAGTGTGGGGACCACAGATGACAATTGGGCATGGAGCCCGCTTCAGGATGTTTGCAGTTTAATTTAGGAGAGGGCCAAAGCACACCAGTAGTACACAGTACAAAGTGTAGCGGTAGACAAGATGTCATAAGGGATTATGTTATGCTGACCATGATGCTCCATTAAATATTATAAAAGTGAAACAGAAGATTTGACTAAGGTGATTGTAAACTCTGAACTGAATCTTGAGAGCTTATCAAATAGATAAGAGGACATTCCAACTAGAGGGAAAACTTGGAAGTCCATAGTATGTTGGTGAGTTGACTTCTTAACTAACGGGTCCATTTAGAAAACTAGCAGGTAAGAAAGTAGATAAGTGGGTGTTGTAAGAAGGCAGATAAGTAGATAGATGTTGGCTGAATTATAAAAACTGGAACGCCAGACTAAGAACAGTTTGGGTCTGTAGGAAACTACTCAGTACTTTCTAAAGAGAAAACCAGTGACGTTTCAGCTGATTTGGGGCATTAAACAGATTGAGGTCAAACCAGTTCAACCTTAATCAGGCATTTGGTGCCCCTCAGCCCACTGATTCACTGCTGTACCCCTTTCAAACTGATTCCTGTTGATAGCAGCTGCTAAGAGAGTACAGAAATGTAGCTTGAGCAACAAGGAAGAAAATACCTTTTCTGAGATACAACTGGTTCATATTCAGATGGCAGTAGTGATAAGTGATTTTTACCACTGAAGATTTTGAGAGCTTGTGGTTTTTTCCCTCCTCCTCTCGTTCTTTTTCTTTCTTTTCCTTTTAAAATAGTTTTAGGGGCGAGGGGGTGCCTAGCTGACTTGGTAGAACATGCCACTCTTGATCTTGGGGTCTTGAGTTAGAGCCCCACATTGGGTGTGGAGCCTATTTTAAACAGATATATTTTTTCAAAAATAGAATTGTTAGGGACTCCTGGGTAGCTCAGCGGTTGAGCATCCGCCTTCAGCTCAGGGTGTGATCCCAGGTCTGGGGATCGAGTCCCTCATCAGACTCCCTGAGAGGAGCCTGCTTCTCCCTCTATGTCTCTGCCTCTCTGTGTCCCTCATGAATAAATAAAAATCTTTAAAAAAATAGGGATCCCTGGGTGGCGCAGCGGTTTGGCGCCTGCCTTTGGCTCAGGGCGTGATCCTGGAGACCCGGGATCAAATCCCAAATCGGGCTCCTGGTGCATGGAGCCTGCTTCTCCCTCTGCCTGTGTCTCTGCCTCTCTCTCTCTCTCTGTGACTATTATAAATAAATAAAAATTAAATACTTTTATTTTATTTATTTTTTTAAAGATTTTTTTTAAAGGCCAAAACCTAACCCCTTTCACCAAACATCACTAGTGGTCAGAAGATAGACTTAACTAACAATGCCCATTGGATTTCTTTACTTTGATAGATGATATCCTCTCAAAATAACATGGGACGCCTGGTGGCTCAGCAGTTGAACATCTGCCTTCAGCTCAGGGCATGATCCCGGGGTCCTGGGATTGAGTCCCACATCAGGCTCCCCACAGGGAGCCTGCCTCTCCCTCTGCCTGTGTCTCTGCCCCTCTCTCTAGGTCTCTCATGAATAAATAAAATCTTTTTTTTTTTTCCTAAAGATTTTATTTATTCATAGAGATAGAGAGAGAGAGGGGCAGAGACACAGGCAGAGGGAGAAGCAGGCTCCATGCAGAGAGCCCGACGTGGGACTCGATCCTGGGTTTCCAGGATCACGCACGCCCTGGGCTGCAGCCAGAGCTAAACCGCTGTGCCACCGGGGCTGCCCCCCCACCCCCTTTTTAAAAAAAAAAAAAAAAAAAGGACGCCTGGGTGGCTCAGCAGTTGAACATCTGCCTTCAGCTCAGGGCATGATCCCGGGGTCCTGGGATTGAGTCCCACATCAGGCTCCCCACAGGGAGCCTGCCTCTCCCTCTGCCTGTGTCTCTGCCTCTGTGTGTGTGTGTGTGTGTGTGTGTGTGTGTGTGTGTGTGTGTGTGAGATGAATAAATCTTAAAAAAAAAAAAATTAAAAAGTCAAGGATTTCAGACTCCTGGATCCCCAAAGAAATGAATCTTCTGGAAAGATCCATTTTAAAGGGAACTAAAAAAGCATTTTCATGGCACAGATGTACTTTTGCTGAGAGAGATCATCACCATAAGGTAAAAAACCCTCTTGTTTTGATATTGTTACATGAATACTTTTTTTTTTTAATGAATAGACTGTCTTTAAACCATTTAATGTTATTATTTTAAGTAAGCTGTCCTCCCAGCGTGGGGGCTTGAACTCACCACCCTGAGATCTGAAGTCACATGCTCTACTGACTGAGCCAGCCAAGTGTCCCTCTTTAAAACATTTAATGAAACAGTATAATTTCGATGTTCACACACAAATTCATAAATCTGCTAAAATTGGGAGAGGTTTAAAACCTCATAAATGTATTTCACTTCTTAATGTTCTGGTGTCTAAGGGCCAGCTGCCTGTCAAGTGTCTTGACTGGGCCAGAGGTGCTTGGCAAATCTCGACTGAGCTGTATAGTCCTTCATCCTAGAGACTTGGCCAGGAAGCGTGAACTTTGAGAATTGTTGCTCTGTGTGCGCTTGGGTAAACACTTGAAGGTTTCTGTGGGACCAGGAACCTTTATTATTTATTAAACTGCCTTTAAATTGGGCATCTCATCTTTAAAATGAGAATAGCTTATCTACAGTGTGGGTGTTTTTCATGATTTGGCATGCTGTAGAGAAAGCAGCACAACCAAGATGTTTTTCACGTTGAGCAAAACCTGTAACAGACGGAGGTGGTGATTGTAAAGCACTTATCTAAAGTGTTAGTGGTGAATCAGTGCAGTCTGAGCCCGAATCAGTAATCCACGCTAAGGGAGTCTTAAAGTCGAAGACTAATAGTTTCCAATAAAATATATAACAGTCAGCTGAAGATAACAGATTTTAAGTGGCTGTCAGTGCAGTTACCCTAGCCAGGGCCCTGGTCACATTTTTTTAGGGGTTCAAGTCTTTAAACAGTGTGTGTGTTCTCTCTTTTCTAAGAACTTGGAATTAATATGCTAGGATCACCAGATTCTTAATCTGTCTTCATGTCATGGCAGGATTTCAGTATTTTTCCTGTGGGATTGATTGACCTTGAAGAGCAGCAGAAACTCACTGGCTTATGTTGAATTTCTCTAATGCAGGGATCACATAAAAGTGGCATGTAAGGGGGGGTATGTGTAAGAGCCTAAATGTGTCATTGTGCTAATCTTTCGTGTGTGAATGCCCTTACACAAGTTGCTTTACAATTGATAAAATTTTGGATTGGCCTACTCCATAAACTGTACTGCATACTTATTTTTTTTTTCCAACATCCCAGTTGACATTTCTTATTTTATTATTTTTTTAAGATTTTATTTATTTCTTTAGAGAGAGCACGAGTGAGGGGAGGGGCAAAAGGAGAGGGAGAAGCACACTCCCCTCTGAGCATGGAGCCTGATGCAAGACTGGATCCCAGGACCCCAAGATCATGACCTGAGCTAAAGTCAGATGTTTACCCAACTGAGCCACCCAGGCGCCCCATACACACACACACACACACTTACTTACTTACTTACTTACTTACTTACTTACTTACTTACTTACTTATTTATTTATTTATTTATTTATAATGATTTCTCAGGGTCCTGGGATCAAGCCCCACAATGGGCTCCCTGCTCAGCGGGGAGTCTGCTGCTCCCTCTCCCTCCCTGCCTCACTTGTGTTCTCACTCCCTCAAATAAATAAATAAAATCTTTATTATTTTTTTAAGATTTTATTCATTTATTCATGAGAGACACAGAAAAGCAGAGACATAGGGGGTGAAGTAGGTTCCCCATGGGGAGCCTGATGTGGGACTCGATCCCAAGACCCCGCGATCATGACCTGAGCCAAAGGCAGATGCTCAACCACTGAGCCACCCAGGTGCCCCAATAAATAAAATCTTTTGAAAAATAAAAACCATGGTTTCTGGGGCACCTGAGTGGGTTCAGTGGGTTAAGCAACCAAGTCTTGATTTCGATTCAGGTCATAATCTTGGGGTTGTGAACTCAAGCCCTGCGTCAGGCTCTGCACTGGGTTTAGGACCTGCTTGGGATTCTTTCTCCTCCTCTCCCCCACTACCCCTGCTCTTCAAAAACATCATTTCTTTTGTTTATTTATTCTGAATAACTGAATATGTTCAGCAAGAGAATAGTCCCATAATTCAAATTACAATCTAATAAACTAGCAATTTATAAACAAAATATTTACCTACCATTTTCCTAAAAGATACCTTTTCCATAGTTTGTGCAGAAAATTAAGTACAGATCGTATCTCCCAGGATCTGTGTAGAAGAGACAAAGAACGGAATTAGGTATTGTAATCCTGGAAATCTGCATTTAAAATCTTTAATAAGCCTAGAGTCTCTTACTTGTATGTTTTCAGAATAAAACAAGAATCTCGATCGTCTTCCTATGTATGCTATTGGTGCCCATGAACATGAATCTGTACTGATTGCTACGCTGCACATCACATTTTCTCATATAATCATCTCAGTAACCCTGGGAGGTGTAGCTCTTACCACCACTTTTTAGGTGGAAAAACCAAAATTTAGACAATGGTCAATTGCTCAGGGTCACTTAGTTCACTGGTAAACTTGGAATTTGAACTCATGTGTTTGGCCCCTTCAATCCTAGGGATCTTTGGTCTAAATCTTTGACCTTTTTTGTGTGTTGTTAAACCATTTAGAAAGCTTTGACTTTAGATTGGTATAAATGGAAATTTGCATTGCTTTAAGAATGGTCTCAGATTGGGGATGCCTGGTTGGCTCAGCGGTTGAACATCTGCCTCTGGCTCAGGGCGTGATCCCAGGATCCAGGATGGAGTCCCGCATCCAGCTCCTTGCATGGAGCCTGTTTCTCCCTCTGCCTGTGTCTCAGCCTGCCCCCCCGCCCCGTCTCTCGTGAATAAATAAATAAAATCTTAAAAAAGAAAATTGTATGAAATAGAAAAGTAGAATCACATGGTAAAGAAAGTTTTATTTCTTTTTGCAAGAAGAAAAAGTCACTGAAACTTGTCATTTCCTCCTTTCATAATCTCATCTCTTGATCAGTTTGCTTCCGTTAAATGGGAGTGTCTTGTATAGCTATGAAGTCCTAATTTGAGGGAATATGAGGGTTGGAATAGAACTTGCAGCCATGGGGTAAAACCTAAAAACATCGCTTTAGGTTTTCAAGATTGAAGATTTGGCTGTAAAACGCCACCGTCTATTCGTTTGGGGGAATGGATGAGTGAGTGTACCTTCCATTGTGGGGAGTGGTGAGAGGAGTACTTCCTCATTCTCAGAACTCTGATGAGGCTTTTTAAATTTTGTGTGAAGGGCGTGGGTATTCATGTCAGTCCATAGGAAAGTGAACACTGTCCCTGTAGGTGCACTCATCCACACATGGTTCTGGTCCCCTTCTCTGCTTCACCTTGGACTCACTTAGGTTTTGTGTCCTTTGCTGTTTAAGCATTTAGACATTTGGATAAAACTTTTTTTTTAAAGATTTTATTTATTTATTCATAGAGACACAGAGAGAGAGAGAGGCAGAGACACAGGCAGAGGGAGAAGCAGGCTCCATGCAGGGAACCCGATGTGGGACTCGATCCTGGGTCTCCAGGATCATACCTCAGGCAGCAGGCGGCACTAAACCGCTGCGCCACGGGGGCTGCCCTGGATAAAACTTAATTTGGAAATATCTGTTAAGTCATCTGAGCCACAGGGCTTGCATGTCATGCTGTTGTATGAGTGGAGCTGCTGGGTGGAAAGACGTGGTCCCTGACTCCCAGAGTGGCCCCAACTGGCAGGATCACTCTTTCTCTTGTGCTTTGCCTACAGCAGAACCAGTCATCTTCTTAAGTTCTGGAGTAAAGAACTTAAGAGGCATGCACCAAAAATTCTGACTTTCTGGCAAAATGATATTCTAGATACTAGAATGTTTCAGAGAACCAACATTTTAATTATTCACATGCATTAAAAATAAATGCATTTATTCCATATTTCCCTGTCTTCCTGAGGAGAAAAGCATACTAAACACCAAGTAATACTTTTGTTCTGCAGAAAACCATAGTTCTAAATTGGTGCCAAATCTGCAAGTTGTCCCATAAATTATTTTATTAGGGGGAATATTTTTAGGGGGCTTGCTTCTATCTTAGTAAAGGTGATAGGTATGTGCAGCTGTATGAACTAGTATGTAATAACACAGCCTATTCTGCAAAGTTATTGGTCACAAATTAAAACTGGTCTTTTCCAGGTGGTTACATTACTCTGTTTTGATGCCCAGATGGGCCTAAGTTACTTGTCAGCCTGACTCTACTCTGACTTCCAAGAAATCTTTAGAGTAAGATATATAACGCACCATTTTGGGGAATTTTAAAGACATTTTGAAAAACTCTTCTTAATAAGCCTACAGGTTTGTTGTTGTTTTAGGATAATGAGGTGGAAAACAGCAAGCACTGATGCTTGCTAGGAGGTGATTACTAGGCCACATTCTTCCTAACGCCCTTCTTTTTGGTAGATCACAGAATACTGTCCTAGAATCTAGAATTCAGAGGTGGCTTTTATACTATCCCTGTTCTGTTCCTTTTACTCTTCTGCAGTATCATGAGCCTAGCCTATCCATGTAACTCACAAGGAGCAGTTGGGGATCTACAAATCTATGTGTAATTCACCAGCTCATAACCTTGGGTGGTCATGTCACATTTGTAGAGAATCTCTTCATTCTGGAGAATACAGTGTTTAAGTTTTATGGTCTCTGCATCTTCCCCCTGAATTGGGCTGGTTGTTGTCCTTCCAGCATTCCCTAACTCAAACACATTGTGGCCTTAAGGGTGAGAGGAGTAGGACTTGCCGTGCTTTTTCATTAAAATATGTTTTGTGCATGAGGACACGTGGATGATGCATGTAAACAGCAGCCTGACACACCTGTTTGGTGGCTGACCCAGGATTGGATTCCTGTGATTCTGAAGGTGGGCCAGAGGAGCTCTAGAGAAGTCTTAAAAGTCTCTCTGTTCTGCCTCTCTCCCAGAGAGCAGGCTTATTTCATCCTTGTGGGGCTCCCTTCATTCTCCGGCATCAGTGCTTGCTGTTTTCCACAAACTATTATTTTCCTGTCATTCTCCTGTCTACTTTCCTACTGAGGGGTTACTGCTAGGTACTCAGGGGGTCAGACTCTCATTTTCAGAGACCGTTTATTTTACTTTTTAATTTTAACTGTAAGAGTTGATTTATTGCTGTTTGAAGTTATTTGAAGTCTTGAATCCATGTAACTGACCATACTTCAAATAACGCTTTAAGAGTGTGAAAAGGAAATTATTTGATTCTCCCCTCCCCTTATTTCTTTTCAGGTTTTGAATGAAGAATGTGATCAGAACTGGTACAAGGCAGAGCTCAACGGGAAAGATGGCTTCATTCCCAAGAATTACATAGAAATGAAACCACATCCGTAAGTTGAACTCTACTGGTCTTCCAAGAGTCAGACCCATCTGCTTATTCCAAATAATATTTTTATTTTATTTTATAATGTATTTTTAAATTGAGATCCTTCGGATAGTTGTCACACCTTTTACTCTGTCTTCCTAGAGAATTAATAAAGCATGTGGATTTTGCATGTCAGTAGTAGTATATGATGATAATACTCCACGCCCAGCGCAGAGGCCATTGCAGGGCTCGATCTCAGGACCCTGAGATCATGACTTGAGCTGAAATCAAGAGTTGGATGCTTAACTGACTCAGCTATCCAGGTGCCCAGTCGTATGTTTTAGATTGATAATGGTTGCTGATGATCTTTAATGAAGCAATTGTTTCGTTTAAAACAATAGTTTACCTACGAGGGGATCCCTCCCTGGGTGGCTCAGTGGTTTAGCACCTGCCTTTGGCCCAGGGCGCAATCCTGGAGTCCCGGGATCAAGTCCCACATCAGGCTCCCGGCATGGAGCCTGCTTCTCCCTCCTCCTGTGTCTCTGCCTCTCTCTCTCTCTCTCTCTCTCTCTCTCTCTCTGTCTATCATAAATAAATAAATAAATAAAAATCTTTAAAAAAAATAGTTTACCTACGATTACATGATAATAATAAATGTTTTGGATCAATAATAGCTGTCATTGATCCTCAGATAATAAAACAACAGAAATACCGTTCCTTGATTGTTTTTCCTAAAACCCTTGAGGCCAGATCTGTTTCATAATTCTCCATTTTTTGAGTTTTAGAAACTGTACTTATCACATGGTTTTGTCAATATGTTTGATTGCCCTGTGGGACTATATCTTAATGATCTTTGTATCCCTAGAGCACAGTGCTTGGCAATATAATAGGTTCCCAGTAAATGCTTATTATAATCCCTATCCTTGCCTACTGCTTAGTGTTCCCACTTCAGAGGAAACAAAATCATCTACCCCAGGCTGTTGAGAGTAATGAACTTTTTCCCCCCTCCCTCAGAACATGCCCTCCTCCACCCAGTTTTTATTGATCGGTGACATGGCTGGACCTTGGGAGCCCTTACAGACCTCTGTCCTCCCACCCTTAGCAGGCCCTGCTTCTCCTTCAGAAGCAGTCCTTCCATCCCTTGCACATCAGGGGGAACTGAGGCTCAGTGCTCAGGGTAGAATGCCATTGAGACACAGGAGCAGTAGATTCTGTCTACTTAATTTAACACAAATGATAAATAAGACCTTTAGATGACTTGACCCACCTTGAGTGACAGCCCATTTGTCCCTGTCTTCATTGTCATTGCTCTCATGTGTGTCTGTCATCCCCCATCACCCCTCCAAGCCACCAGAACAGAGATCTTAACCACATCTTATCCTACACAGAGCTCAAAGGGGCCTTCAATCATCTAGTTCATTCCTTTTTGTCTTAAAAATTAGGAAAGCTGCTGGTATTTTTATTTCAATGACAGTAATTTATGAATCTGATTCTCATTATAAAAGACAATATAGAAAACCACAGAGTAATATAGGAGTCACTGGCAATTAAATGTCAGTGAAATGCTAGTCTTTTTCTTTTTTTTTTAAAGTAGGCGTAAGGGATGCCTGGGTGGCTCAGCAGTTGATCCCAGTCCCGGGATCGAGTCCCACTTTGGGCTTCCTGCATGGAGCCTGCTTCTCCCTCTGCCTGTGTCTCTGCCTCTCTCTCATGAATAAATAAATAAAATCTTAAAAAAATAATAAAAATAGAGTAGGCATAAAAGAATCTTAAAAGGTGTATGTGGCAGAAGTTCCTAGACCCCTATCAGTGGATTGATAATGCCCCTCATTTAAAGTCCCTGTAACATTAGTTTTGGAGTTTACACACAACCATGCCCAGGTTACTAAAATGTAGGCACACATGGTGATAACCAAGAAACTCCAAAAGATGAACCAAGACTAGTACAGATGTCCTGGGAAGTATACTAAGCACAGCTTTGCATTCATGTGGTCATTTAGTGTCCATGTTTGCTTTGGGGGCTGTATGGGCTTTTCACAGACAGCATCATTGAATGTACTCCATGGGAGAGAAGCAGTTGAATAGTGGATACTTAGAGTGGGAGTGACGCCAGATATTCTATATACATCTATTCCATCAGTCTGTCCTCAGAGTACATCAAGGGTTGGCTAAACTGTGTAAAGGACCAGATAATAAATATTTTAGACTTTGAGGACCATATGCAATCTCTGTCATTTCACATACTCTTTTGAAGTTTTTAAAATAACCCTTTATTTTTTTTTTTAAGATTTATTTTTATTTTATGATAGAGAGACAGGCAAAGGGAGAAGCAGGCTCCATGCCAGGAGCCCGACGCGGGACTCGATTCCGGGACTCCAGGATCGTGCCCTGGGCCAAAGGCAGGCGCGAAACCGCTGAGCCACCCAGGGATCCCCCTTAAAATAACCCTTTAAAAATTTGTACAAGTCTTGGATTGTGGGCCATACAAAAACTGGGCATATTTGGGCTGAGGGCCATAGTTGCCTGGCTTCTGTACTTGATCCAGTGATAGGAAAATCAGCTTTAGGGAACGCCTGGGTGGCTCAGCAGTTTGGTGCTTGCTTTCAGCCCAGGGCGTGATCCTGAGGTCCCGGGATCGAGTCCCACTTTGGGCTCCCTACATGGAGCCTGCTTTTCCCTCTGCCTGTGTCTGTCTCTCTCATGAAAAAGTAAATAAAATATTTTAAAAAAGGAAAATCAGCTTCAGTTTCCTTTTCATTTTCATATTTCTAGGCTGAAAGAGAATTTAGAACATAATACTATAATTTCTATATTCAGTAAAATGCCAGTGGCTCTAAACCTTTGTTTTCCTTCAGATTGTTTGAAGTGACACAAGCCTTTCGAATCCACCTTGAGAAAACACAGGAAAGGCCTCTGTCCCCGGAAAGCAGAGTTTCTGCCCCAGTAGCCCAATTGCTGAGTTAGCCCTTAAGGAAACTCCTTCTCCTGCCTAGTGCTTTTAAAAGATCTACTCTAAAGAACTCTGGAATAGTAATTGATTGGGAAACATCCAGGAGGACAGCCTCCATGGTGGTGGTTTTTGCAGAGTCTAGCTGAAAGGCAGGGAGTGTTCCTCTGCTGCAAGCTCTGAAACAGGAAACCGTATTGCTGAAAAGACCATGGCCATGGGCCTGTGCAGTGGTTGGCCTTGCAGCACACATCATGTTCCGGGACTGCTCTGTGACTGGACATCCATAAGTACAGCATCCGTGTCCCTCCCATAGTGGTGAGAGAGTACAGAGCACTAAGCCCCCCTTCCCTCTCTCCTCAATCCTTCCTCTCCCCCTATCTTTAGTTTTTGTTAGGAAGAGGGAAGTCTCCAGTGGAGTACAACCTAATACAGCTTTCGAGGTAACCAGTTAAACACAAACTAGGAAACGATTGTTGGCTAGTGTTGCAACACAGATTGTTGGGCGTACTGGGGATAGGTCCAGATATGTGCTTTTCACACTGAGTGCATATGGATGGGAGCCTGTGGAATGTAGTGAAGATTTAAAATGGAAAACGAGCCACCTCCTCCACTAGCTTTTTCCTTTGCTATTTGTGTTGTAGTACAAACCCATCTTTCAAAGATTTTAAAAATTTTGACCTTAACCATGTAGTTACACCTGAGTATCACTATTTAAAATGTCTTGGGATCCCTGGATGGCTCAAGCGGTTTAGTGCCTGCCTTTGGCCCAGGGTGTGGTTCTGGAGTCCCGGGATCGAGTCCCACATCGGGCTCCCTGCATGGAGCCTGTTTCTCTCTCTGCCTGTGTCTCTGCCTCTCTCTGTGTCTCTCATGAATAAATAAATAAAATATTTTTTTAAAAATTTAAAAATTTAAAAAAATGTCTTAAGTGAGAGCACTCGCTATTCTTCAGATGGCGTGATACCCCTTATGTTGTAGAATATCCTCAAGAGAAAGAGGGACATAATTTTAAAAAAAACTATTTATTCATGAGAGATAGATACAGAGAGAGAGGCACCCGATGTGGGACTCAATCCCAGGTCTCCAGGATCACACCCTGGGCCAAAGGCAGGTGCCAAACTGCTGAGCCACCCAGGCGTCCCAGGACAGAATTTAATAAAAATGGAAGCAGATACAAAAGAAGTCTTTAATAAAATGGTCTCCAGCTAATTTTCTATTTTTCACTCTAGGTGCTTGTAAGGGATGTGTTTACTTTGTAAAAATTCCAATTTAGAATACTTTATTTCACTTCAGTTTATCTTTACTCATTGAAAATAAAATTGAGTTCATCTTAAGCTGGAGGCTAGAAGACCCTACAGCCGCATCTCTGTATGTGTACATCAGAAGCAGAGGCCTAAAATCAGAGCGCAGAACTGCCAACACTTGCTGCCTCTGGGGAGTTTAAGGGAAGTCTTGCTTTTTATTTTTACTTCACAAACATGTAGGCTATTTTTTAAAATTCATATTCATTACTTTAAACTAGGGGAAAAGAAAGGAAAATACATGCTTGGTGGGAAAATCTTGGGGCTTAAGAGGAAGAGAGGGTGGCTGACTTTACCCCACCCCAGACTGATCCCTACTGCCTGCAAGTCCATCACAAGCTTGAAAGCACTAGAGTTTAAAATAGAAAATAGTTAAATGGTTTTAGAAGAGTCAGCTGTCCTTTCATAGTTGGAGATGACTCTGTTGTATTAATATGTAATTTCTCTCGTGTGGCCTGACTTCCAGGCACTGGAGGGCTTACCAGTGAGTTATTTGTAGAAGCTAGAAGCTAGATCCTGGCAGCTACTCAGCAGCCTAGCATTGTAGTACTCAACGTGAGAAAGACACAAGAAGGTAGATTTAGGGATGTTTAAAGATTAATCCAATTAATGGCAGCTTCCGATAGGATCTTCCTAGCAGCTCACATCTTTCTGTTTCAGAAAGGCATCGAGAGGAGTCCCAGCCTCTGTGATAGTAGGTAGAGGCTGCTCTCCTAGCCGAACCTCTTTGCCTTGGGCTGTTACAAGAAGTAGCCCTGTCTCCAGTTTCTGGGCCTTCCAGTTTCCTACCTCCATTTCCCTTAATCCCACTGTAGCCAAAGGTTTGACCTCGTCAAATGGCTGCAAGAAGAGGCCTGTCCCTCCTTCTGTGATTCTTCCGGTGCTTTATATTGATAGACCTGGGCTTTCCCCAGTGCCCTGCTGATGAGTCAGTAGGGTGCGCGGTGGGCTTTGACCTAGGAGGCCCATCTTTGTCTTCCTCTTTAGGAAGAGTGGCCCATGATCATGCCTTGTGAGTCACTTTCTGGGGAGAGTAGGGTAGGGTAATGTCATTTGAAGGGAGATGGTCTGTGTCTCGAGGGAGAAGCTGACTGAATGGCTTTGTAGGGCATGTTGACACTGGAGGGTGAAGCAGGAGGCCCCTTCCTTTGGCAAGGAGTGTTCTGTTACTCACATTTCGGAGGCTGGATATCCCGTCTCTTTGTGGGGAAGCAGATGTTGACTGGCTTGTCTTCCTTCCTTAGGTGGTTTTTTGGCAAAATCCCCAGAGCCAAGGCAGAAGAAATGCTTAGCAAACAGCGGCATGACGGGGCCTTTCTCATCCGAGAGAGTGAGAGTGCCCCCGGGGACTTCTCCCTCTCTGTCAAGTAAGTGCTTCCCGTTCTGGTCCCTGGAGTCCTCTCCCTCCTCATCTGAAACGTGAAGCCACAGGCCAGGTGTCTGGCTACACACACCAAAGATTGCCAACTGGTAGAGGGTTAGCCTAAACTGTATTTTATAAAGCAGCATAGTTTACATTAAAATAGTAATTCCTGACTCCTCAAAAATTAGTTCTGCCAGTACTGAGTTTAGATTCCTGTGTGGAAACAGCCTTCAGTTGGTGAGTAGCAGCATGTTTTCCCTAATCCCCACTCTCTGCTGTGCCCTTTGCCTTGCACACAGCTCTTTGCTCGTTTGCCCTCTGTGGGATCTCACTCTGGTGGCGTGACTGCTCACCCTTGCAGCTGGCTCTCTTGTACAGATGTCTGGCATAAATCCACCAACACCATCCTAGGCCTCTTACTTCAACTTTTAAAGGTTATCACAAGGGTTTGAGGGTGTTTTGCTTTCCCCAGTGGTAAATTTAAATGTGAAAGGGAGCTGGTAAGCAAGGAATAGGAAAGACTGGGAGCTTTACCACCCTAGGAATCATTGAGAACATAAGTTGGAGCTTTGAGGATTTCATGCAAATTACTTCCCATCTCTGAAATAAGTATTTTTAATCAAATTGTCAAGGCCTTTCTAGTTAATATATTATCAGAGGAACCCCTCCCCTGAAAATCTTACAAATCACTCCTATGACAGCATGATTAGGTTAAAAACTCAGATTACTGGGTGTTATATATAAGTTATGAATCACTAAATTCCTCCCCTATAAAACTAAGATTATATGTTAACTAACTAGAATTTAAATAAAAACTTGCAGGGGTTGGGTCTTAGATCACTGCTACTATAGATTACGTTATTTTTCAATGAAGACCATAAGAGAGTTTGCCATTTACACACAATGTAAAGGTTTTTCAGTGTCCAAAATTAACTGAATATCTTGTTTCATTTTAGGACCAGTATAGTGTTTTTGTTTTTCGGTTTGTTTTTTTGTTTGTTTTTTGTTTTGTTTTTTTTAGTATAGTGTTTTTGAAATGTAGATTTAAACTTAATTTTTGTTTTTGTGGGGTTTTTTCCCCTCTGTGAAGGTGTGGGAGGTGGCTTCAGGCCATATTCACAACACCACACAGATACATGTCCTGTATAAGTGAGTTTTTTAGTCCCAGCATGAAAAAGTCAAACTGGATCTAATTATTTTCAGAGTTTTCCTCTTTTAACAATGACTTCTTTTTTTTTTTAATAGACTTCATTTTTTTACAGTAGTTGCAGGTTCACAGCAAAACTGTGTGGCAGGTACAGTGGTTATCCCCAGCAACCCCCCTTCCCAGCACGCACAGCAACAGCGGCCTTCTGATGCACTCAATTATAAACACATGTGAGTGAGGATCTAGGGAAGGAGTATCTTGAGGTGGAATTACTATCTTAATGCTTCTTGCTAATTTGTCTTTTGTCATCTGTTATCCTTACATTTTATACTGACCTGAGTAGAGGACAGTATAGAGTACTGTCTATACAGTACTCTATACAGTATATACTCTATACTCTATACAGTATGAGTAGTACAAGTAGTTAACTCACAGGTTGAGTAGTGGCCAAAGCCACCTTGGCAGGTAGTGTGCAGTGGAGGCCTTGATTATCACTAATCACTGCACATGCTCATACAGTAGCTGCTGGCAAGCTCCCAAACCATTCCATTTTATCAAATAAAAACTTTAAAGAATCCGTGCAATTATTGTTCCAGAAATAAAATTTGAAACAGATGTCATTACTGTCTTTAACAACACAAACACTTTCTCAAAGGAGGTTCAAGAATCTCTACAGTCTTTAGAAGGTTTCTCTCATTTCAAGATGGGAGTCAGTGTTGAAAAACAGCGTGGTGGTCGTTAACAGGTCACTGTCTGGGACCCAGTACACCTTATAAGAACCAAACCATTTGCATTGCACCAGAGGGCATAAGCTTCTGGGGAATGTGCCCTCCTTCCTCACCACACGCAGATTCTCAGGAAAAGCTATATACCGGTCCTGGATGCCTGGGATCTCCTACTTGAAGCCCAGCGCTGCCACCTGCTGGGTTGTTTTTAATTTCCTTTTCCCTTTAAGACTGAAGGAGAGGAAAGACTGTGTCCTTCATTTATAGATCTTCCTAGAGTACTGTTTGAGGGCTGAGCCCTGGTGTCTGTCCTGTGGACACAGCAGTGAGCAGGACAGGCAAAGCCTCACTGGGCTGGTATAGCAGCCACATAACACTGTTCCCCAGGGGCTGGTCAGCACCCAGTTGTACGCCTGCTTCTGCAGGGCAATATAAGAGGAAGCATGTTACCAGGTGATCGAGAAACATCTTTGGGCACCCAGTGCCTCGGCCTCTTATATTTATTTTCCTACTGCATTCTGTTCTGAGACCTTTCACCTGTGAGTAGAACTAAGATTCCTAAATGGAAAACATAATCTACACTTCCCAATTACAGGAGAGTTGTTGAAAGTATGTCCAGTCCCTCCTCTCTCACTTTCCTACCCCACCTGTTGTCATCTTTAAATGTCCTGTAAAGTTTTAATGCTTTTTTTGCTTGAAAAGTTAATGAAGTCACACTTTTCCTTGAATAGGGCTGTTTGATTTGGTACAGCGCAGGGCACTTGGAGTCATGCCCATAGGTTAGGATATTCTTTTTTTATCTTACGAACATCTTCAGAATTAACCTGATGGACAAGGTTTTCCTATATGGCAAGGATTCTTCCCGTCGTCACTGGTCATCATCAGTCCCCTGGCGGGATCTCAAGGGCACTCAGCATCCTGACTGTCCTGACTTTGCAGCCAGGGGATCGTGTTGTGCTGCAGTCTGGGCCCCTCAGGCCGTGAGAAGTGTTGCCAGAACTCTAGTTCTCAGAAGATGCCTCCTTGATGTGAGGAGCACCTGGCCCCCAGATAGCCAGGACGGAGCCCTCTGACCTGTTCTCGTGGGTGTTCTCTGCCCCTCCAGGTTTGGAAATGATGTGCAGCACTTCAAGGTGCTCCGAGATGGAGCCGGGAAGTATTTCCTCTGGGTGGTGAAATTCAATTCTCTGAACGAGCTGGTCGATTATCACAGATCTACATCTGTCTCCAGAAACCAGCAGATATTCCTCCGGGACATAGAACAGGTGCCACAGGTAAGCCTCATAAGATTGGGATCAGTTTTAGCAATTAAGAATAGCTCCTCAGATAGGCAGGTACCCTCTCAAAGGATTTTTTCTGGGGCTTCTGCACCCAACATTCAAAATAGTACCTTTATTATTTTTTTAATTTTTAAAAAATATTTTATTTATTTATTCCTGAGAGACACAGAGAGAGGCAGAGACACAGGCAGAGGGAGAGGTAGGCTCTATGCAGGGAGCCTGATGTGGGACTCGATCCTGGGACTCCAGGATCACGCCCTGGGCCGAAGGTGGTGCTAAACCACTGAGCCACCCAGGCTGCCCCAAAATAGTATCTTTAGTTTGTGTCAGAGATGTGTAGTTTGAAACAAAATGGTTTGGCCTTTTCCCAGAGGCTGCCTTTCCTGGCGGTGTGTTGCCAGTTACCACCTATGTCTCTGTAGAACATCTTTAACCCTCTGCAGTATTGTTTCCCTGGAAGCAAGTGAGGAGGAAAACCCTGTTGTGAGGGAGTGGAGTCCACACTCACTCCTGTATTCCTGTGGCCAAAGCCCCAGTCCTGTGTTATGGGGCGCTCCACCTTATTTTAGTCAAGCTCTTGGCCTTTTGACTCTGTGAAACCTTAAGGACTTTATAAGCGATACACCGATGGGAACTAAAGCCTTTTCAAAGGCTTAGAGTTGTAAACCAGAGCCTGACTACTGGTTCCCAGGTTTTCTATGGGGTAGCAGCTCATGGGCTGCCGTGGAGGGCTGTGCCCTAGCATGTTCTAGCGTGTTGTGAGCCATGGTGAAAGTACACTGCACCCACGTAGAGTAGACTTAGGACCTGTAAGGATAAACGGAGTTGGAGGAGAAGTGGGAGGTTATCTCGGGAAACATGAAGGAGACAGCACATGTCTGTGGAGCCGGGTCCTACCTGGCAGGGGCTGCCCATGAGCAGAGACCTAGCGGGTGTTCTTTCCCTGCCTGTCTTCTACAGCAACCGACGTACGTCCAGGCCCTCTTTGACTTTGATCCCCAGGAGGATGGAGAGCTGGGATTCCGTCGGGGAGACTTTATCCACGTCATGGATAACTCAGACCCCAACTGGTGGAAAGGGGCCTGCCATGGGCAAACCGGCATGTTTCCCCGCAATTACGTCACCCCTGTGAACCGGAACGTCTAAGAATCAAAGAAGAGATTATTTAAAGAAAGTGAAAAATTTAAAACACATACAAAAGAATTAAACCCCCGAGCTGCCTTAACAGCAGCCCATGAGGGGAGCTCAGAACACCTGGCTGGGTCACCTGGTGACCCTCTCACTTTGGTTGGAACTTTGGGGGGGTGGGGGGGGGCGTTGGATATAAAAATGCCAAAACTTACCTATAAATTAAGAAAAGAGTTTTTATTACAAATTTTCACCGCTGCTCCTGTTTCTCCTTTGTCCTCTTTTTCATCCCTCTCCTCTTCTGTCCATCAGTGCATGACGTCTAATGCCACATATAGTCCTAGCTGATGCCAATAATAAAAGAAAAGAAACCAAGCGGGCTGGTATTTTCTCTATGCAAAATGTCTGTTGTAGTTGGAGTGACTGAAGGAAGGACAGCCGTGGCTGTGTTCCTCGTGCACACAGAGGAGAGGGCGGCTGGGCCGCGGCCCTCACTGGTCAGTGTCTGCCAGGCATGGCGGGGGGCAGCCCCCAGCCGCAGGCATCTTGTGACAAAGCTGGAAGTGGAGCGGGGGCAAGAGGAAGGACTGTTACCCCTCATGGCTTCCTGAGAAAAGTCGAACTAAAAACCTTTGTCTCTTTTCTACATTGTTTTCCTTTCCAAATGGTATTATTGAGCATGTTGATTTTTCATAGTGCCTTTTTCCTTATTTCAAGAGTTGCTTATGAGTGGTGTTTTTTTTATTTGTTTTAAAATAAGTTAAAGACAGTCCAGAGCTTTCCAGCCAGTTTGTCTCCTGCTCTGTGTAAATAGTCCTCTCTGGGGGTGGGGGGAGCCGGGCTCTGGGCAGAGGAGCGGCTGCTACAGGCACAGGTGGAGGGTGCGGGCAGTCCGCCTCTTCTCAGCCACGAGTCTTTAAGGTTCAGCTTTAATATTTGTCAGCCCTCTGGAGTCTGCTGTGGCTGCCCCAGGGGTGCAGAGTCCCCAGCTGCTGGGGAGGAAGGAGAAGTTCCAGCTCTTCCCACCTTGAACTGGATCTGGCTGCAGGGGGGTGGTCAGAGTCCTTGACCTTGTGATCCCAGCTGTTGTCTGCCCCTCCTCAGCTCCAGAGGCCCCCAGAGAAAAAAATCCCTGGAGCCAGCAAGTTTCAAACAGGAAAACCCAAGGAATTTAGACTGTCGCTCTGTGACTGTATCAGGTTATACTGTGTTCCAACACTGGGGTGGAAAATGAGAGCTTTCGTTTTTCTTGCTCTGAAAGTTAGAGGTATCTGTCCACGGCTTTCATCTTGTGTCGCCTGCCTGACCTGCCCAGGTGAGCACTAGGGCAGCATTCAAGAAGCAGCTGGGTTTCCGTGTCTCTGTTCCCAGTGGGCTGTGTTTCTAGCTGCTTCACCCTTCCCCCCAAGGAAATGTGTCCGTGAAGCAGAAACAGTTGGGGAAGAACAAGTGGGAAATGTAGGAAGGCCGAGGACATTGCAGAGCTCTCTCTGTCCGCCCTGTCAGCTGCTTGTCCCTCATAGTGATGTGCCTGTGAACTTTCTCCACCCAATCCCCTGCCCGCAACAGAAACGGGGCTGCCCAGGAGTTGGTGACAGCCTTTGGGTTCTGAAGTGGTCGGTTGGAGTCTCCCCTGGACTCTGGTTATGGAGCCGGACTCAGCCTGGAGTACTCAGAGGCCCCGGAGGCAGCTGCTCTTCTGGACAGAGCATCTGCCCCCCCCCTGCTCCCTTTCTGGTAGCTTCTTTCCTCAGTGATGATAAAAGGAATCTCTGGCATTCTACACCTGGACCATTTGATTGTTTTATTTTGGAATTGGTGTATATCATGAAGCCTTGCTAAACTAAGTTTTGTGTGTATATATTTAAAAAAAAAATCAGTGTTTAAATAAAAAGACCTATGTACTTAATCCTTTAACTCTGCGGATAGCATTTGGTAGGTAGTGATTAACTGTGAATAATAAACATACAATGAATTCTTCACTCTGTATCTCTTCTCTTTTTTATCCCCCCCCACCCCCCCGCCCACCACCACCACCTTACTTAAAATAAAAACCTAAAAGCTCGTCGGTGTCGGGGGACTCCTGTGTCATCTTTTCCCACCCCCCTAGCTTGTTGGGGAAGCATGTGGACCTTGCTGGGCCCCTGGAGTCGTGATGCCCACACTCAGCTGCTCATCAGAATCCGTGGGAGCTTGGTCACCATAGATGCCCAGCCACCACCCACAGGTGCTGCCAGATGGTGGCTGAGAGCACCGACAGGCATGCCTGGTGTTTCTGACAAACTATGGACCACACTTTGGAAACTCTGGTCTAGACCCAGCACTTGCCCAGTCCTCATCCCCTCCTGTTAAATAAAGGACAGAAGTGCAGGATGGTCTGTGTTGAAGCAATCTCCATGTGCCCAGTAGCTAAAGCATGTTTGCTCAGCTGGCTGCTGCAGGTGAGGCCAGGCCTAACCACAGCATACTGCCTGGCATAGACCAGAACAAGGAGTGTTTAGGGAAAGCGTGAACAGAAACTTAACCCAAGGAATTTCTACTTAGATTCTTGGTCCAGTTCTTAGAGTTCAGCCTACTACCACATTTGCGGCTGCCCCATTTGGGCTATAGTTTTCCAATTCTTGCATTTCTGCAGAGACCTCTGTGAGTAGGAACTTGTCAGCACTGCCCTGCAGGATGCCATCAGTCTCACAGACACCCCCCTGTGCTAGCTACTCTGAAGCTGAGCAGATGTTTTCAAAATGGGGCCATTTGAGTGTACACTTAAGGCAAAGACGGTCAATGAGACTTTCTGCTGTTTGACTAATGACCTCAGAATAGCATCACCCTTAATGGGAATGTTGATACTTTTGCACAGTTGGTCACAGGCTTCTTGGTGATTATATCTCCTTCCACCATGGATCTGAAATTCCTGGGAAAGCATCTGAGTGGGAGCATCTTGGGGAAGACTCCACTGTCAGAGCCCATCTGCAGTTGATGACTAAGAGGTGGGCAAGCGGCCTTGAAGTGCCCTCGCAATGTGTTCACCTTGGTGGCCCTGCACTGGCTGGAGCTTGCATGTGCCTGGCTCACTGACCGGGGAGTTTGGAACAGACTCCTTCAAACATGAGTATAGAGGGGAAGGTGGTGACAGCTCCTACCAAGAGCTTCAAGGCAGTCTACAGCACCAGACCCCACCTTCAGGTACTCCAAGGTGCTTGAGGGCACAAACGCATGGCATGTTGGAAAGAGATAAGGCAGGGGGTACAAGTGGTCTGCCTTTCCTTGACTTGTCCCCTTGACCTGCTTGCAGCAGGTGATCTTCAGGCTGAACTGCTTTACCAATGTGCCTGGATAACTAGGAAAAATGAAAGTGGCAATGTATCTGGGCACCTCGGAAATACTTTCATTCCTAAGAGTGTATTTCCATGAAATAAAATTCTCCAGGTCTGAGCCCTGTTTTACATTGAAGAACAAAGAGATCCTGTATGTGTTCTTGGTGTGTGTGTGTTCATTGGAGGATTCTTTTGTTTGTTTTTTTAGATTGTATTTATTCATTCATGAGAGAGGCAGATATAGGCAGAGGGAGAAGCCGGCTCCTCAAGGCAGCCCGCTATGGGACTCGATCCTGGGACCCTGGGCTCATATCCTGAGCCGAAGGCAACGCTCAACCGCTGAGCCACCCAGGCATCCCTCATCAGAGGATTCTTAAACTTAGTCCTGGGGGCTCCTCACTCCAGCCAGAGTCCTGAGGCTAGCGAATCATGTGCTTACTACCAAGATGGATCGCATCAAAGTCCTGAATTACCACTATATCTTAGGCTATTCATCGCTGTTAAGGAAGAAGAACAATTCTGTGTGCCAACAGGACGGATATGTAAGTACTAGATGGTAGTGCTGTTGACTAACCCACTTGCTACTGAAAGCATTCCAAACACTACTTTTAAAACATCTAAAACTAAAAAAAATTAAAAAAACATCTAAAACTGATGTCATTAGGTTTTGGGTTGTTGTTTTGTTTTTTTTATGAGACCTGGGAATTTTAAGGTTTTTTTTTTTCCTTTTTTTTTTTTAAGGTTTTGTTTATTTTTCATGAGAGACACACAGAGAGGCAGAGACACAGGCAGAGGGAGAAGAAGGCTCCATGCAGGGAACCTGATGCATGGGAACTGGGACTCCCAAGATCACACCCTGGGCCAAAGGCAGGTGCTAAACCGTTGAGCCACCCAGGGATCCCCCTTTTTTTTTCCTTTAAAGAGAAAGGAAGGGCATGCATGGGGGGTGGCTGCGGGTGGGGCAGAGAGAGGGAGAGAGACTTAAGCAGGCTCCATGCCCAGTGTGGAGCCCATTGCTGGCTTGATCACATGACTTGAGCCGAAATCAAGAGATGGTCACCTAACCAACTGAGCCACCCAGGCACCCCTAAAGATTTTATGTATTTTAGAGAGCGAGTAGAGTAGCAGAAGGAGAGGGAGAGAGAATCTGAAGCAAACTCCACACTTAGCACAGGGCTCAACTTGGGATTCATTCCCACCACTGTGAAACTGTGACCCGAACCAAAACCAAGAGTCAGATGCTCAACTGACAGCCACCTAGGCTCCCCAAGATTTTTTAAGATTGACTTATTTATTTTAGAGCAGGGGGAGGGACAGAGAGGGAGACAAGCAGACTCTGCTGCAGCGGGAGCCCGTTACAGGGCTTGATCCCAGGGCCCTGAGATCATGACCTGGGCTGAAATCAAGAATCAGGCACTTATGGGACACCTGGGTGGCTCAGCGGTTGAGCGTCTGCCTTCGGCTCGGGGCGTGATCTCGGAGTCCTGGGATCAAGTCCCGCATCGGGCTCACTGCATGGAGCCTGCTTCTCCCTCTGCCTATGTCTCTGCCTCTCTCTCTCTCTCTCTGTCTCTCATGAATAAAAATAAATAAAATCTTTAAAAAAAAGAATCAGGCATTTAACCAACTGAGCCACCCAGGTGCTCCACCTGTAAAGATTTTTTTTTAACTTTTTTTTTAATTATTTATTTATTTATGATAGTCACAGAGAGAGAGAGAGGCAGAGACATAGGCAGAGGAAGAAGCAGGATCCATGCACCGGGAGCCCGACGTGGGATTCGATCCCGGGTCTCCAGGATCGTGCCCTGGGCCAAAGGCAGGCGCCAAACCGCTGTGCCACCCAGGGATCCCAACTTTTTTTTTTTTTTTAAGATTTTTTTATTTATTCATGAGAGAGGCAGAGACACACAGGCAGAGAGAGAAGCAGGCCCCATGCAGGGAGCCCAATGTGGGACTCAATCCCGGGTCTCCAGGATCACACCCTGAGCCACCTAGGCGTCCCTAAAGATTTTATTTTTAAGAAATCTCTACATCCAATGTCAGGTGTGGGGAGTGGAGCAGATGGGACTTGAGCCAGGTCCTGGGGGAGGTCGCCTGGGGTGGGACAAGTAGACTCCGCCCCCACCCAGCAGGAGGTGCAGGGTTAGGAGAGGTGTGGGCTGGAAGCGAGTAAAGCGTGGTGTCTGGACGCTGCTATAAAGGAACCTGAGCAGCCTCCCACGAGGAGGAAGGACTCCAGGTAGGCTTGCTGGGCTTCCAACACAGACCAAGTGACGCCCATCTCGCTGTGGACACGAAGGGTTCCTCTGGTCTTGTAGGTGAGTGGCACGAGGAAGCAGGAGTTGAGGAAGACCTGACGGCACGGGTGCCCAGAACAAATCAAGATCGCCTGGATGAGGCTGATGAGGCCGAGGTAGTTGAAGGGGGTAAAGAGTTACAGCAGAGCCCAGCCTGGTTCTCGAGCCTTCTGGCAGCCGACTGGACTATGTGCCAACCTCCTTGTGGTTCCGAGTGGCCATGTGATGTTGTCCTGGGATGTGATATGCACCACCTCGAGGCTTGGCCGCCCCACGGGGCCCCCACATTCTCCACCACTGGCTGGATGCACCTGCTGTACTGGACTGTTCTGCGCTGCTGGCGTCAGAGGCTCCTTGTTCCAGCTTTCACCCCTGCCTGACTTTCCAGGGGCCACTCTGGGGAGTAGTGAGCAAGGGAGAAAGCTGACAGAACTGAAGTGTTAAGTTTGGAGGAGGAAGCAGAATTGCTCATCAGGATCTAAATACAAGCAGCAACAACAGCCAGGTTGACGCTGCCCAGACCCCAGCGTGATACAGTCCTCCACGCTCCTCTCCCGGGGCTCCAGGCTCAGGAGGGCACGGCCTGCCCATTTCTCTCCTATCATTCTGACTGTCTTGTGCCCTTTTTTTTTTAAGACTATTTATTAGAAAAAAAAAAGACTATTTATTAGACAGCTGGAGTGGCTCAGCGGTTTAGCACCGCCTTCAGCCCAGGGTGTGATCCTGGGGTCCCGGGATCGAGTCCCACATTAGGCTCCCTGCATGGAGCCTGCTTCTCCCTCTGCCTGGGTCTCTGCCTCTCTCTCGCTCTCTCTCTCTCTATGAATAAATAAATCTTAAAAAAAAATCAATTTTATAAATTGATTTATTGGGCAGCCCCAGTGGCGCAGCGGTTTGGCGCCGCCTGCAGCCCAGGGCGTGATCCTGGAGACCCTGGATCAAGTCCCATGTCGGGCTCTCTGCGTGGATCCTGCTTCTCCCTCTGCCTGTGCCTCTGCCTCTCATTCTCTCTCTGTGTCTCTATGAATAAATAAATAAAATCTTTAAAAAAATAAAAATAAATTTAAAAAATTGGTTTATTAAAAAAAAGGACTATTTATTCATAAGAGACACACAGAGAGGCAGAGACACAGGCAGAGGGAGAAGCAGGCTCCCTGCGGGGAGCCCGATGCAGGGCTCGATCCCAGGACCCTGGGAATCACAACCTGAACCAAAGGCAGACGCCCAACCACTGAGCCACCCAGGTGCCCCCCTCTCATGTCCCTGTTCGGTCACTGGGTGTGTGTTCCTTCAGGCCTCTGCTCAGACACGAGCCCTGCTCAGAGAGGCCCTCCCAAAATATATTTAGTAATCACCTCACCTCCCGCACTTTCTGTTCCTCACAGGGCTGTTTTTCTAAAGAAGGAAGCACTTCTGGCTGCCTCCCGGCTTTCTTCTAGAGTGCAGACTTTCTGCCCATCTCTCCCACCAGACTGGACGCTCGTCAGGGCAGGAGCTCAGACTCTGTTGCATCCCTAACCCTTAGAAGAGTGTCCATAAAACATCCAGAGTGTCCATAGTATTCATTATCTGATGGTAAAACACCGGGTCCCAGATGCTGCTCACGAACAAGGCCAATGATCCCGGCACCCCGACCTTCAAGTCTGCAGAGGGGAAGGCAGCCAAAGAGTGACTCAGTGGAAGGAGTGGCATGAGTAAGGGGAGTGTAGGAGTTTGGGGGACACGAGACAGGCAGAAACAGCTAGAAGCTGGACAGGATGACTGTTCTGTGGAGAGGGGAAGGGATGTGTTCCAGGGAGGAACAGATTGATCTTGATCAATCAATCAACAGAACTTGATCTTGGACAGATCAAGTCCCAGAAAGAGCCAAGTGTGGGGAGGGAGGGAGAGCTGGGCCCAAAGGAGAGAGGCTGGCACAGGGCCAGAGGCCAGGTGAGGCAGCCCCGGGTAAGCCATAGGCGGGAGCTGGGAGTGGGGAGCCTGAGCAGCTTGGGGGCTCCGAGGGGGCTTCTAAGGATAGCTTTATTGAGATACAACTCATTTCTCACCCATTTAGAGTATTCCATTCAATGGTGTTTAGTGTTATTCACGCACAGAATTATGCAATCAATTTTAGAACATTTTCATCATCCCAAGAAGAAACTGTGTATCCCTCATCAGGCACCTCCCACTTCTCCCAACCCCTCCGAGCCCCTGGCAACCCCAGTAAGTAGACTTACTTTCTGTCTCCATGGATTTTTCTTTTTTTAAAGATTTGGTTCATTTATTTGACAGACAGCCAAGCATGAGCAGGGGGAGAAGCAGAAAGAGAAGCAGGCTCCCCGCTGAGCAGGGAGCAGGACCTGAGGCTCAATGCCAGGCCCCTGGGATCATGACCTGAGCTAAAGGCAGACACTCAACCGACTGAGCCACCCAAAGAGCCCTGTCTCCGTGGATTTGCCTTTTCTGGACATTTTGTACAAATGGGGGGGTCAGACAATGTGCGGCCTTGTGGGTCTGGATGCTCTTGCCCTGCATTGTATTCTCAAGGTTCATCCATGTGGTGTCATGCGTCAGTTTTTCATTCCTGGTTACATCCGAATACTATTCCATGGCCTGGATACACATTCCATTTATCCACACATACCCAAGGACGTTTTGGGGTGTCTCCACTCTGGCGAACAGTGCTTCTGTGAACGTTAGTGTGCAAGGTTCCATGAGGACAAACCCTGAAGGATATATATATTTTTTTTTTTTTAACTTAAGATTTTAGGGCAGCCCCTGTGGGACAGCGGTTTGGCGCCGCCTGCAGCCAGGGTGTGATCCTGGAGACCCGGGATCGAGTCCCGCATTGGGCTCCTTGCATGGAACCTGCTCTGCCTGTGTCTCTGCCTCTCTCTCTCTCTCTCTGTGTGTCTCTCATGAATGGATAAATAAAATCTTTAAAAAAAAAAAAAAAAAAAGATTTTATTTAGGGCAGCCCAGGTGGCTCAGCGGTTAAGCGCTGCCTTCAGCCCAGGGCCTGATCCTGGAGACCCGGGATCGAGTCCCGCGTTGGGCTCCCTGCACGGAGCCTGCTTCTCCCTCTGCCTGTGTCTCTGTGCCTCTCTCTCTGTCTCTCATTACTAAATAAATAAAATCTTAAAAATAATAAAGATTTTATTTATTCATGAGATACATACACAGAGAGAGGCAGAGACACAGGCAGAGGGAGAAGCAGGTTCCCTGCAGGGAGCTCGATGTGGGACCCGATCCTGGGACTCCAGGATCATGCCCTGAGCCAAAGGCAGGTGGTCAACCACTGAACCACCCAGGTGTCCCTCTGAAGGATTTTAAGCAGAGAGGTGGCCATGGTCCTGCTTGATTTGGACAGTGGAGAAAAGGGACCACACAAGAAACTGTTGCCGTTGTTCTGGTGACAGAGGGGATTGGCAGGGAGAGCAAAGCGAAGCTGGTTGGTTTTAGCCATATCTAGGAGGATGGGATGGCAGGACTTGGGGGGCAAAGGGAAGGAGGGTGTTGTGTGCTGATATCAGCCCACCAGTAACCAGTGGCGGACAGGACCTTGTGGTTCTTACCATGATGATGGCCCCCGTCAGCAATAACCATCGGGAAAGTTTGAAAAAATAAAGATTTGCCACTTACAGGACCTGGAAATTCCACAACACACCTGGAGTCATATAGTGAGGTCCCAGGTAGAGAACCAGAGAGGGCAGGGGCCTGGGGTTTTCCTTTAATTGGGGTCAAAGGTGGAGGCCAATTTCAAGGAGTGTGAATTCAAAGCTCAGGAAGAGAAAAAAACAAGTGACTGGAATCAGTTGTGGAAATCACCCAAGATCCTTAAAACAAAGGAGCCTCCATGCGGGGAAACAGCGGGCTCTTTATCTCCCTATCTGGTCGCGGGGCTGGCAAGGTGCTTAGTCCAGAGAGCATCGGGGGTGGACCTGCAATCAAAGCTTAAACCATGCTCTTGTGTCATAAGAGAGGAAGCGAGGGTGCCCGGGTGGCTCAGTCATTTAAGTGTCTGACTCTTGATTTGGGCTCAGGCCCTGATCTCAGGGTCATGAGATGGAGCCCCCCATCATGGACTCTGTGCACAGGGTGGAGTCAGCTTGAGAGTCTCCCTCTCTCCTTGTCCCTCTGCGCCTCCCCAGTTGCTCTCTAAAAAAATAATTAGGGATGCCTGGGTGGCTCAGTGGATGAGCTTCTTCCTTTGGTGCAGGGTGTGATCCCAGGGTCCCAGGATCCAGTCCCACATCGGGCTCCCTACATGGAGCCTGCTTCTCCCTCTGCCTGTGTCTCTGCCTCTCTCTCTGTGTCTCTCATGAATAAATAAATAAAATATTTAAAAAGTAATAATAATAATTAAATAGGGGTGACTGGGTGGCTCAGTGGTTAAGCATCTGCCTTTGGTTCAGGTCATGATCCCAGGGTCCCGGGATGGAGTCCCGCATCAGGTTCCCCGCAGGGAGCCTGCTTCTCCCTCTGCCTATGTCTCTGCCTCTCTCTGTGTCTCTCATGAAAATCTTTAAAAATAATAATAATAATTAAATTAAAACAAAAAAACGAAAGAGGAAGCCTGTTGGGGCTTATATTCCAGAAGGATAGCAATGACCTTTAGGATCCTTGCTTGAGCAGTGGGGGGCAGTAGGGGCCAGCGGCTCCTGTGGCTTGAGATAGGGAGCCCTGGAGTAGGGGGAGCAGGGGCAGGTGGGGAGAAGGTTGGATAAGTGGTATGTGCGGTGCCAGCAGACAAATGTCCAGGGGCAGCAGGACATCTTAACGTGTAGCTCAGGAATGCAAATCTGAGCAGGGGACCTGGGACGAGGGGTTGTGGGCAGGGAGGTGGCTCCGAGGTCACGGCCCTGGCTGCTGCCCCACACTCACACCACCACTCTGGGTGAAGAAACAGGGCAGAAAGCAGCAGAGCCTGATGAAGGCCCGGCCCCGAGGGCTGGACCAGGGGCGAGGAGGAAGCAGCAGGGGAGGGACGGAAGAAGCAGGAGGCAGTGCCAAGGACAGTGCCCCAAGGACCCTCCCGGAGGCCATCCTATGCCGGCCCCTCAGCCTCCACCCCAACCCGATTGTGGCCACCCTGCCCGGCTACATGGTTCTTCCTCTGCTGAGAAACCTTCCCAGCTTCCAGGATGAAGGGCAGACTCCTGACCCTCAGGAGCAGTGTGATAGGAGTCAGAGGCCCAGGCCTTTATTCCAGGCTCTGTGACCTTGGGCAGGGCCTTAAACTCCAATCCCTTAAAAAAAAAAAAAAAAAAAAAAAAGCCAACGTCGCCAGGTTGGCGTGAGGATCCAACGTGACTGTGACTGCGTGCAGGTGTTCTCAAACTATGAGGTACAGAGGGACCAACTATGATCTTGGCATTCAAGACCTTTTACAATCTCAGCCTGGTTCTCTGAGCCAATTCTCCAACTCTTTGGTACCCTAAGTCCCCTCTGAGCCTCCCTGGGTTTAGCCAGCATCGACTTCTCTCTCTCTGATCCCAGGCCAAGGGCTCTCTCTCCTCTCTGCCTCTACTTCTCCTCAGCCTGACCCGGGCACTGACTCCACACATCCCACACCCTCTGAAAAGCCTTTCCTGACCAGCTTCCAGAGAGCTCTTGCTCCACCATAAGCTCAAAAAACCCCAAATGCCTGCCCTTGGTCCAGGTGATGTAGAGGAGCTACATGCGGAAGGCAGGACCCCTCCTGGACCTGCCTGGGACCCTGCCTCCTGCCACCACCACGCCCAGGCCTTGGACAGGGTGCCTCCTATGGTTTGGGAACAACCAGGAGGTGACCTTATACAGACTACCTTTCCAAGCTTCAGGAAGCTTAGTCTGGGGCAGCCCTGGTGGCGCAGCGGTTTGGCGCCGCCTGCAGCCCAGGGCGTGATCCTGGAGACCCTGGATCGAGTCCCACGTCGGGCTCCCTGCATGGAGTCTGCTTCTCCCTCTGCCTGTGTCTCTGCCTCTCATTGTCTCTCTGTGTCTCTCTGAATAAATAAATAAAATCTTAAAAAAAAAAAAAAGGAAGCTTAGTCTGCTAAGCTATGTGAGGATTGCCCAGGCGACTGGGGGTTCCTCGGGGCCAACTCCCACACCAGGGAATCCCTGCATGCCGGCCCAGTCCTGGTCAGCCCTGTGCCCAAGGCTCCTGTTCTTGTTGACGGCAAAGGAACTCATCCATATTTTCACTCTTTTATGTTTTAACCTTTGACCCATTTGAAGGCTACCCTGGTGATCGGTATGAGGTTAGACCCAGATGTCTTTTTCCAGAAAGCTACCCAATTGTCCAGATAGTGTTTATTTATTTTTTTTTTTTAATTTTTATTTATTTATGATAGTTACAGAGAGAGAGAGGGAGGCAGAGACACAGGTAGAGGGAGAAGCAGGCTCCATGCACCGGGAGCCCGATGTGGGATTCGATCCTGGGTCTCCAGGATCGCGCCCTGGGCCAAAGGCAGGCGCCAAACCGCTGCGCCACCCAGGGATCCCCAGATAGTGTTTATTAAAAGGTCCATGGTCAGGGGCGCCCAGATGACTCTGTCGGTTAAGCATCTGACTCTTGATTTCGGCTCAGGTCATGATCTCAAGGTCGTTAGATGGAGCCTTGTGTTGGGCTCCGTGCCCATTGGGGAATCTACTGGAGATAGTCTCTCAGTCTCTGTCCCTCCCTTCCCTGCCCACTGAGCTTACTCTCTCTCTCTAAAACAAATAAATAAATCTTTTTTTAAAAAGGGGAGGAGGTCAGGACACCTGGGTAGCTCAGTGGTTGAGCGTCTGTCTGCCTTTGGCTCAGGGCCTGATCCCAGATTCCCAAGGTCGAGTCCCACATTGGGCTCCTTGCATGGAGCCTGCTTCTCCTCCCTCTGCCTGTGTCTCTTCCTCTCTTTCTGTGTCTTTCATGAACAAATAAATAAAATATTTTTTTAAAACGGGGGGGTGGGTAGGGGGCACCTGGGTGGCTCAGTGGTTGAGCATCTGCCTTTGGTTCAGGTCATGATCCTGGGATCCTGGGGTCCTGGGATCGAGTCCCACATCAGGCTTCCCCACAGGGAGCCTGCTTCTCCCTCTGCCTGTGTCTCTGCCTCTCTCTCTGTGTCTCTCACAAATAAATAAATAAATAATAATCTTAAAAAAAAAAAAAAGGTCTATTGTCAGCTCTCAGATTCGAGGGGATCCCTGGGTGGCTCAGCGGTTTAGCGCCTGCCTTTGGCCCAGGGCGCAATCCTGGAGTCCCGGGATGGAGTCCCACGTCGGGCTCCCGGCATGGAGCCTGCTTCTCCCTCCTCCTGTGTCTCTGCCTCTCTCTCTCTCTCTCTATGTCTATCATAAATAAATAAATAAATCTTTAAAAAAAAAGAGAGAGAGAGAGAGAAAATCCAGTTTACACATTGAGTTTCCACTATGGTGAGGTCCTGTTTCTGGACTTTTCTATTCTCTCACTCTGTCTGTTAGTGGCCTTACTTCCAAGCAGATTTGGGTGTCCAGTGGGCCACTCTTCCCCACACCTCTCTCCCTTTGAGAGTTCTCCTGGCTTTTCTGCTTCTTCATGTTTTCTATGTAAACTTCAGATTTTCTAGTTCTAGGGGGAAAAAATGCCTTTGGATGTTTTTATTTGGATCATGTTCAATTTATAAACTACCTTTGGAAGAAGTGACATCTTTATGATGTTGGGTTTTCCTATCCAAGAACACAGCACATTCTTTTCAGTTTCATGTCCTTTGGGAATGTTTCAGAGTTTTCCTTGGGGAGGATTTGCACGTTTCCTGTAATGTTTATTCCCAGATATTTTATCTGTTTTGTTGACATTGGAAATCAGACCTCTTCCGTCATGCCATCTCACTGCTGGATGTTTGTATATGGGAAGGTATTGATTTCTTGATAAAGGTTTTGATCTCTCTTTCCTACTGAATGCTGGACTGTTTGAAGTTGTTTGGCAGTTAGTCTCATAGGGACAAAATTGTGTTCAAATCTCAAGTTTAAACCCCACAACTAGTCCAGCTCTGAGAAAGTTCTAATGCTTCTAGATCTCTCCACACTGGGACAAGCCCCATCATTATTTTTTTTTTCATTTTATTTTATTTATTTATTTTTTTTAGAGAGGGAGTATGAGCAGGGGTGGAGTTAGGAGCAGAGGGAGAGAGAGAATCTTAAGCAAGCTCCACACTCAGCACAGAACCCAACATGGGGTTAAATCTCATGACCCTGAGATCATGACAGAGCCAAAATCAAAAGTGGGATGCTTAGCCACCTGAGATGCCGAAGAGCCCCCACAGAATTGGTTTAGTAAGCAAATGACTGAGTCTAAGAGATGAAGGGTTAAATGAGATGCTTAATGACTCTGGTCGTAAAATCTGCCTACATCTGTGCAAAATCAGCACAAAATTCTAAACCTTTTTTTTTTTTTTTTTTTTAGTTTAAAACATTTTGTTCTGAGTAAGGGATACAAGTTCTTTTACAAATTCTTTTTGGCCATAAAATTACAAACACTTTTGTAGCCTAAGAAAAGTAAGCTGTGAGGAGTAGTTACCTTTTCTAGAACAAAATGTCAGACCTATCAGGATGGCTATTATCAAGAAAAAGGGGAAAAAAAGAAAGCAAAAGCAACAAGTGTTGTGAAGGTGTGGAGAAATTAGAACCCTCATGTACTGTTGGTGGGAATACAGATTGAGGGACACTTAGGTGGCTCAGTTGGTTAAGAGACCAACTCTTGATCTTGATTCAGGTTTTGATCTCAGGGTCATGAGTTCAGGCCCCACATTGGGCTCTGTGCTGGGTGTGGAGCCTACTTAAAAAAAGAAGCGAGAAGAAGAAGTAGAAGAAGAAAACAGGGGATCCCTGGGTGGCGCAGCGGTTTGGCGCCTGCCTTTGGCCCAGGGCGCGATCCTGGAGACCGGGGATCGAATCCCACCCACATCGGGCTCCCGGTGCATGGAGCCTGCTTCTCCCTCTGCCTGTGTCTCTGCCTCTCTCTCTCTCTGTGACTATCATAAATAAATTAAAAAAAAAAAATTAAAAAAAAAAAAAAAAGAAAACAAAGAAGGAAGAGAAGAAGAACAACAGCAACTACTACTACTTTCTGATCCAGCAATCCTACTTCCGGGTATTTATCCAAAATAATTGAAATCAGGATCTTTTTTTAAAATTTTTTAAATTATTTTTTATTTTTTATTAGAGAGAGAGAGAGACAGGCAGAGGGAGAAGCAGGCTCCATGTAGGGAGCCCAACATGGGACTCAATCCCAGGTCTCCAGGATCACACCCTGGGCTGAAAGCAGTGCTAAACCACTGAGCCACCGGGGCTGCCCCTGAAATCAGGATCTTACAGAGACATTAGCACTCCCATGTTCATTGTGGTACTAGTCACAATAGCCAAGATGTAGAAACAGCCTAAACATCCATCAAGAGATGAATGGAGGGGCAGCCTGAGTGGCTCAGCGGTTTAGCACGGCCTTCTACCTGGGGCCTGATCCTGGAGACCCGGGATCGAGTCCTGCATCAGGCTCCCTGCATGGAGCCTGCTTCTCCCTCTGCCTGTGTCTCTGCCTCTCTCTCTCTCTCTCTCTGTGTCTCATTAATAAATAAATAAAATCTTAAAAAAAAAGAGAGAGATGAATGGATAAAAGACCTATCACAAACACATGAACACATGCACACACACATGCACACTGGAATACTATTCAAGCTTAAAAAAAGAAGGAAAAAAAATAGAAGGAAATTCTTCAATACAAGGACGACATGGATGAACATTGAGGACGTTATGCTCAGTGAAACAGGCCAGTAACAGGAGGACAGATACTGCCTAATTCTACTCATGTGCGTCTCAAGTAGTCAAATTCACAGAATCAAAGACTAAAATGGTGGTTAATCAGCAGATACCAGGTTTCAGTTAAGCAAGATGAAGAAGTTCTAGAGATCTGCTGTGCAACATGGGACCTACTGTCAACAATAACTAGTGTTATACACATGAACATGGAAGAAGGTGGGTCTCATGCTAAGTGTTCTTACCACAATAAAATAAAAAAAGAAACAGGAGTCCCCAGCTGGCTCAGTTGGCAGAGGATGTGACTCTTGATCTGAGGGTTATGAGTTTAAGACCCATGTCAGGAGCCTACTTAATTTTTAAAAAGAGGGAGAGGGCAGCCGGGCAGCCTGGATGGCTCAGCCCTTTAGCACCACCTTCAGCCCAGGGTGTGATCCTGGGGTCCTGGGATCGAGTCCCATGTCAGGCTTCCTGCATGGAGCCTGCTTCTCCCTCTGCCTGTGTCTCTGTCTCTGTCTCTGTCTCTCTCTGTCTTTCATGAATAAATAGTCTTAAAAAAAAAAGAGGGAGAGAAAAAAAAAGTGGGAGAGGGCAGAAAAATAAACATTGTTGGCTATAATATAATAGCTGGTTCTGGAACCTCACAGAAAAGGGAAATATATATGTAAGAAAAAAAATTCTTTGCGAAGCTCCCTAAGAATCCTATCACAGGATGAGCCCTTTGGTAGGATGGGTGAGGGATTACACACTTAGAGGCAGGGACTTGTCCAAGTGCTCAGAGCCTGAATTCTTCCTTGCACAATCCTGTTTGCAGTGCTGTGAAGACCAGACCAGTGACAACATTGTGTGCCTGCTGTCCAGCTGCACCCTTGACCCTAAGAAGTGAAACCAAGCAGGAAATGCATTTTAAAAATATGACTGTAGGATGCCTGGGTGCCTCAGCGGTTGAGCATCTGCCTTTGGCTCAGGGCAGGAGGGTACCACACATCAGGCTTCCTGCATAGAGCCTACTTCTCCCTCTGCCTGTGTCTCTGCCTCTGTGTGTGTGTGTGTGTGTGTGTCATGAATAAATAAATAAATTTTAAAAAAATAATAAAATAAAAGGGATCCCTGGGTGGCTCAGTGGTTTAGCTCCTGCCTTCAGCCCAGGCCGTGATCCTGGAGTCCCCGGATCGAGTCCCACATTAGGCTCCCTGCAGGGAGCCTGCTTCTCCCTCTGCCTGTGTCTCTGCCTCTCTCTCTATGTGTGTCTGATGCATAAATAAATAAAATCTTAAAAAAAAAAAAAAAAAGGAAAGAAAAGAAAAGAGAAAGGAAAAAAATGACTTTTTCCTGCAAGCTCTTGCTGCCTTTCCTGGCCTGGCAAGCTGGTCTGAACTTCAGAAGAAGATGGCTGAACTTCCCCCACCCAACCTTCCACCCTCTCTGACTCCCAAGGTAGCTGGTTGTGGCGGGAAAAGCTTTGAAGTCTGTCTCAGTCAGCTCGGGGCTGCTATAATGAAACACCAGAGTCCGGGGAGCCCAAGATCACGGTGCTGGCAAAATCGGCTCACAGTGAAGGCTCTCTCCCTGGCCTGAGACGCTGCCGCCTTGCCACCTCCTCACAAGATGGAAAGGGAGAGCTCTGAGTCATACAGACACTAGGCCATCACGAGGACCACCTACATCTAATTCTCTCTGGAAGGGCCCAGCTCTTCACACCACTGCGCTGGGGGGAGGGCTTCAACATCTGGATTTGGCAGGGTCAGGAGGACACCCACGTTCATTCGATAATGAAGTCTGTAGTCCTTGCTCTGGCCCCTACCAGTTGTGTAAACTTGGGTGAGTTACCCAACGTGTCTGACCTTCTTTCCTCATCAATCTGACGGAATGCGGTGTCTGCCTCCTAGGGTTTGGGAAGAAGTGAGTAATATATAAAACCTCAAGCGCATGCTGCAAATCCAGTATTTGCTCAACACACACTCTTCTTCTCTGTCCATCTGTGGTGGAGGCTGCCCATCCGCCATCTTATCCTGTTCTCTTCCTCTGTGGTAGTAGGTTGCTCGGTTTGTAGCTTGTACCTGACCAGCCACAATAAAGACCATTCTCTTTTAGTTGTGGCCCTGTGATTAGCTTCTTGGCGACAGGATTCAGGGGAAAGTCTCACGTGGCAATTCCAGGTAACCTCCCAGAATCTCTCTCTCCTGTTGCTGGAATTCCAGCTGCCGCCTTGGGTCAGACATGAGGGCCACCCCGAGGATGTCGGCGTGGTGAACCAGGAGTCTGTGCCCCTGGGAAGTTTGGGCCAAACCAGCCCTGGACAGCCTCCCCATTAGCTGAATCTAATCCCGATACGCGGCCATTCATGCACGTCTGCCAATGGTTCGAATGTTCCCCACATTCCCTGGTATATCTCATTTTCTCCAGAATTTGGAGGGGGTGGGGAGGAAGGATGCACCAAAGGTAAACAAAAAAAGAAAAAAAAAGAAAGAAAAAAAGACACCCCAAGATGCCCGACAGTCTCTCCCCATTCAGCTCTCTTACATGTATAATTCTCCACGCCCACATCCCTGTCTATAAATATTTCTGAGAGCTGGAGGCAGATGTGGAAAAGGGAATCATTTCATTCTGAACCAGAGCAGGGTACTGTTTCTTCCCTCCCTGCACCCCACAGTATCAACTACTGAGCAATTTTCTTTTTAAGATTTTATTCATTTATTCATGAGAGAGAGAGAGAAAGAGAGAGAGAGAGAGGCAGAGACACCGGCAGAGAGAGAAGCAGGCTCCATGCAGGGAGCCCGACACGGGATTTGATCCCAGAATCCTGGGATCACACCCTGAGCGGAAGGCAGGCGCCAAACCGCTGAGCCACCCGGGGATCCCCCTGAGCATTTTGTTTTGCTCTTAAACTATATTTATTTTTTTTTTAATAATCTCCCATGACCCTGAGATCTACTGACCGATCTACTGACCAAGCCAGCCAGGCACCCCAACTACTGAGCATTTTTATTTTTAAGATTTTATTTATTTATTCATGGGAGACACACACACACACACACACACACACACACACACACACACACAATGGCAGAGACACAGGCAGAGGGAGAAGCAGGCTCCATGCGAGGAGCCCGATGTGGGACTCGATCCCAGGTCTCCAGGATCACACCCCGGGCTGCAGGCAGCACTAAACCGCTGCACCACAGGGGCTGCCCCAACTACTGAGCATTTTGAACCTGGGTCTGTGCCAGGTGCACAGAGACGGAGAGAACAGGAAGGTCACCAAATCTTCAGGGAGCTCAAAAGGTGTGGAGGAAGCTGACCAATGACCCATCTCTGGACAGGGGTGGGAGGGAACAGAGGGGAGGGGAAACAGACTCAGCTGAGAACTGGAAAGGCTTCAGAGAGATGCTGAGGGAAAGAAGAGAAAATTGTATATGCAAAAGCACATGACACCTGAGGCACCTGGATGGTCAGTCAGTTGAGCATTTGACTCAGGTCATGATCTCGGGGTCCCAGGATTGAGCCCCACATCAGGCTTCATGCTCATCCGGAGTCTGCATGCGGATTCTCTCTCCCTCTCACTGTGCTCCTCCCCCTGCTGTCTCTCTCTCTCTCTCTCTCTCTAATAAGTAAATAAATCTTTAAAAAAAAAAAAAGCACAAGACCAAAATGATAGAAAATAAGTATCAACAACCATGTGGAAACACTGGGACCCTCATGCATGGCTGGCATGAATGTGGAATTGCTGTGGAAATCAGTTTGGTGATTCCTAAAAAAAAAAAATTAAACATGGAATTACAGCATAATCCAACAATTCTACTTCTAGGCATGCGCCTGAAAGAGTTGAAAGTAAGGATTCAGGCAGCCCTGGTGGCTCAGCGGTTTAGCGCCACCTTCAGCCCAGGGCATGATCCTGGAGACACGGGATCAAGTCCGGTGTCCGGCTCCCTGCATGGAGCCTGCTTCTCCCTCTGCCCATGTCTCTGCCTCTCTCTCTCTCTCTCTCTGTGTCTCTCATGAATAAATAAATAAAATCTTGAAAAAAAAAAGTAAGGATCCAAACAGATACTTGTAAGCCGTGTGTTGCAGCATTATCACACTAGCGGGAAAGTGGGAAGAATTCAAATGTCCATCAAAAGGTGAATGCATAAACCAAATGTGATATATATATATATAATATATATATATTCCGATATATATTATATATATATATATATATGCAAGTGGAATATTACTCAGCCATGTAAAAGAATGAAATTCTTATTCATGCTATAGTTTATTTATTTTTTATTTATTTATTTTTAAAAGATTTTATTTATTCCTGAGAGACACAGAGAGAGAGAGAGAGGCAGAGACACAGGCAGAGGGAGAAGCAGGCTCCATGCCGGGAGCCCAATGTGGGACTCGATCCCGGGACTCCAGGATCGCGCCCTGGGCCAAATGCAGGCACTAAACCACTGAGCCACCCAGGGATCCCCTGAACTTTTCTTTTTTAAGATTTATTTATCGGGCGCCTGGTTGGCTCAGTTGGTGGGTCATGTGACTGTTGATTTCAGCTTGGGTTGTAGTCTTGGGGTTGTGAGATTGAGCCCTGTGTCAGCTCTGAGCTCAGTTTTTCTCCCTCTCATTCTGCCCCTCCCCCTGCTCACTCTCTCTCAAATTAAAAAATAAATCTTAAAAAAAAAAACTTAAAAAAATAAAAAACTTAACCAGGGCACCTGGGTGACTTAGTTGGGCAGCTGCCTTTGGCCGGGGTCATGATCCTGGGGTCCTGGGATCGAGCTCCACGTCGGGCTCCCTGCTCAGTGGGGAGCCTGCTTTTCCCTCTCCCCTCTGCTCCTGCTCTCTCTCACTCTCTCTCTCTCTCTTTCTTTCAAATAAATAAAATATATTTTTTAAGAAAGACACTTAACTGACTGAGCCACCCAAGCACCTCCATTTTCAACCGTTTTTAAGTGTAGAATTCAGTGGCATTCATTCCATTTGTAATGTTGTGAACTATCATCACTATTTTTAGAATGTTTTCATCACTCCAAGCAGAAACTCTGAAACCATTACACAATAATTCCCCATCCCCTCCTTCTGCTGGCCCCCAGGAACCTCTAATCTATTTTCCACATCTATGGATTTACCTAGTCTAGATACTTCATCTAAGTGGAACCATACACTATGTGTCCTTTTGTGTCTGGTTTCTTTCACTTAGCAGAATGTTTTCAAGGTTCATGTGCCTTGTGGAGTTGCCTGGGTGGCTCTGTTGGTCACTCTTGATTTCTGCTCAGGTCATGATCTTAGGGTCATGAGATCCAGCCCCCTGTCTGGCTCTGTGCGCAGCAGGGAGTCTGCTTCTTCCTCTCCTGCTGCCCCTCCCCCCTGCTCATTCTCTCTCTCTCTCTCTCTCTCTCAAATACATAAATAAAATATTTTTTAAAAAAATGGTTGAAGGCAGCCCCAGTGGCTCAGCGGTTTAGCACTGCCTTCAGCCCAGGGCATGATCCTGGGGACACAGGATCGAGTCCCACGTCGAGCTCCCTGCATGGAGCCTGCTTCTCCCTCTGCCTGGGTCTCTGCCTCTTTCTCTCTGTGTGTCTCTCATGAACGGATGAATAAAATATTTTTTTAAGAGCTGATTTTTTTAAAGATTTTATTTATTTATTCATGATAGACACAGAGAGAGAGGGAGGCAGAGACACAGGCAGAGGGAGAAGCAGGCTCCATGCAGGGAGCCCGATGTGGGACTCAATCCAGGGACTCCAGGATCACACCCTGGGTGCTTAAACCGCTGAGCCATCCAGGCTGCCCTGGATGAATAAAATCTTACAAAAAAAAGGTTGAGGGACGCCTGGGTGGTTCAGTGGTTGGGTGTCTGCCTTCAGCTCAGGGCGTGATCCTGAGATCCTGGGATCAAGTCCCACATCAGGCTCCCTATGGGGAGCCTGCTTCTCCCTCCTACTATGTCACTGCCTCTCTCTCTCTGTGTCTCATGAGTAAATAAGTAAATCTTTTTTAAAATGGTTGAAAATGGGTTGCCTGGCTGGCTTAGTCGGTAGGGCATGTGAGTCTTGATCTCAGGGCTTTGAGTTTGAGCCCATGTTGGCTGTAGAGATGACTTAAATTAAAAATTTTAAAAAGATTTTATTTGGGGATCCTTGGGTGGCTCGGCGGTTTCGTGCCTGCCTTTGGCCCTGAGCGCGATCCAGGAGTCCCAGGATCGAGTCCCACGTCGGGCTCCCGGAATGGAGCCTGCTTCTCCCTCTGCCTGTGTCTCTGCCTCTCTCTCTCTATGTCTATCATAAATAAATAAAAATTAATTAAAAAAAGATTTTATTTATTTATTCATGAGAGGCACACAGAGAGAGTGAGGCAGAGACATAGGCAGAGGGAGAAGCAGGCTCCATGCAAGGAATCCGGAACTCAATCCTGGATCCCAGGATCAGGACCTGAGCCGAAGACAGACGTTCAACCCCTGAGCCATCCAGGCATCCTAAAAATAAAATCTTTTAAAAAATGGTTGAAATGGCAAATTACACACACACACACACACACACACACACACACACACACGATGTTGATTTCTAGAAGATGCAAACAGGCCCACCAGGTCAAGGGCAGGGCATTGCAGGGGCACATGATTTCCACTTATAGGATCAGGACTAGTCAGGTTTCCATGGTGGTTTCTATCTTACCACTTTATCTTCTTCCACTCCAAGCTCTGGATGGCCTAATTCTGCTTTCAGAAGGGTTGGATGAATAGAACAGAATGTAACAAAAGATATGGGTGTTTTGAGACATCTGTCTTGTGGTGTGTTTTAGTAATTTTTTCCCCTTTATCACAGAATAGTAGTCCATGGTGTGGATGTACTACACCCTACACATTCTGTATACGGACATCTCAGAACTTTCCAGTCTGGGTTGCACCGAACATTTTTTTAAAGATATTGTTTATTTATTAATGAGAGACATAGAGAGGCAGAAACATAGGCAGAGGGAGCTCCTGTGGGGAGCCTGATGTGGGACTTGATCCCCGGCCCCTGGGATCACACCCTGAGCTGAAGGCAGAGCTCAACCCTGAGCTATCCAGCGTCTCTTACACAAATCTTTTTGTAAACATGGTTTCATTTCTCTTAGATAACCTAGAAGTGAGATTGCTAGGTCACAGGTGTATAAATGTTTAACTTAATAAGAAACTGCCTGACTTCTTCTCGTGTTTTTTGTTTTGGGGTTTTTTTTTTAAGATTTATTTATTTGACAGAGAGCACAAGCAGGGGGAATGGCAGGCAGAGCAAGAAGAAGCAGGCTCCCTACAGGGCAGGGAGCCAAATGTGGGGCTCAATCCCACAACTCTGGGATCATGACCTGAGCCGAAGGCAGACACTTAACCAACTGAGCCACCCAGGCGCCCCTCTTCTCATGTGTTTGTACCATTTCATAATCCCACTGGCACTGTGTGGGAGTTCCAGTGGCTCTACAGCTTTGTTAACGTTGGTGTCATCAGTCTTTAAATTTTAGCCATTCTGGTGGATGTGTGGTGGTATTTGATCACAGTTTTGTTTTTTGTTTTTTTTTAAGATTTATTTATTTATGATAGACACAGAGAGAGAGAGACAGAGGCGGAGGCAGAGACACAGGCAGAGAGAGAAGCAGGCCCCATGCAGGGAGCCCAATGCGGGACTCGATTCCAGGACTCCAGGATCGCGCCCTGGGCCAAAGGCAGGCGCCAAACCGCTGAGCCACCCAGGGATCCCTGATCACAGTTTTAATTTGCACTTCCTTTTGGTTAATGATGTTGAGCACTTTTTTTTTTTTTTTTGCTTATTACTCATATCTTCTCTGTGAAATGTCTGTTCAACTCTCTTGCCTAATTTGTTTACTGGGTTGTTCATCTTTTTATTGTTAACTTGACATCCAAGTTTGACCTTCCCAGAAAGAGTCATCCTTGAGTCTGGTGAGATCAGAAGTCATGGAGGAAGAAGACATGGTCTGCAGTCAACCTGGGGCACGCCAGCCCTTCCTTCGTGATGGAGCTGCACCTCCTCTCCCTCTGAGCATTAGGTGGTGAGTGAAGACTGGCTTCTCACAGTCTCACCAGGAAACACCTTCTCAAAGAAGCTCAGATCGGGTGATGGGGGAGGTGTTGTCACCCACGAAGGTGGATGACCTCATCAGAGAACCACATGCTGAAAACCAGAAAGCCTGGACCTCAGAGACCCCCTCCAACAAACTTGAAAAGCTTTCTCTTTGGGCTGACATTGACCCTCCTGATAGCCTCCTGATGTGTGGCTTTACTAAGAGGAGCAGCAGAAGAAAGTTGCAATGCATAAGAAAACATCTCTTGGAAGTTACTGGACAGTGAATCCTCTTTCTTTCTTTCTTTTCTGCCCCCGCCCTTTGGTTAGTTTACTGGTGTTTGAGTCATTTGCTGAGTAAATCTGAAAGGACAAAAAAGGGAACTCGATCAGACATGCCTCTATCTTCGGCCCCATGCACCCTGTCAGGGCTTCCTCCAGAATCATCCAGCAGTTGTTGCTTTTTCATGATTTTCTCAAACTTACCCCAAAGTTGAAAAAATAAGCAAGTAAAATTGATGGAAACTCACACGCACACAAAAACCCACATGCAGATATTTCCAGAAGCTTTGTTCATAATCACTGAAACATGGAAGCAACCAAACTGTGTTTTAGTAGGTGAATATATGATATATCCACACGGATGATTTCTTGGTGCTAAAAAGAAGTGAGTTCTCACACCACAAAGAGATACATATTTCTTAGTGAACCTCTGATACATATTTCTAAGTGAAAGAACATCAGCTCCAAAAGGGAAAAAATTCTGATTTGTTCATTGCTAAAGCCCTGGCATCTAAAACAGTGTCTGCCCATGTAGATCCTCAATACAATTTTGATGGGACAAAAAATGATGGGGAATAGAGGCCCTTCATCTCATCCTGAATCATAAGCAAGGAGAAAGAAACAAGGGGAGCCTAGGATGACTAGCTAAGATGTGTACCCTAATTTAATGTCCATCCAAATATGAGCCACTAAATGAAATGCTTATTCTTGGGCCATATGCTAGACCTGCTTGATCAGGATGAGTGACCATATGGAGGGGTATCTGCATTTTTTTTTAAAGATTTTATATATTCATGAGAGACACAGAGAAGCAGAGACATAGGCAGAGGGAGAAAGAAACAGGCTCCCTGCAAGGAGCCTGATGTGGGACCTGATCCCAGGACTCCAGGATCATGACCTGAGCCAAAGGTGGATGCTCAACCACTGAGTCACCCATGTACCCTGGTATCTGTATTTTATTTTTTTTAAATATTTTATTTATTATTTATTTAAGTCACAGACAGAGAGAGAGAGGGAGGCAGAGACACAGGCAGAGAGAGAAGCAGGCTCCATGCACCAGGAGCCCGATGTGGGATTCGATCCCGGGTCTCCAGGATCGCGCCCTGGGCCAAAGGCAGGCGCCAAACCGCTGCGCCACCCAGGGATCCCGGTATCTGTATTTTAAAATAAGCATCCCAGATGATTAGCTGAAGCTGAGAACCCTTGTCTACCCACTAAAAATGCAGATATTTGTAGACCTTTGGATGTACAGAGGCAGTAAAGCTTGGACACCTTATAGTCCAACACTTCCATCTTCATAGATAGAAAAACTGCAGTCCCTTGCCACAAAGCCACAGCAAGTCACCTCCTGGCTCTAGGCCTCAGCTGAGCAGCCCCCTCAGGCCGTAAGAAGTTCTTTCACCTGTGATTGAAAAGCTCATTTGTGAGGCAGCTGATAAATACCAATTCTATTCAGTCAAGGCCAGCGAGGTATTTACTTCCTCTTAGAAGGCAGGGGAAATCCAAAGAAGCTTTTAAATAGGTCTCTTTAGGGTAAAAATTTGATGAGGTCACAGAAGGATTCACTTCCCCAAGCTGACAGGAAACGTTTTCCTCTGGTTTCTCTTTTCACGTGATGTGATTTACTTAGTATATTTAACTTAAAATGAAATGATCAAATTTTAAATATGCAAAAGCAGAGCCAGGGTGTAAACCCAGGAAAGCTGGCACCTGCCACTGATCTCATGTCAGCAGGGCCAGGAATTTGCCATCTGACCTTGAAGGACCTTGGGCCCTGGCAGGACTAAGTGATTTCCGTGAGTCTTTCCAGTTCTTGCGATCTGTAGTTCCCTGAGTCTAACTCACTCTACAATTAGTCAGTAGCCAAAGCCCTTCTGTGGAGTGCCCATTGGGAGGTCTCTGCTAAAGTGTGGGCTTGTTCTAATCCAGAACAAAATAGAACCAAAGATCTCTAGAGCTGAGGAGATTAAGTGAGAGAGATAGGAGCCAGTCCATAAAACTGATGAAAACAGAGCTAAAATACAGTCTGGGCTTTCATGGGGGAAATAAGGCAATCTCCAAGCAAAGAGATAGAGGAGGTGAGTGAGGACAAAGGAGCCCCTGAAGGCAAAGGGGAGGATATTTTCAAGGACAAAAAGTCAAATTTCTGTATCTGGTTCTGTCCCCTGTGCGCCACTTTAATATTTTCTTCCTTTCCTTTCCTTTCCTTTCCTTTCCTTTCCTTTCCTTTCCTTTCCTTTCCTTTCCTTTCCTTTCCTTTCCTCTTTCCTTTCTTTTTTTAAGATGTTACATATTCATGAGAGACACACACAGAGAAGCATATCCTGATACAGGACTCGATCCCAAGACTCCAGGCTCACACCTTGAGCAAAAGGTAGATGCTCGGCCACTGAGCCACCCAGGGGTCCCTCTTTTTCTTTTTTTTTTTAATTTTTTTTAAATTTATTTATGATAGTCACAGAGAGAGAGAGAGAGGCAGAGACACAGGCAGAGGGAGAAGCAGGCTTCATGCACCGGGAGCCTGATGTGGGATTCGATCCCGGGTCTCCAGGATCACGCCCTGGGCCAAAGGCAGGCGCCAAACCGCTGCGCCACCCAGGGATCCCCCTCTTTTTCTTTTAAGATTTATTTATTTGATAGAGAGAGACAGCACAAGCAGGAAAGAGGGGTAGTGGGAGAGGGAGAAGCAGGCTTCCTGCTGAGCAAGGAGCCTGACATGGGGCTCGATCCCAGGACCCTGAGATCATGACCTGAGCCGAAGGCAGATACTTACTGACTGAGCCACCCAAGCACCCTTATTTTATTTTTATTTTTAAAATAAAAAAAAAACTTATTTATTTATTCATGAGAAACACACAGAGAGAGGTAAAGACACAGGCAGAGAGAAGCAGGCTCCATGCAGGGAGTCTAATGTGGGACTCCATCCTGGGACTCCGGGATAATGCCTGGAGCCAAAGGCAGATGCTCAACTACTGAGCTACCCAGGCGTCCCCCTTATTTTATTTTTTTAAGTGAAGTGAATTCTACACCCAACATGGGGCTTGACTCACAACCCCAAGATCAAGAGTCCCATGTTCTATCAACTGAGCCAGCCAGGTGCCCCAAGAACAAATATGTTTAAATCCATGTGTTCATAATGATAGATATAAAATATGTTTTATGTTGACACCTGGCTGGCTCAGTCCATAGAGCATGGGACTCTTGATCTCAGGATCATGAGTTCAAGCCTCATGTTGGGTGTAGAGCTTACTTAAAAAAAAAAATAAAGTTAAAACAAAATAAAATATTAGTGGTCATAATGACAATAAAAAATCTCATTGATCAATTACCTTTGGAAGTTACTAGGGAACCAATTAATTATTTTGAAAACTGCTAAAAGAGTCACAAGTTTATCTCACTTTTCTTCTATGAAGTGTACCTCATGTAATCAATTAACCAATGAAGAGATGTTCCTCCTACAGGTATTCTAGCATAAATGCTGAAGTGATGTCACCATTTACAAGCCCTAATCAATGCAATGATATTAATATATATCTTTTTTTTAAAGACTTTATTTATTCATGAGAGACTCACACACACAGAGGCAGAGACACAGGCAGAGGGAGAAGCAGGCTCCATGCAGGGAGCCTGATGTGGGACTCGATTCCGGGTCTCCAGGATCACACCCTGGGCGGAAGGTGGCACTAAACCGCTGAGCCAATGGGGTTGCCCTCAATGCAATGATATTAATGACTGTAAACATCACAAAATGAGAGACAAGCACACATTGTGATCCTCCTTGTGGAAGTACACAATACCACATGAGTAATCTTAAAAAAAATAAAATAAAATCAAACTTGATCTGATCAGACACTTTAGGTCTAACTACCAACATGCAGAGAACACAGGAAGCAGTGTAAGATGTTAGAAGAATTCCACACAGGTACCACCAGCAAGATCCAGCCTGGACGGGGATCCCTGGGTGGCTCAGCAGATTAGCGCCTGCCTTTGGCCCAGGGCGCAATGCTGCAGTCCCCGGATCGAGTCCCATTTCAGGCTCCCAGCATGGAGCCTGCTTGTGTCTCTGCCTCTCTCTCTCTCTGTGTCTATCATGAATGAATGAATAAATCTTAAAAAAAAGAAAAAAAATCCAGCCTGGGAAAAACTCTACCAGAGAAACCACCTGCTTTCTTTAAAAAAACCCCAATAGGGGAATCCCTGGGTGGCACAGCGGTTTGGCGCCTGCCTTTGGCCCAGGGCACGATCCTGGAGACCCGGAATTGAATCCCACATAGGGCTCCCGGTGCATGGAGCCTGCTTCTTTCTCTGCCTATGTCTCTGCCTCTCTCTCTCTCTCTCTATCATAAATAAAAAAAATAATAAAATAAAATAAGACTGTGCATAAATAAATAAATAAATAAATAAATAAATAAATAAATAAATAAATAAAACTGTGCATCAGGGATCCCTGGGTGGCTCAGCGGTTGAGCCTCTCTGCCTTTGGCTCAGGGCGTGAGTCTCGGAATCAAGTCCCGCATCGGGCTCCCTGCGTGGAGCCTGCCTCTCTCTCTCCATGAATAAATAAATTAAAAAAAAAATAAAATTGTAGGTAAAGGGATTGCGCTAATGGGGAAAATGCAATTAAGAAATCAGGAAGATAGCAGCCCGGTGGCTCAACAGTTTAGCGCCGCCTTCAGCCCAGGGCCTGATCCTGGAGACCCGGGATCTAGCCCCACGTCAGGCTCCCTGCATGAAGCCTGCTTCTCTCCCTCTCTCTCTCCCTGTGTCTCTGCCTCTCTCTTTCTGTCATGGATAAATAAATAAAATCTTAAAAAAAAAAAAAAAAAGAAAGAAAGAAAGAAATCAGGAAGAAACACTGTCCTGCAAAACGCTGATGCTACTTGGTGTGAGAGCCGTAGGATGAGTCATTTCCCCCTTCATTTCTACATTTTCTGTAGCGTCTGTAATGTATTGTTATAAGATTTTTATAATAAGAAATTATGCACAGTAAACCCTAAGGGGAAACAAAACCACATTTTTGCCGTGCTCTTCCTGGTTTCAAAAACCCATTTACTCTTTCCCCAAGTCCTGCAGGCTTTAGCTAAACTTCCCGCCATCTTTCGCAAGTTTAGATTATCTGAGTTCTTGGGACTCTGAGGGTTTTGAGGAAAGCGAGTCAAATTCAGGGTACTCAAGCTTCCACCCGGCCGCAGGACGACGGGAGCCGCAGGCCACTCAGCGCGGCACCGCCGAAGGGCACTGCCAGACTTCGGGACGCACCCTCTACCCACGCGTAATTAACACTGGCGCACGCGCGCGCAGCGAGACTACATCTCCCAGAAAGCTCTGCGCCTGGCACCGCGGCGGACTACATTACCCAGTGACACCTTGCAAAGAGGTGTTGCCCGTCTGTGGCTGTACAACTATTGGCCCAGAGTCTGTGGGAAGCTGCACTCTGATTGGCCCGAGAGCCCGTCAGTTGCTGCCGAGCGCAATTAGTTTTGCTGTGAGACTGCGTGAGGAGGTTGGAAGAGGAGCCCGCGCGGAGTCGGGCCGCGCCCTGCGTGCGGGGTGAGTGACCTCTACCTGCCCCTTCCTCGCCGTTGCGCTCGGGGACGGGTGGGTAGCACACGCGCGCCGGCACTCACGGGGGGGGTGGGCAGGGCCTGTACGCGCTCATGCCACGCCCGACCTGAGGCGCATCCTCAGGGAGCAAAAACCTCGCTCACACGCGGGACACCCATACACGTGGGTGCCTGTTTCACGGGCGTCTGCTCGGACTCAGGGAGAGAACGGCCCGAGGCAGAGCTGGACGTCGATGTCCGCACGCGGGGACGTCTGCGGGACCCCCGGCCGCACGCGTGGGCGAACGGGCGCGGGAGCTACCCGCTCGCAGCCGGACGCCGGGGCTTCTGCAGGGAAGAGAAGAGGGTGGCGGAGGCCGGCTCGCCCCTCCTGCCGCTCGCTCCAGCGGGCCCCGGCTCCGGGTGCTCTGTTCCGTGTATCGTGCATATAGTTACGGTTCATTTATATTTTGTCTCTTTAGGTAAATCTCAAAGTTTACTGGGACAAGAAGGAAATTCGAACAAGCGGAAAAAGTAAGGTCACTATGGGATTCGATTCAACCAGCCCTTTCATGGGTTTTAGACTTTTACCTTTTTTTTTTTTAAGATTTTATTTATTTATTCATGAAAGACACACACACACACACACACACACACACACACACACACACACGCAGAGATACAGGCAGAGGGAGATGCAGGCTCCATGCAGGGAGCCCGACGCTGGACTCGATCCCGGGTCCCCAGGATCACGCCCTGGGCTGAAGGCGGCGCCAAACCGCCAGGCCACCCAGGGATCCTTGACTTACCTTTTCTACAAAGCTTACCACATACGGGATCTTGCATGATCCTCTCAGCAGTCTGAGTTAGGCAGGGCAGACCTTATTTCTATTTTACAGAAGAGAGGAGAACCAAGGTTAAATAAGCCTCCCAGGGGGCTAGGAAGAGGCAAAACTTGAACTCAGACTTATTGATCTGAGGTCTTCTGTTATGTCCAGCTATGCAGAGCTGCTTGTTTATGGAGATGACCCATTCCCTCCCTGATGGCAGAGCACTCCCCGGCTCAGAGTGATCTCAGTGGCCCCAGGCCGGGAGACACCGTGCCTCCCAGTCACATGCCCATATTTAAGCTGCTTCTCACAGGTGCCTGGAGAGAAGCAGCTTGAGTTAATGTCAGAAAGTTAATGGGAAAGAGGAAGAAGCTGCCAAGAAATGGGCACATTCCTGGCAGGGGTGGGGAGATTTCATACATGAGAGGTTTTTTTTTTTAATTTTTTTTTTAAAATTTTTAATTTTTTTTTTAATTTTTATTTATTTATTTATGATAGTCACACACAGAGAGAGAGAGGCAGAGACACAGGCAGAGGGAGAAGCAGGCTCCATGCACCGGAAGTCCGACGTGGGATTCGATCCCGGGTCTCCAGGATCGCGCCCTGGGCCAAAGGCAGGCGCTAAACCGCTGCGCCACCCAGGGATCCCAGGTTTTTTTTTTTTAATAAGATTTTATTTATTTTTTTTTTAAATTTTTTTTTAAACTTTTATTTATTTATGATAGGCACACAGTGAGAGAGAGAGAGAGGCAGAGACACAGACAGAGGGAGAAGCAGGCTCCATGCACCGGGAGCCCGACGTGGGATTCGATCCCGGGTCTCCAGGACCGCGCCCTGGGCCAAAGGCAGGCGCCAAACCGCTGCGCCACCCAGGGATCCCCAAGATTTTATTTATTAAGAGAGAGAGAGTGTGCGTGCCAGTGGAAGAGAGAGGGGCAGAGAGAGAGAATCTCAAGCAGACTCCTTCTCTAGCACAAAGCCGGGTGTGGGGCTTGAACTCACCACCCTGAGATCATGACCTGAGCTGAAATCAAGAGTCAGCTGTTCAGCCACCCAGGCGTCCCACCAATAGAATTTTAATAAAATGTTATTTTACTTGTTTTGTTTTTTTTTAAAGATTTATTTATTTATTCATGAGAGATACAGAGAGAGAGAGGCAGAGACAAGCAGAGGGAGAAGCAGGCTCTTCGCAGGAGCCCCACGTGGGACTCGATCCCGAAGGCAGACGCTCAACCGCTGAGCCACCCAGGTGTCCCTAAAATGTTATTTTAGAATACTTTGCTGATGAAGCTACCTTAGGGCCTTGTTAGTTTTAAAGATGGCTTGGAGCACTTTTTGATATTTTCAGGAGAGTGAATTTGGGGTTGAGGGAGTGGTGCAGACAGAGTTCCAGTGGAGAAAAAGTCAGTGACGTGTAGAGCTTGGCCCTGTGTGGGCACTGAGTTTTCCTGTTACTATTGGTATTCAAGAACTAGGTTAATGCTGCTGCCCCTTCTAAAATCATTTTATATTCAGTTTTAGTTGTTTTGAGTCGGGTGGTGCGTAACAAATTCACATGATACGGAATTGTATAAAGAAAAAGGGAGTGGCACCTGGAGTTAAGCATCTGCCTTCAGCTCAGGTCATGATCTCAGGGTCCTGGGGTCGAGCCCCACATCGGACTCCTTGCTCAGTGGAGAGTCTGCTTTTCCCTTTCTCTCTCCCTCTTCCTCTCCCCCTGCTCATGCTCATTCTCTCTCTCTCTCTCTCTCAAATAGACAAAATCTTAAATAAAAAGAAAAAAGGAAAAGTGTGTTTTCTCTCTTCCATTGCCAACCCTTCCCCCAAAGGTAATCTTTTTTTTTTTCCCCCCTAAAGGTAATCTTACCAAACTGTTGTGTGTGTTCATACAGGCTTCTCCCCTATGCTTTCTGCTGCCCTACAGAGTGTATTAGGTCTTAACTGTTTTTCACCCGGGCTGCCCCTGGCTCATCCTTTTTAATGGCTGCATAGGATTCCATTGCTTGGATGTGACTTAGTATATTTATCCATCTGTCTATTGGTAAGCACTTGTGTGGTTTTATTTTTAAGATTTTATTTATTTATTCATGAGAGACACAGAGAAAGAGAGAGAGAGAGGGGCAGAGACACAGGCAGAGGAAGAAGCAGACTCCATGCATGGGATTTGATTCTGAGTCTCCAAGATTACACCCTGGGCTGAAGGTGGCGCTAAACCGCTGAGACACCAGGGCTGCCCAGCACTTGTGTTATATCCAGTTTTACAAACAATGATGTAATGTGTGACATTTTACACACCCGTGCTAATATTTCTCTAGAACAGTAATTCTCAATGCGGAGCAAGTGCTGTGAATGCTAGAGAGGCCATAAGGAAAACGCCTGGGGAGGATGCTCTTTAGCTGAGCCTTGGTGCACAGGAGGAGCTAGCCTGGGGAAGAGGGAATAGGGGGAGTGGGGTATATAGGGTGGGAAATGGGGAGAGCCACTGTGTTTCAGACATGGGGAATACTGGGTGCAGAGGCAAGGTTGGCAGATAGGAACTCAAGCAGTGTTTTCTAGGAACTGGGCCAGAGCAGGGCCCACCCTAGTTGAAGCGGCTGAAGAGAGGTCCAGGGTGAGGTTGAAGAGGTCAACAGGGATCAGGTGGGCTGGGGAGCATCATTACAAAGCATAGCGCAGTGCAGCTCCATTGCCAGAGCTGGGCCTGAGGTGTTCAGACGGTGGGGAAGGAAGGCAAGAGTGCTCAGTAGTCGCTGGGCTCTTCCTCTGGATCTTGTGGGCTTTTCGGAGAATCCCATGGAGCGCTCCCAGAGCCTGAATGTCTGACATCTCCCTCCGTGCTCCGCTGTCGTGGGCTCTGCTCCCACACTGGCCCAGCCTGGGACTTCACCTCAGGCAGGAGTTTGCCATAAAGCCAGGTGTCTTGGAAAGCAAACTGATCTCTGGAACTGAACGATTTCCTACCAAGCCTGTTGCTTTGTTCAGTCAGTGAATCTTAGCACTCACCATGCTGGGCTCTGTTCTCAGCACTGGAAATTTGGGGATGGGCAGATGAGAGCAAGGCCATGTTTTCACAGGTCCGCATCCTAGTGGGGAAAGTGGCAAGAGACAGATAGATGTGCAGAATAAATGTCCAGTATGTCAATGCTATATAAAAGAATAAAGCAGGGCAAGGGGATTAGAGGGGATGTGGGTGCTGTTTTAGAGGACAGTCCGGGAGGGCTGCTCTGAGGAGGTGGCTTGTGAGCAGAGAGACCCTACGAACTTGCTCTGGTGTTTACTCCATGTCTCTTCTTTGCTTTTAGCTGGAAACTGATGGACGTTGTATGGGCCGGAGGCAGGGATGGTCGGCTATGACCCCAAAGCTGATGGCAGGAATATTTCCAGTTTTGAGGTGGCTGTGGCTGGCTCTGTGTCTGGACTTGTCACTCGGGTGATGATCAGCCCCTTGGATGTCATCAAGATACGTTTCCAGGTATCCTTTCCCTTTTTTTTCCATGTAATGGTCTGGATGACAAGTTCTCTCTTTCTTGTCAAAGCAGTTTCTAGAGCTTGGAATTTGGTCAAGGAGAAGCACTTCACTGCCTTTGTTCCATTTTCGAAATTGCTCCTTCTCACACTACCCTTGCCCCTGTTGTCCTGACCTTTTCAATTTTGCTTCCAGCTTCAGATTGAACGCCTGTCTCGCAGTGACCCTGGTGCAAAATACCATGGGATCCTACAGGCCGGGAGACAGATCTTGCAGGAGGAAGGCCCCACAGCATTCTGGAAAGGACATGTCCCAGCCCAGCTTCTCTCTATAGGCTATGGAGCTGTCCAGGTAGGTGGCGGGGGAGAATGAGTCGGCGGTCAGGCCCCTGGGTTCATGTTGCTCAACAGAGGAACACAAGGAAGGTGGGGCCCAAAGGGACCCTGCCTGGGTAGGACAGCAGGAGGCAGTCACCACACCTTCTATTTGTCTTAACCAGGAAACTACCTGGAGTTTGAAGTCTGAAATTGAAGATAGTCAGATCAAGCTGTGCCATGGGCATTCCCTTCCATATATTCCCCCCGTCCTCCACCCACCAAGGGGACTTAGCACCAGCTGGATATCAGGTGTTGCCCCTAGGAGGCTGTTCTGATGCTGTGCCCCCAGTGAGTTTTGGCAAGTGGTGATACCAGTCCTTTCATTATTCAAAATAGCATTTTCACACCTCTACTTCCTTTGAACTTCCCAGCAGCATTGTGAGGAAGGTAGACGTGGTGTTTTGTGGCTCACAGAGGAGCAGAGAGCTGTCAAAGCCACACAGCCTGGGTGTGGAGAGGCCGGGTTGAGTGAGAATGCAGGCCTCTTATCTTCTGTTCACACGTTCATGCTGCTCACTACCAGCTGGTTTTGTTTTGTTTAACATTTTATTTATTTATTTACTTATTTATTTGAGAGAGCGCATGTGCACCCAAGCAGGGGCAAGAGCAGAGAGAGAGGGACAAGCAGACTCCCCGCTGAGCATGGAGCCCAACTGGGGGTTCAGTGCCACATCCCCAAGATTGTGACCTGAGCCGAGACTAAGAGTCAGACGCCCAGCTGATTGAGCCACCCAGGCGGCCCAGCACCAGTTGATTTCATGGTGGGTGGTGTGTAGCCATACACTCTTAGTGGCTAGTAGGACTCAGCCTGTGCTGTGCTCACTGTGAGCCAGGCTCTGCATGAAGCACTTCCGTGCTTCACAGCAGGCCTTTGAGGTCACACCTGTGTTACCAACAGAAGACGAGGCAGAGAGAGCTTAAGTAACGAAGCCAGCCAAAGTCACCAGCGAGAAAGTTGGCCGAATCAGGATTCCCACCTGAACAGCCAGAGTAGCCCCTGTCTGCCTTTCTTGTGGCATCACAGCAATGGCTGAGGTGTCAGGTACTCATGGGTTGACACTCCCCTGCCATTCTGCCTCTGCAGCTAGCACTCAGATGCTGCAGCATGATGGATACACACAGTAGCGTGCTCTCAGGAGCCTGAGCCATCTTGAGCTGCTTGAGGAAGGTCTCAGCATAAGGGGGCTTATACCATAGAATATGGAATAAGTAGACTTCTGAGAGAATTTCTGCTCCAGGGCAGAGTGTCAAGCAGTGCCACTGCTAGTTGCACTGAAAGGGTACCCACAGAGAATCCAGCAATGGTTTTCCTTTCCCAGTTCTGAGGAAACTCGTTGAGTAGAACTTCTTTTTTTTTTTTTTTTTAAGACTTTATTTGAGAAAGAGAGAGTGAGAGGGGGAGAGGGGGAAGCAGACTTACAACTGAGTAGGGAGCCCAATGTGGGACACAGTCCCAGGACCTTGAAATCATGACCTGAGCTGAAGGCAGACACTTCACCGATTGAGCCACCCAGGCACCTCCGTGTAGAACTTTCTGAAATTTCTGGCACAGAGGTGCCTGGGTGGCTCAGTCGGTGAAGCATCCAACTCTTGGTTTTGACTCAGGTCATGATCTCCCAGCTATGGGATCGAGCCCCATATTGGGCTCTGTGTTCTGTGCAGAGTCTGCTTCAGATTCTCTCTCCCCACTCCCTCACTCACGCTCTTGTTCTCCCTCAAATAAATAAAATCTTAAACCCAAAAACTTTTGGGATGCCTGGTTGGCTTGGTGGTTGACGTCTGCCTTTGGTTCAGATTGTGATCCCAGGGTTCTGGGATCAAGTCTGGAATCAGGCTCCTAGTAGGGAGCCTGCTTCTCCCTCTGCCTGTGTCTCTGCCTCACTTTCTCTGTGTCTGTCATGAATAAATGAGTAAAATCTTAAAAAAACAAAAACAAAAAAAACCTTTGTGATATAAAATTTTTCCCATCTATTTTCCTAACCCTTTCGATATTTGGCTTTATTCAAATAGAATATAAAATCGCATCTGTACTTTGCACAAAATTATATGTTTATTGTGTTTTGTCATTGCTCAAGGAGAGTATTTCCTTACCGTAGAACTGAGCTCCACCTGGGCTGTGGTGTTTTGGGGGCGTATTTCTCAATTACTCTGTCATGTGCTCTTGCAGTTTCTGTCATTTGAACTCCTGACCGAGTTGGTGCACAGAGCCACCAAGTATGATGCCCGTGACTTCTCAGTGCACTTCGTGTGTGGCGGCCTGTCTGCCAGCGCAGCCACCCTCGCTGTGCATCCTGTGGACGTGCTGCGTACTCGCTTTGCAGCTCAGGGTGAGCCCAAGGTGAGTAGCTGTGCCAGAGAGGGGGTGCCCGAATAACAGAAGGTGTTCCAGGAGCTAGGACTCTTTTCTTTAGAGGGAACAAAGTGGGAGAGCCTGGGGGCTTTGCCTCCCCTCTGCTGGTCCATCTGTAAAACCTATAAATGTGCTGAGCACCATGCAAGGTGTTCACAGCCTCATGAGGGAGCCAGAACCTATAGGTGGGAAACAGAACAAATAATGAACAGCAGGCTGGATGGTAGAGGCATCTGGGAGAATGAAACTTGAGATCATATTTGAGTTATAAGCAGAGTGTTTTTGTTTTCCACAAAGAATGGATAGAGGAAATGGGATAATTGAGTCAGATTCCAGGAAGAATTTACTGAATGAAAGGGAGGGATTAAATCCTGAAATAGACCTCCCCACCATAATCTATGTTTCCTGGACATATATAAGAATAGCATTGTGTGTATGTGCGTACACATGTGTGTGCTCACCCAATAAAGAATAATTTTTCTGTTTCCTTTCTGCTTTAGGGTATTTTTTTTGGGAAGCATTTGATGTGTTTTAGAGTAACTATGGTTTCAGTTCAGTTCTGTTGCCTGGGGTGGAGATCCTGGGTTGGTGGAGCCCTTTTGTTGATGACTTTCTTGGTTTAGAAGGGCAAAGTGCCCTGGAACCAGTCTACAAGCAAAGGAATGGGACATGAGAGCTACATCCTTCTGTATGGCACTTAAGTGGGAAATACAGCTTTCTTCTGGTGGAGAAATGAGATGAGGGCCCTAAGCACTGAGCAGAGAGATGGGGAGAGGGAAAGAGTGTTTGCAGTTGGAGAAGACATAGCCCTCAGCAACGTGGTGGCTGCTGGGATGAAAAAAAAAAGATGAGTGGTGGTGCTTCATTGGCTTTTCCATTCTGGGATGCTGGTGTCCTTTTCCATGCCTTCCCAATCTTTAGTAAAAAAAAAAAAAAATCTATGAGAAAGTACACCTAAATAATAGAGCCTTGTATATCCTAAGTACACCTTGTGTATCCATAAGTACACCTAATAGAGCATTGTATATCAATTATACTTCAATAATAATCTTGAAAAAGAGGTCTGTGGGAAGAAAAATGTTTAAGAGAAAAGAGAATAAAGAAGGAAAAAAAAAAGAAAAGAGAATAACATCTCTCTGGCTTAGATGATTGAGATAGAGATTCTAGATTCTGGAATGATCAGGAAATTGTATTGTGTGCCAAAGTGAGTAGTTTAAAAGCTGTAGACCCTCTTCCTTACATAGATCAGTAGTAGCCATGCTGTAAATCCTCAGCTTTTTTTTTTTTTTTTTTTTTTTTTAAGATTTTATTTATTTCTTCATGAGAGACACACACAGAGAGGCAGAGACACAGGCAGAGAAAGAATCAGGCTCCATGCAGGGAGCCCGATGTGGGACTCCATCCCAGGTCTCCAGGATCATGCCCTGAAGGCAGCGTTAAATCGCTGAGCCACCTGGGCTGCCCTAAATCCTCACCTTTTAAATGTTTCTTAATCAGGGGTACCTCGGTGGCTCAGTTGGTTGAGCATCCGATTCTTGGTTTAGGCTCAAGTCATGATGTCAGGGTCATGACATCAAGTCTTGCCTTAGGGTTCCTTGCTCAGCATGGAGTCTGTTTGAGATTCTCTCTCTCCTTTTCCCTTTGCCCCTCCCCTGCTCATGTTTGCTCTCACTCTTTCTAAATAAATGAAGTCTTTAAAATGTTTCTTCATCAGTGATCTGTAAGATGTATAAAGGTTAAAAAGACTGGTGGTTCTGCATGAATTACAACAAAGAAACAGCCACCCCCTGATTCCAGTCCCCAGAGGTAACCACTTGTGGCTCTTCCATTATGTACTAACTAATTCTTAGTAACATGTTTATACTACTAGTTCTCTCTCTTTTTCTTTCTAGTTTTTAAATTATAGACATTAGCTATAGATGGCTACTGTGGAAGATGAGCTTTTACCTCTTTTACCATCACCCTTGCATGCTTGTGCTTTCTCTGATTTCAGTATAACTGATTTATAGATTTTGGCTAAATCAGTACTGAGTGTGCTGTTATGATTATGTAAATGTTACTGCTAAGCATTGAAATACATTATAATTACATTTTCTTGTGTATCTTTGTCTTGCCTGAAGTTAGTGATTGCCTTGTATTTTGTTTAGCTTCCTGCATGCTTATCACAAAGTACCCTCAAACAGTCTTAATAGGGTCAGCCTGTGGTCATTAGTCACCCATTATTATGGAGACCCTCCTGGAGCTTTCTGACAGCCTTCACCCTCTGGCTTCATTATGGACTCTTTGCTCCAGGACTATTATCAGCTGTTCTGTTAGGAATTTTCTTGTTGGGTCCCATGTCTTCTCTTTCTTGACTAATCCCTCATTTTGGTAAAGATATACTGGAGATAGAGCTTCTTTAGGGAAGGCTTGATAGAAAATGCCTTTATTTGACCCTACTTACACTTGACTTACAATTTGGGTGTAGAATTCTAGGTAGCTCTCAGTGTTGCCGTAGAGAAGTCCAGAACCACTCCGATTAATGATCCTTTATATGAAACTATCGTCCTTCCTGCCTTGGGAACTTCTAGGATCCCTTCTTGATTTCTGGCATTCTAGAAATTTACCAGTAATATGCACTGGTCCATGTCTCTTTCATTCATTGTGATGGGCACTTCCTGGACTCTTAGATCTAGACATTCCTGTTCTCATGCCTAGAAAATGGTCAAGAATGATTATTCACAATTGCTACTTTGTTTTTTTTTTTTTTTTTTTCTTTTTTTTCTTTTTCTTTGTGGAATTCATGTCAGTTGGACATCCTGGGTTGATCCTCTGATTGACTTCTCTTTGCTCTACTATTGTTCAGCTGCCTCTCTGTCCTACTTTCTGGGAGGTTTCCTTGCCTTTATCATTTGGGGCCCTCTATTGAATTTAAAAAATGCTTGTAACATTAGTATGTTAGTTCCTAAGAGCACTTTTTTGGTTTGCTTTCGTTTGTTGAAGCATTACTTACATGGTAAAATTCACTCTTTTTAGTGTACAGCTTTCTCTCTCTCTCTCTCTCTCTTTTTTTTTTTTTTTTTTGTAAGATTTTATGTATTTGAAGGACAGAGTACGAGCAGACCTTGCTGACCTTGGAGCCCGACATAGGGCTCAGTCTCAGGGCCCTGAGATCATGACCTAAGCCCAAATCAGACACTTCACCACCAAATCAGACACTTCAGCCACCCAGGTGCTCCTCTGACTTTTGATGAATGCATACGGTCCCATAACCACTACTATAGTCAAGACATAAAGCAAAAATTCTATCACCTCCAAAATGTCTTGCCTCTCTATAGTTAGTTCCTCTTTATTGACAGCCTCAGTTAACCACTGGTCTGTCTTCTGTCTAAAGTTGTGTGTTTTTCCGAATGTCACATACAGGGAATCACGTCTTGCATAGGTGTTTGAGTAGGTGCCCTTCACTTGGTGTCTCTAGTTGAGATTCATCCATGTTGCTATGTGAGTGGCTGGTTCTTTTTCCTTGCTGCATAGTATTCTATCCTGTGGCCCCCACCATGGTTTATTAGTTGGAAGAGATCAGGGTGGTTCAGTTTTTTTGGTGGTTATAAATAAAACCACTATGAACATTCACCTACAAATGATTGTGTGAACATTTTGTTTCTCTTGGGTGAATACCCAGGGGTGGGATTGTTGAGTTGTATGGTGAAAAAGTTTAGTTTTATGAGGAAAAGCCAGCCCAGTTGCTACTTGGCTATGCCATTTTGCAAACCCACCAACAGTTCCAATGGCACCTATCCTCACCAATACTTAGTATTATCTGTTTTTTATTTTTATTTTGTTCTTATTTATTTACTTGAGAGAGAGAACAAATGAGTGTGCCTGAGCAGGGGGACGGGCAGAAAGAAAGAATCTCATGCAGACTCCCTGCTGAGTGTGGGGCTCAGTCTCACGACCCTTAAGTCTTGCCCTGAGCTGAAACCAAGGGTCAGCACCTAACCAACCCAGGCCCTCCTGTTTATTTTATTTGAAATTTTAGCCACTCTACTAGGTGTGAATAGTGGTATCTCATTGTGGTTTTACCACAGAGTTGTTAAAAAAAAAACCAAAACAAAACAAAAACCTTATTATCTTTTTTTTGAAAATAGAGGTGTTTGGGACACCTGGGTGGCTCAGTGGTTGAGCGTCTGCCTTTGGCTCAGGGTGTGATCCCAGAGTCCCAGGGTCGAATCCCACATCAGGCTTCCTGCATGGAGCCTGCTTCTCCCTCTGCCTGTGTCTCTGCCTCTCTCTCTCTCTCTGTCTCATGAATAAATCAATAGAATCTTAAAAATAATTGTTTTTTAAGATTTATTTATTCATGATAAATCACTTTAATTTTTTTTTAAGATTTTATTTATCTATTTGACAGAAAGCACCAGCAGGGGGAGCAGCAGAGGGAAGTGGGAGCCTGATGTGGGGCTCGATAGACGCCCCCACCTTTTATCACGGAGGTGTTGCCTTCTCTGTGGCCTCAGCGAATATTGGTTCTAATTTTGTGGTTGGTCTCAGTTTCCTTTGGTTTTCTTCTTCCGTCTATACTGTCTCTTCCCTCCAGATGATTCCTCTGCCCTTCCGCCCCACATGGATCATTTTTGGTCTCCGGGGGTTTTGTGGTTTCTGTTTGTTTTTTAAGTAAATCTCTGCCCCCACCGTGGGGCTCAGACTGGTGATCCTGAGATCAACAAGAGTCACACACACCACTGAGCCAGTGGGTGCCCCTGGGCTCTGTTCTTAGCAGGGCTGTCCTCAGCTGTCTAGTGGCCCTGGGCTGCCAGCCTGGTGTTGCAGGGGACCTGGAGAAGTGCAGTGGGACGTGGTCCTGTGGCAGGCTTGTTGCTCGATGGTCTTCCTCTGAGTCTGGGCGCTCTCATGGAGGTCACCAGGGTGAAATCCTTCGGTGTGGCTGCCTGCACCTGGGAGCTGAGAGGAGAGGAGAGAGCCAGTGCCCCTCCATTAACACCCCAAGTAGCTCCATCAGCTGCCCTGTTGGTGAGGTGCCTCCCTGTGTCCACAGCTGCTCTGGTCCCCTGCAGAGAATAGAAGGGTACTCAGAAAAATCAATGCCCTGTGGTCTTCCCGCCTGGAGATCACCTGTTGACAGCTTACAAAAGGTTAAATATATGCACATGGCAAAAACCCTAAATAGCCTAAAATAATGAGTAAATATCTCGCTTCCCCTGCCTGGCCTTCCCTTCGTGGAGGTAATGCTCACCCTTCCTCATTTCTCGAGTATCCTTGGGTGGGGGGGGTGATCCCTGCTTAGTTTCCTCCTCCACAAACACTAAACCCACTGCTCAGCCTCTCACTGTGCTCATCACTATATATTTGGGGGATTATTCTCTTTCAGTCGTGTTAAGTGGCGTGATCCTGTTTCAGCAGCTGCACCGTGTTCTTGTGAACGGGTGTGCCATCATGATGGGGTGTCACCAGTCACCCAAGGGCAGACATTGCGTCTTTGCTGTTCTGCGGGGAGCTGTGGCAGCTGTCCTTGGGCATAAACTGGTGTGCGCTTGTGTGGACATCTTAGTCTTGTCAATAGCTGGAAAGGGAGTTGCTGGAAAACCCCACCCTTGGGGGTTTTGTCCAGCATTTTCTTTGTCCCCTGGGCAGGAGAAGTAATGCTCCTGGTAGCTGGGATTTTAGCCAAGGGGAGGTGCACATTGATGGGTTGTGTCCTAGAGCCAAACCACCACCATGCACTCACTCGAGCTGCATGCCTGCCATCCAGGTGTATAAAACCCTTCGAGAAGCTGTGGTGACCATGTATAGGACCGAAGGCCCCTTGGTTTTCTACAAAGGCTTGAACCCCACCTTGATCGCCATCTTCCCTTATGCCGGATTCCAGTTCTCCTTCTACAGCGCCTTGAAGCACGTGCATGAATGGGTCATTCCCACCGAGGGAGCAAACAGTGGTGAGACAGCCCTCAAACGAGGAGAATCTGGGTCTCCCCTGCCCCCACCCCAACGCCATAGCATCTCTTTCTGAACCATGTAGGGGCTGAGGTCTTCCTGTCAGGGGCTAGGGCCCTGTTCTCCAAACCCTGCTCTGTAGTACAGCCAACCAAACAAATTAAGCCAGCCGCCTGCAGACACTTTCGGCTCTTGCCACCCCAGCAGTGGCACCATCAACGTTTATTCCTGACTACGGTCAGGGTTTTCATTTTTGTCAGAGGGCCCACTTACAGACTGCCTGGTTTGGGTTGTGTGTTTTGGGGGACTGAGGGGGCGGCTGGGCCTCCTGGCCCCTCCCAGGCCTTGCACCAAGTCACACCATGGAGCCTGCAAGCCCCTACTTCCACTCCCGTTTGTCATCCATGCCCAGAGTGGCTCTGTGTGGCTCCCCTCGGAGATTCAGGATACCAGTGGATCTTAGTTTTATGGTGGAGGCTTAGAGCTCTTGACTTTGAACTTATCTTTCCCGATTGCCCTTCTCTCATTTTCCCTCTCAATCCCACTTTGGTTCAGAGAACCTCAAAAACCTGCTCTGTGGCAGTGGAGCTGGAGTCATCAGCAAGACCCTCACGTACCCCCTGGACCTCTTCAAGAAACGGCTGCAGGTTGGAGGGTTTGAGCGGGCCCGAGCCACCTTCGGCCAGGTGAGCCATCCGCCTGCAGAGAGCTCTGAGCCCTGCCTCTCACCTGCCTACTGGGCAGCATTATCCCCCACATCCCGTCCCTGGGGGTCCCCAGACACATGGGAACACCACACACAAAGCCCTGTGCAGTTGGGCACTGTGGGATGATCCAGGTGAAGGAGGGTTCAGTGTTTGCTCTTAAAAAGTGTTCAGTTCAGGGCACCTGGGTGTTCAGTCGGTTAAGCATTCAACTCGATCTCAGCTCAGGTCTTGATCTCAGGGTTGTGAGTTCAAGCCCTGTGTTGGGCTCTGTGTTGGGCTCCACCCTGGGCATGGAGCCTACTTCAATTAAAAAAAAAAAAAAGTGTTCAGTTTGGGACAAAGAATATCTTCACATAAGAAAGGTCCCTGGGGCTCCTGGGTGGCTCAGTTGGTTGAGTGACGCCTGGTTTTGGGTTGAGTCATATCGGGGTCATGGGTCGAGCCCCATGTTAGGCTTCATGCTTGGCGTGGAGAGTCTGCTTGTCCCCTCGCTCTGTTTCTCCCCTGCTCTCATGCTCTTTTTCAATTACCAATAATCGCGCCTCGGATAAACCTCATTGGCTACGATACTGCCACTGCGCAAAGCTCTCGTGCTCTTTTTCAAATAAATAAAACCTAAAGAAAAGAAAAAGGTCCAAAATACTACAGAACACAGAGACTCCCATTGATGCATGGGGTTTTTTGCTTTATTTTGTAGGGGTTTCTGGAGAGGGGTGGATTAAATCTGAGTAAATTACATTATAAAGGCACTAAAAGGGTTTGTCACTTACAGAAGCCCCAGTTTAGGTGGTTTTGTGATGTTACTAATAGTCATTCTTTAGTCAGTTTGGATTTTGCAAACCGAATTTTCACCTGCTCTTTTGGGGCGCCATCCAGTGGTGGGCTGGGGTGTAGCAAGGGTGAGTAACTGCAGGGCTTTCCTTCTAGAAGCTGGGAACCTGGGAAGTCTGGAAGCTGCAGGCCTGATACATACATGACAGGAGAGGAGTGGCGTGGAATGGGAGACGGGAGGGAGGGAGCACCCCGTATTTGGGGAAGAGAGGAATTGAGTTCCTTGTAATATATCTTTGTAGGAAGTTCAGAGAAGTCCCGTAGATAAAAACTAAGACTCACAGGTAGCCCCCCTGCACCACCCACCCAGCCTCCCTGCACCACCCACCCAGAGAACACACAGAACCTTTGGCTGTAGTTTTGTTTCTTTGCATAAACATACACGGGTACTTTGTATCAAATACAGGGTGTATACAAGGTTGTATGCCCTCCTTTTTCCATTTATGAACTTGTCCTGCAGGAATGGTTCAAATTTGCATAGGGAGATTCAGTGAGAGGCCAGGACAGAGGAGAGAGGCCTTGGTCCTAACAGACTGCGTGGCGGGTTTGGTGGGAGGACTGGTGGGGAATGAGGGCAGATTAGGGAGGGAAGTTGAGGCCAAATGGAGCAATGCCCTGAACACCAGGCTACAGAGCTTGGATTTTATTTTATTTTAAAGTCTACATCCAGCATGGGATTTGAACTCCTAACCCTGAGATCAAGAGTCCCATACTCTGGGACTGAGCCAGCCAGGTGCCACTTGATTTGTTATAATGTTATTGTCATCATGGGGGTTAGTGGAGATTTGAAGGTAGCGAGGTTTGAGGGGAGTTGAGATTTGGGGATGTGAGTCTGGCAGCAGCATGTGGCTAACTGAGGACAGACTGGGGCCCAAAGCCAACAGGAGTCCGATCCAGATCTACTGCCCAAGGGGGGACCAGGTGGGATAGGGGAAAGAGTCCTTTTTTAAAAGATTTTTTATTTCAGGGCACCTGGGTGGCTCAGTGGTTGAGCATCTGCCTTCGTCACAGGTCATGATCTCGGGGTCCTGGGATCGAGTCCCAAACTGGGCTCCCTGCAGGGAGCCTGTTTTTCTCTCTCTGCCTGTGTCTCTGCGTCTCTCTGTGTGTCTCTCATGAATAAATAAATAAAATCTTTTAAAAAATTATTTGAGAGAGGAGGAGCAGAGGGAAGGGCAGGGGGAGAAGCAGACACCCTGCTGAGCAGGGAGCCCGATGCGGGGCTCGAACCCAGGACTCTGGGGTCATGACCTGAGCCAAAGGCAGACGCTTCACCAAGCCCCCCAGGTGCCCCAGAAAAAGGTCCTCAGGAGGCCCAGTCAGTAGGAGCTCTGTCCAGTGCTGATTTCCAGGCACCTCACCTGTTAAGTCTGAATTACCAGGCCAGGGATCCCTGGGTGGCGCAGCGGTTTAGCGCCTGCCTTTGGCCCAGGGCACGATCCTGGAGACCCAGGATCGAATCCCACGTCGGGCTCCCTGCATGGAGCCTGCTTCTCCCTCTGCCTATGTCTCTGCCCCCCGCCCCCTGACTATCATAAATAAATTAAAAAAAAAAAAAAAAAGACTTATGAATTACCAGGCCACCTGGAAGAGAAAGGAAAGGTTAACTCCTCTGGCCTTTCAGCATTCATGGCTTTGTCCGGCAGGTGTTCATCAGGAGCTGTGACGTGCCAGGTGTGGGGCTGACCGAAGAGCCAGCGTGTGTGTGTGTGTGTGTGTGTGTGTGTGTGTGTGTGTGTGTGTGTCTGCGTCTGCTAATCACCTCTTCTGTCCTCTTCCCTGGCAGGTCCGCAGCTATAAGGGCCTCCTGGACTGTGCCCGGCAGGTGCTGAGGGAGGAAGGCCCTAGGGGCTTCTTCAAGGGCCTGTCCCCCAGCCTGCTGAAGGCCGCTCTCGCTACCGGCTTCGTGTTCTTCTGGTATGAGCTCTTCTGTAACCTCTTCCACCACATGAAGAAGGCGGACAGCTAGCCCCGGGGCAGGCAGGGCTGCCTCCAGAAGGAAGGCAGACTTAGAGCTGCTGCCCGCACCCGCTCCCCTCTCCCGGCGCCTGCTCTGCCGTCACTAGAAGGGCAAGGGCTTTCTCGGGGAGAATGCGGGACTCGATCTGTGGGGACGCAGCCACGCCAGTCAGAGGGCGCTGGAGCTGGTTTCTCTGTGAGGCTTGTGCTTGAAGTAGAGGCAGCAGCTGCCACCCTGCACTTCTTAGCCCCTCTGCCCAGACATCTGTCCGGGCTCTGGGGACTTCAGCTGGAGCCTGAGGGTTGGGGTTGGGCCCTTGGCGTGGCCCCGGTCCTCACGTGCGCTCATGGCCCCACCAGCTAATTTAACACACCCGAAGCTACAAGCACCTTCCTTATCTCACTCCATCTTCCCTTCTGCACCACATCCCTCCTCACAAAGTATGCAGGAAGGAACCCTTGCCTTCCTCAGATTCCATTTTTCTAAGCACTTGTATCCCTCACACAGCTTTGCTTCTGGCTCTGGGAGGAAGAACTGGTCACTTGATGCCCAGATCATCCTGTCTATGAAGTCTGGCTCAGGCTGTTCTCCCTCCCCTGGGTGGATGGAGCATAGCTGAGGGCCTCTGGGGAAAACATCCTGGCGGCTGGCAGGAAGTGGGCTGTGCTCATGGGCAGGACCTGTGGGTAAAGGGGGTGGTCTTTTTCACTCCTCTCCCCAGAGTAGGGGCGGGAGCCTTACAGCTGGGTCAGCTGGCATCAGCTGCCCACCCAGGGTCCCCCCTCCTGGGCTCAGCATGGTGCTATGTGTGTCCTCTGTCACCCCAGAGGGGCCCCAGCTCTGAAGCAGCCTTGTGAAGGCGGTGGTAGAAGGAAAGGCCTGGGCAACCAGCCTGCTGAGGGTGGTTGGTGCCAGGAGTGGGGGTTGTCAGCACGGGAACTCACGACAGCTACTCATCTGGGCACAGAGGAGAAACTGCAGTGAGGCGGTGGGGGAGACAGATGTACAGAACACAACCACCACCCTTTCCACCCACTCCGCACCCCCTGGGGAAGCCTGGCCTGCTGGCTTGCTCTACCAGGGGAGCCAGGATGGAGGAGCGCCAGAGCCCCCTGCAGGACTTCACCCTCCCCTCCGTGTGGGAGCAGGCCTGTGTGATGTCATAGCCTCTGGCCTGGGGCTTTATGACATATCTGAGACCCTGAATCCTGAAGCTTCCCTGCTCCTGGCTGCTGATTATGAAGGTCCAGGCTGTGGGTAGGGGGTGCTCCAACACCCACAGGGTTTGGGGCTGCAGGAAAGCAGCTACCAGAATGTATTAAGAAATTCCACTTTGGTGGAATGAAGTAAACTTTATTCTCTGCATGTGCTCGTGTCCACCTCAAGCAGCCCTTTTAACCGCCGTGGACAGGTCTGTGTGATGGGAAGAGGCACTGCTCCTCCAGCCCCTTCTGGTTGCCCTCGTCACCCAGGGCTGACCTCAGGGATGGCCCTCAGCTGCTGGGCCCGCGCCTCTTCCCCAGCCCCAGGCGCAACCGAGCCAGGGCCTGTCCAACTTCACGGTCACTCCCAGCACCTCCCGGCTGGCAGGCTGGCGGGGTGGGATCCTACTTGGGGGCTGGTCCGTTATGTTTTTTTTTTATTTTTATTTTTATTTTTTATTTTTATTTACTCATGAAAGAGGCAGAGAGAGAAGCAGGCGCCACGCAGGGAGCCCAATTCGGGACCCGATCCCAGGACCCTAAGATCATACCCTGGGCTGAAGGCAGGCGCCCAACCGCTGAGCCACCCGGGCGGCCCTGGTCCGCTGATTTTCAACCTGAGCAGTACGGTTTGTACTTGGAGGAGAGGGTGGGGGGACGATCCAGCCCTTAGGGGTCCCATTGCCTTCTCTCGCGCGGAAGGTGGAAGTGACGGGCCAGCCCTCCTTGTCCTCCCGCCGCCCCGCCCAGTCTCTTTCCATCCTGTTCTAACCTGAGCCCCGGGCGTGGGAGGGGGCCCCGCCGCCGGCGACCGAGGGCTTCCTCTGGGCGGAGGAGCGGGTCCGGCGCGGCGCGGCCGACTCGAGTGAGGACTCGCTGCGGGCGGCGTCGCGGGCCTTCCCGGCGCCCCCCGGACCTCGGGAGCACGCGCGGGGAGGACAGCGTCGCCGGGACTCCGGCAGGGGGCGCTGGCGGGGCGGCCCCGCCCTCCGCGCTGGCCCCGCCCCGCGCTGGCCCCGCCCCGCGCCGCGCTCGGAAATGACCTAAGCGGCGGCGAGGCCCGACCGGCCGCCCCAGCCCTGCAGCGCGGCGGACCGGGGGCGCGCACCATGCCCGTCGAGCGGCCTCTGGGCCCGCGGGCGCGGCGCCGGCCCGGCAGGTGGGTCCCGGCGCTCGCACGGCCTCGCCCGCCCGCGGGACCCCGGACGGCTGCGCTGCGCCACCCGGAAGGGGGTTCCGGGCTTGGGGAAGCCGCCCGGCTTTGGAGATGCCCGAGGTCGTCCTTGGACTCGGGGGGAGGCACCGCGTCCGGAGAGGGGACTCCAACGGGGACTGCCGGAGACGCGTCACCGGCTCCCCTCGTCTTTAGGAGGAAGGCTCCAGGATGGAGCTCCCGAGTGTGGAGTCCTGAGTGGGCAGGGTCGGGTTTCTGCCGCTCGGGAGGCCAGTTTACCCGGTCTGTCCCGGGGAGAAGTTGGCCCGGACCGGAGCGGATCAGCCCCGCACCCGCCCGCACAGGCCAGGCCGAGGGCTGCCGGCCGGGTTTGGGACTGAGGATTCTGACTACAGCCCAGGGATGAGTCGGGGCGGGGCGAGTGGAACCCTGCTGGGATGGACGTGTCCCGAGCCCTCGGCCCTGTCACTCTCTGGAAGTCGCGCTGGGCGAGCAGCTTCCAGGCGGGCTTCCGGAAAGGCAGGGAGCCGTCTGATATGCCCCCTACCAACACCCCCAGCGCAGTGCACCTCCCCCCAGCCTGGGTATCAAGAATAACTCTACCTCCTATGGAAATTGAAGGGTAGGCACGTCCACCTTCACCTCTTGTGTAACCCCAGAAGCTACAGGAGTTCTAAACAGCAGCAGGTGCCTGGCTGGTGCCCAGTCTCCACCAGAAGTCAAGCTTCCTGGGCCCTCAGCCAACCACCCAAGGCAATGGACTGGCCGGGAGCACCTGTCCCGAGCGCTGGCCAGCCCTGGCTAGCCCTGGCCGGGGCCTGCAAGGTAGAAACCAGGCCCTGCGCTGCACACCTGAGGCCTCTCCCTTCCCCTCTCCTTCCCAGGTGCTGTCATTAGTCCCTCCTCTGTAAAGAGCTGTGGGGGCTGGATGGTCATGGGGGAGCCTGGTAGAGAGGAGTATAAAATCCAGTCTTTTGATGCAGAGACTCAGCAGCTGCTGAAGACAGCACTCAAAGGTGAGCATGGGAGCCCTCCTGAGCTGTAGGGATGGGGCCAGTGGGATGGGCCTGGAGGTCTGAGCCTGGGAACATCCAACCCTTTGCTTTCTGAGAACAGGAGTCAGCAAAGTCACTCTTGGACGGCAGGACAAGCTACACTGAGGCCAGTAATTGAAAGAATGAATCATAGAGTCGCCTCTAGGGCAGCAAAGCCATTTTTTAAGGTTTAAGGACCCATGAAAGGGGGATGGAGCACAGAGAACGGAGTTCTTGTCTCCTAAGCGCTTACATTGGACCTGGCTTCCAAGTTGCCACAGCAGGTGGCCTTGAATGTGCAGAGCTGGCTGACTCGGGACAGAGGATGGAGCACTCTGCTTGGCAGAGGAGAGGCAGTAATTGTCCTGGACCAGTGCCTTCTGCAGCACTCAGAACAGAAGTTTGACTCAGCTAACAATTAGTAATGCCCATCACATGCCAAGCTAAGCCTGCTGGGGAGGCCCTGCCTGGCCCGCTCTTGTTAGGGGTTCATGTGTGTGTGTTGTAAGAACACTTCTGTGAAATTGCTGTCAAACACATCGTTATTCTGTGCTCCTTCCGCAATCTTAGTGCCAGGGAATGTGTGCCCTAAGAAAACTAGCGTTCTGTGATTAGTCTCCAACAGCGGCATAACCCAGCCACCAGCTGCTCCTGTGTGGTTACTTCTCCTGGTGTTTTCTGGTCTCTTTAAATGTAAGCATATCATGGGGGGTGGCTCCTTTGAAAACATCTCAAACTAGAAGCACGTGGAGACAAATGTAGTAATTCAGCAGCAACTCTAGACTTCCCACCTATCTCTGCCCTAGAGCCAGGTGCTGTGGACTTGGAAAAGGTGGCCAACGTGATTGTGGACCATTCTCTGCAGGACTGCGTGTTCAGCAAAGAAGCAGGACGCATGTGCTATGCCATTATTCAGGTGGGCTGGGACTGCAGAAACGCAGAGACGTTTTGGGAAAGGCTGAAGCAGAGGGCAGGTCTGGCTGCTGGCAGGACAGGAGCAAACGGCTTCCCTGAGAGGTGGAGTCAGACAAGAGGGTCCTCAGCCACTGAAGCTGGGAGGGGGGCCCACCATGGCACCGCCTCCGGCTCACCCTCCTTTCCCTGGCTCACAGGCTGAGAGCAAGCAAGCAGGCCAGAGTGTCTTCCGACGGGGACTCCTCAACCGGCTGCAGCAGGAGTACCAGGCTCGGGAGCAGCTGCGAGCCCGGTCCCTGCAGGGCTGGGTCTGCTATGTCACCTTTATCTGCAACATCTTTGACTACCTGAGGGTGAGGCCCTGGTAGCCACCCTGTGCAGCAGAGACAGCCTATCTCCTTCAGCCACTAAGCCAGGGCTCTGCACACCCCCTGCTCTCCCCCTACAGGTGAACAACATGCCCATGATGGCCCTGGTGAACCCTGTGTACGACTGCCTCTTCCGGCTGGCCCAGCCCGACAGTCTGAGCAAGGAGGAGGAGGTGGGTGATCCGGGTTGACAGCTGTGGAGGGGCAAGCCCTGGCTCGGCTCAGAATACCAGCCACTGTCTGTGGAGGCATCCGAGAGCACCAACTTCCTAAGGCAGGAGCCTGGTGGGGATATTCAAGGCCTGTCTCAGTTCCAGGACAAGCTGCCAGACCTGGAATTTATCCAGAACAGAGAGCAGGCCAAACCTTCAGGCTCAGACGCTTTCTTCCCAGTAGGAAAGCCATCCTGTGATCGGAATCCAGCTGTGGATACAGATGGCCCAGAAAGGCAGTCTGGCAGGGCCGGGGAGGGGCAGAAAGCCTGGGTTAAGTGGCAGCTTAGAGACAGGCCTGGCATCCAGTCCAGCCCAGGAGAGCTCACGGGAGTCCTGAACTTGTCTCCATTAATGGAAGATGTGGCTAACACCCACCAGGTGGTGTGAGCATGACCAGGGAAGGCGTAGGGGGCCTGCGCGCAGCAGCTGTGATGGGCTAGCACCACCCTGGGGATCACATCTCCCGCCCCCTGCAGGTGGACTGCCTGGTGCTGCAGCTGCACCGGGTAGGGGAGCAGCTGGAGAAGATGAACCGACAGCGCATGGATGAGCTCTTTGTCCTGATCCGGGACGGCTTCCTGCTCCCCAGCGGCCTCAGCTCCCTGGCCCAGCTGCTGCTGCTTGAAATCATCGAATTTCGGGCAGCTGGCTGGAAGACGACCCCGGCTGCCCACAAGTATTACTACAGTGAGGTCTCCGACTAGGCCTCCAGCTCAGGCTGCCTCACCAGCAGCACAGGCCTCTCACCTACCCAACTCCCTGACTCTCCCAAAGACTGTCCCTTGCAGACCTTCAGTGGCTCCTGAGAAGTTCCTCACTTACATGGTGGTCCTGCCCTGAGCACCTTCTCTCCTGGATTCAGGGACTGGGGAAGACACCACACAGACCTGCCCTCACCGTCCCATCAACCTCTACCCCATCACCTCCAGCCTGGGCCATGCAGAGAAAGGCAGCTTCTAACACCCACTGCACTGTGTAACCACCAGTGCAAGAGCCAGCTTGGTGCCTCAGCTTCCCCATTTGTAAAATGGGTACCCAGAGCTACTGGTGGGATATTTTGGGATATTGAGGGGCAGAGCACAAGTCACCCCAGAAGCTGCTTTTTATACATTTTGTACAAGGACCACTTTGGAAACGAATGTATTTCCAGTCAATTTTAGTAAATGGCAGTTTCCATATCACATGCTACACCAGTTCAGGGCGAGAATTTTCTAATAAATCGTTTCTAATATTAAAACTGCTTCCTTTCCTATCATTCCAAGTTCTACCCTGAATTGAGAGAGAAGCTGGATAGGCCCTAAGTTCCTGGGGGAAATCCAGATTGATGTCTCCTCTTTGTGAGGAGATAGAGCAGGAAAGGCACGTCCAGCCCCCCAAACAAAGGACTAACAGGCATAAATACATTATTCCACCCTTAGGCTGGCCTGCCCTTAAAAAGGAACTACTTAGCCAGCAGGTGATTTTCACTGGGATAGTGGCTCCCATTATTTCTTGCAGTGGAGCACCTCTACCACCAGCGGTAGTGAGCCAGGGCACGGTTGGCCTCAGCCATCTTGTGCATGTCATGCTTCTTCTTGATCACAGGGCCCTGGTTGTGAAAAGCCTCCAGCAGCTCGTGTGACAACTTCTCTGGCATCAGCATCCGCCGGTGCTTCTTCTCCCTGCACTCCTTAATCATCCACTTCATGGCCAAGAAGCGACGACGCCGATCAGCAAGTGGCACAGGGACCTGGACAAGACGTGGGCAAGTTAGTCCAACAATTTGTCAGGGCTGCAGCCTCCCTCCTCCTTGAGCTCTAAGGAGTAGCCACAGGTTCCCTCTGAGCTAGCACTGACAATGCTCCTGAGGAGAGGGGCTTGGCTTCTCCTTTGTGAGTCCCCCTCACTCCCGGCAGATCTCAGTGCAACAGACATAGAGGCATTCATTGCACAGATGCTCATTAAGCAAAGACCTTGCTCACCTCTAAATGAAAGCTCACCTAGGTTGATATGAACATCAACTGGGAAAAGCCCCATCAAACTGGGGTGACTTAGCCAACTCAGATCAGGGGTGCCTAAAAACAAGACGCTCTTGTCAGTAAGTGTTTGCTAGACCACTACTATATGCCAGCTACCATGCCAGACCCTAGGGACACAGATGTTAATGAGGGTCTCCACGCTACATTAAAAAAGCAGATTAGAACACCCACTTGTAACACTGACACAGAAGTAAAAGCTGTGATAGAGCCTCATTCAATCTAAGAAATGGTGTCAAAACATGAGTCATGGGTCAAGCTCTAGACGTGGGTGTATAAAGACAAGTTCTACACATAGTCCTTCAGAAGAAGCTGACAATTTACAACACAGCACAGTGGACAGAACCGGGGTGGGGGGGTGGGGGCATCCAGAAAAGGTAATCTGGATACTTCTTTGCTCTCTTTTCTATCCTCTGCCTGTTGAGTTCTACACTAGGACTCAGGTGAGCAGACTGTGACAGAACCTGGTCCCTATAAAATTCAATCTTGACCCAACTCTGGGCCCTCCCACTCCCAAGCATTCCCCAGCCCACCCCTACCATCTTGTCTCATGGGTGGGCAGCCCTGCTTCCAGCCCTGACTGCTCACCTGATAAAAATGGCCCCCTCTGAGGATGGGTACCAGCCCTATCACGGGTTCACAGTTTTGCAGTGCTTGGTGGAAGATGACATAGGGGTTGCGTTCGATGGTGGCCTGTTCCTCTGCAGAAGCAGCATGGTACTTCTCAAACTGCTTCCTTTTCACAGCTTCAAGAGTCTGCAGAGAGAAATATTGGAAGATGCTGCCCCAGACTCCCTGAAAGGTTTATCCAGCTGAGCTAGTACCTTGCCTTCTACTCCTATCATCCTGTTCTTCTACAAGAGTGAGGCTCCTCTCTCAGCACTTCTAAGGCAGAGTTTTTTGTTTTTGTTTTTTTTTTAAGATTTTTATTTATTTATTCATAGAGACAGAGAGAGAGAGAGGCAGAGACACAGGCAGAGGGAGAAGCAGGCTCCATGCAGGGAGCCTGACGTGGGACTCGATCCAGGGTCTCCAGGATCACACCCCGGGCTTCAGGCGGCACCGGGGCTGCCCCTAAGGCAAAGTTCTTAAGTGCCTCCCTCTTTCCTGGAAGAGGACGAGAGCAGTAGGCTGAGATTTGTGTTTGGGGGAGTGAATGGTGGTTCCTGACTCCTGAAGGACTTCACTGAAGCCACCACCTCCACACATACATACATACATACATACATACTAGGGTCTTTTTCTTTTTTTTTTTTTTTAAGTAGGCTCCACACCCAGCATGAAGCCTCATGCGGGACTCAAACTCACGACTCTGAGATCAAAACCTGGGCTGAGATCCAAAGTCAGATGCTTAACCAACTGTGCCACCTGGGCACCCCATACAGGGACGGTAATTCTAATGGCAGATACGTGAAGTTTTTTTTTTTTTTCCAAAATTTCATTTATTCATGAGAGACACAGAAAGAGAGGCAGAGACACAGGCAGAGGGAGAAGCAGGCTCCCTGTGGAGATCCTGATACGGACTCGATCCCAGGACCATGACCTGAGCCAAAGACAGACACTCAACCTCTGAGCCACCCAAGTGCCCCTGAACCTGTTCTTTTTTATGCTAAGCTGAAAGAGCCGAGTACAAAGCTATAAGCATGGAGACCGGAGAGACGTGCTGTTTACCTGCATCATGAGGGATCTGGCCAGTACTTTGTTTCCTCCTTTCATCATCATGTTGGTGAATTTACTTCAAGAAGAAAAACAAAATGTTTAGGTTTCCCAGGCTGTATCACAGAATCCTTACTGCAGGCCCTCCCTGGTATAGTCCTAGTCCGAGGAACAAAAGTGTTTGCTTCCATCTAACCTGATCACGGGGTCTTCAAACACAGAGCTTGTTTTCGCTGCTGGAGCAGCTTTGATAAGCTGAGTCTTCCTGAGTTCCTGTTCATACTTCTCTTCCTCCGTCAACTCTGCCAACGGCTTACGGTAATACTCCTTGTCAATCCGTGGATCCTTGTATTCGGGACCATAGCGGCTCCACCTCACCTGGGTTAGCCTGAGGAGGAAGAGGAAAAGGTCGCCAAAAGGTGACTCCACACGCGGAAAGACTTGACTTAACAATGGGCGTGTTTGCCAACCCGCCGACGAGGGAGAGAGGCAGAGACCGCTAGGCAAACCTGAACGTAACCATTCTGGCTCTTGTCCTAAGAGGTGGGTGGGCCTCTCCCCCAAAACACCGGGAAAGCCGCCTCGTCAAGTTCCCACGGTCAGGCGAGGTTCCTGAACCTCAGGACAGGCGCCCCGCCTAAGCATCTCCGCCTCCCCCGGCCCCACCCGCAGCTCTGAACTCTTTAGTAAGACCGCGCTTTCAGCTTCGACTCAGAACACTGTCGGGCGCGGGACAGTCCCTAAGCCCCGTCGGGCGGGGGACAGACAATCTTTGGCCCAAAGTCACGCAGCCAATTCAGAGGTTTGGGCCGAGGTATCCTAGCCCCCGAGCTCTCTGCAGGCTCCCGCGGGCCTGCCCGTGGCCCTTTCCTTCCCTGCAGGTCTCTCCGTGAAGTCCCAGGCGGCACCCCAGCTTCCTGCCGTCCTCTCACCCTGGTAGCCGCCGGACACCACTCCGCAGGCTCAGCGCCAGGATCGGCCACCCTCCCGCAGCCTTCACCGCGGGGGCCGCCATCTTGGCTGGCCACGAGGACCCCGCGTAGGCTGCCCCTGGCGTGCCTGAGCGAGTAGACGGGAGACGGGGAAAAGGCTCCGCAGGGTCCTGAACCTGTACGTCACTCCATTAATCCGAGCGTTGAGAGTCTCTCACTCCGAGGTCCACAGGCAAGAGCCAGAAGGAAACATTCGACGTCTCCTTATCCGCCGCAGCCCGACGTGACCCTCTGCAGCGGGGCTCTCTCCTCTCAGGCCCCCATGCAGGCCCCGCCCCGGCTCGACGCTTGCAGGCTCTCGCGAGGTTTGAGGCCGCTGGGCCGGCCCGGGCGGCTGCAATATGGCGGAGGCGGAAGGGGAGAGCCTGGAGTCCTGGCTGAGTGAGTAGCCGCGGCCGCTTCTGCCTGCCCTCGAGCCCCCTCTCCGCCCCACTCCGCCCCCCTCCGCTCCCAGGGGTGTGCGGCCGCGTCGCCTGGCAGCTCGCGCCTGGGCTCGCCCTTGCCGCGAGCATTCCGCGATCACGCCCCTTCCCCAGCAGGGCTCCCCGGCCCCCGCCCGGCGCCTCCTCCCGCTCCTGCGCGCGGCGGCGTCTGCTCGAGTCCGCTCCCGGCCCCGCGGGCTCCGGGGACGCGGCAGCCCAGTGCTTCCGGCTGACATGCAGCGGCGACCTGGGGAGGTCGTGGTGGGGCCGCGCGCCGCGGGGACTCCGGGCCCCCTGTGCCTCCGTGGAGGGGAACTCCGGGAGCGGTGGGTGCCGCCGAGCGTACGCGCACAAGCTTCAGGGCTGTGACCGTGTGTTTGAGAAGTGGCTTCCTCGCCCGGGCAGAATGTTTGAAGTGAGAAGAATCTAAAAAGGCATGACAGAGGTCTGCCCTATTCCTGCAATGCCCAGAGGGCTTGGTGGTGTCCGTGTTGGGGGGACACACACTTGAACGTCTTAACGAGCCATTCGTAGGTAGCCTGCTTTGAGCAAAGCTGCGGAGCGCAGCCTAGTGCGGTAGTTAGAGCGGCGGCCCCTTGCTCTAATTGCTAGTTCATACTGCTCCTGAGGAAATATGGGTTAACCTTGTTAGCAGGTAGTACTCTGCCGAAGGGTTAATAAGTTAATTTTCCTATGGGCTTAGAAGAGGCCCCTGGAGACCTCTTTAAGTGAAGACAGAAAATTGTACAGAGTGATGAGACAGGATGCCCAGAGATTGCTTTGTGCAGGATCTGTTTACTAGAGCCTCCAAGCTGTTGGAGGTGATGGCTGTTTATGCCAATAGCCTGGCTTTTCTTTTCTTTTCTTTTCTTTTCTTTTCTTTTCTTTTCTTTTCTTTTCTTTTCTTTTCTTTCTTTCTGACTTTATTTATTCATGAGAGGCATAGGGAGAAGCAGGCTCCACACGGGGAGCCTGATGTGGGACTCGATTCTGGGACCTCCAGGATCATGTCCTGGGCCAAAGGCAGGTGCTCAACCGCTGAGCCACCCAGGGATCCCTAGCCTGATCTTACTTAATAAGAAACCCCCTGCAAGTGATTGAACCTAGGTTACATTTGCAAAATCTGCAGTTGCCGGCAGGTCGCAAAGTCTTCTGTATATGGAACTGATCTCTGAGGAGCTCAGACTGCTCCAAAGGCATTCATTTAATTCATCAAGTACCCTGGCGAACCAGGTACTACTATCACAATTTCACAAAAAGAGGACACTCTGGGGGATCCCTGGGTGGCTCGGTGGTTTGGCACCTGCCTTTGGCCCAGGGCACGATCCTGGAGTCCCAGGATCAAGTTCTGCGTCAGGCTCCCGGCATGGAGCCTGCTTCTCCCTCTGCCTGTGTCTCTGACTCTCTCTATCATGAATAAATAAATAAATCTTAAAAAAAAAAAAAAAAAAGGACACTCTGGACTCTAATCAAACCACTTGCCCAGACCCATCCAACCAGTTATAACTACACTGGAATTGATTCACAGATATTAATGAGGACAATGGAATAATTTGACCTATGCTGAGTTTAATAGTTTCTCGGCTTACAGTTATATTTTGAAATAGAGGGACAGACCTGTTTTTGAGGGAGAGTGGAGATGGTGAGTGAGGGAATGGGATGATATCTGTAGACAGTAGAGCTGAGACTAGCCTTTGATCTTTCCCATTAGTGAGAATGACATTAGCACTGTTAAGATTCTTTCCTTTTTTTTTTTCCAAGATTCTTTCCATTTTAATCTGTTGTTCACCTTCACAGTTCTTAATGACTTACGTTGTGAACTTTATCAATTGAATGGACCAGTGTTTGTGGTTTAGCTCTATTTTCGTCTAGAGCCTTGTCACTCCATAGTTTGCCAGAATCATAAAGGCCTCTGCTGGCCGGGTGACTAAAGTGTCTCTCCCCTTCCCCTCCATCCACTCTGCGTTCTCCCAGAAGAGCACTTCTGCACACCTACTGCCGCCTCTTTGTGGCTCCATGGTAGTCTTGCTTTGCTCAGTCAGCTGTTCTTGTCCCACCAGCACACAGTGCTCTCCCTCCTTGGAAGCCCTGTTCCCCTTTGCTCAACTAAATGCTTTAAAACCCATCTCAGGTTCTCCTTGCCCATGGACTCTTGATTCAGCCTTCCCTGAAGTCCTATCATTGTCTTAATCAGTCTATAACAAATACCTGCTATATGAGGTATTATGAAAATTAAGTTCAAGCTGTCTTTGTCTTCAGTTTGATAAAGGTGATGCTGGAGTGGATAAAGCATTCTTTTTTTTTTTTTTTTTTTTTAAGATTTTATTCATTTATTCATGAGAGACAGAGAGAGAGAGGCAGAGACACAGGCAAAGGGAGAAGTAGACTCCCCACAGGGAGCCTGATATGGGACTGGATCCTGGGACCAGGATCACTCCCTGAGCCAAAGGCATACGCTCAACCGCTGAGCCACCCAGGCATCCCTGGATAAAGCATTCTTAAAAAGATACAGGTACAGGGCAAGAGCTGTAAATGCTAAAATGCAGACAGTTTCTTTAGGAAATTGGGGATAAGTGGAATGGAAAGATGATTCTCCCAGTGAGGAAGTGGCATTCGAGCCAGGCCTTGAAGACTGAGGAAAATTGGCTAAGAAAACACTAGACAGTGATGTAAATAGAGCAAACCATGTTTGGGGCATATAGAACAGGTGTTTGGCTGGTTTAGGCTGGGAGTTCCTGTAGGAGTGTGATGGGAGAGAAAGCTGGGAAGTTAGATCCAAATTCTGGAAAAGCTTGAATTCCAGCCCAAGAAGTTTAAATTTCAACAGTTATCAGATCCCCGTTCTTTTTTTTTTCTTCTTTGAGATTTATTTATTCATGAGAGACAGAGAGACTTCCTGGGTTCACGCCCAGAGCCAAAGACAGACGCTCAACCTCTGAGCCACCTAGGCTTCCCATCAGGTCCCCATACTTACCTTATCTGGTGAAATCAGTGTTTTAGGAGGATCAGTTTAGGGGGTTTATATAGGATAGCAAGTAGCAGAAGTTTTGGAAGCAGGTGAAGAAATAAGGAGGTGGGGTGGAGGCAGCGGTAAGAAAGGGAGGGATTTATTTATTTTTTTGTACACCCAACATCACCAAATAATTTATTTGGAACCAGAATTAAAAGAACATTTGACAGTTCTCTGAACATTTGACAGTTGTGAAACATGTTTATTCCGATCCAGTTGTACAACTAATCTAGGACAAATTGCCAAATAAATTTTACATTATTTCTTCAGGGCTGGGGTTTGTCCAAGACTTCAAATTTGGGATCTTCAAATTTGAAGTCAGGGAACGTATTCATGTCTGCTTTACCATACATTTGCTTAAGCTTAAAAAGCTCCTTCTCCAGGTCTTGCTGGTACTCTGGGCCAGTATTAACAGGTCCTCCAGATGTCTGGCGCTTAGTTCTATATTCTCTAATCTTGTCCACAAAGAGTTTCTGTACAGGATCAAGTTCCTTGTTAAATGCTACTGCTGTAACACCAATGTTTCTCCTCAAATGGACTGAGATTGTAGATCGAATGAGAGAGGAGAACCTGAGAGCCTCTGAAGAATCATGGTGATTTCTGTTACTTGCACTCAGTCCCAAGCTGCCAGAGAGAAAGGGAGGGATTTAAAAGGATGTGGAGAAGAAAGGGACCCTGGGTTGCTGAAAGTGGGTGAAAGGGAAGGAGTCCACAATGGGGGTTCAAAGCTGGATGCCTGGGTATAGAGGCAAAAGGAGCCTTGAATGATGGCATCATTTATAGAAATGAGGAAGTCAGGAAGGAGAAGTAATGAGTTTGTTTTTAAACTCCTTTTTGTACCAAATTATATAATTATACTCTGCTTTGCTTTGGTTATTTCGCACGTGTGGCACCCAAAGAGCATAACCTCCCCAAGAGTGGTCTCTAAGTGCGGACTTTTTCTGTAGTCTCTCCCTGGCCTCTCTGGTACTTCGTTTTCTTTGTTACATTATTGATTGATTGGATAGTATCATACAGTGTAGTTGATCCCTGTACTTAATTTTCTATGAGTGCTTAACAAAGACTTGGTGACTATGTTTCTCTTGATTCAAGACCCCAGCATGGAAAGCTGACTCTTGATTTCTCTTCCATCCTGTGTCTTGCCTCTGCTAATCTCTAAGTCATGTGTTACATAGAATCTGTCGGCTGTGAAATATCTGAGCCATGCTGGGATTGGGTAGCTGGTGCTGCCCCTACTGGAACCATCTTTCCTTGACCTTTTGAGGCCCTGCCACCGTCAAGGCTAGGGCTAGAACTAAGCTGAAAATGAGAGCAGGAGATCTAGAGGCACAGACATGCAAGAGAATAAGGCTTGCAAGGGAGATCTGAAAATAGAAACCTTAAGTCAGAATAGAGCCCAGAGCCAATTCTAGAAGGTGGGGTTTACAGGGGAGACTGTGGTGTCACCTCTGTGCCAGGAGCATGTTGAGTGGGTGGAAAGTCGTGTACATCTGCGGGAGGGAGACTGGTCAAATGCAGAGATTGAGTTACCCAGAATTACCCCAACTTCCTCCAGTTCCTAAGGGTGCTTGTGGTCTGCTTTCCAAGGGAGAGTTGGAGGAGATCCTCAGACCCAGGCCTCGCCATTGCTGAAACCAAGGTTTTGCGAGCCCATAGGTAGGCAGAGAGCTCCCTGCAGATTTGCAATAGGAAGGTCTATCAGGTGAAAGGAAGTGGGACTCTAGAGAAGTTGAGCACAAATGAGAAGGAAGTGGGCATATTCCTGGAACAGAGGTGCTATGGGAGTTACAAGAGGCCTGGGAAGAACATGCTCGATGAGGCCCCCACTGCTCACGTGTGTGTGGGCAGGAGCATCCATGCTGTACTCTAGAGCCATGCTTTTCCAGTGTGAACAGCGCAAAAGTTATACCATGTTATACCATGAGGGATGTGACTCTTCTCAAAATAATAATAGCAGCAATGGGAGGGGTATGGCCCCTCAGATGGTCTTATTTTTTGTCTCCTTCAGGCTCTTATTGTCAAGTGAGAACTTTAAGCATCTCAAATGATAGATTAGTAACAAAGCCATGCCAACACCTGAGAAGGTATCAGACAACTGATGGGAGAAACATGGGGCTTCTGGAAGGCGACAACTTGTAGATCACTGTGGCAACAAATAGCCACTCTTGAATTAGTCTTGCTTTTCTTCTAGCTTGACATTTTAGAGGGTCTGCTAATGGTCTTTTCAAGATTGAGGACAGACATTTTCCTTTTCCTCCAAATATGAACCTAAACCATCAGAATCTTCCTACAGTTGGAGCAGAGGCCTTCTTCCCTCTGCCTCAGGGTGGTGTCTGCTGACTTCTTGGGCCTCAGAGCCCTGGGAGGGTGGGGGATGTGGGAGCCCTTGTTAGGATTTGTTCATGGAGCTAGTGAATTTTAATGTTAGGAAAAAGGAAGTTAAGAAAACAGTCACGAGAAGTCAGAATTCAGGAACTTCTGACGACACCCCTTGGTTTGGAAGTGCTTTTTCAAGGTTCTGTTGCTCTGCTTTTGGCGCGGGGGTGTGGAGGGGGGATTTGCAAGAGCATGGGTATTTAAATAGGATATACGCCTTCAGCCTTCCATTTGTCTTCCAAACCTGAAGCCCTAAATTTAGCAAACAGCTTGAGAGTGCTTTCTGGAAGAGGCAGACTCCCAAGGTCTGAATCAGAGATGGGAATACATTTAACCACCCTCAGTGGGGGCCAGCCTCTTTAGCACAGGTCTGGGGATAACCGGGGAAATAACACAGTAACACCAAATAATCGGAGACTTGACATTTAGCACCTGGGTTTTAAGCCCTCGATAATCCTCTGAGAACGCTCCAATTACTTGCCCTTGTCCTTAATCATAGGAGACTATTTAAACTTGAGGGTACTGGGACACCTGTATGTGTCTATGTGTCTCATGAATAAATGAACTCTTAAATAAATAAACTTGAGGGTACTGAGTGCTCAAGGGCAGATTCTGTTTCTGCAATCCCATAGACAGTACAATGATTGGTGCTTAGTAGGGACTCGGTAAATATGAGCTTAAAATATGCAATAGAGGGATCCCTGGGTGGCGCAGCGGTTTGGTGCCTGCCTGCCTTTGGCCTGGGGCGTGATCCTGGAGACCCGGGATCGAATCCCACGTCGGGCTCCCTGCATGGAGCCTGCTTCTCCCTCTGCCTGTGTCTCTGCCTCTCTGTCTCTCTCTGTGTGACTATCATGAATAAATAAATAAATAAAAATAAATAAATAAACCACCATTTAAAAAAAAAAATATGCAATAGAGAAAACATTGAAAGCAGGGGGTGCCTGGTCTCCCTCTGCCTGTGTCTCTGCCTCTCTCTCGCTCTCTCTGAATAAACAAATAAATAAAATCTTTAAAAAAAAAAAAAAGAAAAAGAAAATTAGGTCTTGTAAAAGTTTTTGAAGCGTATGTAGGAAATACTTTTTTTTTTTATGATTTTATTTATTCATAGAGACACAGAGAGAGGCAGAGACACAGGTAGAGGGAGAAGCAGCCTCCATGCAGGGAGCCTGATGTGGGACTCGATCCCAGGTCTCCAGGATCAGGCCCTGGGCTGAAGGCGGCGCTAAACTGCTGAGCCACCCGGGATGCCCGGAAATAATTTTTCTAAGTATGTATATTCCTTATCAAATATTACCTGGCTTCAGTTTTTCCGGGAAATGCTTCTTGATCATCCCTACTTGCTTAATAGCTTATTTTGGAATAACTAGAGTTATTTATATTATATTAAAATTTTTATGGTTATCTTGGAAGGTTTTTATCATTTGTGTTTATAATTGTCTTATTGATCATGGTCGACTCTAAGCTTCACAAGGCTGAGAATTTGTTTTCCCTTCATTTGTGACTTTCTAAATACTGAACTGACCTGTTGAAGGTTCTCTATCAGAAAAGAAATTTGGAAACAGACTTAGCTTCACAGTAGTGTCTAAAAATTGTTGGGAAACCTTCCATTATGTCCTCCTTGCTCTTTATAACAATGGTCTTCCACTTTGCTCTGTCCCAAGATAAGGCCACCAATCCTTCCAACCGCCAGGAGGACTGGGAATACATAATTGGCTTCTGTGATCAGATCAACAAAGAGCTTGAAGGGTGAGTCTCAAAGCCATTGGCGGGGGCAAGTGGGAGAGAGCTGACTGCAGAAGTCAAAACTGGCCAAGGAGGGCCAGCCAGGTAGCCCCAGGGTTAGTGCCTGAAAGCGTGGTCTCTTGTCTCCCAGGCCACAGATCGCTGTCCGACTGCTAGCCCACAAGATCCAGTCTCCGCAGGAATGGGAGGCGGTCCAGGCCCTGACGGTAGGTTGTTTCATTCTGACAGTGGATTTTAATGAGCAGAGGCCTTTTGCCCACTGGGTTTTCTGAGGTTTTCAGGGCTCACATCCTAAGGTAACTGAAATCCTCAATACAAGATCCATCTGGAACACATTCCATAAACTGCCCCGTGATTACGTGTGCCCTTGTGCCAGGCGCCGAGGCTGCAGAGAGGCCTGAAGTGCAGTCTCTGCCAGTGAGGCCACAGGTCGAGTGGGAGAAGCCAAGTGACAAAGGGTGGGAGCCAGAGGCAGGGGCCCCGAGCACAGGGTGGAGCTCAGAGGCAGGTTCTTGGAGAGATGCTGATCTTGCCAGTCACCAGAGTTGGCCAACTAAAGGAAAGTGTGGCGAGTATAATTTGCTCTGTCGCTAAAAGTAACACTACTTCCTACTAAAGGCAGCTTACTTGCAAGTTCTTTCTCTGGGTGCAGAGTCGCTGTGCTCTGTGGACAGGGTCCTGGCTGAGCGCCAGCTCCCACCCAGATACTACCCCCCACCCCCGGCACTGAGTGCCTACCCCTCATGTGGCTGCAGGTGCTGGAGGCGTGCATGAAGAACTGTGGGAGGAGATTTCATAATGAAGTGGGAAAGTTCCGGTTTTTGAATGAGTTAATCAAAGTCGTCTCTCCAAAGGTCAGTCAGCAGCAGTCTCCTCATTTCTAGGAACTCCGTTTGTGGTTCCCCCCTCCCATCTTAACTGGCTTCACGGTACAAACATCTCTACAGAACTGTCTTTAGAGAGCTAGGCCCTGAGGGGAACCCTCTGACGGACTCCTGGGCTGAATGTGAGGTGATGTGGCAGCAGGTGGGGGGGTGGGGGTGGGGGAAGCGCTAGGGACAGCGGTCACTTTGGTCTGTCTTGCGTGGATCCAAGAAGTTAGTCTTCTCATCACTCAGCCACTCAGCTCCTGGGGCATGCTGGTGTTGCTCTTAAGCTCTGGGCACCACTTAAAGGATAGAGAGCTGTTTCTCATACTTAAGCCATTCTCATTCATTCCCTTGAGGTAAAATGTCACTTTCTGGGAGATGATGCATGGAAATCAGGTGGTGGGTTCCCCGATTCCTGCCTGACCACAGACCGTACCCTGAGAGAGCAAGCGTTGCCACCGGCAGTTTCCTTGGCTCCCCGCGCCATGTCACAGATACCTTCTGGTTTTGGGGTGGGCCTGGAGGCTGGAACCAACTCGCAGCCTTTCATTGCTGAAGAGCTTTCCCACGGTCTCTGCCTCCAGGTGGCAGTTACGAGCTTTTCCCATTTCCTTTTGCCCTTAGTACCTGGGGGACAGGGTGTCTGAGAAAGTGAAGACCAAGGTTATCGAGCTGCTTTATAGCTGGACGTTGGCCCTGCCAGAAGAAACCAAGATCAAGGATGCTTACCACATGTTGAAGAGGCAGGGTATGTGCTTACCTTCCCTCAGCCTCCAAGCAGCCCCAGAGGCTGGCTAAGGCCAGGAAGGGGGGTGCTGTCTGCCGTCCCTTCCTTCCTCCTCAGGACAACGGGAAGGGCTCAGCTGCACTTTGAGGGGCAGAGGTGTGTACTGTCCTCTCACCCTCTGCAGGCCCTCGTCACAGGGATGTACCCCTCTTTGCCGTGTGAGGAAGGGGTCAGGGGGACCCCAGCCTGAGCCAACGCTCTGCCCCCTTGTGTTCCTGTCAGGCATAGTGCAGTCTGACCCACTGATCCCTATGGACAGGACACTGATTCCCTCTCCACCACCTCGTCCCAAAAATCCTGTTTTTGACGATGAGGAGAAATCCAAGGTAAAGTGCGCCCCCGCAGATGGCATCCTCAGATGAGGCGTGGGCTCAGTGCTGCGGGAGCTCCAGCCCCTCTGCGGTCTCCCCAGGTGGGTTGCTGCCTTTCCCTTTACCTTTGGTACCTCTTCTAGCTTTTAGCCAAGTTGCTGAAAAGCAAAAACCCGGATGACCTACAAGAGGCCAACAAGCTCATCAAGTCCATGGTGAAGGAAGTGAGTGGGCCTCGGGCTTGGGGCGGAGGAACCCATGACCACAGACCAAGAGTCCCTTCCTCCGCTGTGAGGCCTGTTGCTCATCCCTGCCCACCCTCCCCCACCCCCCCACCCCCCGCCATCACGAGAGGCCACTGGGGCTTCTGGGGAAGAATGGATTAGAGGAGCAGGCATACACGGGGGCTGGTTTAGGGGTGGGGACAGGCCGTTATATAAAAGAAAAACTAAATACGGACTGAGGCTTGTGGTTCCCAAGAACTGTGCATTAAAAGGAGTTTCCACCAGGACTAGCCTCTGCTTACGTTCTCTGGTGCGACCCTTGGCTATGGGGGGGCCCTGGGGAGCCAGGGAGAGGAGTCTAGTTGAGCTTTTTCTCCTTGTCTTTGATGTAGGATGAGGCGCGGATCCAGAAGGTGACCAAGCGTCTGCACACTTTAGAAGAGGTTAACAACAACGTAAAGCTGCTCAATGAGATGCTGCTTCATTACAGTAAAGAGGATTCTTCAGAGGCAGATAAAGAGCTCATGAAGGTAGGCGATCCCGAGAGCCAGGCTCCAGGGAAGGGAGCCAGCCTGCTCAGCCCTGCTGTTCCTTATTAATCAGCACGGTGGCCGCCCCCGTTTTACACAGACTATGGCTAACGCACATGGCAGGGGAGCTGTGTGTACCCCCGAGTCCGTGTGATTCCGCAGACCCACCTCAGGGCTCACTGCTCTCTGCCTGGCCTCCTTGCCTCAGGAGCAATAGGGCAGAGCCACCCACCGTGTGCCCCTGGTGCTGCACCTTAGTCCTTCGTCACGTAGATATTCTGAATTCTGAGGCACGTGCTGGCCTCGGGGACAGGAAGGGAAACGCTTCCCCTGGTCCTAAGCAGACATCTTAGGTGACACAGCGCGGTGGAAGCTGGCAGCAGGCATAGGGGGCCCAGTTCTGCCAGGTACCGACTGGGGCAGTAGAGAAGCCTTCTGTCTTTCTGGATGTGGACACTGAATTAGATCACTTCCAAGGGACTTTGTAGCTCTCACCTTTAGGTTTGGGACTCTTTCAGGAGCTGTTTGATCGGTGTGAGAATAAGAGGCGAACATTATTCAAACTAGCCAGTGAGACAGAGGACAATGACAATAGTTTGGGTGAGTCAAAGAGTAGTTGACAAGGATGACCCAGGAATTTGGATTTGGCCGGGGAGGGTGAGGGTGGGAGTAGTGTCATGGCTGGGAGTGAGAAGTACCTTTTTCTGCTCTAGGGGACATCCTTCAGGCCAGTGACAACCTCTCCCGGGTCATCAACTCTTACAAAACAGTCGTTGAAGGACAGGTTATCAATGGTGAGGTAGCCACCTCAGCCATGCCAGACTCGGAAGGTAAAATGTTCTTCTCCCTTTGGACCCATCCAGACCAGCCCCAGGCCTACCACCAAGCGGGGAGTGCTTGACCTGCATGTCACCCCACAGGGCCCAAGGGGATTCTAAGCCCTTCCAAATGCTCCTCCAGCTTCTGAGAGGCCAGAGGCTATGGATAGGGTTTTCTTTGTTTGCTTGCCTTTGTTCAGTGTTAGGCTAGAGGCTGTACTTAGGGTTCTGCTTCCTCTGTGCAGCCACTAGCATGGCCCCTACTCACCCCTGTTCCCTTCCATTCGCCCATCTAGGAAACCACTCCAGGAACCAAGGCACTCTCATCGACCTTGCTGAGTTGGACACACCAGGCAGCTCATCCTCAGTGTTGGCGCCAGCCCCACCATCCTCCGGCATCCCTATCCTCCCTCCGCCCCCTCAGACCTCAGGACCTGGGCGCAGCCACTCTTCCAGCCAGGCTGAGGTCACCCCAACACCCAACAGCACAAGCAACGCCCTCTGCCTGCTGGACGAGGAGCTGCTCTGCTTGGGTGTGTCCCAGGGGGAGGCTGTGAAGGGCTTCTGGTGGAGCCAACAGGGCAGAAAGGCGTGTGAATTGGGAAAAAGGACCCAGGGCTGCCCCTGTACTTAGCAGGAATGGGGAAGGGAGGCTTCAGGTATAGGGAAAGTCAAGTTCAATGCCTTCAGGCTCCCAGGGTGGTCTGCATACAAGCTCCAGAATGGACATGGTGGACTGAGTGTCTTGCTCAGTCCAGAAGCTAACCCCCCTCAATGTAAGGACTAAAGGATTTATTTCCCTCTGGAGGCTGCCTGGAAAAATACCTAGTCCCCACTTGTCAGCGACTTTTGTCATGTGACTCTTCTAGGGTAAATGGGGCTGCCCAAGGCCAGAGCCCCTTCTCATCACCATCATCTTCTCTAACAGGCCTTGCTGATCCAGCACCCACTGCTCCTTCCAAAGACTCAGCTGGAAACAGCCAGTGGCCCCTGTTCCAGGTAGAAGCATCACTAAAAAGCTCAACCAGTTTCACAGACTTCCTCTTTCATGACTCCTCAGCCACAGTTGGCTGCAGCCCTGGCTGTCCATACTCCCTGCCCTGGGTGGGCTTGGGAACACTGATCACAGCCACGGGGTTGCCCCGGGCCCTACAGAGGGGGCTGCCTATCGGGCCCCCAGGGTGGGGCCCAGAGCTGGAGACCCAAAAGCCACCAACCGCGACAGCTCCTCCATGCTTATGGCTCACTCACACTTTCCACTCCTGACAGAATGAGCAGTCGGACCTGGAATTCTGCGGCCCCAAGCCTGGGAGTGCTGCCTGTAGCCCGTCAGATGGCCTTCTTGTCCCACCCTCAGCATCCTCTGCAGGCAGCTCCCAGGCTCCACTGCCTTCTCCCTTCTCTGCTCCTGTGGTCCCAGCCACTGGGCCTGCCCCCAAAGCAGGCTCCTTCTTGTTCCCGTCTGGACTGGCCCCAGCCTCGGCCCCAAAGGCTGAGTCCACAGCCCTCGGGTACCATGGCTCAGCTTTGGGCGATAGCACCCTGCACCAGCTGGATGCCCTTGATCATCTTCTCGAAGATACCAGAGCGTAATGAGTGGGAGAGGTGGGGGTGGGGAGAGTTGGACTTGGGCTCGGTAGAACAGGAGGCAGTTCTGGAGGGCCTGGGGATGTTCGTTTTCGGTCTGCTGAGGCTGGCCTCTGGAAACACGGGGGAGAGGAGGAAGGGGTGGTAAGAACCAGCTGTTCCCTGGAAGACGTGAGGGGTTGGCCCAGCGGCTTCCCCTGGTCTCTGACTTGCCTTGTGCTCCTTCCTGCTTCTCAGGACCTCCGGCCTGGTGAAACCTGTCTCTTCCATCTTCTTCCCTGGGGCCACCACCTCCCCTCTGATCCCCACCAGCACCACTGCTCGGCCTCTCCTCCCCTTTTCCCCAGGGCCTGGCAGCCCTCTTTTCCAGCCACCTGCCTTCCAGTCCCAAGGCAGCCCCATGAAGGGGCCAGAGCTTTCCCTGGCCAGTGTCCACGTCCCCCTGGAATCTATCAAGCCTAGTAGGTGTTGAAAGCATGGGGGGGAAGGGAGCCCACAGCTTGCAGTGTTCTGGGGAGTGAGAGGGGTGGGCACTGGCTCTCTGCCCAAGTCCCTTAAAGCCAAACGTGACCTGCTGTCTTGGCCTTTTGTTGCCACTGCGTACTCTTGGGTAGTTCTGACAGCTGCTTTCCCAGATGCTTTTGGGGTGCCTGCTGGCCACAGGGTTGCCTCACCCTCCCTAAAGGGGTGTGGCAGACACCCTCAGGGCTCTGTGGGGTTTCTCCTTCCACACCCATGTGACCTCTTCTTACAGGCAGTGCTCTTCCTGTGACAGCCTATGATAAAAATGGCTTCCGCATCCTCTTTCACTTTGCCAAGGAGTGTCCGCCTGGACGGCCGGATGTGCTGGTCGTGGTGGTGTCCATGCTGAATACAGCTCCCCTGCCTATCAAAAGCATTGTGTTGCAGGCCGCAGTGCCAAAGGTACCCCTGGTTCCCTGGGGCCTCAAGAGGTACAAATTACCTCCCCTTGAACCCCACTGTGTTGAGGGACCCTGAGGCCAACAGGCAGCAGCGTGTGTCCATCGTGACTAGTGGGCTCCTGCCATTTCTCCTTAAAGGAGCTTCTCTTTCTCTTCAGTCAATGAAGGTGAAGTTACAGCCACCCTCTGGGACAGAGTTATCTCCATTTAGCCCCATCCAGCCACCTGCAGCCATCACCCAGGTCATGCTGTTGGCCAACCCACTGAAGGTGAGCTAGAACTGGGGTCCAGCCTGTAGCTCTCACTGCCCCATATCAGAACCTCTACCTCTATGCCTGAAGTACCATGATACTGCAGTGTTCACTGTGTCCCTGGCCTGTTTTGGTGGCTGAGTGAGGATGGGGTGGTGGGAATGGCATGGTAAGGGGCCCTAGGTCACATCTTACATGCTGTCCCTCTGTCACAGGAGAAGGCGAGGCTTCGGTATAGGCTGACCTTTGCCCTGGGAGAGCAACTGAGCACAGAGGTGGGCGAGGTGGATGAGTTTCCTCCTGTGGAGCAGTGGGGTAATCTATGACCCCAGAGGACTCCGTGTCACCTCCACATTGAAGCCCAGGCAAGCTGCCTTGAGACAGGAGGGCTCTCTGGTCCAGTCATCCTCCACGTCCTGCCTGCAGTGCCTGGAGCTGGGATATGGAGCAGGGGCCCTGGGCATCGCTGCTAGGAGCCGAGCTGCTGCTGTGATGCTCTCTCCCTTGGCCCCCTAAAAGGACCTGATTTTTATCTACCTGTGTGACTTGAAGTGGCCGTGTACTGTCAGGGGTGGGGAGTGGCTTGACTCTTTAACTATTGCCCTGGGAACATGGACCCAAGGCAGGGAGGAGGCTTTTTCCCTCGTGTTGGTATCCTGACGCTGTAGAGGAGTCGTCTCTAAAGAGACTTAAGAGAATCCCAAGGACCACATCCTCACACCCTAGAGGCCTCAGCCCCCATCACTACTCTGTGCTTCCCCTGCTGGCAGGCTCCTGCTCCCACCTCCGGAGAGGTAGGCAAAGCCGAGTGGTTCTGAGCCACCCTGGGCAGAGTGAGTTGATATACTGCTGCATCTCCAACTCTGCCTTCCATGGGCAGCATCACCCTGGAACAGCCACCGTGTCACCAGTTGTATGCTTGTCTCTGGCGGTGGCAGGCTGTGTCCTATGGACATCTCGGCAGGCTGTGGAACTCAGCCTGTTAGGAACAGAACTCGGCCTTGGGGCAGCCAAAACTAGGAGTATGAAAGAATGAAGAGAACCAGTATTCCCCTTCTCTGGAAGCAGGTACTCAAAGCTTTCTGGGGAAAGTGTGCCTCCTGCCTTGAGAACAGGCCATCCTATTCACTACCTCTTGCTTGGCATGAAATAAACTGCTCTTCTGCCCTTCAAGCCTCTGAAGGGAAGAACAACTCCCATCACCCTCTGCGTCCTCCTGCTTGGGCCTTCCCCTCTTCCCACCAGATGGCCTGTTGTGTGGCATGTGATTGGGAATAGGAGGCCTCAGGGTCAGGCACATTGCACTAGACTTCTATCCTTACCTGTTGCCCAGGGACCTTGACTATCCCCAGCTGCTGAGGGGCACCAGTCACCGCGATATGGGGTCTGGAGGTGGTGAGATCAGGAACCATGCTTGAATCGAGTCACCAGACCCTGTTGCTTTGACAGTGCTCAGCTCCAGAAAGCTTGTGCCAGTTGTTCCATCTACCAGATGCAACTGGGCCAGGGAGTCTAGGCCTCATGGGGCAACAGGAAAATTGCCTCCACCAGCTGAGGAAAGAGCACACAGCTCACCTGAGCTCAGCTGGATGGCACAGAGCCATCTTTGGGGAAAGGTGGCACAAACCACACTCCCTGATCCCTCCCTGCACTTTGCCAGGTTTCCTTACTGTATTCCTTCCCTTCCATCTTGAGCAAGCAGGTTTCACTGCTTCATTAGGACAAGTCAAAAGTGAATCAGTTTCACTACCTATAAATTTAAGAGCTTTCCAGAGACTGGCTGCTTGCAGCCCTGGGAAGATTTGTGGGATTACTATATGGAAAATACACCTTTATAATAAGCTTTAGACATTAAAACTATCTGAGTGTTACTACTGAAGTCACTGCTTTGTGACAAATGGCTGTGTACAATATACTGACTCTGCTGCCCTTGTTTTGCTGCATGTCAAATAAAATCATTTTTGCCCTACCTGGAATCCTAATACAGATGACCATTCACTCTACTGTGGACAAAGCACCACTTAGGAATTCCAGACGTATACAGGTAGATATGCTGGCATCACCTGAGATTTTTGTTGGTCAAAGTACAGGTTCCTGGACCTTTTCCTTTTCTAAAGTAAAAACCAGGTAAAGGTTCCAGTTGATTGTAAAGGCTAAATTTCAGAAGCGTAAGTAAACCACTGACCACTCTTGTTTAAGCTAATAGGGAAGGAGGGCACTGCACTCACCGTCATGACTTCTAGGAGTGGCTTTTTTTTCTCTTGGAAGACAGGGAGACCAGTTCCATCCAAGGAAAACATAACAAGCACTTTCTTAATTACCACCAACCTCAGGTTCATAGTAGAGGGGAAACTCCCTAGGCTGGACTCCAAGAATTTGCCTTCTATTTGGGGGAAGAAAAATTTATTTTTTCAGAAATCTATATACATTGCCATATGAAAATGACACATTGAAGCAGCTCTTGGCTGACCTCAGGATCCTTCCAGTGAGCCTTCTTTTATAATGGCCCGGCCAAGATTTCGTGCAAGAGCAAGTCTCAGCATTTCCAACTTCGTGTTCTCCACGTCCTCCTAAAAGTAAACAGAGCCAGCGTGAGGTACAGCAGAAGTGTTCCTTCTTTAAAGCTCTGCAAGGCTCTATCTGACCCAAAGGCAGACCAAGGGCATTTAGCATTTAGTACTAGCTTCCAGCAAGTTGACAGAACCACATGCAAAGGCCCACTGTGACCGCCAGAAGAAAAGAACAGAACACTAGAACCACCCTACTTTCTACTAAAGAGTTGGGGGTGTCAATAACAGGTTAAAAGGTAACTCAAGAAGCACAAGTTTGTAAGGAGCCAGTGTTTCTGGAGGAAAGTAGGGAAGTCTAAGATGGAAGGAGCCTTTTCTCATCACCATTATGGAATCAACAATCCAAAAGCTAAAATAACCTGGAGTCGCTGAACACCAGGCTCTCTCCACACTGGCCTTCTTGAGGCGAAGTCCTCTAGACATCTCATCAGCTCATATGTTTGCTCTGCTGAAAAAACCACCTAGGAGAGAGAGGAGTGGCTGCTTTGCTTAGTTGCTCCCCAGGCAAGGGCTGCACTGGTCTGGGCATGCACCTGGGTTCAGAGATGGCCTTTGTGCAAACCCTTGGGAGGAGTGAGCTCTGTATATGCAGCTCTGGGAGGACAGAGCCCTTATGCTCACTCTCAGCCCTTCCTGTCAGGGCCCTAGGCGGAGTACTATCCGTAGACTGCTGCTTCATTTCAAATTAAGTAGCTTTTCTTGGGTAGATACCAGATTTTCAGAGTGGGCGTTACAGGGGAATGCACACATACGTGCAGGGCCCTACTTGGGAGATGATGTGTGGATGTGCACCCACAACAGCTACAGAATGAAGCACAATCAAGGACTACAAAACACAGAGAAGAAAATCATTCTGAATTCAAACTGTACCTCTTTCTCTTCCAAAAGGGGCAAGGCATCTATTAATAGTATTACCCAGAAAGACCGTGGGGCTATCTGGGAAGTCATCAATGACAGGAGAAGAGAAGCTGCATCAGCAAGACGCTTCTCCCCATAAAATCGGTGGAACTCGCGGTACTTTCCTATTGAGAAAACAGAGCACTGAGTCACCTCTGGCCCTAAACAAGATGAGAAACCCCAGACCAGCTGCTCCAAAGCAGGGAGACTCTTCCAGAACGGTCTCGAAACTCATGTACCAACAGAATTGAAAACACACATAAACACACACACACACACATACATTTTGAAGGAGCTCCAAAGAGCCAACCTCCCAGAATGTAACCACCAAACCAAACCAGAGACGTGGACTGCAACAGATTGAAGAACCCATAGGTCTCAATCTCATCATGAGGAAACCTGACATAAATCCAAAATAAGGGCATAAGAAAGCAGAACAGACTCTTCAAAAATGTCAAGGTGGGATCCCTGGATGGCTCAGCGGTTTAGCGCCTGCCTTTGGCCCAGGGCGTGACCCTGGAGTCCTGGGATCGAGTCCCACACATCGGGCTCCCTGCATTGAGCCTGCTTCTCCCTCTGGCTGTCTGTCTCTTTCATGAATAAATAAATAAAAATCTTTAAAAAAAAAGTCAAGGTGAAGAAGTGCAGAAGCACTAAGAAATGCAGAAGCACTACAGAGACAGGAAAACTGAATTTGTGAATGTGGACGTGACAAAAGCCGTCACTGGGAGAGCTGATAATAACCAGAACATGGACTAGAGATTTTATGAGAGCGGTACATTCGGATAGCTAGTTCTAGAAGAGGATGTGCTTCTCTTAGGAAACACGTGCTCAAGTATTTATGAAGAAAGGGGAAGAAACTCCAACTTTCAGATTACTCCCCCAAAACCTGAGAGAATAATAAATGAGGCAAAATAAAAATGGTGAATTTCGAGAAAGCGTACATGGGAGCTCCTTACTTCTTATATTACTCTTGTACCTTTTTCTCAAGTTTGACACTACTAGGAAATGTTTCCAGAAAATATGCTTTGTAGAGTCTGGCATACATAGTTCAAGGAATTTGGGCTCAACAGGAAGGAAACACTGGAGAAGCCTAAATCAGTCCCTCCCATCTGCACAACCCATCACTGTGCTGAAGGTCCGAGGGACAGAGCCCAGAGACTCACCCAAGAAGGTTAGTCGATCACTGAGCATCATGGCTGGCCCCAGGTTGTCAATGAGATCCAGATCAGAAAAGCAGCCTCGCTCACAGTAATCCTTGAGGAACCTGCCAGGCCCGGCCCAGAGGTCTGAGCAGCGGTCCCAGGCCACCTTCCTCAGCCTCCCGACTTCCCAGACAGTCCCCAGAAAGCCAAGAGAGGTTGAGCCCACCTGTCTGACACCAGCGTGGCAAAGGCAGCATCTTTGGCTCGGATGCTCCAAGATAGGGCAGAGCCCAGGCGATTGTTGCGGACAGCTTTCATGGCTAAGATCTTACAAATGCTGCGGACTTTGTAAGGAAAAAGAAGGTGAACTTTTCACCCTGCAGATCAGGCCGTTCTTGAACCTTGCCAGATAGGAGTAGGCTTCTCTCTCCTCTGAGCTTTCTGCAGCCTCTTCACAGGTTCCAAATACAACTTGTTGCCAACACTGGGGACTCTGGGGCTTATAAATTGCCTCCTGGTTCTATTAACACTATGTCCCATCCTGGCAGGAATGACCTTGTGAGTGGGTTTGATTTTAGGAGTACAAAAAGATTTTTATTGCTCCTCACAGGTCAGCTAATAGGGCATTTGTCCAGGTGCCAAAAACATCCTTTGGGTTTTGAATGCCATCCATACGTTTTCAGCGATGGTCATAAGCAAGCAGATGCCTCTAGAAAGAACTTGGGTTTTTATCCCTCAACAGTGAAAGGAGAGGGCGAAAATAGAACAGCTTTCTTTTTGTGCTCTTCCTGAGCTGCGACTGATCCTGCTTCCCCACTGAGACAGTCTTAGCTAGCAATAGCAACCCACCTGGGAGAAGTAAATTCCAAGCTGACCTCAGTCCTGACCTTCTTAGAGTAAGCAGGAGAGAGGAAGTGGGTCAGGATCTCTTTAAAAGGCCGTGTGCTCCACTGTTTTAAGTCCTGACACCTCCCTAGCCATTTGTCCTTCCTCAATAATTTTCCTGTTTTGGCTTATCTCTTGGCACCCACTGCCCAGCCGTTCTCCAGTCCGGCCAGAGCAGCATGAGCAGCAAGCATGCAGGAGGAGGGTGGGCTCACCTTGCTCAGTCATCTGCCGCTGCTCACAAATCCGCAGCACTTTGAGAGCTTTCTGCTCAGTGCTCAGGGGGATCCGCTCAATGTGCAGCTCCAAGGAAACTCGGCCCAACTCAGGGCAGTAGTCAAAGTAGTCCACTCCCAGCTGCCACAGGCTGCAAACATCCAAGGACAGGAGCGACTGATGAGCCCATGTGCTGCCCTAGAGCTTGGGGACTGGCACCAAGATGACTCCTCCCCTGGACCCGTTGCCTTCAGGGAACCAGACAGGGGAGAGCACAATCCAAGACCCAGTGGTACATCCATGCTGAAAAGCACCTCATATCCTTGGGGCTTTCCTACCTGTGATGAGCAAACAGTCCTGAGGCATATTCCAGCAGGAGGAACTCTCTCATGTTAGATCCAAAGCTGAAAGAAAACATAACAGGAGACCCAAACCCCTGGCCTGCTCCATTCAGGGCCCTCCCACAGCCCAACCCAAGGGCAGGCATGGCCGCCACACACTTACTACAGGTTGTGCGACTGGAGGAGCTTGCAGTGATCCAGCAGGTCTGTCAGATGGGCCACAAACCACCAGTTGCTCAGAGCAATACTACAGATTCAAACACCAGGGCAAGAAGGAGAGTCAGGGTGACTATATGGCCCATGTGAGCCTGCATATCCTTTGCATAAAAGGATGGGAGGGACAATAACAAGTGAAAATATGTCTGGAAGCACACAGCTATGTGCTATGTGGGGACGGACAGTGGATACTCAGAAGGATGGTAAGCCCTCAAAGTGGAAGCCAACAATCTAGATCTCTGGAAAATGTCACAGTGAAAATAAAATTCAGGGATCCAATCACATGCAGAGAATGTGGATACAAAATAATGTGTAAAAAAAAAACCAAACAAACAGATAGGCTTAATAAACACAGAGAACAAACTGGTGGTTATCAGACAGAGGGAGGTAGGGGACTGGAGAACTACGTGAAAAGGTACAAACTTCCAGTTATGAGTGATTTATGCAAATGAAAAGTATAGCTATGCTAACTTTATGTGGTAACGCATGGTAACTGCACTTCTGGTGGTGAACGTTTTGTGATGTACAGAATTGTCAAATGTAGTAAACCTGAAACTAACACATCAAAAATACAGAAATCAACAAAATACTAAGAGACTGGTAGTTTTTGATGCTTGAGGAAACATGGACTTCAAAGCAATATATTTGCAGCTGGCTTCACTATTAATGCTTCTCATTGTACAGCTTTTGATTAATATACTTTATGAATAGGACTATATATATACATATATATACATGATACTTTTAAAAACCATCTTTTGTTTAGGTTTCTATTAGTACTTTGTATAAAGAAATTTTGTTCAATTACAAGATTTATAATTTTATCGTATATGTACTCTGGCCACAATGAAGGTGAAGTCCTCTCCCAAACCACACTTTTAATCAAAACCTAGAAGTTCCTGGGGCCCTTGTTAAAAGTGAAGGTTTCTAGGGCCCTCTAAAGGTCTGATTAAGTAAATGCCTTGGAAATCACTGTTTTACATCATCAGTTGTTTGAAAACACCCTGCATCATGCTCTATAGAGTATTCCAATGCACTTACTGTATGTACATACATCATTTCTGGTTATATTACTCATTTGTTACTTGGCATAGGCCTTTCTCTTTGTATATAATGCTTGACTTTTTTTTTTTTAAGTTTTTATTTATTTGAGAGAGAGAGAGTAGTAGAGAGCATGAGTGAGGAGGAGAGGGAGAAGCAGCAGGCTCCTCACCAAGCAGATCTTATTTATTGGGACTCCTGTCTAAAAGAACAAGGTCAGAAAGGAACACAGAATTACAAAATTAGCAAAGCCATAGCTAAAGGAGAACTTGGATCAAGGAAGTACTCTTTGAAAACTTGAGCATGATAGGACTTTGTGTAGCACATAATTTATAGAACTCTTAGTATTGAAGGATTGTGGAAATATAAAAAAATACAAGAAAAGGTATTTTTGAAAATTGCCAAAAACGGGATCCCTGAGTGGCTCTCCGGTTTAGCGTCTGCCTTCGGCCCAGGGTGTGATCCTGAAGACCCAGGATCGAGTCCCATTCGGGCTCCCTGCATGGAGCCTGCTTCTCCCTCTGCCTGTGTCTACCTCTCTCGTTCTCTCTGTGTCTCTCATGAATAAATAAAGTCTTTTTAAAAAAAAAGAATATTGGAAAATATTACTTTTTTTTTAAAGATTTTATTTTAGGGCGCAAGTGCACGTGAAGGTGGAGAGGGACAGAATCTCAAGCAGACTCCTCACTCAGCACAGAGCCCAATGCAGGGCTTGATCCCATGACCCTGAAATCATGACCTGAGTTGAAACCAAGAAACAAGAGCATTCCCTAATGGTGGAATCCTGGAACAGATGGAATATTTGAGGATCCATAGCCCTAAGAACAAGGCGTAAGTTTTGAACATTTGTCCAGTAATTCAGTGTAAACCAATCTCTATTCTTTTTAGATCATGAAAGCAGAAGTTTTTACCTTAATGCATGATTATACCTTGAAACTATCTATCTTGATAGTCTGCTTCCAGTTTACTTACATTTGATTTTGTTATAGAAAGTAATCATTAAAACTCCACTTTCCTAAGAGTAAAAGACAAACACACTGGGGCACCTGGGTGCCCCAGTTAAGCATCCCAGTCATGATTTTGGCTCATCATGATCTCAGGGTCATGGACTGAGCCCTGCATCAGGCTCCATGCTCTGTGGGGAGTCTGCTTGAGATTCTTTCCCTCTCCCCCCCTTGTACACCCCCTCAAAATGCACACACAGTCCTCTCTTGTTCTCTAAAATAAATCTTTAAAAAAGTAACCAAGGGGCACCTGGGTGGCTCAGTCGGTTAAGCATCTTCCTTTGGCTCAGGTCATGATCCCGGGGTCCTGGGATCCAGCCCCACATATAGTTCCCTACTCAGTGGGGTGTCTGCTTCCCCCTTCTCCTCTTTACTCATGCTCTCTGCTGCTGGCTCTCTCTCAAATAAATAAAATTCCCCCAACTTGTGCTCCCCCTCACGTGTTCTCTCAGATAAATTCTTAAAAAAAAAAAAAGATTCCATGGGGATCCTTGGGTGGCTCAGCAGTTTAGCACCTGCCTTCGGCCCAGGGCGTGATCCTGGAGTCCTGGGATCGAGTCCCGCATCGGGCTCCCTGCATGGAGCCTGCTTCTCCCTTTGCCTGTGTCTCTGCCTCTCTCTCTCTCAATCTGTGTCTCTCATGAATAAATAAATAAAATCTTAAAAAAGATTCCTTTGACTAGTGCTCTATAAATATAAAAATCAGCAAATCTGAAATTGAGGTTAACACATAACTAATCCCTACTAAACTGCTTCCTGACCACCATGGATATGGTTTATCCACACTGCAAATTGGTTCAAATCCAGTCCTGCTACTAAGTGACTGGCTAATTATTCTTTTAACTTTAGCTTGAATGCCAAAGTGGAGGAATTATGATGGTCAGTACAGCGCTTTGAGACACCGAAGCTATCTTTAGAAACTGAAGTTATGAAAAATTCAAAAGTAACAGCTGAAATCAAGAGTAGCCGGTCCCATGGAATACCTGGGTGGCTCGGTTAAGCATCCCACTCCTGATCTGGGCTCGTCATATCTCAGGGTTGTGGGATCAAGCCCCTATCAGGCTCCAAACTCAGCAAGGAGTCTGCTTGAGATTCTCCTTCTTCCTCCCTTACTTCTGCTCTAATGCACTCGCATTCTTTCTCTAAATTAATAAAAACTAAAAAAAAAAAAAAAAAAAAAAAAAGGCTGGTCCTAAGGTCGAATATTAAATAAGGTGAATAAACCTACAAAATATAAATACAAGATATCTCCCCATATCTGTATGTACACAGATACACTGTGTACATACATATATGTGTCTGTAGGTACACAATTACATGCACAGTCCACCCCTCTAGAATAAGCTACATATAGAAAATGAATCGAGAATAGTTATTTATTTATTTATTTATTTATTTTTAATTTTTATTTATTTATGATAGTCACAGAGAGAAAGAGGCAGAGACACAGGCAGAGGGAGAAGCAGGCTCCATGCACCGGGAGCCCGACGTGGGATTCGATCCCGGGTCTCCAGGATTGCGCCCTGGGCCAAAGGCAGGTGCCAAACTGCTGCGCCACCCAGGGATCCAGAGAATAGTTATTTAAACAGAGGATTGGAGGAGGCAGGGAGCCTGCCACAGGAAAACAAGGAAAAGGAGCCCTCCTGAAATAGGGGCAATAGTCAGTGTAAAGGCTCTGGAGTAGAAAGTCTTGTTTTTACTTCAAAATGAAGCCCATGTGATTCAAACTTCAAGGTAAGCAGAGGCCAGCTCACTTAGGGCCTTGTGATGGGAAGCCACTGGGTCAGAAAGCAGGAAAACCTGGTTTAACACTGAGAAGACTGGCAAATCAAAACCACAATGAAATATCAGCTCACACCTGTCACAATGGCTAAAATCAACACAAGAAACAACAGATCAGTTGGCAAGGATGTGGAGAAAGGGGAGCCCTGTGCGCAGTTGGTGGAAATACGAACTGGTGGAAAACACTATGGATGTTTCTCAAAAACTTAAAAGTATGGATGCCTGAGTGGCTCAGCAGTTAAGCGTCTGCCTTCAGCTCAGGGCGTAATCCTTGGATCAAGTCCCACATCTGGCTCCTTGCATGGAGCCTGCTTCTCCCTCTGTCTCTCTGTCTCTCATGAATAAATAAAATCTTAAAAAAAACCCTTAAAGGTAGAGGGGGTGTCTGGCTCAGTCAGTAGACTGTGTGACTCGTGATCTTGGGGTCACAAGTTCAAGCCATACATGGGTATAGAGCTTACTTTTTAAAAAAGTTAAAAATACAACTATTCCATGACCCAGCAATTGCACTACTAGGTATTTACCCAAAAGATACAAAAATAGTAATTCAAAGGGGTACGTGTACTCCAATGTTTATTGCAGAATTATCTACAATAGCCAAAAGATGGCAAGTGCCCAAATGTCCATCGACTGATGAATGGATAAAGATGTGGTACATATATACAATGGAATAATGGAATAAGAGTCACAAAAAAAGAATGAAATCTTTCCATTTGTAACAACAAGGATGGAGCTAAACAGTACTGTGCTAAGTGCAATCAATCAACCAGAGAAAGTGAAATACCATTTGATTTCACTCATGTGTAATTTATTTATTTATTTTTAAAGATTTTATTTATTTATTCATAGACACAGAGAGAGAGAGGCAGAGACACAGGCAGAGGGAGAAGCAGGCTCTACCCAGGGAGCCCGAAGCAGGACTCGATCCCAGGTCTCCAGGATCACACCCCAGGCTGCAGGCAGCACCAAACCGCTACGCCACCAAGGCTGCCCCCCCCTTTAAAGATTTTATTTAGTACTCGTGTGTAATTTAAAAAACAAAACAGGGGTGCCTGGGTGGCTCAGCGGTTGAGCATCTGCCTTTGGCTCAGGTTGTAATCCCAGGAGTCCTGGGATCAGGTCCCTGCATCGGGGTCCTTGCGGGGAGCCTGCTTCTTCCTATGCCTGTGTCTCTGCCTCCCTCTTTCTCTGTGTCTCTAATGAATAAATTAAAAATCTTTAAAAAAATAATAAATAAAAGATAAAAAAATAAAGAACAAACCAAGGCACCTGGCTGGCTCAATTGGTAGAGCTTGAGACTCTTGATCTCAGTTTTGAGTGAGGGGCCCCACAATGGGTATAGAGATTACTTCAAAATAAAATCTTAAATAAAACAAATGAGCAAAGGGGGAGAAAAAAGGAGTGAAAGAGACAAACCAAGAAAGAGACTCTTAATGAGAGTGAATAAGCTGCTAGTTACCAGAGAGGAGATGGATGGGGAGGTGGGAGAAATAAGTGATGAAGATTTCTTTTTTAAGACTTTATTTATTCTTGAGAGACAGAGGGAGGTAGAGAACCAGTAGAGAGAAGCAAGCTCGATCCCAGGACTCTGGGATCATGACCTGAGCCAAAGGCAAACGCTCAAACACTGAGCCACCGAGGTGTCCTTAAGTGATGAGGATTAAGGAGGGCATTGTTGGGCAGCCCAGGTGGCTCAGCGGTTTAGCGCTGCCTTCAGCCCAAGGACCTGATCCTGGAGACCAGGGATCGAGTCCCACATCAGGTTCCCTGCATGGAGCCTGCTTCTCCCTCTGCCTGTGTCTCTGACTCTCCTGTGCTCTCTCTCCATGTCTCTCATGAATAAATAAATAAAATCCTTAAAAAAAAAAAAAAAAGGCACTTGTGATGAGCAATGGGTGATGTATGGAAGGTTTAATCACTATACTGCACACCTGAAATTAATATTACATTGTATGTTAACTAACTGGAATTTATTTTCTTTTTTTAAAGATTTTATTTATTCATAGAGACAGAGAGAGAGAGAGGGGCAGAGACACAGGCAGAGGGAAAAGCGGACTCCATACAGGAAGCCTGACATGGGACCCGATCCAGGGTCTCCAGGATCACACCCCAAGGCTGCAGACAGCACTAAACTGCTGCGCCACTGGGGCTGCCCAACTAACTGGAATTTAAATAAAAACTTAAAAAAAAAAACCAAAAATGTGGGATGCCTGGTGGCTCAGTATAAGCGTCTGCCTTTGGCTCAGGTCATGATTCCAGGATCCCGGGATTGAGTCCCACATCGGGTTCCCCACAGGGAGCCTGCTTCTCCCTCTGCCTATGTCTCTGCCTCTCTCTGGGATTCTCTCATGAATAAAGAAACTCTAAAGAAAACAAGGAGTGCCTGGGTGTCTCATTCAGTGGAGCATCTGACTCTAGATTTTAGCTGAGATCCCGATTTCAGGGTCATGGGATTAAACACATGATTGGGCTCCATGCTTAGCACAGTCTGCTTGTCCCTCTCCCCCTGCTCCCCAACTTATCTCTCTTAAACAAAACCTGGAGGGCAGCCCCGTGGCGCAGCAGTTTTAGCACTGCCTGCAGCCCAGAGCATGATCCTGGAGATCCAGGATCGAGTCCCACGTCAGGCTCCCTTCATGGAGTCTGCTTCTCCCTCTGCCTGTGTCTCTGCCTCTCTCTCTCTCTCTCTCTTCTCCTCTGTGTCTTCATGAATAAATAAATGAAACCTTAAAAAAAAAAAAAAAAAACCGAAAACCTTGAAAAAAAAAAAGACTAAAAAGAATGCTCAAACTGTTCTGTGCAAACAATGTAGAGATATGGTTAGTGACAAAGCCAATCATGGGTTACTTGCAATAGTCTGGGCTATTAATAATGGTGGCTGGGCTATGGTGGCAGCTGAGGAGGGAATGAGAAGAAGCTGGAGAGAATTTTGAAGTTGAGCTAATATAGGACTTCTTGATGGCCTGTTAATGCTTAAGAGCTCAGCAAACAGTATGGACTTTAGCAAATGACTTTGGATCCAAATAACCACAGTGCCTTTGCCTTTGAGAACTAACAATGTGACTTTACCAGCAATCACTGCTCTCATTTGTAAAATAGGCATGAAAAAAGCTACTACCTCAAAAGTCTGTTCAAAGATACACTGAAATAATCCGTAAAAGTTCTTAGTCTAATAAATGTTAACTAGTATCACCATTACTGTAATTATTATTTTTAAAATTTTATTTATTTATTCATTCATTCATTCATTCATTCATTCATTCCCGAGAGAGACACACAGAGACGCAGGGAGCCTGACGTGGGACTCGATCCGGGGTCTCCAGAATCATGCCCTGGTCTGAAGGCAGGTGCTAAACCGCTGAGCCACCTGGGCTGCCCACCATTATTGTAATTATTAACCATTTTCTACATGGGTGATTTTTATTAGTCTTAGGACTGGTCTCCCAGCTACCAGCCCTGCTGTTCTCCATACTCTTCAGATTGCTCCTTCTCAAATACAAATTTCACAGCATTAACCTACTCAAAATCCTCAGGGGCTCCCCATTTGGATTTAATCAAAACTACTGAGTACAGTGTATCTATTTGGTTCTTTTTTTTTTTTTTTTTTTTTTTTTAATTTTTTATTTATTTATGATAGTCACAGAGAGAGAGAGGCAGAGACACAGGCAGAGGGAGAAGCAGGCTCCATGCACCGGGAGCCCGACGTGGGACTCGATCCCGGGTCTCCAGGATCGCGCCCTGGGCCAAAGGCAGGCGCCAAACCGCTGCGCCACCCAGGGATCCCTCTATTTGGTTCTTGATAATCTGACTCCTTTCTGATCTTTGTCACTTCAACCCCTTACTTAGTCTTTGGTTCTAAGAGATGTGTGCAGACGTGTGCAGTTCCTTCAGCAGGTTACAGGCTTTCTTTCCTGCCTGGGTCTTTCCCCATGCTTTTCTCTCTGCCTAAAATGACCTTTTCTGTTCTTTGCTGAGCTTTCTAGGACTCAAGTGAAGCCTCCTTCAATAATTCTTTCCTCACCTTCCAATCTGATATAAAGTCCTCTCTTAAGGGGTTCCACACATCTAGCCTAGGTTATAAATTCAAGAATACAAGGAAAACTGCTATAATCTCAAAGCTTGGCATGGTGTGGGGTATAAAGAATGGGTATGGGGAAATAACAGCTCAGCCCTTGTGAACAGCTGCTGTTACCCAGACTGATGCTCATGGTTCTGGTGAGACAGCCAGCCAGTGGGCCACAGCATGCCTCAGTCTGGCAGCCCTCCAGCATCTTTCCAAGGGGATACAGTAGCTTCCAAGGCTGCAAGACAGTGACCACTGAAGGCAGAGCGCTAATGACACAGTTTGAGTGACCAAGACTGGACAGAGTGCTGAACAAGGCTGCCTTGAACATCCTCCCTGTAGAGCTAAATAAGTCTCAACAACAGATCTGGGAGCTTTATACACATTTAACAGAGAATCCCAAAAGCAATCTCCTGGCCTTATCTCCTCCGTACAGGCCAGGAAAACAGCCTCCTCATTCAAAGATGTTTGAGGAAGGCTTACAGCTCTGGGGTGGCCTCTGCTAAAAAAGAACTGGAGCTGGGGAGACAGCCAGGGTAAGGTGGCTCTGCAGCAACCACTGCCTACCTGAGCTCAGGCAGTTGTGGACCTTCTTCTGCAAATGGTGCATGAGGGTCTGTCTACACACCACTGCAGCCAAGTTATGGGCCAGGCCAAAGGTCCAGCAAGAAGATTCTAGATTAGACAAACATTAAACTGGACTTCTTAGTTTTTGAAGACTAGTTTCCTTCTAGTTCAGTATTTGGGAGGACTTTAAGGGCACCAGAAAGCTGACATCTTGCCCAGCTCCTGGTGAATTCTATGCCAGCTCCCTATTTCCTCTTGCCAGATAGCAAAGAACTGGCTTTTAGAGGACACTATAAAGCAGGGGGAGGAAATGAACACTCAGATTCCAGACTTCTCCTTTCAGCTGTGGGGATAATAGGCAAACCTGTGGCCCTACAGAAGAGGCTGATGAAGTAGGCCTATGCTCTACTTCAGAACCCTTCATTGCCCTTCCTGCCCCAGAGGTCTGGCAGAGTTAACATGGGGATCATCAGGTACCCATTTAGAAATCTCCCTTCTGGCCTCTTTAAAAGGATTCCCCTGGGGACACCTGGGTGGCTCAGTGGTTAAGCATCTGCCTTTAACTCAGGACCCAGAATCCTGGGATCAAATCCCGAATCCAGCTCCCCATGGGGAGCCTGCTTCTCCCTCTGCCTATGTCTCTGCCTCTCTTTGTGTGTCTTTCATGAATAAATAAGTCAAATCTTAAAAAAAAAAAAAAAAGATTCCCCTCATTCCCCTTTACAGGCTAGTCATGAACACAGTTGACATCACACCCAAATAAATCAGTAAGACTTCCCTACATCACCAGTCCACTGGCCCAACCCCAGACTTTCCCTGTTTTCCCAGGAACTTTGGGTCTGATTAGATAACTCAAGAAAAATCAAGTGCTCACAGGACCCCAAATCCAATCCTTCCCCATCCAGGACGGCACATTTCTAAAACTCTGCTAATCTGAAGATACTTCAGCCTATCCTCCAATTCTTGAGATAAGGTCCTAGGACTTACAGTATGATACCTCTTTCAGAATAGAGTAGGAAGTAGCTTCCTGATCAGAAAAACCCAAGCTCCAAAATTTACTGGAAACAGAAATACTTTAGACCCTTTCCTGCTCACCAGGCTAGACACAGGCCCAGACTAAGGGGCCGAGAGACTGATCCTTCCTTATGTGTGACTGGCAGGAGGGTGATGCCATTTTCTGCGGCATTCATCAAAGCCCCGCCTCTTCACTGGCACCCTCTCTTTCTTCTACTGTCACTGCAGAGAACAGGGTGCTTTCTCTTTTCATTGTCCTTCCTTCCGGTTCTGCTCAAATCTGATTTGTTCCCAAAAATTCAGATGTGGCTTAGAAAGGAAGTCCTGGTAGAAATAACCCACTGCTGTAACAGACTAAGTATATTTAGGAATGCCCATTACTTTGAATAATAGGCAGAGACAATGACAAAGCCAAATAATGACATGTGTGTGCACCTTTGTAAGTTATTCTCGCTAACTGCTCTGTGCAGATGCCCCCCCCTCCCCACCCTGCAATCAGCCGGATTCTGGAAGTCATCTTTCAGCTCCAGCTACATGTCTGTGAAAAGAATATGAACACAAAACCCAGTTTTCTTTCTCCAAATCTAGCTCTATTTTCTGGAAATCTTGGCTTTCTTCTGGCTCAAACAAGAGGAGCATCGCAGGAAGGGACCCCTTCCCCACTGGCCAGATGTGCTGAGTAAGATCCAGTTGAGGTCAATGAATTCAATACTGAGCAAGGTCGTCTGCTGTAGTTCCCAATGGTCTCCCTTCAGGGAGTCTTCAATGCAGTAGCCACTTGACCAGGCTGCATAAGAAGGGATGCCAAACTGTCTCACTTACTATATATGGAAATTTCTGACACCTTGTACCTTCGATTCATTCTGTCTGACACTCCCATTCCCACCTTGCTGAAGGTCCAATGCACCTACCTGCTTGAGGAGAGGGGTGGTGTGGAACCCCTGCGCTAAACAGACTCAGCCAGAGTGTGACAGCCCACAGGTCACCAGAAAGGGAAACCTGAAAGGGAGACTATTGAGAAGCGCTCTCTCTTAAGGTGGTTTGAATACCCATCAGGTTCCAAGAAATAGGCTTGCTGGGTTTTTCTTGGTTTTAAATATCAAAGTAACCTACTGCAATGTTGTTCAAGTAAACAACCCTGAAACGAAAACTATTATAAACACAGTAGGACTTGAGCCCCAGGAAGGTCCCTAAGCTTGTCTAGAGAGCAGCCATTATCTACCTGCATGTGGCTCAGGAGTGGAGCAGGTCAGTGGAAAGAAAGTTAAGACACCAGTAAGAAGGAATGAGACATTCTAAGAAAGGATGACGGTGATGTTGCAGAACCCCGAGTATACTTAGTGTCCCAAACTGTACCCCTAAAGACAGCCAAGGGTGGTGGCACAGCAGGTCCTACCTGCACTCCTTGATCACTTGGTGGATGTCAAACTCAAAGGCGGCCAGCAAGATGTTGTCCAGGGGTTCTGGGCTGCTCTCACCTCCCAGAAACAGGTCAAGGCTGGACTGTGGAAAGGTGGTGACGGAACTGGAACTCAATTCCCAGATGGAAAGAGAGACTCAAGGGGGCAGGCAGGGCTGCTGTGTAGGGAACCCTGGAGAAGGGCAATGGGGTCCTTCAAAAATGGGGCACCTGGCTGGCTCAGTTGGAAGAATGTGCAACTCTTGATCTCTAGGGTCATGAGTTTGAGCCCCATGTTGGGGGCAGAGGTTACTATAAAAATAAAAGATGGGGGAAGCAAAGGAAAGACCTTTCCTGTTCTTCAGGGAGGTTCAACTCAAAGAGGTCGCACACTGAAAATGACCTAGCCCCCAGGATTCCTATTACCCACCACCATCCCTTGGAGTTCAGGCTCACCTGGGCATAAAGGTGCAGGTCAATGGGTTTTACTGTGGGATGAGAATACAGGAGCCGGGTCACTAGGAAATGATACCAGTTATTCAGAAGCTCCTTTTGCTCCAACAAGGCGGCTTCATCTCCTAGCAAGATCTAAGGAAAGAGACATCTTCTCTCAGTTCCAGAGCCAACTTCTCTGTTAACTCTCTTGACCTTGGGCACTAGGTGGCTCAGTTGGTTAAGTGCCTGCCTTTGGCTCAGGTCATGATCCTGGAGTCCTGGGAATGACCCCTACATTGGGCTCTCTGCTCAGCAAAAAGCCTGCTTCTCCCTCTCTCTGGCTCATTATCTCTCTCTCTCTCAACTAAATAAAATTAAAAGAAACCAGAAACACCCCCCCTGATCTCAATAAGAACACCTGGTCTGAAAGCTCTCTCTTTCCTGGCAGAGCTGATGGACAGCCTGTCCAAAGAGGACTGTGTTCCTGTTGTTGTTGTGTTGGATGTCACAGCTCCAACCTGGACCCCAACGTGGACTTCCTTCCCACTGACCTTGCAGAGAGACTCCAGGTGAGGGCTGGCAGCAAATGTGCTGTCCTGGAGGTGACGCTCACATTCCTCATGCCAATGCTGCCACTTCAGCTCCAGCTCTGTCAGTGTCTGGGTGTTACCAGGCTAAGGGGAGAGACACAGTGAGATGCTGTCACTACAGTAACCCCCTGTGCTTAATGAACAAATCCCTCTCATGTGACTCAGCAAAACAGGGCTGCTCCCACATACACTGAGAACGGGCATTGTCCTCATCAGGTCCCCCAGGATTCGGCACATGCCTGCAGAGGAGGGGTTGGCATCAGCTTCCTTGGAGAGCATCTGCCGAGCCTCATCCAGCCGGCCCTGTAGCACCAAGATGGTCACCTGGGAGGACACACAAGAACATGAATATTGCATGGAGGCCAGAAGCCAGTCTCCTCAATCCATACTTTGGTTTCCCAGGCTTGTGGACATATGATAGTTTCTTCTCTCCAGCAGTAGTCTAGCTCACCCAGTCTAATGGTTTTAAACTAGACCATGCTTTTCAAACTGCATGTTATAACCCAATTTGATTGGGTTGCAACAGATGGCAACCGAATTTTTAAAAATAAATGAAATGCGGATACCTGGCTAGATCAGTCGAGTAGAGCATGCAACTCTTAATCTTGGGATCATGAGTTCAAGCCCCACACTGGATGCAGAATTTACTTAATAAATGAATGAATGAGGGAACCCTGGGTGGCGCAGAGGTTTAGCGCCTGCCTTTGGCCCAGGGCGCGATCCTGGAGACCCGGGATCGAATCCCACATGGGGCTCCCGGTGCATGGAGCCTGCTTCTCCCTTTGCCTGCGTCTCTGCCTCTCTCTCTCTCTCTCTCTGTGACTATCATAAATAAATAAAAATTAAAAAAAATAAATGAATGAATGAAACAGAAAACGGCATAGTACATCAAATAAAGATTGGTTCATAAAAGTTTTAGTTCAAATAAAAAATATGTACACACACATACAATATAGTCAATCAATATAGTCAATCCTCTTTATTCAGAGATTTCATATTTGTGAATTTGCCTATTTGTTAACATTTATTTGTAACCCCAAAAATCAGTATATGTGAGGTACTTTCACCATTACTTTTGGAGATGCACAGAGTGGCAAAAAATTTGAGTCACTGCACATTCCCAGCTGAAGTTGAACCAGGTGGCACTCTACCTTCCTGTATCAACTCTCAAACTAAACAAGTGTCTTTTTCAGGATCTATCTAGGGGATCCCTGGGTGGCTCAGCGATTTAGTGCCTGCCTTCGACCCAGGGTGTGATCCTGGGGTCCCAAGATCGAGACCCACATCAGGCTCCCTGCATGGGGCCTGCTTCTCCTTCTGCCTGTGTCTCTGCCTCTCTCTCTTTCATGAATAAATAAAATCTTTAAAAAAAAAAAAAGGATCTATCTAGTATCATTTTTTTTTTGTATTTTTGTGCTTTTTGTTGAGCCTCCAAGCATAGTGCTAAGTGCTACATAGTGTTTCTAAGTGCTAAGAATGGATGATGGTCCATAAGTAGAAAATGTATGTTAGATAAGCTTCATTCAGGCATGCAATACAGTGTTGTTGGCCATAAGTTCAATGTTAATGAGTCAATAATGTGTATCAAATAAGGTGTCTTTAAATAAAAACATACATAAAACAAGGTTATACACTGATCAGGTGACAAAAATGAGCTCAGAGGCTCAAAGAACTTTGCATTGGTTATCATCAATACATGTTCCAGGCAATTTTATAGACCCTGTCATGACTAATGACAACCAACAGTATATACACACAATATGTAAAACATACAAAGTAACATTTTCCTGTACTAAGTCATGCTCAAAAAACCAAATATATACATGCTGACAAATACCCAATTTCTCTCTAGTCTGTACTTCCTTTTCTGGATTCCAGACTTGTATACCATACTGCCTGGACAGTGTCTCCACTTGGATCTCACAGGCATCTTAAATGTAGCATGTCTGAAAGTAAACACCTGGCTGCCTCCAATTTACCAACCTGATTTTCCCACATTCTCCTATTTCTTACACATGCACGTCCAATCTATTAGCAAATCCCATCAATAATACCTGTAAACTGCATCCAGAATTTAATGACTTCTCACCACCTCCTCTGCTCAGCTCCCATCCTTGTCCAGGTCACCACCATCTTTGCCTGGTTTAGTACCATCTAGACTGATCTCTGCTTCTCCCTTGCTCTATCCTCAGTAGGGCAGCCAGAGAGCCTTGAGAACCTATGTCAGATCATGACATGACTGCTCAACTCTCCAATGCCCCTAACCCCATCTGACTCAGGGGTTGGGTCTATCAACTAGTTTACACACGTTTATGTCCTTTAACCATAACAATCTTTTTCATGATTTTTTATTATTGGAGGGGCACCTCAGTGGCTCTGTTGATTAAGCATCTGCCTTCAGCTCAGGTCATGATTCCAGGGTCCTGGGATCGAGTCCCAAATCGGTCTCCCTGCTCAGTGGGGGCCTGCTTTCTCTCTCTCTCTCTCTCTCTCTCTCTCTGCCTGCCACTCCCTCTGCCTATGCTCTGTCAAATAAATTTTTAAAATCTTAAAAAAAAAAGATTTTACTTATTTGAGAGCACATATGCACAAGTGGGGGAAGGGGCAGAAGGAGAGGAACAAGCAGACTCCCCGCTAAGTGGGGAGCCCCACACAACTTGATCCCTAGACCCTAAGATCATGATCTGAGCTGAAGTCAGATGCTTAAATAAATGACTGAGCCACCCAGGCACCCTAATCATAAATAAAATAATCTTAAATATAATCTTATTATCATCTGCATTATACAGAAGAAACTAATAGCTGTTAAGTAACTCATTTAAGACCCCACAGCTAGTAAGAGGCAGAGCCAGGATGCTAACACAGGCAGTCTGGCACCACAGACCATGTTCTCACCACCCCACTCTCCTACCTCTCTCAAAGTTAAAGTCCTTATAACAGTCTAGGGGACTCTACGATCTGACCCTGTGACTCTCTGCCCTTATGTCCCCAACTCATGCTCTCGTTCACACTGCACCTCATCTCATTGTGCCTTCAGGTCGGAGTGCCTACAGGTCTCACTGTCTGCAACATTCTCTCCCCTTCTTTGGCCCAGCATCGCTCCTCCCACATCATCTCATGAGGAAGGCCTTTCTGGATTCCCTGGCTCTACCATTGCCAATTCCCCACCTTGGCTTTACGGCTCTCCACACCACAATGCTTCACTGTGAGGCACGCTGCATATTTTGTTTCTGTATTTATTTCCTGTCTCCCCACGAGGATAGGATGTAAACTTCATAAGGGCAGTAATCTTTGCCCAGTTTGGTCATGGTTGTTTCCTCAGTGCCTTGCAAATAGGAGCACTCAATAAATACTCAGTGAATAAATCAGAGACTCGAAATCTGGGCCCAATATATCCTGAGCAAGCTCTCCCTCCACTTATACAGATCTCCCAGCAACAAAAGGCCCAGAAATAGCATCACTGGTAACAATTCTTTACCGGAATTTCAGATTTTAAGTTTAATCAACTTTCCATTATTCAGGTCAACTAGCAACCTTTTCCCCCGTCCCTCCCAACTAGGTCACAGGTCAATAGGCACAGCATACATACATACATACATACACACATAGCCCCAATATACGTACTGACTTCCAAATTGAAAATTCAAATGACTTCAGGATCATCGAGCTTTTTGTTTTTAATAGCTATATGGAGTTATAATTTTCACACTATGAACATTCACCTACATATATAGCAAGTTTACAGAGTTGCGTACCATCACTATAATCTAGTTTTAGAACATTTATATCACCTTAAAACCCGTCCTGCTCATTTACATTAACCTCCCACTCCTCCACCAGCCTCTATCAATCAGTTTTATCACTTCTTCTCTTTCTTAGATTCACAAAGAAATTAAGTTTCCCTGCTTACTGGAACATTTATAAAGCATTACTTCTCTTACACGACAACTTAGTGCTAAACTCTCCTATGGAGCAGAGAAGAAAAGATCTAAGAGCATCTCCATAAATCACAGACCCAAAGAGCCAGTCTGAGTGTAAACAAGGCTCAGAAGGCAATCCTCAGGACCACCAACAAGCACTGGGAAAAACAGAATACAAGGTGGAAGTCAGGAGGGTCAGACTGCAAGAGATGCTTACCAAGTTCCAAAAGCTCTCATGTTTGCTTGGATTCTCACTGCCCAGGACATCTGCCAATAAACTGTCCACTTCACACACATGCAGTCGGACCCAGTCAAGGAGGTGAAGGAGGAGAGGGCCAGCTGGGAGGAAAGACTCTCATTACACATTAAAAACCTCAGCTTCATCTGCAGCAAACTCCACCTCCCAAGCACAGACAGAGTATGTACGGCAGACAAATGACTATGTAGGAAGTGGCTGATCTCGCTTAAGTAGGCACCCCTTTGGTCCTGAATAAAGGACTGGGCTAGGAAATGGACCTTTACAAATACTTCCTCTGAGCCAGGAAGTTCCACCTTTCATGACTCTTTGAAAAGGCTGAATCTGGGACACCCGGGTGGCTCACCGGCTGAGCAGACATCTGCCTTCGGCTTACGGAGTGATCCCGGGTTTGGGGATCAACTCCTGCATTGGGCTATCTGTGGGGAGCCTGCTTCTCCCTCTGCCTAGGTCTCTGCCCCTCTCCCTGTGTCTCGCATGAACAAATAAATAAAATCTTAAAAAAAAAAAAAAAAAGTTAAAAAAAAAAAAAAAGAAAGGGCTGCATCTCACCACCCCCTCCATTCCGAATTCATCACTACTATGCAATACTCAATGGCTATGTAAGAAATGACCAGGTAGGGATTGGTACTGATTAGGTGCTAAGTATGTAACAACGATAAAAATATAGATAGCTACAGCCCTCAAAATATACTGGACGAGGTAAATACTAAACAACTAATTTTTAGTTTCACATTGCTCAGGGCTTTAGTGGGAGTAAGAGTAAAAAGCTATGACTGCACAGAGATTATTTATAAACACTCATTTGTGGACAACAGCAAACATAAACCATCAAGAGAATGCAAAAAAGCCTGCCGCACCTCCACAGACAGCCCACTCAAGCCATGATACCATACCGACCACAATTTAGTTCAAGAACATGGAATAATTTGGAGTGGACAGTTCACATGTAGGGCTGCCCCTGCCCCAATCACTGGGGACAGAATTCTCCTCTCACCACTTAATCCCTCCTCACATCCCTAAAACTCTTTTCCTTTTTTAAATTTTTTTTTATTTTAACAACCAATCTTTATTGCTTCACATTTCTGGAGGCCAGAAGTCTGAGATCAAGGAGTGGACAGAGTTCGTTCTTTCCAAGGCTGGAAGGGAGAACCCATTCCACACCTCTCCCCTGATTCTCCCAGAACTTTTTTAAGCTTGACCAGTCCATCATATAAATCCTGACCACCCTTGTCACCACCATTGTTCAGTATGGTTTTGTTTTTGTTCTTTTTTTGAGGGGTCATCTGCCCAACATTTTTGGTTTTTAGAAGGCATTCTGACTTTTTGTAATAGCTGACAAAACGGCAGGCAGGCTCCTTTGGGTGTTACATACGGCTTTCTGCTGGTTACGCTGATGAAGAACGATGAAAAGAGCATTCATGGCAATAAAACTCATCAGCTATGCAGGAAAGACAAATAGGAAAGGGCAAGGGAACACTTTTGATGATGTGAAGGGGTGATTCCATGCTTACCTGGGGCTACTTCAATAAAAAGAATCTCACAAAGGTTCCAAATGAGCTCCATTGCTGACAAAATGGAGACCTAAGGAAGAAATGGAGATAAAGTTTTAAATGAAAACATTCCTGAGATTTCTTAGAGCAAAGGAATGAAGCAGGGCTTGAATCATATGACGGTCATTTATTATTAACTCAATAATTACTGAATGTTCCCTATGGGAAACCCGTGAGAGAACTTCAGAACTTTTTATTTTAATGGTTCTTGTTTTAATTTTATTCTCTTATACTGTACATTAAACTATCTCATCACACCCATGGTCTTCACGAATACTATGATTTAGAAAGAGGCTCTGGGATCCCTGGGTGGCGCAGCGGTTTAGCGCCTGCCTTTGGCCCAGGGCGCGATCCTGGAGACCCGGGATCGAATCCCACATCGGGCTCCCGCTGCATGGAGCCTGCTTCTCCCTCTGCCTATGTCTCTGCCTCTCTCTCTCTCTCTGTGTGTGTGACTATCATAAAAAAAAAAAATAAAAAAAAAAAATAGAAAGAGGCTCTGAGTAAAATGGAAGATGATTTTTAGAAAAATATTCAGTAAATAATATTAAGAATTCTACAGATACAGCAAAAATTGTGAAGTTGGTACTCAAGGGACTAAAGTTTTAAAAAAATCTGTTAAAAGGCAAATCCAATAAAAGACCCAAAAATAAATCAGGTCTTGACCCTGCCTTCAGGAATATGCAGTCTCCTCTCCCCCACCATCCTTTCATACACAAAGACTACCTTATTCATAAGTGGAAATGCTTTGCTGACTGTGCACTAGAGCACACTAGAAGATAGTGCACTAGTCCGTATTTATTGAGTTTGAACATTATCAAGATTCTACCAAAGAAAGAGAATTCTTTCAGTCATCTTCCAGTGCCGACTAAAGTAAACAACTCAGTAAAAATATGGGTTCATGAACTGAGTACAGTTTATAATAATAAATGGTGGTTCCAGGGATCCCTGGGTGGCGCAGCGGTTTGGCGCCTGCCTTTGGCCCAGGGCGCGATCCTGGAGACCGGGGATCGAGTCCCACGTCGGGCTCCCGGTGCATGGAGCCTGCTTCTCCCTCTGCCTGTGTCTCTGCCCCTCTCTCTCTCTCTCTCTCTCTGTGTGTGACTATCATAAATAAATAAAAATTAAAAAAAAAAAAAAAAGACACAGGACACAGAAGGACATAATGGTGCCAGCAGAACAACAAAGGTGGTCCTCCCCTTACCTGGCTGCTGAACTGGCGACCACTGGCTGGATCTTTGGCAGCAACTAACAAACACAAAACATTGTAAGTGAACACTGAAATTTTATTCTCATAGTTATAGCTTCACATACCAGGTTCTTTGGCTTGTACCTTTGTTTCCTCTAGTGATCACCCATTTTCACTACAGATCTTTTTTTTTTTTTTTTTGAGAGTGCATAGGGGTGGGGGAGGGAGCAGAGGAAGAGAGAATCTTAAGCAGACTCCACATTCAGTGCAAGCTGATATAAAGCTCCATCTCAGGACCCTAAGATCATGACCTGAGAAGAAGCCAAGAGTCAGGCACTTAACTGACTGAGCCACTGAGGAGCCCCTTCAATACAGATTTTAAAAAATGCTTCCTCTTTGTTGCAGATCAGTGATTCACAAACTCAATGCCCTCAAGTTACAAGCAACACTTTCAACTGCAAACAGCAAACAAGAGACCATCAGGTTATAAAAGACTCTACTCTGGGGGGACACTTGGGTGGCTCAGTGGTTGAGTGTCTGCCTTAGACTCACAGGATCCAGGATCGAGTCCCGCATCAGGCTACCTGTATGAGGACTGCTTCTCCCTTTGCCTGTGTCTCTGCCTCTCTCTGTGTCTCTCATGAATAAATAAATAAATCTTTAAAAAAAAAAAAAAAAATAAGGGCAGCCCGGGTGGCTCAGCGGTTTAGCGCCGCCTTTAGCCCAGGGCGTGATCCTGGGGACCCAGGATCGAGTCCCACGTCGGGCTCCCTGCGTGGAGTCTGCTTTTCCCTCTGCCTGTGTCTCTGCCTCTTTCTCTGTGTGTCTCTCATGAATAAATAAAATCTTAAAAAAAAAAAAAAAAAAAGGACTACTCAGCATCCAGGCATCCAGGCGTGGCTCTCATGGTTATGGTTACTTTAAATCACAAAGGGTGGGGCACCAGGGTGGTTCAGTCAGTTAAAGGAACAACTCTTGGTTTCTGCTCAGTTCCTGATCTCAGCATCTTGAGATCAGGCCCTCAATTAGACTGTATGATCAGCAGAATCTGTTTAAGGGACTCCTGGGTGGCTCAATGGTTGAGCCTCTGGCTCAGGTCATGATCCTGGAGTACTGAAATTGAGTCCCACATCGGGCTTCCTGCATGGAGCCTGCTTCTCCCTCTGCCTGTGTCTCTGCCTCTGCCTCTGTCTCTCATGAATAAATAAAATCTTTAAAAAAAAAAAAAAAAAAAAAAGCTCTCTCCTTCTGCCCTTCCCCCAACACTCACACTTTCTCTCTCAAAATAAATCTTTTAAAAATAAATAAATAAATCACCAAAGTTAAAGAACCAGGAATGTGATTTTCAAAGACTGTTAATTTGGCTGCTAGTCTCACACCTGTCGACTCAGTATGTTTTGTTTTTAAAGATTTTATTTATTTATTCATGAGAGACACAGAGAGAGAGGCAGAGACACAGGCAGAGGGAGAAGCAGGCTCCATGCAGGGAGCCCGACATGGGACTTGATCCCTGGTCTCCAGGGTCAGGCCCTGGGCTGAAGGTGGCGCTAAACTACTGAGCCACCCGGGCTGCTCGACTCAGTATGTTCTAACTTGAAAAATGTGCTTATTAAGAGGGCTGTCTGAGTGGCTCAGTGGGTTGAGCATCTGCCCTTGTCTCAGGTCATCTCACGGTCCTGGGATTGAGTCCCACATCGAGCTCCCTGCTTAGCAGGGAGCCTGCTTCTCTCTCTGCCTCTACCCCTCATGTTCTCATGCTCTCTCTCTCAAATAAATAAATAAAATATTTTTTTAAAATGTACTTAAGATAACTGCCAAAAAATTATGGATTATATAGGAAAGTTAAGAGTTTTAAACTGTGAAGTCAAATACATTTTCTCTTGCGGTATTTATAACCAAACATTTCAATTACTCTCACATGTACACACATAAAATCCTTACTTGCAACCTGGTGCATTTCCTCCATACATGCTCTTATGACTGAGCGGTAGTTCTTACTCACTCGAACCAATCTACAAAAAAGGAAATGACACACAAGATGAGCCTGGAGCATCTTGTGGTGACAAAAAGGAAGGAAGTTCTCAATAGAAGATAGGAGCTTGCTCAAAGACAGGAACCAACCTGAAGGAGTTTCTAACAGCCAAAGTTTTAACAACTTGAGCATCAAAATGAGTAACACATGAGACAACCCATACAATAAAATAAATATCCATGAATTCATATTAATTGTTGGGGGAATCCCTGGGTGGCTCAGAGGTTTGGCACCTGCCTTCAGCCCAGAGTGTGGTCTGGAGACCCAGGATCAAGTCCCACATGGGGCTCCCCACAGGGAGCCTGCTTCTCCCTCTGCCTGTGTCTCTGCCTCTCTCTTGGTGTCTCTCATGAATAAATAAAATCTTTAAAAAAAAAAAAAAGATGATATCCACTGATGGACACTAGTGAAACTAGTGGTTCAAATAAAAATTTTTTTTTTATTTTTTTTTCTCTGTCTCTCAGAGAGAGAGAGAGAGAGAAAGAGAGAGAGGCAGAGACACAGGCAGAGGGAGAAGCAGACTCCATGCAGGGAGACCGACGTGGGACTCGATCCCGGGTCTCCAGGATCACACCCTGAGCTGAAGGTGGCGCTAAACCACAGAGCCACCGGGGCTGCCCATGGAGAAATACAATTTGCATAATCTCAAAATTTCTTCTCCAAATACTTACTAGTCACAAAGGGAAGGATGGTAACTTCATAGTGGAGAAACCAAGTAGAAACCACTGAAGTAATCAAGGTCCACAAAACCAGTATAAGACATCAACATCATGAATCCCATGACATGATGTACTGAAGACACATACCAGTTCTGTGGTATTCTTACTAAAAATGCACCACCTTTGTCCAATCATGAGAAAACACTGGAGAAACCCAAATGGAGGGACAGTCACCAAAATAACTGGTTGATATTTTTCAAAAGTGTCAAGGTCATGAAAGAGACTAAGGGATAAAAACCAAATGCAACCTGAGATGCAGAAAAGAAAAAAGGGCATTTGTGAAATAACTGGTGAAATTCAAATGAAGGAGCACCTGGGTGGCTCAGTGGTTGAGTGTCTGCCTTGGCTCAGGTCATGATCCCGGGGTCCTAAGATCAAGTCCTGCATCAGGCTCCCCATAGGAAGCCTGCTTCTCCCTCTGCCTATGTTTCTGCCTTTCTATCTCATGAATAAATAAAATCTTAAAAAAAAAAAAAAAAAAAAGGAAATCCAAATGAAGTCTTTAATCACTTTACACTGATGTGTAATTTTCCTAGTTCAAGTAACAATAATATGGCTATGTAGATATTAACGTTAGAAAACTGGGTGAGAGGGATCCCTGGGTGGCGCAGCGGTTTGGCGCCTGTCTTTGGCCCGGGGCGTGATCCTGGAGACCCGGGATCGAATCCCACGTCGGGCTCCCGGTGCATGGAGCCTGCTTCTCCCTCTGCCTGTGTCTCTGCGCCTCTCTCTCTCTCTGTGACTATCATAAATAAATAAAAATTAAAAAAAAAAAAAAATTAGAAAACTGGGTGAGAGATGCACAGGAATCTATTATTTTTGTTACCTTTTCTGTAAGTCCAAAATTAGTTCAAAATAAGGTCTTTAAAAAAGAAAATGAGGGACGCCTGGGTGGCTCAGCAGTTGGGCGCCTGCCTTTGGCTCAGGTCGTGATCCTGGGATCCAGGATCAAGTCCCACATCGGGCTCCCTGCGAGGAGCCTGCTTCTCCCTCTGCCTATTCTCTGCCTCTGTCTCTCTCTGTGACTATCATAAATAAATAAAATTAAAAAAAAAAAAAAAAGGAAAAAGAAAATGACAAAACTAAAACATTCACAAGAAAGCAACTGGTTTAGTTATCAAGATGTAATCTTTAGGGATGCCTGGGTGGCTCAGCAGTTGGGTATCTGCCTTCAGCTCAGGGCGTGATCCCAGGGTCTGGGATCAAGTCCCACTCTTGCGGGGAGCCTGCTTCTCCCTCTGCCTGTGTCTCGAATGAATGAATGAATTAATTAATTAATTGATTAATTAAAAAATAAAAAAGCTCCAGGGGCACCTGGGTGGCTCAGGTGGCTAAGCGGCTACCTTCAACACAGGTCAGGGTCCCAGGGTCTTGAAATCGAGCCCTGCCACATTGCCTTGGGCTCCCTGCTCAAGGGAGAGCGCTTTTCCCTTCCCTTCTGCACCCTCTCCCCACCGTGTACTTGCTCTTTCTAGAAAGAAAGAAAGAAAGAAAGAAAGAAAGAAAGAAAGAAAGAAAGAAAGAAAGAAAGAAAGAAAGAAAAGAAAGAAAAGAAAGAAAAGAAAGAAAGAAAAGAAAGAAAGAAGACAACACATTTCATTTGGCTTTCACAATTTAGTTTTGGACTTCAACACCCATTAGCAGCCTACTTACTGTGCTTTTCTGGATTTTCCAGTCAATTCTTCTTCAATTCTCTGGAGGCCCACAAAGATTCCATGGGATTCATTGAAGAGTTTTCTCAAGATCTGAGAGTAAACATCTATATCCTTTCGAATGATATAGATAAAGGGGCAGCCTGGTTCGGTCTCTGATTTTTCTGAAACAGGAAAATTTTAGTATCAATCATTATAACCCTCATACAAAAACTCACTTTAAATTTTTAAATGAGTTATCTAATTACAAAAGCTTCAGCTTCTTTGCTGTTGATTTCATTTTTAAAGTATAAATTGGGGTGTCTGGGTAGATCAGTCAGTTAAGCAATTAACTCTTGACTTTGGCTCAGGTCATGATCTGAGGGTTGTGAGACTGAGCCCTACATTGGCCTCTATGCTGAGTATGGAGCCTAAGATTCTCTTCCTTCTCCCTCTGTTCCCCACGCCCCACTCACACTCCCGCCTCTATCCCCCAAAAAAGTATGATTATCATTTATCAATTATTTACATGTAAATTGCTTAAATATGAATGTTTACTCTCAGACTTTTACTCCTCAACTCACTGGCTTATGTATTTTACTGTTGTTTTTTTTTAATTAATTTACTTTTTCTTTCATTTTTTTAAAGCAAGCTCTGGCTGGCTCAGTGGGTAGGAGAGTGTCCAACTCTTTATCTTGGGGTTGTGAGTCTGAGCTGCACATTGGGTATAGAGATTACTTAAAAATAAAATCTTTTAAAAAAATAAAATAAGGGGTGCCTGGTAGCTCAGCCAGTTAAACATCTGCTTTCAGCTCAGGTCAAGATTCCAGAACCCTGGGATTGACCCCTACATCAAGCTCCCTGCTCAGCAGGGAGCCTGGTGCTCCCTCTCTCTCCGACGTTCCACCTGCTTATGCTCACTCTGTATGAATGTATGAATGAATGAATGAATGAATGAATAAATAAATAAATAAATAAATAAATAAATAAATAAATGCAAGCTGTAGGCCCAACACGGGACTTGAACTTATTTTTTTTTTTTTTTTAAAGATTTTATTTATTTATTCGTGAGAGACACACAGAGAGAGAGGCAGAGACACAGGCAGAGGGAGAAGCAGGCTCCATGCACAGGGAGCCTGACGTGGGATTTGATCCTGGGTCTCCAGGATCACGCCCTCGGCCAAAGGCAGGCGCTAAACCGCTGCGCCACCCAGGGATCCCTTGAACTTATTTTGGAACTACTTTTTCCCTCCATCAATTGACATATATTGAAAAAAATTAAAGTCACTTAATATTAGCTATGTATAACTCAATAAATAAGATAAACCTACAGCCAAGGGGTGCCTGGGAGGCTCAGTCAGTTAAGCATCTGCCTTCAGCTCAGGTCATGATTCTAGAGTCCTGGGATGGAACACTGGGTTGGGCTCCCTGCTCTGCGAGTCTGCTTCTTCAGCTCCCTAGGCCCCTCCCTCCTTGCATGAGCATGCTTCAGGGCTCTCTCTCTCTCAAATAAACAAATAGCCTAAAAAAAGATAAACTTACAGCTGAAATTTTATATAATCTCAAATTCAAATAAATATTATTTCTATATTATTTTGTACTGCCATTACTCCTAAAACAAAGAATCAAGAGTTGACTAAAATATTTTGGAACAGTGATAAAAAGGCTCTATAATGATAAATTATAAACCACCAACTTGTGGAAATTCCTTATATAACAGCTTCTTGAACAAGCTGATGATGTTCAATGGCTTGTCTCTAATGAGATTTCAACAGACATAAACAGAAAACCTCATGTTTCCAACAATCGAGGACAAACTAAAAATGCTGATAAGCTTTCCCATGAAGTATGAAAAGAGGCCAGACATATTCAAAGAAGGTTCTATTCTAAGCAATTGTCCCTTTGGCAGCTTCTACAGTTCTGCCAAGCTTGAGATCTTTAATACCAAAATATCCCATAAATATTTGGCAACATCAGGGACAACGGTCAACAATAAAATCAAGGAAAACCACGTCGAAAAAAAATTTTTTAACTATAGCACTTCATGGGGGATCCCTGGGTGGCGCAGTGGTTTAGTGCCTGTCTTTGGCCCAGGGCGCGATCCTGGAGACCCGGGATCGAATCCCACGTCGGGCTCCCAGTGCATGGAGCCTGCTTCTCCCTCTGCCTATGTCTATGCCTCTCTCTCTCTCTCTCTCTCTCTCTGTGACTATCATAAATTAAAAAAAAAAAAAAACTATATAGCACTTCAAAATTGCATGAACTGCACACCCCATGATTTGCCAAAATTATAAGACTTTCATTAGATCAATCTCCTCTTTATAAAAGAGGAAAATCTCCACATTTGGATAAAGAACATGTCGAAGATTTGCAAAAAAAATCTCTTCAACATTTGCAGAGACTTCTCTTGAAAAGGAGAAAGCAAAATCAAATGTCAAAATGTAGCCTTATCTTGCTACTAGAGGAGTCTGTCACAGGAAGAAAAGATCCATGTCCAAAACCTGAAGGAGCTTAGAGAACAAGGAAGAGCCATTTCACCCTCCAGATCTTTTGTGCTTTGTATCAATAGCCATAAGAATTCATCAAATTCACAATAATACAAAGGTAAGGGCTAGGAGAACTAAGGTTTCACCGTACGGGAGCTACTGTGAAGGGAATTTAGTCATTCTGGTCAAGAATGGGAAAAAACTTGAAATTTTTAAATATGAAGGCACACCACAAAAATTATTAATTTTTTTCCTTAGAGTCAACATCTGCCACATCTCATAAATGAATCAAAATCTTAAACAACTTGGGCAGCCGGGTAGCTCAGCGGTTTAGCGCCACCTTCAGCCCAAATGCCTGATCCTGGAGTCCTGGGATCAAGTCCCGCGTCGGGCTCCCTGCATGGAGTCAGCTTCTCCCTCTGCCTGTGTCTCTGCCTCTCTGTGTGTTTCTCATGAATAAATAAATAAAATCTTTAGAAAAAAAAAATCTTAACTAAGGTTCCAAAAATGAAAATGGTACAAAGTTTGTTCAACTGCCGCAGTTAGTTAAATCTGAGAGAATAAGGGAAAAAAACCTACCGTTTTTGTTGAAGGAGGTTTCACACACCAGCATCTCCCCTGGACCCCAGTCAAAACACATTTGCTTCATCTTGGAATTCACTCCTGGAATCAACTAGTAAAATAAAGGTACAGACACTGTTATTTTAACTAGAGCCTTTGCTTTCAATTGATTTGCAAGTATAACCCTAGAAATAAATGGTTATGAAAGTTAAGAGCTGATCTATGTATATACAGCTGAGTGTGGTTGAGATCAGCTAGTGTGTTAAACCCTGAATAAGCAAGTGAGCTTTGCCAGGCACCTCAACCCAGCCTGCCACTTTGCAAGTGTTGATATAAAGGAAAGCTGCCCTTAATCAATTACTATATATAATTTAGTAATCTATAGTTTAGAAAAAGAGGATTTTAAAAAAATAAAAAGGATGGGACACCTGGGTAGCTCAGTGGTTGGGCATCTGCCTTTGGCTCAGGGCATGATCCTGGAGTCCCAGGATCGAGTTCCACATTGGGCTCCCTGCATGGAGCCTGCTTCTCCCTCTGCCTATGTCTCTGCCCGCCCCCCCCCCCCCGCCCCGTGTGTGACTATCATAAATAAATAAATTAAAAAAAATTAAAAAATAAAAAATAAACTCAACTGTTTACTTACTAAAAGGAGCCCTCCAATACCATGTCTTCTGTGCCATCTCTTTAATGAAGACTTTTTCTCCCCAACTCAGATCAACCCCTTTGGGCCTCAGCCTTATATACTCAACTACCTAATTCACACCTTTATAGATTACCTAACCTCTAGAGCTATATCCATAACAACAGAACCAAAAAGGATTCTTGGTGCTCACGTCCAAGTCTCTCCCACCAGGACAAAGCCTTTCCCAAACTGTTAGGAGCAATCTTCGATTCTTCTCTTTTCCTTACGACCTTTGTCTAATCAGTAAATCCCGTTCTACTCTTAAATAAGCCTGAATCCAACCACTTACCAAGTCTAGCAGTCTAACCCAAGTCACCATCAACTCTCATATGACTACAACAGCATTTCTTCAGTGCCTGAAATGACTCTCCTACATGGTTATCTGTCCTATAAATACATAAAAGCTTGCAAGGGGAGGGGATTCCAGGATTCTTGTTCACTGCCTAGAAGAGACCCTGGCACAAAGTTGGCACTCCATAAACATTTTTGCCAGAGAATAAATTTGGCTGGCAATATTCTGGTCTCAAGACAAGTGCAGTCAGTTCTCAGAAAGGGCTAATGCAGTCATCCAACAACTAAGCAATGTCTAGTAAGCCTTTTTCTGTACTGTGCTCTAGAAATACAACAATGTTAGAATACAGTTTCTGCCCTCCAAAAGCTAGTAGTCTACTGAGAAGTCCAATAAACAGGCAGTAAGAAAAGTGGAGCAATGCTAAGACAGAGATAAACACAAAAGAGGATTTTTTAGCAGATTCTTAATGGATGAATAGGCCAGGCAAGGGGGAAGTATTACGCACAGTGGTGCTGAAGGAAATGAGTATCTATATGCAAAAAATAAACCTCACACCATAGACAAAACACAAATTAGACACAAACATAGAGTAAAATCTGTAAAATTGGAAAAGCACAGTAGAAAACCTTTTTGATCTTAAAGAAAAGATAGGACACAAAAAGCACAAACTACAGAACAACTTATAATCCGGACATCAAAATTAAACTTTTGCTGTTAAAAAGATAGAATTAAGAAAATGAAAAGGGAAGCCACAGACTGGGATAAAACACGTATTTGATATATAGAATATAAAAAGAAGTCTTACAATTCATTATTTTTAAAAATATGGTACGTGGGATGCCTAGGTGGCTCAACGGTTGGGCATCTGCCTTCAGCCCAGGTCGTGATCCTGGAGTCCCGGGATGGAGTCCCTCATCGGGCTCCCCACAGGGAGCCTGCTTCTCCCTCTGCCTGGGTCCCTGCCTCTCTGTGTCTCTCATGAATAAATAAATAAAATCTTTAAAAAATAATAAATAGGGTAGCCCGGGTGGCTCAGCAGTTTAGTGCCACCTTCCGCCCAGGCCTGTTTCCTATCTGGTCTCCTTAACACCAGTGTGGATCTGAGCTATCACAAGTCCATCATCACTACTGGTGTTAAAAAATAAATTTAGATTGGGGCACCTGAGTGGCTCAGTCCATTAACTGTCTGCTTTTGGCTCAGATCATGTTTTCAGGATCCTAAGATCAAGCCCTGTGTCAGGCTCCCTGCTCTGTGGGGAGCTTGCTTCTTTTTCCCTCCCTCCCTCCCTCCCTCCCTCCCTCCCTCCCTCCCTCCCCACCCCCTTCTCTCTCTCTCTGCTCCTTTACCTGCTTGTGCTCTCTGAAATAAAATCTTTTGCTTTTAAATGAATAAAATCTTAAAAAAAAAAAAAGCTTAGATCATCTTCATTTAATTTGTAAAGCATAGCTAATTATCATGGCTCAATATTAACGTAGTGGCTCCCCAGGATTGTGCAGGTTACTGGAAAAGTGCCCCCATCCAAAGATTCTGACATAAGTGGAGGAGAGAAAGGCAAGATGACACATAGTCTGAAAACGTTCCAGTGATTCTGATATTCTGATTTTTCTTCCAACTGACACTGACATAGCCCTTGATATGTAATAAAGTACTTTATATAGGTCTTAAAAATTTAACACTTAACAGCAGTAAGTTTTATAGAGTAACAACAACCCAAGTTAACTGCTATTTATGATCTCGTGTCTCCTTTTGTCCAGTTAGCTTTGAAACGACCCCCACCTTTAATCTTTGGTTTTTGTCAGACACCCTTTTGCCACCTGATGGCTTTCGCTGAAAACTGCAGGCAACTCAACCTTCTAAAAAGCAAAAATACAAGATCAGACAACCTGCAATTTAGTGAGGCTTATAACTGACCAAGAGCTAAGAGGTGCAGAACAAGTCAATAACGGACTAATATTTGACCTAGTCAGGGAGGTAGGGGGAAGGCTTTCTTGAGAAAGAGGGTGCTGGTTCTTGAATCTGAAAAATGAGGAGATAAACCTGAGAGAAAAAGAAAGTGTGTTCCAGAATGGTAGGTATCTCCTATTGAAAAAGCCACGAATCTCTTTTCAAACATTATAAATTAGGGATCCCTGAGTGGCTCAGTGGTTTAGCTCCTGCCTTCAGCCGAGGGCGTGGTCCTGGGGTCCTGGGATCGAATCCCTCATGGGGCTCCCTGCACGGAGCCTGCTTCTCCCCCTGCCTGGGTCTCTGCCTCTCTTTGCCTCTCATGAATAAATAAAATGTTTAAAGAAAATCATAGATCATTCACATTTGACACTCTTCTTAAAGTCCAGACAGAACTAAAAGCGAACAGAACAAGAAGAACAAGAAATCTTCCGAAGTGAGTAAAAACTTTTAGTAAACCCTGGCCAGCACGGCACAAGAGGCAGAAGCCAAGCTCACGGTATTGAGATGCGAAGCTTAGTTCTGCGGAAGAAAAAAAGCCCCAGTTCCTCTGCTCGGTCGGTGCCCGCTCACTAGAGCGCTAGTCCAATAGGAAAAGCGAGGGAAGTGGGATGGGAAAGTCAGGAAGACACGAAAGGGTGAGGGAGCGAGGCCTCCGAGCCAGGCATTTCTGAGTAAACGAAAATGTGGGGAAACAGCGACCACTGCGACCCAAACACGAGCACCTAGCTAATGGGACCTCCGAACTGTGGCAGCGAAGCTGAGGGAGGAGGCCGGGAGCCTCGCGGGAGGTGGAAGCAGACACAACCCTCACACCGCGAAGACGAGGCCGGTGCGAGGCGCCCTTACCGTGACGGTAGGCTCGCCGTCGAGTTCCTCCATTGCGCCTCGCCTCAGCAGCCTGGAACGAGCTCGGCCGCCGAAGCTCCCGGCTCAGGCCTCCCGCTCACAGCCGGCTGCGAGAGAGGACCCCCTCCCGGGCGCCTCCCGCACTGCCTGCAGGCCCAAACCCCCGGCGCGGCAGGGGCCCCTCCTCTCGGCCACGATCCTCCCTCCGCGACACTCTACACGTGCCCCTCCTTCATGGCGGGCGACAACACGACAGGGAAAACAGCGCCGGGGTAGCCGGTCCTCACAGTAACCTTCGGCCAGGTCAGGCGCCGCCGCGGGCAGCCCGGCACCGGCCGGGGTAAAGGCCCCCGGAGACGGCGGGAGCCGCGGAGCGACTGCGACTGCGCCTGCGCGAGCTGAGTCGGCTGCTCTGGGGCCGGAGGCGAGTGCAGTGCCTGGCTCCCGAGTGAGCGAGCCCGTGGCGTCGCCTGACTCTAGCTCTTCTCGTTCCTGTCTGGTCTGCAAGTTCGGCGCAGCTGCTTCTCTGAACGGTATCCGGTCCTTGCCCAATCCCCGTCGGCCCACTGGGCTTGTGCATCCAGGCGGTCGTCGCCACTCCCGCCCTAAAACGCTCGAAAGCACGCGTACAAAATTGATGCGGCCGAAACAACTGTGAAATCGAGACAGCTGGGCTTAATGAAATACAAATACTGGTTTGTTATCTCACCAAAGCAAAGGAGAAAAGGACACTCAAACCACGGAATCCCAGACCTTTGTTATGGAAAACTCAGAAGTGTCCCGGTTGTTTAAAGGAGTGATTGATTTTGTGAATACCGTATTAGCAAATACATACACAGGGAAGAAAATAGGACTGGTTCTAAATTCCCAAATAAGCGACTTTTTGATCGAATTGAAGATAAATCCAAATTTAAAGGTAAGTCTTAGGAAAAACTGCCTGAAGATGTGGCAGCTGCTTTAACTTAGAAATTTGATCTGAAAACAAGACATAATTCTAAAACGCTCCCTTCCCGGAGGTTCTTCTAAGCGGCCTATTTGAATTGGAAGAAAAAGACGACTTGGAGTGGTTGGGAAAAACACTGTCACCCAGATAGTTTATTATATTGAGGTACAGATTAAGCAAAGGAAAAAAAAAAAATCCCGGTCTCTGAAGACAGCTATCCATAGGATGAACTTTAATGTAGTTTTGCACAAAATTCCACAGTTCTACCTACTATGTCTTGATGCATTTTCCAAATGTTTCACAGAGTTACACTGATTTGAGTGTTTCTAACATCAGTGCTGTGGGTATGATGTCTGAGAAAAGCATTCATGTCCATTTCCTGGGAGTAAAAAGAGGCCTAATATTTTCTGAAAAGTAAAATGAACATTCAAGGGGGTGCCTGGCTGACTCTGTCAGTAAAGCCTGCAGCTCTTTTTTTTTTTATTTTTTTTTATTTTTTAACATGTGACTCTTGATCACACTGGGTGTCGAGCTTACTTAAAAATCAAATATTGAGGCCCCTGGGTGGCAAAATGGGTTAAGTGTCAGACTCTTGATTTTGGTCAGGTCATAATTTCAGGATCGGAAGATCAAGCCCTACGTTGGGCTCTGCACTTAGCATGGAGCCTGCTTAAGATTCTCTCTCCCTCTTCCTCTGCCTCCCCTACCATGCTCAGTCTCTCCCTCTCTCTCTCCCCCCAAAAAAATAAAAATTAAAAATGATAATAATTAAATATTTTTAAAAATGAAAAGTAAACATTCAATAGCAAATCAGTTTTAAAAACTGAGGGCAGGGATCCCTGGGTGGCGCAGCGGTTTAGCGCCTGCCTTTGGCCTAGGGCGCGATCCTGGAGACCCGGGATCGAATCCCACATCGGGCTCCTGGTGCATGGAGCCTGCTTCTCCCTCTGCCTATGTCTCTGCCTCTCTCTCTCTCTCTCTCCCTGTGACTATCATAAATTAAAAAAAAAAAAAAAAAAATTTAAAAACTGAGGGCAGCCCCAGTGGCTCAGCGGTTTGGCGCCGCCTTCAGCCCAGGGTGGGATCCTGGAGACCAGGGATCAAGTCCCACATCGGGCTCCCTGCATGGAGCCTGCTTCTCCCTCTGCCTGTGTCTCTGCCTCTCTCTATGTCTCATGAATGAATAAATAAAATCTTAAAAAAAAAAAAAACTGGTTACCGTATCTGCTCTGGCTATTCAAAATTCTCCCAGCAGCAGAAGTTAAAAGTCAGACTTAATAAGACATTGATAGAAATCATGCCTAATTTCCTTCAGAAAAAATTATTCTAGGGAGTAGGATGAGGAGAAAGAAAAAAATAATAGGATAAAAGACCAAAAAGAAAGACACCTTTCTCAAAGAGAGACCTGAGGGGGGAAAAAAAAAAAAAAAAACTATTTGAATGACAAAAGACCTTGGAGAATTTTAGTACTACAGTTTCTTCATATTTTAAGATTGCCATTTGAAAGGGTGCTTGGCTGGCTCTGTCGGTAGAGCATATGACTCTTGATCTTGAGGTTGTGAGTTCACCCTCATGTTGAGTATGGAGATTACTTAAAGATTAAAAAAACAAGTAAAAAGTCAACTCTCATTTGAAAATAACAGGCACTGAAATTGTCTGACGTAGAGCTAGATAATACTGGGGGAAAGTATTGGAAACATATTTTAGCCTAAGAGCAAAAAGTTATTCTATCTATGGATCTTTTTCTTCCTCCTAGCCCCTCTCAATGTGCTTCCAAGAATGAGGTTTAATTACATAGTTTACATATTCTCTTTTTCTTACATATAATCATAAATGAATACTTTTGGAAAAACAATCAATATACAAATCTTTATGTCTTCATCCTTCTCAGGCTCCTCCTTTCCTTATATTCCTTGGTTTAACTCCTAAATTCCTGTATCTAGACTGAAGAGTCTCATTTATGCAAGAGAAACTTCAACCTGAGATATATCAGAACCCAAGGAAGACAATAAAATATTTCTGGAATCAAAATCTCCTAAAACAAAACATACTTATTGTACAAAAGTCCCAACTAAAAATCATTTTCAGTCACTCCAAAGTCAAACTAAGAATCATTCTCAGGAACGCCTGGGTGGCGCAGCGGTTTTGTGCCTGCCTTTGGCCCAGGGCTCGATCCTGGAGACCCGGGATCGAATCCCACGTCGGGCTCCCGGTGCATGGAGCCTGCTTCTCCCTCTGCCTCTCTCTCTCTCTCTCTCTCTCTGTGACTATCATAAAAAAAAAAAAAAAAAAAAAAGCCTGGGGATCCCTGGGCGGCTCAGCGGTTTAGCGCCTGCCTTGGGCCTAGGGCGTGATCCTGGAGTCCCAGGATCCAGTCCTGCATCGGGCTGGGCTCCCTGCATGGAGCCTGCTTCTCCCTCTACCTATGTCTCTGTGTCTCTCATGGATAAATAAATAAAATCTTTATTAAAAATAAATAAATAAAAGCTTTTATTTAAGAAATCTCTACACCCAACGTGGGGCTCGAACTCACAACTCCTGAGATCAAGACTTGCATGCTCTGCTGACTGAGCCAGCCAGGCACCCAATAAAATCTTAAAAAAAAAAAAAAAAAATCAACCTCCACACTACTGGCATTTTGGACAGTAAAATTCTATGTTGTGAGGGCTGTCCTATGTGCTGCAAGAAGTTGAGCAAAATTCCTGGCTTCTACCCATTAGATGCTAATGATACCTCTCAACAATTGTGACAACTGCAAATGTCTCTAGATATCCCCAATGTTCCCTAGCGGACAAAATCACTGCTGCTAAGAATTGCTGGTATAGATCTTCAACCCTAGAGGAACAACTAAGTAAATATAATAGCTATGAAATTGTTCAGTTATTTGGAAGAACTATGAACAACATGGAAAAGTCTAAAGTTGGCAGCCCGGGGCATGATCCTGGAGGTCCGGGATCGAGTCCCACGTCAGGCTCCCTGCATAGGGCCTGCTTCTCCCTCTGCCTGTGTCTCTGCCTCTCTCTCTCTCTCTCTCTCTCTCTCTCTCTCTGTCTCATGAATAAATAAATAAAATCTTAAAAAAAAAAAAAGTCTAGGGATCCCTGGGTGGCACAGCGGTTTAGCGCCTGCCTTTGGCCGGGGGCGTGATCCTGGAGACCCGGGATCGAGTCCCACGTCGGGCTCCTGGTGCCTGGAGCCTGCTTCTCCCTCTGCCTAGGTCTCTGCCTCTCTCTCTCTCTCTCTCTCTCTCTCTCTCTGTGACTATCATAAAAAAATAAAAGCCAGCTTTAAAAAAAAAAAAGTCTAAAGATATTTTAATATGTTCACCTTTTTTGTCCCCATAATTGTACTTCTAGGAAGTATTCAAGAAGGACATTTTGAATAACGACCAAAAAAAAAACAGGAAGTAGTCTGTCTCACAGTTACAAAAGGCTTATGAATTCATTAAAAGGTAATTGTAATTGTAGCAAAATTTTATAAAGATAAAAGTAAAATTGTGTAAAAAATAAAAGGTATCTATCAATATTTATGTAGAACAAAAGACTAGCAGAGAAGGGTGCCTGGTAGGCTCAGTGGGTAGAGCATATGACTCTTGGTCTCAGGGTCATGAGTATGAGCCCCACATTGTAGGAATTACTTAAAAATAAAATATTTTTTTAAAGATTTAATTTATTTATTTGAGAGAATAAAAGAGAATGAGCACGGGGGAGGAGGCAGAGGAAAATGGGAGAATCAAGGCTCCATCAGGCTGAGCAGGGACCCTGACATGTGTCTCAATCCTGAGGCCCTGGGATCATGACCTGAGCCAAAGGTAGACACTTAACTGACTCACCCAGGCACCCAAAAAACAAAATCTTAAAAAAAAAAAAACTTGTGGAGTATTATTAACTAATCATCAAAAAAAGTCATCTCTTATAGGGAACTGTTGAATTACTATATTGTACACCTGAATCTAATATAACACCGTATGTTAACTACCTGGAATTAAAATTAAAATTAAAAAAAAAGAAAAAGTCATCATTTAGCATGTTTACCAGATGATTTTAAATTCCAAAGTAGACCAAAAAATTTTCTACAATTAGTATTTCTACAATCATGAAGATATTTACATGTGGATAAAGACCAAATTAAAATTGAGATAAGGAGCACCTGGGAGGCAAGTCAGTTAAGCACTAGACTCTTGATTTCGGTTCAGGTCATGATCTCTGAGTCCTGAGATAGGCCTTGTGGAGGGCTTGAACCCACAACCCCAAGATGAGTTCCATGCTCTACCGACTGAGTCAGCCCCTAAATTTTTGCTCTTTAATTTTTTTTTTTTTTTTTTAATGGTAGTCACAGAGAGAGAGAGAGAGGCAGAGACACAAGCAGGCTCCATGCACCAGGAGCCTGACGTGGGACTCGATCCCGGGTCTCCAGGATCGCGCCCTGGGCCAAAGGCAGGCGCTAAACTGCTGCGCCACCCAAGGATCCCAATTTTTGCTCTTTAAAGATAATTCCCAGGGGCAGCTCGGTGGCTCAGCAGTTTAGCACTGCCTTCAGCCCAGGGCGTGATCCTGACCGGGTATCCAGCCCCACATCGGGCACCCTGGATGGAGCCTGCTTCTCACTCTGCCTGTGTCTCTGACTTTTTCTATGTTTTTCACGAATAAATAAAATCCTTAAAAATAAATAAAAATAGGGATCCCTGGGTGGCTCAGCGGTTTGGCACCTGCCTTTGGCCCAGAGTGCGATCCTGGAGTCCTGGGATCGAGTCCCCGCATCAGGCTCCCGGCATGGAGCCTGCTTCTCCCTCTGCCTTTGTCTCTGCCTCTCTCTATGTCTATCATGAATAAATAAATAAAATCTTTATTTAAAAAAATTTAATAAATAAATAAAAATAAAAATAATTCTCTGGGGCACTTGGGTGACTGTCAGTTGAGCATCTGACTCTTGACTTCAGCCCTGGTCTTGAGCTCAAGTTTCTAAAGTCAAGCCCCTCATTCGGCTCCACCCTGGGTGTGGACCCTACTTAAAAAAACAATTAAATAAAAAAAAATAAAAATTAGGGATTCCTGGGTGGCTCAGCGGTTTAGCACCTGCCTTCAACCCAGGGCGTGATCCTGGAATCCCGGGATTGAGTCCCACATCAGGCTCCCTGCATGGAGCCTGCCTCTCTCTCTGCCTGTGTCTCTGCTTCTCTCTCTGTGTGTGTCTCATCAATAAATAAATAACATCTTTAAAAAATTAAAAATTAAATTAAAAAAATAAAAATCCTTTCCTGATACATGTTTTAAATATGTACATATATACATATATTGATACATACATATGTACACATATACGAATAAGGTCTTGTTTGTGAAAATTTGCTTTATAGCCCCAATAATACCTGACCACAGAGGACTTCAAGTTGAGAAACAAAATCATAAATGTGACTAACTATTGGAGGAATAAAAGCTGCTCTAGCCTTGTGGCTCTTAAATTTCAGTGAGAGTCAGAATTACCTAGAGTGCTTGTTCAATCACTGACTTGTCCTCTCCATTACCAGAGCTGCTTTCTCAATAGGTCTAGGGTGGCACCCAGGTATTTGCACTTCTACTAAATTCACAAATATAGGTGATATTGTTGCCCAAGCAACCACCCTTTGAGAACCATTCTTTCAGCTCTCTTCTCTACCTCAGGGTGAGAGTGATCAATCACAAAAAGGAGCTGGAAGGGACGCCTGGTGGCTCAGTGGTTGACCTTTTGCCTTCGGCTTAGAGCATGGTCCCAGACCCAGGATCGAGTCCCACATCAGGCTCCCTGCATGGAGCCTGCTTCTCACTCTGCCTCTCTCTGTGTGTCTCTCATGAATAAATAGAGTCTTTTTTTTTTTTTTTAAAAAGGAGCTTGAAAAGTATAGGTATCACCTATATCTGGCACGACTGCAAAATACAAGCCTTGCTCGATTTGTTTCTGTTCATTTTATGAAATAGTCTCCAGTCACTGGGTCCTACTTGAATTCAGTAATGGACAGAGGAGGACTGGAATGTTAATGGAATTAGAAGAAATTGTCATTCCAGTGTAAAAATTGCATTCAGGAAACCCAATGTAGGCATTTTTAGTATTCTCATGACAAAATACTGTTACCATCACTATGTCAATAACCATGTATCGATCACTGGTTCTCAGGACTTTGTTACTTGCTGAGACTACAAAAGTGAATAGCAATGACAACTACCCTCAAAAAACTTACAGGGCCATCCTCTGAGTTATGTGTGTGCAATATGTATATTACTAGACAGTGATATATGATATTGTGAAGTGGGACAATATTTCCCTACAGTTATACCCCAGCTGACACATTTAAAGTGCAATATAGCAGGTTCTTGGCTTTGACTGTTGGCACTATCTTAAGTCCCATCTTTGCCGTGACGCAAAGATAGAAAGTTGGAAGTTTTCTATAATATCACCATTCTGCCTCCAGATTTCCTGTAGTATTTAGGCATTCAGTATTCAGTGTTCCTGCAGTGTTCACAGAGATAGCTCAAGTACTCAACTAACCTTTGTTAGAATGTGAAGGAAATTTGATGTTATAAACTACACGTTTTAGTTGTCAGTGCTATAAATTCAGTTATGTGTTTCTTAGGGTTTTTGGCAAAGACTTAAAGCTCTAAACAAGACTCTGTGATTCTTGTTTTCTTACCCCTTGTAGGAATATTGTTTTATCTTTGGCAGCTGGCCCTGAGGAGTACCTTCTGGCAGGTCCGCCCTACCCTTACTTACCCTCCTATACCAATTATTGATATTTAATTAGATTTCCTTTTTTTTTAAGATTTTATTTATTTATTCATAGAGACACACAGAGAGAGAGAGAGAGAGAGGCAGAGGGAGAAGCAGGCTCCATGCTGAGAGCCCGACATGGGACTCGATCCAGGGTCTCCAGGATCATGCCCCGGGCTGCAGGCGGCGCTAAACCGCTGCGCCACTGGGGCTGCCCTAAATTAGATTTCTAGAGGAATGAGGCCTTTCTTGTCCAAGTTCCTACTTAACTCCTTTTTTTTTTTTTTTTTAAAGATTTTATTTATTTTTGTGAGAGAGAGAGAATGAGCATGGGGAGAAGGAGGGGCGGGAAAGAAGCAGACTCCCCACTGAGCAGGGAGTCAGGCACGGGGCTTCATCCCAGGGCAGGGTGGGGGGAGTGGGAAGCTGGATCCCAGGACCTGAGCCAAAAGCAGATGCTTAACCAGCTGAGCCACCCAGGCACCCCCTACTCAACTCATAATGGTAAAAACGCTCACCACAGGATTCCTTTCTCACCACTTCTCTCATCCTTCAGGATCCAGGAAGGGCCCAAGGTGTTGTAGATAAAACTGCAAATGAGACAGACAGGTCTCTGCTTTCATGGAACTTTCATTCTGGTGAGAGACAGTCAAGCAAAAATTTAAGTCAAAACAACTGGTGCTCCTGGCACTATTCTACGATTTTTTTTCTGCTTGTTTTCTCTCTTCCTTCCATAGGGATCTATATGCAGTCCTACAGTAACTAAGCATTGGGTTCTGAGTTGGAAAGCCCAAGTTTGGGCTGCCTGGGTGGCTCAGTGGTTGAGCGTCTGTCTGCCTTTGACCCAGGGTGTGATTCCAGAGTTCTGGGGTCGAGTCCCACATCAGGATCTCTGCAAGGAGCCTGCCTATGTCTCTACCTTCTCTCTGTGTCTCTCATGAATGAATAAATAAAATCTTTAAAAAAAAAAAAAAAAAAAAAGGAAAGCCGAGTTCAACAGGATTCTGGCTCTTCCTTTTTTTTTTTTTTTTAAGATTTTATTTATTTATGAGAGACAGAGAGGTAGAGACACAGGCAGAGGGAGAAGCAGGCTCCATGCAGGGAGCCCGATGTGGGACTCGATCCCAGAACTCTGGAATCACGCCCTGAGCTGAAAGCAGATGCTTAACCACTGAATCACCCAGGCATCCCTGGCTCTTCGATTTCAAGCGGGGTGACCAAGTTGCCCAGACTTTCTTCTTTTTTCTTTAAAGATTTTACTTTTTTTTTAAGTTTATTTATTTATTTAAGATTTATTTATTTGAGGGCAGCCCCGGTGGCGCAGCGGTTTAGCGCCGCCTGCAGCCCGGGGCGTGATCCTGGAGTCCTGGGATCGAGTCCCACGTCAGGCTCCCTGCATGGAGCCTGCTTCTCCCTCTGCCTGTGTCTCTGCCTCTCTCTCTCTCTCTGCATCTCTATGAATAAATAAATAAAGACTTAAAAAATATATTAAAAAAAAAGATTTATTTATTTGAGAGAGAGAGAGAGAGACAGGCTCCATGCAGGAAGCCTGACATGGGATTCGATCCTGGGTCTCCAGGATCATGCCCTGGGCTGCAGGCGGCGCTAAACCGCTAAGCCACCCAGGGCTCCCCAAAGATTTTACTTATTTATTCATAAGAGACACACACAGAGAGGTAGAGGCAGGCAGAGAGAGAAGCTGGCTCCATGCAGAGAGCCTGATGTGGGACTCATCCAGGGTCTCCAGGATCACGCCCTGGGCCAAAGGTGGCGCTAAACTGCTGAGCCACCCAGGCTGCCCTTGCCCAACCTTTCTATGTCTCATTTTCTTCATCTGTAAAATAGGGACAATAATAGAGGTTTTGTGAGGGTCAAGGACTTAGCACTGAATCCCCAGGTAATAATCACTCAATGAACACCGACCATTGTTCTTTTCTGTATCTACTACCCCTTTTATTTTCTCACTCTAAAGCACTCTTTTCCAGAGCACAGCCACCCTCTTTCCCACCTCTATAAAAATGATGGAGGGAGAAACTTTATGTTGGAAAGTTTCTATCTTCTCACATTTCCCCCTGCTGGAAATTGGAAAGAGATTCTCACTATACAACTTTAGTAGATTCCCTAGGTTCAGTTCACAGAATTCCACTCTGCCATTGGAATATATATTGCTCACACATTTGAATATGCTTAACTACTTTTTAATAGGATCTCCTCCTTTGCCTGGAGGTGATTTTGTAATTTAGCATAATTTTGGAGAGGAAGGATATTGTAAGACACACCTGTCACCCAAATACTAATGACTAAACAACCATTTGATTTTTGGAGGCCCTCCTATATTAATAAGGGTAAGTTTAACATGATATATTCCATTTTGATGGTTTTCCCATCTTATTAGGCTAGGAGGATATGTAATGGCAACAGAAGACATAGGTTCAGGAGAGCAAGGATACCATTTTTCTTTCTCTATGGTACCTGGCACAGCATGTTCATTCCCTGGCATACAGAAGTTCAATCAACACTACTTGCCAGCTGTGTGGTATTGGGCAAGTTACTTAACTCCTCTGGCCTTCGGTAGCAAATAAATACTACACTTACTTGGAAGGGTTTGTGTAAGGAGAAAATGAGCTAATATTAATAAATCCCCACTCAGCGACTGCCGCCTGGCAGTTGGTTCTCTTCCCCTTTCACTTCTTGTGTATTTCCTACCCACCCCAACCTGATTATGTTATTTGAGTCAGGGACTTTGCCCAATGCTTAGCATAGGACCTTACACATAGTCATAGCTTCAGTTTACCTATTCATTGAATCTTTGAGTCCTACAGTGACAAAAGCTTAGAGTTGATGGAGAGCAGGCACATTCAGGAACCCCAAGTAATTGAATATGACTGAAGCAGAGACTTCCAGGAGGAAATGATGAGAAAGTGCTAGAATGGTTCGCCTGGATTAGCTCTCAAAGAGCTCTGTAGGTCTATTTAGAATTTTGGACTTTACCCTTTAAGGCAGAGGATTGCCACTGAACCTAGGAGTGGTAGAAACTTTTTCTTTTGTTTTTACTTTAGAATGGTTTGTGGTAAAAAAAAAAAAAAAAAAAAAAAAAAGAATGGTTTGTGGTTCTCAGACCAGGGTGCAGCAGAATCACCAGGGAAGCTTGTTAAAAACGGGGGATTCCAGAGCCACACTGCCCAAGAATATGCATTTATTTTAATTTTGAGGAATATGTATTTAAACTGGTACCCTAGGGGTGTCCATCTGGCTCAGTTGGTAGAGTATGCAACTCTTCATCTCAAGGAGTTGAATTCAAGCCCCATGTTGGGAGTAGAGGTTGCTTAAAACAAAACAAACAAAAAAATGGTACCCCAGATGATTCTGATCCACTCAAATATACAGGCACAAGAGAGACATACCTTACAAAAACACCAACAAAACAGAAGGCTATTGCAGTAGACTTGGGGTAAGCTGACTTGAATTCAGGCTTCCCCCAATCAATCTGCCTTTGTTGGCTTGTCTTACATCTAGGTTCTTAAGCCTCCTCTTCCCCATGAAGGATCATCTGGAAGCCCAGCAAATGCAGACTAGCCCAGAAACCAGAGGCTGAAGAGAAGTAGCTAGATTTGGTAGGCGTTTAGAAGGTGGAAGAGACAAGACTCCGGCAGCCCGGGTGGCTCAGCAGTTTAGCACCGCCTTCAGCCCAGGGCATGATCCTGGAGACCTGGGATCGAGTCCCGCGATGGGCTCCGTGCATGGAGCCTGCTTTTCCCTCTGCCTGTGTCTCTGTTTCTGTGTCTCTCTCTCTCTGTCTCTCATGAATAAATAACATATTTTTAAAAAGAAGAGATAAGACTCAAAGATCCATTCCATGTGGAGGGGCAAGGATGAAGAATAGGGAGTCAGGATGTCCCCTGGCTCTCTGGCTTGGAGGAGCAACAGTTGTAATGGTGTGCCATTGGGTGAACCAAGAACTCAAAGGAGAAGGGCATGTCCCGGAGGGTGAAAGGAATTTTGGTTGGGATATGCTGAGTTTGAGGTGCCTCTGGGACATCCAAGTGGAGGTGTTCACAGGTCAGTTGGATTTGTGGGTTGGAAGCTACCGCAAGATCTAGTTTATAAATACATATTTGAGAATCATTAGCTATAGGTGTAGTAGAACGTGGGTAAAATCCTCCCAAGAGAGGATAAGAGAAAAGGATCTAAAGCAAAATGCAAGGAATATTTAAGGGAAAGACAGAGGAGGAAAAAAATTGCAAAGGGATCAAGGACACGCCCAAGTCAACAGCCCAAAGTCACAGGGAGGGAGTTGAGAGGAGAAGACTGGGAAGTACAATGGATTCAGCCCAGAAATCTGTGGTGACCTTGCAGAGAGCAGTTTTAGTGGAGCTCCGGGGACAGCACCAGATTGCAGTGGATTGAGGAGTGAGTGGGAGGTGAGGGAGTGGAGGCAGCTGGCATGGACAGTCTTTCAAGATGTTTGGCCAAGAATGGAGCGAGATATGGTGGTAACTTAAGAAGGAAATAGAATCGAGAGAGTCTTTTTCTCTGCTAAGGAGGAATTAAAGAAAGTGTAGGGACGGAGGAAATAATAAAACCTACCTAGAGGAGCGGGAGGAATCCACTGCACCGAAGTCAGGATTGTTCCTAAGACAGGAGGGACCTACTTCTATTTTTCTAACCCGACCGATTGGTTTGGAGCTCGACATCGGGTGGTTCTCTCTGACGGATCCTGTTTCCTCTTGGAGGTTGGGAACCAGGCCATGAGTAAGGAGTTTGTAGGATGAACATTTTTTCCTCAGCTAGCAAAGTACGGGTTTACCAGCAAGACGCAAGTAGGGACCGCACTGAGGCAAGAGCCCGGTGGGAAGCGGGTTGAGGCTGAAGCTTTAAAATTCCAAGGATGAGAGGCTGAGTGAGTGTGATGTTCCTCCAACCGTGTGGAAAGCTGCATTTGGGCCACCAAACAAGAGGGGTTTTTCCCAGAACCTCATTCAGGGGCCTTGACTGAGGCCCCCCCTTCCTCCCCTAATCAATCTGCCTTCCCCGGCCGGAGTCTCACGTCTAGGCCTCAAGCCTCCTCGTCCCCACCTAGGACCAGCTGGAAGCCATTTTGATTAAGCTCCACCACAGAAGGAGGACAATACAGCCCCGCCCAGAGCCAGGCGCGCCCCCGCGGCGGGCCGGGTGCGCGTGTCCGCGCCTCTTCCCGCCGGCCTGGCGGGCGCCTGGCCCAGGCCGGGGCGGTGCGAGGCGGGGGGTGGGGGTGGTTATGTAAGCGTTGCGCGCTCCCGCGAGGCGGCAACCAATGGGAAGCCCCGGCGGCTCGTGCTCGCGCACGCAGGGTGGGGGGAGGGAGCGCACGACGTGCGCGCGCCCTCTCCCTCCTCCACCGCTGCCGCCTCCTTCTTCTGCCGCTCCTGGTGCTGCTTGTGTGCTCGTTCGGTGCGGACCTGGTACCTCTTTTGTGAAGCGGCAGCTGAGGAGACTCCGGCACTCGCCATGGCCGACGAAAAGCCCAAGGTGAGCTCGGCGCCGGCCTCCTCGGCTCGCCGCGCGGTCGGGGTCACGGCGCGGGCCGGGGTCCGGCCCGAGCCCGCCGCGGGCTCCCCGCGCCTTCCTGGGCCCCCCACGGGGCCGGCCGCGGCTCAGGCCCGGGCGCTCCGCGCCATTTTCCTCCCTCCCCTCTTCCTCCCTCCCGCGCCGGAGGAGGCCCCGCCGCCCTCCCCCGCCCCCGGCCGCCTCGGAGTGCGCGCCGGGCGCGAGTTGGGCGGGCGGATCGCGGACGCCCGCGGGCCCACCGGCCGCGAGCGGAGCTCCTCGGGCTCGGCCGGCCGGGCGCGCGTGCGGAGGGGCGTTAGGGCGCGCGGTGTCCCCACCCTCCGCGGACCCCGTGCGGGGCCGCGGCGGGTGTTGCCGCCTCCGCGGTGGCGGGGAGTTCCCTCCGCCCCGGGCTTCCCCCTCAGGGGTGGGGGCTGCGGGCATCTGGGGACCCCTGCCCCGGGCCGCGCTGGCCTGGCGAGGGCTCGGAGCGAATCAATGGGCTGCCGATGGGCTTCCCATTGGGCCATCGTGAGGGGCCGGGGGCTCGGGGCTTCCTGGGGGGTATTTCCCACTTTCACAGCCTGGGGGTCCCCAGGGGGCTGGGCAGGGGCTTTCCCCTGGGTGCCAGATCACCCCTAACCTGAGGAGACCATGCGGTTTCGAGAAGTTGGAGGCAGAGGTGCGAGCCGAGAGACTTCGTAGGGCTGAACTTTTTAACGCGGGTTTTGAGGCACCAGGAGGCTCTTCCCGTGAGGACTAGGGCTCACACTTCTTCCTGGCACACGGGACTTAAGTGGGGTTTGTTCTGTGACACCCCCTCCCCCCTTCCTTTCTGAAGTGACTTGCGGGGGCTACAGCATTCCATCCACCCTTGATTTTGGTGAACTGCAGGTTGGGTGGAAATCTACAGAGAAGACTTGGAAGAAAACTGCATTTGACCCATGACAACAAAGGGGAGGGGAGAATAAGAGCTCTTAACTGAAAATAAACAAAAGTGAGGCTGCTAATACAGGCGAACATGAATAGTGGTTCTAAGTTACTACGGCTGCTTCAGAGAGAATCGAAGGTTATTCCTCAATGTGTTCTGTGTGTGTGTGTGTGTTTTTTTTTTTTTTTTTTTAATGTAGTTGAGATTTAAGTTCTTGAGCTGAGTTTGGTAACTTTTTAACAAAATAGTTGTAATGAGTTTTCAATGGCAGGTTCTACGTTTTTTATCTTTGCATTCTGTACTTAAAGCGCTTTATAAAGAGAAAGGATGCTTATTTTTAGTCTTTTTAGGAGAAATGACATTTTGAGGGATAAAATATGCCATTTTAGAAAATTGAGATGCAGGAGTGCCTTTAAGTGAATTGAGTGGGACCCATCTTTAAAAATCGATGGTTATCGCTGATGGAATAGCATGTAGGCTCCTTTTCGGTTTCTGTGACAGCTATTTAATATTGTTGCTCCAGGATTTTCATCTTTCAGATTGATTTCAGCGGCTGAAAACAGCTGTATACTCTTTTATCGTACAGAATGAGAAACCTGTTGATTTCTGAAGCAAGTTGAGCTGCTGCTACTTAAAAAGGTGTTTGTTTTTCACATTTTCCAAATTATACTTTTATTTTTCTTTCAACAGGAAGGAGTGAAGACTGAGAACAACGATCATATTAATTTGAAGGTGGCGGGGCAGGATGGTTCTGTGGTGCAGTTTAAGATTAAGAGGCATACACCACTTAGTAAACTAATGAAAGCCTATTGTGAACGACAGGTGAGGAACTGACATATGCACTTCCAATAAAATTTATGAAAAATAAAACTTTATTTTTTTGAGGATAGAAACTAAGCAGGCATATTGATTATCTTTGGTTGAATGAACACACCTTACTTGACATTTCAATTCTAGCATGCACTTGGTATGTTAATGCTTCATGAAAACCTTTAGGTGGTTTGGTTAATACTCTGTAAGATTCTAGTCCTATGCCAGAATACATCAAATTATAGTCACAACATGCAATTTGTCCCTGAGGGGATGTGATTTTACTTTTATAAGAAAATAAGAATGAACCTGATGAAAACTTCTTGTCAGGCTTTTTTTTTTCCTCTCCTCCTTCATCCCTTCTTTAATCCATTTAAAATTTGTGTCATGTCAATGTCAAAAGAACTTATTTTCTGCATTTAAACCAATTTGGAAATAAAATTGTGAGTTTAACAACATTGCAATATTCCTGAAACTTGTAAAATTGCAAAATTTTCTCAACTAATGGTATAGGTCAAGAACTTTAACCTCCTGAGTCTAGCAAAAACACTCCTATGTTATAACAACATTTACATTTTACTCAGAGATTAGTAAAGGGACAGCAAGAAGAGGAAGTAGAGGTGAATAGATAGATGCTGGGAGGTGAATGCAGAGTTTAAGACAAAGAGGCTTCCTTTTGTGAGATTGAGTCTGTAACCATATGGAGGCAACTTTGAAGATGACTCTTGCAAGTATAACAAAAACTGATACCTAGATCAGTTAATTCAACAATAACCTAGCAGAAGCTTTTTTTTTTTTTTTTTTCTTTTTAATTCAACCCTGAATGTAAACATGAAAGTTGGGAAAGTCATTCTTTTAGACTAACAAGTTGTCTGCATTGCAAATTGTCCTAAAAGTAGGCTCAAAATAGAAACTATAGAAGTTGGGAGATTGAGCTGATAGTTGGAATTTCTCCATGAGCTCTAAGGGTGTTTGGAAGAAACAAAGATAAATTTATTTTTGAGATTAAGGGTTTATTTTATGCCTAATTTACTTAGAATAATGAGTTTAGGATTCTTATTTTCATATGTAAACTAATCTCACAATTCCTTAAAAGATACAATTTTCAGTGTACTCGTACTTGAAGAATTTTGGTGAAATCCCTTTAAACAACTGGTAAATATATGTACTTCCTAGTTGTGCTAATAGCATCTTCCATATTTGAACACTAGTGCCCCTTCAGGTTACAGGGGAATTTTAAAAGGTAATCCTCTTGTAGAACTTTTACATAGCACACCTTTTACAAAGTAAAAACTCACGGTTAGATTTAATGGTTTTCAACAAAGTTCTCTGCATATCTTTTCTCATTACTAAATTTTAGATTTTAAGTGGTCATATATATATATATTTTAAGATTTTTTTAAATTTATTTAGGAGAGGCAGAGACATAGAGGGAAAAGCTGGCTCCCTGTAGGGAGCCTAATGGGGGACTCGATCCTGGACCCTGGATCACGCCGTGGTCTGAACTCTCTCAACTGCTGAGCCACCCAGGCACCCTGGTCATGTATTTTTTAAAAGGTCCTATTTTTCAAAACTTAATATGGAAATCAAATGTAGAACAAAATTTTAAAAAATATTACATTGAATACCCATGTGCTTACCACCTAGATTGTTTTGTTTATTTATTTATTTATTTTTTAGCCACCTAGTTTAACCATTAACATTTTATTATACATATCTATTGATAACCTCTACTAATTCTAAGATGTTCATATATAAAACTTCTGTATTTCCTGTAGGGACCCCAGGGAACTTTTTACTTACCTGATGTTTACCAGATGCCTACCATGTGCATTACACTGTGCCAGAAAAACCAAAGACACAGTATATCTCATATTGCAGATTGTCCTTATAAGAGATTGTTCTATAAGATTGAGTTTAGTGGGTCAATCAAGAATTTGGGGGTTTTTGTAGCATGTTAAAATTTAGTGTATTACGTAAATAAAGTTTCTCTTTAATTTTTTCAGTTAAGTTGACTAAATTTGGGGCCACTCTTGATTTGGAATAGGGGAAAAAGAAGCATTGGTAATCCATAAAAAAAATAATTCTGCATATCACTTGGAATGCAAATATGATTTGAAGACCAGATTCAGGAAAAATTTGGAAAGATTAATTCCCATTTTCTTTTTAAATTGGGAATAACCTCAGAGTTCTGATTGAAGCAAGGTCCCTGTTTACTTTTCAAATGTTTGCTTCTCTCTAAGGAAAAGGGAGTTAAAGTGTTACCTAATTGGGCTGATCCTGCTTTTTAAGTGAGGGTATAGCTTTTCAGAAGTCAAAAACATTTATCCAGTCTAACTTGCATAGATAAAGGGTTTTGTTTTGTTTTTTGACATTAAGGATTCTTGACTAAGGATTTCCTATCAAGATTAATTGAATGATCATATTTACTTTCTAATGAACTCACTTGGTATTGGATCTTTGGAGGAGTTCCAGTAGATATATAATAGGCATTTCAAACAACATGCAAAAAAGATTCGATTCTACTAGAAATCTTTTTCTCTGGTGTCCTCACTCCATAAACAGTAGTATGTTACATCTAGTTGGGAGGTCAGAACATTAGGATCTGTATAATCTATCAACAAAATATGTTCTCTACTTGAACCAATGCTGTTTAAAACAGTAGCCATGGGATGCCTGGTTGGTTCAGCAGTTGAGCATCTGAGTTGAGGGTCTGGCTTTGGCTCAGGGCATGATCACCAGATCCAGGATTGGGTCCCACATCAGGTTCCCTGTGAGAAGCCTGCTTCTCCCTCTGCCTGTGTCTCTGCCTCTCTCTCTTCCGTCTCTTGTGAATAAATAAATAAATCTTAAAAAAAATAAAACAGTAGCCATATATGACTGTTTACCTCCTGAAACATGGCTAGTCCAAAGTAATACGTGCTATTAAGAGTACAATATATGCTAGATTTTGAAAATTCATAGTGGGAAAAGGGGCAGCCCAGGTGGCTTAGCGGTTTAGCACCGCCTTTGGCCCAGCGTGTGATCCTGGATACCTGGGATCGAGTCCCACGTCCAGCTCCCTGCATGGAGCCTGCTTCTCCCTCTGCCTGTATCTCTGCCTCTCTCTCTCCCTGTGTTTCTTATGAATAAATAAAATCTTTTAAAAAAAAATTCATAGTGGGAAAAGTAAAATGTCTCAATTTTTCAAACATCAATTTTTAAAACAATAGGATTTTGAATATATTGATTTAAAACATTAAAATTTTACCTGCTTTAAAAAAATTTTTTAAGAATTTTACTTATACATGAGAAACAGAAAAGCAGAGACACAGGCAGAGGGAGAAGCAAGCTCCCCATGGGGAGCCCAATGCGGGTCTTAATCCCAGGACCCTGGGATCACAACCTTAGCAGAAGGCAGATGCTCAGCCACTGAGCCACCCAGGTGTCCCTTTAACCTGCTTTTAATGTGGCAGTGAGAAAATTAAAAATTACATGTGTGGCTCACATATTTCTTTTGGATAGTGCTAAGCCATCAATGATTTGATTCCATTCTTGCTCGGTTACTAACTTTAGAGACTTTTCTGATTAATTCAGAGTCCCTCTGCTCCCATCACTCAGTCCTCTCACTTTTTTTTTTTTTTTGTATTGCTGTCTCCACGAGCATAGGGCCTATTTCTGTCGAGCGTAGACCAGTATGTGACATACATACGATGTTTCAGTAAATGCTTATAAAGTGATAGAGAACATTCAAACTGCCTTCAGAGGTTGGCTTGTAAGGTTTCTATTCGTGTGTAGAATTGAGTTTACTCACTTTGTCAGCCATATAGCTTTTGACTGAAGGCATATGATTCCATTATAGTGTACATTTACTATAACAGATTATTTCTTGGAATGTTAGATAGCTTCAGAGAGCACAGATTGATTTATTGGTTTAGTCCACTTCATTTTTGTGAAATGAAGAAATGGGGATCCAAAGAGCAAACCTCGCACAGCTCTTTTGTGGCACAGCTCAAGCAAAGTTTAGAGATTTACTCAGAAGTGGAACCTAATACTGGTTTAATGTAGATTCATTGTTTGAATTTACATAATTTATGGAATCTGAGAGGCAAGTTTCCTGAATTTTAGACTTTTGATCTGTAGCAAAAGAAATGCTCTTATTGACAAGGAAAAGCCTGTCAACAGGTAGTAATAAAAGAATAAGATACTTGTTTTTGGTCCTGTGTTTTTTTCCCCTTTTGAATGACCATGCCATTGACCTTAGGACCTTACTAGGGGGCATAGTAGAGAAAGAGCCCAGCCTATGGCTTAGTATTTTGTTAAAGCAATGAGTCTTAATGGAGTGTTAGTAAGTATGTAATTAGTAGCTAATGGCTTGGCATTTAATTCTTGGTTGCTTTGCATAATCACAAATTTGGATGTCATGAGGAATGGATTGAGATTGTGGATGTCCCCTATCTGGTCTGAGAATTGCTTGTATTCCTCAAGACAAGGCTAATCTGAAAGTGGTATGTGTCACAGACTAGAGTTTTAAAGGGACGTAATATGATCTTCATGTTAGAGATAGTTTTAAAGACAGACTTAATGAATCCTTGTTAAATAATGGAATACAGGTGTCATAGAACTGTTTATTGAGCACATTTTCCAATATTCTAGTCCTAGAAACTGAGTTTCATTTTAAGTTTAAGCAGGGATTTGTGTAACAATAATTATAGTTTGTGATTGGTACAGGAGTGATTTTTTTTTGGTAGGATGCTTCCTAAAATGCTGTTTTTCCAGTTAATATATTTACAGCATGTCTCCAAAGATACTTTATTTTCCTATCTTGTCTTCATTTGGCTGCAGTTAAGAGCTTTGCTGCATTGCTCCTTTCCCTTTCTCCCCACCCCTGCGTCAGGTAGGTAATGATTAGTAAAACTTTGGAATCTGGCTTTTTAAAAACATATTAAAAGATTTTATTTGGGGCGGTAGAGCACAGAGGGAGAGGGAGAAGCAGACTTCACTGAGCAGAGAGCTCAATGTGGGGCTGGACCCCAAGACCCTGAGATCATGATGGATGAGACGACACTTGACTGACGGAGCCACCTAGGTGCCCCTGGAATCTGTTTTGCAGAAGGGGCATGATTAGGCTCATTTATCTCCTTGAATGCATATAAAAATTTCTAGAGGCTAAACTCCATAATGTAATTTTAAAATTACCTTTTTTTGTAATAAAGCTGCTCCTCAACTTAGTAGCTTTAGATTTATTTATTTTTTTTATTTATTTTTTTTAGATTTATTTTTTTTTAAATGAAACATAAGTTAGATGCTGCTTTTCATGTATTTTATTCCATTAGTGACATCCATGAGTGCCAACTGTGTGCAAGGATTGCAGTATAACCAATACAGTCTTAGTTTCTTGTCCCTCCTGGAGCCTACTTTTTTAGTGAGAGGTTGACATATAATCATTGCTGATCAGGGTACATACTAAGAAGAAATATAAATAAAAAAGCAGGTGGTTCTTTTGAGGTATTCCACAGTTTCAAGCTTATGCACTTACGAGTGGGTTTTAGGATGGTTATGGTGGAAATGTTGAATGCCTGGGGGTTAAAAAAGGAAATGTTGACTGCCCAAGAGTAAGAACTTGTTGAATTCCTGTGGTGTGCCTAGCATTTTGCTGGGTTGAAACATAGGTTATTCTTGCTTGGTGATAGGAATTGTTTGAGTATAAATGAAAGTTAAGTAGCTTTAAGGTAAAATTTATTATTTTTTTAAGGATTTTATTTACTCATGAGAGACACAGAGGCAGAGAGAGAAGCAGGCTCCATGCAGGGAGCCCAATGTGGGACTCTGGACTCCAGGATCACGCCCTGGGCTGAATGCAGATGCTTAACCACTGAGCCACCCAGGCGTCCCAAGGCAAAATTTTTAATCATTACATTTATTTAGGTGACTTCAGTTTGCATTATTAAGGGCGGGTTTTTTTTTCACCCCTTTTGGAGAGTTCTTAATATGCATGGAAGAATACTGTGCATATCTGTTACTTTAAATTTCAGTGTCGGGCAACCTGGGTGGCTCAGTGGTTTAGCGCCACTTTTAACCCAGGGTCTGATCCTGGAGACCCGGGATCGAGTCCCATGTCAGGCTCCCTGCATGGAGCCTGCTTCTCCCTCTCCCTGCATGGAGCCTGCATGGAGCCTGTGTCTCTGCTTCTCCCTCTCTCTCTCTCTCTTTCTCTCTCTCCCTCTGTGGGTGTCTCATGAATAAATAAATAAAATCTTAAAAAATAAATAAATAAATAAATAAATAAATAAATAAATAAATAAATTTCAGTGTCTTTCTAACTCCTTTAAAGGCAGTTTGACTCAAGGTATGGTCTGTTTAAGCTTGGAGTAGCTGGTTTCAAAGCAATACAGCTGTTTTTAAAACTTTTTTTAAAAAGATTTGTTTGAGAGTGCGAGTTAGAAAAAAAAAAAAAAGAGAGAGTGCGAGTTAGGGGAGGGGCAAAGGGAGAGAATCCTAAGCAGGCTCCATGCCCAGCACAGAACCTGACATAGGGCTTGATCTCAGGACCCTGAAATCATGACTTGAGCCAAAATCAAGAGTTGGCCGCTTAACCAGCTGAGCCACCTGGACAGCCATAAAAAATCCTTTTTTTTTTTTAATAAAAGATTTTTCCAAAGAAGATCAAACCTAGATTGAAGAAAGTGAAAATCATCCTAAATCTTTTTATCCACATAGCAATGTTAACAAGTTGATCGTTTATTTAGATTTCTCTTATTTGTGGCTAAACATGCATATTGTTTTTGTTCTTACTGTTTCATTGCATTCTTACTGCTTTTAAACTCTCTTGTAGGGTTTGTCAATGAGGCAGATCAGATTCCGATTTGATGGGCAGCCAATCAATGAAACAGACACACCTGCACAGGTAAAAATCTCTATATACTAACTAGAAGAGTCAGTGTTTTTTTTAATTTGTTCAACAGCCTTGTTTATTAATTTGTGGACTTTCAAACATTGGAATAATAGTTTTTTGTTTTTATCAGAGTTCAGAACTCAAAGAAAATGAGTTAGTATTTCTTCAGGAAATGTCAAATTTTAAATATCCAGTTATCATTTTGTGAATCTGACAGGTCACTTGGTTAATTTAATCAATTCTTGTTGCCAGCATTATTTGGGGAAAATAATTGAGAATGCTGTTTTTGTCGCCGCAGCTCCTGATCATACTCCAGGTTCCCCCACAGGTGATCGGCTGGCTGTTGATCCTCACCAATTTGATTTCCCATGCTGAATTCTCTTACCTGTCTTTGTGAACCAAAGGAATCTTGGGGCTCTGATGGGAAGTCTCTTGATTGTTTAGCTTGATTAGTAGGGTTCTTTTTTTTTTTTTTTTAATATTTTATTTATTTATTCATGAGAGACACAGGCAGGGGGAGGAGAAGCAGGCTCCATGCAGGAGCCCGACGTGGGACTCGATCCCGGAACTCTGGGATCACGTCCTGAGCGGAAGGCGGACACTCAACCACTGAGCCACCCAGGCATCCCATAAGTGGCTTCTTAAAGTCTTCTGCCAAAGATGACGCTGATCCCTTAACCTCTTTACACATCACTTTAGTTCTTTCACTTTGTAAGGGATCAGCTGGACAGTCTTCTATGGCAGAAGCTCTTTGTTTCTTTTTACCCTCTCAGGTTGCACTTAAGACTTCTAGTTGGGGGAAAAATATTTTGATAGAAATGTCAATTGTAGCCCTTCTACTTTTGAATTTGTTTTTTTTTTGTTTTTTTTTTTTCAGTCCGTAAAAACTAGAAAGTGATAAATATGATGAGTAAAGCAGCCCATCCTGTTTGGGTTTTTGTTGATAATCTCAAAAATTTGAAATATCTGAGTTGTCCTTCAGGAAAGAATATTTTGAAGTAATTTGTGGTGAGTCTCTAAGAAGCAGTTATCTTAGGTAGCCACAAGGAGGAGCTGAATTCTCTTGGTGAAAAACTCCTGTCCTTTGAAGGCATTTCAAGTTTTCACTATAAAATGTAACATCCCGGGGGTTTTATTTTAGTAGATAGGCTGAAGACATGTTTTGATGGTTTAAAAAAGAATAAAAACGTATTATGCTAAACTTGGATGTTTAGAATGTATTTTCTGTCTTGATACTCTCACCCACCACCAAACCCAGGTTCTTGTCTCTACAAAGCTGGCTGCAAATATTAAACTATAGGTTTGTTCAGAACTGCATCATAAAATCTTCATATTAAATGTGGAATTGAATTCCTTTTAGCATTTGAAATTGAATTCACTGTAGAATGAAATTGATTCATTTTAGAATTCTCACAGTATTTATTAAATAGCAGAATTATGATAAATTAGAACATCTTAATGACCATTTTTAATAGTAATATAATTATGTGCCCACCATTCCGTTAAATACTCTCTTCGACTCATTTAATTCTCATAACTGAATGCTATTTCATTTTACAAAAGAGGGAATTGAGACTTAGTCATTAACATTTTAATGCCACAGTCCTACTTTTAGTGTATTTGAACTTTGTTAGAAATGATTCCCTTTCTTGTCTTTAGGTACCCAGGGTTCTTGTTTCTTTTTTTCCCCCACAAATTACCAGTTTTGGAACATATTTTTTCGAGACTAATTATCAGCATAACAAACTGTTACAAAGGTTATTTATTTGACAGTGCTGCTGTATATACCAAGATCTTTCTACTCTGGTAGAAAGAATGGTCGGTTTTTGTTTAATATGTAGGGAGTGAGCCTTACAAACTTAGTTTGTGAATAGAAGTTTAAAACTGAAAGTAGGGGGCACCTGGGTAGCTCAGCAGTTGAGCATCTGCCTTCAGCCCCGGGCGTGATCCTGGGGTCCCAGGATCAAGTCCCACATCGGGCTCCCTGCATGGAGCCTGCTTCTCCCTCTGCCTGTGTCTCTGCCTCTCTCTCCTGTCTCTCATGAATAAATAAAATCTTTAAAAATAATAATAAATAAAAAATAAAAATAAAATTGAAAGTAGTTTTTAGGAGGTCTTTCCTTGTGCATACCCCTTCCCTTCCCTTACTGCACAGAGCTAACTGCTATGCTTTGTGCCCATGCCAGGATGCATTCATGCTATATGTGTGCACACACACACTTTTAAAAACACAAACATAGTCATACTATAACCACTTTTGCTGTCTAAGTGGGGTGTTTTGTTTTGTTTTTAGGGGTTTTTTAGATTTTATTTATTTATTTAGAGAGCATGAGGGAAGGGAAGAGGAGGAGAGTGAGGAGAGGAGAGCATCCTAAGCAGATTCTGTGCTGAGCTGGGACCCTGACTCTGGGCTGGAGATTGTGACCTGAGCCAAAATCAAGTCAAATGCCCAACTAACTGAACCACCCAGGTGCCCCACTACCTAGTTTTGTTTTTAGCCTAATATAGCTTAGGGATGGTTCCGTTTCTGCACATATAAATGTGTGGTATTTCCTCTAAGAGTGTACCACACTTCTTTGAGTTTTTATTATTATTTAGGTTATTTCCAGTCTTTTGCTCATCTAAACAACACCGCGGTCAATCCTTTACACATATCATTCTTATTCCCATTTACTTACTTATTCCGTTTTTATTTTATATCATTTATTTTTGTCATGGTATATTTTATCATTTAATATTTTTGTTTTCAATAATTAAAAGTGAGGTGATGTAACTCACGTACATATTCAGGTTTTTCACTTAAAAACTAAGTTTTTTACGGATGCCTGGGTGGCTCTGTGGTTAAACGTCTGCCTTCTGGCTCAGGGTGTGATCCTGGAGTCCCAGGATCAAGTCCCACTTTGGGCTCCCTGCATGGAACCTGCTTATCCTTCTGTGTCTCTGCCTCTGTGTCTCTCATGAATAAATAAACAGAAATCTTAAAAAAAAAAAAAAAAGGAAAAAGAAAAACTAAGTTTTTTTATAGTCCTTATATAATTAAGACCAAGTGAAAAGTTCATTTAAACCTAAGACTGGGGCAGCTCAGGTGACTCGGCAGTTTAGTGCCGCCTTTGGCCTAGTGCCTGATCCTGGTGACCTGGGATCGGGTCCTGCATCGGGCTCCCTGCATGGAGCCTGCTTCTCTCTCTGTCTTTCATGAATGAATAAATAAATAAAACCTTTTAAAAATAAAAATTAAATTAAATAAACCTAAGACTGATGCTACATTAAGCTATAGGATGTCTGCAACAACGAACACTGGAATTGGGTGGAACTTGTGCAGTTTCAGGGTACTTAAAGTCCAAGAGTTACAATCTTCAGAGCTGATAATCAGTGTCCTTCCATTTGTTTTTCTTCTCTTGTATGCTAGTTGGAAATGGAGGATGAAGATACAATTGATGTGTTCCAGCAGCAGACAGGAGGTGTCTACTAAAAAGGGAACCTGCTACTTTACTCCAGAACTCTGTTCCTCCAGACCAAGAAGACATTCTCAAATAGAAAGCCGTAATTTGGTTCCACCACATCCTGACTACTACAGTATAGTTTTCTCTATTCTTTCATTTTCCCCTTCCCCATTCCTTTATTGTACATAAAGTAACTGTGTATGTGCACAAGCATATTGCATTTTTTTTTTTTAACTAAATGGCCAATGGTATGTTTTGATCGACATCAAATGGAGATGGGATGGGGGAAAATACTGCTTCTGTGAAAATACCCCCTCTCTCCATTAGTGGCATGCTCAGTCAGCTCTTATCTTTATATTCCAGTAAGTTATTTTGCTCTCACTGTTTAACAAAAAAAAAAGAACAACATAAAAATCCTTGCATACCTTGTTCGATTGGAGAATTTTAATGTTTTTCATTTATCATTGTAAAACCAAGGACAATTTTATAACTTTTTTGTACGTAGCTGTTACATGTAGGGCAATCTGTCTTTAAGTAGGGATAAATTACTCTAAAAGAAATGAATCCTAGATAGTTTTCCCTTCAAGTCAAGCGTCTTGTTGTTTAAATAAACTTCTTGTTTAAAATGAGCTGTTTTCTTTATTCTGAAGAATATTGAGGAGAAAGTTGAAGCTTAGGAAAAAAACATGAATTGAGTAGGCCTGTTAGAAGTAACATTTCAAGGAAGAAGTAAAGCTACACTGCATTCCTGACAGACTGATGCAAAACAAAGAATAACAAAGTTTATAAATGACTAGCAACTAATGTTTCAGCCTCTTTGTTTAAAAAGCTTAGGCAGTTCAAGATAATGCAACCTTACTAGCAGGAAAAAAAAAAAAAAATTAGGTCATAATGTTGTGGATTTATTCCCAAATAATTTCTGTAACCAGTACCTGGCAGGTTGGATTACTACATGCAGCTAGGAGAAAGTTCTGAGTTTGCTAACTCTGCTGATAAATCACTTAACCATTCTAGCCCCCACTTTGATGAATAAATTATTCCCTAACCCAGAATAGAGTCTTTGTTCCATGTAAAGGACAAAATATTTATCTACATCTATCCATTGCTTATCAGACTTAAATATGCAGGGCATCACGGTTTTTAAATACAGTTGTATGGGGAAGGGTAACAGCCATAGAACGAGTAAACATAATAGAGCTGAAACTGGGACTGGAGAATAGGTCTGATACCTGTTAATTCAGTTTTTCCATATTGGTACTCAAGAAACTGAATTTCCACCCTTCGTATTCACCAGTGTGGCCTTTTGGCATCAGGTCCCCAAGTCCTGTCATGACTTGTCAATTAGTTCACTCTACCACTGTTGCAACATAGGTTTTCTTTACATCCCCCGTTTTTATGGTGAGAGTTTCCCCAGGCAGCAGGTGATACGTAGGGTGGGCTTTTTTTTTTTTTTTTTTTTTTTTTTAATGTGGGGCTTGGACTCATGAGCCCAAGATAGAGTTGCATGCTTTTCTGACAGTCAACCAGGCGCCCCTGTTCCATAGTTTTTTCATTCTGTATATATGAGTTAATCTTGAGCCAACAACTTTTATTTTCCTGTGTGTAAAATGTTACCAACCTACTTTTACAATTTATATTGTGCATCTGTGTGGGAACCCTGCCCCCAAGAATTCTTAGGTAAGTGCCTGTCTTGATTTGTTGTACTAGGTACTGTTAAGTGGTAGAATTTGATGGTGCCCTAAAAATTAAAAATTAGGATTATAATTCAAGCCAGAGAACTTTATTATGTAAAGGGTCTTGAAGTGGGCCTTATTTAAGTAGGAATTTACTAACATGTCATGTCTGAGTTTTTGCCATGTTGGGAGGAATATCTAAACAGAAACCTGATACAATTTCTTTTTTTTTTTTTTTTTTTTTTTTTCAATTTCTTTTAAGATTTTAGTTACTCATTTGAGAGAGTGAGCAAAAGAGTACAGGAGCAGGGGAAGAGGGAAAGGGAGAAGCAGTTTCCCCACTGAGCAGGGAGCCCGATGAGGTGGCTCGATCCCAGGACCCCTGGGATCCCAGGACCTGAGCTGAAGGCAGATGTTTAACCGACTGAGCCACCAGGTGCCCTGAAAGACAAATTTTCTATGCAAAATTTATAGAACTTTTTAAAAAATTTCTAATCTGTATATATAATATGGGGCTTGAACTCATGACCCCAATATTGAGTTGCCCCCTCTCCCTAGGGAGCCAGCCAGGCATTCCTAAGGAGCACTTTTTTTTTTTTTTTAATTTATGTACGGTAGTCAGAGAGAGAGAGAGAGAGGCAGAGACATAGGCAGAGGGAGAAGCAGGCTCCATGCACCGGGAGCCCAACGTGGGATTCGATCCCAGGTCTCCAGGATCGTGCCCTGAGCCAAAGGCAGGCGCTAAACCACTGCGCCACCCAGGGATTCCCTCCTAAGGAGCACTTTTTAAGTAACACTTTGAAAATAATTATTGAAAATAATGTAATCTTTGCATTTTAATTTTTTTTGCCTTCAGAGGAGAGGTTCAAATGATGGGACTTAATACTGCCATTGTGATTAATTGGGACAATTTAGCTCCACTCTTTCTGGCTGCGCTCACATTAATGCCCCACATGTTAGCTCAGCAGTTAAGCGTCTGCCTTCGGCCCAGGGCATGATCCTGGAGTCTCGGGATCAAGTCCCACATGGAGCCTGCTTCTCCCTCTGCCTGTGTCTCTGCCTCTCTTTCTGTGTGTCTCATGAATAAATTTAAAACAAACAAATAATACCCCATGTTCATATCCTTAAAGTGGCAAACAATATCTAAGTGAACACAGTTCTGTACAGGGAAATGAGAAAGTTTTTACTCCCAAGCACTCCTGTTCATACACACTGCTTGAGGCGAAGGCAAAAGGTATTAGCAACTTTTCAAAAATAGTATCAAGTTGTTTGGTTCATTTTTTTGCTTGTTCATGATTTTGTGGAAATTACTTTGATCTGATGATCAGATTATATTCTCCCTAAAGGGGAAGATGTGGAATGGATGACGGGGAGTAGTAACCTAGTTTGAGGAGAAATGGGAGACTCTGGTCAGAGTGTGTACTTCTATGTAGGAGACTGGGACTGCAGGAGGTCAGTAGAAAGTAGAATCCCTGGATATAAGGGAAGTTTTTTGGAGAATTTTGCCAAGGTCTTTGTGGGAGTTACAGTGTATTGGAGAGATCCAACTGTCCTGCTGAGGTTTATTTTTGAGTTAAGATACTGCCGCTTTTATTTATTTTTTTTAAAGATTTATTTATTATTTACGATAGAGAGAGAGAGAGAGGCAGAGACACAGGCAGAGGGAGAAGCAGGCCCCATGCAGGGAGCCCGACGCGGGACTCGATCCTGGGTCTCCAGGATCACGCCCTGGGCCGAAGGCAGGCACTAAACCACTGAGCCACCCAGGGATCCCCATACTGCCGCTTTTAAATATGACTAACACTGATACTGGATTGTGGTTTTGCATTAGAATCTCCTGGTAAGCTTTTAAAAACATACCTGTGCCTGGGTCCTACCTTAGAAATGTATTTTCAAAGCAGTATAGAATTGAGAAGCAATTCTGGGAAGCATCATCACAACTCTTAAGAGTTAATTAAGCACCTTGTGGATGGTGAAGATTACATGAGATAATAAACGTTTTAGCTGCCTAGCACAATGCCTCCCACGTACTGAACTCTTTAAATAAAAGTTATTATTTTCAGCGCGCAGTAAGGGCCATAGGATGCTGAGGTTTCAACAGAATTCCATAATCTGCTGATGCCTTGCACTTAATGTAAATGAAAAACAGCAAGAATTTTCTATTCTTTTAAAACCATACAATCTTTGTCTCATCAGTTATTTTTTTCATAAATACTTAATGCTAAATTGTGTCCTAATGAGTCTTTAAGGGGATCCCTGGGTGGCTCAGCGGTTTTGCGCCTGCCTTTGGCCCAGGGCGCGATCCTGGAGTCCCGGGATTGAGTCCCGCGTCGGGCTCCTGGCATGGAGTCGGCTTCTCCCTCTGCCTGTGTCTCTGCCTCTCTCTCTCTCTCTCTCTCTATCATAAATAAATAAAAATAAATCTTAAAAAAATAATGAGTCTTTAAGGAGAAACTGTCCTCAGAATATTGATTCTCCAATATCCTAAGAACCAAAGACCTGTCCACTACATGCTTCAACATTCTGATTGTGTAGGTGGTGATTTGAAGGTGGTCCTCCATGTAGTAGGACACACATGTACTTTATAGTGAGATTTTAGTCTGTATAGTGGTTAGCTAATGAAAAGAGTTCCTCAGAGTTGGAACATAATTAGAATAGAGCATATAAACAGGTTAGGAATTTAATCTATTTGGAATGTGGAGCGTTATTTCCCTGTAAGCAGTGACATGTGACTATGAGATCATTTTAGGATTTCCTATACCCCTGGGGCCCTTATGAAACTGTTTGAAGTCTCAGAATTGTCATGTAATGTTTGTTTTTTTGCAATTCATGTTTTTAAGGCATATTATATGGCTAACTTTGCCACAAGTTTACAGAATTTAGAATATTAAGGGAAGAATTTTCTCACATTTTTCAGGGCATGCTGTTTTTTAAAAATTATTGGTTGTTTGTAATTTTAGCAATTGTTTTTGCAAAGGAGGCCAGATTCATCTCTAGGAGAGCAGGACAGATGGCTTAGAGGAGTTTTTTGCTTGTTTATTAAATATAGAAATAGTAGCATGGGATTGGGGAAAGCGAACAAAATCCACATCATTTTATTCAGCTCAATCTAGAGAAGGAAAAGAGTGGGGAAATAGGAATCACGCTCTCCCTCCACAATTCAGTGATTAAAAAGGACGTGAGAGTGGCATGTCAGACCAGTAGAGGATATGTGCCATTTTGTTTACCTTTGACAAAGTAGGCGAAATGTGACTGCCATTTTCCATATCTCAGGTGGTTTGTTTATATTATGGCAAATGAGTTTCAAGAGAAAACAAACGCCTTCAGTTGTCCCTGTGCCATTGATATGCCTTTGTGTGTGAGGATATAGCTAAGAAAAGAATGGACAGATGCATACTAAATTTGGCTGTAAGAGTGATGGATACAGAATGTATGTGTAAATATGTGTGGTTAAGTCACACAGAAGTGACATGGGGCACCCTGCAATCCTGGGGTTTCTAACCCTTGTTAGAAATACTTGTCAATGAGTGATTTATTAATTCAGGTACTTAGTGAAATTCAAAAGCACATGAGTAGCATTTTAATAATGGAATAGAAAATACAAGAAAATGTATTGGGGTGCCTGGCTGGCTCAGTCTGTGGAACATGCAACTCTTGATCTCAGGATTATTGGGCATAGAGTATTTAAGAAAACAAAAAAGAAAATATTAATGTTCGATCATAGTTTACTGTTCTTGTAGGTTAGAAATAGTCAACTGTCTGCAATTTCATTTGGGTTCAGCTTATAACATGTTCTGGATCAGAGTGAGAGAAAATAATCTAAGAAGTTGATTCAAACCCAATTGCATAAACTAGATGGAGTAAATCCCAATAATAAGGCCCTCTAGATTGCCCATTTCCCCTGGCATTCTGGAATAAATTGGGGCAGGTTGGTATTATGAGGGGTCAGAACAAAGTGGGTAGTATTTGAGGCAAAAAACATGCTTGAGAGCCAAGAGATGCTATTTTAGTGCATATTGTGTTTCATTTAAATTTAGTTATTACCTTAGTAGGCATCAAGTGGTGAAGAACAACTTCTAGATTATTCTATTTTGAGTAAATTGTACATTGCATTCTTTTTTTTTTTTTTATATTTATGATAATCACAGAGAGAGAGAGAGAGAGAGAGAGGCAGAGACATAGGCAGAGGGAGAAGCAGGCTCCATGCACCGGGAGCCCAATGTGGGATTCGATCCCGGGTCTCCAGGATCGCGCCCTGGGCCAAAGGCAGGCGCCAAAACGCTGCGCCACCCAGGGATCCCCTGTACATTGCATTCTTGAATAAAACTCTCCACATACCCAGCAACAAATTTAAAAGCCAACAAGATTTATGTCCATGTTAAAGGAAAATTATTAGAGCTTTAAATATTTCTTGACATCTTTTAAATAGTAATTTCTTGCCACCTGCTTCGGAACAATAGATTTGAGTTCTGAGGAAAGTCTGAGAACACTGGGTTTATAAAAACTTACTGGGAACGCTGATTACTAGGCTTTCTAAATTGAAGTAGAAATGAACATTAGTACTGGAATATAGTAGGGAAGTGGCAACATGAAACTAAGTGAAGTCAGAGGGCACTTGCTGCTTAGTAGATAACTGCTCATTCTCCCCTTCACTGTATTTAAAAAGCAGGTGAAAATGGAACATACATATAGGGCAGTGGTTTTGAAATTGCATGGAACCATGGGGTTCTGCCAAAAAAGGATAGTGGATAGAAAGGCCAGCTAGGGATGGAGAAGCAGAAGGGGCCAGGATTTCATAACCTCTGCTCAGTTTAAATCACAGCTGCTTTATTCATCTATATATTTGGATTCTGCTTCATAAATGTTTGAAAAACATTGTTATAATATTGAAATAGCTGTTAGGGAAAAAAAAAAAAAAGTAGGGCAGCCCGGGTGGCCCAGCAGTTTAGCACTGCCTGCAGTCCAGGGTGTGATCCTAGAGACCCCGGATCGAGTCCCATGTTGGGCTCCCTGCATGGAGCCTGCTTCTCCCTCTGCCTGTGTCTCTGCCTCTCTCTCTCATGAATAAATAAATAAAATCTTAAAAAAAAAAAAAGAAATAGCTGTCAGACCATTCCTTGTCATAAGGTTTCATCTGTCTTAAATATTTCATTAGTTTTTTTAGGTGAACCGAAGGATTTAGAGCAAATTTTGTTTGTATTGATATACAGTCTTACATATGTATTTTAAAATTTAATGATGGACCTTCATGATTTTATTTTATGTTTTAAAATAATATATTTATTCATGAGAGACACACACACACACAGAGAGAGAGAGAGGCAGAGACACAGGCAGAGGGAGAAACAGGCCCCATGCAAGGAGCCCAACACGGGATCGATGCCAGGTCTCCAGGATCATGACCTGGGCTGAAGGCAGCGCTAAACCGCTGAGCCACCCAGCCTACCCAACCTTCATGATTGTAAAAGCAACCATCCTTTTGTAACTTTTCATCCTGATCTGATCTGTTGATTTTTTTTTTTTTTTATGATAGTCACAGAGAGAGAGAGAGAGAGAGAGAGAGAGGCAGAGACATAGGCAAAGGGAAAAGCAGGCTCCATGCAGGGAGCCTGACGTGGGACTCGATCCCGGGTCTCCAGGATCGTGCCCTGGGCCAAAGGCAGGCACTAAACTGCTGCGCCACCCAGGGATCCCTGTGTTGATCTTTTGAATCGACTATAATTTTATTAATGTCCCATTTTCAATTGGGTTGGTCATCTGGAGCAAAGGTCATTATAGCTAGAGCTATGTATCATGTTTTACCATAAATCTCCATCTTGTAGCAAAAAGTGGAGTATAGAGATTTTAGTCAAAACTATTATATGACATGAGCAAGTAAATAGTAAGGCTTGTCATTCTGGAAATTTCTGACAATTTTACATTATTTAAGGCAGATTCTTTTTTATTATTTTTTAAAATTTTATTTGAGAGAGCATGAGTGGGAGGGTTGTGGGGGGCAAAGGGAGAGGGACAAGCAGACTAGACTCCCCACTGAGCATGGAGCTGGATACAGGGCTTGATCCCAGGATACTGGTATGATGACCTGAACCTAAGGCCCAACCAACTAAGCCACCCAGGTGCCCCTATTTTATTTTATTTTAATTTATTATTTTTTAAAAGATTTATTTATTTATTTTATTTTAGAGAGAGAGGCAGAGACACAGGAGGAGGGAGAAGCAGGCTCCATGCAGGGAGCCTGAGGTGGGACTCGATCCTGGGACTCCAGGATTGCACCCTGGGCCAAAGGGAGGTGCTAAACCACTGAGCCACCCAGGGATCCCCCATTTTATTTTTAAGGAAGCTCTGTGTGGAGCTTGAACTCATGATCCTGAGATCCAGAGTCACATGCTTTACAGACTGAGCCAGCCAGACATCCCTGAAATTCTTTTTTAAAATACAATGCACCCCCCCAAAAAAAATAAATAAATAAATGAATAAATAAATAAATAAAATAAAATAAAATAAAATAAAATGCACCAAACAGGCCTGCCTGAAATAGCCTTAATCAGATATGTATTTTACATAATTTATTCTTCTTTACAAATCATTAGATTAAAAGACGGATCCCTTGCATTTGAAGCAAAGGTTCTCAGCCCAAGCCAGTGTGAGAGTTATCTGTTTAACTTCTTGAAGATATCCATGGTCAGACTCTACCTGCCCCTCCCCAACCAAAATTCGAAATCAGTAGATCTCAGATGGGGCTGGCATTCATCCGATGTGCAGCCAGGATGGGGCAGCTGCAATAGAAAGCTTTAGTTTACCAACTACATTTTTTTTAAAAGATTTTATTTTTTTAAAGTAATCTCCATACCCATTGTGTGGCTCAAACTCACAGCCCTGAGATCAAGAGTGGCATGCTATACCGACTCAGCCAGCCAGATGCCCCTACCAAGTACAACATTCTTAAAATTACCTCGTTTCAACCTTCACAACAATTTAAAATAGGTGCCCTTAACCCCATTTTTACAGATGAGGAAACTGGGTTCAAGAGCATAAATGACTCAGAAGTGTCTTTTTAAGGGAGCAGGACCAGAACCCAGGCTTTCCCATTTCCAGTCCAGTGCCATATTGCCATATGAACCTGTCTTTTCTACTACAGGGGAGGGAGGTAATTAGGACAAGTCTAGAGTGAACTCAAAAGTTTAGGCCAAAAGGGACCCACCCAGCCTGGCATGCCTGGCTGGCTCAATCTGTAGGGCATGGGACTCTTGATCTCTGGGTCTTGAGTTCAAGCCCCATGTTGGGCATGGAGCCTAGTTAAAAAAAAAAAAAGGGACCCACCTGAAGATTTGTCCAAACCTTTCATTTAACACATAAATACAACTTCAGACTATTAAAAAGTTTGTGATTACCTTCCAAGTGTGTCTGGAAATAAGCATAGCTATCACTTTAATGATGGCTTACATGTTGAGCCAAGCACTTTCATCCATTACTTCATTCAGTCCTCACAACTCTGTGGAATTGAAATACTATTTTGTCCTTACTTTACAAGTAGGACAACTAGTGCTCAGAAGAGGTAAGAGGCTGGATTCAAGCTCTGATTTCTCCTGTGGGAGTCTACAATAGCAACCACCCATACTCTGCTTACCTCCTAGTTGATAATTATATGACTTAAACAAGGAGAGCATGTGTGCTCACTGGCTAGCTTGGTCTGAAGGGTTTATGTGTGTGTGTGTTTTAAAAGTTTTAGGAAACAGGGATCCCTGGGTGGCGCAGCGGTTTAGCGCCTGCCTTTGGCCCAGGGCGCAATCCTGGAGACCCGGGATCGAATCCCACATCGGGCTCCCGGTGCATGGAGCCTGCTTCTCCCTCTGCCTATGTCTCTGCCTCTCTCTCTCTCTCTGTGACTATCATAAATAAATTTTAAAAAAATAAAATAAAAGTTTTAGGAAACAAATGATTAAAAGTAATAAAAGTTTTGGAAATTTAGGCCCACCATTTAAGAATGGGAAGATTTTATTAGAGACACAGAGAGGGAGGCAAAGACAGGCAGAGGGAGAAGCAGGTTCCCCTCAAGGAGCCCGATGTAGGACTCTATCTCGGAACCCCAGGATCACACCCTGAGATGAAAGCACAGCTTAACCGCTGAGCCATCTAGGCATCCCAAGAATGGGAAGATTTTAATTCAAACAAATGGTCAGCGGGATCCCTGGGTGGCGCAGCGGTTTAGAGCCTGCCTTTGGCCCAGGGCACGATCCTGGAGACCTGGGATCAAATCCCACGTCGGGCTCCCGGTGCATGGAGCCTGCTTCTCCCTCTGCCTATGTCTCTGCCTCTCTCTCTCTCTCTGTGTGACTATCATAAATAAATAAAAATTAAAAACAAACAAACAGTCAGCACATAAATATATGATCCATGCCTCCTAGAAAAGAAATTCTCTCTGGCTGTTCATGAAAACCCAGGAGACTGGTTAAGAATAAAACTTCCAACTTCTAGGAAAGAGGAGGCCACATAAATAGGAATGTTCGATTTTTTTATGGAAATATTGAAAAAGGTCTGCCTTGAGGAAACATGAATGACATGGGAAGGCCTACACTCTGATTTGCTCAAAACTTTCCTACTAGAATCTTGTAAACAGCCATTCTTGAGCGCTCCAAGTGTTGTCTGCATTTGTTGCAGGGATAGATTTACCCAGACAGGTGGAGGAGTCATGACTTAAGGATTATAAACAGCTGCAGAGGCCAGGGCTGCTCCATCGTCTTGGTAGCGAGGGATGTGACTGTTCTCCACCGCCGCGCATTAACTAGCCTTAGAACAGGCCCTCAAATCGGAACGACTGTAATTTTGGTCTAGTACATGCACCACCCATTTACAGCTAAATAGTAACATTAAAATGTGAAGAATTTCCAGTCGTTTTAAAAGGGATCATCTTGGCTTGCTTTCTGCTGCTGACTCATAGTGCTGCTGTTTTGAGACTGTCGTATTTCCAAAGGGGACACACAGTAGGTATTCAACGAATGTCAGTTTGTAGCAGACATTTCCGTCCCTTAAGGAGCATGCCCTTGCTGTCTCTCCATGAGTAAGGCGAGTAAGTGGGTGGTAAAGACAAATCCGTCCTCGGCTTGTGGGTTCCAGCTCGCCCAGGGCGAGCTTTCCCCTGCCAGGTAACTTTCTTCGGTGACAGCCAGCACCACTTGTGCCCAGCGCGGGGCAGGTTTGTCCTTTGTCCAATCATCACCGAGATTTGGGGGGGTGGGGGAGGGGGAACTTCCAAAGACCTACCCCGACCAGGAAGGGGGTGGGTTTAGGCTGAGCAGGGGCCGCCGCAGCCCGTCGAGGAGAAGCACGATGCTTGGCACTCCAGGGAACCAATAGGAACGAAAAAGGCTGTTTGAATTGGCCAATAGCGGCAAGGTGGGGGCGGGCTTCCCCGAGCCGTATAAAGGCTGCGGCCGGGGAGGCAGGCGGCGGCGGAGGCTCCTGCAGCGGTCGCAGGCGGTGGGGAGGGGAGCTGCTCGGCGGCCCGCGGACCCGACCCTTTCAGCGCTCTGCTCCCGCGCCTGCCTACCTCGCTCCTCGGCACCATGACCACCACCACCACCTTCAAGGGAGTCGATCCCAACAGCAGGAATAGCTCTCGGTGAGGCTGCGGGGCCGCGCCCGCCCCGCGCGGGGCTCGAGGGGGTGGGAGGGCCGGTCCCCGGCGGAGCCTCGGGGGCCGGGCGGCCGGTCGTTGGCGGTAACGTGCCCGGGGCGCCGCGCTCGTGCGGGGCCGGGCGGCGGGGCTCGGCCGTCGGCTCGGTCTTTGTGCGGTCCCGCAAGCCCCGCGCGCCGGCCCCGCCCGGTTGCCGCTCATCTCCCATTCATTCCTCCCCCGGAGCGAGGGGTCGGCCGGGCCGGGCCGGGCAGGGCCGGGGCCGCTCGCCCTCGCAGCGCGGCCGGCTTTCGGTGGTCGGGCCACGCGGAGAGCGTTTGCTTCCTTCCCTTGGCGCGGCCGGCCCGGCCCCAGGGCGGTGGTCTCGGCCGCCAGGTGCCCGGGCAGGCCCCCCCATTGTCCCACCCCTGGGCACGCGCTCGCCGCGTCCGTGGCCCGGGGCAGGTGGCGGCCCCCCGCCCGGCGCGACAGCCCCTCCTGCGGCCGCAGCGATCGAATCTTGCGGGCTCCTACCCACGGGGGCCCGCCCGGCAGGTGGCATTTGTGGTCGGGCGGGGCAGGTGATCGCGACCCCCGCGCCCGCCCAGGCCCCCGCCGCCAGCCCCCCGCGAAGTGCTTCCCCTCCGCTAACAAAGGAAAGACCCCGGCTCCTTCCCCTCCCGCGCCCACCTCGGAACGCGAGAGGGGGGTGAACCAGTGCGAGCGGGTTTTCCGCGCTCACACCTTCGGACCTCGGTCTTTGCATCCCACCTTTCCCCCCCGCCCCTTCCTCCTTTGACGTTTGCCGAATGAGTTCTTCGCTGGCCCGGGTTCCCGAGCTGGAGGAGGCTTCCAGTTCTTGGGCGGGGCCGGAGACATCCATTGTCTCTTCCGTACTGTCGTCTCCACCTGGGGAGCCGGGGCCTTTCTGGCCAGTGTTGCTGCAGCATTTGGGGGAAGAAGCCACTGGGTGTTTGGACTGGAACCCTCCCTTCCCAAGCCCTTGCCTGACCTGATGGAAGGGTTTGTAACCGGTGCAAGGTGTCCACATTGTCTGGGCTAATTGGCACCCTGTTCCTTTTGAGGTAGGATACAGGCATTTCTGGGATCCTGCTCAAGGCTTGTGGGAAGCTTAGGTTCCACTTTTTCTGGGCACCTATTCTTCACTGATCACGACCTGCATTTGTGTGCAGCCAGCCTTGGGGTCCTGGGCAAGTGGCACAAAGGGAGCCATTTTGTGGGGCTAAGAAGACGGCTGTGAAATAGTGCCTCACAGGGGTTGGTGAACTTGGGAACAAAAAGCTGGCCTCAGCACCGAGTCTTAGGTTGGACATGACCCTCCTTTTCAACTCATCCCTTTATCTTACACAATGTAGAAAAGAGTAGGAAAGATTTAAAAAAAAAAAAAAATTGGTGGGTCCTTGCAGGTTGGGGACCTTGAGTAGGAAGAGACGTTTGAAAATACTGGTCACTCCCTCTTCTGTTGTCATCCTTGCAATGAGATCATTTTTTTTTTTTTTCAGAGGACACTGGAACACACTGCACCTTGGTTTTTCTTTTTGTGCCATGCGGTCAACTTTCTGCTGGTCAGACTGTAGTGGCTGGAATGTGAAAACTGACACATTGTTATAAATCAGGTTTTATCTTTGGGGTTGCTGTTCAGTGCTTCATAAAGAATTTCAGTAACCGAGTCAAATGGATCCCCATGCTATTTTTTTGATATGTGTATTGGAGATGTGAGATGGGAATGGTTTTTGGTTCCGCAGAATAAATGTTTTCATTCACCTTTTGTCATCAACTTCCCTCCAGTATTGTGATCTCTGGACTGGAGCTTTGTCCTTACATTTACTTCTTATCTTTCCTTCCTCTGTAATCTCATCGGATTCTTCACTTGTTTCTGAAGTAACATTCTTCAGGCTCCATAAGCAACATTATCAGTTTAGTCTGGTAGGGGATGATCTGCAAAGATCACATGTGAACTCTGGGATTTAAAGAAAGAAGAAAGAAAATGAGTAATTTTTTTTAAAAAATTGCTATCCATAGCACACGTGCACATTTTTGTTGAGTCTCAAATATGTAATCTTGGTTTAGATCAGAAAGAATGAGAGGATCTTAAAAAAATAAAACTGAAATAATTTCTGTCTTATGATCCAAATCCTTTGTTTGGGGATGTCTCACTGTTACAAATGGGCTCTACAACACTGACGTCATTGGAGTAGGTATTACCTGCTATTGCGGAAGGAACACAGACCTTTAAAAAGTTGAGTGCTCAGAGCTTTGACTTTCTTTTTAAGCTGATGTTTGGGTGCTAGTGTCTTTTTTTTTTTTTTTTTTTTTTTTTAAGCCAAAAAATACTTCCCAAGCCACCAGGGTTTTGGAGATTTTCATCTTGCTAAAATAACTCATGAAGGTTTAATTATGATGAGAAGAAAAAAAAAATCATTCTAATCCCTAGGGAGTGGAGGGGATGACAATGAAGCAAGTTAATTCTGATTTTATTTCAGGCGTCTTTGTTGATTTGGGGAACAAGGGATAAAAACCTGGTTGCTTCAGAACTTTAGCATGAGAGAGAAAGCCTATTAAGAATTTATAACCCACCTTTAATTATGATTTAACAGATTTAATTAAGCAAACCTACAATTACCATCTTGATAAAACATATTTGTGGACACATTTTTTTTTTTTAAACATTTATTTGAGAGAGAGAGCAAGTGAGTGGAGGGGAGGGGCAGACAGGGAGAGAGAGAATCTCAAACCCACTTCCTGCTGAGCACAGAGCCAGATGTGGGGCTCAATCCCACCACCCATGAGATTGTGACCTGAGCCAAAATCAAGAGTCAGACGCTACCCAGGCGCCCCTGAACACACTTATCTTAATCCATATAATTAATTTAAACTAAGTGGATATTTAATGTCTGAAACTTTTTAAAAACAGAGTTTTAATTTTAACATGTTACAAAAACCATAATGGGTCTCCTCTCACCCCCTGCCCTAGGGGTTAAATAATGACTTTTATTTAGTGTAAATTGCATATTGAATATTACTGTGGTCAAACACAAATATGGGATTCAGGGGAGGATGCTAGAAGACCTGCAGAAGAAGTATAAGACAGTCTGAGGTTGGAAAACACGGAAGCTAATCAGGACCAGCTACATAGGTTTGTATGAAAATGAAAGAGAAAATAGCCTCATATGCTCCCTGTGTTTCAGCACTTTGAGCCCTTCTTACATGCCTGCCAGGGACTTGAGGACTTGGATTTTGGTCCTCATCTTTGTCAGTTTAGTAATATTGGACAGTTTCTTCAGAGGTTCTCAAAGGCTTCACTTTGCTCTCAAAAAGTGAGGCTGTTGAACTAGATGGAACAGAGCCCAGCAAACTATTGCCCTTGAAATGCTGTGGACACCTGATTTTTATATTCACAAATGATTGTTAAAAAACTATTGATTTCATGTGGAAATTACATGATGATCAAATGCAGTGTCTGTAAATAAAGTTTTGTTTGAACAGAGCTGCACTTACTCGTTTTCATGTTGACTATAGTTGCCTTTGTGCTAATAGAGCCAAATAGTTGATAAAGACTGCATGACGCACAGGCCAAAAACATTTACTTTCAGGCACTTTTAACACCAAAAGGAGAGGATCTGCCATCTTTTCCTCCATGTGCTACCTTATACTCTTTGAGCCTTTGGAAGGTTCTACTCATCAGCTTTATGGAGGAGGTGGAGGTTTAAGAGGTTAAGGCTGGGTTTTGAAGAGCCCTTGAGGCAAGGGTGGAGAGCGCTCTAGGCAGGAGTAAAGATGGGAGCAAATACCCAAAGTGGGGATAAGCCCACTGTTCAGGGAAGTGGCTCAGCTGGATTGGTGAAGAAGGTAAGAACTGGATAAAGTGGAGAGGCCCTGTTGATAGTTGGTCACATTTCCTTCATTGCTGTCAGGGCTTCACCAAGGCTTGCGTCTGCTGGCTTGTGGGTAGCAGGGACAAGGTAGGAAGGGGACCCCCGGCCTCGGTGTCAGCTGCACCCAGGGAGCAGAGGAGCTGGGATTTCTGTTGAAAGATGCAAGTATTGGGATCCCTGGGTGGCGCAGCGGTTTAGCGCCTGCCTTTGGCCCAGGGCGTGATCCTGGAGACGCGGGATCGAATCCCACGTCGGGCTCCCGGTGCATGGAGCCTGCTTCTCCCTCTGCCTGTGTCTCTGCCTCTCTCTCTCTCTCTCTCTGTGTGACTATCATAAATAAAAATAAAAATTAAAAAAAAAAAAAGAAAGAAAGATGCAAGTAACGTGCCGTCCTGTGTGGATGTAGGTGTCCACAAATGATCACATGCAGTGGCCAGTGGGAAAACTAGTATTGTCAAAAGAAAGGTTTTCAGGGAATTCTGGAACCCAGAAGCAACCTTCAAAAGAATTTTAGATTGGGGCACCTGGCTGGCTCAGTTGGTGGAGCAGGGGAGTCTTGATCTCAGGGTTGTGAGTTCAAGCCCCACATTGGGTGTGGAGATTGCTTAAAACACACACACACACACTTAAAAAAAAAGAATTTTAGATTATGGCAAGACAGAAAAATATGATGTATAAAAAAAGGACATTGAGATTCACCTGAAATCCCATCTGAGAGCACAAACCCTGGAAAACATCGTGGTGTATGTACTTTCAGGCATTTATGTCTATTTATGATGATAGTAGCTAGGAACACATGATGGCTATGTTCCAGGTTCTGTTCTAAGCACAGTCTATAGGATATCCTTAGAATAGTCGTACGAGGCAGCTACTACAAACCTCTTTTTTATAGAAGAGAAAACCAAAGCATTAAGGGGTTAAGCAGTTTTCCCAAGGTCACACAGCTAGATAAGTGTATCCATACCATATACACATTGTTTTATGTAACATGTAATTGGCCTTATGTTTCTTTTCCAACGTTTTTCATTCACTGAGTTTTAGATAACATCTGCTAATGAAGGTAACTCTGATCCTACTATATACAGCTTTCTGTTGTATGGACATGTCTTGATAACTAAGACCCTACTAATGGCCAGTTAGGGTATTCCCAATTTTATTTACAGATTAACATTTTTACAGGAGTCTCCTTGTACATATATCTGATTATCTAATTAGAACAACTTCTGGGGCAGCCTGGGTGGCTCAGCGGTTAGTTCCGCCTTCAGCCCCAGGTGTGATCCTGGAGTCCCGGGATCGGCTCCCACGTCAGGCTCCCTGTAGGGAGCCTGCTTCTCCCTCTGCCTGTGTTTCTGCCTCTTTCTCTCTCTCTCTCTCTCTCTCTCTCTCTCTTTCTCTCTAGATCTCTCATAAATAAATAAATAAAAATCTTTAAAAAAAAAAAAAACAGGGATCCCTAGGTGGCGCAGCGGTTTAGCGCCTGTGTTTGGCCCAGGGCGCGATCCTGGAGACCCGGGATCGAGTCCCACGTCGGGCTCCCGGTGCATGGAGCCTGCTCCTCCCTCTGCCTGTGTCTCTGCCTCTCTCTCTCTCTTTCTCTGTGTGACTATCATAAATAAATAAAAAAAAATAAATAAATAAAAATAAAAATAAAAATAAAAATAAAAAACAATTTCTGGAAGTAGAAATGCCCGTTCATATAAAAAGCAAACAGTTGACACGTATTATCAAAATATGCTTTAGAAAGTTAGTATAGGGACGCCTGGGTGGCTCAGTGTTTGAGGATCTGCCTTAGGCTCAGGGTGTGATCCTGGAGTCCCAGGATCGAGTCCCACGTCAGGGTCCCTGCATGGAGCCTGCTTCTCCCTTGCCTGTGTCTCTGCCTCCCTCCCTCTATCTCTCATGAATAGATAAAATCTTTAAAAACAAACAACAAAAAAAAGGGACACCTGGGTGGCTCAGTGGTTGGGCACCTGCCTTCGGTTCAGGTCATGATCTGGGGATCTGAGATCGGGTCCCACATCGGGCAAGTAATCTCTACACCCAGTATGGGGCTCGAACTCACGACCCCGAGATTGACAGTTGCAGGATCTGACTGAACCAGCCAGGCACGCCTCTTCTACTTTTTTTTTTTTTAATATTTATTTATTATTTTATTTTTTAAGATTTTGTTTATCCATGAGAGATACAGAGAGAGAGGCAGAGATACAGGCAGAGGGAGAAGCAGGCTCCATGCAGGGAGCCTGACATGGGTCTCCAGGATCACGCCCTGGGCTGAAGGCAGCGCTAAACTGCTGAGCCACCTGGGCTGCCCCTAAAGATTTATTTTAGAGAGAGAGAAAGAGCATGTGTGCCAGTTGGGGGAGGAGGAGAGGGGGAGAATCCTTAAGCAGACTCCCTGCTGAGCAAGGAGCCTGACACCACGGGGGCTCTGGGCTTGTGGGGCTCCAGCCCACGATCCTGAGATCATGGCCTGAGCTGAAATCAGGAGTCCCACACTTAACCATCTGAGCTGCCCAAGTGCCACCGGTGGCAATCTTTTTGAGAGAGAACTGTTACCTTGACAGAATTCTGAGAAGAAACTGACAAACTCTTCATTGTAATAGTAATTGTTAATAGATTCTCTCATTAAGTGTTGAACATACCTAAAAATCAGTAGTTTTGGGCAGCCCCGGTGGCGCAGCGGTTTGGCGCCGTCTACAGCCTGGGGCGTGATCCTGGAGACCCTGGATCGAGTCCCACGTCGGGCTCTCTGCATGGAGCCTGCTTCTCCTTCTGCCTGTGTCTCTGCCCCTCTCTCTGTGTGTCTCTATGTTTTTTTTTTTTTTTTTTAAGTTTTTTATTTATTTATGATAGGCAACAGTGAGAGAGAGAGAGGCAGAGACACAGGCAGAGGGAGAAGCAGGCTCCACGCACCGGGAGCCCGACGTGGGATTCGATCCCGGATCTCCAGGATCGCGCCCTGGGCCAAAGGCAGGCGCCAAACTGCTGCGCCACCCAGGGATCCCTCTGTGTGTCTCTATGAATAAATAAATAAAATCTTAAAAAAAAATCAGTAGATTTGAACAACTTACAGCAGCTTGACCCTACTAGAGCTATAGAACACTGGCAAAACACATTCTTTTCAAGCATATATAGATTTATTAAATTGATCACATATTAGGCCTTAAAGCACATCTCAAATTTCAAAGGATTCATGTCACACAGGCTGTTGTCTGTGTTATAATTAAAAGTTAGAAATTAAGGGCAGCCCGGGTGGCTCAGCGGTTTAGTGCCACCTTCAGCCTACGGCGTGATGCTGGGGACCCGGGATCTACCTGCATGGAGCCTGCTTCTCCCTCTGCCTGTGTCTCTGCCTCTCTCTCTCTCTCTCTGTGTGTGTGTGTGTGTCTCTCATGAATAAATAAATAATCTTTAAAAAAAGTTAGAAATGAATAAATCAGAAAGACCCCTATGTTTGGAAACTTATAGATATATTTTTAAATAAATAATGTTTGGGCTAAAGAAGAAAATAATGGACGTGACAAAACATTTAGAATGCAACAGTAGTTTTTAAAAATAATCAAGACTTGGGATACCTGGGGGGCTCAGTGCTTCAGTGTCTGTCTGCTTTTGGCTCAGGGCATGATTCCGGGATCCTGGGATTGAGTTCCACATTGGGCTCCTTCCTAATGTCTCTGCCTCTCTCTCTCTTTCTCTCTCTCTCTGTGTGTGTCTCTCGTGAATAAATAAACTCTTTAAACAAAAAATCAAGGCTTGGAACACCCTTAGAGGGACACTTAGAAGGGTTTGCACTGCAAGTGTTTAATTTCTCCATTCTTTTCTAATGTAAGGACCTGCATTTGCAAATGACAACTTAGGTATTTGGAAACTTGGATGAAATGTACATCCTTCTAGAAAAATATTTCTCAAACTGATTTAGGAAGAAGTAGGAGACCAGACTACTCCTGTCTCCAATAATGGAACAGAATCAGTAGTTAGAAAACCTTCCCGTAAGAGCATGTCCATTTTCTCTTTTGCGAGTGACAGGACAAGTTAAATTGAGTTTTTCCAGGGAGGGAACACATTGATCAAGCTGAGGCACAAAGCTCTGCCAACATGCAAGTGCTAGGTTTCCTTGCTGAACCAAAAGCTATAGATGGTGTCCAACAGTGCCTGGTTATCGAACATGCCTGGAGCCTCCCACCAGTGTCTCCTACGGACCTCCTCCTGTGGCTGGTCCCTCGTGTTTGCTAGGAAGAACGCTGTGTTGGTACAAGTGTATAAACAGGGCTTGCCTGGTGATGCCGAGAGAGGAGGAGACTGTCCTAAGCTTTCCTTGGGCTTCTAAATTGGTCAGCTTAACTTTTACATGTATATTTATGTATATACAAGTGTGTGTGTGTGCATATATATATGTGTGTGTGTGTGTATATACAAATATATATATACTTGTATATACATATTCAGAAATGCATTCTGAATACGTAAATAACAAGATGCGCTTCTACACTTCTCTGCAAATATATCCAGCTTAGCTCATTAGGTGAGGTCTGTTAGGTCTTCTGCTGTCTCCTAAAAGGGAACATGAGACAGGCTGTTTTAGCTGCCTTGTGTGTCAGACAACTTTACACAAATATTATAAAACAGCATTTTGTATCTTAACATCCATTGTTGAATTTTTTTTTTTAATTTTATTTATTCATGAGAGACCCAGGGAGGCAGAGACATAGGCAGAGGGAGGAGCAGGCTCCCTGCAGGGAGCTTGATGTGGGACTCATCCCAGGACCCCGGGATCATGACCTGAGCTGGAGGCAGACGCTTAACCACCTAGCCACACAGGTGTCCCCCTAGTGTTGAATTTTTTAAAACTTTTAAGTTTTTTTTCTTTTTTTTTTTTTATTCACACACACACACACACACACACACACACAGAGGCAGAGACACAGGCAGAGGGAGAAGCAGGCCCCATGCAGGGAGCCTGATGTGGGACTCGATCCCTGTGACTCCAGGATCACGCCCTGGGCCAAAGGCATGTGTTAAACCAATGAGCCACCCAGGGATCCCCAACTTTTACGTTTTTTTATTGAGAATAGTTGACATACAATATTATATTAGTCTCAGGTGCACAACATATAGTATGTGACAATTCTATACATTATAAAATCCACAGTAAGTGTAGTCACCATATGGATTTATTACAGTATTATTCAGTATGTTCCCTATGCTGTACTTTTCAGCCCTGTGACTTATTTTATAATGGGAAATTGGTACCTCTTAATCCCCTTCACCTGGTTCCCCCCATCCTCCTCCTCCCCAGTAGCCACCACCAGTTCTGTTTGTGAATCTGATTTTTTGTTTGTTCTTTTGGTTTGTTTTTTAGATTCCACATAGAAGTGAAATCATGTAGTGTTTGTTTCTGTCAGACTTACTTCATTTAGCATCATACCCCTACATCCATCCATTTTGTCTCAAATGACAAGGTTTCATTCTTTTTTATGGCTAATATGTCATTGTGTGTATACACATACACACATACCCACACACACACACCACATCCTCTTTATTCATCTATCAGTGGACACTTGGGCTGCTTCCATATCTTGCCTATTGTAAATGATGCTGCAAAAAACTTAGGGGTGTATGTATCTTTTCAGATTAGTGTTTTTGTTTTTGTTTTTGGTATCCAGCTATCCAGAGAAGAATTACTGGATCAGGACCCTCCATACTGTTCTGCACAGTGGCTGCACCAATTTACATTCTAACCAACAACTGCATGAGGGTTCCTTTCTCTCCACATCCTTGTCAACACTTGTTATTTCTTGTCTGTCTGCTACTTAGCCATTTTGACGGGGTATGATCTTGTGTTGAATTAATACCATGATGAATCAAGTCCTTTTTCCCATTAGTAGCTCTCACTTTGAGAAGGGTAGGGGGAGGAGGGATGAATGAAAGGAGTTTGAAAGTATTTATGCTGAGAAATGTTTTGGTATGATCTGAAATGGATGTTTTGCAATTATTCCAAGGGTTTTGCGGCCTCCGGGCGGTGGATCCAATTTTTCATTAGGCTTTGATGAACCATCAGAACAACCTGTGAGGAGGAACAAAATGGCATCCAGCATCTTTGGGACACCTGAGGAAAATCCTCCTTCATGGGCCAAGTCGGCAGGTACTGCTTATATCTGTGATCACCAAAGGGACAGACCCAGCATGAATAACTACCGTTGGTTCTGCGCTAGTGAGCCAAATCTAGTTCAACCATAATAAGATCAACTACAGTTAAAGCTTGTCAGTGGAGAAAAGACAGGGACCAAGAAGTGGGAACCACTGAGTCTCGAGGGGTCAGAATAAGGACTGAGATCAGATTGAGTTATTTGGTCCCTCTGTAGAATTCTCAAGCCCTCAGTTAACGTTCCTAACACTTAGCTCATTTTGTAATAGGAGACTAACATGAACATCACTCACAAAATAAATGTTTTGCTTTAGTTCTTTCTGTCTGTCGTGTTCTTCAAGGAAGTATGTTTTAATTCAGGTGCCAAGTCTAGTGGTGGCATAGAGGATTCTGAGTCATCTGGACCCCAGAGAAGGAACTCTTCTGAAGGGAACTCTGGAGACTTCTTAGATCTGAAGGTCAGTGTGACAAACTGGGGGGTAAGGGTACTTTGTGGTTAATACAGTTTAGAAATTCAGTTCTCTCCTTTTGTACTAAGAGCTTCAGTTCTGCCACTGGAGCCTTACATATGTAGAGATAATTAGGAAAGGGACTGAGGCCACATTGGTAATGGAAGATGGATAAAGAATAAAGTCAGGAGAGTGAGGTGACATGATCTGGGTGTACAGAGATCTCTTCTACCAGTAGGATTAGTCTCTCCTTCACTCTGGATTTTGGGAACTTCTGGATCACACTTACTTCCCATGTAACTCAGAGTAACATTTGTGAGTTCAAAGACTGTTATCGTTGTTGGCAAACATTGTTCAGTTGTTCTAAGCTGAACTCCAGGAGACTGCAGACTGGGCATTACCCTCAGTTGTCTGCAAAGGAGCATGGTCCCAGTGCCCCCAGGTGCGGGTCTGGAACCCTGGCAGGGTGGCCTCCTAAGCAGGGACCTCCGAGCACAGAGGCATCATGCATGCAAGTGTAGAGAGACCTGTGTGGGGTTTTGGAATTGATAGATGCTCTTCAACAGCTAGATAAGGAGAAAGGAGAGGGAGAAAGGAAAGATAAATTTACCATTTCCCATTGATAAAAGATCCTCTGACATGCTAATTGGTATTAGACCATTGACGTAAATGTTAATTTTTTTTTTTTTTTTTTTTTTTTTTTTTTGGTGTGTTAGGTATTGCTGGCCCTGGGGAAACTTGACATGCAGCATTTTCCCAAAGTAAAGGTTGTAATGTAATTGTGTTGCTCCCTGCCCCTGAACTTGACTGCATCAAGATGAAATTTCACATCTGTCAGTGGAGGACAGATAGATAGTAGCCTCTTAGAACTATGACTGTTTTGTTTGTTATAAAATTAAAATCCGAAGTAAATTTTTAGGGGCACCTGGCTAGCTCAATCAGAAGGACATGTGACTCAATCTCAGGGTCATGAGTTTGAGCCCCACGTTGAGTGTAGAAATTACTAAAAAAAATTAACTTTAAAAAATAAATAAAACTGAAGTAAATTTTTAATTTCTTTTCTTTTTTTTTTTTTCAGGGAGAAGGCAACATTCATGGTGAGTCCTTCAGAAGCCTAAATTTCTGGTTCTGTAAAATTTTTTTTTTTTTATTGTTTTTAAGATTTTATTTATTCATGAGAGACAGAGAGAGAGGGAGAGAGAGAGAGGCAGAGACACAGGCAGAGGGAGAAGCAGGCTCCATGCAGGGAGCCTGATGTGGGACTCGATCCCAGGACCCAGGATCAGGCCCTGGGCTGAAGGTGGCGCTAAACCGCTGAGCCACCCGGGCTGCCCCTGTAAATGGTTTTAGAATAAGTCAGAATTTTTACTGAAATTGTGTCTTGGGGAAAGAGACTGGGGAGTGAAACCTGGCTTTGCCCCAAGTGCCAGCACGCACTGGGTGGGGAAGAGAGAAAAATTAAACTGGGAAGTTGCAAACATGGTCACATTTGTATCTGCCGGAGTGAGAGCAGTGTCAGAAATGCAGAAGGAAGGAAAAATGGAGAGTCTTTCACAAATACGTACAGTAGTCAGGCTGGTGTCTGTTATTCTTAATGAGAGCTTTTTAGTAATAAGACTCCTGGCATTTCAAGCTTGGCGCACAACATGTAATTTGCCAAGTTTGTTTGATTTTACGCTGGGGCGCTTATTCAGCAAGACATGTTCCTCTGTGATCTTGTGGATGATGATTTAGGGGGCAGATGTAAATTTTTAGCATCCATGTTACCAATTATATGTGGAAATGAGCTATAATCATTTATTTAATGATTTTCAATCTTTGAAGTATTTATTGGCACTTCCTTAACAAGTGCCAGAGAATTAATTCTGCATGTAATGAAAGGCTTATGTGTGTCAGGCAGTAGGAATCAGGTGAAAGTTGACTCAGTGAAATGCAGCCGTCAGAAGGCCATCTGGTCCAGAAGAAGGAAGAGGCTGCTTCCTCAGGGCCTCTTCCTACCATTACATGTGGCAGTCGTCCCGTGAAACAGGTGTTTTAAGAACCAGATCCCTTTTCTGCCCTCTCCGTATTTCTTTTCTTTCTTTCTCTTTCTTTCTTTCTTTCTTTCTTTCTTTCTTTCTTTCTTTCTTTCTTTCTTTCTTTCTTTCTTCCTTCCTTCCTTCCTTCCTTCCTTCCTTCCTTCCTTCCTTCCTTCCTTCCTTCCTTCCTTCCTTTCTTTTCTTTCTTTCTTTCTTTCTTTCTTTCTTTCTTTCTTTCTTTCTTTCTTTCTTTCTTTCTTTCTCTTTCCTTCCTTTTTTTAAAATTTCTTCCTTTCTTCTTTTTTTTTTTTTAAAGATTTTATTTATTCATAGAGACACACACAGAGAGAGAGAGGCAGGGATACAGGCAGAGGGAGAAGCAGGCTCCATGCAGAGAGCCTGACGTGGGACTCGATCCACGGTCTCCAGGATCACGCCCTGGGCTACAGGCGGCGCCAAACCACTGCGCCACCGGGGCTGCCCTTCCTTTCTTCTTTTTAAAGATTTATTTTATTAGAGAGAGTGTGCATGAGCAAGAGAGAGCACAAGCAGGGGGGAAGGGCAGAGGGAGAAGCAGACTATGCTGAGCAGAGAGCCAGATATGGGGCTCGATCCCAGGACCCAAGGATCATGACCTGAGCCAAAGGAGATGCTTCACCAACTGAGGCACCCAGGGGCCCCTCAGATAGTGTTTAATTGATGGGCTTGGTAGGAGAAGAATCCCTTGAACCTGTGAGCGTTACCTGGGTTCTTCCTCAGTGCACAAATCACTTTCTCACTGGACTGAAGGTGTATTGGTTATTGTTTGTGTCCAATGTGTTCTGTTTGCAAAGAATCTTTTCTGGAGGTAAAGAAATCTTCAGGGCTTTTCAGTTTCGCTGCTTTTCATATTCTGAAATACTTCCACACTCAGCCTTACTTATTAGCTAACTCTTAGTCACTACTTTTAGCTAATGGATATAGTTTGAAATTCGGGGAACCTGAAGAAGTATGTGAGAGACCTGATGGAGCTGTGAAAAAATTTGTCATTATTCCTCCTAATCATAAATTCTCCCCCGAGATGCCTGGGTGGCTTAGCGGTTGAGCACCTGCCTCCAGCCCAGGGTGTGATCCCAGGGGTCCTGGGATCGAGTCCCACATCAGGCTCCCTGCATGGAGCCTGCTTCTCCCTCTGCCTGTGTCTCTGCCTCTCTCTCTCTCTCTCTCTCTGTGTGTCTCTCATGAATAAATAAAATCTTAAAAATAAATAAATAAATTCTCCCCCAGTTCAGTTGGTTACAGTTGCTTTAGGTAAACAGCATATTGATTTGCATAGCGTGACAAGCCTTTACTTTTAGTTCATTTGTCATGAAATGACAAGGGGCATAATAATTCAACATTCATCTGGTGGCATAGAGGTCAGCCCTAAAGCCCAGCTACTCTACTCAGTTTATGTTTTTGTTTTTCTTCTTTTTTTTTCCTTCTTCCTACTCAATTTATACAAGACAGATTTTGTTTGGATAGGAGGAAAATTGCCTTCTTCTTTAGGGGAATTAAACATAGGAGTGGCCAAAGGGAATGTGTCGGAAATCTGTAGCGGAGGGAGACAGTCCACAGGGTTTAGGTCGAAGTCTTTCCTGCCTTCAGGCAAGTTAATCTGACGCATTTCTTGGTGTTCCCAGTTCTTCCTTTTTTCTTTTCTTTTTTTTAAATTTATTTATTCATGAGAGACACAGGGAAGCAGAGACACAGGCAGAGGGAGAAGCAGGCTCCCTTCAGAGAGCCTGATGTGGGGCTCAATCCCAGGACCCTGGGACCACGACCTGAGCCATCCAGGTACCCCCAGCTCTTTCATCCTTATAATAAACCACTTTATTGTTTATTATGATGGAAGTGTCTGTTCAGTTACCTTGTTGAAATACCAAAAAAGACAAGTTAGGAGTATAAAGATTGGTATTATAGTAGAGTGTGTCTAAAATCCCATTTTTCAGTTATTTGATTGAACAAACAATAGCTTTCTCTTCAGGCCCTGTGTAAGTCTCTAAAGCCTTACTTTCAGTTCCTATACTTGCCTCATTATAGACTAAAGGGATGGCGTAACAGACTAGCCTCCATTCTTTCTGGCTGGAGTATTTCTGACTAGACAAAGAAACATTTAAATTAAGGCCTGCTGTTGTTTATTCTCCATATGTGCTTTTTTTTTTCCTTTCTTTCTTTTTTGGCATGTTACCTAGTTATGAAAGACAATACCACCCCCTTAATAATGAAAGACAAATGTAAGATTGATGGGTATGAGCTTGATTTGTGGAAGGGTGCCTGACTGGCTCAGTCAGTAGAGCATGCAACTCCTGATCTTGAGGTCCTGAGTTTGAGCCCTATATTGGGCATAGAAACTACTCAAAAAAAAAAAAAAAAATCATTTTATGGAGGGGTGCCTAGCGGGCTCAGTCTGTAGAGCATGGAACTCTTGATCTCAGGGCTGTGAGTTCAAGCCCCATGTTGGGTGTAGAGATTACTTTAAAAAAATAAAAAAAAAAAACCAAAAAAAAAAAAAAAAATTCTGGGGGCAGCCCCGGTTGTGCAGCAGTTTAGCACTGCCTGCAGCCTGGGGTGTGATCCTGGAGATCCAGGATCGAGTCCCACGTCGGGTTCCCTACAGGGAGCCTGCTTCTCCCTCTGCCTGTGTCCCTGCCCCCCCCCCCCCCCCGTGTCTCTCATGAATAAATAAATAAAATCTTTTTTAAAAATGTAGTACAAGTGGTTTTAGGGACATGACCTTTTAATAGTCTTTGAGGGACTTAAAGTACATTTTTTTTTTAAATCAAAACTTTTCATTGGTATCCAATACAAGTCCATGTGAAGTTCTTACACCTAAAGGTGTCTTTGTGTGCGTGTGTGAGAGATTTTATTTTAGAGCAGGTATCAGACTATGCAACTGAATTGAATTTGATGGTGTAACATGGAAATGAGATGAGACATTTTGCAGTCACTTTTGACGTGGAACAAAGACTTTTCCAAGTTTGGAAACTGCCTCATTAAAAATATATGTTTGTTGGGGATTTCACAGATTAGTGGATGGATCATCAAGCAATGTCTAGAATGTTGGGTAATAATAGGCTAATTTTCAAGACTTTGACATGGAAAGTACCCAGTTAATATAAATGGGAATGACCTGATTAATGGAGATATTACAAGTCAGTAGGAGAAAGGTAATCTCTTTAATAAATGATGTCAGTTTAATGAGTTATCTTTGTGGTTAGAAAAAAATCTAGGGGATCCCTGGGTGGCTCAGCAGTTTAGCGCCTGCCTTTGGCCCAGGGCACGATCCTGGAGTCCCAGGATCGAGTCCCACGTCCAGCTTCTGGCATGGAGCCTGCTTCTCCCTCTGCCTGTGTCTCTGTGCGCCCCCCCCCCATGTCTATCATGAATAAATAAATAAAATCTTAAAAAAGAAAAAGAAATCTAAAGGGGCACCTCAGTGTTAAGTGTCCAAAGCTTTTTTTTTTTTTTAAGGTTTAATGTATTTATTCATGAGAAACAGAGAGAGAGAGAGCCAGAGACACAGGCAAGGGAGAAGCAGGCTCCATGCAGGGAGCCCGAAGTGGAATTCAATTCTAGGTCTCCAGGATCACGCCCTGGGCCAAAGGCTATGCTAAACCACTGAGCCACCCAGGCTGCCTTGCAAAGCTTTTTTTTGAGAGAGCGAGCGAGCACACACATGCTCACCATAAGCAAATGACTCTTGATCTCAGCCCATACACATTGGGCTCTGCCCTGGGTATGGAGCCTACTTGAAAAGAAAAGGAAATCAAGTTCGTGGAAATGTAATATAAACCAGGAATGAAATAACATTTCACCTATCAATTTGGGCAATTTTTAAGGGGAGGTGGTTATCAAATGGTGGGTACGTAAAGGTATATGGACGGTGGACTCATGCAAGATGTGGGTAGAGCACGGCACAGCCTCTTCAGGACGATGCGTAGTATCTGTTCATTTTGAAGACAGGAGCCCTGGTATCCCTGTGGGTACCTATTCCAGTCTGTCTACATTATAGCTTTGTTTGGAATGATTGGGATGGTTCTAACTAAGAGTGTAAAAGAAGGATGTTTGTATCATGTCAAATACAACAAAAAACAGTATGTATTATCTGTTAGGAATAAAATATAAATATGCATTAAACAAGGGATTAGACACAACTCCTAGTTGGCCCTTTGGAAATAGGGAGAAGAGACCCACATGGAAGTGGATTGGGGGTCAGGGGCCTATAGCTTGTCTGTAAAGTTCTTTTATTTTAAAGAGAGTGCAGTGGGGAGGGGGAGAGGGAGAGAGAATCTCAAGCAGACTCCCTGTGGAGCCTGGAGCCTCATGATCCTGAGATCATGAGATGAGCTGAAACTGAGTCAGACACTTAACCTACTGAGCCACCCAGGTGTCCCGCCTATCTGTAAATCTTTTTTTTTTTTTTTTTTTTTTTTTATCTGTAAATCTTTAAAAATACTTACATCTTCTGGGCTTCTAGATGGCTCAGTTGGTTAAATGGCCAACTGGATTTTGACTCAGGTCATGATCTTGGGGTCTTGAGACTGAGCCCTGAGTCAGGCTCTGTGCCTAAGGAGGGAGCCTGTTTGAGGATTCTCTCTCTCCCTCTGCCTCTCCCCCTGCTCTCTCTGTCTCAAATAAATAAATAAATATTTAAAAATAAATGAGCAAACAAATAGATAAAATACTTAACATCTTCATATACGTGTAAAATTTAGAAAAGAACATACTGGGCAGCCCGGGTGGCTCAGCGGTTTAGTGCCACCTTAGATCCAGGGCGTGATCCCGGGGACCCGGGATCGAGTCCCATGTCAGGCTCCCTGCGTGGGGCCTGCTTCTCCCTCTGCCTGTGTATCTGCCTCTCTCTCTCTCTCTCTCTCTCTCTCTCTGTCTCTATGAATAAATAAATAGAATCTTTAGAAAAAAAGAAAGAAAAGAACACACACAGACAAAAGCCTGAGGACAAATATGGCAAAAGACTAACAGTCGTTAGTTTGGGGGACATGGTTGAATGATTGTTGCCTTCTTCTCTAGGTATGATTTGAACCATCCCCCCCTCCAAATCTTAGACTCTTCATCTTACCTGGAAATAGTTTTTAGCTTTAACTTCCTTCTGTTTTCCTAGAAAACGTGGACACAGACTTGCAGGCCAGCCTGGGGCAGAGTGAGGAGAAGCCTGTGCCCGCTGCCCCTGTGCCCAGCCCGGTGGCACCGGCCCCAGTGCCGTCCCGAAGAAACCCCCCTGGCGGCAAGTCCAGCCTTGTCCTGGGTTAGCTCTGATTCTCTTGAACTCTGTCGTTTTGTTTGTTTGTTTTCTCCATGCTTGTGAACTGCACAACTTGAGCCTGACTGTACATCTTTTGGATTTGTTTCATTAAAAAAGAAGCACTTTATGTACTGCTGTCTTTTTTTTTTTTTTTTAATTTTAAATTTTTTTTTTTTTTTTTAAGAACAGGTTTCTCTATCTGTCCTGATTCCTCTGGGTCTGTAGGCCATGGCATGAGTGTTTTCTAGTAGTAGATTGGAGGGAAAGTTTTGTGACACTTAGTACAGTGTTTTTAAGAACAATTTGGTTCCAAATGTGTTAGAGGATCTTTTGTACTGAGGTTTTTAAAACCCTTTCTTTGTCAGCTTTACTTGGGTTTACCAAGCCTTGTTTGGACAGACCAGTAAACAGTCCGCAGGCATCTTCAGGCCCCCAAACACAGGGTTGTCTTTATGCCAAAACCTATTAGTGAGTACCCTTTGCTAAAAGCATCTTCCTGTGCCATACAGAACAATAGAGGCCTGCGCCTCATGCCTTGCTGCCTGCAAAGCAAAAAAAACCTGCCTTTTTAATTTTTGAACCTTAAAAAATAAGCCAGATACTAACTCAACTAGCCGCTGAGCTAAGCCTGCCGCTGTCACTCAGAGGAAGGCTTCGACTTATGCTCAAACTGACAACTTCCAAGTGGTAAGCAAGCAAGGGCGGTGACCACACAGAAGTGGGTCTTCGTCATGAACAGACCCCCAGGGGGCAGTGCTCTTCTTAGATAACTTGAAGCTGTGTGCATGATGCTGGTGCTTGACCATGAACTGAAGTCTCATCTTTAAAATGTGTGTTGTACTTCACAATCCTGGACTGTTGCTTAAAGTAAACAATGTACAAATTTTGAAACATGGTGTCTTGTGTCATCTTTTTGAGACTGTTTCAATGTTCTACCTGTTGAGTTACTGTTTTTCTTTGTTACTATCAATCCTGTTGTGCAAGGATTGATGAGTCATTAGAGTTGAAACAGACTAATGAAGTCCCAGAGAAGTTGGGCTTCTCTCAATAAAGAACATTCTTTAAAGAAAACAGGTTTAAAGGCACAGCAGGAGTTCAAAATGATATCCGTGGTAGTAAAAATACACGAGTTATATGGGATAAATGATAAAATAATTATTAGCCAATATCTTTTAGGTTCACCACCTACCCTTTGTGCTGGGTAGTAAGACAGGATTTTAAGTCCTCTCACCTTGCAAGGGGCCTCTCAATGGTGAGAGGTTACAACAGGACTCCAATGGAAGGAAGATGAGGATCTGAGGAGACAGAAGCTCTTTGGGTTCTAGGCAGAAAGTTCTAGATTAACATGATGTATTAAATGTACAAATTGGGCATTAAGACTTGGCTTTTAGGGTCTAGCTATGCTACTAAACTGTTCTTTTGGCTTAGTCATTTAGGGACCAATTTCCCCATCTTAAAAAGTGAGACCTTTGAGATGATCATAACCAGCGGCTCATTTGAAATCTGGATATTTCTTTGGGAAGAATAGGGTGTTTATAGGTTCTGGGGATGTAATGTCTTTCTTCCTCATGATGCAAAGCATTTGCAAAATGGAGAGCAACAGCTTTGTTACAGGATCTGTCCAATTTCACCAAAACAGGTTAGCCCTACAAATACTAGCCTGAGTTCCGGTTTCTATTAGGACTCTTAGGAGGTACTCTTCTAATGGGGATCCTGGAAAAGAGATATATGTCCTGATTTCTGTCACAACTTGTAAGTAAGGTCAATGTTTTTGTTTTGTTTTTTTTCTTTTTAATTTTTTGAAGATAAGAGCCTAATCAAAATTCAAGTGAGGGAAGGGACAGTTCTGGCAGCCAGAACAGATTTTAGGAAATACTATGTAAACACGTTTGCTAAGAGTGTTATATTTTCCACTTAGCTTAGGGTCTGGTAAGTGGAGCTGTATGATCTTAGGATGATGACGGCAGAACAGTGTATTTCGTTGACAGTTTGGACTCCACACTGGTTGTGTGATGTGGGTGGGAAGTTGGGGAAATAGTGGAGGACTCAGTAGTGCCAATGCCGACTATACCTCTTAAAGGCTTTTTAATTTGATCACTTTATTTTTCAGATTAAAGATTTTATTTATTTATGAGAGAGAGAGGGAGAAGCAGGCCGCATGCAGGGAGCCCGACGTGGGACTCGATCCCGGGTCTCCAGGATCTGGCCCTGGGCTGAAGGCGGCGCTAACCCGCCGAGCCACCCGAGCCACCCGGATGCCCTAACCTGATCCCTTTAGAACAGGACACTGTTCTCTTTGTAATGCTTCAGTTAACATGGGTTCGGAGGTGCTGGGTGCTCGGATGCGGAGCTACAGGAAGCCGGGTCGCTTAAGTCTGAGTGTATAGTTGGTGGGTCAGGACCGCGTAAAATCTACCAAGGAGCATCCACAGCCTCCGCAGCGCGGCACGTCCCTGGACGCGGCTGTAACCGCCCACCCCCGAGCCCAGGGCCGTTCCCCAGAAAGGGCCTCCTCGACCACCCGCGCTCGGTGGAAATGGGGCCCCTCCGGTGGAACGGGACGTTCAGAGCGGGCGCTCCCGACGCTGCGTGGCCGGTTTGCCCCGCCGGCCAGGGGGCTGCAGCCTTTCCCTTCGAAGTCACCGGCGCCGCCGGCATTAGGGCCCGGGTCCCGCCCGCGTGTTCCCGCGCCCCGCCCCGCCCCACAGGCGAAGGTGGGCGGGGACCCCGGGCCTCGAGGTCGGGAGCCCGGGGCCGGCTCAGCCCCGGGGTCGGCGCGGGAGGTCCCGTCCCCTCCCGGCCCGTGCGGGGCGAGCGGGCGCGCCCCCGAGGACGGCGCCTGGAGGCCGCGCGCTCCCGCCGGCCCGGGCCCGGGCGCCGCATGCAAATGAGCCCCGGGGCGCCCGCCCGCCCCGCCCCGCCCCGCTCCCCCCCTCCCCCAGCCTCCCCGGCGCGGGCCCCGGCGATGGCGGCGGCGAGGGCGCGGCGCGCGCGGCCCGTGCGGGTGCTGGTGGACATGGACGGCGTGCTGGCCGACTTCGAGGCGGGCCTCCTGCGGGGCTTCCGCCGCCGCTTCCCCGGGGAGCCGCACGTGGCCCTGGAAGAGCGCCGCGGCTTCCTCGCCCGCGAGCAGTACCGAGCCCTGCGACCCGACCTGGCGGTAGAAGGGAGGGAGACGGCGGGAGCGGGCGGGGATGGCGGGAGCGGGCGGGGATGGCGGGAGCCCCGACCCCAGGGTCCCCGGGAGCCGGACCCACAGTGACCCCGGGAGCGGGAGCCCCGACCCCACACCGTCCCTGAGAACCAGGCGCCCCGACCCCCAGAGAGGCCTGGGAGCCAGGTGCCCTGACTACACAATGTCTTCAGGAGCCGGAGCCCCGACCCCACAGTGTCCCTGGAAGCAGGAAGCCCCGACCCCACACCAACCCCACAGGGCGCCTAGGAAGGGGAGCCCTCCCCTTAGGCAACACCGCCTCTGCTCCATTTCCAGAGACACCCCCGTCCTATTTAACAAAACCCTCACTTCAGAATCCATTTTTCACCCTGGACAAGAAAGTCTGGAAAAATGCTGTCCCATAAACAAAATCCTCTCCCTATAGCTCTGATCTGGGGACCAGAGTCCCTCAGGAATCTTATTTTGAGGGTCCTCCCGAGGCTAGATCTGCTGGAGGCAGAAGCTGAGATAAGAACATGCTATCTTTCAGGACAAAGTGGCCAGTGTGTATGAAGCCCCAGGCTTTTTCCTAGACTTGGAGCCTATCCCTGGAGCCTTGGAAGCCCTGCAGGAGATGAACAACATGCAGGAGTGAGGAAGGGCAGAGAGGGAGGGGAGGTGGAATGAGGGAGGTACCACCCTAATCCTAACCTGTGCCCCTTCCACGCAGCACCGAGGTCTTCATCTGCACCAGCCCCCTGATGAAGTATGAACACTGTGTGGGTGAGAAGGTGCCGTTACCCCAGCACTTCAGAGCCAACAGCTTCCTATGTTCTGATGTTTAAAATAAACCAGAATTGAAACACAGGAAGTTGGTGGGGGGGGGGGGGGAGGCAGGGTGAGGAGAGCAGCATCTCTCAAGGGCTGGAGATCCCACTCCCACCTGTTTACCCACTGGCCCCACTGATAGACCTGTATCCTCCCCACAGTACCGCTGGGTGGAGAATCACCTGGGCCCCCAGTTTGTGGAGCGCATTATCCTGACAAGGGACAAGACGATGGTCTTGGGGGACCTGCTCATTGATGACAAGGACACCATTCGAGGTTAGACCTGTTTTCCTGGCAACCTTCCAGGCATCTGGCCTGCTGGGATTAGGGAGAGGGAGTAAAAATAACCAGATTACAGACTGCATCTCACCGCCTCTGTCCCATGTCCTATCCCAGGCCAAGAGGAGACCCCAAGATGGGAGCACATCTTGTTCACCTGCTGCCACAACCAGCACCTAGCCCTACCCCCAACGAGGAGACGGCTGCTCTCCTGGAGTGACAACTGGAGGGAGATCATAGACAGCAAGCGGGGGGCCGAAATAGTGGAGAGTTGCTGAAGGAAGGGAAGGCGGGCCAGAGGGAACCCCAGTAGAGCTGAATGACAGGGAAGTGTCCTGGTGGTGGCCCCCAGCACCACAGAGCAGGGAGACACGGTAACCTCTGTGCTCACAAGCCAGCCACCTGGAACAGAACAGGATGGCTGGCAAGGAAACGGTGGAAAAATCACCCAAGAACCTTTTTAATAAAACACTTTGGCTCACCACTCTTCAAAGGCCCTTTATTTGGGGGGGAGAGTAAAGGGACAAGAGCCCTGGGGGAGTAGCTGAATACAGGCTGATAGGAGGCTTTCTCCTCCCGTCCTTAGTGGCTCCAGAACCTGCCCATGTCCACAACCACCTGGACACCATTCCGTGGCCATGGTAGAGGTCAACCTTGAGGCAGTGCAGAAGGGAGGCCAGGAAGCTCCCACTGCTCCTGAACCCCAACTTTCAATGGGGGCCCCACACCATTCCCCTGTGCTGACCAATGTACACTGTGGACTCCAAACCACATGCTTCTGTTGGTATCTGGTCCTCTGTCTCCCTTGAGCACCACTGGCGTTCCTGAAGCCCTTCTGAGTCTGAGACTCCTTTCCAGGGGCAGGGACTCCCCCTCACTAACCCAATCCTGATGGCAGAGGAGGGGGACCAGGACTTTCAGGCTGGGGCCATGGGGTGGTAAGCGAAGCATACATATGTGACCTCACCCTCATGGTGGTGGTCTTAAATGCCTGAGGTCTACCTTCACAATCAATGGGCTGCATCACTAAAGAGTAGGGGCACCAGGGTAGCTCAGTTTGTCGGGCATCTGACTCTTGGTTTTGGCTCAGGTTGTTTTCTCAGGGTCATAGGATAGGGCCCCATGTCAGGCTCTGCCCTGGGTGTGGAGTCTGATTGTCCCTCTCCCTCTGCTCCTCCTCCCACTCTCACTTAAAAACAAAACACAAGAGTAAGGACCACATCTTTATCTTTGAAACCCATGGTGCCTGACAGGCCTCTGTGGATAAACACTTTGATCCCAGGCCAGAGTTCTCTAGGCTGGTGTCAACCATACCCAGTGCCCAGCCTGCACAGCCCTGGAGTGGCCATGGCACCTTCCCAGAGCCCTGAGCTGGCATCTCATTTCTATTCTTCAAGATTACTTCAGATATTCCTATTATAGGAGAATTCCTGTTTCCTCAAGCACAAGCAATTCTGATCCCAGGCCCAGCTCCTCAGGAGAAGGCCTTTCTGCAAGCCTCTGAATCTAGGGTCCCAGGTGCTTCTCACATGAAGTTGAGAGCCTGGCAGTGGGGCACCAGGATGGAGCTGAGGGGCGGGAGGCAGGACCTTGACCTCCAGCTGGATGAGAGTGCCAGCCTATGGAAATGGCATTGCCTTTGCTCTCCTGCACATCTCCAAGTCTGGCTTCTTCTTTCATCAGTGCCTCTCACCACAGTGTAAATATCTGCCGTGCTGAGAAAACTCACCTTTAAAATAGCCAAAAGAGGAGTAGCCCCGGTGGCACAGTGGTTTAGCGCCGCCTTTAGCCCAGGGCCTGATCCTGGAGACCTGGGATCGAGTCCCACGACGGGCTCCCTGAATGGAGCCTGCTTCTCCCTCTGCCTGTGTCTCTGCCCCTCTCTCTGTCTTTCATGAATAAATAAAATCTTAAAAAAATAAAATAGTCAAAAGGGCACCATTTGGAGAGAACGTGCTCAGTGGGAGCCAGGCTGCTCCTGCTCCCTGAGCCTCCACTAGGATTGTGGTCTCCTCTGTAAGCAGTCAGGGGGTCATGACTATGAGGTCCCCCTGGATCAAGGCTGCTGTGGGGCCTCAGTCCTTGGCAGTGGGATACCCAAGGCAGAGTGAGCCCGCCAGGTGCGGGCTTCTGCCACTTGGCTTGGGGAACAGAAGTCTTCCAGGAAGATCTGGGCCAGGTTCCGGAGCCTTGTGTTGGCCGAGAGAGAGAAGCGCAGCATGCACTGGACGACAGGCATGGCAGTCAGCTCAGGGTGGGAGCCAGAGCCTGGCGAGCTCAGGTACATGATCGTGGTGACAGCGGATAACACAGTCTCCTCATTGGGGCTGGACAGGCAGTTGATGATGAGTGGGATGCCCCCTGTCTGCAGGATGTGCTCCTTGTTGGCCCTGTCTGGGCACAGGTTGCAGAGGCCTCCTGGGGACAAACAAGGGGAGACTAGATGCCTCAGGCCTGCACAACCGCACACCTCCCCTCCCAGCTTATCTCTACCCACTTTGTCCCAGGGACAAGGGATCCAAAGTCCATTCTGGGGGTGTCTGGGTAGCTCAGTTGGTTAAGCATCTGCCTTTGGCTCAGGTCATGATCCCAGGGTTCTGGGATCAAGCCCCACATTGGACTCCATGCTTCTCCCTCTGCCTCTGCCTGCTGATCCCCCTGCTTGTGTGTGCACTCTCTGTCAAGTAAATAAATAAAATCTTTAAAACAAAAATAAAGTCCATTCTGGTATCCATCCCTTCCTTTCAAGGCTCCTGAAGGCCACAGCCTCACCTTCAGGAAGTGGATACCAATTCCTTTGCCCCTTGGTTCAGCCAGTTCAATGGTGGATAGACTGACTTTCTTTCTTTCTTTCTTTCTTTCTTTCTTTCTTTCTTTCTTTCTTTCTTTCTCTCTCTCTCTCTCTCTCTTTCTTTTTCTTTCTTTTCTTTCTTTCTTTCTTTCTTTCTTTCTTTCTTTCTTTCTTTCTTTCTTTCTTTCTTTCTTTCTTTCTTTCTTTCTTTCAGCAAAAAAACCCAAAATAAAATCTATATCACTTTACAGAATTAAAAAACAGGTTAGGTGATGATTTCACAGGTGTGTGTGTGTGTGTATGTCAAAACTTATCAAATTGTGTCCTTTAGAGATGTACAGCTTATATATCAATTATCGCAATAAAGTTGTTAAAAATAGCTGAATTATAACCCATCTTAATCCTACCATCCAACATTTGCTTTTCATTTCTCAACTTCAAAATATGTGAATACATACAAACATTTAATAAAAATGTGAGTTTCCTGTTTTGTAAGCCAGCTTTTCTCATTCAACAATGTACTGTGAATCCTTCCATGCCAATATATCTACAACCATGGCATCATTTAGTGGCTGTGCAGTGTGCCAGGCTATGGATGCAGTAAATTTATTTATTAAGAGGCTAGAACAGGAGAGGACAGGGGAGGGCTAGGGGCTGGCAGGGACACACCTCTTTCAGACACAGGAGTCTACCCAGGTTTGACATTGCTATCCCCTCCCTCATAGTACCTGGGACAGTTTTGAGTCCTGCTATAGGGAAAGGTCTTTAAAAGTTTTATCCATTCAGCCTGTAGGGACCCCTCCCTGCATTCAGAATAAAATCAAAATCCCACTTTGAGGTCTTCACGGCCCTGTGCCATCTGGTCTGGTCCTTCTCTCCCTGTCACACAGAGCCTCAGGTCATCCTTGGGACCTTCTGGCCCCAGATTTTCACATGCTGCCTCCCTTTTGCTGGTACCCAACACTTCTCAGCTCCCTCACCAGGAAGGCTCCCTGGAATACCCCACTCACCACTCTCTACATCCTGGGCACTCCCCTCAGCCCCACATGCCATTTTCTTCATATACTTGGAACCCTGAGAAGCTACCTTGGCAGGTTTCTTTTCTTGCTAACTGCCAAGCCCCACTAGAAGGTATGTCCCTTAAGATCAGGACCATGGCCGTCTTATTCCCACCAGCTCCTTGGTGCCTGATGCAGAAGACATTCCATGAATACTTCCTGGAAGGGTTGTAGACCAGCTGGGGAAAGGGGGAAACCTGCAGAGGGCTGGGGTCTGGACAGTTGGCTCACCGAGATATCACCTACCATGAACTTCTGCATTTCTGGGATCTGAGGTGTGGCTCAAGAGCACCTCTGAGGCAAGGAAGGAGCTGAGAGGCACTCCTGGAGTCATGAGGCGAGGGAGACAAGTAACTCTGATGGAGGTCCCTCCCTGTGGGACACCCAGAGGCCTGCCTGACCTGCTGATGATACCTCAGCACACATTCACCCCAGTGGAGCCCTCAGCATGTCCTGGGGTCATCGTGTTGACTACATTCCTTAGTTGCTGTCTGTCTCTGTCACTAGACAACATAAGAGGCTCTGCTCTCTGGTTTGCCTCTGTATTCCAGGGACCTGCAACTGTGAGTGTCCACACAGTTGTGGACACATGTAGGGAATGCAACTGAACCCCGTGAAGTGTTAACATCACCCCTATTTTGGTGGAAGCTGAGGTTGTTGAGTATATTGCCTGAAGTCCCAGAAGATGGGACATCCTATGCCACTTTGATGGGACAAGTGGCAATGCTCTGGCAGGCCTCTGGCTTCCCAGACATACCTACACTATCTCTTCTGAACCACCAGTGGTGAAACAGCCTCCTACCCAAATTGTAGACTGACTGGGGGTAGGAGGTGGGATTTATCTCTGCTGTAAAGTATGATAAGATGAAATCTGAGTCACCCTTGGCTAGTGAGTCAACATCACACAGAGATATGCCTGGGTGGGGCCACTGCCACCCAGGCTAGGGGATAATCAGATGGCATGTGCTGGAGGGTGAAGGTGGAAGGAGGCCTCAGGATGGCTGGCCCCACCTGCTGCCCATGTAAGGGAGAAGTCTCCAAAGATGGATCCTGCGCCTCCCAAAGCTTGCCATTGCCTGGGACCCAACCACAGGGCATTCTTGAAGCCCCTCTGCCTTGCTAGCAGCAATCATCAGAGCAGAAAAGAAGAGTGAGTGCCTGAAAAGTGAGGGGTTCAGAGGACAAGGAGTCTGAATAGAGCCAGGGGCCCCATAAGAAGCCAAGGCCACAGGTGCTTTGAGCTCTCCCTCCTGAGTCCACCTCTGTAAACCTGCCCTGAAGAATGAAGGAGGCCTGTAGGAAAAGAGGAACACGAAGCCTGGAAGCTTCCTAAGTAATGGCCAGCAAGAGCAAGCTGGGTGGATCCAGTTCAGTATGTCAATATGATGGGAAAATCCTACAATTATTTTTTTTTTAATTTTTATTTATTTATGATAGTCACAGAGAGAGACAGAGACACAGGCAGAGGGAGAAGCAGGCTCCATGCACCGGGAGCCTGACGTGGGACTTGATTCCGGGTCTCCAGGATCGCGCCCTGGGCCAAAGGCAGGCGCCAAACCACTTCACCACCCAGGGATCCCCAAAATTCTACAATTCTTAAAAAAATGTTTTCTTTTTTCCTTTTAAAGATTTTATTTATTTATTCATGAGAAACACAGAAAGAGAGAGAGGCAGAGTCACAGGCAGAGGGAGAAGCAGGCTCCATGCAGGGAGCTTGACGTAGGACTCGATCCCAGGCCTCCAGGATCACGCCCTGAGCTGAAGGCGGTGCTAAACCACTGAGCCACCCAGGCTGCCCAAAAATCATGTTTTCAAAGAGTATTTAACATAGGAAAATGCTTGTGACATGAGGTTAAGGAGGGAAAAACATTATTACATTGTATATATGATAAAACTGCAATGAACAAGTACAGCAAGATGTCACCTCTTCTGGGAGCCTTCCTAGACCACCCTCACAGCCCCTGTCCCCAGAGCCCTCCCGTCACTTCCTTTGTGACTCCCCGTCATGACTAAGTTACTTGTCATGTTTACTGAAGGTTACCCCCACTAAGCTACAACTCCCACGAAAGGGGGAATTTGTCTTGTCTCATTTGGCCACCTCAGCCTGGCATATAGCAGATACTCAATAAATGGACAGTCACATTAACAAAAGACAGGCTGGAGGGCACTAGGGGGGCTCAGGCAGGAAAGCGTCTGCCTTGGGTTCAAGTCATGATTGCAGGGTCCTGGGATGGAGCCCCACATCGGGATCTCTGCTCAGTGGGGAGTCTACTTCTCCCTCTGCCCCTCCCCCTGCTCCTTCTCTGTCTCTCAAATAAATAAATAAAATCTAAAAACAAAACAAAAGACAAACTGGAATCCCAGCAAAAAAGCCAACAATGCTTATCTCTGTGCAGCAGGATTAGGAGTCATTTTTATTTCCTTTATTTTTTAAGATTTCCTCCATGAAAATGTTCTGTTTGTTTTTTGTTTTCTGTGGGGAGGAAACAGGGTAGAAAATATTATTTTTATAAGCAGGAAAAAGCTTTTTAAATTTTTTTTATTTTAAAATATTTTATTTATTTATTCATGAGAGACACAGAGAGAGAGAGGCAGAGACACAGGCAAAGGGAGAAGCAGGCTCCATGCAGGGAGCCTGATGTGGGACTCGATCCCAGGTCTCCAGGATCACGCCCCGGGCTGAAGGCGGTGCCAAACCACTGAGCACCTGGGCTGCCCGAAAAAGCTTTTTTTTAAAAAAAATTATTTATTTACTTGAGAGAGAGAGAGAGAGAGAGAGAGAAAGAGAGAGAGAGCAGGCATGCATATGCCTGAGCAGGAGGAGATAGAGGAAGAGGAAGAGAGAACCTCAAGGGGACCCTGCTGAGCACAGAGGCAGATGTGGGGCTCCATCCCAAGACCCCAAGATCATGACCTGAGCCAAAATCAAGAGCTGGTCACTTAATCGGGACACCTAGGTGCCTCAGAAAAGGATTTTTTTTTTTTAATCTAGATTTTGGGCAGCCCGGTTGGCTCAGCGGTTTAGCTCCGCCTTCAGCCCAGGGCCTGATCCTGGAGACCTGGGATCGAGTCCCACATCAGGCTCTCTGCATGGAGCCTGCTTCTCCCTCTGCCTGTGTCTCTACCTCTCTCTCTCTGTGTCTCCCACGAATAAATAAATAAAATGTTTCTTTAAAAAAACTCATAATAAAATAAAATAAAATATATCTAGATTTCATTTGGAGGGATGCCTGGGTGGCATCTACCTGCAGCTCAGGGTGTGATCCTGGGATCCAGGATCGAGTCCCACATCGGGTTCCCTGTGGGGAGCCTGCTTCTCCCTCTGCCTATGTCTCTGCCTCTCTCTCTCTCTCACCCTGTGTCTCTCATGAATAAATAAGTGAATTTTTTTTAAAAAGACTATATTTATTTATTCATGAGAGACAGAGAGAGAGAGAGAGAGGCAGAGACACAGGCAGAGGGAGAATCAGGCTCCATGCAGGGAGCCCGATGTGGGACTTGATCCCGGGACTCCAAGATCACACCCTGGGCTGATGGCGCTAAACAGCTGAGCCAGCCAGGCTGCCCCCAAATAAGTGAAAAAAGAAAGGAATGGAAAGGAAAAGGAAAAGGAAAAGGAAAGGGAAAAGGAAAGGGAAAGGGAAAAGGAAAAGGAAAAGGAAAAGGAAAAGAGAAGAGAAGAGAAATAAATAAGGAAAGTAAAATTCAACAAATGACACCATTTAAAAAAAGTAAAAAAGTAAAAAAGGGGGCAGCCTGGGTGGCTCAGCGGTTTAGTGCCACCTTCGGTCAGGGCCTGATCCTGGAGACCCGAGATAGAGTCCCAAGTCAGGCTCCCTGTGTGGAGCGTGCTTCTCTCTCTGCCTCTCTCTCTCTTTCTCTGTCTCTCATGAATAAATGAATAAAATCTTTTAAAAAAATAAATAAAAATAAAAAAGTAAAAAGGCAAAAGGACAAAATATTAATAGACTATATCTGAAAGAAGATTCTTCCCAGAATATATAGAGAATAGTTATTACTGTCTATCAAGAAAAGATGAACACAGGGCACAGGAGGGGGCTGGTGGTGGCTGGGGGCTCAGTTAAGTGTTTGCCTACGGATCAGGTCATGATCTTAGGGTGTTGGGTTCGAGCCCCACGTCTGGCTCCCTGCTCAGTGTGGAGCCTGCTTCTCCCTCTCCTTTTGCCACTCCCTGCTTGTGCTTTCTCTCTGTCATACAAATAAAATCTTTTAAAAAAAGATGGGGATGGGATCCCTGGGTGGCGCAGCGGTTTGGCGCCTGCCTTTGGCTCAGGGCGCGATCCTGGAGACCCGGGATCGGGTCCCACGTCGGGCTCTCGGTGCATGGAGCCTGCTTCTCTCTCTGCCTGTGTCTCTGCCTCTCTCTCTCTCTCTGTGTGTGACTATCGTAAATAAAAAAAAAAAAAAAAAAAAAAAGATGGGGATGCCTCGGTGGCTCAGCAGCTGAGCATCTGCCTTCTGCTCAGGACGTGATCCTGGAGTCCCAGGATCAAGTCCCACGTCGGGCTCCCTGCATGGAGCCTGCTTCTCCCTCTGCCTATGTCTCTGTCTCTCATGAATAAATAAATAAAATCTTTAATAAAAAAATAAATTAAATTTAAAAAAATTTTAAAAAGATGAACACAGTGTAAAAAATGAGCCGAGACTTGAATAAACTCTGCACAATAGGACCAGTCTATGAGTGTGCTCGTCACAGTTTCTCAGAGAAATGAAAATTCAGACATCCACATGCAGAAGAATGAAACTAGACCACTCTCTTTCACCATACACAAAGATAAACTCAAAATGGATGAAAGATCTAAATGTGAGACAAGATTCCATCAAAATCCTAGAGAAGAACACAGGCAACACCCTTTTTGAACTCGGCCATAGTAACTTCTTGCAAGATACATCCACAAAGGCAAAAGAAACAAAAGCAAAAATGAACTATTGGGACTTCATCAAGATAAGAAGCTTTTGCACAGCAAAGGATACAGTCAACAAAACTCAAAGACAACCTACAGAATGGGAGAAGATATTTGCAAATGACATATCAGATAAAGGGCTAGTTTCCAAGATCTATAAAGAACTTATTAAACTCAACACCAAAGAAACAAACAATCCAATCATGAAATGGGCAAAAGACATGAACAGAAATCTCACAGAGGAAGACATAGACATGGCCAACATGCATATGAGAAAATGCTCTGCATCACTTGCCATCAGGGAAATACAAATCAAAACTACAATGAGATACCACCTCACACCAGTGAGAATGGGGAAAATTAACAAGGCAGGAAACCACAAATGTTGGAGAGGATGCGGAGAAAAGGGAACCCTCTTACACTGTTGGTGGGAATGTGAACTGGTGCAGCCACTCTGGAAAACTGTGTGGAGGTTCCTCAAACAGTTAAAAATATACCTGCCCTACGACCCAGCAATTGCACTGTTGGGGATTTACCCCAAAGATACAAATGCAATGAAACGCCGGGACACCTGCACCCCGATGTTTCTAGCAGCAATGGCCACTATAGCCAAACTGTGGAAGGAGCCTCGGTGTCCAACGAAAGATGAATGGATAAAGAAGATGTGGTTTATGTATACAATGGAATATTACTCAGCTATTAGAAATGACAAATACCCACCATTTGCTTCAACGTGGATGGAACTGGAGGGTATTATGCTGAGTGAAAGTAAGTCAGTCGGAGAAGGACAAACATTATATGTTCTCATTCATTTGGGGAATATAAATAATAGTGAAAGGGAATATAAGGGAAGGGAGAAGAAATGTGTGGGAAATATCAGAAAGGGAGACAGAACGTAAAGACTGCTAACTCTGGGAAACGAACTAGGGGTGGTAGAAGGGGAGGAGGGCGGGGGGGTGGGAGTGAATGGGTGACGGGCACTGGGTATTATTCTGTATGTTAGTAAATTGAACACCAATAAAAAAAAAAAACAAATATGAAAAAAAAAAAAAAAAAAAAAGAAATGAAAATTCAAACCACGATCAGATGCCTCCACACGCTGAGTGTAATGGCTAAGACAAAACAGATTGTCAATACTAAGGGCTGGTGGGAGGTGGGGCTGCTGGAATGCTTGTGCTGGTGGCCAGGAGTCTCACAGGCCATCAGGATTGTAAAAGTATGTGGCAGCTTCTACTCAAGTTAAACATATGCCCACCGTATGACTCAGCAATTCCACTTCTACCTGAATCTGAGAGAAAGGAGTACCTAAGTACACAGATTTTCTTGTGTACAAAGGGCAGCCCCGGTGGCGCAGCGGTTTAGCGCCGCCTGCAGCCTGGGGTGTGATCCAGGAGACCCGGGATTGAGACCTGGGATCCAGTCCTGCATCAGGCTCCCTGCATGGAGCCTGCTTCTCCCTCTGCCTGTGTCTCTGCCTTTCTCTGTGTCTCTATGAATGGATAAATAAAATCTTTTTTAAAAAAAAATCTGATAAAAAAAAAAATCTGTGTACAAAAGGCTCTAAACTAGAAACAAATCTCCATCCACAGGTGAGCCGGATGAACAAATTGTGGCATATTCCTACAAAGGTGAGCTGATGGGGCAGCCCCGGTGGCGCAGCGGTTTAGCGCCGCCTGCAGCCCGAGGTATGAGACCCGGGATCGAGTCCCACATTGGGTTCCCTGCATGGAGCCTGCTTCTCCCTCTGCCTCTCTCTCTCTCTGTGTCTCTATGAATAAATATAATTAAAAAAAAAAAAAAAAAGGTGAGCTGATGACACTAACAATCTGGACGAATCTCAAATACACTAAGTGAAGGAAACCAGACACAGGAGTACATCCTGAGTAACTCTACTTAGATGAAGCGCAAGACCAGGCAAAACAGGAGCACCTGGTTGGCCGAGTTGGTAGAGCAAGCAAATCTTGATCTCAGTGTGTCATGAGTTCAAGCCCCACATTGGGGTGGAGATTACTTTAAAAAAACTTTTTTTTTGAGAGCAAGCAAGCAAGAGCATGCAGGGGGACGGGGGCAGAAAGGCAGAGAGAATCTTAAGCAGGTTCCATGCTCCATTCACCAAAATAAAATCTTAAAACAACAAAAACAACAACACAGGTAAATCCCCTGGATTAGAACAGTGGTAACCTGGGGGTGGAAAACACTACCTGGGAGATGGTATGAGGGACTTTTCTGGGGGAGATGGAAACATTGTGTAACTTGATTTTAGATGTACAGATACCTTAATGAATTAAGTCCATCAAACTGCACTAGGTGTTTTTTTTGTTTTTAATTTTTATTTATTTATGATAGTCACACGGAAAGAGAGAGAGAGGCAGAGACACAGGCAGAGGGAGAAGAAGGCTCCATGCACCGGGAGCCCGACGTGGGATTCGATCCCGGGTCTCCAGGATGGCGCCATGGGCCAAAGGCAGGCGCCAAACGGCAGCGCCACCCAGGGATCCCTGCACTAGGTGTTGTATGGAAGTGTTGAATCACTATATCCTACACTTGACACTAATATTACCTTGTATGCTAACTGGAATTTATGTATTTATTTTATTAATGTATTTATTCATGAGAGACACAAAAAGAGAGAGGCAGAGACACAGGCAGAGGAAGAAGCAGGCTCCATGCAAGAAGCCCAATGTGGGACTTGATCACGGGACCCCAGGATCATGCCCTGGGCTAAAGGCAGGCACTAAACTGCTGAGCCACCCAGGGATCCCCTACTAACTGGAATTTAAATGAAAACTTACAAAGAGGAAAAAAAAGAAAAAGGTCAAGGAAAAAAAACAAACGTCAAACTGACACAAGATATGTGCACTTCACTGTGTGCTGATCATGCGGCATCTTAAACCACAGTTACCAAACAGAAAGGAGAGCAAGTTCTGACTGGCTGATGAACATGTTTTGGGTGGACCAGACAAGACAGAAGGAGAACAAGAGGCAAAAGCAGGGCCCTTCCAGGAACAGGGAACCACAGAAATCCCCAAGGGAGGCAAAAGAGAAAACCCCAAGTACAACCAAGGAAAAGAAAGCTGGAGACTCAGAGGTCAGGTAGGTGACCTCAGGGCACACAGTGAGTAGGGCACCACTGCTGAGATAGGAGGGTCTAAGGATTGTTCTGGGGATTAAAAGAGGTCACAGCCATAAGTACTTAGCCAGCGGCTAGGGGCCAGGCAAGCCTGAGGAGAGAGCAGAAGAGAGCAGCCCAAGACTTTATACTCCATTTGATGACTCAGCCACTCCAGGGTGATGGGCTGGCTGCGGCCCATCCCAGGTAAAAATCTTCATTTGGGACTATCTGTTCTTGGGTTTTACTTTAGCATCTTGAAAATGGTTCTTTCTGAAATTTAAACGTTGACAGATAGAGGCACCTGGGGGCTCAGTGAGTTAAGTGTCTGCCTCCAACTCAGGTCATGATCTCATGGTCGGAGGATCCAGCCCTAACCCCATGTGGTCAGGCTCCCTGCTCAGCGGAGAGTCTGCTCCTCTCTCTCCCTCTGCCTGCAGCTCCCCCTGCTTGTGCTCTCTCTGTCAAACAAACTGAATGAATGAATGAATGAATGAATGAATAAATAAATAATAAATAAATAAATGTTGAGGGATTGAACAGTATATGAAGTAACCACTATGTGTAAAAAAGAGAAACAGGGTGAAAGGAAATAGGAATGGAAGTGAGACTTCTCTCAAAACACCTTATATACAGTTCTGATTTAAACTCATGAATGTTGGGCAGCCCAGGTGGCTCAGCGGTTTAGTGCTGCCTTCAGTCCCGGGTGTGATCCTGGAGACCTGGGATCAAGTCCCACGTGGGGCTCCCTGCATGGAGCCTGCTTCTCCCTCTGCCTGTGTCTCTGCCTCTCTCTCTCTTTGTGTCTCTCCTGAATAAATAAATAAAAAATAAACTCATGAATGTTTCCCATCATAACAAACATCAAATTAAATCAAAAGAAGAGAAAACATGGCTTTTCATTCTTCTGACCTAGATTTCACTACTGGAAATTTATGCTAACCGGTATACCCCTACAGGGGAGAAATGGCCGACAAATAAGGTTATCCACTGCAGTACTGCTTGTGAGAACAGACTGGAAGCAATGTAAATGTCCACCCCTAAGGCAGGGAGCTAAACACTGGTCCCTCGGTCCCTCGGTGCCAGGGAATGGCACACGGCATTTACAAAGAATGAAGCAACTCTCTGCGCACCAAGGCATGATGCTACGTTAAAAAATAAAAATAAAAAGCAGAATATCTATCTACTACCACACATGCAGAACCTGCAAAAAGGTATATAGGTGAATATAAACATATTTATTTGTAAATACTGAAAATAACTCTGGGAGGATATAAAAGAAACTAGTAACAATGGTTACTTCCAGAAAAGGCTACAGAGGGAGTTACTGTTTGCTACATACCCTTCTGAATTCTGCAGCTTATGAACCAATCATGTATTTACATAAATTACAGGGATCCCTGGGTGGCGCAGCGGTTTGGCGCCTGCCTTTGGCCCAGGGCGCGATCCCGGAGACCCGGGATCGAATCCCACATCGGGTTCCCGGTGCATGGAGCCTGCTTCTCCCTCTGCCTGTGTCTCTGCCTCTCTCTCTCTGTCTCTCTGTGACTATCATAAATAAATAAAAATTAAAAAAAAAAAAATTACATAAATTACACACACAACCTTCCTCCTGCCCAGAACTCAGAGGAAGGAGAATTGGTCTCTGCAAGTCTGAAAGGAGTGGCAGAGGCTGCCCTGCTCCAGCTAGAGCGGAAGGGAGCAGTGGGGTAAGAATACTGACATCACCTCCTTTCTATAAGGGGAATCCTGCCACAGATGGATAGCTGAGGAATTCCTTTTCTTTTTCTTTTATTTTAAAGTAACCTCTTAGGACGCTTGGGTGGCTCAGCAGTTGAGCATCTGCCTTTGGCTCAGGGCATGATCCTGGAGTCCTGGGATTGAGTCCTACATCAGGCTCCCTGCATGAAGCCTGCTTCTCCCTCTGCCTATGTCTCTCTCTCTCTGTGTCTCTCATAAATAAATATATAAAATATTAAAAGAAAAAGAAAAAGAAAAACTCTCTATCCAATTGGGGCTTGAGCTCATTACCCGGAGATCAAGAGTTACATGTTCTACCGACTGAGCCAGTCAGGTGCCCCAAGGAATTCTTTTTTTTTTTTTTTTTTTAAGTTTTATTTATTTAAGTGATGTCTACACCCAACATGGAGCTTGAACTCATGACCCCAAGATAAAGAGTCAGATGCTTTATCAACTGAGCCAGCCTTGTGCTTCCTGAGGAATTGCTTTTTAAGCAGAAAGATGTCTAAGCCCAGAAGCCTAACTCATCAGTGAGAGAAGGAGGCATAGGGAAATCCAGAGCATAGAGGATAAAGCAAGGGCTCTATGGTGGGCAGATCTAGTTAGAATCCTAGTACTGCCACTAAAGACCTAGGGGACTAGAGCAAGCAACTCAGATTCTCCATCAGTAAAATGAGGAGAGATAATTAACGTGATTAAGCACACAGTAAATATGGACTAACCATGCACTTGTTTATAGCCCCAGAGGTTGGCACAAGGCCCATACCTGCAACCCACAGGTAGAGAAGAGGGCTGACACATACGAATAGAATGCAAATACCCAGGTGAGCAGTACCAAGGTCAAGAAGTAAAATACCATCAGCAATCCAAAAGCCTCTGTGTGTCCTTTCCTGATCCAATTCTCTTTCCCTTTCAGGGGTGAACACCTTCCTGATTTGTTTAACCTTCTCCCTCTGCTTCTCCCCCCATTCACCTGCTCTCTCTCAAATAAATAAATAAAATCTTAAAAAAAATTTTTTTTACTACATATACATCCCTACTACACTAATACTATAATTCACTTCTACCTATTTTTTAACTTTATGGAAATGGAGCTACACGGTACATATTATGTATCTAGCATGATTTGCTTAAGGTTACTGTTAGGAAGATTACTGCATGTAGCTACAGACTGTTCCTTTACCTTGCTAAATAAGTAGTATGAACATCCCACAATGTCAGTATCCATTCTTACTGACTGTTTCAAGTTTGGGACTATCACAGATAATGCTGATACTAACATTTTTGCACTTATGTCTGGATGGCATGTGCCCGAACCCTATGAATGTAACTGTTAGATCATGGGGCGTGCTTATTTTCAACTGTATTAAGTACTGTTTGCCAGAGACCACTGAAGATTGATCTCCCAGCCTTTCTCTGAGCAACACCACCATCTGGTGGCAACTACATGTATTGCAGGAAATAGAACACAAAAACAACTTCAGGTGAATTCTGGGAGGCCACCTACTTGGACCCTGTTGAGTAACAAAACTGCCAAGTATTCTGTGACATACTAGGACTCAACCAATTGTCATAGAGGCAGAAAATTTTCTCCTGGTTCCGTTATACTTCCATACTGCCTCTAGGATGGTGCAGGTGTATACAGGCTGCATACAGAATGCCTGAGACTCAACCCATAGTACTTTGGGCAAATACTCCCAAATTAATGCCAAAGGTTGTCAGAGTTCTTATTTGGAGCAAGAACCCCAAATTCTTTCACTCATTTGGGTATTTAGTGAGATCCTGGCTCTATATCTGGTTCTCCATAATTCTTGCATTCTTGTCCCCCACCCCAAACAAGGGCAGCTCTGACGTAACCAGTGCTGTCTCCCAGTGGTAGTTTCTAAGTGTCACCCGGACTGTAAGCACAACCAGTAGTGGCAAGGATGACTTCCCACCAGAACCACCTCAAGGGCAGTGTGGAAATGGCAAGGTGTGGTGGAAACAAAGAACAAGGAAAGACAACATTCTGGAGTCTGAGCCTTGGCTCTGCCAGCTGGACCCCCTGGGCACAGAATTTGGATCCAGGGAGAATCCGTAAGTTCCTCACAGAGGAGTTGTGAATTGTTTCCCCATATGTGAAGACAGCTTAGTACTGCTGGCCTTGTAGCTGGTGACACATTCAGAGACCCTGGAGGTGGTGCTGATACAAGGTGGGCATGTGCCAGCGAGCAGTGGGCACACAGTGGGCATATATGGTAGGCATCCGGAAAGGCAGCTTTTATCATAACAGCTCTCAAGCCAGAGCTCTTGACCCTGACGGGAGAAAAAGCAGTCAGGGCTATAACCAAAGGGTAAGTAAAACAGTTCTACAATAGTTCTAAATGGGCAATCCACAGAAGAAAAGACCGAGAAAGAGGAAGGTACAGACTCAAAAAGCCCTGTGCGGGATCCCTGCTTGGCGCAGCGGTTTGGCGCCTGCCTTTGGCCCAGGGCGCGATCCTGGAGACCCGGGATCGAATCCCACGTCGGGCTCCCGGTGCATGGGGCCTGCTTCTCCCTCTGGCTGTGTCTCTGCCTCTCTCTCTCTCTGTGAGACTATCATAAATAAATAAAAATTAAAAAAAAAAAGTATTAAAAAAGCCCTGTGCTACTCACAAGCACTGTAATCAGATTCTTCTCAAAGGGTGCAGTTATCCCAGAATGTCAACAGTCAAGAACACCAGCCCGCCATGGTGAGGGACTGCTGTGGCTTTCAGCCCCCAGAGCAAGAGAGCCACTCGACAGGGCAGGCCTTACCTCAGAGCTGATACATCAGCCAGCACCACTCAGGATGCCTGCCACCGAGCTTGGCTGCAAGGATGGATGGAAGGAAGCCTGCATCCTAACCTGGCCTGCCACTAACCATCTGGGCCCGGGGGTGGGGGTGGGGGAGCCTCTGCTTCCATTTCCTCCTCATTGGTGAAATGAAGGTTCAGAGTGATCTAAGCCAGCTCTCCTATCTGCCAGCTATTCCAGAACCAACCCCACTCAGGGTTATAGCACCAAGTCATGGCCAGTAGTCTGTGCTTCCCGGGCCCTTCCCTCACCTACCTCAGAGGTAAGCAGAGCTGGGCGCTGCCCTCATGGAAATCACAATCTCAGGCCTGTCACTAGAGGTGAGAGAGTCAAAACTACAAAGCACAGCACAAAGTCTGTTAGCAGAGTAAGCACCTGGCAGTGCTTCTCATTCAGGGCCAGCGATGTGAAAAGGAAATAAAAGCAGTAACAAAATATGCACCTAAGTATGATGGGGACTCTCCTGGTAAGTCATACACAACAAATACGAGAGAAATCTACTCTGCAAACAATGCCATGGAGGGATTCGATGCTGAGAAAGCTAGTACTCTGGGGACTAGGGACCCTGTGCTGGTGGAAGGAGAGGAAGAGAACATAAGGAAAAGTGGCAGGGAAAGGAAAACTGCTGTAAGGATACTAAGAAAATAACCAGCCAGACGAAGTACCTTCACGGAGACACACCCACCCACTTCTGTTTCCCACAACAGTCCTGCAACATAGGGCCAGGCCAGTGCAGGTGAGAAACGAGTCTCAGAGAAGGGACAGATGGATCTCATCCACAAGAATCAGCTAGGAAGGGGATCCCTGGGTGGTGCAGCGGTTTGGCGCCTGCCTTTGGCCCAGGGCGCGATCCTGGAGACCCGGGATCGAATCCCACATCGGGCTCCCGGTGCATGGAGCCTGCTTCTCCCTCTGCCTGTGTCTCTGCCTCTCTCTCTCTCTCTGTGACTATCATAAATAAATAAAAATTAAAAAAAAAAAAAAAAAAGAATCAGCTAGGAAGTAGAGAAGCTGGGACCATGGACTCCAGGTCCCGGGCTGGTCACCTGCCCTGGGAAGCTGCCCAGGAAAACAAGAACCCAGGCCAGGCCCAAGTCTCCCAGCTCGGCAGACCAGGGTCTTAAGAGCACTCAAAAAAAAAAAAAAAAAAAAAAAAAAAAGGGATCCCTGGGTGGCGCAGCGGTTTGGCGCCTGCCTTTGGCCCAGGGCGCAATCCTGGAGACCCAGGATCGAATCCCACGTCGGGCTCCCGGTGCATGGAGCCTGCTTCTCCCTCTGCCTATGCCTATGTCCCTCTGCCTGCCTCTCTCTCTCTCTCTCTCTATCATAAATAAATAAAAATTAAAAAAAAAAAAGAGCACTCCTGCCCTGGGCAAGTTACTTCCTGAACCCACAAAAACTTTCTGTGGTGGACTAGTCCTTTTTTTTTTTTTTTTTTTTTTTATGTTTTTTAAAATTTATTTATGATAGTCACAGAGAGAGAGAGAGAGAGAGAGAGAGAGGCAGAGACATAGGCAGAGGGAGAAGCAGGCTCCATGCACCAGGAGCCCGATGTGGGATTCGATCCCGGGTCTCCAGGATCGCGCCCTGGGCCAAAGGCAGGCGCCAAACCGCTGTGCCACCCAGGGATCCCTGGACTAGACCTTTTATACAAGTTTTCTCCAGTCAGAAGCTTGAGTTGGAGGAGCCCTGTCACTCCTGGGTGGAAGCTATGCTTCACAGACGCCACTGTCACCATTCAGATGGCAGAAGCTGTGGGGTAGAGGGAGGGGATGGAGGACTTATACAGAAGAAAATCTCAAAGCCACTGATTGTTTAGAGTATTTATTTAGCATAATAACCTTCCAGAGGGCCTCACTATGGCCCCCTCCACAGGTTGAAAATTCCAGGGAGCCCACACAGAGCCCATCCTCCTTTCTCCTATACCTGGAGCTCCAGGACCTGAACCTGCTCCCACAGCTGCATGGGCCTCTTTCCTGGATCCTGACTCCCAGGGGTGGACTCTGCTGTTGGTGTGTGCAACCCCACTGCTGTGTGTACACTCCTAAGTTCAAGGAGGGGCCACAGGACAGGAACAAACACAGCCAGGATGTCCACACACATGGGTATGAGACCTATTGTGGTGAGAAGACAAGGGATCACCCCCATTTGTACTCCAGTTCCAGGTATCCCAAACAGTAGGGGCCAGCCTGGATGGTCTTTCAAAATTTTATATCACACCCATCTGTATTCAGTGTGTGGGGGGTAGTATTAGTTGATTCTATCAAGGCCTTCAATCTAACTTCTGGGTTCCAGGAAATAAAGGGGAAAGAGGAAAAACTAAATGACACCAGAAAGAGGCAACTAGACAGTTAGGAAGGTGCAAAATTCTGTGGAACTGGCCTGGATCCTTCAATAATCCTACTGATGATTAAAAGAGATCATTTATGGAGCACCTTCCTTCCAAAGAATACAATATGGAAAGGGGAGGATGAAAGAATAACTGTACAGTGGAGAAACCAGACCAATACCACCTCAGCTGGCTAGTCAAGGCCATCATCAGCCATGCTGACAGCATGGCTCTATGACATGATGTTTTTTTTTTTTCTTTTATTTATTATTTATGATAGTCACAGAGAGAGAGAGAGAGGCAGAGACATAGGCAGAGGGAGAAGCAGGCTCCAAGCACCAGGAGCCTGACGTGGGATTTGATCCCGGGTCTCCAGGATCGCGCCCTGGGCCAAAGGCAGGCGCCAAACCGCTGCGCCACCCAGGGATCCCTCTATGACATGATGTGATGAAAACTTAACTTCTGTGGCTGTCTTCCCCCTAAAACCCACAATCCTGTCTAATCAAGAGAAAAACATCAAACAAATCCCAGTTAAGAGACTGTCTACAGGGGTGCCTGGGTGACTCAGTTGGTTAAGCATCTGCCTTCGGCTCAGATCATGATCTTGAGGTCCTGGGATCGAGCTCTGCATTGGGCTCCGGGCTCAGCAGGGAGCCTGCTTCTCCCTCTCCGAGTCTCCCCGCCACTCATGCTCTTTCAGATAAATAAATAAAATCTCAAGAGAAAGAGAGAAAGAGAGACAGTCTACAAAATATCTGACCAGCGTTACTTGAATCCATCACTGTCATCCAAAAAAAAAAAAAAAGTAAAAGTCCAAGAAACTGGCACAGTCCAGAGGAGCCTAAGATATGATAACTAAAAGTAACACAGTATCCTGTATGGAATCCTGGAACAGTAAGAGAGTACTAAGAAAAACTAAGGAAATGGGGATCCCTGGGTGGCTCAGTGGTTTAGCGCCTGCCTTTGGCCCAGGGCACGATCCTGGAGTCCTGGGATCGAGTCCCACATCGGGCTCCCTGTGTGGAGCCTGCTTCTCCCTCTGCCTCTGTCTCTGCCTCTATGTCTATCATGAATGAATGAATAAATAAATAAAATCTTAAAAAAAAAAAAGAAAGAAAAACTAAAGAAATGAATCAAGTATGGACAGTAGTTAATAATAATGTAATCAATATAGGGCTTATTAAGTGTAGCAAATGTACCATATTACCATATTAATGTAAGTGGTTAATAACAGAGAAACTGGGAACACCTGGGTGGCTCAGCCATTAAGAGTCTGCCTTTGGCTCAGGGCGTGATCCTGGGGGGGTTTCGGGATCGAATCCCACATTGGGCTCCCTGCATGGGAGAGCTGCTCCCTCTGCCTGTGTCTCTGTCTCTCTCTGTGTCTCTCATAAATAAATAAAATCTTTTTTTTTTTAGATTTTATTTATTTACATTTATTTATTTATGAGAGACACAGAGAGAGGCAGAGACATAGGCAGGAGAAGCAGTCTCCATGCAGTGAGTCCGACGTGGGACTCAATCCCGGATCTCCAGGACCACGCTCCAGGGCTGAAGGCAGCGCTAAACCGCTGAGCCACCCGGGCTGCCCAATAAATAAAATCTTAAAAAAAAAAAAAAAACAAACAGTAGAGAAACTGGGTGTGACATATGTAGGAACCTCTGTATTATCTTTACAATTTTTCTAAAACTGTTCTAAAATACAGAAAATATTTTATATAAACTTTGTATAAAATACAAAGTTCACGGGGTGCCTGGCTGGCTCAGTTGGTAGAGCATGCAACTTTTTTTTAAGAGAGAGCATGTGTGCACATGCAAGCAAGCATGAAAGGGGTGTCAAGAATCTCAAGCAGGCTCCACGCTCAGTGCAGAGCCTGACATGCAGAGCCTGACACACAGAGCCTGAAATGGGCCTCCATCTTACAACCCTGAGATTATAACCTAAGACGAAATCAAGAGTCGGACACTTGAATGACTGAGTCATGCAGGCGCCCAGAGCATGCAACTCTTGATCTCATGGTTGTGAGTTCCAGCCCCACATTGAGCATAGAGCTTACTTAAAAAAAAATAATAATAAAAATAAAAAATAAAGAAAGAAAAGAAAAGGGAAAGGAAAAGGAAAGGAATACAAAGTTCACTTAAAGAGAGAAAGAGGGGGCAGCCCGGGTGGCTAAGCGGTTTAGCACTGCCTGCAGCCCAGGGTGTGATCCTGGAGACCTGGGATCGAGTCCCACATCAGGCTCCTTGCATGGAGCCTGCTTCTCCCTCTGCCTGTGTCTCTGCCTCTCTCTCTCTGTGTATCTCTCATGAATAAATAAATAAAATCTTTAAAAAAAAAATAAAAGAGAGAGAAAGAGGGATGACTGGGTGGCTCCATGGTTGAGCATCTGCCTTTGGCTCAGGTTGTGATCCCGGGGTCCTGCGATCGAGTCCTGCATCGGGCTTCCTGCTCAGTGGTGAGCCTGCTTCACCCTCTCCTCCCCGCTGGTGCTATCTCTGTCTCTCTCTCAAATAAATAAATAAAATCTTTACCAAAAAAAAAAAAAAAGAATTTGTTTGTCCTCAGAATAAATTCCAAACTCTTTCCCATAGTCTAGAGCTAAGGTCATGTGAACTCTGGTGCTGCCCACCTCTCTAACCTCATTTTGCAGCACTCTGTTCCACTCCCCATAGCCTGCCACATCAGCCTTCTTTCTGGCTCCTCCTGCTTTAGGGTCTCTGGCCATGCTGTGCCTCTTCCTAGAATGCCTTCCCATGTTGGCGGAAATGAAGTAGCCCCTACCTCTGCACTCTGCTCTATCTCATCACCCTGTTTACTTCCTTGAGAGCCTCAGCTTTTTTGTTTGCTCATTATGTGTCTCTCCCTTTCCTCCACTTGTTCACCATCTCTCCAGCATTTAGAACAGTACCTTACTCACAGTACATACCCAGTAAGTATCTGTCCACTGAATAATTCAACAGATCTTAAACCATAACAGCTATAGGAGCTATAAGCCACCCCTATTTCTCTTGATATTAACACATTAAAATAAAGATGTTTAAAAACAGCATTCTGGGGGTGCTTGGGTGGCTCAGTTGGTTCCTCGTCTGACTTGGGCTCAGGTCATGATCTCAGGGTCCTGGGATCCAGCCCTGAGATGGGCTCTGCACTCAGCAGGGAGTGTGCTTCTCCCTTTCCCTCTGGTACTCCCCCCTGCTCATGCATGCATGCTTTCTCAAATAAAATCTTTTTTCTAAAAATTAAAAAAAAAAGATAAAATAAAAACAGCATTTTAAAAACTTTTTTCTTTTCAAGTGGTTTCAATCCATTCCCTCATTTACGATCTCATCTCTAAGTAGGAGGGGAGGGAAGGCAGACATGCAGAGGGAGTCCAGGCATTAGTTCCGGACCTGACTCAAGATAGCTGCGACCTGGGACAATGTGTGAACAGACATCGAGAAGATCTGCCTTCTCAGCAGAGGTATCACCTAAAAGAGTCCTTCCCCGGGGACTGACTTTTAACTCGCTTACCTCACCAAGTCAAGTCAGGCATCTGGGAGACCCGCCCCATCCTTACCAATAGCAAACTCCACCAGGGTTTCATTCTCCTCCGACAACGAATCGAGGAATAAATCGAGGACCTGCAGCTGCCGCAGATACTCGTAGTTACCGGGATCGTAGGCGAAGTTGGCGAGGTTGGCCAGCACTTGCTCCTTGGCGTCTGCGGCGGAAGAGTGGCGCTGGGGCCAGGTCCGCGGCGGCCGCGGCGGCCGGCCCCCCGCCCCGCCCCGCCCCGCCCCGCCCGGGCCCCCACCCTGCCACTCTCACCTTGGCTCTCCGTCTCCTGGAATTCCGTGACCAGCGCCTGCAGGTAACCCAGGCGACCGACGTGGGGGTCCACCTTCGGCTTCTGGGCCATGGTCAGGGCGGTGGAGGGGGCCCGGGGAAGGGGGGGGGAGAGTGTGGGAGGGAGGAAACAGGTTCTGCAGTAATTTGCTGCCGGAATTGGAATGCGGAGGGTCGGCGTGGGGGTCTCAGGGCCTCGAGAATAGCGCGTGAAAACCTAAACCTGGGCCCCGGAGACGAGAAGGAGCGCGCGGCACAGCCCACCGCAAAACTTCAAAGCTTGACTTTTCCAGGGTTCCGGCGGAAGCCGAGCTTAGCCCCGCCCCAGAGGGCGGAAGGGGCGGGCCGAGGCAAAGCAAGAGGCGGGGCTGTCTCTGAGCTCCGTGCGCGTGCGCGGCGCGCTTAGCGCCTGGAGGTTCAGGCTGGAGGGGATCCGCCCTCGGAAGGGTGGCGCAGGGCTGAGGTTGAGTGACTCTATGGCGCTTGGGCACCCACAGGAGTCAGAGGGCGCCCACGTGGGGAGGTGTCAAGGCAGAAGAACCTCCACACCCCCTTGCACTTGACGAGGGGGGCGCAGCCCAGCCTGTTCGACGAAGGGACTCCCCTTCTGGAACGCGAGCATCAGTTGCCTGCACCCCAACATGGGTCCTTTGATAACTGTCTTCTGGTTGGCTTTTCCAAAAAGCCGGGTGAGCCTGGCACCGTCTGCTCCCCAGCCCTGAGCTGGCCATCTCTGGCTAAAAATTTCAGGGTAATGTCCTAATAAGGCTTTTTGCCACCTAGGTGGATGGGGGGCACTAGAGGCATTGACCAGCCCCAGGTCCTCCGTTGACCCAAATGTACCACTTTGGTGGCTCTGGGTTTTGGAGCCCTGGATGCTGAAGCCCTTTGGCCTGTTTCTTTCTCAGGGCTTCTCAGGAAGGTGATGTGTGACCTAGACCTTGTGGGCACAGGGGATAGAGCACCATGCAGGGAAGTGGTCCTGCTGCACTCTCATTGTGCTTGAAAATGTGAGGCTAAGGGAGGGCGGGGGTGTGTCTGTGAGCTTCTTGAGGCTAAGGACCACATATCTTTGGCCCTGGGCCTGGCACGAGAGCAAAATGGCTGCTACAGTCCAGCCTGCCACAGCCTCATTGACAGCAAGCCCCATGTCTCTGGGCACAGGCTCTGTGGTCAGCCCCTGCCCTATCCACACCCCTTGGAACAGGAGTTATGACTATAATCGGGGTGCTTCAGTACCCTGACAGCTCCACGTAGGACAGTGGCCCTAGATCCCTTCATCAGGCCCTTCAGCTTCTGTAAATAGCTGATACAACCGGAGGAAGTACATCTCATCCCAAGGTGGACCAGGGCTTGTCTGCTTCAGATCCTCTCTCCCTCCCAGGCTATCCCATCCACCCTCATGTATCCCCTCTGAAAGGCTCAGGGGCCTTTCCCCTTGGGGAATATTTCTCAGCCCTTGGTTTTGTGATGAGGGTACCACCAGGTGTCCAGTAGATGCTCAGTAATACTTGTTGAAGGAAATCTGCCCAGAGGTTAACTGCCACTCTTGGCTGGGGGCAGATGAGGTCAGGGATCCCTATGTGGAATGTTTCACAGATACTTCTTTTCCTTAAAAGAAATCCGTTTTCAGGAAGTGGGCCTAATAGAAGTTGCACATTTCAAAGCCTGGAAGCTATTAGTGCCCAAAGTGTCCACCTTCCCACCAGTCCCCTCTTTCCTTTACCACTCAGTCAAGATGGAGGAGACAGGACCTGGTTAAAAATGCATCCAAGCAGGGGATCCCTGGGTGGCTCAGCGGTTTAGCGCCTGCCTTTGGCCCAGGGCCTGATCCTGGAGACCCGGATCGAGTCCCCGCGTCCGGCTCCCTGCATGGGGCCTGCTTCTCCCTCTGCCTGTGTCTCTGCCCCCCTCTCTCTATCTCTTATGAATAAATCAATAAAATCTTTACCAAAAAAAAAAAAAATGCATCCAAGCATTCCCCTTTCAATGTACAGGCTGTGGATGGTGGCCGAGCACAGGCCTGGGTGAGGAGCAGGAAGCAAATGGTCTTCAGGATCAGAATTTTCAAGCAAGAAGAGACTGTATTGTCTCCAGATCCTCCCAGAGGTGGTGAACAATTGCCCAAAGCCACACGGCAAATTGTGGCAGAACCAATCATGAACTCACGTCTAAGCTACCTCAGTCCTCTGCTTATGCACTACTCTCTTTGGCCATAAGGGGGCACTCGTGGCAGGGTCCTGGGGAAGACAGTACTTCCCCAAGGATGCTTACTCATGCCAGCTAGGCTCAGGAGAAGGAAGGCTGGAGTTAGGTCATGAAAATAAAATTTATTTTCCTGATAAGGCTTTCTTGTTGGAGCCTGGTTGAGCCTGAATCAACAAACAAGGCCTTGGGTCGGAAGAGCCCCCGCTGAGCAGGGAGAATGGAAGGGGGAGGGTAGGCACTTACTCAAGGCCTGTTTTCCAGCTTCATTAGTTCACGGGGTTTATAACCTACTCCAGGAACATTTTTGTATGTAATTCAAACAAACTCTGTTTTTCCAAAGCCTTCATCGGTATCCCACTGGAACGAGCTTGGCCTGACAGCCAGCCCCCAAGTGATGACCTCAGAAAACAGTCCCAGCAAAAAGTGTATGTGTGTGGGGAGCACTGACCTCCAGGCCACAGGCACAGGCCAACAGGGAGCAGAGGTGGGCTGGCTGCTGGCCCAGCCAGCTACTTACCCCAGGGAGGACACCTCAGACACAGTAGGGAGCAGAGGGCAGGCCAGGGAGTGAGAGGCTTCTGTTACAAAAGCAGCTCCATTTTTCCCAGAGGCCTCGGGCTCTGCCTAGCAATCCTTCCCTTCCCCTGCTCACAGGTCTCCCAGCCTCCCAGCACTCATGCTGAGTGCAGGGGACCCCTCAGACTTCACTGATTCTAGGACCCAAGCCAAGGGCTCCTCCCCACTAGTTCTTTGCTCAGACGCCAGGATGGGTCCTCTCTGCCCAACCTTTCATCTGTCTGTATCCTGTGTCCAAGCCAACCCCTCAGCCTGGCCCACTGGGGATCACAACTCAACCTTTCATGAGGTTCTTCTTCCCAAGGTTCCAGTCAGCAGGAGGCCCAGCAACCTATGCTGGGGGCAGCCCTAAGGGCGAGGGCTGGGCCCTTGAGCAGAGAGGGAGTGGAGGGCCCTGGAGGAGGGATGAGTTCTTTGGAACTATCTGGAGGCCAGAGAAGGACAAAGAGATTCCATCAGAGACATCCAGGCTAGACTGGAGGGTCCAGTGTATTGAGTTGCAGCAGCAGTACTGGGCAGCCAGCTGAGGTGAGCCGGCTCTGTGTAGGGTATAGACTCACTTTTCTGGGCTCCAGGTACTCTGGTACCCAAAAGAAAAAGTCAGGAGGACCCGCTCCTGGATTCTGCTGGTTGGGAGGAACCCTGAGTCTTTGGAGGCCAGCCTCTAAGGTCCCAGCTCCTGGCTGAGTTCCAGTGTGCAGAGCCTGGACGGCTTTGTGTTTCAGGCTTCCTGGGCCAGTCCCTCACCCTGGCCCCTGGCAGCTGGACATCACACTCCTGGACTGAGGCAGTGGTCCCTCACTGACCTCAGGGCTCAGACACTGGTCACATACATGATCTCGGTATACAGCTGCTTCCTGGACCCACGTGAGTCCTCTACCGTGAGGCCCTGCTCTGAGGCAGCCTCCGTGATGGCTCCTTCCGCCTCGGCCTGCTTGCTTTGCCTCTCTTTCTTCTGCAGGGCACAGAAGCTGCCACCCATGAAGAGGGCAGCTGATATGAGGAAGAAGCTTGACATGTAGAAAACATAGCTAAAGTTGTTGTTGGTGGTGTCCAGCAGGAGCCCTGGGGGACAGAGAGCAAGTTAGGCCATTATCCTGGGGCTCCCAGACCTCCCTCCCACTAACTTGCGTTCTCTGCCAGAGCAGGGATTTTCCTTTGGGCTCTGCTGTTTCCCTAGCACTAGTCACTGTGGTTGGCACCTAAGAGGCACTCAATATGAGATTTGTTGCATGAAAGGAGAAAGGAAACACTAAGCCTGCTCTCCAGGGGGCAGGAAGAGCTCTTGATCCAGAAGAGCACCTCAGGGCATGTCTCCCTTACCCTTGGTGGCAGGAAGCCTAGCACACTAGGGCCAGTAGTCTGGGATATTTGCTCAGCCACACATGGGCCCTCCCATACCTCCTCCTGGGGAGCTCTCTCTACTTGTTGACTTGACGAACTCCCCTGGAAACGGGGACTTCCAATGACACACTTGGGAAGCGTCCTCATTGTCATGGTCGTACTGTACTAACTGCTGGCTGCCGTGCGCTGGATACGGTCTAGCATCAAGGGCTTCACACACCCTACCTGTTACTTTGAATGTTGTGCTCTTGCCTGCCTGGCAAGTCTGCTCATGGGGTCTCTGGTCCCACATCTGTTTGTTTCCCTCCTGGCACAAATCATTACACTGAGCACAAATGTGTCTCTGCTTTAATTCCTGACTCTCCCATCAGATCAGCACTGAGAGGTGGGGACTGGGCCTCTGTATTCAGCCAGGGACTGGCACAGGCAGGTGTTCTTGTCTGCATTTTGCAGACGACACTATGGCTCAGAGAAGAAAAATGACCTACCCAGGTTCCACAGGCAGGAAGTGGGACAGCCAGGATGTTAATAACAGCAGACATGTATGTAGCTTTCTGCTACGTGCCAGGCTTTTTCCTGCTAAGCTCTTGCTATGTAACTATGATCCTCACAACAAGCCTACAAGGTAGATTCTACTATCGTCCCTACTTTACTGATAAAGCAGAGGTACTGAGAGGAAGGAAGATGAAGAACTCAGGCAAGTCTGATACAAAAATCCTTATTTTGGGGATCCCTGGGTGGCTCAGCGGTTGAGCCTCTGCCTTCGGCTCAGGGTGTGATCCCAGGTCCCGGGATTGAGTCCCTGCTTCTCCCTCTGTCTGTGTCTCTGCTTCTCTCTGTCTCTCATGAATGAATAAATAAATAAAATCTTTTAAAAGAATCCTTATTTTTAACTGCACCCTAGGTGCCTGCTGGGGAGCAGGCTGCAGCCAATCCCCTAGGGTGCTTGGGAAAATCACAGATTCCAAGTCTCTACCTCTGGAGAGGCTGGATGGCACCCAAATCTGTTGACTGTTCCCCTTTGCCCTATCTCCATATCCTGCCCACCCAGGCCACAGCCACATACACCTGGCCGCCCTCCCTCCTGGGGCCTCACCAGCCAGTGGCGGGGAGATGAGGATGGAGATGCTCTCCAGGATGGTGAAGAGGCCCAGGGCGCTAGAGAACCGATCCATGGGAACAATGTCCATGAGGACCTGGAAGAGGAGGGCACCGATGCCACTCATAGACACGCTGTACACCAGGCAGTAGCCCACCAACACCCGGAAGTCGGCCGACACCGCGCACACCAGGTTGGTGAGGCCATTGAGCAGGGCTGCCAGGCTGAACAGGTACTTCCGGTGGCCAGCAAAGTCCCGCCGGCCTGCCACCAGCCCAGCCATCGGCCGCAGGAAGATATTGCTGAAGCCGATAATGGAGATGAGCAGGGCTGCTTTGTGTTCATCCACCCCATTCCGCATGGCGTATGGCACCAGGAAGACATGTGGCAGCGGGAAGCCGAGGATCATCCACATAACACCCAGCGTGAACACTCGGTAGCCTGCGTTGTGCCGCAAGATGTCAAAGGCCAGATGGCGCTGGATGGCCCGACCGCACGCTGCCAGGCAGCCCGGTGCAGGTGTCTTGGAAGGAGGAGGGGGGCCTTCTATGGTCTCAGGGGCCATACTGGTGGCCACAGGCCTCAGGATGGCCCCACAGACACAGCAGTGGAGAAAAACTCCACCGAAGACAAGGAAGGTGCCCCTCCAGCCCAGGTCCTCCAGGAGGTAGCGGGAGAGCAGTGGCCAGAGCGTGATGCCCAGGGAGACGCCCACCGAAGCCAGTGCATTGGCCAGTGCCCGATGGCGGGAGAAGTAGAAGCCTAGCACGGTGATGCTCGACTGGAAGCTGAAGCACATGCCCAGGCCTGTGGTGGGAGAGAGGAGCCCAGCTCAAGGGTGTTCTGAGCCTCCCACCCATACCCAGAGAGGGGTCCCAGGATCATGTTCCATGTCTGCCCCCTTCTGTTCTAGCTCAGACCCCCCCCTTCCAGATCCCCAAGGATTTAAGATGGAAACAGCCTGCCTTGTTACCTCCTTAGAAGCATCAAATCTGTCTTCCTGAGGCTGCCAGGGACACACCTGTTCCCTTTAGCACAGCACCGTGATGATCTTTAAAAACCTGAATTGGGGGGTGCCTGGGTGGTTCAGTCAGTTAAGCATCTGCCTTTGGCTCAGGTCATGATCTCAGGGTCCTGGGATGGAGCCCTGTGTGTGTCGGGCTCCCTGCTCCTGCAGGGAGTCTGCTTCTCCCTCTCCTTGTCCCTCTGCCCCTCCCCACAAACCCCCCACCTCGTGCTTGCTCTTTCAAATAAACAAATAAAATCTTTAAAAAATAAATAAATAAAGCAAAATAAAAACCTAAATTGGGGTAAGTCTCTTTCCTGCTTAACACCTTCCAAAGACTTCCCATTACACCTAGAAAAAATGCCACAGTGTTTACTATGCCCTAGAAGGCTCTACACTGTTTGGCCCCTGGTCATCTCTTGGGTGTCATCTCAGGCCATTTTCCCTGTCACTTACTATGACTGAGCTACATCAGCTTCTTTCTCTTCCTCTGGACACCAAACTGCCACCCCCCCACCCCCACCCCCCCTACTGCGGGACATCTACAGTTGCTGTTCCCACTACTCAGAATATGCTTCCCCTAGACTTTTCTCTTCTGGCTAAGCTCAGATGCCACATCCCCACCCACTCCATGCCTGACCTGCTCAGCCACACCATGACCACAAGCCTCAGGCGGGCCCTCGGGTCACCCGTGTGACATCACCATCAGTTTACTCCCCCGCCCTCCTGGATGACCATCAGCCCTTCTCTATGCTTCTCCACCCCTCCCCCCTCCTCACTCCCAGCTGACCACCTGCCTTCCGTCTGTGACATTGGTCTGTGCTGCCAGCTAAGGCCAACCTTCTACTTATGCCCTACATCTTGTCTACTCAAAGGCATATCCTCCAGCAATTTCTCTCTCCTCCACCATCCACTTTCTCCTCTTTCCCAGAACATTCTCCTTCATATTATTTCTCCCATTAAAAACAAAACAAGGCGGGGGGCAGCCCCAGTGGCTCAGCGGTTAAGCACTGCCTTCAGCCCAGAGCATGATCCTAAAGACCCAGGATCGAGTCCCACATCAGGCTCTCTCCATGGAGCCTGCTTCTTTCTCCCTCTGCCTCTTTCTCTTTGTGTCTCTCATGAATAAATAAATAAAATCTTTAAAAAACAAACAAACAAACAAACAAACAAGGGGAGTGCCTGGGTGGCTTAGTCAGTTAAGTGTCTGCCTTCAGCTCAGGTCTTGATCCCAGGGTCCTGGGATCGAGTCCCATATCAGACTCCCCACAGGAAACCTGCTTCTCCCTCTGCCTATGTCTCTGTCTCTCTTTGGTGCCTCTCATTAATAAATAAATCTTGGGATCCCTGGGTGGCGCAGCAGTTTGGCGCCTGCCTTTGGCCCAGGGCGCGATCCTGGACACCCGGGATCGAATCCCACGTCAGGCTCCCGGTGCATGGAGCCTGCTTCTCCCTCTGCCTGTGTCTCTGCCTCTCTCTCTCTCTCTCTCTGTGTGACTGTCATAAATAAATTAAAAATATATATATAAAAAAAAAAAAGCTGCCTACTGAGCAGGAATAACCATATTAAAAAAATAAATAAATAAATAAAATAAATAAATAAATCTTTATGGGGAAAATTAAAAACAAGGGGGGGGGGCGCCTGGGAGGCTCAGTTGGTTAAGTGTCTGCCTTTGGCTCAGGTCATGATGCTGGGGTCCTGGGAGAGAGTTTCATGTGTGGCTCCCTGCTCAGTGGGAAGTCTGCTTCTCCCTCTCCCTCTGCATCTCCCCCTCTGTTCATGCTCTGTCTCTGGCTTTCTCTCTCAAATAAATAAATAAAATCTTTAAAAAATAAAAAAACAGGGGATCCCTGGGTGGCGCAGCGGTTTGGCGCCTGCCTTTGGCCCAGGGCGCGATCCTGGAGACCCGGGATCGAATCCCACGTCGGGCTTCCGATGCATGGAGCCTGCTTCTCCCTCTGCCTGTGTCTCTGCCCCTCTCTCTCTCTCTGTGACTATCATGAATAAATAAATAAAATCTTTAAAAAATAAAAAATAAAAAATAAAAAATAAAAAAAAATAAAAATAAAAATAAAAATAAAAAAACAGAGACCCTGTCATGGCTCCCGCCACCTTCTCAGTATCTGTTCCTGGTGGCCCTGAGAGCCTGCAGGCCAGGGGCGGCCAGAAGAGTAGGAGGGGGAGGAGGAGCAGGTGTGTAGGTGGAAGTGTTGCTGTAGCTCATTCTCCCTCGGGAGGAGGAGGAGACTACAGGGGTAGGCCCAGGAGCAATGGCATCCAAAGAAGAACAAGGAGTACAAAATCTCAGCATGGAAGATGCCAACCGGGAAAATGCAGGAAAGCATGAAAGGGAGCAAGTTGCTAATGATGGAGAGCCCTTGGCCCTCCCCTTTGGGAGCTGGTGAATGTCATCTGCCTCGATAGGGGGTTCCATCCTGCAGAATAGGTGGGAGACGCGTCAGAGGCTTGGAGAGCCATAGGCAAGGGTGAGAAGACGTAAGGCAGTGGAGGGAAGGGCAATGCCATCGTGGTCCACAGGCAGTTAGCCCTGACCCTCCTCACCCTGACCATCATAAGGAGTTTGGCCTTATGCCTTGAGTCTTGATGTTTCCCCCAAGTTCATAGGAAGACGTACCTGCTTTCTAAGCTCACACGTTTACAATGTTCCCTTCAGTGTTTCATGTTTCTTGTGGGTCTCTTGTTACCAGCTCCTAACTGAATGTGGGGAGGGGTTGTGTGTTTGTTTTAAGGAGGCTCTTTGCCCCACGTGGGGCTTGAACTCATGACCGTGAGATCAAGAGTCACACGCTCTACCGACTGAGCCAGCCAGGCACCCCTTGAACGTTGTGTTTGACTCAGTCTGTCAGATTGTCAGCAGGGGAGGTTTACCCTACTGCCTGGAATGGTGCTCATTACATTTTTTGAAGTTAATAAAACAGTTTAAAAAAGAAAAAAAATACCCCCCAAAACCCCCTCTCTTGACCCCATGGCCTCTTCTGGGTACCAGCCCGTTTCTCTGCTCTCCTTCTTCATAACAATTTTCTGGAAATACTGTCTCTAGTGTCTCCAATTCCTTTCACCCTCTTCGCTCTTAAACCAGTTTCAATCAGACTTTCGCCCTTTCGCCCTCACCTTGGATCCAGAATCTCTCCTATCAGGGTCAGCAACCTCTATGCTGCCAAATCCAAAGGTCGAGGCTGGTCCCCCTCCATCTGATCCACCAGCAGCCTGACGGGGCTCTCACTCCCTCCTCCCACTGTACTTTCTATGCTCACTTTCTCAAGAAACCCCACTCTCCTGGGTCTCCTCCTGTCTGTGTCTCTTCTTCCCACCTGGACTGCTGGACACCTACCTCGGGGCCCGGTCCTCAGACCTCCTCAGCCACCCACCCTTGTCCCCTCAGGGACAGCAGGGATGATACCTCCTCTCAATAGCAGAATGCCGGGCAGCCCGGGTGGCTCAGCAGTTTAGCACCGCCTTCAGCCCAGGGCGTGATCCTCGAGACCTGGGATCGAGTCCCACGTCAGGCTCTCTGCATGGAGCCTGCTTCTGCCTCTGCCTGTGTCTCTGCCTCTCTCTCTCTTTGTGTTTTTCATGAATAAGTAAATAAAATCTTTAAAAATATATATATCAGAATGCCAGCCATGTCATGATCCACAGCTGCCCGCTGTAGCCCACGGCCTGTGCCTGAACGTCAGACTGGATGTTTCCACACCTGAGCTTCCCAACCACCCACAAATGTGTTTTTCCTCTAGGCTCCCCGTTGTAATTAAAGGCTTCTCCATCCTTCCAGTGGTTTGGGGCAAAAACCTTGGTGTCACCCTTCTTGGCTCCTGGAACCTTGGGCCATCTTTGCCTCTTCCTCTCTGTACCCCACACACAGTCCTGAAACCTGACTGCTCCTCAGTACCTCCATCATACCACCCTAGCTGAAGTGACAGCCACCTCCTGCCTGGGTTATGACCATGCTCTTCCCTGGTCTCCTGCTCTAACTTAACCACTGCCCCCAGGGCATATATGTTCAATCTAGTGGCTAAGAGTAATGTTTTATAAACAGCAGTTGAATGACATCACTCACACCTCTGCCCATATTCCTCAGATCCTATCTCACTACGAAGCCTTTCAGGCACTATTCCCCATCCATTCCCCAGCCTCTACCCCCTCTGCCCCCTGGGCCCTTCTGGGCCTTTGCACTTGCTGTTCCTGCTGCCTGCAATGCTCTTTCCCTGAGACCCTAGCAGCAGACTCCCTCACCTCCATTAGCTTTCTGCCCAAATGTCACCTTCTCTGCAAGGCCTTCCCTGGCTGCCCTGTTGGAAGTAGCAGCCTCCTCCACCCTTGCTTTATCTTCTGCATGGGGTGTCCTAGATATTTTACCTCTTTGCTTATTTTCTGCCCACCCCTACCCCCAGCTAGTACCCCATCACATCAGAGGTCCTATCTTCTCATGTGCTTGTCACAATCAGAAACAATCTTTCTCATTTATGTATTCACTATCCCTCTCCCTCGCCTGACTATAAGCAGCCCCAGATTAGGCATCCTGCCTACACTTATGTCTAGCACTTTTTAGTAGGCACCCAGAAATTCTCAAAATGGGAAGACGGTCACCTGTGATGAATCCTGCTGTGAGGTAGAGCTGGCTAAGGGTGCGGCAGAAGGAGCTGGCCACCATGCCCAGGCTGGCCAGCGCACCTCCCAGCATCACCGTCACTCTGCAGCCAAAGCGTCCCACCAGGATGCTGCATAGGGGTCCTGTGGGGGGAGACAGCCAGCAGGTGGTAACTGAATGAGGAGGGCTGGAGGAAGGGAGAGAGTAAGCCTGGGAGGGGGTTCCAGCAAGAACTATCTAGGTGGCTTGAAAGGCACAGCCCTGGGGCCTATAGGCCTAGATTTTGATTGCCACCTGGCCACAGGCTGGCTATGGGTTGGGGCAAACCCAATCCCTCTCTGTGCCTCCACTACAAGAGGTCACCCTGGATGACATCTGACCAGCTATGAGGAGAAGAGGAGAATTCCTGCATGTGTTCAATTTCACCCCAACAGGGATCCCCAGAGCAAAAGACTGAGGCCCTTCCCTACACTGACCTGAAGCTGATTCCATCCAGGTAAAATAGGATTGCCTTATGACTTGCATAGATGCCTCTTGCTGGGGGTGATGGTGGGGGTGGGGGTGGTCTGTCTTAGCAGGTGAGGGTCCCAGGGCATCAAAACCATAATGAGCAGCTACAGCCCCTGCCTGCTTCCCATTCTCAAGAGGTCTGGCCACAGCCCTCCTGCTACCCTCCAACCCATCCAGGGTGGGCAGCCTGGGGCCCTGAGCCACTCTGCACCCCCCTGCATTGGCCTCCGGAGTGCTCAGGAGAAAACTGGGTGGGGTGCTTTTTCCCCCTCTCCTCACTTCCAGCCAACACTGCACCCAGATGTTTGGCTTCTGGTGGAGAAAGGCCTGTTCTCCTCCACCCCACCCCCACCTTGAGCTGCTTTCTCACCAGCCCAGACCCAGAGCAGAAATGAGCCAGTCCCGGCTGGCTGCTTCTCAACACCTTGCAGGGCCCCATTCACCAGATGCCCTGCCCCCAAGTACACGTAATGGAATTTCTACAGAGTTACTTTCCCAGAGTGCAGCGAAAGGGACAGGGAAAGAGAGAAAGAGTGTGTGTGTGTGTGTGTGTGTGTGCGCCACAGAGAGAGGATGCGTGGGTGTGAGCCAATACGAGTAGGGGAGTGACAGGAAATAAGCAGCTCATACTCAGAGATAACCAAGCAGAGGGAGAGGGAGAGGCAAGACTTTGCAGTGAATGTGACCACTGCCCCACGTGTCTTCCATCATCCCCACCCTAAACTTTAACCTGACTTTGGAGAGGTGACACTGGGGAAAGCCCCAAGTTGTGGCGTCAGGGGTGGGGGCTGGGACCTGTCAGGGGTGGGGGCTGGGATCTGCACTAGCCTTAGATAGCTGAGGGCACTGGGAGGCAGGGCGTTTCCTCTGCCAGGTGCTGCTTCTGCCCTGAACTCTCTCTGCAACCATGAACAGGCTTTGTACTTTGTCCTTGCTTGGTTCCTTCATTTCTAAGATGTAGGGGGGTAAGGGGTGCTTGGGATCATGCATAATTTCGAGTTTAAAATTTCTCTGATACTCTGAATGAGCATGGCCTAAAGAGGTGTATTCCAGACAGGAATCCCAGGCCGACTGAGGTGTTGGCATGCCTGCTAGGGGCTGGTGAATCTACGGAGTTAGGATCCCCGCTGCATGCCTGCTTCCTGGGCTCTGGCGCAGACCCCTCTCTAGCTGCATGCAAGGAACCGCCAGAGATTATCACTTCTGCCCCAACCCTGCAGGTGAAAAGGTCATGTGGTCTGGGCCAGTCCCAGCCTCTCCCAAGGCCCCAAAACCATGCCCCGGGGTGGCAGGTGCAGGGGTCATCTCAACGAGGCCATCTAGCCCAGTCTGACCTCTCTCCCAATTGGAGGGAAGGACCTGGAAAAACAACCAGGCTGCTTGTGCCAGGTGGAGGGAGTAGCAGGAGGGAGGTAGGGAGCTGGGCTCAGCCGAGTTAAGGAAACACAGGTAAGGAAACACATGCATGGGGAGAGCCCTGTGGGGCGTGAGATCTACCTCCAGGTGACCAGCACCAACCCCCTACCACCCCCATCAGGTTGCTGTCTATGGAGTCTCCCTAAAGAGCTCTCAGGAACCAGGGGCAGGCCCCTGAGCCCAAGGCCATTTCAGGGAGCCTCCTGGACAGACCTGGCCTTCCCCCTTCACTGGAGTCAGGGTGAGGGGGGACACATTTCTGGAAGAGCCAATCAAGAAATCAGGTGGGGAGCTGCCTTCTTTCCACCTCCCCAGCCCTTGCAACAACCCTTCTGCTTCCTGGTGAGAGATAGGACTCTTGCCCTGCCCCCATCTTGCCCCTCGTGTCTTCCTCAAGCCCCCTGTCCCATCTGGAAGCTCCTAACGGGGTTCTCCAAATACTGCTTGCTCGCGACTCATGGGATCCTCCCTATGATCCCATGTAGGAGGTGGGTAGGGTGTTGGATGTTACCTCCATATTGCAGAAGAAACTGAGGTTCAGAGAGGTCACCAAGCAGCTCTTCCTCAAGTCTGTACTCACTGCCTAGCACTCCTACAGTCTTCATGTATCCTCCTGTGGCCACCAGCCACGGAGAGGACTGGCTTTGTATCTAAGGTGCCTCCATACCCTTTCCCCAACTGTCCCCAGCCCAGCCCAGCCTAGCTCAGTACAGCCCAGCCCTGCAGGATTCCAGCCAGGGGGGCTGGCCCTGCTGAAATCAGGTGACATCTTAGGAATTCACCCCATGAGACAAAGCCAGTGGCCTCAGAGAGAGAGAGAGATCCAGGAGGCCAGGGAGGTTGTGGCTTCTTCCCTCAGCCAGGCTCTTTCTCTACCCTCCCTCAGCCCTTCCCCAGGCTGCTCACCCCCAGCATGGAGCATGGCTGTCAGGATGGAGGGGAACCACGAGGTCTCACTGTTGCTGGCCTGGAACTCATGCTGCAGTTCAGTGAAGAAGATGCCAGTGCATGTGGGGAAGCCCAGAGTGAGACCCTGGGTCACCAGGGAGGCCAGGAGCACCACCCAGGCCCAGCAGCCCTCTGCACGCTCCGGGACCTGGGGCATCCTCTGCCACGAATGCCGCTACCACTGCCTGGGCCACCTGTGGAGGGGACAGAATGGAGCTGCCAACCCCAGTTCACCTGCCACTTTCCCTGGGTGGCTGAAACCATCCCTTCCTCTTGCCCCAGCACCTCCTGGGAGGTGGCCAGACGCAAACACGTTGGCCTTGGCATTTCCTTTCACCCACTTCCCAGAGCCAGCCTGGCAGGAGGGGCAAGCAGGTGAGCCATCAGTGGGACAAGGCAGGTGGGTGGAACTCTTTCTAGACTTACATGATTTGGTGGTCAGCAGGTGGGACTTCCCGGCCCAGCCTCGGGGGCCCCCTCCCACACACAGCAAGCACTCAATAACTGCTGATAGGGTGGAACAGACCTCTAGAGCCAGCGTAGTCCCAATGTCCCCGCAGACACGCACAGATGCATTTTCAAACATTCACAAGCAGGCTCCCCGCACACAAACACAGACTTTCGCAACGCCGCCTTGACATCAGGGTCCCCTGTTGGTGCCGTTGAGACATCTAGGTGAGTAAGCTGGTGCTGGGCGTCGCCAAGGAGTGTACACAGAATAGCTTTCCAAGGGCACCAAACAAGCAGCTTTCAGGAAAAGACATGGGTCTCATCCAAAGGTCCTCTGAAATCACCCCTTCCACAGGGAGCTTGTGGCAGAGTCAAGCTCTACAGCGATGCTCAGTAATGACCCACCACCTGTCAGGGCTTCTCTGAGCACCACCCTCCTGCCCCCCCAAACATGCACATATACATGCAGATACACACACAGTCACACATGGGCATATACCAAGATATACGCTGACAAAGACACACGCACAAACACACACTGCATAGACAGAGACACACAGAGCCTTATAGGCAGATGCACACACACACACACACACACACACACACACACAGAAAAGTCTAGAGACACGCAAAGTCACTCACGCAGACATGCACAGACATATACAGAGACACACCTACATGGACCCAAGCCCAGAGACAAATGTACACAGACACATGATACACAGACATACGGACACACACACAGTCACACACTATGCAGACACACACACGCAGGGTCACACACCACACAGATGCTCTTGCATACCCCCCACCTTCGGCTCAGGCCTCTCTCAGCTTATCACCACCATCCAGGCTGCTCCTGCATCACACAGGTTGCCATAACCAGGCCTCAAAGCCCCAAGGCCCACTCCCCAACCGCAGGGCCCTTTTGCAGTCCCCTGATCCCCTAGGGCCCTCGGCCCTCACCCACACTCAGGGCTGGGGTGCTGGCAACCTTCACCTCAGTGAAGGCAATGGATCCCTTGAGCTACAGTTCCCACAGCCTTCTTCCTTTTAGCCCCAGGTCCTGGGAGAAACCAAGGAAACTCAGGAAACTATCAGAAATATGCAACCCCATCTTTCTGCCCCGCCCTGTGCTCCACACCTTCCTCCCCACCAGGCCCAAGGGCTTTAAAACAGCACCTCAATGGGATCCACCCTAAAGGCCTCCTTCCAAAGAGGCTCTAATCTTTCCTCTGGGCACCAAGCCTCCTCCCACTCCAGAGGACCCCCAGGAGCCCTGTCCAAGGTGAGTGGCCCATTCAGGCCAGCCTTGCAGAGTACACACACATGAGCGTGTGTGTGAGTGCATGCTGCAGGTGCGTCATCCTGCCATCCTGGCTCCTGTAAGTGATACTGGCCCCAGAGTTCCCTCAGCCCCAATCCTGGCCCAGTCTCAGGCTCAGGCAAACTTTAGATACAGTCCTCTTCCAGGATTTCTGTTCCCGTAACAAATGAAAAGGCCACCAGTGCAACCCGATCCCCTCTGTGATGGCCTGAATGTCCCCTGCATAGCCTCTCCATAGCTCACCCCTCGGTCTTCCAACTTTCCCTTCCTCCTCCCAGAAGGGCCACCAGCCTTCCTCCACCACCTTCACGTCCTCCTGCCCTACCCCTGTCACTTTCAAGCCCTAGAACCCTACCGGTTTCCCTTCAGAGCAACACAGTCGCTGACCTAGAGGTGGCAGAGAGGAGGTGGATGACAGAGGGGACACAGGATGGGGCCTAGACCCCAGTCCAGTCCCACCCCCCCACTCCCCAGCTCTGGTCCCTTCTCACTCATGCTGTTGTGCCCTTATAGAGAGAGGCCCGCCGCACACCCTACCCCAGAGAGGCCTCTTTAGTGCCCTTCTCAGCAGCCACTTCTCTGGGCAGCCCTTTGGAGACTTTGTCCAGGATTCCAACCTTCACTCTGCACCCACTTTCAGTCTAAATCTTTCAATGGGGCTGACTTTTCCCAGCTTCTCCTTCCCCCAGGCCTCCTGGGACAGTCAGAGCCCAGGGAACCCTAAGCACCTCTGCTCTCTCTTTGCACACTGGGAGCCCTGCCTCCTGGGTCTGTGGTCCCCTGGCCTCCCTCTCGGCATTCCCCTGCAGAATCTGCCTTCCATGAGGGAGTGTCCCCTCCCAGACCTCCAGCGACTCCTAGTCACAACAGTTTTTTTGGTTGATCCTCCAGCCCCCTCCTCCACAAGGGGTCCCTCCTCGTGAACGAGGCTGCTGAGGTTCCAAAATCCTAGCCAGAGAGAATCCAGTTGGTCCTTCAAGATTCAGCCCTGACAGAGTCCTGGGAAGCTCCCCGGACTTCCACCCCTGGCTGGACTAGGCCCCCTTCCTCTATATCTCCCTTTAATTGTACTTTTCACACCACATTGGAGTGGATCATTCTCTTGTCTATCATTGTTGCCCCCCTTCCCCCCCCACCCCCTACACTATGAGAGGGGACCTCTTCACACTCACGCACCAGCCCTTGGGTGAGCACAGAAGATAATATTAATGTGACCCACCTGTGTTCCCCAGGGGGTAGGCAAGACCAGGACCAAGGGTGACCTGGCTTCCTGGCAGGCAGGTCCATTCCAGAAGACTCAAGCAGAGCAGAGAAGAGATGCGGCTGGGGGCTCTGGCTCCTATTCCACCCCAGAAGGGACTTGGTCTCTCCTTTGTACTGGACACCATGAATCATGATCGCAGCCTGGTATGTGGCTGGAGCAAGAAAGGAAATGCAGCTGGAGACACTTCACTCTCACTTCCAGGGACTGGAAGTGAGCAGCTCTTGGGAGGAGCTGCCCACCTCAGCCCTCAGGGACCCCCTGCCCAGAGTTGAGACTATCTTCATGTCCAAGTGTCAGGAAGCTAGATTTGTGGGCAGGGCACAAGTTCAAATGGCATTTCTTGTCCTCCAAACATTGCACACATCCCTTGGCTTGCTTTTAGAGCTTCCCATCTGATGACAGAGCCCTCACCAGGCCCTCAGAATCCCTTCTCTGCCCCTCTAAGCTTGCAGCCATGGTCAGGGGAGGGAGCCAATGCTCTCATGCAAGGTTTGGGTGTCTTGAGTGGAAGGGATGCTCCCTCTCCTCCTGTGAGAGGCAAAGGCGGCACCACAGGCTCCAGAGCAGGGCCCGGAGACCCCTGCCCTTCCCAGACCCCGTGCCAGGCAGGGCCCAGGACACCAGGTGGCAGTGGTAAGAGAACCGCCAGAACCTGCTTGGGCTTGGGACTGACAAGCCCTCAAACCCCTACACTTGGCAGGGGCTGAGGTAGGAACAGGGCGTTCCGGACCTCCGCGAGCTGGGACAAGTCACCCTCCTCCTTTCTGTCCCTAAACGTGCCCCCACATTCCCGCAGGAGCTGGCTGACCTCAGCCTGGAAGGGGGATGGGATAGGCAACAGAGCCTTGGTGACCTCTTCCCGGCCTGGCCCCGTCCCTGTCCCTGCCCTCGTGGGCCCTTCTGCTTTCCCACCCTCCCCAGGACGGATTTCCCCTGGGTGGGGCTAATGGGACGCCCAGGCGGCGCCCGCGGGATTTCAGGCCAGGCCTTGCGTGGTGCCCATGCTGCTCCCACGCCCCACCCGCCCCACCCCCCGGGCCAGGAGTGTGGGGGTGGCTCGGAGAACCCCCCTCCGGCGTGCGGGGCCTCAGCCATCGCAGGCGGGGGCAGCTCGGAGATGGGACGAGGCTCTCCCGGACCCTCAAGCCGGAGCCGGTCACAGGCGGGAAACCGCCCGGGAGGCCCACGGAGAGGCGGGTCTGCGACGGCGCTAACGGGGACCCCAGCGGGAGGTCACCTGACGGACAATGGGAGGCCCGGGGCGCCCGCTCACCGGCTCGCGCGGCCCGGCGGTGGGGCGGCTCCGCTCCCGCCGAGCGCGGCTTCCTGCGGCCCGGCCCGCGAGGGATGGAGGAGGCAGGACGCCGGCGCTCCCGCGGCCAGGAGCCGCGCCCTCGGGGGGCGGGCCGCAGGGCGCCGGGGGGCGGGGAGGGAGGCCCGGCTTCGGGCGGGAGGGGGCGGGGGCGGAGCGTGGCCAGGGCCTGCGCCCCTCGTCCCAGCCAGCCCCGGGGCTCCGAGTGGTCCCGCCGGCGGCTCCGGACGCCGGCTCCGCGGGAACGTGTGCGTGTGATTAGCGTGTGATTACCATGTGATTTGCATGTGATTTGCATAGCCCGCAGGCTATTTCCGGCTCCCTGAGAGCGTTAGGGCTCCCAGGAGTGGGATGGAGAAAGCGTGTGATTTAAGGGGCTCCACCTCTCAGCGGGGGTGTCGGGTAGGAGCCCGGGGTGGAGGAGCCGTCCTTCGTCAACTTTCTTTTTATTTTTTTTAAGATTTTATTTATTTATTCATAGACACAGAGAGAGAGAGGCAGAGACACACAGGCAGAGGGAGAAGCAGGCTCCATGCAGGGAGCCCGATGTGGGGCTCGATCCCAGGAATCCAGGATCACGCCCTGGGCCAACGGCAGGCGCTCAACCGCTGAGCCGCGTCCCATTTTTATTTTATGTTTTAAAAGATTTTATTTATTTATTCATGAGAGACACAGAGAGAGAGGCAGACACAGGCAGAGGGAGAAGCAGGCTCCCTTCGGGGAGCCCCAAGGGGACTCGATCCTAGGACCCTGGGATCATGACCTGAGCTGAAGGCAGATGCTCAACCACTGAGCGTCTTTGTCAGCTTTAGCCCCCCCTCAATGATCCTTCTATTGAAAGCCTGGAGCTTGAGGGCTACACCCAGAGGAACTCAGGCATCTATAGGCAAGCCAAGAGGTCTACCCTTCAGACCTTGGTGCAGGGTAGAGGATGCCCACCACCTCTGCCTGCGCCCCTCAGAACTGTAGGCCCTTTTCCATCTTTTTCCTCACCTAGCCAGCCCTTAATACGTATTATTTAAAGGTTATTTGGTTATTACAAAGTTATGGTAATCAAGACAGTGTGGTCCTGAGGCTCCTGGCTGGGTCAGCTAAAAGAGTTTGAGACTCTTGGTCTGGGGGATCCCCAGTTCAAGTCCCACCTTGGATGTCAAGATTACTAAAAATAAATAAACTAAAAAAACAAACAAAAAAACAAAAAAACGGTGTGGTACTGGCATAAGGATAGACCTATATATCAAATGGAATAGAATTGAAAATAAACCCTTATATTTCTGATCAGTTGATTTTCCACAAGAGTGTTGAGACAACCCAGTGTGGAAAAAATGGTCTTTTCAGCAAATGGTGTTAGAACTACTGAAAATTCACATGCAAAACGATGGGCCTGGACTCTAAATGCACACTATTTAAAAAAAGGGGGTGGTGTCATAACTAAAACTATAAATCTCTTAGAAGAAAACAGGAGTAAACCTTTATGACCTTGAACTAGGCAATGGATTCTTAAATATGATATCAAAAGCTCCAGTGACAAAAGGAAAAGCCACATAAATCAGATGGCATCAAAATTAAAAACTTGTGTGCCAAAACACTATCAGGAAAGTGAAAAGATAACTCTCCGAAAGGGAGAAAATATTTGTAAGTCATATATCTGATAAAGAACTTGTATCAAGAATATACAAAAAAACTCTTTACAGTTCAACAATCAAAAGACATATAACCTTATTTTAAAATGGGCAAAGGATGGGACACCTGGGTGGCTCAGCTGTTGAATGTCTGCCTTTGGCTCAGGGCGGGATCCCAGAGTCCTGAGATTGAATCCTACATCGGGCTTCCTGCATGGGTCCTGCTTCTCCCTCTGCCTGTGTCTCTGCCTCTCTCTCTGTGTGTCTCTCATGAATAATTAAATCTTTAAAAAAAAAATGGCACCTGCCAAATGGCTCAGGTTGTGATCCTGGAGTCCCAGGATGGAGTCCCACATAGGGCTCCCTGCAGGGAGCCCCCTTCTCCCTCTGCCTATGTCTTTACCTCGCTCTCTGTGTCTCTCACGAATAAATAAATTTTATTTATTTATTTAAATTTTATTTACAGAGAGAGGCAGAAACACAGGCAGAGGGAGATGCAGACTCCCTACAGGGAGCCTGATGTGGGACTCAATCCCAGGTCTCCAGGATCACATCCTGGGCTGAAGAAGGCACTAAACTGCTAAGCCACCCGGGCTGCCCTAAAATATTTTTTTTAAAAACGGGTGAAGGATCTGAGTAGACATTTCTCCAGAAAAGACATACAAATGTCCAACAAACACACAAAAAGATGCTCGGGACCACCGGGTAGCTCAGCAGGTTAAGCGTCTGACTCTTGATTTCAGCTGGGGTCTTGGTGTCAGAGTGGTGAGTTCAAGCCTCGAGTTGGGCTCTATGTTGGGCTTGGAGTCTACTTAAAAACAGAGAGAGATTAGAAAGAAAGAAAGAAAAAAAAACAGAGAGGGATGCCTGGATGGCTCAGTAGTTGAGTGTCTACCTTCGGCTGGGGTCATGATCCTGTGAACCCAGGATCAAGTCCCACGTCGGGCTCCCTGCATGGAGCCTGCTTCTCCCTCTGCCTTTGTGTCTCTGCCTCTCTCTCTCTGTGACTCTCATGAATTAATAAATAAAATCTTGGGATCCCTGAGTGGTGCAGCGGTTTGGTGCCTGCCTTTGGTCCAGGGCGTGATCCTGGAGACCCGGGATCAAATCCCACATGGGGCTCCCGGTGCACGGAGCCTGCTTCTCCCTCTGCCTGTGTCTCTGCCTCTCTCTCTTTCTCTCTCTGTGACTATCATAAATAAATAAAAAGTTTAAAAAATAAAATAAAATAAAATCGTAAAAAAAAAAAGCAAAGAGAGAAGAGAGAAAAAAAAAGAATGCTCAACATCATTAGTTATCAAGGAAATGCAAATCAAGGCCAAAATGAGATAACACTTCACATCTACTAGGATGGCTTAACTTCTGGGTGAATTATGTAGGAGATACTTGTATTAGTTATAAGATCCATGTTAGGAATAGGTCATCATCATGCCTATATTTCTTTTTTTTTTTAAGACTTTATTTATTTATTCATGAGAGACACAGAGAGAGGCAGAGACAGGCAGAGGGAGAAGCAGGTTCCATGCAGGGAGCCTGATGTGGGACTCGATCCCGGGACTCCAGGATCACATCCTGGGCCAAAGGGAGGCACTCAATCACTGAGCCACCCAGGCGTCCCAACCGTGCCTATATTTCATTTCTTGCCGGTGCTGGGGTCTCAGTGCTATGGTTGGCTCTTACATGAAAGGACATTCCCTGGATACAAACATTGGGAGAAAGGGATGGGATCCATTAAACTGCATACATAGTGGGGGTGGGGTGGGGTGGGGTGCCTGGGTGGCTCAGTCGGTTAAGCGGCTGCTTTCAGCTCAGGTCATGATCCCAGGGTCCTGGGATGAACCCCAAGGCTCATGTGACTAGGGACATAGAATTGGAAGGGTCATCATCCTACAGATAAGGGAACCAAGGCATCTGCTCAAAGAGAGAAGGAGGTACTTGCTCAAAGTCATAAATCTTCAGGAATTAATAGTAAGTAATTAGTACTTAATAGCATAATCACCATCTATTAGTAATGATATCAACCACCACCACATTCTGTTGTTGGTTGGCCGAACACCCTGAGATCTTTGCACGTGTGTGGTTGTTCCCTTTCCCTGGAACACTGTCTTGAGGAGCCTTGCCTTTACCTAACTGGCCCCCGGTTGGTGTGTTCAAGTGTCAATTTAGAAGCCCTTTCTTCCAAGAAGGCCTCTCAGACCTTATAGGTTGAGGCATTAATCCTGCTGAGTGGCATGTGGCTCCCACTAAGCTCCTGGAGGCCTAGGAGCTTTCTTGTTAGATGATCAATCCTTCCCCAGCCCTTAGCAGAGCGTGTAATGCAGAATTATAACAGCTATGGGAAGGGTCAACACGTATGGAGTGCTGTCTGGGTACTAGCTCATTGGCCGAATGAAGGCATGGAGTATTGGCCATCTAAGTAACTCCCCACTTCCTGGGTCTTAGCACCCTGGGTCCACATCCTGGGAGTCTTTAAAAATATTTTTTAATGGGATCCCTGGGTGGCGCAGCGGTTTGGCGCCTGCCTTTGGCCCAGGGCGCGATCCTGGAGGCCTGGGATCGAATCCCACGTCAGGCTCCCTGCATGGAGCCTGCTTCTCCCTCTGCCTGTGTCTCTGCCTCTCTGTCTCTCTCTGTGTAACTATCATGAATAAATAAATAAAGTCTTTAAAAAAGATATATATATATATTTTTTTAAGTGTGGGACGCCTGGGTGGCTCACCGGTTGGACGTCTGCCTTGGGCTCAGGGCGTGATCCCGGGTTGGTGGATGGAGTCTCACATTGGGCTCCCTGTGGGGAGCCTGCTTCTCCATCTTTCTGTGTCTCTGCCTCTCTCTCTGTGTGTCTCTCATGAATAAATAAATAAATAAATAAATAAATAAATAAATAAACCTTAAAAAATATATTTTAAGTGTTTAAAAGTTCCAGAATGGGATCCTGGTTTCTCTGTCCCTCCTCCTCTCCTCCTGCTCTTGGCCTCTGGCTGTGACCCTCTGGTGTCCCTGGTTTTGTCCCTGTTGGAACAACGGGGACAACCTATCTGGTCTGTTCTGGACACTGCTGGTGGCTGTGACTTCTTGTTTACAGACTTCTTCCTTCTCCACCAGCATGAAGGAAGCTTCTCTGTTCTTTCTTTTCTTCATCCCTCTGCCTGTTTGCCCTACTCTGCCCAGGGCATGGGCAGCTTGTTGGCTGGCCCCAGAGGTCTCGGTCATGCCACCCAGCTGGCTGTTTGCCTAAAGACCTCCTGAAGTCAGATTTTATAGGCACAGTCTGTCCTGGAGCTGCCATAAATGCTGGAAGTGATGTTGGGCACCCACAGCTTTCAATGCCCACACCACTCTAGCCCCCAGTCCTTGGGGGCAGAGATGTCCTGCTGTCTCCCACTGAGGCGCAGCATGTGCCTAATGCTAGGACCAAGACAAGAGAAACCACAGGGTGACTTCACACCACCTAACTTGGGATTGTCCCTGAGTCCTACCCTGATTTCAGGTGTGTGGAAAGGGCAATGGTCATAAATCAGGCAGGCAGGCACTTCTAGAACTACAGCCTAGACACAGCGCTCTCTCCTAGCCTAGGAGGGGGCTGTTGGAGGGGGGCTCCCTGGGCTTTGGGGCCACTCCTTCATCTTGAGTACCCTCTTCCTTCTCCTGCTTCCTCCTTCTTGCCTCTTACCCAGACTCTCTCCTCCAGGCTGGTCCCCTTTCCCCAGAGCTACAGATCCAACTCCTTGTGATTTTCTGTCATCCCAACTCAGCCTGTCCCCATACCATCCTTGCCATCTTCCTTTTCCAATAGGGAAAGCATCTTCATTCTCTGACTTGGTCCCAAGCCTCCCTCCCTCCCCTTCACCTCCAACCTCAAATCCAGTTAATCCTTGATTCCACTGACTGCTCTTTCCCATCTTGCTCATATGTCTTATCTCTTCCTGATGCTGGGGCCTCAACAGGCCCACACAGCACTGACACCGAGCCTTAATAGGATCTCTCTACTCAGCCTCTCTGCCTGGACTGCCAGATTCATCTTGGAAAAGCACCCACCTTTTCAGGGGCTGTACCTGTAAGCCTTCTCTGGCATTGAGTTCCAGGTCAACTCTGCCCACACCTTGGCAGGGCTCTGAATGCACACCGATTTCCCAATACTCCCAGCCCACACGCCCATAGCTCACCCATTAGATTCATCTCTTCATCTACCCCACCTCACCTGTGTTCCCGTCCTTCCTCACTTCCCCTGCTCATGTCCTCATTTCACCTCTATGACCTTCTCTCTCACTCCCACTCAGTCCCCATCAGTCAAACCGGATCAGGCCACTTTGGGGAGTGGTGACCTGAGCACACTGAAGAATCAAGTTCCGAATCAAGTTCAGCTTGTCTCCTGCTGGTCCTTCCCCTCCCTTTGCTCCAGTCTTGACTGGTGTTTGGTCATCTTCCTGTTTTCACGCAGGTGCTACCCCATTACCTTGGACACCCCCTACACGCTGTTTATATGACACAGACTGAGTGCTACCTCTTCTAGACGGTCATGCCTGGTGGTCCCTGATGATACAGCTTCCAAAGATCCAGGAACACCTCAGGGATTATCAGCTTTAATATCTCTAGCATCTGGCACAGCATCCAACACTTAGCCTTCAACTGGTGCTCTGTTGGTTTCCTGGACCATCACAAAGGACCATGAACCGAGGGGGTTTAAGACAACAGAAATGTGGGGCACCCAGGTGGCTCAGTTGGCATCTGCCTTCAGCTCAGATCATGACCTCAGGGTCCTGGGATCAGATCCTTCATCAGGCTCCCTGCTCAGCAGGGAGTCTGCTTCTCCCTCTTCCTCTGTCCCTCCCCACTGCTTGTGTTCTCTCTCTCTCTCTCAAATAAATAAATAAATAAATAAATAAATAAATAAATAAATAAACAAATCTTACAAAAATGAAAGAAGAAAGAAAATTCTTTCACAGTTCTAAAGGCCAGAAGTCTGACATTTAAGATGTTGTTGAAGTTGGTTCTTTCTGGAGGCTGCTGGCTATCCTGGGTTTGTGAGCATTACCCCAATCTCTGCCTTCATCTTTTCTCTGTGTCTGGTTGTCTCTGTGTCTCTGTTTTCTTTTCTTTTCTTTTCTCTTCTTCTTCTTCTTCTTCTTCTTCTTCTTCTTCTTCTTCTTCTTCTTCTTCTTCTTCTTCTTCTTTCTTCTTCTTGTATGTGTGTGTCTGTTTTCTGATAAAGACACTAGTCATTGGATCTATTCCTATATGATCTCATCTTAATTATGTCTACAAAGACTCTATTTCCAAATCAGGTCACATTCTGAGGTTCCAGGTGGACATGATTTTTTTTTTTTTTTTTTTTTTTACGGGGGGGGGAGCATTATTCAGCCCTGTATCCAGGGTTGCCCAGGATGCATTTGTGGCCAGATGGAGCCACCCATCCTCAGGGAACAGCCCCAGGCCCACCTCCAAGATATCTTCCCTGGTGCCCCTGGCCTGCACCTTCTGCACTTAGTCTCCTTCCCTTGGGAACCCTGGAGGTTTTAGCATTTCCTGCTAAGGCTAAAATTTCTACTGGGCGCACATCTACCCAGAGGAATTCTGAATCATCATGCAGATTAGCTGTTGCGCAAGATTGATATTTAAGGGAGATCAGGGGGTGCCTGGGTGGCCAGTTGGTTAAGCATCTGCCTCTGGCTCAGGTCAGGGTCCTTGGATCAAGTCCTGTTCAGGGGTGAAAATCTGCTTTTCTCTCTGCCCTTCCCCCCTGCTTGTGTGCTCTCTCTCTCTCTCTCAAATAATTAAATAAATATATTTTAAAAAAAAATAATGAGCTCAGGTGTCTCCTAAAATGAAACAAAATCAAAAACCTATCTTCCTTCTACTCATATTCCCCTCCAGCTCCAGCCCCAGCCCAACTTGATACGAGAGGTGTCTTCTCTTCCTGGCTCTGTTTCTGCAACTCCCCTCCTCCCTCTGTCCTCCTCCCTCCTCCCTCATCCTCAAAACCTGAACTTCGGGATCCCTGGGTGGCACAGCGGTTTAGCACCTGCCTTTGGCCCAGGGCGCGATCCTGGAGACCCAGGATCGAATCCCACGTCGGGCTCCCGGTGCATGGAGCCTGCTTCTCCCTCTGCCTGTGTCTCTGCCTCTCTCTCTCTCTGTGACTATCATAAGTAAATAAAAAAAAAAAAAAAACCTGAACTTCTAGGGACGCCTGGGTGGCTCAGCGGTTGAGTATCTGCCTTCTCAGGGTGTGATCCGTGTTCCAGATTGAGTTCCCATCCCGCATCGGGCTCCCTGCAAGGAACCTGCTTCTCCCTCTGCCTCTCTATTTACGTCTCTCATGAATGGATAGATAAAATCTTAAAAAAAAAAAAAAAAAAAAAAAGCTGAACTTCTGTCCCTTCTGGTCATTCTCATGTCACCACATGCAATGGACATGCATCTGACCCCACTGATGCCTCCCTCCTTGAAATTCATTCTTTCCTTGGCTTGTAGGACATCATTCTCTCCTGGTTTCCTGCCACTTCTCTTGCCACTCTTGCTGTTACCCTTAACCTTTGAATTAAATCAGAGAGTCCTGGAGAGTCCTACAGACTCTGACCTTTGTCCTGTCCTCTTTCACTTCACACCTGTGACTCCAACCACCACCTGTATACTGATGAACCCACATTCCAGATATCCAACCTGGCACCTCCACTTGTGTCCCACAGAGGAACCCAGACACAGCATCAACCAGTACTTGCCATGGATGCCTGTCTACACTGCCCCTCCCCAACACCCCAAGCCAAACCCGGTCTTTCTTCAGTGCTCCATTTCAGTAAATGGCAGTGCCAGCATCCCATGAGTTTCTGTGACCTTCTGTCTCTCTCATGCCTTGTATCTAATCTATAACCAAGTCCTGCTCACTTTACCTCCCAGTTCTCCACTCTGACCACTTAACCTCATCTCCACCACCAGCCCCAGACCAGCCTCAGCACTGTAGCTGAGCTGATCTTTCTGCAAAGTAAGTCTGATCTTGACCCATTACTCACCCTTCTTAAGACTCTACGGTGGCTTTCTAGGACTTGCAGGATGAAGACGAGCCCCTGGTGTGGCCACAAGACTCTCAAGACCTGGCCCTTGCCCGCCATTTCAGCCCCAGATCACTCTTCCTCACTCACTGCCTTCCAGCCACCCTGGCTTTCTCTGCTTGCCATGTTCCTCCAGCTGTGAGGTCTTTGCCTCTGCTGTTCCCCTTGCTAGGACTGTCCTGAGCCCTTTTGCCTGGATAACTCTTATCTCATCATGACTTAAACATCACTTCCTCCAGGAAGACTTCCTTTATTTCCCTGGCTAGGCTGGTTCCCCTAGTTATTCCTCCTAGCACATCTACCTCTGCTTTGTGACCTTTTCACTATTGTGCATTTATATTGATTTAAATCAGGAATTGAGGGGCAGCCTGGGTGACTCAGCGGTTTAGTGCCACCTTCAACCCAGGGCGTGATCCCGGAAACCCGGAATAGAGTCCCACATCAGGCTCCCTGCATGGAGCCTGCTTCTCCCTCTGGCTGTGTCTCTGTCTCTCTCTCTCTCTCTGTGTCTCTCATGAATAAATAAATAAAATCTTAAAGAATCAATCAATCAATTAATCAATCAGGAGTTGGCATACTTTTTCTGTAGAGAGCCATATAGTAGATATTTTAGGCTTTGCAAACCAATCAGTCTTGGTTGCAATACTGCCATTATTGGCAAAAGCAGCTACATATGTAAACAAATGAGCAGCACTGTGTTCCAATAAATCAATATTGGCAGATAAATTGGATCATCATGTAATTTCCATGTGTTACAAAATATTCTTCTTTTAGGGACGCCTGGGTGACTTCGCAGTTGAACTTCTGCCTTTGGGCCAGGCGTGATCTGGAGTCCCTGCAAGGAGCCTGCTTCTCCCTCTGCCTATGTCTTTGCCTCTCTCTGTGTGTCTCTCATGAATAAATAACGTCTTTAAAAACATTTCTTTTAATTTTTCTTCCATTTAAAAATATAAGAACCATGGTATGCCTGAGTGGCTCAGTTGGTTAAGCGTCTGCCTTCAGCTCGAATCATGATCCCAGAGTCCTGGGATGGAGTCCTGAGTCTGGCTCCCTGCTTGGCGGGGAGTCGGCTTCTCCCTTCCCTCTCCCTCTGCTTGCTGCTCCCACTGTTTGTGTGCTTTCTCTGTCTCTGTGAAATAAATAAAAATCTCTCTCTCCTCTCTATCTCGCTCTTGCTTGCTCTCTCAAATAAATAAATGAAGGGGCGCCTGGATGGCTCAGCGGTTGAGCGTCTGCCTTCGGCTCAGGGCGTGATCCTGGACTCCCTGGATCGGAGTCCCACATCGGGCTCCCTGCATGGAGCCTGCTCCCTCTGCCTGTGTCTCTGCCTCTCTCTCTCTCTGTGTCTCTCATGAATAAGTAAATAACATCTTAAAACTAAATGAATGAATGAAATATTTTTTTAAAATGTAAGAACCATTCTTAGCTTGGCAATGGGCCACACAGTTTGCTGATGCCTGGTATGCGATGGCTTCTTGGTCAACCCTTCCTCTGAAGAGCTTTTACCTCAGTGTGTGGCTAGATACACTCACCACTGTGACTGATCTTAGGGTCTCTCCTCCTCCACTCCCTGCACTGGGGTAGAGACTCCGTCTACCTTGATTCCCACAGTAGCCCATGGGGAGCCCCCCAGTGCCTGGCCCACAAGAGCCCCTAAGAAGCCATTTGAGGAACACTGGAGCAAACTGGGCTGAAATTTAGCCACTGTTGTCACCTCCCAACTACGCATAAAACACAAAAGCACTAAGGCACACGTCCTCCAAGCAGAAAGAATCCAGTCATAAATGAGGAAGAGTCAGCTTCCAGAAACATTTGGCAGGGAACCAAAAGCCTTTTACTGGGTGCCCTTGGGCTTCTGACACTTTGATTATTATTTATTTTGGCAAGGGTAGGCCACTAAATGAATGTTGTTTAACTTTTCATTTGCAGTACCTGTGCACATATATATCCTAGTAACAACAGGGAAACTGGGGATGGCTATTCTGAGAATTGCAGGACATTTGCCATCCCCGCCGACTCCTCCTTCCTGGTCCAGCTACTCAATTCCAGATATGTGACATGCCCATCTAGGATGAGGCAGGTGAAGCACTTGCCTGGAGCTCAAAATTTACAGGATACCAACAAATTTCAGTAATCAGGGTAAATAATTTAATGCAACAATTATCGAAAATCATATCAACAAACTATGTCCAAAGGAGTCATCTGGTTTCATGAATAAAATTTTATTGGAGTCAGGGTCAGGCTTAGTCTGAGGGGTTACAAAGCATCTAGTACAGATACTGGGTAAGGTCTGGTCTTTCTTTACAATTTTGAAATTCTGACCATCATGGATTTTTTTTTTTTTTAAGATTTTATTTATTCATGAGAGACACACAGAGAGAGGAGAAACACAGGCAGAGGGAGAAGCAGGCTCCCTGCAGGGAGCCCAATGTCGGACTCGATCCCAGGACCCCGGGATTATGACCTGTCAGAGCCAAAGGCAGAGGCTCAACCGCTGAGCCACCCAGGCATCCCCCATCATGGATTTTTGCATTAATTTTGATTTTGTAAAATATTGCATTAAAATATTTATCTTGGTGACTGAGGTTTTTTTGGAGCCTTTCTTAAATTTTGAGCCTGAGGTGAATGCCTCACTTGCTTCACCCTAGTCCTGGCCCTGCCCCAAATGCATGTTTCCCAGTGGCCTGGTTTGGGAAGCACTGGGACTCATATAATCTTTAACAAATATGAATGGTATTCCTCTCCATGCCATTTTGCAGGTCAGGAAACAGAGGCTGAGAGGGGTTTGTGTTTCCCCCCCACACACACACACACCTGCTGGAGGATCGATCCTCAGCCTCAAAGAATCTCCGGGGTAGAGGGGAAGTAAAAAATGGGAGCCAAAGGAGGAGTAGGAAGGCCTTTTATTTACACCTGGACACAGAGTGTGTGCAGACTTAGCAAAATGCTGGCAAAGGGAGGGGAAAAAAGTCAACGAGCAGCGTGCCAGGCCACTCACATCCAGCCTGACCTGACCCAGGAAAGGACCTGGGTGGCCCCTTCCCCTCCAACCTCTAGAAGTTTTCCTTCAGTCCTTGGGTCAACGTTTATTAGGCACCCACTCTCTGGCAGGCACGTGTTAAGCACTGGAGACATGAAATATCCAGGCTGCTCCTACATCCGATGGAGAATTCTCACATGAAACAGGTGGATGCCAGGAGGGATGCATCCAGAGGGTGTTAAGGAGCAGAGAGGAGGGAACACCACTTGGCTTAGGGAGACGGGGTTCAAGACTGGCTTCTTGAGGGGCGCCTGGGTGGCTCAGTGATTGAGCATCTGCCTTTGGCTCGGGTTGTGATCCCAGGGTCTTGGGATCGAGTCTCACATCGAGGTCCCCACAGGGAGCCTGCTTCTCCCTCTGCCTATGTCTCTGCCTGTCCCTCTCATGAATAAATAAAATCTTAAAACAAAACACTGGCTTCTTGGAAAGCAGAGCATCTTAGCTGTCTTAAAGGACTGCACAGTAGAATATGACAAGTGATGTGGAGGGCTTACAGGGGCGACAATGGAAGAGTGCTCTAGACAGCGGAGAGAGCGTGAGCAAAGGCCAGGAGGGAAGACCCTTCAGAGGGTAGGGGTGGTATAAGGGCTGGTAATGAAGTCCATGAAAGCTACTGGAGACTGATGTTTGTGGCAAGGATCTGGGGAGTGGAGTTGGGGTGGGACTGAGCCAGCAGGGCAGGCTGGAGACAGCCCACTTCTCCTTAGCAGGTGGGGCCTGGTCCATGTTGCCACCAGGGGCCTTCCTCACAGGAAAAGTGCAGAGTTGAGCTTATGTTCTCTTGGGTGGGGTGCTCCTGGCAGCCATCAGGTACCCACCATATGCCAGGCATACTCTGCCTGAGGTTCCCACAAACATCCCCTCCCTTTACCTCCAGCCTGGGCACACCATACCTCCCCTAGGGTTCAGGGTTCTTCCCTAGGTTCCTGCCACCTGGTCCTGCTTCTGATCCCTCCCCTCTGTGGGACAACATGATGAGATGGACCCTGTTGTTGCCAGCATCCTTTAGCCCCTACCTTGACCCTTCTGCGTTCAAACGTGGGGTAACATGGAGGAAGCAACATCTGTGGTTTTGGTTGGGTTGCCACGTGTCGCTCACCTCTAGTGGGAATCAAGGAATTAAAGCCAAACAAAGCCACAGGAGCGGTTCCTGGCGGGCTCAGTTGGAAGTGTGTGCAATTCTTGATCTCAAGGTCATGAGTTTGAGCCCCACGTTGGGTGTAGAGATTAAACAAAAAAACCACACGCCACAGCTATAGGACATATTTGTAGAATGTAATGTTATACAGCCAGTGAATAAGTAATTTTTGCACTTTGAGTAACTTTTGCGTTTTGAAAGTACACAACAGGGACACCTGGGTGGCTCAGTGGTTGAGCCTCTGTCTTCGGCTCAGGGCGTGATCCCGGGGTTCTGGGATCAAGTTCTACATTGGACTCCCCGCAGGGAGCTTGCTTCTCTCTCAGCCTATGTCTCTGCCTCTGTCTCTCATGAATAAAATCTTAAAAAAAAAAAGTACACATGGGGCAGCCTGGGTGGCTCAGCAGTTTAGCGCCACCTCCAGCCCAGGGCCTGATCCTGGAGATTGAGTCCCACGTCAGGCTCCCTGCGTGTGGCCTGCTTCTCCCTCTGCCTGTGTCTCTGCCTCTCTCTCTGTGTCTCTCATGAATAAATAAATCTTTAAAAAAAAAAACAAACCCACAATAATAGGGATGCCTGGGTGGCTCAGCTGGTTAAGCATCTGCCTTCTGCTCAGATCATGATCTCAGGGTCCTGGGATCAAGCCTCATACCCAGCTCTCTGCCCAGTGGGGAGCCTGCTTCTCCCTCTTCCACCCCTTGTGTACTCTCTCTCAAATACAATCTTGAAAATTAAAAAAGTTAAGAGTAGACTTGAATCCTGACTGCTCAATTAAACACCTTCATGATCTTGGACAAGTCACTTAATCTCTTCTCAGTTTCCTTATCCATACAATAAGGATAATTCATACCTATTTCTAACATTATTATGAGGATTATGTGAGTTCATGTTTGCCATGAACATTTCATTTGCCATGAACAGAGGCTGGCATATAGTAAACACTATGTGTTGTTAAATAAAAGCATTGCTTTGATTAAAAAAATGCAAAAAAAGATTAATTTAAAAATTACCCAAGTCATACAGGAACACAATCTATTTGTAAGGAACAACTTGGACATTTTTAAAGCGAAATAATCCCTGGAGACAGATTAGTTTACAGCCTGTCTGGATTCACAATAAAAATATTTGAGTCTAAAGCAGCAGCAGGAAGGCATCAGAAGTGTGTGGGTGGCATTCTAGGGACAGTCCCCTCCCTGGTCTCTCCACAGTGGGGGAAAGGGAAGGGATAGGGTTCACAGACATGGATTATCCAAAAGCACTGGCTGATCTGGCACCCAGGAGGACGCCTCTAGCATATTTCTGCCGTGAGGCACATGTTAAGCCCTGAGCAGAAAATGCTGACATTTTGGCTTGCTGGCTAGCCTCCCTGATGTGCAGGCTTGCTTGCTATTTGGGTTTTTGAAATACTAAAAAGCTTTTGAGGACCCTCAGGACTATCACTGTGATTTCCTAGTGGCCTAGGAACTGCAAATGAAGAGCTGTTTAGGAAAGCAAATACCCCTATTAAATTCAGATGTGGGGATAGCTGGGTGGCTCAGCAGTTGATTCTCTGACTTTGGCTGGGGGTATGATCCCAGGATCCCGGGATCGGGTCCCACATCGAGCTCCCTGCATGGAGCCTGCTTCTCCCTCTGCCTGTGTCTCTGCTTCTCTGCGTGTCTCTCGTGAATAAATAAAATCTTAAAAATAAATTCAGAAGTGGGGATGTCTGGGGGGCTCAGTGGTTGAGCCTTTGGTTCAGGGCGTGATCCCGGGGTCCTGGGGTTGAGTCCCACATCAGCTCCCTGCAGGGAGTCTGCTTCTCCCTCTTCCTTAGTCTCTGCCTCTCTCTTATGAATAAATAAAATCTTTTAAAAATACAGATGTGGATTTCAACCAACATGTGCTTGAGGGTATGAGGATGGTTTTGGCATCACAATAGCACCCCAGGAGGAGCTGGTAAGGATAGCTGCCTCCTTGTCAGCTCCCGGATGGGGAAGGGCTCAGAGATCTATCCATGTGGCTAACCAGAACAGCTCTGCTGTCTCCTTGTACCCCACCTCAGCATTTCTTGACCTTAGCCCAGGAAGAATGAAGATTGCGGGGGGGGAGGGGGGGGTAGGGGTGGGTGGGGTGGTGGGTGGGTGTTGGAACCTAGATTGAGACATTTGGATATGAAAAGACCTCTCCTGAACACTGGAAAGGTGTTCCTTGGAAAGGTGATTCCTACCTATCAGCATGCTCAAGGAAAACAAGAATGACTGGAATTGGTGCTGAGTGAAGACGCCAGAAAGGAAGATGGGTAAGACACAGCTTGCTTAGAGGAGCCAATGCCCCAGCCTGAGAGACCTTGAGCATATACCCTCTACACCTATTGCAGTCTGGCCCTGCCCTGACCCCTAAATGACCTCTCCTGACCGGAAACTAGGATCACTAATTTCTCTTCCAAGGGGCTGGGTGGGGATGGAATTCAGGCACACCCTGTGGGGTGCTGTTTGGCCCGGTTCTGGACTGCATTGCTGGAGGGGTTCTCTCCCAGGACTTGTAGCATTTCCTCTTCGGAGTCAATCATTAACCTGAGAGCCCCCCCACAAGAGAAGTGGGAGGAACAAGAGGCTGGCTGAAGCTGGAAATGCTGAGGTGGCTTCCCTAGAGGGGCCGAATCCCCAGGCCCACTCCTGCAGTTGCAAGGCAGTAACCTGGCCGGGATCCAGCCTCTCCCAGGAAGGGCAGACACCCGCACACCCAGCCAGGCAGGTGGGATGGCGGAGGCCTGGACGTGGAAGCAGCCCCTTTGCTTTTGGGCAGTGCTACATGCTATGAGTAGAGTGGGGTGTGCCCATCGCTGGGAAGACAGCCTTCAGCCACACAGAGGAGGGCGGCGGGGTGGAGAGCCTCAGTTCCACATCGGCTCCAGACTGAAACACCAGCAGTGTGAGACTGCGCTCTGGACAGTAGGCCCTCAGCCTTGCTTCTTGAGATCAGCCTGGGTTCCACGGCTTAACCTCCCAGGCCCCCATTAAGCAACTGGGATAGAACACCCCTAAGCCATCTGTCTGTCAGGTGCCACTCTCAGCCCGGCCACCTGCAGGGGAGGAGCAGAGAGAAGCCACCTACTCCAAGCCCCCCCACTCAGGTCTCATGGCCTTTGGGAACACGTCCGTGGGCCCCTGAGGCTGAGCAGCCAGGACCAGCCGAGAAAACCAAGGCCAGGGGCCTCTGATGGGCTGGTCGCCCGCGGTGGGGGAAGCTGTGCTTCCAGGTCAGGAATCCCCCCAGCTCCGGAGGCTGCTGGGATGTGGGGGTGCGGACACCCCAGCCTGGCTCGGAGCCCTTCTCCTGTGGCTGCGGGAACCGAGGGGGTCGCCTGTTTCCTGGGATTCCCGGGGCCACCCCCGCACAGCACAGACCTCCGGGGGGCGCCCCCCCACCCCCACCCCCGGCGCCCCTCCTCCAGGCCCAGCCAGCGCTCGGGGTCCAGGTTTATTGGCCGCACCTAGGCCTCCGCCTCCGGGCGCTGCTTGAGCGTGACCGAGGCGCCGCTGCTGACCATGACCGCGGGGTAGAGCGGCTCCAGGAAGGAGCCGAGGAAGCGGTGGAGCAGGCTCAGGCCGCCCGCCACGCCGTAGAAGGACAGGCAGCCGGCGCCGCAGTCGAGCGCCACCCCGAGCGTGCGGTGGTAGCCGCCGTGCAGCACCGTCTGCGCGTTGTCGTGCCACACGGAGAACCTGAGCGAGTCCCACTCCAGGCACCACGAGTAGGGGTTGCGGCCCAGCAGGTGGACGGTGTTGCGGCGCGGGCGGCCGCCGAGCGGGGGGCTGCGGCGGTAGGTGAGGCCCAGGCACACCCACGAGTTGGACACGTCGGCCTCCCAGTAGTGGCGGCCCTCGGACAGGCCGCGCGAGCACAGCACCTGCGGCCACTGCCTGAAGCCCGGGACGGGGCCGCCCGCGCCGAGGGGCTCCAGGAGGATGCCCAGGTTCAGCACCGAGTGCGTCTCCTTGAACAAGAACAGCTCCTCGCTGGCCGTGGTGGGGTCAAAGTTGAGGTTGCAGTAACCTGGGGGTGGGGAGGTGGCCGGGAAAGGGACCCCGGTGAGCACCTTCCCCGGCCCTCTCTTCCCCCGGGCGCGGGCGGGAGGACACAGGATTGAGCCAGATTGACAGAGGGCCCAGGGCTCCCGGACTGGACGGGGTGACTCAGGGATTCCCCAGAGAGACCCCCCACCATATCTCAGGGAAGTCACTGAGATGTGCCTCCCAGTCCCCACCCCCCAGGAGAGCGGCTGCAGAAGCATCAAAAGAAAGGGGACTTTTGGGGGCGCCCGGGTGGCTAAGTCAGTTAAGCATCTGCCTTCAGATCAGGTCATGATCTCAGGGTCCGGAGGTCTAGGCCCGTATCAGAGGGAGAATCTGCTTCTCCCTCTCCCTCTGCCCTTGCCCCTCCCTGCTCGTGCTTGCTCTCTGTCTGTCTCATGCTCTCTGGGTATCTCTCCTAAATAAATAAATAAATAAATAAATAAATAAATAAATAAATAAATAAATACTTAAAAACTAATAATAGTAAAAAAGAAAGACATTTTTGTATGAGGAAGAAATGGGCAGAGTCATCCAAGCTGGCTTGGCGAAACCCCCGGGGACACGGGCAGGCACTCAGGCAAGGGCAGAGGTTGTGCCACACATCAGAGCCCAGGGAGGGTGGCAAGCCAGCAGCTGGGCAATAAGCAGGTCCTTGCCCCACCCATGGGGGATAGTCCTCCTCTCCTCTCAGGGCCTTGGAATCACAAGCTGAGACCTCCTGAGATCTCCAGTCCCAAGAGGAAGGTCAGGGCAAGAGAGAGCTGGCATCTCTCTGGAGCCCTGGTCTGACTGGAGGTGGGGCTGGGACCTCCTTTCCTTCTCACCCCTGGGTCTGGACCCCCGTACTGAGGACTCACATTTGAGAAGTATTTTCCTGTCCACAGCTGGGGGCAGCACCTCATAGGAGTTCATCTTAATGCCTGGGGAAGATGGAGGGGCTTTGCTGAGGATACTCTTACAGCCCAGCATCCTTGCAGAGAGAGATGTGGGCTTCCGGGAGGCTGTAACACCTGGGGAAGGTGCACACGGGCAGGCAGGGCTCTCTACGAGTGCCTAGAGCCCCTAAGCACTGCCCTGTAGGGTGGTCCCACCCCAGAAAGCAGGTGAGTCTCCAGTGGCCCCAGACTGCCAGGTACTGACCCTTCAGGAGAATCTGATTGATGAAGCTGAGACCCACGTCCATCAGCCGGGTCCGGAGCTCGGCCAAAGTCTCTGGCAACTGGAGGAAGGTCTGTTTCTCCTCACAGTTGGTTCCCATCAGGGGTTCCATGCAGGCAGGGAAGTGCTTCAGCCTGGGGAACTCCTGAATTCGGGGAGTGACCAGCAGTGCCACCTGTTAGCCAGGGCTTACGCAGAGGCCAGGAGCTCCTGCTTAGGCTAGGGTCCCCGGGGTCCCCAGGATCATGGGGCAGGTGGAGAAATTGCTGCTTTTCAAACCTAGACATCTCTCTCCCTTCCTCCTGGTTGTGATGTGAGATTAGGGCTTTGCCAAAAGCATGGCTGTTGTAGCCTAATGGTTTAACCAAAGTGTATTAGATAACAATGGGAGGAAAAAAAAAGAAAACAATGGGAGGAGGATTTCTTTTGAGCTTTTAGTTGCTTAGTGAAAAACTTTGCCAAAAGTTTCTTGGTATGTGTGTGCCTGTGTGTGTGTGTGTGTGTGTGTGTGTTGGGGCAACTGTGAGCAACAGCTCTAGAAATCCACCCCCCCCCCCCCCCCACATATGACATCAGCTGAAGAAAGGAGGTCTATGCTCTGAATTCCCCAGCAACGGTTTGGGTAGCCTTGGGCCCCACGTGGAGAGAAGACTGCTGCCACCCAAACCTCTGCTGGCTACCCTGCCTGCTACCCTCTTGTAGCAGCAATGGGCTGGGGACTAGGCCAGGGCTGGGGAAGGAAAGGGGATTTCATTCCAGGCTATATGGATTGTTCTGGTCTCACTTCCATCCCTGGTCTGGGAGAGTCTAGAGAAACATAGACTGTGGCAGATGCCTGGAATCTCAGCGTCCACTCCCTTCTGTTCCAGGGAAATGAAGGCAGGAAGTTAGGATCAGGCTGAGTGCTGAGGTGGAGGAAGAAGCCAAGGGTGCTGGTGTAAGCTCAGGACCAATGGCCTGGAATGGGGAGGCCCCCAGAGGCCAAAGAATGGACAGAGATGCAGCCCCAAATGCTGATCGCTTATCCTGGATCTGGGCAGATCTGGTGTGTCTGAGGGTGGAGGGGGAATGGAGGCTCTATCAGAGCCCTAGGGCCTTGAAAGGGGTGGGTGGGCCTTGCCTGCAGAAATTGCTGGTCACTCCTGTTGGCAAGCAGGGTGCGGAGCCAGATGCTGTCCCCTTCCAGCTTCAGGAGCCGGTTGTGGCTCTGCTGGATGGAGCTGCCCAGCTTCCCCAGAGCGGCCGCCTCCTCTTTCTCCACAAAATCCAAGACCTTCATCTGCAGCTGTTTGACCTCCTGGATGATCTCTGAGAAGCAGGTGTTCACCTCATCACGTGTTGTCTGGATCAATTTCTGTGGGGGGTGTGCGTGGGGTACATGGTGTGTGGAGAGGCATCTCCCAGCCCCAGCCTGGTTCCCCCATTGTTAGGGCGTGGAGCCTGCCTAGGCATCCGGTTGCTGACCACTGGGTTCCAAGCCCTGAGAGTGCCCCTCAGCCTGGTGCAGGGTGTGTGTGTGTGTGTGTGTGTGTGTGTGTGTGTGTGTGAGAAGCCGGGGCCTGGGAGAGGGCAGGCCAGCCTTACCAAGAGAAAGGCCACCTGCCCTCGGTGCTTCTGGCTGTCAGAGTTGATGATCAGCATCTGGTTTTCCACATTGGCCTGGACCTTCCGAACCTCCACCTGGGAGTGAGAGGGAGGAGGAGACGGCCCTTGATTCAGAGAGGTGGCCTGGGAGAAACCCTCCTACAAGCCCAGAGGAGACACGCTGCTGACGTTGCTAAGATGCCCAGAGAGAGAAAGACCAGAGCTGGAGGCCAGATGGCCCAGGACTACCCTTACTCCCTGAGACTCTCCTCCCATCTTTAGGAATCAGGTTCTCTGCTCCTGACAGTGATGACCACAGGGTTTCAGGTCACAAAAAGGGGCTGTGGAGGTTTGGTGGCTTGAGAGGAGGCGGTGGGTCGAGGAGGGGCACGTCAGATATGGAGCCCGGAGATACCTGGCCCAGGCAGCATGTGTCCCAAGTCCCTCTAGAGAGCAGCCTTCATCTCCACCTGTCCCAGCAACGGGCATGTTCTTGTTTAAAACAGATGATAGAACTGTGCCATTCCAGGTGCCTGTCCATGAACTGTTGGTGGCCCACACAAAATAAGAAGCTCAAGCCAGACTATCAGTCAACACACTGCTTGCTTTGTTGACAAAGTCTGGCTATGGAAAAAGCGTCAGCTGAGCTCAACAGTGTGGCGAATGGTTTATATTCCGGCCTGAGCTCCTGGCCGCAGACCGTCACCGGGTGGCCACATGGGAAGAGCACTCTTACTGAATACACATGATAGAATGTCTGAAATAGAAGTCCTCCACTCTAAGAAAAGCAGCACAAATATGTTGAACAAAATGTGAAAGGAGAGAAAAGGTGGGGATCTGCCCCACCTACCATGACAATGTTTTCTTTTAGACTTTCCTTCTTCTGTGCCAGAAAAAAAATGAACATAGAACTCACGCATACAACGTCGGACCCTTGTTCCTCAAACTTGCCAGCCCTTTCCCATGTCAGGGCATGTCTACCTTTATGACTGTCCCTCGGAGGGTTATGTAACTTCCCTCCAAGGACAGGTGTGCCCAGGCTTGGGAAAGACTTTAACACTCAGTGAGAGACTCAGAACCACGAGGTCGGGGCTCCTGCCCCCCATCCTGACCCTCCCCCGATCCCTGCCTCACCTCCTTGCGGGCACGTTCCTCCTCCAGGGGGATGGTGTCGTGGTTCTTGTGCTCCTCCAGCAGACAGGCCCCGCACACGCAGCAGCCTTCTGTGCGACAGTACAGCCGCCGCAGCTTGCGGTGCTTCCGGCACAGGCGGCTCTTGAGGTCCCACACGGGCTCCAGCAGCTGGTGGTCCTGGAACACCTGGTCCTCGAAGTGGCTGCGCAGGTGCTTCTCGCACAGAGAGGCCATGCACTGCAGACACGACTTTACTGACTTGAGCTTCTGGGGTGAACAGAAGTCGCAAGGCACGTCCCGAGGCCCGGCCAGGATCTGTGAGGACCCCAAGGTCTGGTCCTTGGCCTGGGTGAAGCAGGTCACCATCTCCTCCAGGATGGCATTCTTGCAGAGGCGCGGTCTGGATGGGAAGCTCTCTCGGCACTGGGGGCAGTAGAGGGTCTCGCCCGCAGTAGCCTGGTAGTCCCAGAAACCTTGGAGGCAGGTCATGCAGAAGTTGTGCCCGCAGGCGGTGGTGACTGGGTTACGGAACACCTCCAGGCAAATGGGACAGAGGACCTGGTCCTCGAATGTGCGGACACTGCTGTTACTCATCAGGAGCTGGGCTTGGGGAGGGGGCTGGAAGGTGGGGTTGTGGTCCTGGAGTGGCCCTGAGAAGACAGAGCAAGCCTTAAAGAAGTCAGAACAGGAGCTGAGGGGACCTTGGGACACCTGGGTGACTTAGTGGTTGAGCATCTGCCTTTGGCTCAGGTTGTAATCCTGGGGTCTTGGGATTGAGTCCTGTATTGGGATCCCCTCAAGGAGCCTGCTTCTCCCTCTGCCTCTGTCTCTGCCTCTCTGTGTGTCTCATGAATAAATTAAAAAAAAAAAAAAGAAAGGAGCTGAGGGGCCTTTTAGGGGTACACCAGTCCTTCCCATAGAAGCACTTGTCTGTCCAGGTGGTACAGAGGGTGTGTCACCAGTTAGCCCACAAAGCGGGGCGTAACATGGGGATTGTCTTCTCTGTGTCGCAGCCCTAACTCCTGCAGCAAATCTTGGACAAGCAACTGGATGAGCCGAAAGAAGTCACATCAGTGCAAGGGAAAGGAGCCACTTCTTTGGCCCTTCAGAAGAAAAGTAGGAAGCACAAGTACTTACATGAAACTTTCTCCATGTCAGAGAGGGCTAGAGGCTCGGCTGCCCTGCGGTGGGACGGAAAAGAACCCCTGGGCACTCAGGTGCAGGGACCTTGCCCTGGTCCCACTTCACTAGCTGTTGGGAGGGTCCCCGTCAGTCCCATGTGCCCCCACCCTGGTCCTCTCCATCTCTCGGGATCTGATGCCTGCCTTCTCACCTTTCCCTTTGGCTGCTGTTTTGTGATCTCCCCATCAAGTTAGCCCCCCTCCTCGGAGACTGCCCTCAGCTTTGTTTCCTGACATCACAGTTCAAGTGTGAGCAGCCCTAGCATTCTGCTTGTGATGTCAGCAGGGCAAATGGTGTGCCGCTGGACATGCTCTGGTGCTGATGTGTTCTGTCTCTCCATGGGTGATCCTTTACTCCAGAGCCTTCACCCCAGGAGGCAGAGTTGCTGCTGCACCTCAGGCTGCTTGCAGTGGACCTAAGGGATTCACATCACCACCCAGAGAGGAAAGTGGCATCTACGCGGCAGTAGGATCTTGGGCAACTCTTTCATCTTTCTGGACCATGGTTCTTGTGAATCGACAGCGTTGTTACAGGAGATGATATTTCAAAGCCCCTTCTTTGTCTAAAGTTGAATGATCAACATTATCTGATTGGTGATCCTAAAGATTGTTGCTTCCACTATGGTTCTGGTTCTCAGAAGAAAAAAGGGATGAGTGAAGTAGAAGGGAGATTGTCATGGCTCTATAATTGCTTCTTTGTCAGTTTCCGTTTCCCATTCCGTCCCCCATCCAACAGGACAAATGCCCTGAAAACTGGCAGTAGATCACTGTCTTGCTCCAATACCCTAACGTAGCCCTGTTTGTTGTATAGAAATAGAGGGAGGGGATCCCTGGATGGCTCAGTGGTTTAGTGCCTGCCTTCAGCCCAGGGTGTGGTCCTGGAGTCCTGGGATCGAGTCCCATGTCGGGCTCCCTGCATGGAGCCTGCTTCTCCCTCTGCCTGTGTCTCTGCCTCTCTCTCTCTGTGTGTCTCTCATGAATAAATAAATAAAATCTTAAAAAAAAAAAAAAGAAATGGAGTGAGAAGGCATTCCTTTCTCATTTTCCCATCTCAGAGGAAAAATTTTCAACATTTTTCCATTAAGTGTGATGTCTGCCCTAGGTTTTTTTTTTTTTTAATTTTTATTTATTTATGATAGTCACACAGAGAGAGAGAGAGAGGCAGAGACACAGGCAGAGGGAGAAGCAGGCTCCATGCACCGGGAGCCCGACATGGGATTCGATCCCGGGTCTCCAGGATCGTGCCCTGGGCCAAAGGCAGGCGCTAAACCGCTGCACCACCCAGGGATCCCTGCTCTAGGTTTACTGTAGAGAACTGTATCTGATTATGCAGACTCCCTTTTTCTTCCTGGTTTGCTAAGTGTATACCTGGAATGGATATTGACTTTTTTTTTTTTAAAGACTTTATTTATTTATTCATGAGAGAGAGAGAGAGACAGAGGCAGAGACACAGGCAGAGGGAGAAGCAGGCTCCATGCAGGGAGCCCGATGTGCAACTTGATCCTGGGACTCCAGGATCATGTCCTGGTCCAAAGGCAGGCGCCAAACTGCTGAGCCACCCAGAGATCCCTGGATATTGACTTTTATCTAATTCTTCCTCTGCATCTTTTGAAATGATCATAAGCATTGCCTCTTTTATTCTGCTAATGTGGCAATTTTATACTTACTGATTTTCATTCTTCTAACCAACCTTGCATTCTGGAATGAACTCTAGTTGTTTGTGACGTGTTATGCTTTTTTTTTTTTTTAACATTTTATTTATTCATGAGAGACACAGAAGGAGAGAGAGAGAGGCAGAGACACAGGCAGAGGGAGAATCAGGCCCCACGCAGGAAGCCCGACGCTGGACTCGATCCTGGGGATCACGCTCCGAGCCAAAGGCGGTGCTAAACCGCTGAGCCACTCTGGCTGCCCACGTGTTATGCTTTTTATATAAGCTGGATTCAATTTTTTAAAAAAAGATTTTATTTATTTATTCATGAGAGATACACACACAGAGAGAGAGGCAGAGACACAGGCAGAGGGAGAAGCAGGCCCCATGCAGGGAGCCCGACGTGGGACTCCATCCCGGGGACCCCAGGATCATGCCCTGGGCTGAAGGCGGCGCTAAACCCCTGAGCCACCCAGGGATCCCCTGGATTCAATTTGTTAATATTGTCTTAGGATTTTTGATTCTGCGTTCATGAGAGAAATTGGCCTGGAATCTTCCTTTGATGTAATGCCTTGTCAAGTTTTGGTGTTAAGGTATGCTAGCTTCATAAACTGAGTTCAGGAGTGTTCTTTATCACTTATTTGAAAGATTAAGATTGATATTATTTCTTCCTTGAATGTATGGCAGAATTTGGTGGCAAAGCCACCAAGGCCCTGAGTGTTTTTTGTGGAAGGGTTATTAATTAAATACTCAGTATCTCTTAGAGATTTAGAATTATTCATATTGTCTGTTCGTTCTTGTATCCATTTTGCTAAGTGGTGCTTTCCTAGTAATTTGTCCATTTTATCTAAATTTTCAAATTCTTTTGGTGTAAAGTTGTTCATAACATCCACTTATAATTATTACTCTAATACAAAACTTGCACCTTAACCACTTTTGTGTACAATTCAGTGGGTATTAAGTATATTCACAATGTATAGTGATCTATAAATAGTGATATAGTCATATAAATAGTGATCTACATCTAAAAATTTTTCATCACCCTTAACAGAAATTTTGTAACCCTTAAGCAATAATTCCTCTGCCCCCTCCCTCCCGCCCAAATAACTTAACTTTCTATCTTTATGAATTTGCTTATTTTGTATGACTGAAATCATATGATAGTTGTCCTTTTGAGTCTTATTTCACTTAATGTTTTCAAGGTTCATCCATGTTATACCATGTATCAGAATTCCTGTTTATGGCTGGATAATATTCCACTATACCACATTTTGTTTGTTCATCTGTTGTTGGACACTTGGGTTGCTTCTGCCTTTTGGTTATCATGGATAATGCTGTGAACACGGGTGCATAGATATCTGAGTCCCTGATTTCAATTCCTTTGGGTATCTACCTTATATAAGGCACTTATAATCATTATAAAGTGTGGGGGGTGTGTATTTGTGTCTCCTTTTTACATTCCAGATACAATTTGTATTTTTTTTCTTGATGAGTCTAATCATTCAGAGTTTGTCCATTTTACTAATCTTTCTAAAGAATCAGCTCTTGGTTTTGAGTTTGTATTGTGGGTTTGTTTTCCATTTCTTTGATTTTTGCTTTCTTTATTATTTCTTTCCTGTTACTTTCTTGGGTTGAACTTGCTGTTCTAAGTTCTTGAGATGTTTATATAATGATTTTTAGCCTTTCTTCCTTTGTTAAATACTTTCCCCCTTTATTATTATTATTTTTAGATTTATTTATTTGTTTTAGAGAGCACAGGGGAGATACAGAGGGGGAGGAAGAGAGATAAGCAGACTCTGTGCTGAGTACAGGGCTCGATCCCAGGATCCTGGGAACATGATCTGAGCTGAAATCAAGAATCAGATGCTCAGCTGACTAAGCCACCCAGGTACCCTGCCTATTTCTCCTTTTACTTCTATTAGTTTTGGGGCTAGATCATTAGATATACACAAATTTATAATCATTGTTTTTCTGCTGAATTGTGGTTTTACCATTACTGTTTTTTTTTTTTTAAGATTTTATTTATTTATTCACGATAGACACACACAGAGAGAGAGAGAGAGGCAAAGACACAGGAGGCAGAGGGAGAAGCAGGCTCCATGCAGGGAGCCCGACGTGGGACTCGATCCTGGGGCCTTCAGGATCGCACCCTGGGCCAAAGGCAGGCGCTAAACCGCTGAGCCACCCAGGTATCCCCCCCATTACTGTTTTTTATTATTCAGTTTTTTCCTTCCTATTATCTTGGTGGTTATACTTTTTTATCCCTCCCTCTTTTTTGGTAAGCTCTATGCAAGTTTGAGAGCCACATCTTCTACTGACTAAGCTAGCCAGGCACCCTGGTTATACGTATTTTTAAATTTATTTATAGAAGATTTTATTATTTATTTAACAGAGAGGTGGGAAGGGCAGAGGAGAGAATGAAGCTGACTGGCCACTGAGCAGGGGGTTTTGTGTTTTTGTTTTTTTTTTAAGATTTTATTTATTTATTCATGAGAGACAGAGAGAGAGAGAGGCAGAGACACAAGGCAGAGGGAGAACCAGCAACCATGCAGGGAGCCCGACGTGGGACTCCATCCGGGGTCTCCAGGATCACGCTCTGGGCTGAAGGCGGCGCTAAACTACTGAGCCACCCCGGCTGCCCACCCCTATAGCTTTTTAATTATTATTTTTTAGGTAGTTACCTGAGAAATTGTAACGTGAATGTATGCCTTGTCAGTCTAATATAAAGCATTATTTTTATCTTTTCTTAGATATAAGGCAAACCCTTAGAATATATTTATTTATTTTAAATATTTTATTTATCCATTTGACAGAGAGAGAGCAAGTGTGCACAAGCAGGGGGAGCAGGAGAGGGAAAGGGAGAAGTAGGCTCCCCCACTGAGCAGGGAGCCTGATGTGAGGCTTGATCCCAGGATCCTGGGATCATGACCCAAGCCAAAGGCAGATGCTTAACCAACCACCCAGGCACACCTATTTATTTATTTTAAATATTTTATTTATTTATGTGAAAAAGAGAAAGAAAGAGAGCTTGAGCAGGGGGAGGGGCAGAGGAATAGGGAAAGGGAGAAGCAGATTCCCTGCTGAGGGTGGAGCCTGACTGGGGTTGATTCCAGAACCTTGAGATCATGACCTGAGCCGAAGTCAAATGCCTAATCAACTGAGCCACCCAGCTGCCCCTACTTATTTATTTATTTAAAAAAATTTTTAGAGATTTTATTTATTTATTCATGAGACACACACACACAGAGAGAGAGAGAGAGAGAGAGAGAGAGAGGCAGAGACACAGGCAGAGGGAGAAGGAGGCTCCATGCAGAAGTCCAACGTAGGACTCGATCCCAGGACTCCAGGATCATGCTCTGGGCCAAAGGCAGGTGCTAAACCACTGAGCCACCCAGGGATCCCCCTATTTTTAATTTTTAAAAAAGTAATTTCTACACTCAATGTGGGGCTTGAACTCACAATTCTGAGATCAAGAGTCACATGCTTTTCTAACTGAGCCAACCAGACACCCCCTGAAGAACACTTTTTAGTATTTCCTTCAGTACAAGGTCTGCAAGTGACATGCTTTTTTTTTTTTTTTTTAAGATTTTCGTTATTTATTCATGAGAGACACAAAGACAGAGACATAGGCAGAGGGAGAAGCAGACTCCCTGCAAGGAGCCTGATGTGGGGACTCCATCCCTGCACCCTAGGATCATGCCCTGAGCCAAAGGCAGATGCTCAACTGCTGAGCGACCCAGGTGACCCAACAAATACTTTTGATATAAAGATGCCTTTATATCGTCTTTAATACTGAAGTATATTTCTACTGAGTATAGAATTCTAGGTTGGCAGCTATTTTCTTTCGGTGCTTGGGAGATTTAATTCCACTGTGTACCGCTTTATATTTTTCTTCTCTTTTTTTTTTAAAGATTTATTTATTTATTTATTCATGAGAGATTGAGAGAGAGAGAGAGAGAGAGAGAGAGGCAGAGACACAGGCAGAGGGAGAAGCAGGCTCCATGCAGGTAGCCCAACACGGGACTTGATCCTGGGACTCCAGGATCATGCCCTGGGCCAAAAGCAGGCACTAAACTGCTGAGCCACCCAGGGATCCCCGGTTTATATTTTTCTATTGAGAACTTGGCTGTAAGTCTTACTGTGGCTCCTTTGAAAGGAACTTCCCTCTCTACTTCTGGTGGCTTTTAGATTTTCTCCATGTTTGTTTTCTTTTTCTAAGATTTTATTTATTTATTCATGAGAGACAGAGAGAGGAGAGAGAGAGAGAGAGAGAGAGAGAGAGAGAGGCAGAGGGAGAAGCAGGCTCCAAGCAGGGAATCCAGCATGGACTCCATCACAGGTCTCCAGGATCACTCCCTGGGCTGAAGGTGGCACTAAACTGCTGAACCACTGGGGCTGCCCTCAGTTTTATTATAATATGTGTGTTTAAAAAAAAAATGTGTGTTTTATTTCTCCTGCTTAGGATTTGTGATTCCTTTTTTTTTTTTTTCTAGATAGGCTCCATGCCCAGTGTGGAGCCCAATTCAGGGCTTGAACTCATGACCCTGAGATCAAGACCCAAACTGAGATCAAGAGTCAGATGCTTGGGATCCCTGGGTGGCGCAGCGGTTTGGCGCCTGCCTTTGGCCCAGGGTGCCTGCCTTTGGCCCAGGGCGCGATCCTGGAGACCCGGGATCAAATCCCACGTCGGGCTCCTGGTGCATGGAGCCTGCTTCTCCCTCTGCCTGTGTTGTGTCTCTGCCTCTTTCTCTCTCTCTCTCTCTCTGTATGACTATCATAAAAAAAAAAAAAAAAGAGAGATGCTTAACCAACTGAGCCACTCAGATGCCCTGGGATTTTTTTTTTTTTAAGATTTTATTTATTTATTCATGAGAGACACACAGAGAGAGGCAGAGACACAGAGGGAGAAGCAGGGTCCATGCAGGGAGCCCAGTGCAGGACTCTACCATGGGATTCTGGGATCATGCCCTGAGCTGAAGGCAGATGCTCAACCACTGAGCCACACAGGTATCCTGTGCCCCAGGATTTGTAGTGGTTCTTGAAAGAGGATGCTTTCTAAGTATCTCAATGGGGCTTGATTCCAGCTGGAGATTTTCATCCCTCTGCCTCTGCCTAGGTTCTAAAGATTCCCTGGCCATTAGAGCAACTGCTTGGCTATATCCCTCCTGCCTCCAGCAGTTTCCTCTCCCACTCAGTGTTCTGCAGGCCTCCATGACTCAGCTTTGGTCATCAGTGCCTACTGCAGTTCTGGGCATGCAGTGGTTGTGCAGCAAATCACAGAAAATAAGTGGATGTCTACTCTATCCCTGTGATAGAGGTGATAGACCTGAGCAGTACTAGCTGTAGGTGATAGGCTAACCATCATTCTGCCAACCAACTTCCTGCACCTTCTCCAACCTCAGGGTCTAGTTCAAGAACTCTCTGAAGACTTCTAATCCTCCTTTTTCAAATATGTACTTACCAGCTATCCATCACAACTGAACAAAGCAGGACATATTTTGAGGATGTTGTGCTCTTTGATTTGCCAATTGTGTAGATGGTGCATGTGCAAAGTTATCAGAATGAAATGTGAGCAGAAGCAAAAGCCTGGCCTTGCACATAAGGAATGATCCAGAAAAATGTAAGGGTACTTGGTCACAATTTCCTTCCAGGGAAGCTAAGACATACACACAATCTGGGATGCCTGGCTGATTCAGTCAGTAGAGCATGCAACTCTTGATCTCAGGGTCATGAGTTCAAGTCCCACCTTGCACATAGAGTCGCTTTAAAAAAAAAAAAAGCCTTTTGATAAATTCCGCTTGAAAAGGGTGGGGGGACCTGGGTGGCTCAGTTGGTTAAGCATCTGACTTTGGCTCAGGTCATGATCTCAGGGTCCTGGGGTTGAGCCCCACGAGGGAATCCCCACTCTTTGGGGAGTCTGCTTGTCTCTTCTTCTCTCTTCTGCTTGTTCTCTCTCAAATAAATAAAATCTTAACACACATACACACACAATCTTCTCTCCATGTTGTATATTGTTAGAAATCATTAACAGAAAAATGACATCAGCTGAAAATATACACATTTAGATATGAGACTTAGATTCTGAACTGTCAAGTTTGACTTGAGGAAGATAAACACGGATGAGGTAATAGCCACAAAAGAAAGCCCACAAGGGCAAAAGCTACAGCTTGCAAGAGCAAGAACTAGAATTTGTTGTGTTGAGTTAAATTTCCACCATAAAATTTCATGGAAAACAATGATCTTAATAAAAATATTTTAAAGTAAAAATGAAAATGAAAATAGAAAACAGAGAAGCAATTTAATTGCACTGTATAGAAAACTCATCAAGGAATTAAACTGGCTTAATGGAGTTATAGTTCACTCTAAGGGAAAGCTTTAGTGATGAAAATATGTGTGGTGTGATCCTTTTTTTTTTTTTTTTTTGGTATAAAGATTTTATTTATTTATTCATGAGAGACATAGAAAGAGAGGTAAAGACACACAGGCAGAGGGAGGAGAACCAGGCTTCACGCAAGGAGCCCGACGTGGGACTCCATCCGGGAATCCAGGAGTGTCCCTGTGTGGTACTATTCTTTTCTTTTATTTTTTTTTAAGATTTTATTTATTCATTCATGACACACACACACACACACACACACACACAGGCAGAGACACAGGCAGAAGGAGAAGTAGGCTCCATGCAAGGAGCCCGACATGGGACTCAATCCCGAGACTCCAGGATCACACCCTGGGCTGAAGGCAGGCGCCAAACCTCTGAGCCAACCAGGTGTCCCTGTGTGGTGTTATTCTTATTAAACATTTCATTCAGGGCAGCCCTGGTGGCCCAGTGATTTAGTGCTGCCTTCAGCCCAAGGTGTGATCCTGGGGACCCAGGACCGAGTCCCACGTCAGGCTCCCTGCATGGAGCCTGCTTCTTCCTCTGCCTGTGTCTCTGCCTCTCTCTCTCTCTCTCTCTGTGTGTCTCTCATGAATAAATAAAATCTTAAAAAAAAAATAAACATTTCATTCTGGGCTGTCACCTGGGCTTTATGACTGAGCAGATTCAGGCAATACTCAAACGATCTATTGCAAATGCTGACGCTGTATGGAGCCTCCAGCTAGCCCTGACTGGAGAATTGCCATGCCAAACTGCAGGGTTTGGGAAAATATCCATGCCTTCTTTTGCAGCTAACTTGTCTCCTTTTGAGAACCAGGTACCTAACTAACCATGGGTCAAGTGATCATGTGGCCTGAACTGCCGGTCACAAGCTAGGTGTTGTCTCACCATCAAGCCAATTTGAGTAGTTAACCCAGCCCAGAAATAGATGTGACCTGGGAACAGCCTGTTGGCACGTGTTTCACGCTGGGGAGAGGGCAAGATCACCTCTGTGTAGAGTAGCTGTTATCGTGTTATGTAGAAGCATAAAGCTTTTTTACTGTTGTATGTTCAAATATGCATAGAAGCTCATGTATGGGTGCTGAGCAGTCAAGGTGGGAGAGCTGGCTGTTATTACCTCCAGCCCCAATCCATCCTCTGGACTCTGCACCGTGCTGCTGGAGCTGCGAAGCTGCCAAGTGCAGTTCGCTTTCACCAGCCCATCCCTGGGCAGGTTCACTTGTGGGGAAACATGAGAGGGAGACTGTAAGGCTAGAGGCAAAAAAGAAGGGACATGCTCCTTCCTGTTACTAGAGAACCACAGCAACACAGCTTCTCGCTGACAGCGATAGCCTGGTCCCAGAAGTGTGGTCCTAGAGGCAGCCTCACTGAGCCCCCGGAGATGGCACATCTCCTGCACAAGGCCCCTCCTCCAAGCCTCTACACTTTAAGATCTTATTTATTCATGAGAGACACAGAGAGAGACAGAGCAGAGACAGAGATGGAGGGAGAAGCAGGCTCCCCACAAGGAGCCCCACGTGGGACTCGATCCTAGGACCCCAGGATCACGACCTGAGTCAAAGGCAGATGCTCAACCACTGAGCCACCCAGGCGCTCCCAACCTCTACATTTTAATAGTCCTGACCTCTTCTCTTAGCTCTCCTGCCCCAGGAGCAAGAACTATGTCCATCCGGCAGTCACTACGTCTGTGACATCTGTGTCCCTCAGAGCCCTTCCCTCCTCTTACCACCCGTTAACAACTGCTGTGGTCTGTCTGCCACTGGACCCTGGCCGATGATACAAACACATACCTGGGCAGTCCGGGTGGCTCAGTGGTTTAGCACCACCTTCAGCCCAGGGCGTGATCCTGGGAATCTGGGATCTAGTCCCACGTCGGGCTCCCTGTGTGGAAACTGCTTCTCCCTTGTGTCTCCGCCTCTCTCTCTCTGTCTCTCTCATGAATAAATGGATAAAATCTTTAAAAAACACATACCTTGTTTGCTACCTTTGTGTGTAGTGTCTCCTCACTGTAAGCAGCCCACGGGAGGGGACGATCTAACACCTTCCAAGGGTCCCACACCCTGCCTGGTCCAAGTGACCGATGCTTAGCTTGCTGGTTACTTGTCTCACGTTTATTCCTTTCTCTACCATGCAGAGAAAACGGGCTCCTGGCCACATTCTTCCAGGAAGACCTCTTTTCCCTTAAAAACGGCCTCATCCTTTTTCCCTTTCCCATCCCAGCTCCCTGGTGGGTAGCCCATCTGTCCCCACCTCCTGTTTCTCACCATTTTCCTGGTCCTGAGGAGGAAGGCCCAGCACCCTCTCAGGCAGCTTCAGCAGGAGAAATAACTTTATAAGAAGCCCTGGTAGAAAAGGTTTAGTGAAAGTCATCTCCTGAGAAGAGTTGGAGAATCATCAGTAGTGATGGGAAACCAAGGAGATTCAGAAGTTTGTTTCATGTCTTTATTGACAAAAAAAGTCACAGCATTTCAGACTTTAGTTAAATACACAAACAATAACAAACGGCACCCACAAGTGACAGGCATGGTCCCTCACCTCTGGGTCAAAGGCCATGCTGGAGGGTGTGGGTGTCTTCTTGGCCTTACTCCCCCAGCATCTCTGTCCCTACCTCCCCTACACCTCGCTGACACCCCTGAGATCAGTTAAGACTGCAGAAACGAAGTCACTCTAGAGGAGGTTGGGCCGTGCCTTGCTGCCAAGGAGAAAGCAGGTTCTCAGGGAAAGACAGAAGCGCACTATTGTGGCCTCTCCTAGGAGAGGCCAGGCTGCTTCATGAGCTGGGCCTGTATCGCCTGCGGCCTCAGGCCTGGGCACAGAACAAAGAAGGAAGACACTCTCCTGGCAGCACTGGGCAGTTGGAGAGAATGTGGGTCACTGGCCATGTGACACCCCCAAATCGATGGCCAGACCTCTCTCCGAAGTCATCAGCCAGACTCTCCCAGGGGGAAGAGGGCTTTCAGGAAAAAATACTGACTCGGTTCATAAAGGGCTGGGGTGAATACTTTTCCAGAAACCTTAAGAAATGAATCATCCTCAGATTCAGGAGCCCTGGAACAATCGTCATTGGGTTGCCATGAGGAGGGAATCCTCAGTAAAGCCAGCCCTCTAGAACAGAAATGTCACTTCTGTTTGTTTCTCAGAGCGCTCAGTCAGGGGCTCAGTCTTTCTATAGGATCCACTGTGGGACTCTGAAAAGAGAAATGAGTAACCATGTGTTTCTGAGGGGCTTGCCCTCCTCCACCCTCTGGCCCACCTTGCTTCACTCCTTCGTGCAGATTTGGGAGCACAGGCCGATCGTCAGGCATGCCCTGGGCAAGCAAATCTGATTGGGCTCCAAGCCCCAAATGAAGCTGTTTTCCCTCCTCTGAGTCAAACGTCACTTTTTTGAACTGGCCAAGGAGCCCCTCTTCTAGAGTCCTCTGTCCTATTCTGGTGAGAGTAGCTTTTCCTTGACATGCTCAATCTTGTTTTTTTCTGAAAGAGGACAGGATGATGCCTGGACCTTTTTGAAAGGTGACTGCTTTTATTGCAGGTTGAAGTTCCTCTATCATTTTATAGTTGTAGAAATCATGGGCATGGGCCGTAGTTAAGGTGCCAGTGTCAACACATGTGCTTTCGCTGGTGTGTACATACACACGTTATCAGCAGACATCCCTACACACATTTCTATCCTGCTGTAAGCATAGAGAGAGAAGGTCAAAGTGAGAATCCTGGAGAAGAGTCACACCATCTGCACACGGGCAGGTCACAAGCTCGGAGGACATTTGGCACAGTCTGTAAGTCATTTCCAAAAATTACAGCCCCAGACCCACCTAGTAAGCAGCTGAGCTGTGAAGCAGAGAGAACCTAAGCTGTGAAGGAAACCAGGAGTGACTGGCATGAGTGGCTGTTACAGATGGAGTGTACCATGGCACCTTCCCCTTCTCTGGGCCATTTGCCCATACTAGGAAAGTCATCTAGGGAAAAATAAGGATTCTCTGGCCCTTTGCATTCAATGACTGCTCACCAACACTCAAAAGTTCAGAGAGACGATCCAGACACAAGCTCTGTGGGCCCAGCCCAGAGGAGGGCTTGACTGCCCCCTCAGTCAAACAAGCGTTTGATTCTTGATGACATGGCACTCTGAAGAAGGAAGTGATGCTAAGGGGTGAGGGTTGTCCTCAGACTGCCCAGCAAACACACTCTACTGGGGATGGTGTGGGGTCACTGACACACCTGCCGGGCAAATCTGCCAAGGTTAGGAACCAAGAAGAGACACAAACAAATACTGAATGTCCAGTCAAGGCATTTCCAAGAGACAATCACAGAGATAACAACACTTTTGGATACTACAACATAACACATTTGGCAACTTTCAAAGAAATGCTATCCCCACCCCAAGCCATCAGAGGATCCCAAGTCCCTTTAGTCTTAGGTCCAGTTTAAAAAGTCAGAGAAGGAAGATGGGCCGACGGAGGTGGAGTGAAGGCTGCGGACCAACTACCTGAAGCTCCCATCTGTCTGCGTGGCCGAGGGCAGGAGGCTGCCTGCCTCAAACCTCCTCTTGGGGAGAAAGCAAGCTACTGGAAGGTCTGGGCTGCTGGAGGCAAATGAGGCAAGGATGAACATGGGAGCAGCTGAGTGCCCCAAACCCAGAGCAGGATCCCCAACCTCCACCCACAACCAAGGACATGCCATCGTCCCCTTCCTCAGAGGTTTTGTTTGCAGGAGTGGGGGTATCCTGGCAACTCTATCCTTTATCAAAACCCCAATTCGGTCTGACAGACTGAAGCTATCATTCTTGGCATCTGCTGCACATTAATTTGGGGTGCACAGAAGGAGGGGAAACATAGTGTTACAGAGCAGCTGCCAACGTCCAACGTGGCGCTCAGGCAAAAACATGGCACAGCTTAGGGACGATCCTCTTACACGTGCTCCAGCTCCTCTGAAGTGAGGGCATGTACGAGGAGCTAGGCCTTCCTCTTCCCTTCCCCCAGATGCCCATAAGGGCTCCCACTGGGAACCCAGCCCAGCTGCGGCTGTAAAGATTGATAACACTGGCTAAGAAAACAAAAGCAGGTTTCTGAAAAGGTATTCGCAGCCAGAAGTTGCTTCTGTCTTCAGGTTCCTGTGGGTGGGGGCAGGGGTTCCTTTGGTTTTGACCAGAACACTTCTCCACTGGGGGGCCAGGCTCAGCTTTGCTTTGCAGTAGCTCGGTTACTGTACAGCAGGATTTAACTTCACGAGGTGCTCTGCCGGTTGCTCTCCTAATGGTTAAGGATCTGCCCTTTACATCCGAGATCCTCTCTCCTGAAGAATCTGCAAGTGGAAGATTGGGGAGAGGGCTGAGGCTCGGACTTTGGAGCAGACTTGCTTTTAGGCTGAGGCTGCTTCCCAAGGGACCCCGGCGAGGATGAGCAGCACAATCCTCATTATCCCAGGAGGCAAGGCAGGGCTGCAGCCCAGACCTCCCCCGAAGCCCTTCAGTTGTAAAAGACTCTTGCTAAACACCGTGGGGCCCCAAGTTTACATGCTATTGGACCACTTCTCCCACAGTAAAGGAAACGGTTCAGACACACCATGTGCTGCTGACTTGGGAGTGTGTGTGTGAGGTAACAGTGTATGATTTCCTGGTAACTTAGGGTGGGGAGGTCACAAAGGTAACCCAATACCTTTTCTCTTGAGGCAGAAAAAAAAAAAAAAAGAAAAGAACGGTTTCGAAGGATAAACACAAAATATTTTCCAATTTTGAGTTTCAGGATTCTCATGTTGGAGGAATTAGTGGCAATACGATTGTTTTGTGGATTTGACAGGGTAGGTAAAGTCTATGCTATTTCAGCGCCTGCCTCCTGTCACTGCTCCATAAATCCTGATGTAAATGACAAAGACCAAAACGAAGGCAAAATGGAAAGCTAGCTTTAGAAGGAAAGGGAGGAAACCACGAGCAACAAATCAAACAATTCAGGCAAAGCTCCCTGAGGGGCGGGGAACAAACAGGACGGAGACCTAATTCTGGTGAGGCGCTTTTTTTTGTTTGTTTGATCTTTTTTTTTTTTAATTGGAGTTCGATTTGCCAACATATAATAGCGTATCACCCAGTGCTCATCCCATCTAGTGCCCCCGTCAGTGCCTGTCACCTGGTTGCCCCAACCCCCCACCCACCTCCCCTTGTCCATTTCCCAGAGTTAGGAGGCCTCCGCAACAGGCCGATGGTGAGGTGCTTCCTTACCTTTGCCTTCTCACTGGGCTCTATGACGATGCCATTGGTAGAGTTATTTAGTTCTCTGGAGACGACACAAAGGAATTCGGCCTGATCCTCATTTCCGTAGTTATAGGAAGAGCCAATGCTGATTAGCTGACAGAACAAAAACACGATCAACAGTCACTTTCCAGTACTGACTGAAACACCACCAAACCCAGCCCTCCTCCTGACCCAATTTGTAGTTTTGCTTCTCATGGACAATGAAGCTCTGGGACCATCGTGGCCCCAGGGGACCACGGGATCTCAGTCACTTGCCAGCGCGTCCTCAGCAAGTCTTCCCCAGAGAAGCAAAGTCTGGGCTCTGCCATGGTCTCCGCACCCAAGCACTTGAAACAATCCCAAAGGCAGCAGCTAGGATTAACACGATCATATTCCTGCTAGCAAAACGCTGAGGTGAAAGGGAGTGTTTCTGTGAATGAGAACGGACACTGGCTGCAGCCAAACACCTACACGGAGCTGGCTCATCTTTAGGCGGAAGTCCTAGATGGGAGACTGGTACTCAGAAGGCTCTGGAAAGCACCGAGTGAATCACTGGAGAGTTACCATAAGCCATATGCTGCTGGGTCTTTTAACCTTTTCAGCAAATTGAATTCAGGATTTAATTCTAAATAAGAGGGGCACCTGGGTGGCTCAGTCAGTTAAGCATCTGCCTGTGGCTCGGTCATGATCTCGGGGTCCTGGAATTGAATCCTACATTGAGCTCCCTGCTCAGCAGGGAGACGGCTTCTCCCTCTGCCCCTCCCCTGGCTCATGTGCACTCTCTCGCAAAAATAAATAAAAAAATAAATAAAAAAATCCTAGGGGATCCCTGGGTGGCTCAGAGGTTTAGTGCCGCCTTCATCCCAGGGTGTGATCCTGGGGTTCTGGGATCGAGTCCTGCATCGCTCCCTGCATGGAGCCTGCTTCACCCTCTGCCTGTGTCTCTGCCCTTCTCTCTGTGTGTCTCTCATGAATGAATAAAGAAAATACTAAAAAAAATTAATTAATTAATTTTAAAAAATTAAAAAAAATTTTAAAGTTCTAAATTGGAAATATACATGCACAGGGAAAAACGGGAGCCCAAGGGTAAGGTCATCTGGGTAAGCACAACAGGGCGTCAAGTCAGAAGAACATGACTGACGTGCTCTGTGAATGGGCTTTGGGCCCCTCTGCCTCCCTGTGCCTTTTTCTTCCTCATCTATATAACAGAGCTAGTATGGAGACGCCTGGGTGGCTCAGTGGCTGAGCATCTGCCTTTGGCTCAGGGCGTGATCCCAGGATCCGGGATCGAGTTCCACATTGGAGCCTGCTTCTCCCTCTGCCTGTGTCTCTGCCCCTCTCTCTCTGTGTCTCTCATGAATAAATAAATCTTAAAAAAAAAAAAAAAAGAAAGAAAGAAAGAGCTAGTAGGGATGTGCCTTGCCCACCCCCAGAACATTAACAAGATGAGAAAAAAAGCCAAAATTATTCACTGGTTTCATAAAGAATACTTAAAACATTTAAAATAATATTCTTTGCAGGGGATTCCTGGGTGGCTCAGCGGTTTAGCGCCTGCCTTAGGCCCAGGGCATGATCCTGGAGTTCTGGGATGGAGTCCCACATCAGGCTCCCTGCATGGAGCCTGCTTCTCCCTCTGCCTGTGTCTCTGCCTCTCTCTCTCTCTCTCTGTGTGTGTGTCTCTCATAAATAAATAAATAAAATCTTTAAAAAAATATTCTTTGCTTAAGATGTATATCAGGGAGGGATGCCTGGCTGGCTCAGTCAGCAGGAGGAGCGTGCAACTCTTGATTTTGGAGTCATGAATTTGAGCCCCATATTGGGCGTAGAGATTACTTAAAATCTCTGGGGGGCAAAAAAAGACATGTTGGGGAAAATACTTATGGAGTGGAAGCATGGCAACTTTTTGCAGTCCCCACCTAAGAACTAGGGTGGCATACGCAGGCTGAATGGAGTCGGCAGTGCAGGTAAGTATGAGGAATGATCCTGTACTGGCTCTGAAGACAGACACTTGTATGTTCAATCTTTAGCACAATGCTCTTAATGGGAAGCACAGTGGCTATTTGAGAAGATGAGTTTATGGGGACTATTCAACAGACTCTTCAACTCTGCATAACTTCAACTCTGCATAAAAAGAGGCATGATCCACACAAAACTGTAACATACTCATTCTGTTCAAGTCCAGCCTCCCCGTGGCAAACACAATTCTGCCACCTAATGGAAGAAAACATTACGATTCTGACTGCGTGGCTTTGTTTGGATACTTCTGCCACAGTACAAAGCTCAAAAAACAGAAATGCACAGACTGATGGGAAACGGCCAAGCCACACTTCTCATCACGTCTGACTCCTTTCGCATTACATCTGTTCATGTTTTTCGGGATGGGTTATGTATATGTTAGCATCCTCACCCTGGGGGAAGGAAAGGAAGGACTGTTGCTGAATCCTAGCCCTCTTTAGGTGCTTATTCTGGAATGTGTCAACTGGGTGCTTTTGAAAGGAATCCCTCTGAAGGAGAAAAAAAACCAGAGAGGCACTTTCAAGCCTAGGCATGCTGGCTGGCTCCCTCTGGGTACAATAATCAAATCGAAACTTGGATGGGAAGCCGGGAGACATGATACTATTCCGAATTCTCCCCAACTCAATCTGTAAAACTGAGCAAATAATCCACGCCAAGTGGCTCTTTCCCATGTTTCTGAACAGGTTCGCACCTGGCCCTACGAACCCCTGGGGTTATTAGCTGTCTACAGGCGGTGATGATTTGAGGCGTGTGGCCTCCTGCGCTGAGGCGCCATGGTGGCTGCCACTTCGGAAACATACCTGTTCGAATTTCCAACCATCAGACATAGTGGAGACCATCTGTGTCAGCTCCTCTTCCTGGCACTGCAGGACTCTGTACACATGCTTCACAGGGCCCTGCAACAACCAACAGACTTTGAAGAACGATTTCAAGGACACAACAGTTTACAGTTGCCCTGGTGCGGCTCTTTCCAAGAATGAACACTGAAAAGGAGTTTGCTTGGACTTTTTTCTAGACAGCCACACACAAGCCCCTCTTATAAGCAGCAGTCATTTTTCAACATAAACTTATACAAACAAACAAAGAAAGGCAGGCTCAAGGCTATGAATTAGTAGGTAAAATAATTCTGAAGTTCAGAAAAATGAATTATGTGTTTAGATTTCATCTATTTCCTGGAGTAGAAAACAAAGTAATTTTACTTTGGACAAGAAAGCATCCTCTTAAGTTATTCATATCTGACATATATGCTGAAAATGTAGACCGTACTTTGGTTTAACAGAGTGATACCTTATTATGGGAATAATATATTAAATAGGAATCCCACAATATACCAATGTTCAAACTACTTTTCCCTCTGCTGACAGTACCTGAAAGTGTTTCCGTGTTACATGGTAGCATTCCTATTACAAAAGTGCTCACTAAAAGTATTTGGTCTTTGTTCCTGGTTTCTAGCACAGAATTCCTAAAACATTGGAATTTCTTGATCGATATAAGTGCCTTTTTTGTGTTAACAACCTGTCCCTAGAAAAACCAAGCACCATTACAGGGTTAGAACATCCAGTCCTACCTGCTGACCTTGGTGTGAGGGAGAGGGGGTGAAGGCTGAATTCGATCACCAACAGCCAAGGATTTAACCTACTTAGTTGTGCTTACATAATGAAGCATCCTTAAAAACCCCCAACATTGGGGTTCAGGGAGCTTCCAAGTTGGCAAACACAAGCAGGTGCTGGGCAAGTGTGGCATCCCAACTGCACAGACATGGAGGTTTCTGCACTCAGATCCAGCCCCATGTCTCTCTCCACCTGGCTGTTCCTTTGTCTCCTAGAGATAAACTATAATAGTAAGCAAAGCATTCTCCTGAGTTCTAGGAGCTGTTCTAGTAAATTACTGAACCCAAAGGGGGATGTCATAGGAACCCTTCAATTTATGCCCAAGGTGGACAGAAGCGCAGGTAGCCTGGGTACCTGGGACTTGGCACTGCTGTCTGAACTAAGGGCAGTCTTGGATTGAGCCCTGAAATCTGTAGAAATAGTTACTACATGTCAGTTAGTGTCAGGACAGGATTAAGCTGCTGGACACCCAGTCCGTGTCAGAGATTCAGACAGAAGTCATTTACTAGCCCATTCAACTCTGGAGCAGAAGTTAGAACCAGAAATGAGAAGGCCAGATGCCCCAAAGTTGTAGCACCAAGGCCCCTACACTTTATCCACAGCAGAACCCCTCACATTTAGAACTTGGCCCACAAGGGATTAAAAGGCAGAGTCCAGTGAGGGCAAGGGTTGCTGCAGGAGGCATGCTCACCAGATGAAAGCTCCTGTTCACAGGAGGACCATCGGTGGCACACAGGGAGGTTCAGTACTTGTCAGTCGTGGACCTGTCGGTGTTGGGTCCAACAGCTGCATGTCCCAAAGGACATGAGGCATTTGTTAGAGCACAAACAGCAACGAAAGCTCAGAACAATAATGTTCTATCACAGACAGATTGGTTATATTCACACGATTTTAAGAAAATAGGAAAAAAAAAAAAAGAAAATAGGGACTATTTCCTCAAGAATGATAGAAACTTGGCTTTCGTACTTTTCCAAAAGGATGACTGGGCTTCAGTTATCTGGAAAATCATTTTTTTTTAAAGATTTTATTTATTTATTAATAGAGACAGAGAGAGAGGCAGAGACATAGGCAGAGGGAGAAGCAGGCTCCATGCAGAGAGCCCGACGTGGGACTCGATCCAGGGTCTCCAGGATCACGCCCCGGGCTGCAGGCGGCGCCAAACCGCTGCGCCACCAGGGCTACCCTGGAAAATCATTTTGGAAGAATTCATTGCTGGGGAAAGCCTGGCTCAGCAAAAGCAGCTCTGGATTATGGAGTGCTACAAGCCCTGAGTGTTAGTCCCATCTCCTGTCTTCTGTGGGACACTGCTGTCACTGGACTTGCCCACGTCAGGCAGTGCTCGTTGGGTTGGAGGCAGCGCCAGGGCTTGGGTTGGTCTGCCCTCAACATTGCACTCTTTCTCCCGTGCTCTCCCCTTCCAGACTGAGTGCGACTATCATTACACGAGATGCCAAGAACATTCACTCCACATAAAACATAGAACAAATCTCCGAAAGATTTCAATTGGCTTTAATCACACATTTTGGAAAAACCAAGTGTTTTATGTTACAAAACTCAGAGTATCATGAAAGATCTATGATACTGGCCACAAACTGTCCAAGTGCCAGGTATTTAAGATGTATGTATTACCTCTTTTAAATTTTTCTCTTCCAAAGTAACCCATAAGTGTTCTCAAATGCACTAAGATTAATGACCTAACAAAAAATATTATCAGAGACAGTAAAGTAGTAGAGTGGTGGCACCCCTAGAAGACAAGACACTAAAAGAAGGTGAGGTAGGACACCCACATCTTGGGCTTTTACCTGTCAAGATGTGTCTCCTTAAAACATAGGCAAGTTAGGGGTGCGTGGCTGGATCAAAGGAGTATGTGGCTCTTAATTTCAGGATTATGAGTTCCAGCTCTACGTTGAGTGTAGAGGTTACTTAAAAATAAAATCTTTATAGAAAATAGACAAGTTAAAGGAGATAATGTGTTTGAAGGGACAACCACAAGAATACACACATGGCCAACTCTGTCTTAGGGCCATAGGTGACACATGCAAAAGAGGCTGTTTTTGAACAACCTCAAATCCACTGCTCAGAGTTTCACTAAATAAAAAGGACAGATGGAAAGATCAATTAACATAAAAAAGGCCCTGACATCCCTAGAACAGAAAGAGCTTCCAACTGGGACTATAACCACAAGCCTTCAGAACCTAGAGGACTAATTAACTTAATCGCTGTCATCAAACAAATCTTACAATGCTCTCAAGGACTTAGCTAATGGCGAAGAACCGAGAACATTCAGGGTTGAATGGCTTCAAATTACATAATTCATGGTACTATCAAAATTTACACTAAGCAATCAGAAATTTTTTTGGAATGTGGAAAATTGAGGATAAAGTTAGATTTCCAGAATGTCCTGCTATTAAATATCTACAATAGAGAAAGATGCCACATACGTAAAATTTGAGACCAAATTCATATGGTAAACTGAAAACCAACTATAAATTCATCTTTGAACATTAAAGAGAAGGCTTTCAGCCATTAGTCAAGAGGAAAACTAAATAAGCTTCTTTTCATTTTTGCAAACTACTAGAGATAAAGTGAGCAAGAGAGGTCACTTTTTATTATAGGTGTCAGTTACCAACCAGATAATTCCATTTAGAGCCAGAAAACATGAACTGTATGTAACACAGAAAGAGCAAGGAACTTTTTTTTTTTTTTTTTACTTTTTGTTTTGTTTTGTTTTGACTTTTGAAAAGAAACATATTGCCTTTTTTTTTTTTTTTTATCATATTGCCTTTTTAATCACAGGAAAATTCTACATTGCAATAGATGAATCTTAGGGAAGCATCCATCACCAGGATCTGATGGGATAAGAAGTCATGCTACAAGACAGATGGTCACAGTGGAGTCCAATGCTGCCCTCTGTCATGGCAGTTGTACTTTCTTAAAATAGAGCCTACACAGGAAAGGGAGCATCTGTTTTCCCTGCTAGACTTCAAGCTTCTAGAGGGCACAGATCCTCTCCTAGGAGGCAGAGAATCTCAAGAGCCTAAAAGATGCCACTGTGGCTACTTGGGACATGTGATGGGAAATCAGCTCTGTGTGTCCTATTGTCTTCCCTTCTCAAACTAGGTGGCAGATCGTATGTTTCTTTTTGTTACTCTATCTATTGAGTTAATATAAAAACCGAGACTTCATAATAAACAGAGAAGCTTGAGATTATTTCCTCAGAAGCATGATTCACAAGCAGCTCTAAAGTCTAGGCCACAAGACTGGTTTCACAAGACTGGCCACTATCAGGAGCTGAATGTGACAACGGTTACACTTTAAAGGCTGGTCCTAATAAAGAGTGGCCAACAGGTGGAAGCAAGAGCTTGCTGGGCCTTTATGTGGAGGGAGACAGACACTCTATCTGCAGAAACAGGTTCTGGATCTAAGGTGCCATGGGCTCCTCCTGCTGCCACATGGTCAACAGCCACAATCTCTCATTCTTCTAAAGGGATAGAGTGGCTGTTTAGTTTTGTTACTTTTTCTTCTCTATTTCCTTGTTCTGACCAAGTCTGGTGATGAAAGTACTACCCGCCTGGTAGATGGACCGTGTTCCACACAGACCTCCAGTTTTAAGGGAGACGTAGCTCTTGCCTGATTAGACATCATCCTTTTCAAATCCCACTCAGACACAGTGACTAAGAGAGCCACTGACACCTTTTCCCTTTAAGAATTCAAAACCCAAAAAAAAAAAAAAAAAAAGAGAATTCAAAACCCATGGGACACCTGGCTGGATCAGTCTATGGAACATGTGAATCTTGATCTCGGGGTCATGAGTTCGAGCCCCATGGCTGGGTGTGGGAGATTAAAAATCTTATTAAAAAAAAAAAAAGTTCAAAACCCATTACCTGAGAAGTTCTATTCTCATTGTCCCGTATCCGTTCCTTAACCAGCCGCACAAGAGATGCAATGTTGTAAAACTCCGCTTCTTCCAGCACACCTAGGACAGAGACCAAACTGCAGTTAGAGATGTGTGCATTCCCCAGAATACAGCAAGAAGAGGCTGAAGTTTACATGCTTGCTAAGAACTGCATTTTTCAAATGGAAGCCTAGTCTCTCCCCTCCAGCCTAGGAAACATTCTTTGCTGTTCAGAATATACCCATTTCCTTCTCCCCAGAGTGAGTGAGTCAAGCTCTAGGTCTGCTCTGTTCACTCTGTTTCATCCCTGTGGTTTCCCACTTGGCACCTTCCCAGACTCTCCCTGTACCTGCCCATTAGCTGCAGGATACCTTTCCCATATGTCACTTAGTTCCTGGAACTGGTCAGATTGGAGAACTCCTGAACTTGCAATGCTTACCCAGTTTCTCCTAAAAATGACCAGGGGTGGCTGTATGTGTATAAATTTATGTGGACCAAATTTAATAAGGTGCTTATTATTTGTTTTTTTTTTTTTTTTTAAAGATTTTATTTATTTATTCATGATAGTCACAGAGAGAGAGAGAGAGAGAGAGAGAGAGGCAGAGACACAGGCAGAGGGAGAAGCAGGCTCCATGCACCGGGAGCCCGACGTGGGATCCGATCCCGGGTCTCCAGGATCGCGCCCTGGGCCAAAGGCAGGCACCAAACCGCTGCGCCACCCAGGGATCCCGGGTGCTTATTATTTGAATGACATAAAAGGCAGGCACCGAAAGAATGCTGTACTAAATAAAATCAAAAGCCTTGGACAGGACAACCAAGTGGGATGTGATCTGATATCAGAAAAAAACACTTGCTACAAAGAACATTATTGGAACTAATAAAATTGTAATATAAGCTGTAGATAAAAATATTTATCAATATTAAATTTCCTATACTCGAAAAGTATACTATACCCTTGTTCTTGGGAAATACACTCAAGTATTAAGAGGTGAATCTGTAATTTAGACTCAAATAGTTCAGAAATAAAAACTATGATGGGGAGGGATGAGGGGCAGGAGGAGGGAAAGAGAATGGATGATAACACAAATATGACAAAAAATGTTAAAAGCTGGTGAATCTGGGAGTTCTTTGTGCTATTCTTGCCCTTTTCTCTGAGTTTGAAAATATTTCAAAATAGAAAACAATTTTTTTTTTAAGTTTTTAGAAAGATGCTGAAGATTCTTCTTTCCAAGAAACAAGATTATCTGTGAGGTGGTAATTGTTAAAGCTGGATGGTAAGTGTATGGAATTTACTATTTTTTGTATGCATTTGGAATGTTAAAAAAAGAGTGCACACAAGAGTCCTCTTTTTATTGGCTGAAACAGATGTGTTTCATGGCCACTTCATTAACTAGCACAGCCATTACAGCTTTCTTACTCAGAGCTAAAGCTTCCAGGTCAGGATGCCCTGGATTTAGGGACAGGCCCCAATCTTCAACTGAATGCTTTTGGTGAGACCACATCAAGCCTTTTAGAAAGATGTCTAGACCCACTTATGGTCCGGATGCCCTAAAAACCAAAAAGATGAGGCAACCGATGATACACCTGACAATGGACTGGAGAATGAATTAGGTCAGCTGCAAGAATTTACAAGGAAGCATGAGACCAGTCTTAAAAGAAATGAGGCCAAGTCCTTATTATTTTTTATAGCAGCAAGTTCAAACTGAAATTGAAAATATAAATAATTAATGTCAGAGATGTGATGCTTCAGGCTACGGACATTCACACTAACAAGCATATAAGTAAAAGTAAAAAGGGATTCTGACATTCTGTAGGTTTGGAGAATGCTCCCAAAGCTATCTGCAAAACTGAGTTAACTATTTTCCTTCTCATTAAGGAGGCTGAACGGAGTCCAGTGGGGATCCCTTAAGCAGTACTTCCTAAGATAAGACTAGGTAACTAGAGACTCCTGGCTCACTTTTATAAACCTTTACTACATCTGCACATGAGCTCGGTGAAAATCTCAAAAAAAAAAATAAATAAATAAATAAATAAAATAAATAAAAAATTCAAAGGTTTAAAGATATGGCCTGAATTTTGAAAATGCCCAGTTCAGACATTGTTCTTACCTTCTTCTGCCAGCTCCTTCGTAATGATGAGTTTCCCATGGCGGAGGTAGTTTAGGATAGGACCAAAGTAGGTGGGGTCCCTGTCAATCAGATAGGCCCCTGTCTCGTCCTGCCAACCAAACACAAAGGTATCACTTTGGAGCGTTCAGACGAAGTTGGGGCAGGGTTTCAGCCTCTCTGTCACAATTCCTTGGTGAGAGGGCAAGTTTCGTTAGACGCTGCTTATCACAAACTACTGGCAAGAAGGCTAGGTTTATGTATCTTGTATCTTGCGCTCTGAGATCATTTCAGGTGGGGTGTTACAGATGTCTAGTCAAATCATCTATGTGTTTCCTTGAACTTCCAAATCTCTGCTTGGACACAATTACCACCATTATTCTCGGGGATATCTGTTATAAAGAAAGTGGAAGAAAATGCCATAGTTTGATCATTTAAATCTTTGCTTGAGATGGACATTCACAGTTGTCTACTGCCCCCGAATCACATTCTTAATTCTAAGAAAACCTCTGTATGGTTGGCAATACTGAACTCAAGCCAGCATCAGTGGGAGTCTGCATTGCCAGCTGTAACTCACACACCCCAGTTCTGTGCCCAGAGGAAGCTTGGCACTGCCAGGACTTGGCACTGAGCAGCTTTAATCCTACTCATCTTTACAGTAAAAGGAACAAGAAGAAACTGGCTTCTATTGCAACGAGAGAGATTTAGGGTAGATAAAAATAATTCCTTTATAAGCAAAGGTTTTGGAATCTCCTTAAAGTTAGGGCAGGACAGGTCTCCATCGATCTGAGATCAATCAGAGGAGAGGCAGAGGGTGAAAAAAATAACATCAGCCAATCTCTACCCAAACCCTACTGTTTCAATATAACCGGCTGAGTACTATACAGGACAGAAGGTGGTGTAAGCTATGGTCAACGTCTTTAAGCTGGCAACTAAATGATGAATGTGTTAATAAACAACACCTCAAACTGGAAACGGGTTGGAAGTGTCTCCGTCACCTCTCAACTTTTGGTTAGCAGCCATGCATCTTGCTCAACAGCATTCTTCAGTTTTCATTTTCCGATGGCCTTAACCAGTCAGCTTAGGTTTGCACTGGCAACTGTGCAAATCTCTTTCTGAGGCATGTATCTGAGCTCTAATTTGGTCCTAAAACACTGTTACCAGATACGTATGAGCTCAGGGCCCAGGACCACAGGAGAGAAGTGTGCTATCACGAGAAGCACTTCCTGCAGCTGTCAGACCCAGGCTTTCACCCAACTTGGCAGAGGGGTCCGAGAGGAAGTCTGAGAAAGCTAGGAAGATGCCTTCGCTCAACCCTGACCCAGTTCTGGACGCATCTGGCAGAGGCAGTGAGGGGCTGACGAGGAGCCAGGGGAACACTCGTGGAGATCTGAGGGGCGGGCATGAGAGGTGTAGAGAGGGAGGGATACGGAGAAGGGGTGTGGAGCGGGTTCTCGTAGGAGCGGGTGGGCACTGCGTGGGGAAAGAGTCGCTGGGAGCGAAGGGCGGGGTCAGAGGGAAAGCCGGGGTGCGACTAGGATGGGGGGGACAGCCCCCAGGGCCAGCCTGGCGGGGGGTGGGGGGAGGGGGGGTCCCGGCCCGGAAAGCCCGCCGGTGAGGAGGAGCGTGTCGCAGGAATTCGGGGACGAGCTCGGAGGCACGAGGGGGCTCCGAAGGCCGGGGGCGCGCCCGAGGGCGGGGCGCACCTTGTCCGAGTCCAGCTCCGGGTCCTCCTGGCAGCAGAGGCGACACAGGAAAGACTTGGGCTCCCGGCCTAGGGTCTGTCTGGTGGTCACGAAGTAGGTGCCGCCCACGTTCAGCCGGACCCAGCGGGCCGCACCGCCGCCCCCTGCCCGCTCTGGCGGTCCCGGACCCGGCTCCAGCGGCGGCGCGGCGGCGGCGGGCTGGCGGCCGTGCCCGCGGGGCGTGGGGCCGGCGGGGCGAGGGCTGGGGGGCCCGCGGCCCGGGCCGCCCCCGTCGCCCAGCCCGCTCCCGCCACCCCCTCCCAGCCCCGCCATCGCCGGGTCCAGCTGCAGCTCCGCCATCTTGGGCCGCCGCCGCCGCCGCTGCTGCCCGCGCGCCGCCGGGCCGGCCCATCTCTCGGCAGGGAGAGCCGGGCCGGCCCATCGGCGGGGGTGGGGCTGGGGGAGAGGGACGGGAGCGCCCCCAACCAGCGCCCGGGGACCCGTGAGGGGGAGGCGCTGTGCCCGCCCTCGGGGGCGGGACTTCCGGAGCCAGTCTCCATTTCTACGGGCTGACTTGAGCAGCAAGGCCCGCCCCTTCGGCTTTGGGATTGGCTCAGGGACGCTTTCCGGTGACCCACTTCCGTCCCTTGCTGCTGTGGACTGTGGGCCGCCGGGGTCGGTGAAGGTGAGTGGAGTTCGGGGCGCAGGTCCCGGACACCGGCGGGCCGCCCTGTTTTGCCCTCTGCAGTCCTCGCGTCGACCATTGTCGCACTCCCGGCGAGGAGGCCGGGCCCTGCGGTCGTCCGGCTGGCAGAGCGCCCGGGTGTAGCTGCCGCCGCCACCGCCGCTCTGCTGCGCTCTCCGGTCCTCTCCCCTCCCCCGCGCGCGGTCGCGGCGCCGGGCTGTGACCCTGCCTCCTCTGACCTCCTCCAACCCGGGTCTCGTTCCGCACAGCTTGTGTCGTTCGGTCCGTCCCCAGCGCGGCCGACATCGACATTCCGGTTTGGGGGCTGGGGGAAACGTGACCCCGAGATGATGTTAACTTGTTGAGGGGACACTCGGTCTTCTCCTGAGGCTTCCAACATTGGAGCGTGCGAAGCGCTCGGGGCTCCTCGAATGCAGGGTCCGCGTATCCTTTCGACAGATACTCAGCACCTCCTGTGCGCCTGCCTGACTGTCGTTCTGGGCGCTGGGGATTCAGCAATAAATAAAGGACAAAAATCCCATCATCTACGAAGCCTACCTGCACTGGTGCTTGGAAAAGTCTTGTAAGGGCGCTTATTCTTCTGGCGTCTTTACAAGGCACCTGCTGGGGTGTCTGGCTGGCTCAGTGGGTGGAGCATACGACTCTTGACCTCTGGGTTGTTAAGTTCGAAACCCACCTTGGGTGTAGAGGTTACTTAAAAGTCATCTGCCCATCACCTCCATTCCTGGAAACCGGCTGTTGCTGAGAGGGAGGGGAAGCAAGGGGCAGGTGTTGGACTAGTTCCTTTTTTAAGATCCTGAGAATTTCTTCCACCTCCTTTGGGATCCACCCCATGGTGTGTAAAGGCCTTTGACATTTCAGTCTTTCTCCCACTGTCTGACACTGATCTTAACTTTAGTCAATTTTCTGATTTTCTTAGTTTTAAAAAAATGGCTGTAACTACTTTCCGTTTTCTTTCACATTCACATATGTACTGAATACCTCTGTTAAGGGTATTGGTAGAAAAAAAAACGGGGTTATGTGCTAGTGCTGCAGAAGATAATCAGAAATAAATAAGAAAGCGCATGGGATCCCTGGGTGGCGCAGCGGTTTGGCGCCTGCCTTTGGCCCAGGGCGCGATCCTGGAGACCCGGGATCCAATCCCACGTCGGGCTCCCGGTGCATGGAGCCTGCTTCTCCCTCTGCCTATGTCTCTGCCTCTCTCTCTCTCTCTCTGTGACTATCATAAATAAAAAAAAATTAAGAAAGCGCAGGTGTTATCAGTCAGGTAGGGAGTGGGTGGAGAGCCCCTGAAACTTGGTAAGACTGTAGGGCAGATTGATGTGCACAATTTCACTTGGTACTTTTAACAGCCTTCTAAGGTAAGAAGGGCTGATTTTATCTCAATTTTTCAGGTGAGGAAATTCTGGCCTAGGTTCTGTTCTATTTAAGGTTTGTTGAAACTTGCATATATGTTTAGGTTCTATGCACTGGGTAATGTGAGTAAAACACATGCAATCAGACTGGAAATGTATTTAAATGATCACTTTTATGCAATGCGTACAACTAGAAGTATTTCCAAAGGTACATGAAGAGCAAACACTAGAGAACTGGGCTTTTACAGTTGAGTAGGAGTTGGAGAATAGAGGGGGACAGCCTCGGGGCAAATGATGTGGTTATATGCCAGGTTGCATCCCTTGAATTTGAAAAGCTAAACTTTCCTCCTTATTTAGTAATCCTGATCCCTATCCTTTTAGTTTATAAATATACTCCTCAAGCTCTTAGAATGCTGATCAACTTTCTAAAGATTTGCATGTTTTTAAGGTGCCATTTAGAGGATTCTCAGTAAGAGCCCTGTTGTGATCTGACCTGTTTTATTTTCCAGGATCTCAAGATGGCTGGGCGAAAACTTGCTCTAAAAACCATTGACTGGGTAGCTTTTGGGGAGATCATACCCCGAAACCAGAAGGCCATTGCCAACTCCCTGAAATCCTGGAATGAGATGCTTACCTCCAGGTCAGTACCATTCTGAGAGGGACCTCCTTGCTACTGAATGTGGAAGCAAAACAGTGATTTGGAATTACATATGAATTCCTTATGGTCTTCTGATATAAGGAAATCCATGCATAGAGGCGCTTGGATGGCTCAGTTAAGCTTCTGACTTTGGTTTTGGCTCAGGTCATAATCTCATGGGTTATGAGATCAAGACTCATGTCAGGCTCCCTGCTTAGCAGGGCATCTATTTGAGATTCTCTCCCTCTGTCCCTTCCCCCCACTCAAGCACACGAGCTCTCTCTAAATAAATGAATCTTTTTAAAAAATGCATGCATTTTTCCAAGTGAAAGTAGTTTTTTGACATTCTATGATCTTCCTCCTAGAGAAAAGTGTGATGATAGCTCTAGGCCATAGGGATAACAGGGAAAGTACTGTGTGAATTTTCTCTTGCTCATAGAACAATATTAACTTCTGCTTTTCCATGTGAGCAGGTTGGCTACTCTTCCTGAGAAACCACCTGCTATCGACTGGGCTTACTACAAGGCCAATGTGGCAAAGGCTGGCTTGGTAGATGACTTTGAGAAGAAGGTGAGAGACTTCAGGTGGCTAATGCACTGGTCTTGTAGTGTGGCTTGTGGGTGCGGAGCAAAACAGTAGGTAATTACACATGCAGGATGACAGCATGGAAACAAGGGTGCTGTTAACAGTCAGATCCCAAAGGAAGCTCAGGAAAGATGGGTGTGATCAAAAGTCTTGAGGTAGTAGATTTATATGGTAAATATGTGCAGAGAATTCAACGTCTTCATTCAACAAGTTTCTTACCCAAAGAAACAGTCCAGTATAGCCTTAATCAGGGAGCCACAGGGCTGTGGAGTTAAGTTTCCATCCCAGGTCTTCTCAATTATTTTTTAGCCCCTCACCTGTCTCCCTAACATCTTTTCTACCCTTTCACTATTTTCCTCCTTTTTCTGCTCTTTTTTGGCTTAATGTCTCATCCACTGAACGTCTCCTGACATTTACATGTTAAACCTCAGTATCCAGATTTTATTTGTTTATTCATTTGGCAGAGCTTTTCAAACAACTGCTCTCTGCCAGGTACAGTGTTCATTGTGGGCTGTAGGACTAAGCAGTCTTCTAAGAAGACTGTGTTCATCACCATGGGGTAAATAAACATTACTTCTGCCAGTCAGTCCATTAGGGTTTCATTTGAAAGAGAAGTCAGAGTTTCTTCAGGAGTACAAGGTTCTAGGAGGCCATTTTTGAGGTCATCAAAATCCAGCTGTCCTTTTCAGATGAAGAAACTGAAGCTCATCATAATAATTGTCCAGTTAGTGACAGGACTCAGAACCTTGAGTTCCTGTTTTCAGGGTAATACTCCTACTACAGCATGCTAGCTAGATGCATACTGGTTTCCTCTTGAAATGGAGAATGTGTTTTTATCTATAAGGATTGGTGGGTTTGAGCCCTTTCTTTGGATTCCCCAGTATATTAATAACGACTGCCCCTGGGGCACCTGGGTGATTCACTGGTTGAGCTACTGCCTTTGGCTCAGGTCATGATCCCTGGGTCCTGGGATCGAGTCCTGAATCGGGGAGCCTGCTTCTCCCTCTGCCTGTATCTCTGCCTCTCTCTGTGTGTCTCTCATGAATAAGTAAATAAAATCTTTAAAAAAATAACTGTCCCTGTGTTTGTAGTTTAATGCCCTGAAGGTTCCTGTGCCAGAGGATAAATACACTGTCCAGGTGGATGCTGAGGAAAAAGAAGATGTAAGTAGTCTGGACTCTATTTATTCTAAAGTTTTCTTACATTAGAAGTTAGGTTAAGGTAGAGTGAATTAAAAGCAGTAAAATAAAACTGTAGAAAATGCAAGTACTCTATGGTGACAGTGCTTCAGTAGTTGCCTGGGACTGGGAGGGAGGGGGCTGATAAATTCGTTCACTGTCTTGATTGTGGTCATGGTTTCACAGGTGGATACGTATATCAGAACTTCTCAAGTAGCCTTCTTGCAGTATGTGCATTTTATTGTTTGCTGGTTATACTTCCACAAAGCTGTTAGAAACAAGGAGTTAGAATTGGGTAGGGAAATTATCCAAGGTAGTATTCAAATACCTAACTATATGCTTGAAAGTATGAAAACCAAATGTGGGGGGCGCCTGGGTGGCTCAGTTGTTGAGCATCTGCTTTTGGCTCAGGTCATGATCCTGGGGTCCTGGGATCAAGTCCCACATCGGGCTCCTTGTAGGGAGCCTGCTTCTCCCTCTGCCTATGTCTTTGCCTCTATGTGTCTCTCATGAATAAATAGTCTTAAAAAAAAAAAGAGGGCAGCCCGGGTGGCTCAACGGTTTAGCACTGCCTTCAGCCTAGGGTGTGATCATGGAGACCCAGGATCTAGTCCCACGTGGGGCTCCCTGCATGGAGCCTGCTTCTCCCTCTGCCTGTGTCTCTGCCCCTCTCTCTCTCTCTCTCTGTGTCTTGTGAATAAATAAATAAAATCTTAAAAAAAAGAGAAAGCCAAGTCAAATGTGGGAACCCAGGTGGCTCCACCAAAAGAGAAATCTGGCTAGGAGATCAGGCGGCTTGTCCTGACATTTAGTCTGTGAAACACGGGCACTCTGTAGGTTGCCTAGGTGAATAACTTGCTGACAATCCTTAGTCCTGCTAGAGTAAGCTGGTTCTCCTGTATGGGCTTCTTTGTGCATTTAGGAAAAGCTGTAGTTTGCTTCCCAAAGCCAGCATTCCCTCTGGAGTCAGGACAGCCACATATTCTGCATACAGAGTGGGAAAGCAAGAGTGTGGGGCTCTGGGACTTTTGTCTTGGGAGCCTCAGAGTCAGGACAGTACAACTTGGTTTCAAAACAGTATCTCCCTTCTCTTCAAGGTGAAAAGCTGTGCTGAGTTTTTGTCCCTCTCAAAGGCCAGGATTGAAGAATATGAAAAAGAGGTAAGGATCAGCCTTGGCCTGTGCATGTAATATGATTTCTCTCTTTCATGGCCACCCATCTTTCACCTAGCAGCAGTAACCTACCTTGGATTCTTTTTTTGCATTTCTGTGGCCCTGTTTTACCTTGACACAATTCCCTTCTTTTCAGCTGGAGAAGATGAAGAACATAATTCCATTTGATCAGATGACCATTGAGGACCTGAATGAAGTCTTCCCAGAAACCAAATTAGACAAGAAGAAGTATCCCTATTGGCCTCACAAGCCAATTGAAAATTTATAAACTTGAGTTGAGGAGAAAGCCCCGGCCCTCATATTATAAACATTGGACATTAAAAATAATGATACGGTGTTGTGTGTCTTGAGGCTCCTTTGCAGTTGAGATAATTACAACTCTGAGATGCCCTCACTAGAAGTGGACTTTTTGTTAAAATGGAAAGATGAGCCTACAGGTATGTGCTGGTGTAGTTACCTAATGGTTAGAGTGTGTAGGAGCCAGTTAGCCCTCAGGGCTGCTTATATCTTAACAAACAACAATAGGGCTGATGACAGTGCTTTTCACTGAACTATGTTAAAAAGGAATCCTCTACTCTCTTGAGCTTCCTCTTTGCTTTCAAACCACTGGTTTCTAAGCACTGCTTCCTTGTACTTGTCTCTAAGTAAGTCAGAACACAAGGACAGACAGATGGTCCAACTTGCAGATGTAACAGCAGGGTGAGTGGCAAGCAGGGATCTCCTTTTCTGTGCTTCAGTTCCTCAGCATAAATGTGGTATGAAAGGACATTTTGTTGCAGAGTTAAAACATTACAGTTTTGTATTTGAACATAGAAAATTATTTCAATATCATCATTTTGTTTAAAAATGTTCATACTATTGATCCGGCTGGCTCAGTTGGTAGAGCACAGTGACTCCTGATCTTGGGGTCATGAGTTTGAGGCCCACATTTGGTGTAAAGATGACTTAAAAAAAAAAAAAAAAAAAAAGACAAAGTAAGGTGAGATGGTAGAAAGCATTCTATTGCCCTTGAAGTCAGAGGATCTGGTCTGCCTCCCACTTTACTCTTAGCATTTAAAATTTTTTTTAATTTAAGTTAATTAGCCATACTACATCATTAGTTTCTCTTTTTGAGCATTTAATTGCTTGTTTAAACTACTTGTTTACTGTTTTAGGACTTGCCTTTTCTCATTCACAAACCTCAGGATCATAATGAAAATTAAATGTGGTAACCCGGGAAGGTTCTAAGTGAGCAGGAGTTCTGAGCAGAGGCATCTGACCTGATAAGGCTTACATCCTGTAGGAAAAACCTGCAAGAGGAAGGGCAGCATGCACAGACCCAACAGTCTTTTGAGATTGCTAACAAAGATGGCAGATGGACTAATGGAGAAGAGCAATGATGGCTGAGGGTACCTAGAAAGCCGTGTGGTCTTAAATGACATAAGCAGAGGAGAGCCTGGGCCCCATCACCCCTGATCATACGGGCAGGCACTATGCTGAAGATAAATTGTGGTTGAGGGCCAAGATGTGTTCCATGGAGAGGTGCTTTAGTTACAACAGTCTGATGCAGGTGTGCCTTTAATGTACAAAACAGAAATGAATACCACACATTCCCTCTCCACTGTGAATTAATTGGCACTGAGCCATCTCTCTGAAGATTGAAGGATTCAGACAAGTGAAACATGAGGAATCTAATAAAACATTCAGTTTGCTTTTGGAGTGTGGTTAGAACTCCCATTCAAGGAAGGACCCAACAGTCGTCCCTGGGAAGTTTGGTAACAAGAGTCCCTAGCATTGGAGGGAGAACCTTTGGAAGACTTACTGGAAGAGATACCAGTGAACAACTGAACATGCTCTCTATCCAAGACATTTGGGTAGAATTGGGACACTTTTAAGTTGTATAGTCTCCTGGGTGGTTTGAAATTTTTGCATTGAGCATGCATTGATTTTACGTTGAAAATAATTACTAGTGGGATGCCTGCCTGCCTCCATTAGTGAAGTGTGTGACTCTTGATCTCAGGGTTGTGAGTTCAAGCCCCATGTTGGGTGTAGAGATAACTTAAAATATTAAAAATCACTAGTAAAATGGGACTATGCTTTTAAAATTACCAGAGAAAAATGCATCCTATATACCAAGAGTTAAAGATAGAAATCAGCAAAGTAGCGTAAATAAAGAACCAAACATACTTAAGATAATTATGAATTAGTAAAGACCCCCTATTAGAAGGCATTGGGTCAACCCAAAATCCAATCACAAGCTGTCCATCCTTAAAAAAAGGTATCAAGCGTTCCAATTCATTCAAAAAATGCACTGAAGGAAAAAAAATATGCATTTATCCTGCCTTTTTGAACTACTGTATTGGGACGCCTAGGTGGCTCAGCGGTTGAGCGCCTGCCTTCAGCCCAGGGCGTGATCCCGGGGTCCTGTGATTGAGTCCCACATCAGGCTCCCTGCATGGAGCCTGCTCTCTCTCTCTCTCTCTCTCTCTCTCTCTCTCTCTCTGTCTTTCATGAATAAATAAATAAAAATCTTAAAAAAAAAAAAACAACTATTTCAGGCACCTGGGTGGCTCAGTTGGTTAAGCACCTGCCTTCGGCTGAGGTCATGATCCCAAAGTTCTGCCCCGCACTGGGCTCCTTCCTCAGTGGGGATCCTGCTTCTCCCTCTCCCTCTGCCGGCCACTCCTGCTTGTGTGCTCACTTGCTCTCTCAAAATCTATTTATTTATTTATTTGCTCTCTCAAAATATTTAAAAAATAAACTATTTCAACTAATAGACATAATTAAAGTTCTTCACAAAGTATTCAAGCCAATAAATGTGGAAAAAAGTAACATCAGAAAAGTCACTATTTTGTAATTCCTAATGAAATAGTTTTTTTTAGGCCAAGCTCCTCACTGGGTGAAACCATTACATGAAAGGTTGAGGAACTTGACCATGAGCAGGCTATCCGTTTCTGATGCCAAGCCTATCTCCTGTACCTTCTGATACACTAAATTAAACATAGCACTGTTTGGAAGGTGTTTTTGTTTTTTGTTTTTTTGGGTTTTTTTGTCAGAAAGTTGAACCTGACTTTAATTGAGGCATTGAAACTAACTTCCAATTTAGAGGAAATACCTGGGATAGAAGAACAAGTTAAATGACACTATGAAGTAAAGATAAATTAAAAATATGGGACATTTGACCTTTGTTTTTTAACAAGTCAGTGGTGCAGGGTAAGGTAAGAGGGAAAGCAGGGGCAGCTTTAGGTTAAAAAGAGGCTGAAAAGACCCAACATCCAAATCTTGTGTGTGACTTTAATTGGATTCTGATTTGCAACAATCAACTGTAAAAATAATTAAGAGATGAATACTGAAGTATGTGAATGTATTCTGGGGTGAAATGATACGATGTCTGGGATTACTTTAAAAACTTCAAAAAATGGGATCCCTGGGTGGTGCAATGGTTTAGCACCTGCCTTTGGCCCAGGGCGCGATCCTGGAGACCCAGGATCGAATCCCACGTCAGGCTCCAGGTGCATGGAGCCTGCTTCTCCCTCTGCCTGTGCCTCTGCCTCTCTCTCTCTCTCTGTGACTATCATAAATAAATAAAAATTAAAAAAAAAAAAAAAACTTCAGAAGGGGCACCTGGGTGGCTCAGTCGGTCCTATCTGCCTTCACCTCAAGGTCATGATCCGAGAGTCCTGGGATGAGCCCCATCCTCCCCTGCTCTGGCTCTCCACTCAGCGAGGAGTCTGCCTCTTCCTCCCCTACTGCTTCACCTACTTGTGCTCTCGCTCTCTGCCAAATAAAATCTTAAAAAAAATAAAATGTCAGAAAAAAAGGATAAAGGGATTAATGGAGCAAATGTGAAAAAATCCTGCTGGTAAATCTAGGTTGGTTCATTCACAATTTTCTGTTTTTGTGTATGTTTGAAAATTTTTGTAACACATTTTTAAAGGATGGGCAACAATGTAGAGTTACTATCTAGCAAAGTAGAATTCAAGACAAAAACATGAAATGGGTCAAATGTAATTCTTAATAAAGGGAATAACCAACATGAAAAAACTATTGGAACCTTGATGTGCTGAAAAAAATTAAAATATATAAAGCATCAAAATACATAAAGCAAAAAAGTTTAAAAAATGCTAGAAACAACAGTTGCAAAGATTTTAACTCATTTTTGGCATTTGCAAAACAGTGAGACTATAGCAAACTATAATAAAAAGGCTCACTTAATAGGTTATATAGTAAAATCTGTGTCATATAAACAGAATACTAGGAACTGATGATGTTAGACTATAAAGAAAGCTTCAAATAAAAAAAAAAAAAAACACATCAACTGATCCCAGAACAAATGTTA